>NC_092412.1:19909138-22309138 GCF_040894005.1 Engystomops pustulosus | reverse complement strand
TAATACTGCCTCCTATGTACAAGAATATAACTACTATAATACTGCCCATATGTACAAGAATATAACTACTATAATACTGCCCCCTATGTACAAGAACATAACTACTATAATACTGCCCCCTATGTACAAGAATATAACTACTATAATACTGCCCTCTATGTACAAGAATATAACTACTATAATACTGCCCTCTATGTACAAGAATATAACTAATGTAATACTGCCCTGTATGTACAAGAACATAACTACTATAATACTGCCCTCTATGTACAAGAACATAACTACTATAATACTGCCCCCTATGTACAAGAATATGACTACTATAATACTGCCCCTAAGTACAAGAATATAACTACTATAATACTGCCCCCTATGTACAAGAATATAACTACTATAATACTGCCCCCTATGTACAAGAATATAACTACTATAATACTGCCCCCTATGTACAAGAATATAACTACTATAATACTGCCCCCTATGTACAAGAATATAACTACTATAATACTGCCCCCTATGTACAAGAATATAACTACTATAATACTGCCCCCTATGTACAAGAATATAACTACTATAATACTGCCCCCTATGTACAAGAACATAACTACTATAATACTGCCCCCTATGTACAAGAATATAACTACTATAATACTGCCCTCTATGTACAAGAATATAACTACTATAATACTGCCCCCTATGTACAAGAATATGACTACTATAATACTGCCCCTAAATACAAGAATATAACTACTATAATACTGCCCCCTATGTACAAGAATATAACTACTATAATACTGTCCCCTATGTACAAGAATATAACTACTATAATACTGCCCATATGTACAAGAATATAACTACTATAATACTGCCCCCTATGTACAAGAACATAACTACTATAATACTGCCCCCTATGTACAAGAATATAACTACTATAATACTGCCCTCTATGTACAAGAATATAACTACTATAATACTGCCCCCTATGTACAAGAATATAACTACTATAATACTGCCACCTATGTACAAGAATATAACTCCTGTAATACTGCCTCCTATGTACAAGAATATAACTACTATAATACTGTCCCCTATGTACAAGAATATGACTACTATAATACTGCCCCTAAGTACAAGAATATAACTACTATAATACTGCCCCCTATGTACAAGACTATAACTACTATAATACTGCCCCCTATGTATGGTATGGACCCCTATATATGGTCTGGCCGGGATTCACTAAGGTCGTGCCCGATATCCAGCAGGTGTCTCTGCTGCGCCGGGGGCCGCCGGAGTTCACCTTTCTCTTCCTGGTGCATGTGAGTGCTAGATCTTGCGACACAAATCGTTTTTTAAATTCCGCAGTTTTTCCGAATCCGTCGGGTCTTCCGACGGCCACACCCCCCATTGCGTGAAAGCCGGCGCCGATGCGCCACAATCTGATCGCGTGCACCAAAATCCCAGGGCAATTCGGCGCAAAACGGAAATATCCAGGAAACCCGACGAAAGTGCGCGAATCGGACCCTTAGTAGATGAGCCCCAGCGACTCTTGGGGGACACAAAAATTTGTGTCTTTTTGCGACTTTTTTAAAAAGTCACAACTTTTACATCTGGATTAAGGTTCATAACTCTTAATCCAGAAAACTAGACAATGGAGAACTTTGAAAGGAGATAGTTTTAGGTGCTAAAAAAAGTCGCAAATGAGCACAAGAACTTTGAAAAGTCATAAAAATTCAAGAAAAAGGCAAGCCAAAAGATTTGATACATCTACCCCAATGACTTCCTTAGTGCTTTCATATGAAAAGTAGCATCATCAGGGCAACAACCAACTTGGTGTTTAGTCTAGGGCAGTGGTGGCGAACCTATGGCACTGGTGCCAGAGGAGGCACTCGGAGCCCTCCCTGTGGGCACCCAGGCCATCACCCCAGCATGAAGTTCACCAGACAGGACTGAAAGAATCTTCCTACAGAATCTTCCTACAATGATAGGCAAATTTGCCCTCATCCTTTCAACTGCGTTGGTGTTTTTAGGAGGCTGAACGATTGAAAGTTGTCAAAGAACAAGGAGAAATAAATTGCTGTGCTGGCACTTTGCAATAAATAAGCGGCTTTTGGTTAAAATTTGGGCACTCAGGCTCTAAAAGGTTCGCCATCACTGGTCTAGGGTGTTTCCACTTGGGTTCCAGGGTGCCTGAGACAATACCATGTTATGTACACATGCCCCTTTGGTGATCTTTGACTTGTAGTGTCCACTAAGGAGTTACAACCAGGGACCGTTGGTGAAAGAAAAATTTGCCAAAATTTTTTTCACTCCCAAAAAGTTTCTCTGTAAAAATTTCCACTCAATCACAACTGTTCTCCTTAAATAGTCACTGATCTTCTAGTATCATATGTAGGTCTACTATTTCCGACGACAAGTTCGGCCGATCAACTCTCGAAGACTTGACTCGAAGAATCTTGTTGCAATCGATCTTCTTTATAATTCTAATATTTCAAGATGCCCCATTTATAAAAGTTTTATTATACATATTTTTTCTAAAGTCTCTTTTCTCGTAGTCTAAGCTTCTTAAATCAATGGTTTCAGTACAATCTATTTCTTGTCTGTGGACCGGAGCAGCCAAATCTAGATCAACCCTCAAAGATTAGTCATCGGGAGCTACGGCTGATGGTATAAATGGTCGGCTCTTGACTGTCGCAGCCGAAATTCCTCCACTCAGTGTGCACACAGTGACATGGCTGTCAGATCTACTACCCACTTAAACTTTATTCAGCTTTGACTGGAGACACAAAGCCATGGAGACATTGTGGCGGTAGGCTCTGCCGTCATCCCGCGCGCCCAGTGCTGCAGCTTCTGGCACTTTTAAAGATGTGCTGAACGCTCCCATTCAAGGCTAATGGTGATATGTGATATAACTGACATTTTAATTAGAAATCAACCTCGAAATAGAATCTTCGGAGAAAAGCGCAAAGAATAATTAAATTTTTTTTTTCATTTCCAAATTTCTTTTGTAAAATAAGAGTTATTTTAATAGGTTTTGTGAAAAAAGATTTCAGGAATCTTATTATTAACTGTGTCGAAACTTTTTGGATAGGCAAGGGTGAGTTCTTACATCATTAATTAAAGGGGTTTTCTCAACAAACACGTTGGGCCCTATCCACAGGATAGACCACAACTTGCTAATCAGTGGGGGTCTCAGTGATGAGACCTCCACAAATCACGAGAACGAGGAACCCAGGTACCTCCGTTGGATCCCTTGTCACTTCCGGAGAGAAATGGAGCAGACGGCCACGTATGAACGTTCTACTCCATTCATCTCTACGGAGCTGACGGAGATTGCCCATATAAGTAGAAGTGTCCCTCACCGCAGCACCAATATTGCTTTAAACCTCGGATAGAGGGTACCAGGTGTATGAATCTAAATCTGATGGCCTAATCTAAGGATAGGTTAACAATATGCTGGGGTATAAAACATAATAAACCTATACTTACTACTCCTGATCCTCCACTAGTAGCCCCAATCCAGAACCCTGTTCTGTCCACTTCCTGTATGTCTCCTGCCCCTACAGGAAACACAATCCACCCACCCAATCATTGCCTGCGGTGTGTAGCAAGTACACCACTGATTGGCTGCATTCTATTCTATTGTTTCCTTAGATATCGGGAGAAAGATAGGGAGTGGAGTTCAGTGAGAATCAAGACTAGTTGTTTCAGCATAACTTTACACTATAGATCTCCTTAAAATGTTGTGTGTTTTATGTGTTATTATAATTTTTTTCTTGCATTTTACTTTGTTTTGTCCAGTTGCGTCGGAATCGATTGTCTCCGTTTCCAGGGTTAGGATATCGGCTGTTGAGCTGAACCTATACCACACACTCATCCTCCTCTCCTCTGGAGCCGTAACCTTAATTATTCACATTCATGTATCCATAGAACCTGCCCCGCTGCCCCCCCCCCCACCCCTCCTAGTACACGGACCTCAACAGATTTGTTTTCTAAACTGACAAATGCGAGGCACGATAATTTATTTCGGTTAAAACTAAGCGTGCATTGGGTTTCATAATGAGAACGCTTCAATTCTGCTCAAAATGAATTTATGAAATGTCACCGCCTCGTGTGGAATTATATCAGCGCAGGTAATTGCAAAGAAAAATTGACGTGGCTTTCTCTACAAACAACTAATTATCTTTAGGAAAAACAAGAATCGTGTAACATTTAGGAAGAAGGTGAAGCTGCTTTTACACATTATGGGGGGTGGGAGGTCAGATGAGGACGAAGCTGTAGAAGGTGCATACCTCCACTATGGACGAGCTATCCAGGTCGTCTCAACCGGCATCTAGCCTCTATGTTGAAACATCTGCCACCGCTTATCCAGCAGGACCTGGGTTAGGAGCAAATAGAGACAACTGAGAGCTCCAGTGCAAGAAAAACATGGTCTCCTTCTACCAGCAGCATACCTATCTCCAGAACTGCTTTTATCCAAATGCTCTCGCTACTGTATTGGCTAATAAAGATGGGTCCTAAATGGAGGAACCCAAATAGGGAATATTACTCTAATGGTGATCAAGGCAAGAATGGGGTTAATAGGAGCACTACTAGTGGTCTAGGGAAGTGGAGGGGTTTATAGGGGTATCCCCTGTTTCTAGGCGACAGGGTGAGCTCCTTCTATATGTCATCATCTGGGTCCTAGCACCTGGAACCGTCTAAAGCGACCTCTGGTTGTGTAAATTGTAGATGGTTGTCTACTTGCCAACTCTTCTACAACATTCAAAAAGATCTCCCAGAAGAGTAGGCAACTCTCCTATGACTGTTGAGAAACCCTCCCCAATTACGAGCCTCTCTGTTATCTTATATTTGAGTACAGTTTAGTATACACCCCTGAATAAAGTACTTGAGGGAAATAAAAAGGTACAACTTTAGTCAAGGCTGGAGTATGAACTAGGTAAATTCTTAGAAAAGCCAGAGCCCGATGGAGATGGAGGCCCCATGACTTCCGAAGGTATTATCCATTGCTGGACAGGTATGAAATGTAGGGTCCACCCCTGAGTTCTGTTCAGGATACACCCCTGAGCAAGGTGATGTAAGAAAATAAAAAGGTTAAACTTAATAAAATGAAATCCGCATCCAGGCTGGTGTCAGCATTAAAGTAACTCCGAGAGAAGCCAGATTCTAGTGTTGAAAAGCTATATAATGTAGGCTCCACCCCAGAGTATGTTCAACCCATTAACTCTGAAGGTAGTAAAGAAAAAATGTAAGAAATATAGGGTCTCACTAAGAATATTTAGCACACATCTATGAGGATGGTTCTGTAAGAAAGAATTAATAACTTAGTTAAGGCTGGTGTCAGCACTAGGTAAACTCTTCTGCAGAATACATATATAATGTAAGCTCCGCCCATGAGTGTAGTACTATATCAAAATAACAAGGTAAAACTTAGTTACATTTAGTCAGCAAAAAGGCTTGTGTCAGCATTAATTAAACTAGGTTAAAATTAAGATTCTCTGGCATGGAGGACTTTTACCTCCTCAGGTTGTATCCATTGCTGGATAGGCAGGTAATGCAAGGTTTGTCCCAGGAGTAGATTCAGTAAGGAAATAAAAAGGTAGTCTAAGTCTAAGTCAATACTGCTCTCAGCACTAGGTTAACTCAGAGAAAAGCCAGTCTAGTGCCGAATGGTTCTATAATGTAGGCTCCTCCTCTAAGTAATACGCCCCTGAGTAAAGTACTGAATGAAAATAAAAAGGTACAACTTAAAAGTGACATTTAATTAGTCAAGATTTGAACCATCACTAGTTAAACTAAGACAAAAACAAAGGCCCATTACTTCTGAAAATAGTATTCATTACTGTATCGGTATAAAATGTAGGGACCGCCCCCGAGTATTGTTCAGGATATGCCCCTGAGTAAGGCGCTGTTGAAAAAAAATGGAAATTTAATTACATCTAGTCAGAATCTAAGCTAATGTTAAAACTATGTCAACTCAGACAGAGGTCCATTGGGCATTGAGTCCCATAACTTCTAGACATTGGGGCAGATTTACTTACCCGGTCCATTCGCGATCCAGCAGTGCTGAGGATTCGGGTTCTGCCGGGATTAACTAAGGTAGTTCCTCCGACGTCCACCAGGTGTCGTTGCTGCGCTGAAGTTCATCGGAATGCACTGGAGTTCACCGTCCTATCGTGGGTGCAGGTAAGCCCGTGTCAAGCGGTGAATCCATCTGGTTTTCGTACGGCCACGCCCGTCACGTTCCAGGGTAATTCAGGGAAAATCGTCGCCCTTAGTAAATTACCCCCATTGTCTCTAGCCTAAAAAATAGAATTTTTTTTTTTAAAAAGCCACTTTTGTTTTTGTTCTTTTACATGTGTTTTCGGGTTCTGCGCTGCCATGGCTACCACTTCTATAGAGACTCGCAGGCGAGATTGCTCGTTCTCCTAGTACAGATTGCCAATAATAAATGCTAGCTGCACCAGACGATCAATAAGGAAGAGTTCAGAGTTCTTAAGTCTCAAGCAAGGCAGGATTTATCCTCTGAAAGTCTTAAACAAATGTAAAATATCACCGGGTCCCCTGACGCCAAATCCATGTGACAGTTCAGCCTAATGCATTGCTGTAGGAGTGTAATGATAAGACGATGTAGAGACGTCTACCACGAGACCTGATCATTTCCTTATTCTTGTATTGCTAACCTGTCACCTTTTGCTTCGTCTAATACTGTTATCGTCTGCTCGTTTTGTAAGGTCTCATTTTATTACTGTACATGGTTTAGATACCATAAGCTCCTGGTATGTCCTGCGTGGTCAACTGGTTGCTAGTGTGTGATGACTATAGGTCAAGTTGGAGGCCAAGTGGGAATAACTGTTTATTTTTATTCTGGTGGTCCAGTAGTTAATCCATGGTGGGAATAATAGTTTGTGCGAACCCTGGGGGTTTGGTTGATCTCTGGAAGTCCAGCGGTCGGTAAAGAAGCAAATTTAATCCATGATGGTCCAGTTGGAAAAAAGGTCTGTGTGAACCCTTGTCCACCGATCTTGAAATAGTTTGGGTAATCCATGGTAGTCCAGTTGTCAATAACATGTCTTAATCCATGGTATGAATAATAGTTTGTGTGAACCTTGGTGGTTTGGTCTAAAAAACGTCTGCCTGATCCCTGGTGGTTTAATGGTCGGTAACAATTCTTAACCAAGCTTTAATCATGGTTCTCCAGTAGGAATAAAGGTTTCTATAAACCCTGATCCATCAGCCCAGGACTAAGAGTTTGGATAATCCCTGGAGGTCCAATGGCCAATAACAAGTCTCAACATATTATGGTGGTCCAGTCGTCAATAACACTTGTTGGTCCAATGGGAGTAACATTTTCTGTGGAAAATGGGGATATAATCTACAAAGAGTTTGGGTAATACTTGGTGGTTCATTGGTCATACTGATCTTAATCTACAGTGGTCCAGAGGTCAATGACAATGCTTTATCCACTGTTGTCCAATTGGAATATTTACTCGATTGATCATGATGGTCCAGGAATACAGCAGTTTATGTAATTCTTTTTGGTGACGTGATCAATAACATTGCTTAATCCATGGTTGTGCCATAATCAACAATAGTACATCATCTCATGGTCCAGTGGTCAATAACGCTTCTTAATGAAAGGTGGCCTACTGTGAATAGCACATTTTGTAGACCCTGGTGGTCCTGTTTTAAAATTAATTGTGTGAATGGTTGAATGGTGAATGGACAAAAATAGTAATTGATAATCCCTGGAGGTCCATGGTTCTATGGTCAGTGGTTGATTAGATCAATCCTTGTTGGTCCAGTGGGCAATTACTGATTAGTTTATGGTGATCCAGTGAGCAATAACTGTGATAGATCTAAGGTGGTCTACAGTTAAACTTTGTAAGACTCATGGTGGTCTAGAAACCTTAATGTACAAGACCATGCCCCAACTATTAGCCCAGCTGGCCTGCGCAGTCCTATGTAGTGTTGAGCCACTGATAGCTGATGCCTGTGTAAATCCTCATACAACCCCTACAGTAGGGACTCTCTATAAACAGTTGCACATCATAATTAGCAGCTGATGGGTTAAATTGGAAAGCCGATAATTCTAATTGAGATTAATCTTTGTTGAAAATAGAATTTATTTTTAATCTATTTTCCCGCTAAAAACAGCTTCTGGAATGATCTCCAAGAAAGATGACATTTCCAGCCCTGGGTTCATTTGATTTAATTAGTTAAAGCATTAAAATTCATGTTTAGAATGACACTCGATGCAATGGTATAATGCCATACTCCACCAACAACCTGCACATACTGCCATAGACTTCCTACATCCAGTATACACCGCCATAGTCCTCCATCAACCTGTATACATGCTCCTCCAACAACCTGTGCACACCACTAGGCTTCTCCAACAACGTGTATACACCACCATGCTCCTCCAACAACCTGTATACACCACCATGCTTCTCCAACAACCTGTATACACCACCATGCTCCTCCAACAACCTGTGCACACCACTAGGCTTCTCCAACAACGTGTATACACCACCATGCTCCTCCAACAACCTGTATACACCACCATGCTTCTCCAACAACCTGTATACACCACCATGCTCCTCCAACAGCCTGTATACACCACCATGCTCCTCCAACAACCTGTGCACACCACCATGCTCCTCCAACAACCTGTATACACCACCATACTCCTCCAACAACCTGTATACACCACCATGCTCCTCCAACAACCTGTGCACACCACCATGCTCCTCCAACAACCTGTATACACCACCATGCTCCTCCAACAACCTGTGTACACCACCATGCTTCTCCAACAACCTGTGTACACCACCATGCTCCTCCAACAACCTGTGCACACCACCATGCTCCTCCAACAACCTGTGCACACCACCATGCTCCTCCAACAACCTGTATACACCACCATGCTCCTCCAGCAACCCGTATACACCACCATGCTCCTCCAACAGCCTGTATACACCACCATGCTCCTCCAACAACCTGTATACACCACCATGCTCCTCCAACAACCTGTGTACACCACCATGCTTCTCCAACAACCTGTGTACACCACCATGCTCCTCCAACAACCTGTGCACACCACCATGCTCCTCCAACAACCTGTATACACCACCATGCTCCTCCAACAACCCGTATACACCACCATGCTCCTCCAACAGCCTGTATACACCACCATGCTCCTCCAACAGCCTGTATACACCACCATGCTCCTCCATCAACCTGTATACGTGCTCCTCCAACAACCAGTGCACACCACTAGGCTCCTCCAACAGCCTGTGCACACCACCATGCTCCTCCAACAACCTGTATACACCACCATGCTCCTCCAACAACCTGTGCACACCACCATGCTCCTCCAACAACCTGTATACACCACCATGCTCCTCCAACAACCTGTGCACACCACCATGCTCCTCCAACAACCTGTATACACCACCATGCTCCTCCAACAACCTGTATACACCACCATGCTCCTCCAACAACCTGTGTACACCACCATGCTCCTCCAACAACCTGTATACACCACCATGCTCCTCCAACAACCTGTGTACACCACCATGCTTCTCCAACAACCTGTATACACCACCATGCTCCTCCAACAACCTGTGTACACCACCATGCTCCTCCAACAACCTGTATACACCACCATGCTCCTCCAACAACCTGTGTACACCACCATGCTTCTCCAACAACCTGTGCACACCACCATGCTCCTCAAACAACCTGTAAACACCACCAGGCTTCTCAAACAACCTGTGTACACCACCATGCACCTCAAACAATCTGTATACACCACCATGCTCCTCCAACAACTTTTTTACACCACCATGCTTCTCCAACAACCTGTATACACCACCATGCTCCTCAGACAACATGTATATATCACCAGGCTCCTAAAAACAGCGATATACAATGCCATAGTTCTCCTAAATTTAGTTTACACTGCCATAGCCCTCCAACAACCTGCATATGCCAACATGTTCCTCCAACAACCTGTATACACCTCCAGGCTCCTCTAACAATGTGTATATACCACCATACTCCTCACACCACCTGTATACAATGCCATAGTTCTCCTGCATCCCATATACACCAACTTAGTCTCCAGCAACCTGTATATATCTCCATACTCCTCCAACAACAAGTACATACTGCCATAAACTTTCTACATCCACTATACACTGCCATAATCCACCTAATGCCAGTATCTACCACAATAGACCTCATACAGCCAGTAAATACAGCACCATACTCCTCCTACATCCATAGTACACAGCCAAAATCCTCTGACATCCACTGTACACAACCGGAGTCTACCCACGTCCACTGTATACGGCCGTAGTCCTCCTTCTTCCACTGTACACAGCCATAGTCCTCTGTACACAGACATAGTCCTCCTACATCCACTGATCACAGCCGGAGTCCTCCTACATCCACTGTACGCAACTGGAGTCCTACTTCATCCACTGTACACAGCCGTAGTCCTCCTACATCCACTCTATACAGTCGTAGTCCTCCTATATTCACTGTACGCAGCCGTAGTCCTCCTACATCCACTGTACACAGCCGTAGTCCTCCTACATCCACTGTACACAGCCGTAGTCCTCTTAAATCCACTGTACACAGCCTGCGTCCTCCTACATCCACTGTACACATCCGTAGTCCTCCTACATCACCTGTACACAGCCAGAGTCCTCCTAAATCCACTGTACACAGCCGTAGTCCTCCTACATCACCTGTACACAGCCAGAGTCCTCCTATATCCCGTCCACTGTACAAAGCCGTATTCCTCCTACATCCACTGCACAGAGCCGTAGTCCTCCTACATCCACTGTACACAGCCAGAGTTCTCCTACATCCACTGTACACAGCCAGAGTCCTCCTACATCTACTGTACACAGCCAGAGTCCTCCTACATCCACTGTACACAGCCAGAGTCCGCCTACATCCACTGTACACAGCCTGAGTCCTCCTACATCCACTGTACACAACGTAGTCCTCCTACATCCACTGTACACAGCCATAGTCCTCCTACATCACCTGTACACAGCCGTAGTCCTCCTACATCCACTGCACACAACGTAGTCCTCCTACATCCACTGTACACAGCCGTAGTCCTCCTACATCCACTGTACACAGCCAGAGTCCTCCTACATCACCTGTACACAGCCGTAGTCCTCCTACATCCACTGTACACAGCCACAGTCCTCCTACATCCACTGTACACATCCGTAGTCCTCCTACATCACCTGTACACAGCCAGAGTCCTCCTAAATCCACTGTACACAGCCGTAGTCCTCCTACATCACCTGTACACAGCCAGAGTCCTCCTATATCCCGTCCACTGTACAAAGCCGTATTCCTCCTACATCCACTGCACAGAGCCGTAGTCCTCCTACATCCACTGTACACAGCCAGGGTCCTCCTACATCACCTGTACACAGCCGTAGTCCTCCTACATCCACTGCACACAACGTAGTCCTCCTACATCCACTGTACACAGCCATAATCCTCCTTCATCCACTGTACACAGCCGTAGTCCTCCTACATCCACTGTACACAGCCATAGTCCTCCTACATCCACTGTACACAACGTAGTCCTCCTACATCCACTGTACACAGCCATAGTCCTCCTACATCACCTGTACACAGCCGTAGTCCTCCTACATCCACTGCACACAACGTAGTCCTCCTACATCCACTGTACACAGCCGTAGTCCTCCTACATCCACTGTACACAGCCAGAGTCCTCCTACATCACCTGTACACAGCCGTAGTCCTCCTACATCCACTGTACACAGCCACAGTCCTCCTACATCCACTGTACACATCCGTAGTCCTCCTACATCACCTGTACACAGCCAGAGTCCTCCTAAATCCACTGTACACAGCCGTAGTCCTCCTACATCACCTGTACACAGCCAGAGTCCTCCTATATCCCGTCCACTGTACAAAGCCGTATTCCTCCTACATCCACTGCACAGAGCCGTAGTCCTCCTACATCCACTGTACACAGCCAGGGTCCTCCTACATCACCTGTACACAGCCGTAGTCCTCCTACATCCACTGCACACAACGTAGTCCTCCTACATCCACTGTACACAGCCATAATCCTCCTTCATCCACTGTACACAGCCGTAGTCCTCCTACATCCACTGTACACAGCCATAGTCCTCCTACATCACCTGTACACAGCCGTAGTCCTCCTACATCCACTGCACATAACGTAGTCCTCCTACATCCACTGTACACAGCCGTAGTCGTTCTACATCACCTGTACACAGCCAGAGTCCTCCTACATCCACTGTACAAAGCCGTAGTCCTCCTACATCCACTGTACACAGCCGTAGTCCTCCTACATGCACTCTACACAGCCTGAGTCCTCCTACCACTGTACACAGCCAGAGTCCTCCTACCACTGTACACAGCCAGAGTCCTCCTACATCCACTGTACACAGCCAGAGTTCTCCTACATCCACTGTACACAGCCAGAGTCCTCCTACATCTACTGTACACAGCCAGAGTCCTCCTACATCCACTGTACACAGCCGTAGTCCTCCTACATCCACTGTACACAGCCTGAGTCCTCCTACATCCACTGCACATAACGTAGTCCTCCTACATCCACTGTACACAGCCGTAGTCGTTCTACATCACCTGTACACAGCCAGAGTCCTCCTACATCCACTGTACAAAGCCGTAGTCCTCCTACATCCACTGTACACAGCCGTAGTCCTCCTACATGCACTCTACACAGCCTGAGTCCTCCTACCACTGTACACAGCCAGAGTCCTCCTACCACTGTACACAGCCGGAGTCCTCCTACATCCACTGTACACAGCCTGAGTCCTCCTACATCCACTGTACACAGCCGTAGTCCGCCTACATCCACTGTACACAGCCAGAGTCCTCCTACATCCACTGTACACAGCCAGAGTTCTCCTACATCCACTGTACACAGCCAGAGTCCTCCTACATCTACTGTACACAGCCAGAGTCCTCCTACATCCACTGTACACAGCCAGAGTCCGCCTACATCCACTGTACACAGCCTGAGTCCTCCTACATCCACTGTACACAACGTAGTCCTCCTACATCCACTGTACACAGCCATAGTCCTCCTACATCACCTGTACACAGCCGTAGTCCTCCTACATCCACTGCACACAACGTAGTCCTCCTACATCCACTGTACACAGCCGTAGTCCTCCTACATCCAATGTACACAGCCGTAGTCCTCCTACATCCAATGTACACAGCCGTAGTCCTCCTACATCCACTGTACACAGCCATAGTCCTCCTACATCACCTGTACACAGCCGTAGTCCTCCTACATCCACTGCACACAACGTAGTCCTCCTACATCCACTGTACACAGCCGTAGTCCTCCTACATCCACTGTACACAGCCAGAGTCCTCCTACATCCACTGTACACAGCCGTAGTCCTCCTACATCCACTGTACACAGCCAGAGTCCGCCTACATCCACTGTACACAGCCAGAGTCCTCCTACATCCACTGTACACAGCCGTAGTCCTCCTACATCCACTGTACACTGCCATATTCTTTCATCTTCTGACCTCCTAGCTTGGGTCCCTGGCTCTTTCTCTTCCTTCAGTTTGTCACATCCTGATCCTTTCAGTGACAATGATTGGCTTCACCGGTCAGTAATGGTTGGATCTCTTTAAGCTATAGAAAGTTTTGGACAATTGATATACTGAAACTTGGTAAAGTGAGTCAGCAGAGGCGTCCAGCTCGTGTCCGTCTTCTTATTTCACCTCTGATTGTTTCCAGTATTGCTTGTGCTCTCCACTCCATATTTTTCCACTGCAGAGTGACCAAAGGACATCACTTTAATTATTTCTGCGTTACAGAAGAATGACTGCAGGGGCTTCTCTACCGCAATCATATTTATTTACAGCTTCTATAGCCGCTCTTGTGTTCTCCAAACCCAGCGTCTGCACAAGACAAGGGTGTATAAATATATACTCTCTTACATTAATAGGACTTTTGTTGTTCAAACATTTTAGAAACTTCAAATTATATAGAAAATTTGCTGAAAAGGATAAATGTAATTATAGTAGTTATATTCTTGTACATAGGGGGCAGTATTATAGTAGTTACATTCTTGTACATAGGGGGCAGTATTATAGTAGTTATATTCTTGTACATAGGGGGCAGTATTATAGTAATTATATTCATGTACATAGGGAGCAGTATTATAGTAGTTATATTCTTGTACATAGGAGGCAGTATTATAGTAGTTATATTCTTGTACATAGGGGCAGTATTATAGTAGTTATATTCTTGTACATAGGGGCAGTATTATAGTAGTTGTATTCTTGTACATAGGGGGCGGTATTATAGTAGTTATATTCTTGTACATAGGGGGCAGTATTATAGTAGTTATATTCTTGTACATAGGGGGCAGTATTATAGTAGTTATATTCTTGTACATAGGGGGCAGTATTACAGTAGTTATATTCCTGTACATAGGGGCAGTATTATAGTAGTTATATTCTTGTACATAGGGGGCAGTGTTATAGTAGTTATATTCTTGTACATAGGGGGCAGTGTTATAGTAGTTATATTCTTGTACATAGGGGGCAGTATTATAGTAGTAATATTCTTGTACATAGAAGGCAGTATTATAGTAGTTATATTCTTGTACATAGGCGGCAGTAGTATAGTAGTTATATACTTGTACATAGGGGGCAGTATTATAGTAGTTATATTCTTGTACATAGGGGGCAGTATTATAGTAGTTGTATTCTTGTACATAGGGGGCGGTATTATAGTAGTTATATTCTTGTACATAGGGGGCAGTATTATAGTAGTTATATTCTTGTACATAGGGGGCAGTATTATAGTAGTTGTATTCTTATACATAGGGGGCAGTATTATAGTAGTTATATTCTTGTACATATGGGGCAGCATTATAGTAGTTATATTCTTGTACATAGGGGCAGTATTATAGTAGTTATATTCCTGTACATAGGGGGCAGTATTATAGTGGTTATATTCCTGTACATAGGGGGCAGTATTATAGTAGTTATATCCTTGTACATAGGGGGCAGTATTATAGTAGTTATATTCTTGTACATAGAGGGCAGTATTATAGTAGTTATATCCTTGTACATAGGGGGTAGTATTATAGTAGTTATATTCTTGTACATAGGGGGAAGTATTATAGTAGTTATATTCTTGTACATAGGGGCAGTATTATAGTAGTTATATTCTTGTACATAGGGGGCAGTATTATAGTAGTTATATTCTTGTACACAGGGGGCAGTATTATAGTAGTTATATTCTTGTACATAGGGGGAAGTATTATAGTAGTTATATCCTTGTACATAGGGGGCAGTATTATAGTAGTTATATTCTTGTACATAGGGGGCAGTATTATAGTAGTTATATTCTTGTACATAGGGATATATATGTCCTGACTCCCTTGTGTCCCTGTGACCTGAACTCATGAACCTCCCTGCCCCCGCTCTTTTTCCTCTTGTTTAGCATTTCTATAATTCACACATCCTACAGTCTGTTTCTCCTCTCCACAAATCGTTACTCGATTACCAGATAATAGAGGAGATATTGTGGAGTAATTCCGCTTTCTGCCGATTCATCAACATATTTTTATAATGCGTAAACAAACTATGGATTAGTCTCAAGGCAAAACTCATTTTTACAGCAGATCAATAGGATTTATCTGGGGATTTCATGCAGGAAAACTTCACCTTGTGATGAGGAGACAATCCATGGTGAAGGGAAGTTATTCTCTGAGATCATATAACACCGCATAGGGAAGAGACTCTACAATTTGTTCTACATCCAGATCCTATAGGTATTTTATGTATATTACATCACAGAGTAAGTCACCGCTACCTGACTCGTCACTGACACCATTCAAAGGACCACTAAATAATCCCCACAAGTAGAACCACAAAAGGCCTCATGAAGTATAGAGCCCTGGAGTGTCTATTGGACTGGGGTTTTTCTAAGAGCCTATCCTATCCTATCAAGTCCAATGAAATAGACCCTAGTAGCCTTCATATTGGTTTTGTCTTCTCCTGTCTAGGATGCAGGATTGGGCTAGAGTCAGGGTCCACCGTAGGATCCCCTGATCCTCTGGTGGGACAGTCTGACACTGGACTTGAAGTACAAGTGCAGGTGGGACGTATTCGCAAACCCTACCTCGCCATTGCATCAGCGAGGGTGTTGCATACCCCGGGGGCAATTGAAAGAGCCGCCCTCGGCTCGACTACAGATGTTTTAGGGCACAGAGGGGGCTAAGGGCACTTCTGGGAAGTGCAGGCTATGTGAGGTGTAGGGACAAACCGCCCATGGTCCTGGAGACAGGCACCTGGGTTGGTGTCGGACTAAGACAAAAATTTAGCTGTATGACAGTTGGTCGCTGACGCCATTAAACCGAACTGTACAGTAGGAAAGGTGTGGTGTCATGTCCTGTAATCCACTCCTTGCACCAAGGCCTGTATATTTGTTTTATCAACGCTTCTTCCCTGGCGGCAATTATATATAAGGTGTCTATCTGCATTGCGTTAGCATATGCGACACAAGTACCTCCTGACTGACAACCTTACCCATGTATGAGTGGCATCCAGGTGCTAACTGTGTAACACCCCCGGTCCCCGTAGGACCCGCAGTTTACGGACTACCCCCATGTGCAAACCTCAGTTTGAAGGATCAGGTAGCGGTCAGTGTTTTACATAAAGACGGTCCGACACAGCCACACTACAACCTGTAAAGCCTATGAAAGGGTTACTGCAGACTACTGGCATATCTTCTGACAGTGTGCAAACATGTGGTAAATTCACATTGGCTTAGGAGCCCAATGGGTACACATCTTGAAACGTTACAAACGTTACAGAAGTAGATAGGCTACTCAGGGTAGCAGGATCAAATGTCTCTTTACCTGAAAAGGAAAGGCATGGAAGTGCAAACATAATGTCCGTACCTAACGAGGAAGGCATTAAGTGCAAAATGATAATAAATAAAGTGGCAACTTTTCCTTGGAGTATCTGGCAAAAGTCTCACAGAAGGTCTCTAGTGACAAAGTCCATCTTCTGGGTACAGCCCTTGATGTGGGGAAAAGTGCACTGGGAAGCAAAGGGTCTCCTCTATTTGGAGAGGGACAGAGTCCTTTGAAGAAATCTCTGCTGTGGCAGAGGAAGGGTGCTATCATAGCACATGACAATAATCAGTTCAAGGAATGTCTCTTGACTGAGATAAATAGGGATGAGAGTCTCAGGAAAGTTTCTGGCTCTATAGGGATATGGAGATAAATATACACAATATGTACAAAGTACAGTACCTGAAGCGGGCTACAGCCCTTCAGGGGTTACTCTGCATCTTCTTCGGTGGTAAGTACTTCGGTGTCAGAAAAACGTACCTGCCTCCTGCTTCTGCGTGTCACCAGCTGGTACTCCTGCAGGTACGCAGGAGCTTTTCCTTTTGTCTCCCTTTGAGACCTTCGAAGTTCCGGCCTGGAGAAGATAACAACCTCCTCATCGTCCTCCTCTGAGTCAAGCGCTGGAGTCGGAGTCTCAGCTGGCTCTGATGCTTCAGGGGTTGCAGACAGTGGAGCCGGATCATCCTCCACAGGCAGCAGTATTGGAGACTGCGGTGGGGATGATGGTCTCTCCGAGGTACCTCTTACTGGAGTGGAAACAAAACAGAATTGAGGCACAGTCACAAGTTCCAAGAAACTGGGGGTAGGCGAACACAAGGAGGTCTGTAAGTTGGGGGACGAGGTGAGAGGTGTAGACATAGGGGCAAAAGGACGAAGACATCTCTTCAGCCGGTTCCTATGTACCCGGAGTGATGGACGGTCTCCTCTTGAAATCTCGTAGACTTCAGGGGAGAGACTGTCCCTAACTAGGTATGGCTCACGCTCCCAACGCCCATCTAGCTTACTGGTAGGATGGTTGTTGCGCAGCCACACTCGATCTCCTGGGGCAAAAGGCTCAGCACAGGCATTACGATCAAAGTCCCTTTTTTGTTTCTCTCGGGCCTCTTCCAACCGCAGATCCACATCTTCTCTGGCATCCGCCAGGCGCCTCTGGTGTTCGTGAACCCAGTCAGTCTGGGGGAGTAAAGACTGGGAATCAGGGGACTCCATGTCCCAGGTCATATCAGCAGGGAGATGGCCGTGTCTCCCGAACATCAGATAGTACGGGGTGTACCCTGTGGAGCAATGATTGGTATTGTTGTACAGGTACACCAATTCGGGCAACAGCTTTGGCCAGTCAGCCCTTTTTGCAGGGGTCAGAGTCCTCAGCATATTAATTAGAGTCTGGTTCATCTTTTCACAAAGCCCGTTGCCTTGGGGATGATAGGCTGTGGTCCTCAGCTTCTTGCAGCCATATAGAGTACACAGCTCCTGGAAGACTTGGGACTCAAATGCTGTTCCTTGGTCTGTAAGGATCTGGTCCGGACAGCCATAGGGGAGGATGAAGCTCTTCCACAGGGCCGCTGCGGTGGTCCTTGCAGACAGATCTCTGACAGGTACTGCAACCACAAATTTGGTATAGTGGTCGATGATCGTAAGAGCATAACTGTGACCGGATCTGCTGGGCTCCAACTTCACGTGGTCCAATGCCAGGATCTCCAAGGGCCGTTGGCTCACAATGGGACGTAGAGGGGCCCTTTGATTGTGTCGCTCTCCTCGAGCGATGGCGCAGGCTGGGCATTCTCGACACCAGGCTTCAATGTCGGACTTCATGTTGACCCAGAAGAATCGCCTTCGGAGGGTGGCTTCAGTCTTCTGAGCGCCAAAGTGTCCAGACTGGTCATGGTACATTTCCAGTACTATCTTGGCATCCCTCCTGGGAATCAGAATCTGGTATAGCCGGTCATAAGTGATCGGGTCCAGAGTTCTTCTCTTTAGCAGACCCTGGTGCATGCTCAGGGTCTTTCTCTGGCGCCACAATTGAGACAGTTCTCCATCAGCTCTTCTGCGCCGGATTCTTTCAGGCACTCGCCCACTAGAGAGATAGTCCATTACCTCTCCTATGGCACGGCTATCAGCCTGAAGACTCATCCAGAGGTCCTTTTCCGCAGGGGGCTCTGACTCTTCTTGAGGAGTAGCTGGCGCTGCCTCTGTCGGTAGGGAGTAAACTCTCTGGGCATCTTGACGCACAAACCGGGCATAGAATGCGGGCATCTCGACATCTTCCCACTGAGCATCCGTGGAGGGTCCCTCCCACTGGTCAGGGAGACGGGACAGAGCGTCGGCGTTGTCATTGGTCTTACCAGCCCGGTACTTGATGGTAAAGCTGAAATTGGCAAGTCTGGAGGCCCACCGTTGTTCCAGTGCTCCAAGACGTGCTGTGTTCAGATGCGCCAACGGATTATTGTCTGTGAAGACAGTGAAAGATGATGCAGCTAGGTAGTCCTTGAACTTTTCGGTCACAGCCCAGACTAACGCCAGAAACTCCAACTTGAAGGAACTGTAGTTCTGGTCGTTTTGCTCCGGTTCTCGGAGGGAACGGCTGGCGTAGGCTATGACCCTTTCAGTTCCGTTTTGGAGCTGGGATAATACCGCCCCTAGACCTTGCTTGCTGGCATCAGTGTATAGGGTGAAAGGCAGACTATAGTCTGGATATCCCAACACCGGGGGCTCAGTCAACCGTTGCTTGAGCATCTGGAAGGCAGCTTCTCGTTCGGCCGTCCACTCAATGGCTACTCGGGAACGTTGGCTCTCTTTTGGCAGGCCCCTTAGAAGCTCTTGCAGGGGAGCCGCCAGCTGGGCAAACTTCGGGATGAAACGCCTGTAATAACTGGCAAATCCCAGGAAGCTTTTGATGTCCCGTACGGTTGATGGGGTAGGCCAGTCGTGGACAGCTGCAATCTTCTCTGGATCTGGCTCAATTCCATGAGCGCTCACCACATGTCCCAGGTACTTGACACTAGGTTGTAGCAGGTGGCACTTGGATGGCTTGACCTTCAACCCATGTTGGGTCAGGATTTGGAAGACTTCAGCCAGATGGTGGAGGTGGTCTTCATAAGTCTTGGAGTAGATGATGATGTCGTCCAAATATAGCAGGACGGTCTCGAAGTTGCGATGACCCAAACATCTCTCCATCAGCCGTTGAAATGTGCCTGGGGCGTTGCATAGCCCGAACGGCATGTTGTTGAACTCGAACAAGCCCATTGGGGTGGTGAAAGCCGTCTTCTCTCTGTCTTCCGGCGCCATGGCCACTTGCCAGTAGCCACTGGTCAGGTCCAGGGTAGAGAAGTAGGCAGCTGACCCTAGGGCTGCGAGGGATTCCTCGATTCGAGGCAGAGGATAGGCGTCCTTGTGGGTGATATTGTTGATCTTCCTATAGTCAACACAGAATCGAAGGGTTCCATCCTTCTTCTTCACAAGGACCAGCGGGGCAGCCCATGGGCTGCGACTCTCCCGGATAACGTTGGCTGTCTTCATCTCTTGTACCAGCTTCTTCACCTCTTGGTAACGGGCTGGAGGTATGGGCCGATATCGTTCCTTGATAGGAGGATGAGAGCCAGTAGGGATGGTGTGTTGGATCAGAGTAGTCTGCCCAAAATCCAGTGGGTGTTTGCTGAAGGCCTGGTGGTGCTTCATAACGACATCCAGGACACCTTGTACTCGGTCTGCAGGAGTAAAATCGTCATCTCCAATATTGAGCTCAAGCCACCAGGATTGCTCGGCAGGCTCACCTTCAGCACTTTGCTTCAGTTCCAACTGTTGGGAGGCAGACAGAGAGGTTTCCACCAAGTCTTCAGGATGCACGCTGAAGAGAGTGGCTACGGCTTGGTACTTTCTCAGATCCACTGGGGAGTCTCCCACATTTAGTAGTCGAATGGGTACTTGTCCTCGGGATACCGTGACTAGGCTCCTGGCGGCTAGAATGGGCAGGTCTTCATCGGCTGGTAGAGGTTCTACTATCGCCTGGTAGTCTTGACCTTGGACGCCCATGCAGGCTCGACACCATACTAACGTCTCAGTCCCAGGTTGAAGGCGAACAGGTTGGGGATCCTTGATCCGGGCTCTGCAGATTTCTCCATTAGGGCCAGCAAACTTCTGTTGCGCCGCTAGAACCTGCATAGTCTCCTGAATTACCTTCCGGGAACCGTTGGGCACTGTTGGCAGGGAGTCGTGGAGAGCCTTCAGCACTTCAGGGTAGCAGTTGCGGAGGACATTGGTACCCAGTACCAGGGAGAAGTTACCGTTTTCGGGCACACGTGTCACCACTACGCCCTGTCTGGTTAACTCAGTGTCTCCAATGGTTAGTGTGGGCTCCCAGTAGCCGCGGATGGGAACGGGTTTTCCGTTCGTAGCAATAATGTTCAAGTAAGCCTTGGGAGGCTGGACTAAGGATGCTTTTCCCCGGCATTTCTCAAAGGCAGCACTCCGGAGGGTGGTCACTTGAGAGCCGGTATCAATTAAGGCCGGTAGGGTAACTCCGTTGATGGTTACATGAACCATGGGGCGAGTCCCCACGAACCTGGGCATCCAGTTGGCATCTCGGGGACTTACAAGTTCTTCCCTTGGAGGTCGTCCCTTAGCTCCAAGGGTTTGTCGTTTAACTGACGACAATCATTCTCTTCATGCCCATACTTATGGCAGTAGCTGCACCGCTGGCGGGGTTTCTTCTGACTCCAGGTGCTTAACGACTTCGCTTCCTTTGGGCGCTGTTTAGTCGGAGATTCACGAGGAGTAGCTGACCGTACCGGGTTCTCTGGAGGTTTCCTCCTCATAGCGGAGACAGTTACTTCCAACTGGGTCAACCGATCGAGGATTTGATGCAGGGTGTCCGCCAGATTAGGGACCGGTCCTGTTATGCCAGTAACTTCCATAGTCGCAGGAGTAGGTGATGCTGACTGCGTGGGATGGCAAGCGAGAGCAGATTCTTCCATTTCTACGGATTCAGGCTCTTTCTGCGGTCCAGTAGGTGATCGGTCTCCTAATATGTCAATGGCAATTTCCTTAAACTCAAGGAAAGAGGCCTGGGCATGTTGAGAAGAGATGATCTTTAGTTGACACCTTTGATTTCTATCAACAAGTCCATTGATAAATTGTTCCCTTAAGGTTTGGTCAGAGGTTTCAGCGTCTTTGGGCTCAAGGCAGGTGATGGCCTTCCATGTCTCCTGTAGGGAGAGGGCAAAGTCTCGGAGGGACTCTTGGGGCTTCTGTCTTTTCCCGAAGAATTTCTGCTTCAACTCGGAGACAGTACACTTGTCAAAGGTGTTTTACGTAGCCTATCAAGAATCTGGACCACATTCTGACACTGTTCTCGGGGCCAGGACTTGACTTCCCGGAGAGCGGGTCCTTTCAACTGCCCGATGAGGATGCCCACTTTCTGTTCCTCTGTGAATGGGAGCAAGGCGAAGGTGGCTAACAACTTGTCCCTGAATTCAGGGAGAGTATGTGATTCTCCCTCGTAGTAGGGTAACCAGGGGGCCCCCAGATAGTAGGGCATAGTCAGAGGCATCATGGTGGGAGTCCCAGGGACACTAGCTGTAGCAGGGCTGAAGGGACTCTCTGGAGGGCTTAACATGCTCCGGTACCCTGAGGAGGGACCAGGGGACGGGACTTGCGCCAGTCCCGTATCTTCGTCCTGGGCGGACATGACTGGCCTAGCTGAGGGAAGTCTGTAGGGTTACACAAAGTCCGTTGCTATGGGCGATGGCTAGAATGGGACGTGGGCACTTTAAGACACAGTCACTATTCCCTGGGAGGTGAGCCAATAACCTAGCGTCGGAAACAATCTCTACCCCCCTTTAACTTCCCCAGCGGTACTCACTCAGGATCAGCCGCGGTGACAGGACAGCTCCGGTACACGAAGGACTCCGTTCCCGATGTCCGGCAGGCAGCAGGGGCTCGGTGATGCTCAGCGGTGTTCTCCTCCAGTGGCAGGACACGTGCGCCGGAACTCCGGATGAGGCGCACGCTGCTGGCAGGCTTCAGGCGCGGCCTGCGCCGAAATCCAAGATGGCCGATTAACCCTCTTCGTTGCCGGCCGCACACGCTCCAGCTCCTCCTCCACGGTGCTTCGCGCCACTCGCGCAGGGGGCGGAGCCTAATGACGCCTCTGGAGTTCCCGCCAGTCAAGATTTGGCGGGCTTGAAATACTTGCTGCGCCACACGCCTCTGAGGTAAAATGCTTCAGGCGCGGCAGCGCCGGATGTAGCAGAGCTGACACAGTTCTTGCAGGAATTAACCTCTTGAGTGCTGGAGCGGAGCTCGACAGCACGTGGCAGCAGCAATACAGTTCAATGTGAAACACACAAAGTCACTTGGGCCTATACCCGAATGGCAGCAGGGTTAGGCAGTACAATCGTTTCTTAACAAAGCACAGTCTTTAGTGCCAGAATAAGGCACAGAAGTATATATCCTGTTCGTGACGCCACTTGCAACATCCCCCACCGGGGCCTAGCCTTTGAGGTGAGGCCTGGTGACAGCCGGGGCCCGCGGTACCGGAGTGGCTGGCGGTTGCGGCCTAAGCACGCTATTGTCACGGTGCTTGGTACGGGGGAACCGGAGGGCTGTCCTACAGCCTGGCAGGTCTCCAGCAGGGTGGTGTTGGCAAGAAAAGATGAGGGAGAGGCTGCTATAGCGGATCTCCCTGGGGCAACCCCTTAATGTCCCGAGGGTGAGTCTCTGGGTGATGGACAGGGTGCCGGTGATGAAGGCAGCCGTATTAGCAGGGACCAGACGGAGACAGAAGTTGAAGAAAACAACTTACAGTTCTTTATTTGAACCGCAGGAACCGCAGCAAACGTGCCTTTAACAGGTAGATGGGGTGCCGAGATGTGAGTTGGAGGGAGCCTCAGGAGATAGTTCACCAGCCTGGATGTAGGGGGCAGGCTGGGAGGCAGCTGTGTCCTGGTAGGAAGCTTCAGCTTGTCCTGTAGGGCTTCAGGTATCACCTTTAAAGGTAAGATGATACCCCTTTTCCTCACTACACTAACTCTAATCTAATACTCCACTCTTCAGAGGCAGGGGCTAGGCTCTTCCTGCTCTGGTATGGGCTAGACTGAGATTACTCACTCACTCACTGATCTCTAGGATTCCACACTAGAATAATCATCTAATGTTCTCCAGAACATTCCTGGCCAGAGGTTTTATTACCTCCCTTTGGTCAGGTGGTGGCTGCTCCTCCAATCACATCTCAGCTTACAGAGCACAGGATGTAACACATATCATTGGACAACAGCATCTTGCATCATACAAAATACTTAACCTCTGCCTTGCCAGGCAGGATTCACCACTGCAATACCCCTATGTCCTATAAGGACCATGTAGTGTAATGGTATTACATGCAGGTGGGACGTATTCGCAAACCCTACCTCGCCATTGCATCGGCGAGGGTGTTGCACAAGTAAATTGAGGCCCAGGACTTAGAGGACTGCTTATAGTCCATGATCTCTGTGATTTCTACTAGTTCAAACACCAATCCGGCAAATTTACACCCTTGGCTTATGACTGACCAGGGGTCCCGAACTTGGTACAGGTGCCCATTTGCCAGATTGGCTGTCCGACTGCAAATCTGGCAACAGGTGCAGGTTAGACGGCCGAACCCGAAGTTTAGTGAAGTAGAACTTCACTCTAAAACTTTCCCAGCCCTCATTGTCTGCCAGGCTTGATCTATGCCCGGGTATTATTACAAAACTTCCAAAATGAGTTTCTAGACTTTGATATTTCAAGGAAAAAAAAAAAAAAACTAACATGTGACCTCAGTGAGAAGGAATGTGCTGAAGTCACGGAGATGTCTGGTGCGGAAGGTTAGTGAAGGTAACTGGTAAGAGACGAGAAGTGACAGGACGCTAATAACATGGAGACGTTTCCAGAAGTCCCAACCCCCAGAATTACCTCGCATCATGAGGTAACATTCAGAATATCCGCTGAAGAAACATAGGCCTATATTTAAGAACAGTACATTGGGGTACATTTACTAAGAGCCTGAATCGCTCATCTTCGTAGGGTTTTCCCGAAAATTACTGGTTTTGCGCCGTTTTACACTGGGTTTTTGGCGCACCTGATCGGATTTCACGCAACGAAAATCGGGGGGCATGGCTGACGGATTCGGAAAAACTGTGTTATTTTTAAAAAAAATTGTGTCGCTTACATGCACCAGGAAGAGGATGGTGAACTCCGGTGGGCCTCAGAGCAGCAGCGACACCTAGTGTATATCGGGCGCACATCCTTAGTGAATCCCGGCAAGCTCCGAATCAAGGTCGGACAACGCGCTGCAGGATCACAAATGGACCGGCTAAGTAAATGAGCCCCATTGTGTACTATGTGCAGTTACCTGTGTAGTGTGCAGGGGGCGCCAGATTCAAGAATTCTGCCACATGTTCTTCATGAATCTGGCGCCCCCTACACTGCCCCCACAAATTGCACCACTTTTTTTTGGTGTACCTTTAACATGGGGTGTGCAACAAACTTCTGTTGGATTTTGCATGATAAATGTAGCACAAGGTCCGACTGAGCACCGGAGCGCCCCCTTCAGTGCAGAAATGTGTGTCGCATGACGACTAGTGCAACCGCGCCACAAAATGGTTGAGTGGGACACAAATGTGGTGCGGACACTTCTCAGTCGTTATACTGAGAATTGTCATTTCAACATAGACATTTAGTCCCTGTCATGTAATCTGCATGTGAGCCCAATACTAACTCATATTATCTCCCATTATTGTGTAAGTTAATGATTACCAAGGTGTAACAGTTCCAAAAAAAAATTCTGGCCTCACAACAACTCAGGATGAGACTCAGACACAAGGATGAATAACTTGTATGCTTCACTGCAGAGAGAAGATTTAAAGGGCAACTCCAGTCACAGCTAATAGAATTATCCATCAGACAGAGAACAAGTTATATTCTGCTCACAGGCTTTATTATGTGTATTTCTAGAATGAGTTTCCCATAAAATTCCAGATTCAGACAAGATTTAATATACTTCCTCCCTGGAAGATCCTACCTCTATTCATTGTGAAGGATGAGACAAGACATGACAGTGAAAGGTGTTCTAAGTATACACAATAATACTGCTCCATATGTACAAGGATATAACTACTATAATACTGCTCCCTATGTACAAGAATATAACTACTATAATATTGCCCCTATGTACAAGAATATAACTACTATAATACTGCCCCCTATGTACAAGAATATAACTACTATAATACTGCCCCCTATGTACAAGAATATAACTACTATAATACTGCCCCTTATGTACAAGAATATAACTACTATAATACTGCCCCCTATGTACAAGAATATAACTACTATAATACTGCCCCCTATGTACAAGAATATAACTACTATAATACTGCCCCCTATGTGCAAGAATATAACTACTATAATACTGCCCCCTATGTACAAGAATATAACTACTATAATACTGCCTCCTATGTACAAGAATATAACTACTATAATACTGCCCCCTATGTACAAGAATATAACTACTATAATACTGCTCCCTATGTACAAGAATATAACTACTATAATACTGTCCCTTATGTACAGGAATATAACTACTATAATACTGCCCCCTATGTACAAGAATATAACTACTATAATACTGCCCCCTATGTACAGGAATATAACTACTATAATACTGCCCCCTATGTACAAGAATATAACTACTATAATACTGCCCCTATGTATACGAATATAACTACTATAATACTGCCCCCTATGTACAAGAATATAACTACTATAATACTGCCCCCTATGTACAAGAATATAACTACTATAATACTGCCTCCTATGTACAAGAATATAACTACTATAATACTGCTCCCTATGTACAAGAATATAACTACTATAATACTGCCCCTTATGTACAAGAATATAACTACTATAATACTGCCCCTATGTACAAGAATATAACTGCTATAATACTGCCTCCTATGTACAAGAATATAACTACTATAATACTGCCCCCTATGTACAGGAATATAACTACTATAATACTGCCCCCTATGTACAGGAATATAACTACTATAATACTACCCCTATGTACAAGACTATAACTACTATTATACTGCCCCCTATGTACAGGAATATAACTACTATAATACTGCCCCTTATGTACAAGAATATAACTACTATAATACTGCCCCTTATGTACAAGAATATAACTACTATAATACTGCCCCCTATGTACAAGACTATAACTACTAGAATACTGCCCCCTATGTACAAGAATATAACTACTATAATACTGCCCCCTATGTACAAGAATATAACTACTATAATACTGCTCCCTACGTAAAAGAATATAACTACTATAATACTGCCCCTATGTACAAGAATATAACTACTATAATACTGCCCCCTATGTACAAGAATATAACTACTATAATACTGCCCCCTATGTACAAGAATATAACTACTATAATACTGCCCCTTATGTACAAGAATATAACTACTATAATACTGCCCCCTATGTACAAGAATATAACTACTATAATACTGCTCCCTATGTACAAGAATATAACTACTATAATACTGCCCCCTATGTACAAGAATATAACTACTATAATACTGCCCCCTATGTACAAGAATATAACTACTATAATACTGCCCCCTATGTACAAGAATATAACTACTATAATACTGCCCCCTAAAGTACTGGAGGATATTTTGCAGGCAGACATATAACTAATTTCCTGGGGAGTCCCAGGTCGTTTCATAAAATCACTCGTTTACATAGAAGATGTTTCCTCAGTAATTACCTAAAACTCTATTTAGCTTCTGAACTCCTAGAGGATCCTCGGTCCATTCTCTCCCTGACATAAGGGCACGGAAAACAGCACAACTAGCAGCAGGTCTGGTAATCAGTGGAAACAGATGAGGGGGTGGGTTACTGTCCTGATTCGCCATCTCGTTCTCCTGACATTTCTTTGGTTTAATGAAAACAAAGCTCCCAATTAGCGCATTACCCTGAAGAGTCCTGTGGGGGCACTCTACACGAAGGCTGCGCCTAGCTGGGTTAAATAGAGGGTGTATTATGTTGGCCCGCGACTCCATTTCGATGTTGCTTCTGTTACCTGCAGAGAATTTGCTATGTTTATTTTCTTTCCTAAAGTCCTTAAAGTGCAGTTAAAGGGATAGTCCATATATATATATATACATCTGAAGTATTTTAGAATGACCCCTAAAGTACAGCTGTCTGATATTTTTAAGTCCTTCTAGCCATTGTGGCGATTACATTTGTGTCAAGTCCCACCAACTGTTCTGGTCGGTATTTTTGAGCCCCACCCCCTATTCTACCCGATATTTTTGAGTCCCACAACTATGGTGGTAGCTATTTTTCGTTTACCCACCTGCTCTATGTGGTATTTTTTACAGTGGCTATTCTTCTTTGTGTTTCCCGGACAATATTTTATGGACTATAACAGCCGCTTATTCCTGTCCCTCTTGTTGCTGATATTTTTTAGTCCCGCCTCTTGCCGTGACATGAGGTTGGATTACGTCGGGATCGTGTAAGAAATGGATTGTGTAAAAGAAATGACTTTAAACATCCTGGGTGTAGGATGCAGGACGCATGGGCGGGCGGAACAGCCTGGAACATGAAAATGGATACATTCTTTATTAAAAAAATGACTAAATAAGTGCACAATAAATTTACCAGAATTTTATAATTTTTTTATTCAAAGTGAGAGTTCAGCTGCAGGTGACAGTTAAGAATTATATAATGTATCCAGCGGTTGGCTTGCTCAGGCTTACCATTCTACACCAGGCACAGAGCAAGAACGGCATGTGCCGGCCCACTCCACTACCGGTTACGCCCTCCTTCATGCCCCTACACGCCCACTTGTCTTGGAGGTGGAGTAAAGGAGGAAATTATTGCAATTACTGATGGTTCCAACCTGGACATCAAAGATCAGCTATGATCTATGCTGTAACCAGGCAGCACATGTGCAATTCCCCAATAGCGCCACCCCAGGGGGAATGAAGTATAGCACATTTACGGTTAAATGTAAATCTACCATCAAAATCCATCATGATAAACCAGGGACACTTACTCATAAATCCAGGCACCGTGACTGTAGTAATCTTCTTATATTTGTTCTAAAATTATGCTAAGGAGTTATGATTAGGCATTACCAGAGCCCCTCCATGTTTTAGCTTCACATGCTGTTACTCTGGCTCCTCCCTCCTCCTTCAGCATTTCACCCCTCTCTCTCTCTCTCTGCCGGATGTTATCTGACTCTCTTTGGGAGTAAGGGAAAAGTTCAGCACAGAGGGGCTCTGGTAATGCCTCCCATAGCCCTTTTTACTCATTAGAATGATTTTGAAAGGAAGGAAACCATGGATAACAAATATAAGATCCTTTAATATCAATGGACTCATCACCTAAATCAAAGCTATGTATCTGTGTGTCAGTGTGAGTAGATGTGTATCCTATCTATACATCTATCTATCATATATCTATACCTATCATCTATATATCTATCCATCTATCTCATATCTATCTATCTATCTATCTCATATCTATCTCCTATCTATCTATCTATCTATCTATCTATCTATCTATCTTCTATCTATCTATCTCCTATCTACCTATCTATCTCCTATCTATCTATCTATCTATCTATCTATCTATCTATCTATCTATCTCATATCTATCTATCTATCTCATATCTATCTATCTCATATCTATCTAACTATCTATCTATTGCATATCTATCTAACTATCTATCTATCTCATACCTATCTATCCATCTATCTCATATCTATCTATCTATCTCATATCTATCTATCTATCTATCTATCTCATATCTATCTATCTATCTATCTCATATCTATCTATCTATCTCATATCTATCTCATATCTATCTCATATCTATCTATCTATCTATCTTTTTATCTCATATCTATCTATATATCCATCTCATATCTATCTATCTCATATCTATCTATCTATCTATCTATCTATCTATCTCATATCTATCTATCTATCTATCTCATATCTATCTATCTCATATCTATCTATCTATCTATCTTTTTATCTTCTATCTATCTATCTATCTATCTATATCATATCTATCCAGGGTCGGACTGGGATACCTGGGGCCCACCAGTGAAATTGATTTTGGGGGCCCACCTACTACTACATAGAAATATTCTGGAATAAGGGAATTTATACGCACTAGCAGGGGCAGTGAAGCAACGGATAAGCTAAGCCCTTTCTCCCTGCAGGGGTGACGTCAACTCCGGGGCAATAATGTTAGGAATGGTATAAGAATTACCACTGGTTTCAAGGGCTTTCTGCTGGCGGCCGGACTATGGTTAGGGATGTAAGTGTTCGCACTGCACACCGACCTTTCAATAAGGAAATGCTACCCTACTCTGGCATCCCGCACCACATAGACAAGTCACACCTGGCTCTCTGACCCTATAGATGTAACCGTACATACTCTGAGACCTGTCTCACACTAGAAGGTTAGTCAGTGACTACAATACTGATCTGACACAGGAAGAAGTAGCATCTAGTACCTCACAGGTGACTTGTCTTCTCCTTCACAACCAGAATCATCGTAAAATCTGGTTGCAGAATTTTCTGGCAGATGTGTTCAGCTCTGGGAAGCAGATCCGCCGCAATGCGCCCCTAAAAATACCACAATTACTTACAGTATAATGTCACCTGGATAAAACAATGTCCCACACTGTACGTATAAAGAATCTACATAAGAAACCCCTCTGTGCCCCCAGCATATCAAAAATTACATTGTTACCCCCAAATATATTACTACATTACAGTCTGTGAATAAATAATACCGTGCCTTTAAAAAGTATGGTTCCCCCCATTAATTACATAATATTTGGTTCCCCTGTGAATTATTTTAATGAATTAATTTATCTATTTAATGTCCCTTCTAATTATTTTCATACATTTCCCCTACTAAGAAATGTGTTATATAACAATCTACTTATTATTTTTATACAAAATGTACTAATACGTTTTTATACCATGTCCTAATTATAATTACAGGCAGTCCCCGGGTTACATACAAGATAGGGACTGTAGGTTTGTTCTTAAGTTGAATTTGTATGTAAGTCGAAACTGTATATTTTATCATTGTAGTTCCCGACAATTTTTTTTTTTTGCCCCAGTGACAATTGGAGTTTCAAATTTTTTTGCTGTAATAGGACCAAGAATTATCAATAAAGCTTCATTGCAGACAATTTTAAGCTGATTATTGCAATCTGGGACTATTTTAAAGCATCCAGAGAGCTTCACCAGAGGTCACAGTGGGCAGAGGGGTCCGTCTGTAACTATGGGTTGTCTGTAAGTCGGGTGTCCTTAACTAGGGGACTGCCTGTATACATATAATCCCCTCCAATTTATTAATGCGCATATAGCATCCCTTCAGTTATACATTTCTACAACTTGCCTCCTATTTATTTACACATAGTATCTGCACATTATTTAATTGTATTATAATATAAAGTGAATGACTTGCTGCACAGGTCGCTGGTTACTGGGAAACTCCCTGCTGACACGTTCCATCTACATATAAATAGTTTTATTTCTGTATATTGTATATACACACTGCCCCACTTATTATACATCCCCCCCTCCACCTCCATACACACTGTCCCCCTTATTATACACCACCCCCAAGAATTTAACATTTGCCCCCCTCCAGATTTTAAATAGGCACCCTCCATACACACTGCCCCCTCCAGATTCTAGTAAGACCCCCCATACACATTGCCATCCACCCTCCAGATTCTAGTAAGACCCCCCCATACATGTTACCCCCCCCCCATACACATTAAACCCAGCTTCATATTATAGTTAGGCCCCCATACATATTAAACCTCCCCCCTTTCATATTATAGTTAGGCCCCCATACACATTAAACCCCCCTTCATATTAAAGTTAGGCCCCCCCCCATACACATTAAACCCCCCTTCATAATATAGTTAGGCCCCTCCATACACATTAAATCCCCCTTCATATTATAGTTACCCCCCCATACACATTAACCCCCCTTCCTATAATAGTTAGGCCCCCCCATACACATTAACCCCCTTCATATAATAGTTAGGCCCCCCATACACATTAACCCCCTTCATATAATAGTTAGCCCCCCCCCATACACATTAACCCCCCTTCATATAATAGTTAGGCCCCCCATACACATTAACCCCCCCTTCATATAATAGTTAGCCCCCCCATACACATTAACCTCCCCTTCATATAATAGTTAGGCCCCCCCATACACATTAATCCCCCTTCATATAATAGTTAGGCCCCCCCATACACATGAATCCCCCTTCATATAATAGTTAGGCCCCCCATACACATTAACCTCCCCTTCATATAATAGTTAGGCCCCCCATGCACATTAACCCCCCTTCATATAATAGTTAGGCCCCCCATACACATTAACCCCCCCCCCTTCATATAATAGTTAGGCCCCCATACACATTAACCCCCTTCATATAATAGTTAGGCCCCCCATACACATTAACCCCCCCCTTCATATAATAGTTAGCCCCCCCATACACATTAACCCCCTTCATATAATAGTTACCTCCCCCCCCATACACATTAACCCCCCTTCATATAATAGTTAGCCCCCCACCTCCATCTGTTTTGCCAATAGAAAAAAAAAATGTACTCACCTCATCCTGCGTCCTGTCTCTGCTGCTGCCGTGGGACGGGGGAGAGATGCGCGCCCACGTCGTTACGTCCAGGCGCGGCCGCGCAATGACGTCACGACGCGGCGCGCGCATCTAAGTTACAGTGTGACGTGCGCCGCAAAGCAGCCGGCCGCGTCACACTGACAGCTTTGACTGCAGGAATAGTACTCGTGCGGCCGTTTCAGCCGCAACGAGTACTATTGCAGCCACTGGCAGGGGCCTCCGATGGATATGAACGGAGGCCCCTGCCATAATGACCGGAGTCGGGGCCCACCGGGGAATTACCCGGCCCCCCGGCGGGCCAGACCGAGCCTGTATCTATCTATCTATCTATCCCTAATTCCTATCTATTTATCGGTCTCATATCTGTCTCATCTCTCTCCTCACATATATAATAATGGATAGAGGTTAGTGTGGTGTGTCCATTCTTCTGTACCCCCCTCCCCAGTATATCCTATGTTCTCTATACTCTCTGCTCCCCTGTCCTGTGTGGGGGCTCAGACACATCTACATAGAGTAGTAATGATACGTTTGGTTCCTCCGCGCCCTATTGTTGTGCCCAGGCGGCACATGTCCTATTCTCTGCCAGGCTGGCATCACATTCATGGCACAATAGATAAGGGATGGCGAGCGCTTTCTGGCTGATCCCCGTGTTATTAATCTCCTGTGGGGACTCTAATCACAAGCTGCAATGGGAACATTTTTGGAGCCGCTAAATTGAAATGGTAATAGATTGACTGTCTGAAATACATAAGCGATATTCAACAAAAAGTCCTCGCATTGAAAGGCTCCCACTGTCTCCGGATCCGCAGGTAATGAATGTGGAATTATAATGCAGACCCCGGTGTTATGGGGGCTATTGTAGGAGGCTATGATAGCGGACGCTCGCCTCAGCTCATCCTCATTCAGGGATAACAATGTCCTCCATGTAGAAGAAAAACCTTCCAAAAATATAGAAATAACCTTCAAAGGAACATTCAGGGTCTCTATATTACTGTATGGCCCCCCAGCGGAGAAGATACTTATTTACTCATCACCCACCACCTATATGGGTGGTAGTAATGTCCCGAATAGTCCTATAATAATAGATAAATACATAATCATAGGTGATAGAGAGGTAGATAGATATGAGATAGATAGATATGAGATAGATAGATAGATATGAGGTAGATAGATAGATAGATATGAGATAGATAGATATGAGATAGATAGATATGAGATAGATAGATAGATAGATAGATAGATAGATAGATAGATAGATAGATATGAGATAGACAGCTAGATAGATATGAGATAGATAGATATGAGATAGACAGCTAGATAGATATGAGATAGATATGAGGTAGATAGATATGAGATAGAAAGATAGATATGAGGTAGACAGATATGAGATAGATATGAGGTAGATAGATATGAGATAGATAGATAGATAGATAGATAGATAGATAGATAGATATGAGATAGATAGATAGATAGATAGATAGATATGAGATAGATAGATATGAGATAGATAGATATGAGATAGATAGATAGATAGATAGATATGAGATAGATAGATAGATAGATAGATAGATAGATAGATAGATAGATATGAGGTAGATAGATAGATAGATAGATATGAGATAGACAGCTAGATAGATATGAGATAGACAGCTAGATAGATATGAGATAGAAAGATAGATAGATAGATATGAGATAGATATGAGGTAGATAGATATGAGATAGATATGAGGTAGACAGATATGAGATAGATATGAGGTAGATAGATATGAGGTAGATAGATATGAGATAGATAGATATGAGATAGATAGATAGATATGAGATAGATATGAGATAGATAGATAGATAGATAGATAGATATGAGATAGATAGATAGATATGAGATAGATAGATATGAGATAGATAGATAGATATGAGATAGATAGATAGATATGAGATAGATAGATAGATATGAGATAGATAGATAGATAGATATGAGATAGATAGATAAATAGATAGATATGAGATGATACATAGATATGAAATAGTAGATAGATGATACACAATCACTTGTACTGTACACTATATAGATATGTAACAGGTTTTGTATTTTAGCTGCTGATGATACTTTGCTTTTAGTTGTTTAAGTGGAAATGAAGCAAAATCGAACATTTTCCATCTTAAAGGTGGCATCTACTGTTACAGAAATGTGATACATGTGTAGAAACCTGTTCTCCTGTATCTGTAAGTATTATATACTTCTCTGTTGTTGCCGTGATGTCACCACTGGGGGCGCTGTTGCATTGCACTTAGTTATTCCATAGTCAAGGAACAGATCAACCACCACATGCTGGCAGGTTAATTGGCTGTAAAGAGCAAGTACCACTGGGTGAGGGGCAGATGAAGGAAGAGCTCAAAGGAAAATGTATGCTGCTTATACCATCATTTTACTATCAAATACTGATTCTTTATAGTTAAAATGATCCTTTGATTTGTCTTAGATAAAGGAAGAGAGATAACGCTAGAGAAGTCTGTGGTCTTAGACATTCTGATTTCCAGAATGAGAGTTCAAAACAGGGAGATCAAAGCTGTTTTGTACTCAGGGATTTATTTCAACTAAATTATAGGATTTTACATATAACACTGAATGGATAACTATATAACTACTATAATACTGCCCCTATGTACAGGAATATAACTACTATAATACTGCCCCCTATGTGCAAGAATATAACTACTATAATACTGCCCCTATGTACAAGAATATAACTACTATAATACTGCCCCTATGTACAAGAATATAACTACTATAATACTGCCCCCTATGTACAAGAAAATAACTACTATAATACTGCCCCCTATGTACAAGAATATAACTACTATAATACTGCCCCCTATGTACAAGAATATAACTACTATAATACTGCCCCCTATGTACAAGAATATAACTACTATAATACTGCCCCCTATGTACAAGAATATAACTACTATAATACTGCCCCCTATGTACAAGAATATAACTACTATAATACTGCCCCCTATGTACAAGAATATAACTACTATAATACTGCCCCCTATGTACAAGAATATAACTACTATAATACTGCCCCCGATGTACAAAACTATAACTACTATAATACTGCTCCTATGTACAAGAATATAACTACTATAATACTGCCCCCTATGTACAAGAATATAACTACTATAATACTGCCCCCTATGTACAAGAATATAACTACTATAATACTGCCCCCTATGTACAAGAATATAACTACTATAATACTGCCCCTATGTACAAGAATATAACTACTATAATACTGCCCCCTATGTACAAGAATATAACTACTATAATACTACCCCCTATGTGCAAGAATATAACTACTATAATGCTGCCCCTATGTACAAGAATATAACTACTATGATACTGCCCCCGATGTACAAGAATATAACTACTATAATACTGCCCCCTATGTACAAGAATATAACTACTATAATACTGTCCCCTATGTACAAGAATATAACTACTATAATACTGCCCCCTGTGTACAAGAATATAACTAATATTCTTGTACATAGGGGACAGTATTATAGTAGTTATATTCTTGTACATAGGGGGCAGTATTATAGTAGTTATATTCTTGTACATAGGGGACAGTATTATAGAACTACTATAATACTGCCCCCTATGTACAGGAATATAACTACTATAATACTGGCCCCTATGTACAAGAATATAACTACTATAATACTGCCCCTATGTACAAGAATATACCTACTATAAAACTGCCCCCTATGTACAAGAATATAACTGCTATAATACTGCCCCTTATGTACAGGAATATAACTGCTATAATACTGCCCCCTATGTACAGGAATATAACTACTATAATACTGCCCCCTATGTACAAGAATATAACTACTATAATACTGCCCCTATGTACAAGAATATAACTACTATAATACTGCTCCCTATGTACAGGAATATAACTACTATAATACTGCCCCCTATGTACAAGAATATAACTACTATAATACTGCTCCCTATGGACAAGAATATAATAACTACTATAATACTGCCCCCTATGTACAGTAATATAACTACTATAATACTGCCCCCTATGTACAAGAATATAACTACTATAATACTGCCCCCTATGTACAAGAATATAACTACTATAATACTGCTCCCTATGTACAAGAATATAACTACTATAATACTGCCCCTATGTACAAGAATATAACTACTATAATACTGCCTCCTGTGGTATAATTTATAAGTTACATCTTCTTACACTTTCCTCTCCCTCTTTACTTTTTCTCTCTCTTCTTCTCTGATTTGCTGAATTCCACAACAGGAATTGATGTGTTTATGACTCTGTGCACTTTCTATGATTTGCAATCAATTTTCAGTGTGAGGCTCCTTTGTGTATGGTAGGGCTGGTGGTAAGGGAGGTGGGGGCTCCTATTTGGGGGAGGGGCACAGCTGTCAATCACTGGTCTGGCTCAGGTCTGGATTTCCAGCTGTGCTCCATTCACCACCCAACCCGGAGACTTGGCCTGGAAAAACCTGATTTCCCTTTGACTCCCAGTGTAAACAATTAACTAAAAACCTGCAATAACAAATAGATGGAAGGAGGCAGAAGGCGCAGAAGGAGTACAGTATCCAGTGTAATTGATGGGCGAGGATCGGGGGAGCCACACTCAGCTATGCAAATGGGGCTTTGTGGGAAAAAAAACCTGGCATTGAGATGGCACAGTATGGTGTAACTCCGGATTATTCGGGGTTTAAATCGGGAGGCCTCAGTTTCATAGCTGGATCCTCTCTCCTACTGGGAACCCGCGCTCTCAGACGCCCGTCTTCATTACACCCCGGTCTAGTAATTCAGTTTACACCAAATCATTCATTCAGGTGTTAAGATCCCGAGGAGAATTTTTGCTTTTTTATCTTTAAATTTTCTTTTTTCGGCACTAATTTATTTTTGCATTTTTATTTTAAAATAGTTTTTTAAAAAAAAATTTTGGTATAAAAAAAAGTATTGTTTTTAATATTGTGGGTTATGTGAATGTTTTTGTAAATGCAAGTGTCTGTCCTTTGATAGGGCTGTGTGTTGATAGGGGTTTCCGGAAGGATGAACTTTTACGTCATTTTAAATATAAGAATAAAAAAAGAAAAAATGTAAAAAATAAAATAAAATCAGAAATGGAAAATAAAATTCAATTACCTTATATACTCGAGTATAAGCCTAGTTTTTCAGCACAAAATTTGTGCTCAAAAACCCTAACTCGGCTTATATTCGAGTCAACTAAAAAAATAAAGACAAAACTCGCCTTTCTGACGTCACCCGTAGGTCCTCTTCTGTCTGAGACAGTCTGAGACAGAAGAGGACCTATGGGGGACGTCGGAAAGATGAGTACAGTGTTATGTTTTTTTCCTACTACAGGGGCTGGGCCGGTTGTATGCTACAGGGGCTGGCAGACTATATACTGGGACCAATGCATTTCCCACCCTCGGCTTATACTCGAGTCAATATGTTTTCCCAGTTTTTTGTGTTGAAATTAGGGGTCTCGGCTTATACTTGGGTCAGCTTATACTCGAGTATATACGGTAATTAAATAAAATTCAATTCAAAATAAAAAAGAGAAATGTGAAATGTCATTTAAAAAGGTTTATGTGTATGAAACTGAATAATAAAAAAAAAGTTAATAATTAAATAAATGAGAACATACAGTTAAAGTTTTTTTTTCTGGATAAAACTTTTTATGACCATCGATTATGACCATTAATCGGTGGTGGTGTGAAACTTTGATTCCTCTGATTACAGTTCTGCTGCTCAACTCAAGGCAGAGGCAGAATCAAACAGCGCCATCCTCTGTGCAGTGGTGGTTCATGGGTACTGCAGGCTCAGCTTCATTGCACTGCACTACACTATGGATGGAGCGATCCGCTTTTAGCTCTGATCCAGACGTAGGAGAAAACAGGATACGATGTGATGGATATGAAGTCGTTCATAATTTCAGCCCTGAGAACCCGATAAACTTGTTCTCTTCTACTGATTTTTTTTTTTAATAAATGGTTTCGTATTTCAAATTTTTTAGACATATTTTTATGAATTTGTATTAGTTCTATATATAGAATATATATTATAATAATTCTATATATCCATATAATATTTTCCTGTATATTTAGTTTTATGTTCTATATTTGCTGTGATATTTAGAATGACTTATTTCTTACGTTTGTGATTAAATATGTGATTAAATATTTTAAATATGTGAATTTTTAAAAAAAATAATTTAATAACAGATAAAGTCATGTGTTCCTATTCTCCAGTCTACGATATCACAGTGTTCTATGTAATATGATATATGACATGTCGTGTTGTTAGTATTATACTGTTGCATGCCTCGTATAAGATCCTGTCCTTCTGTTTTTCTTGTGTTTGCTGAAGAAGTGGCGCACACGTTGCTCTTTTTTTTTGGTTGGGGGGGGGTCTAGAGTAACAGATTAAAAAATTAACATGATTACGGTATTGTTAGAATTTATGGTACAAACCTTAACCATTTCTATAGCCTGCCCTTGTAGACATTGGGCATCGGCACATCTGGTCGCCGCCTGAGGCTAAGGTTCACACTCGCCCCCAATTTATTTTATTATCTGCTGCGGGTATTAAAATGATCATGCGTTGCAGTTTTCTAAAGCTACAAGTAGATGGTATTTGTATACATCCCGTTCATTACATCCCCAGGCCGTGTTCACACGTATCGTTTTGATAAGTAGCGCAATTGTTGCGAGGGTGGGGCTTGCCCGATCACGACTGAAACGCTTGTGATCGGTGTCAAGCTCCACCTACTTTGCATTGCATATATGAGTATCGCAAGTCCTTACCTCGCATCAATCTGCATTGCGCATCAAAAGGCTGTGTGTGAACGCGGCCCTTTTGTATTACGGGTTACGGCCAGTAATCACAGGTCGCGTGCACGTTGCATTTACATAATGTAAACACTACTGGATTGTGTTTACAAGGTGTTAACAAAATGAATGTGTGATCAAAGCCTGTGGCTGTATTCGCATGTGCCATTTATACTGCGTTATAAATGCACGGAACCGAAGCCAGTTTGGGTTCAGGTGCGTCACAGGGAACCAGGACATATTGCCAGATTGGCAGCCAATCCAGCAAATTCACACCCTTAGCAACTAGCCATGGCTATGATTGGATCGCCCAATCCAGCAATATGTCCGGGTCACGTGGGACGCACAGAAACCCGGAACGGAATCTTCAGGTCTGCCCATCTCTGTTTATGTTAACACAGTGTAAACACATGCATCAACATTGCAAATTAAGGCAAATCACATCTCCTACGCTGTAGTATTGCGTTTTAAAACGCAATGTAAACGCCACGTGTGAACACAGCCCAAAGCTACCTTAACCTGACCCCGGAGGTGGTTTGACCTTAGTCTTTGATCCCTTTTTGACCTGACGTTCCAGAAAAATCCCATGTAAATGCATCCTAGATACAAACTTTAGGGTGATGCCACACATGGCGTTTTTGGTCCGTTTTTAAGCATGCGTTTTTAGTCCGTTTAAAAACGCACGCATCCGTTTTTGAAAACGCATCAGATTTTTACAGTTTTGGACCGTTTACCATGCGTTTGGCTGCTTACAACCGGTTTATCTATTAAGATAATTGGGAAAAAGGTTAAAACGGATGTGTTTTTAAATGGACTGAAAACCCATGCTTAAAAACGGACCAAAAACGCCATGTGTGGCATCACCCTTAGGCCGACGGCACACGTGGTGTTTTGAACCCGTTTTTGGGCAGTTTTTAAGCACTCTGTTATAAACCGAATGAGTTTTAAAAACGCATCCTTTTTTTTAAAAACATATCCGTTTTTCACTTTTTGATCGTTTTCCCAATTATCATAATTATAATAATTAAGGAAAAATGGACAAAAATGGAAAAACTGATGTGTTTTCAAAAACTGACGCGTTTTTAAAACTCATGCGGTTTTTAACGGACTGTTAAAAAAAACGGCCCAAAAACGGGTTCAAAACGCCACGTGTGCCGCCGGCCTAAGAGTGAACCGAAACACAAAAAAAAAAAAAAAAAAAGCAAAAATACCCCGAATTTTCAAACTAACATCAAAATGAACAGCTAAGTGTACAGCACATCGCATCTCTGGCGTGTGATCCGTAAAATGTGATTTTATGGAATAAATAAATGTATAAATACCGTAAATAAATAAAAATTAATTAAGAACAAAATCTGTAGTTTAAGCCTTTTTGATATTTTTTATAATTAAAAAAAAATTTTTTGTTAGAATAAAAATAATGAATTAACCCTTCATAGATTATAATAAATGAATCCTGTATACAACTCAGTTAGTCTTAGAAATACCCCCCCCCCCAAAAAAAAATAAAAAATAAAAAAAAAAATAAAATAAAATAACCCCTCCAAAAAATTGAAGATGTGAAGGCAGGTGAGCGGTGTGCGCCTCTTCCCCAGGCTCAGTTCTGATCTGTGTGTGTGTTTGTGTGTGTTCACAGGTCCTCCCTTGCATTGTTCATCTGCTTCATCAACCCCTATTGAACAAACCCCCTCCCCTCCCCCTACCCCGGGAACCAATGGCTGCCAGCGGAGGCTGATAGGCCAGCCAGCCCAGCACTCAGAGTCTGGAGATTTTGCACACAATTCACTCTTAGTTAAAAGTGGTTCTGCCAACCTGGGAGTCTCAGCTAATGGTGAGTGCTGCTCATATCTTTCTATCCTGCGCTGCTATGGGAGCCCCCCCAGGAGCCCCCTAGAACATGTACATTGTCCGCAGGCATGTCCATGGCAGAGGAAGGGGGGGGCTGCCCTGCAGGCACAGCATGTTTTACCATCCCCTATGTGTTTGTGTTGCAGCAAAATTGCTACTTTTGTTGCGGCGTCCGCTGCATTAACCCTTGGCTCTTTGTCAATTTTTTGGGGAATTGTCGCTTCCTGTTGAGTACTTAAGCCATTGTGTTGCCATTCTTGCTCTTTATCTGTTTTATTTTTTTTGTTACATTTTTTGTTATTCTCTGTCCAATGGATGCACTACAGAATATACAGTGTATTCAGGATTAACCCTTTCCGCTGCGGTGTACTTTTGAAGAACCTTGAGGGATCTTTCATGTTACTTTGTTGCCAGCGCTGCTAGTGATTATTGTGATGTAGTAGATGGAAGCGTTGCAGAATTTATTGTTGGGTTATGATCTAGATAGATATCCATCCTACTGCACTTTGGGGAATGAATCGCTCCTCCAGTTTTCGTTAAATGACTGCATCACGTTGCGATACAGACTATATATCCCAGAGTAGCAGAGCTGAGCTTGTCATTAAGTCTTAACCATCACTTTAACCGTCTAAACTTCCAATAGTATAAGTTGAGATACAACAGACAGACTCCTCTCTGCTGCACCTGACAAGCTGAGCACTGCTGCATCTGTATATTTCATGTACATGCCGGGGAGATGGCATTTGCTATGTTATGCGATAAGCAGGCAAGGAACGTAGTTAACGAGTTAACTTTGATAATTTCATGTAATCTGTGGCTTGATCATACAGGTCGTGGAAATCCAGCACTGCTACATCCGTCACTCACAATGACGATGATGATGATGAGTTATGTAGCTGGATGACATCGCTTCTCATTCATGTGTTATACTGCATGTGCAGTCTCATTGTTTAGATACAGCATGTGCAGTTAACCCTTGCTGTGTGTGGTTAGACTGAGACACTGGGACGAAGCATCTCCTCTTTCTGGATGCATAGGAGTATATGCATATGTATGTGAGTTACAACGTAGCAACTGGATTTTTTTAATTAGTACTGCAATGGATACTAACCCTAACCCCCAGACTCAGACCTGAGGAGTACTCCCTATACCAGTGATGGCGAACCAATAGCAGGGGTGCCAGAGGTGGCACCCAGAGCCATCACTCCAGGACGGAGTTCACCAAATAAAGTGACACTTCATTGACTGTTTGGAACTGGGGGAAAAGTGAGAAGGTGTTGACAGAACTGCAATATCTTTAGAAGTTCTCATTCTGGACCCAACATTCTTCCTGTACAGAGAGACCCTGGAGAGAAACTACTGCCATCAATGCCCTATACTTTATGCATGTTACCACTATCTTATATTATTAGTTAAACCACAGACCCCATAAATAAAGTGGCAATATGAGATACAATAGATGTTATTTCGCTGGGGTATGTTGGTACCCATGGCGGGACCTAAATAACAGACAGTTACTGCAACTAAATTTATAAGATGTCGATATTTCTTGCTGTTAGTAATATTACAACATATGATTAAAATTATAAGATTATGGTCAATATTTATTACAAATCAGATAATTATGACAATTTAGGTACTACCCTACCAGTCCTCAACCTCATTCTACAGGTGCAACATGTGAGCACAGTCTTAAGCCCTTTCACATAGATGTATACTGTTTATAAAATACAGACACTATGGTGGCCATATTTCTCATATTATATGGACTGAAAAAGCCTGTGGGAAGAGGATATTAGTTGGGTTTAAGTCATAATCGTTCAGACCATATGGCGGCCATATTTACCGCTGCGTACACCTGGTCTTATGTGATGCTGTGAGTCCGGGCTCCGCACATTGTTCAGTTAAGGAAATATTGCTGCCTTACAGATTGTATTTCGCAGACTGAACAAAGCAGCCATAGGTTGGGTCCACATGGGACATATCTGCGGGAGATCTGGTACAATGCATAATAGCAGCAAAGTCAATAAGATATCAATTCAACCTCCATGGGGGTATCAGGCGATTTTGGAAAGTCCACTTTGGTTTCTTGCAATTTAGTCTGAGGGTTTGTTATTGGATGTAAGGCCAGCATAGGTGTGTTAGACCCAACCTAAGGGTTTGCTTGAGGGTTTGTTATTGGGTGTAGGATTGGTTTAGGTGTCTTAGACCCAGCCCAAGGGTTTGTATTGGGTGTAGGGTTGGTATAGGTGTCTTAGACCCAGCCCGAGGGTTTGTTATTGGGTGTAGGATTGGTTTAGGTGTCTTAGACCCAGCCCGAGGGTCTGTTATTGGGTGTAGGGTTGGTATAGGTGTCTTAGACCCAGCCCGAGGGTTTGATATTGGGTGTAGGGTTCGTATAGGTGTCTTAGACCCACTCCGAGGGTTTGTTATTGGATGTAAGGCCAGCATAGGTGTCTTAGACCCAGCCTAAGGGTTTGCTTGAGGGTTTGTTATTGGGTGTAGGATTGGTTTAGGTGTCTTAGACCCAGCCCAAGGGTTTGTTATTGGGTGTAGGGTTAGTATAGGTGTCTTAGACCCAGCCCATGGGTTTGTTATTGGGTGTAGGGTTGGTATAGGTGTCTTAGACCCAGCCCGAGGGTCTGTTATTGGGTGTAGGGTTGGTATAGGTGTCTTAGACCCAGCCCGAGGGTCTGTTATTGGGTGTAGGGTTGGTATAGGTGTCTTAGACCCACTCCGAGGGTTTGTCATTGGGTGTAGGATGGGTTTAGATGTTTTGGACTCTGTCCAAGGTTATTTTTATTAGATATAGGGTCGGTAAAGGTGTCTTAGACTTAGTCCGAGGGTTTGTTATTAGATTTAGGGTTGGTATAGGTATCTTAGACCCAGCCTGAGGATTTGTATTGGGTGTAGGGTCGGTCTAGGCATCTGTTACATTCACGCCATTATTTTCACGCTTCTGTGATATCTAATGTGACATTTCCATGATTTCCTCCCCCATGAGATCGCTCTGTAGAAATGTCACGTAAATTCTTCTTTTTTTTTTTTTTTGCTGTTTTATGATTTTTTAATTTAATAAAGTAATTGGTGTTTTGTCCGTCTGTGTAAATGTTAGGAGCGTTGAATATGAGGAAATTATTAACATTTGGTGCCCGCCGCTGGTATTTCTGTTTACTTTCTCCAGAGTTTGGGGTCGACCTCTGGGGTCCGCTCGCTTCGGTAGATGTTGGTTAATTAAAAGGTGATAATATGTTTTATACCTTTTTTTTGTTCTGCAGAAAAATTTTATTTCTAATTAAAATGTTACAGTTAACCCTCCCACTCCCGGGAAAAATGTATTTTTGTTTATTTTACTTTACTTTTTCTGTCTTTTAGGTTAGACACTAAGTGATAATTACCGTGCGACACAAAGGAGATTATTTAGATAAATAGGAAATTTGGGGGGTTTTTTTCTTTTTTTTTTTTTTTTTTTTTTTTTTTTAAAATAAAAATGCGCTTTCCTTTTCAGCTGTCAGGGACCTCCTATCTCTGACAGTATAGCGCTGACACCTGAAGACATGCAAATAGAAGCAGCTTTTTCAGGCCTGCAATGCCCAGGCACTGTCATTTAAGGCTTTGCTAGGAAGAATGGACGTGTATTGAAGCCATTGACTGAACCCATTCAGTAGTTTCTATGGTATGCAACCTTTTAACCCCTTCCATCTTCCACCCATTCCTCCTCCTCCTCCTCTTCAGTGGAGGTGCTGGCAGGAGTGAAGTGTAGGCAGATACCCGCCAGTCAGTAGGGGGGGTGTTACTGAAGGGTCTGGAGCTGGAAGCTGACCACACACACAATTTAGGTGGATGTAGCCGAAAGTCCAAGAGTCTAAACAAAAAGATTGGGTGAAACTTTTGAAAATTTTTGCTCTGTAGAGCAGAAGATCATCTGTCCTCGCCTCAGTGTCATTAAAAGTCTACGGCTTGAGTATAAATATGCCTGGGTCAGCAGGATGACTCGATCAATGGTGGTTTTGGTACCAAAACAATTGTGCCCGATCAAAGGAAACTTTTTTAAAAAATTTTTTTAGAAACCCAGCTTATTGTCTTCTTCACATAAGTTAGATATTCTAGGACTACAGTTCTCCCATCAGGGAGGACCAAGTCCTTCTTCAAAGTTGGGCTTGAAGAATCAATGCAGACTCCTAAGTGCGCTGAGGCTCCTGCCAGGAGTATGTGTGCCCGTGGCTTAGTACCCCTCCATATTTGGTACATGTGCACACTTGGCTGAGTTGAGGATGCACATGTGTGGGGGTTGGTTGCAATAAATAATTGGCAACCCAATGAGTGTTCACCTAATCAACATATATATTGATATGGAAGACTTATGTATAGCATAGAACATTGATATCCGATTAGTACGGTACCCTAACCCATTCAACTGATTCTGGAAGCATCCCAACTCTGGAGTAACTTGGAGAACAAATGTGGATTTCAGGCCAATTATATCTGGCCCACCAGAGAACCTGAGGTTCCTCAACAGTTACAGACTCATAATAATGGCCCACCACTCCGCCTAGGTCAGCTAGACCCATTTAGAGATGACCTTGAAGTCCTCCATCTACCACTAGGGTCTCTGGTCCTCTGATGGGACCAAGGACCTTAACCCACTGCCATCAAAAGTGAACATTTGTACAAAATTTTCATTAATTTTTGGTGGCAAGACATTTGTCTCAATTGGCGAGAAAATTGTACCTTCCATTTCCCAAAGACTAAATTAGTTCCAAAATTTTCTGTTGGCAAAATGAAAATTGATAATGTATACATTTTATATTTGGAGGAGGGGAATCTTCATGGCTGTAGGGTCAGTTTTACCTCCATGTTATCTCCTCCGCTCTGTGTATTCGGGATATCACATATAAGCCGTCTTTTCCTGTGCAAATAGTACTAAAGCAAGTGCTGGCTGCCCCTCTCCTGCTTTATGGGGTCTCCGGCAGCTGAGAGTCATGCAGATGTTTTCACACTGCTGTAAGTTTATATGACGGCCATTTGTCGGTGCCTGGTGACAAGTAGTTTTATTAAGTCCAGTCATAGTTCATTGTGACAAAGTGTCATTCACAAGTCTATCACCCTCTGAGGAATTTGGCAAATAAAGGAAATACAGTCTGTTCCCCGTCATCATGTCTATAGCAGAGAGACCATTCTGTAGTGTTATATAGTGAGGACAGGCTCATATATACTGCACTATTCCCCCTCTATAAAGTTTCCCCCACTACTGGGTAAAATGCTGTCTATAAGAGGATTGGGGGAGGGAAGAAACAACTTTTCTGAGAAAATGACTTTTCAGGTTAATTCATACTATATTTTCATGAAAAAAAATATTCAATATCTAAAACTAAAACAATATCAAAACTATTACATTAAGTGTTATACTAAAATTACTATAATGTGCAAGAATTTAACTACTATAATACTGCCCACTATGTACAAGAATATAACTACTACAATACTGCCCCCTATGTACGAGTATATAACTGCTATAATACTGCCCCCTATGTACGGGTATATAACTGCTATAATACTGCCCCCTATGTACGGGTATATAACTGCTATAATACTGCCCCCTATGTACGAGTATATAACTGCTATAATACTGCCCCCTATGTACAAGAATAGAACTACTATAATACTGCCCCCTATGTACGAGTATATAACTGCTATAATACTGCCCCCTATGTACGAGTATATAACTGCTATAATACTGCCCCCTACGTACGAGTATATAACTGCTATAATACTGCCCCCTATGTACAAGAATAGAACTACTATAATACTGCCCCCTATGTACAAGAATATAACTGCTATAATACTGCCCCCTATGTACAATAATATAACTACTATAATACTGCCCCCTATGTACAAGAATATAACTACTATAATACTGCCCCCTATGTACAAGAATATAACTACTATAATACTGCCCCCTATGTACAAGAATATAACTACTATAATACTGCCCCCTATGTACAAGAATATAACTACTATAATACTGCCCCCTATGTACAAGAATATAACTACTATAATACTGCCCCCTATGTATGAGTATATAACTGCTATAATACTGCCCCCTATGTACGAGTATATAACTGCTATAATACTGCCCCCTATGTACGAGTATATAACTGCTATAATACTGCCCCCTATGTACGAGTATATAACTGCTATAATACTGCCCCCTATGTACGAGTATATAACTGCTATAATACTGCCCCCTATCTACGAGTATATAACTGCTATAATACTGCCCCCTATGTACGAATATATAACTGCTATAATACTGCCCCCTACGTACGAGTATATAACTGCTATAATACTGCCCCCTACGTACGAGTATATAACTGCTATAATACTGCCCCCTATCTACGAGTATATAACTGCTATAATACTGTACTATTAGTACATTATAATTGCTGTTATTGTTGTTCCCTTTTTACCTCCATGCTGTGCTCAGTAGAGATGGATTATTAGGATTGTCATTCATTCTAACTATATACACTGTTGTGATGGAATAGATGATCCCCCATTCTCTACTTCTTGCTGATCCGGTCACAGTCCATGGCATGTCGTTTGTGGTGGTCTCTAGTCAATATTGTATTATTGATGGCATAGGAAGCAAGTAAAACCCTGGCCTCTTTAACGTTGGGTTACTTCCACTCGACACTTAGCGCTTGCGGTTTTAGACACTTTACTTTCCCCCAAGGGAGCATCATTTGTGTTAAAAAAATCTGCAGGTTGGTAGTAAATACGTCCCTCACAGAGACATTGAGTCTGGGGTCTTTCATCTTAGTGCCTTGCGTAGTCCAATAATGAGGCAGTTAAAATATCAATGACCTGGGGTGACCTTCTGAGGTGTCACCATCATTGTTAAGGGTGACATCCAAAGTCAGAGGGAGGATTTAACTGATCCAAGGTTTAGAACCATAAACTAGTCTTCTCACTCAATGTTCTTCAACCTTCTTCAACTGGATTATGCTTCTTGGATTGGATTTGGAGAAGACAATAACTTCCTCAAACCATTGTCCATCTGCAAGTCCCAACATGTAATACATTGTTAGGCGGATTTAGCAGATTATGGTCTGGATGCAGACCGGTGAAGTGGGGGTTTCCTGACATTAACAATATGTGGTCAAGTCTTCAATGTACCTCAATTGTGTCGAAAACCTTGACTTTGCAATAGAAATTTTTCAGAATATTTCCTTCCATTTCAGGTCTCTGTTGATCATAGACATCTACAAGATGTTTCCTAAATCCTATAGATGATGGGGTTAGTTGGGCAACTTTTGGTAAAAGGAGACCCAACATGGAACCCAAGTTGAAGTTCTCCAGAAGATAATAGTAGACCTCCAAAGTCTGTAGAGCCAAAGACTTTAGAATGTTTTTCCTAAAAACATACCCAAGTTGTTTAACTTGTAACTTACAGGAGAGGAAGACCAAACATGGTTTCCAAGCTGAGGTTCTCCAAAAAGACAATGGTAGACAACTGTCCACCTTAATAGTCTTAAAAGCCACAAATTTTGGAATGTCTTTTCTTGTAGAATATTGTGTGCACAAAAAATTTCTAATTTAGCTTAAGACTCCTCAGTTTTCCTGCCATGAAGATGGTGACTATGGGAACGGTGGCCCCTTTATTATCACGCTTCTGAATTTCATTGTCCCCCCCCCACCACCACCACCACCACCGGGTCAGTCTCTTTGCCGAAGAATTTTTTTGGGCCTCTTCCAAGCGCCTGACAGTTGTCCTTGATTCTCATACTTAACGTTGTCCACATGGATTTCATTTTAAGTCATTTTGGAAGAGCGCGGCTGCCAAAAATGAGATTTTTAAGAAATGTGTCTTGTATTTTGAGGCTTTTTAGATATATTTTTAATGTATCACTTTTTCCCCCCCTTTTTGTAGACGTCGCCTCGGGGCAACGTTTTGTTGTCGGCTCTGGATTTTTTTCTTAATTTTTACGGAAATTCATTACTTGGTATCATGAATGATATTGTAGTTTTGGGAAGCCCGTCTCATATAACATGCCCTCATGTTACCCATCAATTGTAGGGTTGGGATCCCCCCAGTTAGCTGCTGGTATGACTTCTTCTGTGTCTAGGAGGTTATGGGAAGAGCAGAGACAGGGCAGTATTCAGTTTTTTACTACATAAGAATGAAACAAATCTGGAATGCTCTCTGATTGTTGGGAAAGTTTCCGAGGCAGAGGTGTCCTCGGGATTTGTGCATTTTTAATTGATCCCTGTCGGAGAGTCTTGCACAGCTGTGTAAATGAAGCCTAAAGGAAAAGCGAACTCTGTTCACACCAGGAGGTGTGCAGAGAACTCCTCATTGTTAGAACATCTCCTATGCAACCTGGTTAAAACAACATGTTCCCCAAATTTAAAAAAAGATTAAAAATGTCAACAATAAAGTATAAAAATTCTATAAAATCCAAAAGTTTCCCCCATGTTTGTATATAATTGTTTACTAGTTTTTAAAAAAATATATTCCTCTGTACTTGGGGTCAGGTAAATATTTTGGAAGCTCAGTAGCCCACCTATTAAGCATCAAGTGTATTGTGGGTAGAAGGAACATTCCGGCAGTGACTCATACCCTACATATATCTAACACCAGGTTTTTGGGGTCATCCTTGTCTTGACAGTTTCCAGATAAACTTGTGTGGGATGAGCAGAATCCATCATCCATCACCAGTCACCCTCATTAGTGCAGAAACTATGTCAGGACATGATGAGAGTTGTAGTCTGACGTCAGCCTGCAGACCACAGCTCATTTAGAGGAGGGGCAGAAGGTCGAGACTAATGCATGTGTGTGGTATCCCAAAAATTGGAGCAGTACCAAACCCTGGGAGAAAATCCACCGTACAATTTGTTCACATTTTTTATAGTGAGCTCGACTTGGCTTGCATTAATTTTTTTTCTTCAATACATCCCCCCCCCCCCCTTCTCCTTTCTGTACAAAAATGGCACGGCAGGGGTTAAATCCTCTTTAATCCGGCTTGCAGCTGACCCTCCCTCCCCCATAATGTATACAGGTGGAAGGCTAAGCCCGATACAGGATTGTTGTGTGTTTTTAAAAAAAAAAATTTTTATTTTTGAACAACCATCAAAGTGGTCCCTGAATGGATGATGAATAAAAAAATCTCTGATATTACAGAATTCATGTCCCTGTTATTTTTTTTTTTTTTCTTACTGTATCTTTAACTTATTTTTACATTCGTTTTAACCTCTGGGTTTTGGTTGTTTGCCAGAAAAATATTTATGACCCTGGTATTTTTTTCTTCTTATTCTATTATACAGTTAAAAAGAAAAAGATTTTAAAGGACTTAAAATTGGTAACGTAAGGTAAACAATGCGAAACAACACGTGCTCATTTCCGATCACACACATTATAGTGGAAACGCGTATGCGTTTGAATTGCATTTCAGAATCCTTCGAGGAGACCACTTTTGCCTGATGCATTTGCAACGGTTTTGAAAACGCAGCATAGAAACAACAGAAGCAAAATAGAAAATCTACAGAAATACATAAAAAACGCAGTGTGTGAACGTACCCACAGGCTGCATTTTGTATTGCTTACATGCTCGTCACCAACTGTGTGTGTGTTTTTTAAAACGTATATGTTACCCGTTTCTTCTGGATTGAAATTGAGTCAAGATGGAACATGTGAAGGCACCCTCAGACACCCTCCTGAACAGCCCTATTGGTGATGGCACACGTGGCGTTTTGGGGCCATTTTTAAGCAGTCTGTCAAAAAACGCATGCGTTAAAAAACGTATCAGTTTTTGACAGGTTTGAACAATTATCTTAATTCAAACTGGTCAAAAAAGGATGCGTTTTGACGGACTGCTTCAAAACGTGCGGCACCGTACCGCTCCGTAGTCTGGGAAAAGATAGGACATGTCCTATTTTTTCCCGTGTTACGGCGCCGTGCGCCATATTTTCCTATGGAGAGGGGTGTGGGTGAGCAGCGCTCACCTCCTCCTCCTCTCCTTGCATGCTGCCGTGTGCCCGCCATGCTACGGTACGGCGGCAACGGCAGTGTGCATGTAGCCTAAGGGTGATGCCACACATGGCGCTTTTGGTCCATTTTTAAGCATGCGTTTTCGGTCACTTTAAAACGTATCCGTTTTTTACTGTTTACCATGCATCTGGCTGCTTTGAACCTGTTTATCTATTTAGAAAAACAGGTTATAAGCAGACAAACGCATGGTAAACGGTCAAAAACGCACGCTTAAGGGTGATGCCTAAGGCCGCGGTCACACGTTCTGCTAGCGCCCCGTTCATAATGCAACACTAGCGCATAGGGGTCGGGCGTCGGCCCGATCGCATATAAGTTTCCAGAGAAACGCATATGCGATCGGGCCGAGGCCTGCCCCCTGTGCGCTAGCTAGCGGAACATGTGACCGCGCCCTAAGGGTGATGTCACACATGTTGTTTTTGGTCCATTTTTAAGCATGCGTTTTCAGTCCATTTGAACACTTATTAGACAAACGGGGTCAAAGCAGACAAACGCTTGGGAAACAATAAAAAAATGTATGCATTTTAAAACGGACTGAAAACGCGCGCTTAAAAACGGACCAAAAATGCCACGTGTTGCATCGCCATTAGGCCTCAAGTAAACAAACGTGTGTGCAAAATGGGCCACAAATAGGACTTGTTTGTGTCCCCTTTCAGCTGGCGGATTTCAAAGGTGCCCCACACCCACCAACGTCAATAGGAAACACTTGGCCACTTACTGTACCTCATCTCTCCTTGACCATGCACGATAGATGTCTTTTAGGGCCTTGAGCTCAGAGAAAAAAAAAATTTGGCCTAACTTTGATCGCTAAATAGGAAAAAAAAATTGTATAATTTTTTGGCTTATAAAGTATATAAAACATCACAGATCTTACTCAGTAACAGGTTGCGTAAATATTCACACCCTTACATTTCTCATTTTAGCTGGACAGCTAGATCAAAGAAATCTGTTTACAACGTGTTTTTTAAGTCCCGAAAATCTGGGTGCGGTGCCATGTTGGAGCTGACGGCGGCCATCATTCCAAATTTTGGAATGGTAGTTGGATGGACTTGTAGGGAGCCAGTGAGGACAAGCTGTGTGTGATGGATTTGCCAGGTGGCTTTCCTTTCACAGAGATGATGTTCTGTTCTTGGTGTCCTGAGTTGTTTTCTAGCTGAGCAATAACCTGGCTGGAATCGCTAATTAATGCTCACGATTCATTAACGCCACAGGCTGCGTTCTTATTATGTGGTTTAGTGGAGAGGAATAAGTTATTGCCTCTAATTGAAAGGAGAATGTGGGACCCCCCCCCCCTCAAAGTCTTTTAGGAAGATATTTAGATATGTTCTTTTTTTTTCGTCATTGGGTATTGTCACGGGTACTCCTGCAACCCACGACTAGGGTCACGGGCATACCCGTGCTCCTCTGTGTGCCCTCGTCCCCTGTCCCAGTTCTCACCTCTCCTTGATCCAGCGCTGGCTCTGACAGGCCGATAATTGGCGCTGGCTGGCTGCCAATTCTGATAAATCTCAGCCTCTTTCTGTCTTCCCTGCCGGATCTTTGTGCCTCATAGCCTCAAAGAAAGCTTTCCTGATGCCCTGTGCGATTATCCTGATTTCCCGTTGTGACCTCGCTCCTGTGCTGCCCATCCTGACCTTCCACTATGTTCCCGACTCTGATCCTGTGCTACCTGTCTCGACCTCCCACCTGTCCCCGACTACAATCTTGCCTTACGACAAAGTCGCACCTGTGGAGCAACCTGGTGGTACCACGCTGTCCAACCCGCTATGCAGCGGGCTCTAGTGAAAACCAGGTGCCACTTAGACTCTGGTCCCAGGTGTCGGCTTACATCATCGTCAGTGGTAGTCCAGAGGATCTACTACCTCCGATCCTGACAGCTACCCCTCAACAATTATATATACGCTTCGCGTGGTGCCAGAAGGTGCACATAGTTTTCCAATGGTGGCCTATTGACATAGATAAGTTTAATGGATCTCTAAGATTTACAAGTAAACGGGTAGCCGTGCTTAAAAAAGTTATTTTTAAGGATGACCTAAAAATCCTATTTATTATTCCCCTTTTACTTGGGGAAATTTGTAGGGGGGGTTTCCAGATATGACTTAAAGATTTTTGGATCTGGAAACAGAATTGATATAAAAGAGCCCTTGGTGTAGTTTACAAATATGAAAACCGCATATGAATATCTTACTCCTAAGCAGAGATACAGTCAGGTAAAGTTACAGGCCCGAGGCCTGAGGCTGTAGTACTGAGACAACGCTGCGCCTCACAAAACGGGGCATCTCAGTAATGGAGCCTCAGGCCTTGGGCCTGTAACTTCAAGTGACCATATCTCGGCTTAGTAAAAAGATACTGGAAAATGGTTTTCACTTCTGTAATCTACATGAAAGGGACTATAATAAGACCACAGGGCACAGGGGTCTGACGGTAGATATTTTAAGATACTTTCATGACATGTTTTTGGCATGAAGAAGCATGTTGATATTTTGACAGGTGCCCATACACAATGTATATCCTCTGCAGTGCTCCTCAGAGCTATGTACACTGAACTCCATATACACATACATTATATGTAAAATGGACTGTGGAGATAAGCGGCATTAGGCACACAAGGCGCCGCTGATTTCCATCTTCCTAAACGATGGGGATTTCTCCTTTGTAAGGTCATCTTTTGTGGCAATTGAGGGGATGATATCTGCTGCAGATAAGTCTGTGAATTTATACCTCACACTGTCACATGTCTCCAGTATCATTGACGTCCCTGGCGGTTCATTTTATACCGCTCTTTAGTGCAGCGGAGGATGGTTATTGCCTCTATATGCTCTGCTGTCTCATCATAAGCCATTATATCAGATCATTACAGATTATTGCATGATTATTGCATTGCACATCCTAGTCCAGATGGAGGGACCTGAGACTTCTCATAGCTGAGGGTTTGTTACAATTTTACAATTCTATCTAGGCACATGTTAAGGATAGGAGAGCTCTGCGCTGATGGTTTTGTTGGTTAACAATGTATCAGCTTGAAGTGTTGACTAATAAATCAATTGGATTGGATACAATTGTAACAGTGAGAAGTTTTGGACCTGTACAGGTTCTTAAAATGTTTCCTTAGGAGTCTATTTGCAGAATGCAAATGGATCTATACTGAATATTACGGCACAGAACGAATGTTGCAAATGTTTGTTTGCGTAGAATTTTATTCGCAAAGATCTGTCACAAATATTGAGTCTAGAGACGTAGTCGTAGTCAGATTTAGCTGTAGATGATTTAGTATCCGTTTCTAAGGTTGGTATCATGATAGTATCAATCTGCAACCAATTTATGGGTCCTACTCCCCTACAAAATTTTGGGTAGGTTAAGGTTTTATAAGACCAACACACTCTGGTCCGGTAGGATTGAGGGTTTCTCTCTTTAGACTCCTCCGATCCATATCACAAAAAATGTCTACAATTTGAAGATTTCCTTAATATCAAGATCTACTACTCGTTTGTGTTAGTGCTCAGGGCCCCCCACCATTGTGTATATAGTATGTATTAGAAGTGATCTCTCTTAAATTTCTATATAATAATTTGTTTTGGGTTAAAACAAAGTTCCCCAAGTCCTCTGTGGACGCAGTGGGGTCTGGAGTGTGGAGTCGAGCGCTGCGCCCGAGGCCTGAGACGTAAACACATGTGTCATTTTCCTATTACCTGGTGCAGCGGTATATATGTCTGTATACATGTACATACACCTAGATATATACAGTGAGTGTATACACCCACACACAAGGCAGCTGGGAAAATAAATAAAGGTGCCCCCCCCAGGTCCCCGCGGCGTTTGTTTATGGAGCACAGGACGCAGTATAGCGGCTTTGATCATCATGTCTGTACGGTACAATCACTGCTACAAAACACAGACGTCCAATCTGTGATCCTTCTCCATAATGGAGAGTAGGGACTGTATCACACATAAGAGAGGCTTGGATACATCAACTCAGAAGATAGTATCATGCATAAGATGCCTAGATACATCTAGTATAACAAGAGAGAGGCTTAGATACATCGGCTAAGAAGACAGTATCATGCTTTAAAGGCATAGGTTCATCCTGTTTACACATGAGAGAGGCTTAGATACATCTGCATAGAGTATCACGTAGGGTTAGATGTACCCGCCAAACAAACTGTATCACACTTTTAGATTTATCAGTCCAGCTGGCAGTACATCTGCGGTAAGGTAGAAGACAGTATCGCACTGTATTGACTTGGGTACATGACGTTACCAGACAATGGGCAGAAATGTAAAGACTCCAGGACTGTATCACACTTGGGAGTCTGGGATACATTTCCTGAACAAACAGCATCACCAGCTCAGCAGGCAGTATCACACATGATGGGATTAGATACCCCATTAGATAGTATTACACACGTGAGGCTTTGATACATCGGCTTGGCAGAGAGTATCACACATGTTAAGATTGGATACACCAAAAAGTAAGTATCACATATTATAGGCTTGGATACAGTATGTCAGTCGACAGTATCACACATGATAGGATTAGGTACAGTGAGGTTTATTAACAGTGTTGGAGAGCAAAACTGTTTTAGTTGCTCATAACAACAAATCAGAGCTCAGCTTTTATCTTCCCACAATAATTTATCAAATGAAAGCTGATTGGTTGTTGTGATCCACTAAATCAGTTTCACTCTAGAACAGTTCTGCTCTAACACTTAAATCTTAGCAGACGGTATCAAACATGTTAAGCTTAGATACAGTACATGAGCAGATACTATCACACATAATAGGATTAGATACAGATCTTAGCAGACAGTATCACACATGTTCAGCTTAGATACAGTACATGAGCAGATACTAATCACATAATAGGATTAGATACAGATCTTAGCAGACAGTATCACACATGTTCAGCTTAGATACACCAGCTCAACAGTAAGTATCACCCATGACACTTTCGGCTGATGTACTATTTATAAACCTTGTGTGATACTTACATTTGTGCTAATGTATCTAAGCTGAACATGTGTGATACTTACTGTTGAGGTGGTGTATCTAAGCTTAATATGTGTGATACTTACTGTTGAGGTGGTGTATCTAAGCTTAATATGTGTGATACTTATGGTTGTGCTGGTGTATCTAAAATGAACATGTGTGATACTTACTGTTGAACTGGTGTATCTATGCTTAACATGTGTGATACGCTAAGATCTGTATCTAATCCTATTATGTGTGATAGTTTCTGCTGATGTACTGTATCTAAGCCTATCACACATAATAGGATTAGATACAGATCTTAGCAGACCCTATTACACATGTTTAGATGCACTAGTTCAACGGTAAGTATCACACACGATAGGCTTAGATACAGTACATCAGCAGATACTATCACACAAAATAGGATTAGATACAGATCTAAGTAGACAGTATCAAATTTGTAAAGCTTAGATACACCAGCTAAACAGTAAGTATCACACAATGGGATAAAGTTAGATAAATCTAATCATCAGTTAATATTGTGAACTGTAATCTTAGATACAACAGGCTGTATCACAAAAAGTAGCTATATATAGTAGATATCTAGTAGATATACCAGCTGAGCAACACCTATGGATAGATGTACATATGGTTAGATACACATATGATGCCACATAAGAAAGGCTTGACTTTCTATTTTATGTGACGGGCTTAGATACACCATCTCAGTAGACAGTATCACATATGGCAGGATTAGATACTCGCCTTAGCAGCACAGTCTCTTAATTTTTTTTTAATAATGAAATTTTGCTACAGTACAAGAGGAGAATCTTATTGCTGTGAAGTTCTATGAGATTGTATCGCTCTTTCTAGGCTTAGATACGTCATCTATACATCCTGTGATGAAGCTGCGTGACTAATTCCTCCTCTCGCTCCCTTTGATGAGGGAGGTGACAGCGGGCAATGTGGCAGAGGTGCAAAGACCCACTGTTGTTCTTCTTATATTAAAATTCCAAAGTACTTTACTAAAAGTAACGGTGCGCTTAGATGACCCCCCCCCCTCCCAGCACCCCTCGCTGCGCCCTCCACCAGACCGGGGAGCGACTGGAACAGATTAGGGGCATTACACATGAAATTGGCAGCACGGCAGCTCCCTGTATCCCCGCTCTAGAATTACCAGCCCTGCGAAATGAGTCCCAGACACAAAGGTCTGTGCCCTCCAAGTAACACATAGGGCGGTAATTGGGATTTCAGAGGGTCACAGCTGTGTCGGCCGTGTCCTAGGTAGAGCAGGGACGGACGTCCATCACCGAGCAGAGGTTTACTGAATGTATATATAAAGTATCTATAGAAAGATACATGCACAACATAACTTATCCTGTCCTGATCCTGTATTATAAACCAGAGCTGCACTCACTATTCTGCTGGTGCAGTCACTGTGTACATACATGACATTACTTATCCTGTACTGATCCTGAGTTACATCCTGTATTATACTCCAGAGCTGCACTCACTATTCTGCTGCTGGTGCAGTCACTGTGTACATACATGACATTACTTATCCTGTACTGATCCTGAGTTACATCCTGTATTATACCCCAGAGCTGCACTCACTATTCTGCTGCTGGTGCAGTCACTGTGTACATACATGACATTACTCATCCTGTACTGATCCTGAGTTACATCCTGTATTATACTCCAGGGCTGCACTCACTATTCTGCTGCTGGTGCAGTCACTGTGTACATACATGACATTACTTATCCTCTACTGATCCTGAGTTACATCCTGTATTATACCCCAGAGCTGCACTCACTATTCTGCTGCTGGTGCAGTCACTGTGTACATACATGACATTACTTATCCTGTACTGATCCTGAGTTACATCCTGTATTATACTCCAGAGCTGCACTCACTATTCTGCTGCTGGTGCAGTCACTGTGTACATACATGACATTACTTATCCTGTACTGATCCTAAGTTACATCCTGTATTAGACACCAGAGCTGCACTCACTATTCTGCTGCTGGTGCAGTCACTGTGTACATACATGACATTACTTATCCTGTACTGATCCTGAGTTACATCCTGTATTATACCCCAGAGCTGCACTCACTATTCTGCTGCTGGTGCAGTCACTGTGAAACCAAAGATATTCCCCAAAACGGGGAAAGAGAGGAAAGACACAAACAACAAATCATAGAAATGCAATAAATCTTTAATAAATAAGAGTGTGTAAAAAACATACAAAAATGTATAATGAATATAAAACATGAGATGCAGACCACTATACAGGATGGTGAAACACAGACAAATTGCAATCGGAAACAGCAGCATAGGGAACACAGTAGAAAATTCTACGTGGTGTAGGTGTATATCAGGACTGGGAATGACATATGATACTAAGGATGTCCATTAGAAGTACTGAGGTACAAAGACATGCCAAGTTGGCACATTGGGAACATAATAAGGCATCCAGAATAATGTGAATACCAGTCCTTACCGTTGGGTCAGGTGTGGTGTTACCAATAGCTGTGCCGACTGCAACGCCCCGACGCGCGTTTCGGCTCCTACTGAGCCTTCGTCTGGGTGCAGTCACTGTGTACATACATGACATTACTTATCCTGTACTGATCCTGAGTTACATCCTGTATTATACTCCAGAGCTGCACTCACTATTCTGCTGCTGGTGCAGTCACTGTGTACATACATGACATTACTTATCCTGTACTGATCCTGAGTTACATCCTGTATTATACTCCAGAGCTGCACTCACTATTCTGCTGCTGGTGCAGTCACTGTACATACATGACATTACTTATCCTGTACTGATCCTGAGTTACATCCTGTATTATACTCCAGAGCTGCACTCACTATTCTACTGCTGGTGCAGTCACTGTGCACATACATGACATTACTTATCGTGTACCGATCCTGAGTTATATCCTGTATTATACTCCAGAGCTGCACTCTTTATTCTGCTGGTGGTGCAGTCACTGTGTACATACATGACATTACTTATCCTGTACTGATCCTGAGTTATATCCTGTATTATACTCCAGAGCTGCACTCACTATTCTGCTGCTGGTGAAGTCACTTTGTACATACATGACATTACTTATCCTGTACTGATCCTGAGTTACATCCTGTATTATACCCCAGAGCTGCACTCACTATTCTGCTGCTGGTGCAGTCACTGTGTACATACATGACATTACTTATCCTGTACTGATCCTGAGTTACATCCTGTATTATACCCCAGAGCTGCACTCACTATTCTGCTGCTGGTGCAGTCACTGTGTACATACATGACATTACTTATCCTGTACTGATCCTGAGTTACATCCTGTATTATACTCCAGAGCTGCACTCACTATTCTGCTGCTGGTGCAGTCACTGTGTACATACATGACATTACTTATCCTGTACTGATCCTGAGTTACATCCTGTATTATACTGCAGAGCTGCACTCACTATTCTGCTTCTTATATTGATGATATTGGTGGTGATGATACAGGGGACAGGTGCAGGCAATGTAGGTGTTTGCTCTTTGCTCCACTTCTGACACATGATTGATGCACAGTGCTCTCTTTATACCATCCATTTCCCAGTTTGCTCCTGGCACATTCCTTGGCACTGGAGTCCTAGTCTGGTTGTACATTAACCCTAATGAGTATTTGCAGGTCATCCGCACAAACATTGGCTTGTAGTTGGTCAAACACATTAAGTGGCGTCCATAAAATCCATCCTCCCGTTATCTGTCATCTGCTGCTACTCCAGACAGGAGGAGACAAGGACATAGTGATGGTGGCTGAGATATCTGCCCTTCCTCACACCCCCCTGCAGCTTCTGTATCTGCTAAAAGCTTAGCCATTCAGGGGTCTGGGAAAGTTGTGTCATCAAGCGCATGGATGAGGGTCATAATATCATATGTCATTCGGATCTATTGGAGAAATGAGTTGCAAAAGTACTCACACCCCTAATACTCCCCTGGTCATGGACCTCATCCTACTTTGCAACAGTACTGATCCATGAGAGAAGGCTAAAGTCCCTTTTACCAATACTATAAATTGTACATGATTGTAATGATGGGGCGTGAATACTTTTGCACTGGGGTCCAGGAGCTTGCAGTGATACAAACAAAACCTCATAGGAGAGGAAGTGAGGTCAAGCACGTGGATGAGTGTCATAATATAGGTTGTTTTAAAATATTAGAGAAATTATTTGTAAAAGACCTCCCCCCCCCCCCCCCCTTATATTTCCCATGATCCAGGACTGCATCCTAATGGGTAACAGAGCTCTTACTGATCCATGACAGGGGACTCGAGACCCTTCTCCTCTTAACAACCCACCAATATTATAAGTGACACATGATTGTAATGGGGCGTGAATACTTTTGCACCGGGGTCCAGGAGCTTGCACTGATCCAAACACAACATCAGAGGAGAAGGAAGTGAGGTCAAACGCACGGATTAAGTGTCATAAGACGATACATTGTTACCGACAAATTCCCAAAATATTCCAGTAGCCACTTTCCAAATTCCGTCACCCCCCCTGCAGAGGTGGTGGAGCATCTGGTAGAGGTTTCCTGGGGATGTCCTCGGGGGCTATTCCTCGGCAGATTAGGCAAAGGTTGGGAGTCAAGAGACGGGTCCTTATTTGAGTGGCTGCTGCTTTTTTGGGAAAGCTGATCGGAGGGCGCACCTGTGTGCACTGGGATTAGTGATGTGTGTCCATCTGCTTCTAGGTACGGCGGCCGCCCGCTCCCTGCCAGGCCGGCTCATGTTCCATCCAGCACCACATGGTGCGTTGTTGCCCCCCTCCCATTTTCCCCTTCCCTCCACAGTAAGTTTTGATAGGGAACAATGGGGGTTTGTTCAGAGCCGAGTGGAATTTTAATGGAGAGAATGGAGCAGGGAAGAGGGGGGCTAAAAGCAAAAAAACACCAAAAAATGGGATTAATACAGCAAAGACATTACTGGCGTGTAAATTCCGTGTTCTTGGCGTGTATTAGGCATGCATCAGCGAGAACCCATACATGTACCTCTCTTATCAGCTTAACACCACCCGCCCCCACCCACTCCCCCGGGTGAAGTGGCCCTTGTCTGTACCACTTTTAGGAGTCCCGCTAGTAAATCCCATGGTGACAGATGAAAGTGCTGGACTACAAAGGGTTAATAGGCGAGAGCCGAACGGAGACTTGGAGCAGAGTGAAAGGCTAAAAAAAAAAAAAAAAAAAAAAATTCCCCCGAAAACTTTGTTTTGTTTTCTTTGTAACCAAAAAAAAAAATTGGGCAAATATTTTGTTGTAGAACATTCAGATAAATGTTAAATCGGCAAAACTGATAAAAGTTTTGCCAAATCTTTAGTCTTGGAAAAATTTTCTTATATAAAAAGTAAAAAACTTTTAATAATGTGGTTTTTTTTTAGTTTCATTTTAAAGATTTCTGTTAAATATCTGAAATTTTTTTGTTTAAAAAGTAGAATAACAAGTAGAGTACGGCCAGCATTACAGCGTGCACCCAGCTCAATGCTCCCATGGGTGCTGTGACCCAGCTTTTCTGAAGGAACAGGGATATACAGGGTTAATAGACAGGATGCTCATGATACCTGGGGCATAAAATCTTCAAAAAAATTCCAATTTGGTAACAACAATTCGATAATAATTCTTCTCTTGGGTGACATCCATTGACACTTTAGGGGTCGATACCCAACTTTCTGAGACTCCAGAATGACATGAGATCTGAGCTAAGAACCTGTCTGCTCAGCTTTCCGAGTCTCCTGAATTACAAACATGGAAAATTGTGTATTGATGCATAAGCATCACAAGCTGCTGTCTTTCAGGGTTTGCGGGAAAGCTGGGTGGCGACCGATTTAACCACAACAACAGCTTTTGTAGAGTTGAATACTCAACTTTCCAAGACTCCTGGACATTGCTGTGATTCAGGACTCTGAATCTGGGACAACCGGGAAAGCTGGGTGACAACCGATATCTCAGTCTTGGAGGGGATGTCACTCACTACCCCTTGATAATCCGTTTAATAATAGAGGAACAGGGAACACAAATCATAAAAATTTAGAAATATGATGGGAACTATATTGGTTGTCACCCATCTTTCCCAACAAAACAAGATTTGCCCCCAAAAATTTGAGTTTTTATTTGAGGATAAAGGTTCCTTTAAGTATAACCGCATTGGATACATTCTGATAAATATTGATACATTGTAATACGTTGATGTTGATGGATACTGTGTATCGATATGACATTGATGGAAGATTCCTTTAAATTACAGGATCTTGTTGCAGGATCTTTTCGCTCTCTCCCGCTTTCTCTGATCCGCAGTGCCACCTAGAGCCCGCCAGCGGGGTTGGCACATGCCAGACCATTTACAGGGCCCACACGCGGCTGATCATTTGTCTTGGAGATGGATATAGCTGCGCCTCACCATAGCGTCGCATTTTATCTAATGAGCCATCCAGCTGGGCCGGTGTCACCCCTGCATACCCACAGGAGAGATGGCGTTACAGTGTGCCAGTCCTGTGCCAGGTCTCGAAGCCATTCAATATCCCTTGACCCTTTACTGTCACAGTCCGGGCGCCATTGGCGTTTTTTTTTTTTTTTTTGTTTCCGACTCTTTAATCTGCTCTCGTTACTTCTCTTCTTTTTAAGTTTTTTTTGTCTTCTATGTTTTAATTTTTTCTTTATGCGCTTGGATTTTAATTGCTGCTGCGATGATGTTTTCCCAAATCAGCATTAATGTTCAATGTCGTTTGCATTTAATTAATAAGCCCCCAGCGCACCATCACACCGCGCCGGCTGCATCATTAATATATGGCGGATCTTAATGATCCGGGGTCTGCTCCACCTGCGCTGGTACATGTATACAGAGATAATGCTGCATATTGCCAGCTTAGATACATCAGGAGATACTGGTCTGTATAATGGAAGGTGGTCCTCTGATGCTGTATCCCATCAGCTTGGCTATATCTTAGATACATGGTTTTAGGAAGCAAATCATCTGGTTTGGACACACAGTATCACACAAGACCGGTTTTGGTTCAGAAGACAGTATCACACATGATAAGCTTAGATACAGAGGGCCAACTGACTGTATCACAGATGATAGGATTAGATACACAGCAGTCAGTATCACACAGGATGAGATTAGTTACACAGTGGAAAAGACAGTATCACATATGATAGGATTGGATACACAGCTCAGCAGAGAGTATCACACAGTGTAGGATTAGATACACAGCTCAGCACACAGTATCACACATAATAGGATTGGATACACAGCTCAGCAGACTGTATCGCACAGGATAGGATTGGATACATGGCTCAACTGAAAGTATCAAACAGAATAGGGTTAGATACACAGCTCAGCAGACAGTATCACACAGGATAGGATTAGATACACAGCTCAACAGACAGTATCATACAGGATATGATTGGATACACAGCTCAGCAGAGAGCATCACACAGTGTAGGGTTAGATACACAGCTCAGCAGGAAGTAGCACACATGATGTGATTAGATACACAGCTCAGCAGACTGTATCACACAGGATAGGATTGGATACAGTATCACACATGATAGGCTTAGATACACAGCTCAGCAGAGAGTATCACACATGTTGGGATTAGATACACAGCTCAGCATGCAGTATCACAGATAATATAATTAGATGCATGGCTCCGCAGGCAGTATCACACAGGATAGGATTAGATACACAGTTTAGCACTGTACTTCATATAGGAAGCTTTAGATTATCCTGTGGGATACTAATCACATAGGCTCTTCAGTCAGTATCCCGCATGAAAGGCTTAGATACACAGCTCAGCAAGCATCCCATGCTTGGATACAGCCAGTGGATCAGCTTTCCTCCAATGTGTGCAGGTTATAAGAGCTATAAACATCTGCTCACATGGATGTGTGTCTATTTATACCCCCGCCATCAGGACAAGGCTTTGGATACTATTGCATAAGATCCTCTGTATCATCCAAAATACAGAAGGTCAATGCAATCTGGTGGAAACTCTGCAGAGCATCGCACCGTCAGAGACAGTCAGGGACATAGACATCTCCAGGCTCGGCCCACCTGACTGTGTTAATGCAAATTGCATCATTGCACTGAATGGGAGAGATTGCAATATGATGACACAGATTGCATTGTCACACATCCACAGGCAACGCCTCCTGTCACCCTCAGCCACACATCCAGGAGTCTGCTGCAGGTGCCTGCCCTCACCTCTGCCCAGGTAGGACCCTCTGCCCATGCAGGACCCTCTGCCCATGCAGGACCCTCTGCCCAGGTAGGACCCTCTGCCCATGCAGGACCCTCTGCCCAGGTAGGACCCTCTGCCCAGGTAGGACCCTCTGCCCAGGTAGGACCCTCAGTGTGGGATATGCTGGGATCAGTGGTCCCCTATACATCCGCTGCATGTACATCCCACAGATTCTCTCCATCTCATAGTGACCTGCAGAGTCTACATAGACTCAAACTATTTACTCTACATCATCTTTTTACATTGTTGCACAATTTATATGATATATTTTTGCATTTGTAGCATTGTCCTCACTAGAACTCGCAAAAAACTTCTTAGTAGTAGCAGTTGTTATATAATGTTCTTTGTTTGATTGTTTCTATAAAAGTACATGTATTATTATTTTCTTATTTTTTTTCAATTTTTTTGTAATTATTTGTATTTTTTGTTCATTTTTTTTAGATTTTTTTTGTCCTTTTTTTGTTATCGTTTTCTCGTTTTTTTCTGTACTTTTAAGTCATTATTTGTTTTTTTTTAATTTATAATTTTTGTATATTTTTTCTTATTTTTTTCAGTATATTTTTGTAATTGTAGTTTTTGTTCATATAATTTTTGTAGATTTTTTTCATGTTTTGTTATTGTTTTCTTATTTTCTGTATTTTTTTGTAATAATTTGTATTTTTTGTTCATTTTTGTAGGGTTTTTTTGTAGTTTTGTTATTGTTTTCTTATTATTTTTTTCTGTACTTTTTAAGTCATTATTTGTTTTTTTTTTAATTTGTAATTTTTTTAATTTTTCTATTTTTTTAATGTTTGTAATTTTGGATGTTTCTTCATATATTAGTAGTTATTATTTATATGCTATTATTTCCAGTATACTATGAGTATTATTATTATTATTTACTGCTGGTGTCTGTGGTGTCCTGCTGTAGCAGTAGTATATTGATATTTATAGCTACATTCCAGGACATTCTTGTACTTATTTTCTTATTTTTGCTGGAAAAAATGTTTATTTCTACAATATTTCAATGTTTTACTTAGAAACACCAGTCTACACCTGTATCTGTATTTGGCTTCCAAGGGAAGTTATTGGCCGCTATTTGTTAATGATGATATATGTTGCACGTCGCGGGTTATTTTTACATCACCTGACTGCGTGTTGTGGATGATGTAAACATAAAAAGGTGCAATTGAATTGGTTCAAGTCTATTGGTCGCTTATTATAGGGTCAGTGCGCAGTCAGCAGGGTGCAGGATGTGATACAGTCATGGGACATTTATATACATTGTATTCTGATATCCATCGTCATTTATGAATATTATATTTTTTATCCTTTTTTTGGTAAATAACTTTTGCTGCCTTATTATTTGTTGCATTCTGCCTCCTGCCATCACACCATCCGTTCTTAAAGTACATCTACCACCAGGATGAAAGATTGTAAACCAAGCACACTGACATACAGGTGTGTGTGTCCTCTAGCAGGATCCACTCTTCTTTTAGCTCCTTATGCTCTTGTTTTTACAAAAAAAAAAAGTTTTATGAATCATGCAAATGAGCCTGAGGGGCTCCGGGCTCCAGAGCTGATTCCCAAGCCCCTTAGACTAATTTGCATAATTTTTAAAGCTCTTTTTTTTTGCATAAGAATCTAATAGAAAAGAGGATCCTTCCTGATGGGCACAAACCTGCATGTAAGTGTGCTTGGTGTACAATCCTTCATCCTGGTGGAAGATTTCCTTTAGCAGAGCGATGTTGGGTACCATGCATCCATATCCACGCCGAGCCGCCAATCGTTACCATTGACTTATATAGGGGAACATCGGGGTTCCTTAGGGACTTTTAATGTTGAATACAACAATGTAGACTCATAAAACCGATTCCGAAAGGAAGCAGTGGTCAGCTCACCCTGTCACTCCGACTCCTATTCACACTGCACGTTTCATCCGGTGCACACAGCCGGAATCGGAAGCCAAAAGACCAAACGTGCACAGAGAGAGCAACCGGCACTCGGGAGACTCAATGAGTGATCAACGCATTTCGATCCTAGGCTTCCTAATGATGATCATCATTAACGTCGAGACACGTTGATCGAACCTGCAGTATGGACCTTAAAAACAGAAGCCCGTATTACGGACAACCTCCTTGGGTGTTCTCAGTGCCGGGTGTTATCTCTGTTTTGTCAACAATGTAGACTGTTACATTTACCATCATAAAGACTATCATTCAGCTGCTTTTGGGTTCTAGTCTGAACGCAGCCTTATTTCAATGAATATTCTACATACGTTATAACTTTTGGGGTCTACATTCTAATTGGATGTAACTTCCTACCCATTTGTATATCACAGTGACCGGTGTTACTATGGCACACAAACAATGCCCAAATAATTTTCCAGCTTACATTTATGCTGGTGCTTTACGTGGCCGGTCTGACGCTGTTTTTATTTTTTATTTTTTTTCCCCCGTTCTACAAACCTTTTCTCAGTTACTTTTTGCAGATATTAAGAGTCCTCTACTAGAAATGTCTCATGTGATGTAACTGAGAAACTAGTGGTGGAAGATGAAGGGGGTCAGTCACACCCAGGCCCAATAGGATTAGGGGTGTCCCTTCAAGAAGTGTCCAGTTCAATTTTTTTTAATCGAAGTTATTTATTCCTCCGGTTGCAAATTTTTGGATAAATGTTCAAAAATTTCAGCGTCGATCTGTAGCCGTCTTGACTGATGGGAGGTGTGAGGATGGAGGACGGAGTACATAGAACTCATCAGAAAGTTTGCGTTGTCTTTTGGCTTTTTTCAATTATCTCCGGAGAATAATATTTTATTAGTGCAATTAAAAAAGTAACGCGGTCTACAAAAAGCAGTCATTACCCAGATGAGAAATCAGTTTCCTTTAAACTATTTTCCTAATTGTAATTATTTGAGGAGAAACCTAAACTATAAGAGTGGCTATGGCTTCAAACATCTAGGTTTCTGGCATTATTACCGTATTATTTACGGTATTTTATTTATAATATTTTTATTGCTTCATTTTTTATTAAAATTTTTACATATATTTTTTTAAAAGAACATATCAAAAATGTAAAAATTCTCCAAAATTAAATATCAAAAATGTAATATAAATATTCAACACAAATTCTAAAATGGTTTAATATTTATTATATCTAGCGGATTTCAGCTTTGCTAAATGGAGTTAAAAATTGCCATGTAGAGTTGGGTATAAAATGGGATTTTATTTTGGAATTACGGATGGGATTAGTTTGTCTATCCTGTCGTCTATGGGGAGTGATGGGCAGACGATTGGTATTTATCTTTATATTATCTGACTCTGTGTCAGATTATGTAAAAAAAAAAAAATTATAAAGAAAAATATTCACTTCCGTTGCCACAAAATTTTTTTATATATATTTTTTTTTGTAATTTTTTAATTTCACATAGAAGGTTTACTGGCAGCGGGGACATGTCGTCGTGTTAGGTGACTAACTTATCTCTGCTACGCGAGTGTGTACGCACCCGGCGTGTCTGTCTACATCTAGCAGAGAGCTGCGACAAGAGCGAGGATCTAATTAGTCGGCGCTCTCGCTTGTTGCAGGAGACGCGTCGTACTAAAAGATGTTATTGACAATTTAATCCCTCGGTGACAATGGAAAATGAATTAATATGATTGATAGTGCGCTCTAAACGTGGCTGTCAGCACTTTCCTCAATCTCCGACAGAACGTGAAGATTACCGAGAAAATGGATGCAAAGTTTTTAACCCTTGTTTTCCTGGAAAGCTACTTTCTTACGGACAATTGCCACCGACCAATAGATATCAACTAGGTTTTATTGGCAGACATCAATGCGTCACCATATATGCTACTATTTTTAATATGGTTAAAGTGTAGGTTTACGCCCGCATGCCGAGTTGTAGCCAGTGTCGGACTGGCCCACCGGAGCATCGGAGAATCCTCCGGTGGGCCAAGGCTCTACTTAACCAAAGTGATGCAGCAGAAGACAACCTAATTTGGAGGCTAGTAGGGTCTTTTCCATAATGATAAAGGGCTTTTTCCTAGGATCATTTTATTTCAAGGGCCCCAGTAACCCTAATCCAACACTGGGTGTAGCTTAAAGATGTTGATCCTCAATGCAAAATCTGTACCAGACCCCCAGCCATAATGTTTCAGTTATGGTAATGTCTTCTCGTAATAGGCACCTTATGGGCCTCTTCACACCCCGCGAAGCAATGCCCCATTCACATGTCTCCCTTGCAACAGGACAGTCTAGTCCAACCTAAGAATTTCAGGTCCCATAGAAGGACGCCTTCCTACCGCTCAATGTGTGCCCTAGTTGGTTAATACAATGATTGTTGGTTGCATCAGACCGTTACATATATATATATATATAATATATATAATCTATTCCTGGAGAGCAGGGGTGCTTCTTCCATGGAGTTCACTTATGCTGTAGGTTTGGGGCCCCTGTTTAAAGGCGCTCTGTTTCATACCACTGAAGTATCGGCATTGACGCAATGGTCAAGACAAGACTGGGTTATTGGTGTTCTAGTGTCAAGCAGCTGCTGTAAAGGGCTGACGTGTTATGATTGATGCAGAATGTACTTATCTGTATCTACTGCACATATTGAGGGTTTGCTACATGTTTCTCAATCTATACCTTGTCCATATACTGTATCGGTGATAGGGTCCTCTACAGATGTCCATGGCAGGTGTGCATGTACACTGGGCATGTATCCTTCCCACCTGTCAGGTGCATCTTTCAGCACCTGAGATGTGACTGGCAGCTGTTCCGCTGGGATAGCGCCTGATACATTGTTTATCAAGTGTTCCAACCAACAGGTGTAGGGAGAGGAAATAGCGCCAAAGGATTCCTGCTCAAGCCGAATACGTAATGCTGAACCCCAAAGGCACAGAGTCATTGTATAGAGGGGCGCTTTTCAAGAGTGACATTCGTGCAATAGATGGCAAAAAATGACCACCAATAATCTATACATACATGTAACAGGGCTACAGTAACAGGGCTGAGAGGGGAATTTTATGCAACTTGATGGGGGGGGGGGGTGATTTACCAAAATTTTACATATTTCAAATTTTCATGCCAAAAAATTGGTAATCCAGGTCAAAATGGATGTAGATGTTTTATAGGTTTTAAATATAATCTTAAAATCATGAATAATTTGTAATATAAAATATTAAATTTAATATCTTATCATAAAATGTTTACTAATATGTAATAATATACCCTCATTTAAAATTAGATATATTATTTTATATTATTACCGTAATATTCCATAGAATTATATTTGTAATCATAGAAAATATAAATGATATACATTTTTTTTATCTATAATAATAATGTAGAATATTTAGAATATAAAAATATCAAGTTTTGTTGGTTATTATAAGGTAATGTTACCTCATCTGATAGCAGGCACCCGGGGGCCCTCGCTCCTCGCACTACGTCATCTAGGTCGGTAACGTAAACCTGACATTAATAATGAAATTAGGGCAGCAAAATTACCAGCGTAGAATTTCATGTGGATTTCATCAGAGCTGTAACTAGGAAGTACCTGCCGCTGCCCCAGCTGAATTATTCAGAGGTGAAGTTCTCACCTCCGCAGCTCCATAGCACAGGTTGATTTTTTATTTTATTTTTTAGCAACAGAATTTTAATCTTTTAAATATCCAGACATTTTTGGCCTTGGGAATGTGTTATTTTTTTTTTCTTTCAGCCTTCAAATTTTACAAATATATTGGACAATTTTTATGTGTCATTTCTTTAATAAGAAAGACGCAAAAAAATTCTTGCAAGTTTTTGAAAAATGTTTTAAGATGAAACCAATACATCTATATAATTTTTTGTATAGGACCACTAGGTTGGTAATACAGGCAGTACGTTACGTTACGTTACAAGATAGGGTCCATCGGTTTGTTCTTGAGTTGAATTTGTATGTAAGTCGGAACTGTATGTTTTGTAGCTCCAGATAAAAAAAAAAAATTTGCCCCAGTGACAACTGGATTTTCAGTTTTTTAACCGAGGGTTATCAATACAACTTCATTACGGACCCTTTAAAGCTGATCATTGTAATTTGGGACTATAGTAAAGCTTCCAGAGGTCACAGTGGGCAGAGGGGTCGTCTGTAACTAGGGGTCGTCTGTAAGACGGGTGTCCTTAAGTAGAAGACCACCTGTATACCATTATGCTTCTAGAGTTTAAGGTCCAAAAACACTTGGCTCACCACAACACGTTAACCAAATTTGGAGATTACCAATTTGGTTCTCTGCCTAGAGATGAGCGGACCCTCTTAAAAATACTGGTTGGACCCAGGTTCCGATACCACATCCGGACTAAGACCCAAGTAACACCCGCAAAGTTGCCAGTAGCATTTAAATTAAATGCAGCATGTGCGTACCGGGACTAGCGCCACTATTTTAGGGAAGATCAGTGCTCCCACGGTCACTGCTAGTGATCGAGGTAGCGATACCGGTCGGGGGTTTGAGCCAAACCCGAACCAGGACTTCTTTTGAAATCCGGGGGTCCTGAACTGGTAAAGTTCAATACAAACCTGAACTCCGGCACGTATGCAGTTAATTTTTAAATTTTAAAAAAATTATACGATCCGCACCGATCAGTTAAACATTCACGTGGCCTAAGTTGGCTTAAGGCCTCTGCTGTACCTCTGATGTCATAATGTTGGTTGTTGCTAGTCTGTGTACAGAACAAAAATCATGACTTTCTCCATCGGCCTCTGTGTGAATAGAGACCCTCTGCACCCAGGGTGACAAAGCATGGACAACCACATGGATGATGTATAGGACTGGTATGGCTGTCCATCACAAAACCTTCCCTCTTGTAGGATCAAGGAAATTTATACAAATGCGGCAAAAACCCATCCAATTTTTAGATAGTAATTGCCAGTATACCAAGCGTTTTGAATTATTTTTTTAACATTTTTAAAAAAAATTTTTGCTTTAAGAACTGAGTTAATGGTTCTGCATTACTCATGTGATCTTAAAGGGATCAAAAATTTAGTTATAGGGGGGCGACAGATTGACAGCCGGAGCACCAAGAACCTTCTTCTTACCTCTTGTAGACCACATTTCCAGTCTTCGGAGAAAATATCCATGTAAATTGCAGTTTTGCCCTCCACTGTGTCCACTCCATTTGCATTTTCCTTGCACACAGGGGTCTTCTAATTTTATTTTTGGGTTTAAACAAGCAGAAAGTCTTTGTTTACCGCCGTGTTTCGTTATCGCTCCCAGGCCTTAATTGTTAAGCAAATTATCTGCAGGGCTTAATTATTCTATTTGTCATCTGTCATCTAATTTTTTTTTTCTCTAAGGCCGGTTGGCACGGCTGCCAACGTCACATTCATTTCCGTAGCTCCGTGGTTTTTTTTGTTTTATTTTTTTTGAGGTTGTAAATAATGGTCCTCCACTCCAGTTTGATCCGATAATGCAATACTACAAAGCAATAATTGATTTACTCCTCGGAACTTGTACATCTGAAATTGTTTACAGCGCGTTCCGCTAGTTTAAGACATCTTTTCCACTAATTAACTCTGGCACACAGCGGTGTACCACTTAACATGAGGACATGCGGTACCGGAGTGGGTTAGAGAGCTTTGTCTGCTAAATGGACCATGAAGGTGAGATTAACCCATGGTGTCTCTGTGCTACATTCAGGATGAGCTTCATTTTTGATTTTATCGAGTTTAATAGATACCCCAGCCCCTTCCCACTATAGTGAAAGAGGGTAATACATCTATACTAATTTCCATAAAGGGATTTCCCCAAGTATACTATTGGGTAGGTCTCAACAAACTAATGGTGAGCCACCTACCTATCACAAGGGTCCCAATCCACCATAATTGTAAGAAAATGGGGATCCTGTAATGACAGAATGGCTGGTCGATCATGCATCTTGCGCTCCATTCCTTCTCCATAACAGATGGATATTTAAGACAGACCCTATCACATTGAATGAAGTGGCAGCATGCACACTCAGCCTAGCGCTCCATCAATAAGAGGGAATGGATCTTTCCTAACTTATCTATCACATGAACGGTTTAGTGAGCTCTGTGTAATGCTTCTTTTCTCCTGAGGTGGCACTGCAGAGAAATGTATCCATTTAGATGATGGGATTTCTGGCTGTGAGAGGGGAAGAAAGAGCTGCTTTTCAAATTGAGATAAAGTTTCCCATTTATGTTACATTTTTACTTGCCCATCCCTCATAACATAGCAACACTTTGTTTCTGATTAACATTTTTAGATATTGCTATTGTTGGAATTTGTTTCCACATTGTAACCCTCTCCCCCAGTGTTATTCCCATCTTAGGTATTTGTTACTTTGGTCATAAATATCCGGTTATTTTGGGTCACCTGCCCAGGACTGACACTAAGATCTCTGGAATGGAGAGCAGGTCAAAACTGAACAAGTAGTCTCCATTCAGTTGGGAGTGATAAGAAAAGACGAGTAGGCAACCTTGGTTCCTTTGACTTGAATGGAGAACCTGCACTTGGACGTCTCCATTCAGGACGTAGGTGAGGGGTATCCTCTGTCCTCCTCTATATAGGTCATAAATCCTGAACATGTGAATACTCCTTTATCATTGATAAACCTTTCCTTCTACGTACCATCATATCAGTTGATGGTATTATCTACCACCTTGTGTATCGTGCATCAAGTTTGTCATTTGTGATCCAAGTTCTTCAAATTATCTTCTCCCCAGAGACCAGGATTGATAGCAACGCAGATCAATTAAAATAATAGTTGGATTATATCGCTGACTTTCTGTAAAGCGAAGATTCATTACAAAGAAGATTAAGGAATGATAATATGTTTGGGGAGAGGACGATCAATCAATGGTGTTTATTCGAGGGAAGGAACGCAGCGCGGTCCACACACATAAAAATACGAAAGGATTTGAGAAGGCATTACTTCTCGCCAGGAACCAAATTGGGCTATTATATCAAGCTGATAAACAAAAGGATATTCCGCCTAGAGATGAGTCCATCCGTTACATATGGTGAAATATAGATGCTCCATCACGGGAGATTAGTATCGGCTATCGTGTGATTTACTATGCTACTTACCGCTCCTTGTTTTACGGCGATTTGTTCTTTTTCTGCCTTCGTTACCGAGAAACAATTCCAGGCCTTATCGATCAAAAGACCACGGTGGACAGTTACCGATAGGACCCGGAGATGCGGAGTGTCTATTTTTATGTTGAGCAGATGTTAGAGGAGATCGGATGACCCTTCCAAGGATTAGCAGAATATTCAGTTGCAGATCTCTCGAAGGGAGTCGACTGTGTATTGACTTGATGGTGCGAAGGATGAAGTAGGCCGGTGGGGCTCAGGGGACCTAGTGATGTGATGGGCTTAATTTTCTAGATTCAATAAGTCAACGCTCTTTACGTTATGTTGAAAATTTCCAAAAATTATTTTTCCAGAATATAATGTTGGCTTGTACACTTATTAGGATATTATATTCAGCTAAAACTAACTTCACTCTTCCACCAGGAGCTTCTATAACTAACAGGAGGAAGAAGAAAACAGCAGAACTTGATGAATGATTGTCAGGTGTTGTCGGTGTTTATCAAATGGAGTTTTGGTCAAGTCTCTAACTCAATGGGGCAGATTTACTTACCCGGTCCAGTCGTGATCCGACGCTGTTTTGGGTTCTGCCGGAATTCACTAAGGTTGTGCGCCCAATGTCAACTAGGTGTTGCTGCTGGGCTGAAGTCCGCCGGAATTCACCTCCTACGTCTCGGTGTATGTGAGTGCTATTTTTGCGGCACAAATTATTTTTTTTTAATTCCGCAGCTTTTCCGATGGCCATGCCCCCCCCCCCCCCCCCGATTTCTGTCGTGTGAAAGCCGGCGCCGATGCACCACAATCCGATCGCGTGTGCCAAATCCCGGGGCAATTTGGCGCAAATCTGAAAAATTTGGGAAATGGTGGAAAAACGCGATTCGGACCCTTAGTAAATCTGCCCCAATGTTCAACCCCAGACCTATAGCAGAAGACAATTTGGAGGCTACTTGGGTCTATTTTCTAAGGACTAATGGACCCTCAATCTAAGGATTGATGTACAATTATTTGTGGTGGACCTAAAGAACTCCAGTGTGACACTGTGGCAGTATTACAGGTGGTCTGTATATAGATGAATTGTTTTAGTACTATATGACATTATTATGTGGTATATTTTTAGGATTCTTTATACTATCTGCACTCTTTGGTAGTATTACCACTACCATGTTGCCTGTATATACCGTATTGTCTTTGAACTATATGGCAATATAAGGTGCACATATATCTTCAAATTCCCCCAAGTAAAGAAATAGAAAGTAAAGAATATTCTCCCTCGGTTCCTTCTCTTTTCAGCTAAGTGAACCGAGCGTTTTAGGTTATTGACTGTACGAGATATCAAGCCAGTGTTTCAATGCAAATTTCAGGAGGTTTTCCATTAAATTCTTTTTGAATGGCTTGAGATTAGTAAGTGAATGTGGAAACAAATTGGGCTCGGGTGTCAGGAGGAATCCATTTGGCTGATTTGTACCCTTCTCCAGGCTGCAGAATTTCTCCGTCTTTGTAATTTGGGTGATATCGCGGCCGCTAAGGGCTCAGGCGGTGGGGTATAAATTAGGACGCACGGCAGGACTCGGCAGCTTTACAGCAAGATTTCAATTTGGTTCTATAGTTTCTTCTTGCTACAAACTAATTTTAATTAGACCTCCAATAAGGCGCTGCCCATAAAACTTCCGGCCGCGGTCGGTATATCTGACACTGGAAGGAGCCTACTGCTGCCTTGTCACTTGTACCCAGAGGTTTATGGCCACTGGACTCTGAAGGATTACAATGAGTTGTACATGGGTCTTCCCAGGACTGCTCGTTGCAGGTTATATATTAAAGGAGATCTCCTACAGCCCCGCTCATGCTCAATGAGGGTCCCACATGTGTACAGACCCAAAGGAATCCATTAAGTTTCCATTTAACCTCATTGAGACTTTTGGGCTTTGCTTTCCTGATATCTAGGAGTTACAATGTGCCCTTCCAATTTGACAACTAACCATTTAAGATGGCCATACAATTTTGGTAGCTGAATGCTACGCATCCCTATGCATGCTTGCAGTGAGGTGATTAGCAGAAGGGAGAAAGCCATTGTCAGAGATGCCTGTACCCCTCTGCACTCGGGGGATCTTTACACCATCTGGTCTTTCACCCTCTAGGCTTGTATGTAGCTCTCTGGACTCCTTTGTAGCTCTCTGGACTGCTGGGTAGCTCTCTGGACTGCTGGGTAGCTCTCTGGACTGCTGGGTAGCTCTCTGGACTGCTGGGTAGCTCTCTGGACTGCTGGGTAGCTCTCTGGACTGCTGGGTAGCTCTCTGGACTCTTCTGCAACTCTCTGGACTCTTCTGCAACTCTCTGGATTCTTCTGCAACTCTCTGGACTCTTCTGCAACTCTCTGGACTCTTCTGCAACTCTCTGGACTCTTCTGCAACTCTCTGGACTCTTCTGCAACTCTCTGGACTCTTCTGCAACTCTCTGGACTCTTCTGCAACCATCTGTACTTTTCCGTAGCCTTCTGGACTGCTCTGTAACTCTCTGGACTGTTATGTAGCCCTCTGGACTGCTCTGTAGCCCTCTGGACTTCTCCATAGCTCTTCAGGCTCCCCCGGTAGTGGCTTCATTTATAGAATACAATAAGAAATACTTATCTTCTCTGACATCTGCAGGTAAAGGGAGAACCCATTATACATAAGATTGACACCTGAACCCTTGGAAAAGGGCTGGCATGTCCTTAATACATGTTGTGATTATGATGAGACTTTGACCAGTGTTTGAAGAATCCTCACCATACTCTGGCACTTAATGGGGTAAAAAAAAATCTCCTTCGAGATTATATGGTGATGACGTCACTCTTCCATGTACACCAGAGCGCCACTGCCATGTAATGTATTTTCAGTAGGTTCCTTGTTGTAACATTGTAACACCATATTTCCTAATGGCTCCACCACTTCTCCATTTGGTAGCGCAATAGCCTATAGACCTCCAAGGTTTATGGTCTTCACCTCTACTTGATGGCTGCTAATGTGCAGTGGACAGAGATGTAGTCTGGGATATTTTTTGTTCTCATACCCCCCCAGTTTGGCAGCAGATGGTCTGCGGAGTCCTCTGCAGGTTCTCCCATCATCTCCAGTATCACAGTGACGATAGATCAAGCTCAGGAATAATTACAGCTCAGGAGAAGAGGATCTGATGGGCCTGAACATCCTCTACAAATTCCTGTCATTGAGAGATCTGCACCACAGGAGAAAATAATGATCTAACCTATGAGACCAGATAATAAAAAGCCTCATCCCAAGGTCACACCTCTCACCCTGCTCCTGCAGCAAGCGCCTTGTACAACATCCAGCCACCCACATCACTCATACTGTCAGCACATGTGTATAGGGGGGCATCCATCAGTGACAGGGCACATTAATGGATAGGAAGTGCAATCCTATTGTCTCCATCCCGATGACAACATACACTTCTATTACCGCTGCCTTCCCCAGTGTCACTACAACTAATAGGCTTTGTATACAGTATTTATCACCATCTACACCACTCTATACTGCATTATACTAACCCTAAAGTATTTATTCTTTTACATAGGGGGCAGTATTATAGTAGTTATATCCTTGTACATAGGGGGCAGTATTATAGTAGTTATATCCTTGTACATAGGGGACAGTATTATAGTAGTTATATTCTTGTACATAGGGGGCAGTATTATAGTAGTTATATTCTTGTACATAGGGGGCAGTATTATAGTAGTTATATTCTTGTACATAGGGGGCAGTATTATAGTAGTTATATTCTTGTACATAGGGGGCAGTATTATAGTAGTTATATTCTTGTACATAGGGGGCAGTATTATAGTAGTTATATTCTTGTACATAGGGGACAGTATTATAGTAGTTATATTCTTGTACATAGGGAGCAGTATTATAGTAGTTATATTCTTGTACATAGGGGGCAGTATTATAGTAGTAATATTCTTGTACATAGGGGGCAGTATTATAGTAGTTATATTCTTGTACATAGGGGGCAGTATTATAGTAGTTATATTCTTGTACATAGGGGGCAGTATTATAGTAGTTATATTCTTGTACATAGGGAGTAGTATTATAGTAGTTATATCCTTGTACATAGGGGGCAGTATTATAGTAGTTATATCCTTGTACATAGGGGACAGTATTATAGTAGTTATATTCCTGTACATAGGGGGCAGTATTATAGTAGTTATATTCTTGTACATAGGGGACAGTATTATAGTAGTTATATTCTTGTACATAGGGGGCAGTATTATAGTAGTTATATTCTTGTACATAGGGGGCAGTATTATAGTAGTTATATTCTTGTACATAGGGGGCAGTATTATAGTAGTTATAGTCATATCTGGAAGAATGAATGGCTAGTTGTGCATTTTGGCCTCACTCTGTTCAGCTCTATGGTATTGCTGGGGAAAGAGAGACACTTTTTTTCTGTCTTGGGCAGTACCATAGAGATGAATATACTGTAACACAATGCACAAACCATGGACACACTTTTGCACTGTTGTCACAGTAGTGGTCGTTACCAGGGGTTGAGCCTCGTACCTAGGTAATCCCTTATCTTGTATAGAGGATATGTTTTTGTAGTCAGGAGTCAAGTTGCATAGTCGCTCTGGATGACTATGAAGTCCATAAGTGCCCTTCACCTTGTTTCCTCCCTTTCTCCTTCTTTACCTGTTTTCCATACTATAAAAGAAATAAAAGTCATAATTCCGCAGCAAGAGGCGTACAGATGTTCAATTAAACTTTCCCCCCACCCCTCAGAAGTTGCCTGCGATGTGTGTGGAGTTTCTCCTCCGTGGCTCCTAATCACTGTAATTTCCCAGATTCTGTAATTACCTGCCTCACTCGGAAAAGGGCTGATTGCTGTTTCTTCGTCCTCTCTGTTTGAGATTTAAGTGACGATGGAATTTACATCTAATGAGCGTTGCATTCATTAGCTGTCATTGTATATCGGTGGTCCGGGCTTCCATGCAATCTGCTTTACCGCCCCCCCCCTTTCTACACAACTTCGTTGAGCATGGAAAACCCAGAACAACAGGATTGACTTGTTGCGTTGTGACTCGCGTTCACACCAGTTTTTAGCTGTACGCTATGTATAGCCATATATTGGTTTATGGAGGTCTCCAGTCTATACAATGGGGCTCATTTACCAAGGGTCTGCGGAGCGCATTTTCATCGGGTTTCCTGACTATTTCTGTTTCGTGCCGAATTGCCCCGGGATTTTGGTGCATGTGATCGGATTTTGCCACATTGGCGCTGGCTTGCACGCGACAGAAACCGGGGGGGGGGGGGGGGGGGGGCAGGCTGTCAGACAACCCGACGGATTCTGACAATGCGTGGGATTTAACATTTAGAATTGTGTCGCAAGACACGCACTTACAAGCACCAGGAAGAAGAAGGTGAACTCCGGCGGACCTCGGCGCAGAAGAGATGGATGCAGTAACTCAGGCGCACGATGTTGGTGAATCGCGGCAGACCCGAATCCTCGTCGGACAACGCACAGCAGGATCTCGACAGGACCGGGTAAGTAAATCTGCCCCATTGTGTCAAGCCCTCCATCCATCTGCTGAAACATTGCAGCCTAACATGGTCTAAATAATTGTAAGTCTAAGGCAATCTATCTCATGACCTTGGTGGAGAAGGCACTGTGAGGAATTTTCCCTTGGAGGTATGTTCCCACGTGTCCAGCAGACAAAGATTTTAGATGTTTCTAGGCTTAACATTGCATGAAGACCTACTACTCTGGCAAGGTCTGTCTAAATAATACCATCACATTAAGACCTTCTTGACGTTAAGTCCCCTTATGTCTACTGGACAGTGACTTCCTTCTTAAGTAATGATCTATGAAGGTCTGTAGGCTAAACATCTTGTTATATCCCCCATCCTTCTTGGAAAGGGCTAATTAAATAATACACCCAAACATGGTCCATATCACTGGATAGTAGAAGCAATCCCTCTAGAATCTCTCTAGTATCCAGTGGACAGTGACTTCTTTCTAAGGAGGCATTTAAATTTTACATTGTATAATGACCTCTATACCCCATGGCAAGTACTGTCCAAATAATACCGCCAATCATGGTCCATGTCATTGGCTGGCAGAGGTAACCTACAGGATCTTGTTGGGGAAGGCATTTTGAGTTCTTCCTTACGTTCAGTCAACAGTGAATTCTTTAAACATAAAGCTTATAATAATAATAATAATAATCTGTATTTATATAGCGCCATCAAATTCCGTAGCGCTTTACAAATCATAGGGGACATATACAACTATATTACATTACAAAGAACAAACAGTCATATGGAACAATAGGAGTGAGGGCCCTGATAGCAAGAGCTTACAGTCTATGAGGATGAGGGGGTGACACAAGAGCTTACAGTCTATGAGGATGAGGGGGTGACACAAGAGCTTACAGTCTATGAGGATGAGGGGGTGACACAAGAGCTTACAGTCTATGAGGATGAGGGGGTGACACAAGAGCTTACAGTCTATGAGGATGAGGAGGTGACACAAGAGCTTACAGTCTATGAGGATGAGGGGGTGACACAAGAGCTTACAGTCTATGAGGATGAGGAGGTGACACAAGAGCTTACAGTCTATGAGGATGAGGGGGTGACACAAGAGCTTACAGTCTGAGGATGAGGGGGTGACACAAGAGGTTGTATAATGGTCCAGCCATTCTTTATAAGGGAACAATATAAAATAATTTAATAAATAATTTACTAAACAACGATGTTGCTGCTTGATCCAGCCCTCAGCCGCCATCTTATTTACAGGGTCCTAGGTGAAAAAGACTGCAGAGAAGCCTGGAGCTTGGTATATATCAGCTGTTTGCCAGATAACAGATGGGAGATAGGACATAGGATGGATTAGTAAAGGGAGAGTTGACATTTCATGCGGTTAGCGAGTGTGATAGGCTTGCTAAATAAAGCTTAACTTTGTGTAATGGTCTCCACCCCCCTTGGTAGATTTTCCAAAATTATCCCTAAGGGTTTATATTAGACCATCCTAGGTAGTCTTGGGCAGTGAAGGATCGCTGGTAAATTTAGGTTGCTTCCCACAAGTTCACGCGTTGACCAATCTACATTAATGGTCTAGTGGTGGATCTTCAGAAAAAGTTGTCTTTTTTTCCCCCCACGTGCTTGGTCCACAATGATACTTTCTGATCCATCCTGAAATGTATTAGGGTACTCAGCTTTAAATCCATCCCTTATATAGAAAACAAGACAAAAGTTGTCAAAGTGTATGTATATGTGTATATATTCAATTATCCCCATTGACTTCGAGGGTGGTGCATGTGTACATAGAGCAATAAGTCAAAAAATGTTAACACTAAGTGTCAGTAGGTTATTTTGCATCATGCATAAGGATCAACACCTCTTCAGACATGTATATACTGCTGTAGAAGCGTTCCTCAAAGTCCTCAGTCACTCGACAGCTTGAACTTGTGACCCTCACCACTTCTAGTGCTCCTGAAATGCTCCTGACATCTATAAAGAGAAGCAAAACAATAATTGACTGATCCGCAACAGGTTTTTATTTAGTCGTATGTCTCCGGGGCGGATACCTGAGAACTTCCTTGTAATCCCCTTTTATGCTTGTATATTGTTTGGTGCCTCAGAGTAAACCTCCAGGTGCCCAGGAGCTAAGTCTCTTCTAGAGGAAAAGTGGATTGATGGGAGACAATCATTAACAGATTGGGGTGGAGGATTTATGTCCTTTTTTAAGTGCTTGTTAAATAAAAAAAAAATCTATAGCTAATTCTCATAATGGGTTAAAGGCAAAGATCATCTCGGAAGGGGGGGCTGCTAGAAGTCTACTTACCACTAGGACTATAGTCCACCATGCAATCAAGATGGTTGACAGCCGAAACTTTTTGGGCAACAACTATCCAATAAACATGACTACTACCACAAAGTATGGATCTGTTTATCTGCAATGTCCTAGTCCTTCTTTCTTCCACAATGTGACATTGGGTAAACATTGGTAACCCAAACCACACCAGATGGTCAGCCGTTCCCTACAAATGTCAAGATTTACATAATGTTTATGAGCATCCAGGATTTAGAAGATCACAGCGATCCTACCCACATCCTTGAGAGGATTTTGTCATTAAAATATGGTGCACATTAGGTCCGTTACAAATATAGAGAAACTGGAACCTGGTGGATTCCGCGAGCCCTCTCCCATTGGATGTGATCATGGAGGGGTCTCGGGCAGACACTTCGCAATTCCAGATGTACAGTGTTAGGGAGGGAAAATCAACAACTTAAAACAAAAGATCTTTTAAAACAGTTTTCCACCTTCAGAGACAAAGTGATGTTTTATTGTTTGAAGGGGGGGGGGGAGAGGTTTATTTTAAAGGGTCTGCGTACCCAAGTGTTGTATATTATGTTTGTATAAAATCGAATAAAACATAAATATTAAAAAAATTAATAAATTTTAAAAAAAATATATGGTAATGGAAGATTCATTGGGCTCAGGTTATCAGCAAATCTTTCATCCAACCACTGTAATCGACAGAGGTTCCCCAATAATCAGTCACAATTTGATATTGTTCAATTATTCAGTTAACATTTAGACAAGTTTAATAGTTGATCTTTAAAGGCATATTAGAGTATTTCTGAGTATATTCGAGTGAGTCCTTAACTAGGGACTTCCTTCTTTAAGCCAGAACATAGTGAAATGAGCAGTCAGCTACGTCACCCCCTCCAAAGTCAACATTTTGCCAGGGGCTGTGGAAGATGAGACATCCTCTTTCATTAGTATTGTTCTCTGAATCTCTCCTGTCAATCAAAAGAGTAATCTTGTGGGTCTTTTGTGGGGAATGCAGATGCCTGTGGTTTCCTTGATTAGGGCTTGCCACGAAGATTGTTCTTTGGTCCTAATCGGGACAATTTCAATAGGGCTACATTGAGGGTCATAAACCACGATTAGATTTCCTCAAAAATAGTTCCCGATGTGGCAGATATTTGGTCATCTTATCTGGTGGCCTAGACTGATCACTTTTAGACACAAACCTTTAGATCTAGTCCTTGTTTATGGTTGGTATGGACACTGTTTAGGAGCCATCCGATGGTTGATTAGGTAACTTGGACCCTAAGCTAAAGATCTGGTTCCTCCGTTAGTGCCACAGAATTACCACGATCAATATTTTCTAGAAACCTGTAAAGGCAAAGGAATTTCCCATCCTGGGAACGTAGCTGAGTTCTTTATCCCGTCCTTTCTGATGGCTACTTCTGTTATCTTTCAAGGTCAATTGGTTTTGACCACCTTGGGAAATTGATTTTTTTTTTTTGTGTGTTTGTATAACAAGGGCCGGTGGAGGAGATGGCCCTTGTTTTGTTTGCTGGTGATAAATTGCTCTGTTATTGTCTAAATCTCAGCTTGGCCGGTGTCTTATTTCCAGCTTTCCATAGGTTAGTGGGCCGAGGTCACATGATTAATTAGAATGAGGAAGAAAATGGCCGACTTTGGCTCTTGGTCAAAGCATAGTCCAAGTTTTTTGTGCTAAAAAAATATGTCAATGGATTTTTCATCCAAGAGCCCTGTAAAACCCCTCTGTTTTCAATCCTGCTGTGTGATAGACCCTAGTGATAGATGATGTCACGTTCATGAGCCAACCTGTTATAGCCCACTGCTGTGATGTAGACAACCCCTCATTCTGGTGGTCCTAAGACTTTGATGTCATGTTGGCTCCTGCTTTTCACTACGTGACTTGGATTAAATCTTTGGCAATAACATCTTTCCTTGAAGCTAGTTGGACTAGGTTGTCTATGATGGGACAACCTCCAGGCCTCAGGTCCAGATACAACTATAACTTATGTACCCCCCCTAAAAACTATGGCACAGCGATTGTACCTGACATAAGCCATTGACAAAAGGGCACAAAGTAAGTGGCAGATTGAGTATGTCAGAGTGTAAGACACGTCTCCTATTTGGTCATGAAGCCCTTTCAGTGTCCAGAGAAGAGAACGTTTACTATGGAAATCTTTGTTTTGTGAGGGGGTCCTATCTACAAAGGGATTGTGTTACCCAATCTGTTCAGTGACAGCAGCTCAGGAGTGTTTACTGATACCTAATCCTCTGAGACCCGAGAGGCCCGATACCTTGTTAATTAAAGGAGCAGAGGATCTGCATATTTACTGCAAATAGAGGGACAAAGGTGAGGAGCAAGGAAAAGCCTCCCCCACCTTGTGTGGACAGCGGCTGCCAGTCATCCACTACATCATCAGATCTACACCTATATGTTCTGTATTTCCACTCCAAAAATCACTTGGAGTCTCTATTACCTGTGCTCTCTAGTAAAGCTGGATGACAACATATATATGCATTATGTGAGCTGTAATGTTAGTAAAAATGTGCCAAGTATTTTTACATCTATAAAACTGTCCCTATAGTCAATTATATAACTGCTATAATACTGCCCCTATGTACAAGAATATAACTACTATAATACTGCCCCCTATGTACAAGAATATAACTACTATAATACTGCCCCCTATGTACAGGAATATAACTACTATAATACTATCCCCTATGTACAAGAATATAACTACTATAATACTGCCCCTATGTACAAGAATATAACTACTATAATACTGCCCCCTATGTACAAGAATATAACTACTATAATACTGCCCCCTATGTACAGGAATATAACTACTATAATACTGCCCCCTATGTACAAGAATATAACTACTATAATACTGCTCCCTATGTACAAGAATATAACTACTATAATACTGCCCCTATGTACAAGAATATAACTACTATAATACTGCCCCGTATGTACAAGAATATAACTACTATAATACTGCCCCCTATGTACAAGAATATAACTACTATAATACTGCCCCCTATGTACAAGAATATAACTACTATAATACTGCCCCTATGTACAAGAATATAACTACTATAATACTGCCCCCTATGTACAAGAATATAACTACTATAATACTGCCCCCTATGTACAAGAATATAACTACTATAATACTGCCCCCTATGTACAAGAATATAACTACTATAATACTGCCCCCTATGTACAAGAATATAACTACTATAATACTGCCCCCTATGTACAAGAATATAACTACTATAATACTGCCCCCTATGTACAGGAATATAACTACTAAATCCACAATAGACAGCTGATTCATCTACCCACATATATGTCTCTGCCTCACCTTTTGTAGCTACTTTGATTAATACATCTATATACTTTGTATACGTTGTCTGTGGGCAGTACTCCCCAGTTGCCATGTGCCTGTTCTATATCCTTAGTAGAGAGTATCATTAGTCTTGTCCGCTGTGTGGGGGTATTTTCTCTTTATGACTTTTCTTCTGTATGTTAGTAATGGACATGTGGCGCATCCATTGTCCATGCGTCTGCTGATACACTACATGCAGATTATAGCGGTATCATGTGCGCTGTGTAATTATCTGTAAGTATATTATTATGATAGAATTATCTTGTATTTTGGTTTCTCGGTTGCGCGTAGTTAACCCTTTTAGTGGGCGTTCAGCTTTATTTTAGGTCTGGAGAGCTCAGCTCCGCAAATAGATCTAGTACGAAGATGTCTAAGTGTTTCTCCTTCATGTAGTGGCGGTTTTCTTCTCGATGTAACATCGCCCGCTCCAGTTCATCAATAATACATGGCGTATTTGCCGTGTCTACAAATCACATGCCTGATAAATATGTAGCGTGTACTCTCGCCCGTCACTCTCTCTCTCTCCTGCTTACAGTGTGCACATCGCTTATTCAAAGGATGTAAGAGGAACCCGTGACAGGTGTATACAGATGACTAGTCATGCGAGTAGAGTCACCCTTAAGGGTGCGTGGCATCTGCACGTGGCTCATAAGGCTTGTGACCCTCCACAAATCTTAATTATTGTATTTTCTGTATAGCATCAACAATAAATCTCTTTATCCTTTGAGCTGTTATTAGGTTCTGTATTTGATTACTGTATAGCGGTATTATTTAAGCACTGCATAGCGGTATTATTCGGTCAGTATGTAGTGGTATTATTGGAGCACTGTAGATTATTTAGTTACTGTATAGCTGTGATATTTAAGCACCGTATAACATTATGATTCGTTCACTGTATAACGGTATTATTCAAGCACTGCACTGCAATATTATTTGATCTTTGTGTTGTGCTATTATTGGGGCACTGTATATTGCTTGGTTACTATATAGTGGTATCATTTAAGCACTCTTTTTCAAGTATGAGTCGATCACCGTATAACGATATTTTTCAAGCACTGTATAGCAGTATTATTTGCTCATTTTGTAGTTGTGTTATTAGAGCACTATATATTGTTTGGTTACTGTATAGCAGTATCATTTAAGCACTGTATTGCAGTATGAGTCGGTCACTGTATAACGATATTATTCAAGCACTGTATAGCAGTATTATTTGCTCATTTTGTAGTTGTATTATCAGAGCACTGTATATTGTGTTACTGTATAGCAGTATTATCTAAGCACTGTATTGCAGTATGAGTCGGTCACTGTATAACGGCGGTTATCAAACACTGTATCGCAGTATTATTTGCTTATTTTGTAGTTGTATTATCAGAGCACTGTATATTGTTTGGCTACTGTATAGCAGTATTATCTAAGCACTGTATTGCAGTATGCTTCAATCAGTGTATAACAGTATTATTAAAGCACTACACAGTAATATTATTTGGTCACTGTGTAGTGTTATTATTGGAGCACTGTATAATATTGGGTTACAGTATAGCAGTACTAATAAAGTACTGTGTGGCGGTATCATTCGAGCTCTGCATAGTCATGTTATTTGGTCATCAAATAGTGGCCTGATATACCGCTATATGGTATACTGTATAGGGTGTAATAAATGGTCACTGTATATCGATGTTATTCAAACACTTTATAGCGGTATTTACTTTGCAGCAGTTTATTATTTGTGTAACGTATGGTGGTGGTCAAAATTTTGGATGCAAAAGTGCTACATGCAAGAATTTTCTGGCCAGGTTAAAAGATAGACACTTAAAGGAAGCCCTGAGTCCCCTTTATTGTCAAGGGATCATTAGCACCCCATTGGTGGCTGTCATGGTCATCGCCACACCTCTGTTGTTATTTTGGGTAATCTTATCTACATACCCCATGCAGGATACCACATGCTCGCTAGGAGACTCGGAAATCAAGATGATTTTTGATTCCACTTGGGAGGTAGACTGCTCCATCAGATACCTTCTCCTCAAAGTAGTCAAAAACTTACACTCCTTCAATCTCCGCACCACTGCTTAGTGGTTATATAAATATTCATTTACTGATTAAAATTCGAGACCACTGTCCCACCAGAGGATCATCCGGTGGGCCCAGACTCACACCAAATAATAGTCCCATAGAGGATCAGCAGAATAAAACCAACTTTGTGGGCTAAAAGTGTATGTAGATACTGAACAAATCTCTCAATGATGGTCCATATGGTCCACCTAGTCATTCCCTGGTTAGTTCACATGAAGAAAAAAATGCAAAAGGCTTCGGCAAGTCCGGTAAAAAAACTCTTCAAACTTCATCCGTATCCATACTAAAAGTGTATACGGGTCGAACAGTACTGGTAAGGCCTACATGATTAGAACTTTACTCATTCTTAATAGTGGTCTAACACTTTGGAAGCTACTAGAGTGTCTTTCCAATGGTATGGTGGAGGGTGGGCTCACAGAACATTGTAGCCTCAATAGGTGGGATTCATTAGGTGCTAGAGAAGGGGATGGCAGATCTCTTTAAGATTATTGAACCTAGTGGGGAGATAGGACTGATTATGTGCTAGGAAATTTTTGTGTGGCCCATAAAATATTCAATTGTAACTTGAAAAATTTTGAGTGGTTAGTTTAGTAAAAACAATTCGATTTGTTTTTTTTTTTGTGATTTTTACCAAAAAATCAAGTCCAGTTCGCTCACATAATCGCCCATATTAGCCACCTAAAACAAAAATCGGCACCATACATCAATTTAAATCTCCATCGCCTACACAAGCTGCATTGATACTGCTTCTGTATGATTTTCCACATGGATTGTGTGCATTCTCCCCTAGCGTAAACCTGTGTAGCCTAAATTTTTTTTATTTTTTTTTTAAATACAGCAATTAAAATTTTTCCTTTTTGTTACTATTATAATTCTATCATAATTGAGCGTATTCAGCTAAAATTCCTATTAACACACTTTGTAGATCGGGCTCCTGCTACAAATTTATTGGAGTTTCAGTGACATAAAAGAAAATCTGTCCGTGAATAGAACTTTTGAAGAATGTTTTTGGTTCTTTTTGACCATTTTCTGACTTTATTAGTAATACAAGTGGTGGGTAGTGCAGTGATTAGTCCCTGTTATCAATGAAGGCGGAGAAGCCCGGCTGTGCTCCCCTGACCTGTAACAAAAGCTCAGTGACCCCCCCAAACCCCCCCCCCCTCTCCGCCTTATCAAGGAACTTTAATGATTAGCAATGGACCAACAGTCACAGCTTCTGTCTATTGAATGGAGACCCCCGCCGACTTACACAAGGTAAAGGGGCCCTTCATTAGCAGCAAAATAAAAGACGCTCTTTTATTCTCCCCCATTGAAGTCTCTGGATGTTTTTAGGTGAGATATTGACCTTTTATGGGTTTTCTTGCCAAAACAAAATATTTCGTAAAATAATGTGTGTTAAAAAATTCCTTATAAATATTTGCAGTAAAAATAAGGTGGCCGGTTTTTCAATTGTACACCAGGAAATGTTCCATCGAAAATTGCATTTTATGTACTGGTTAATTTTTTTATTTTGTAGATTTGATTTGAATTTTTTTGCCAATTTTTTTTGTCTTTTTGTCTTTTGATTTTGTCATTTAATTTTTGTCTTATTATAACGTTATTATTTTGGGCATTTCTTGTCATTTATTTATTGTCTTTTACTTTATCGTTGTCATTTATTTTCTGTAATTTGATTTATGACTGTTCAGTATTTGCTTTATGCTAAATATCTAAAGGCAAACATTTCATACGCCAACAAAAAAGTATTATTTTATGAATTTTTGGGATAAGATACAAAAGCAGAACCATGTGGGTAAACTTCCATCCGTCATGGGTTGTTAGTGTGATTTCACACGTGTCAGACTTGTTATAGATTTTTCTGTGACTGTCCCTATCATTGGAGTGGGGTTACTGTTCCCACTGTTATGTGCCTTCTATCTTGTGTTGAAGGTCTATGTTCATCTCGGACTCTTATGAACTTTTCTTAACAAACGGAAGATTTGGTGGGCTTGGACCTTCTGTAATTCCTAAGACAACCCAATTGAAGCTTCAGTCCATGGCAATCTCAAGTTCTTGCAGAGCATGAGTCTTTGGGTTGTTCTAGATCCTATAGAAAAGGATGACCACTCCTCATGGTCAGTGCCACATAATTGTTGATGAACCATGATCTTGATGTGGAGGTTCATAATGGTTCATTTTTAGCTCCAGATATTTATCTCCTTGAGGGACTTGTTTTAGTGTTGAATCACTTGAAACCAACCAATTGTTTGTGTCTACTGCTCTTGTGGTTGACCAGGAACCTCGTAGAAACATGAAATATCCTGAAGGCTATCCTGTTGCCTATCTTGATGTCATTGCCACCAGTGATGCATGTATCTCAAACCTATGTGATCTCTTCCTAACTTGCAGTTGATTTGTTTGTTTTTTTGGATAATGCTGTGTACCCTCCATAGAGAACATATCATCATAAATGTGAGGTTTAATGTGGGTAAATGTAAGGTTAGGCACCTGGGGCTAATAATCCAAAGGCAAAATATGTCCTTGGGGGAGTAAATCTGGGAGAGTCCCTTGTTGAGAAGGACCTGGGTGTACTAGTAGATCATAAATTGAATAACAGCATGCAATGTCAATCAGCTGCCTCTAAAGCCAGTAGGATTTTTTGGCATGTATAAAAAGTGGTATGGACTCTCGGAATAGGGATGTAATATTACCATTGGTTCGGCCTCACCTAGAATATGACGTCCAGTTCTGGGCACTGGTCCATAAAAAGGATGCCCTGGAGCTGGAGAGGGTTCAACGTTGAGCCACAAAAATGATAAGGGGCATGGAGGGTGTCAGTTATGAGGAAAGATTAAAACAAATAGATTTAACTAGTCTGGAAAAGAGACGACTACGAGGGGACAGGATTAATGTATATGAATATATGAATGGTTCATACAAAAAATATGGTGGTAAGTTGTTTCAGATTAAATCAAATTAAAAGATGAGGGGGCACTGTCTCTGTCTGGAGAAAACAAGGTTTAATCACCAGGGGCGACAGGGGTTTTTTACTATGAGAACTGTCAGTCTGTGGAATAGCCGAGCTCAGGCGCTGGTCACAGCAGGGACAGCAGAGAGCTTCAAGAAGGGTCTAGATGCTTTTTTACACCTAAATAACATTGATGGTTATGTTATATAGAATTGTTTCCCCTAAATCTCTTCTTCATGCAATCCCTTCCCTACCTTGTTTGAACTTGATGGACAAGTGTCTTTTATCAACCGTATAAACTAAGAAACTATATCAATCATATCATATCAACAGAACATAAATGGATAAGAATTTATTTTCCATAGGGACTAAACCAGTCCATAGGGGATAACCATTGGTGGAATATCTAACCTCTGTCCTATCCTATTCTACATTTCTATCATCTTTCTTCTGTACCTTCCTATGTTTTTGAATCCTTCCTAATCACACAGAATGCTTTAGGTGATACCCAAAAACACCTTAGCCATGAATAGGTGACATACCTGATGACCTCTATTTTTTGCTCTTGGTGCCTCCATTGATTTATCTACCTCCTTCGTTGAGTCTCTACAAAATTGGTAACTGACCTCTGGAGGAAAGTTTTGGTCATAAATGCACCCCCTCCTTTGCCGAAGTAAAAGGCTATGGAGGGAGGCGTGTCTGTGACTTCCACTGACAAATTTCCCTTAGGAGATGGCAGCCATTTTGGTAGAAACCCGAAATAGGATGTGAAGGGGGCTATGGAGGTAGCCAATACAGAATGAAGATCACGTGGTATGAGCATATCCATGCCTTTATATATAGTCAGATTTTATTTTGTGGGTGGAGGGTCACTTTCACCCCTTTCCAATGTTTACACAGTTAATATGAAGAACAGTATCTGCTCCGGGGGGTAAGTAGTATGTTTCCCTCATCTCATAATCAAGAATGCTGATGGGGAAGAAAAGACGCTATGAATAAAGCTGACAGCCTGGCCGTGACGGAAAAAAAAAACTATTGATTTTTTTTTTTTTAAACAAAAAGTCAATATTTTTCCTTGCCTCGGCACTTTGCCACATCAGGAAAAAGTTAGCATGTCTTGTTTATGATTCATGGGCGTTAAGACGGTAAATCAAGCTGCTGGCGATGTAACACCGAGCCTTTGTGTTCTCTCACTATGTAGGGGTATACTGTATGTGCATGCGGGGGGGAGTTTTATTTATACTGCCTGAAACTGGTGACCGCCAGGACCCTGGCATCAGGCGAGTATATTTTTGGAAGTCTGTTGTTTTGCGGATCGCCGGTATTTTTGTGCTGGCAGATATGAGCCTGTGTGTTTAAGGTGTGTGGGAATGTACTTTTGCAGGAGATGATGGGACAGATGGCGACACATATGGCGCTGAGAACGCTGAAAACATCTGCATTGTTCTAACATCGCCCTCAGTTGGCTCCAGATTATATAAAAAGCAGTTTTTTTCCTTGAAAAAAGGAGATATGAAACTTTTGAATACAACTTTAGTGGCTGACAGCTATTCCTCTCAACCCCTTCCCACACATGCATGCCCAGTACAGCTGAATATGCATCCGCTCGAATTCAGGAGAGGAGAATAAGCCACTTGGCTTAAAGATAAAACATCGGTAATGGTGAATGGAAACTTGCACGGGTCCTTTCTCGTCATTTATGACTCCTCCAGACACATAGGGGGAGATTTGTCAGAAGTTTCTGAGGTAAAACTGTTCTAGTCGCCCATGAAACCAATCAGAGCTCAGCTTTAATTTTACAAACAGCTGTGAGAAAATGAAAGCTGAGCTCTGATTGGGCAACTAGAACAGTTCTGCTCTCAGACACTTAGCAGCTAAACATTTAGCAGCTAAAATGTGATCTTATTACTACAATCCAAAACTGGCCAATCAGAACTCAGCTTTCATCTTACCAGAGCAGTTTTTGTGGTGAGAACTGCTCTCTGATAGGTTGCTATGCGCAACAAATATGATTTCAAACTCTGAGGCCTACCTGATCCTATTCTGCCATATTTTTATGCTTTCTGTTATCAATGAGAGGCTTAATAACCTTTGCTGAGTGGGTTCTGGAGATTACTGGATCATCCTGGATCATAAAGAGTCCCCCCACAAAAACTTTTGGCGCCCTCACATGACTATACAGAACTTATATTTTTATGGGCACATAGGACCACGGGTTTAAGGAGAATTTTTAGGATAGTCTCAATCTCTACAACATAGGATGTTAATAGGGGTATTTGAGTTTTGACTTGCTGGATGGCGCCTCCTGATGGTGGGGGCTAAGACTTTACATTCATGTAATAACCACCATTGACAAAGTGACATTTGCGAAACCTTGAGCATCACATTCGGGTAGATCCTAATTATCACCGCGTCGCGATGGCTTTCCAATGTCAGAGGCAGTCAATGGCATTTTAATGGACGGCGGCGCGTGACAATATTTGATGCATTAAGCCTCGCCGTCTTCTGCGGTATTATGAGAGTTCATATTTTACGTGTGACAGTCGTTAGCGTCCTATTAATGATGATGATGATGACGATACGCAGTGGGACCCTCATTACGTCCACATGGAAGAGGCCCGGGGTCCCGTCTGTCATTTTGCGGAGCGGCCGATCCATCTCCTGCCCCTGATTTTTGAGCACTGTACAATCTGTGTACCGTTATTACTTTATATCGTTAGTAGATTATGTGCCGCCATTGCAGCGCACCAGGGAATTTTTTTTTTTCTCTTGCATTAATCAAGTTTACAGCCCATGAAAATAAAAATTAATATTGTGTTTAGTGAGCGTGCGCTGACAGATTTTATTGTTCCCCCGGGTGCAAACGATCCTCTGCGGCGTCGTGACGAGGTCTTGATGGTCTTCATATTCACACATATGTTAATGAAGAACTGGAAACATTTGGAAGTGCATTCACTGCAGTCGCTTTTAAAGAGACAGTGTACCTAGATACTCACTACTTGCATCGCAGGCTGCTGCTCTCTGTTAGCAGCCATTTCAGACTGGGCTGCAATTCCCAAAAAGCACGGATCAGTATTATGGTTGACCTTAAAGAGAATGCAGTGTCTTTAAAACAGTTAAGCCCAACCCCTGCTTAGTTTATTTTGGTAGATGTTGTTTGTCACATGACCTCTCTCGGTCACACTGATTTGCTGAGGTCATATTTGGAAATCAAGGAGCTAGACAGATGCATCAGTATTATTATGGATCAAAGTTATGATGTGGTGTCTTTTGATATAGATAAGCCCCACCCCTGCTTATTTTATTTTGGCAGATGTTGTTTGTCACATAACCTCTCTCGGTCACACTGATTTGCTGAGGTTATATTTTGAAAGGAGGGCGCTAAGCAGATGCATCAGTTTTATTATGGATCAAGGTTACGATGTGGTGTCTTTTTGAAATGGATAAGCCCCACCCCTGCTTAGCTTATTGTGGTACTAAATTCTGTGGTGTATCATATGACTTCTCTCAAGCTCATTGATTTGCTGACAACTATCACATCAGGGGAGGTTATATGTGGCATAAGTAGTGTTGATAAGCAGATGTATCAGCATTGTTATGAATCACAATAAGGGCAGGCTGCATTTCAAATCAATAAACCCCACCCCTGATTAGCTTATTTTTTTTGTTATAACTGTAGTGTATTATGTGACTTCTCTTGGTCGCACAGATTTTCTGAGAAGGTTCAGAGTGGGCACGGTATATCTGGAAAGTGTGTAACTAGGCCAGTGATGGCTAACCTATGACACGCGTGTCAGTGCTGACACGCCTAGCCATTTTCAGTGACACGCGGCTGCCGGAGAGTTAAGTTTCATCCTCGGCTCCTACACGGCCAGGTGAAGTAGCCGGGAGGCTGAGAGATTGTCATGCACTGAGCTCACAGCACTTCCTCCTCCTCTTTCTCCACCGGTCCGGCCCCTCCCCCTGTGTGAGCTGTGCCTCGTGTCTCTAGTCAGCACAGATATCATCCTGGGGCTCAGCACCAGGAGAGGTGACCCGGCCATCAACTCCTGAAACTCCTCTGCAGCTCCTGATAGTTGTGCTGGGGGGAGTTGTTGTAGTAGGTCGCCTCTAAACTGACCTTTTCCACAGCAGGCATGAGGGAGGACAACCCCTCTCATCATACATACAAGACATCATACAGTGAGTAATGTCAGTGTACTGTATGATAGAAGACATCTGGGCTTGTGTGTCAGTTTTGTGACGTACAAGCCCTGAAATAATCACAACGCCTTGCAAACCGCCAGACATTGCGATTATTTTGCTCCTCATGAAGGAGATGTGGACAGCGGCACCTGCGCCCTCGCTATAACCTGTGAACTTTCATGACAAAGTTTGCAGGTTACTAAGCATTTTCACACGTGTCTGATTGTTACCAATCTATTACAATGTGCGATTTGCACATAGTAATAGATGATGTGGAAAATCCCCATATACTGCCATACTGTAGTATGGCAGTACATGGGAGGATCAATTAGACAACCTAGGGTTAAAGTACCCTAGAAGTTAAATAATTATACATGTTTGTTATTTAAACTATAAATATCACAAAATTTATTTTTTTTTTCTCAAGGTGACACACCACCCGAGTTATGCTCGGTTTTTTGGTGAATTTTGACACACCAAGCTCAAAAGGTTGCCCATCACTGAACTAGGCATATACAATAGCATAGACTTTACTCATAATTAAGGGCAAGCTTCTTTTAAGAGTTAAGCCCCACCCCTGCTTAGTAGTATAATATATGATCTCTCTCCATCGCACTGATTCGCTGAGACAGATCACAGAAGTGAAGGTTATGCATGACGTGGCATGTTTAAAGCTATGGAGGAGATGCATCAGTTATTGTTATTGATCATAGTGAGGTTGGATAAGCTCCACCCCTGCTTAGTTTATTTTACTCTTCGGCTTTAGTGTGTCACGTGACCTCTCTAGGTTGCACTGTAAATAAGGATCAGAGTGGGAAGGGGTATACGTGGCAAGGAGCATAAATAGGCAGATACATAAATATTGTTATTTATCATAGTGAGAGTCTGATATCTTTAAAACAGATAACCCCACCCCTGCTTAAGTGTATCATATGACCTCCTGGTTCCACTAATTCTCTGAGACTGATCACAGTGGGGGAGGGGCTAGAAGATACAAAGGACATGTACCAAATTACTACCAAAATACAATATTTTCTATATATGAGGAACAATCGCTCAATTAGCAAATAATATACTCACAATTTTTATCAAATATTCTGGATTTGGTTCTACAAGTCTTTTGATAATTTAACAATTATTATATTAAATATTAGAATTTTTGGCTTATCTGAGGTCAGATTAAAGAATTCCCCTCAGAAATGATAATATTAGCACTTTTTGATTTTGAACCTTTATTGTCTAACGTCGCCCCCTGGGGGCTGGGAAGACCCTGGTACGTAATGTCGATTGATGAATAAAGTATGAAGCTCTCATTTTCTGACTTTTCCACTCCCCGGAGATACATAAGATGCAGGTTTTTTTTTATTTCTCGCCGCTGTGGCGGTTTTATTTATTTATTTCCCTCCGTTCATTTGCAGAATTAATCCTGTAAGCAGATTTTCACACTTCCAGCTCTAAAAAAGCTTTTTACTCCTTTCTTGTCTCCTTTTATCTTTTCGGATTTTGACTGATTCTCATTTGTTCCGACCAAATTCGCAGAATAGATTAACCCTCTCCTCGCTGCTAGACTGTTCTTCTGTGATTTAAAGAGCCCTCTCCCAATTTTTTTTTTTTTTAACTGGAAAATTTGGGTGGATATTATCAAACTTTGTTCACCCTATCTAGTCTTGTAATGATATAGAGGTAAAGAGACATACCAGTATATAACTTGGCATGTACCATTCAGGAAATCGGGAAAGCTGGGTGGATATTGGTATAATTCCTCAATCCCTATCTAGTCATGTATTTATGGAGAGGTGAAGCATGTACCTATATATAACCATTCAGGAATAAGGAAAAGCTGGGTGGATATTAGTATAATATATATACATAAATATGTATTTATGGAGAGGTGAAGCAAGTACCTATATATAACCATTCAGGAATACGGAAAAGCTGGGTGGATATTAGTATAATTCCTCCCTTTCTATCTAGTCATGTAATTCTAAAGAGGTAAGGCATATACCTGTTTATAACAAGGCATCTACTATTCAGGAATACAGGAAAGCTGGGTGGATATAAGTACACTGCCTTTACCCTTCTCTACTCCTATACTGCTTTTTGCTCCTATCTCTACATGGTCACATAAGTTGTCTTTGGTATACTAATATTCACCCAGCTTTCCTAGAATCTTGGACAGATGGGTGAATTTTAAAGAGGTTCAGACGGTATACTTATATTTACCCAACTTACAATACATGTCTAGTTATAGTGGTATATATCTCCATATCATTACATAACTAGGCATGTACCATTCAGGGATCTGGGAAAGCTGGTGTGTGTGTATATATATATAATAGTGGCATTTGTCCTTTAATCTCCGTATCATTACATACTAGCCCAACATGTACCATTCAGGGGTCTTGGGAAGCTGAGTAGACGATATACTTTGTACACCTCTTTCTAGTCCACTTTCTTTGTACCACACTTGGATAATTTGGGTAACTTTTTACCCAACTTGACTTGAAAATGAGGCTAACCCAACCCCATCTGTGAGATTACGGGGTCAGTTGTGACCTCGGTGCTTGGTCAAGTCTATGTGATCCTGTCGCGATCCAGCAGCGCGTTCTCTGTGGAGGATTCGAGTCTTCCGGCGATTCACCGGAAGTGTGCCCGATGTCCACCAGGTGTCGCTGCTGCGTTGAAGTCCGTCGGAGTTCACTAGATTTCACGATCCATTGCTGGGTGCAGTTAAGCGTGTGTCAAGCAACACTTTTTTTTTTTTTTAAATTACGGTGGTTTTTCCGAATCCGTCGGGTTTTCTGACGGCCACGCGATTCAGGCCCTTAGTAAATGACCCCCATTATGTCCCTGTCACACTAGAAGTAGAGGACATCTGTTGTCTCTTCATGACGGTCATCGGAGACCAGCTTTTGATGGTCATCGTGGCCACCATTCCATTGACATCTGTGGTGACCCTCAAAGCTTTGTGATACAGATGGTCCCAAAATTGGAAAAAGACCTTCAGATATTCACTAAAGACGTCAATTCTGTAGTTCCTGCCTTGAGGGGGTTCAAGACGCCTGTGATCTCTCTGATAATTGCTATTTTTGTGAGAAAGCCCTGGAGATAGACTTTAACTCTCCGTACGGTCAGGCTGATTGTGACAACCAGTATAAAAAATGGCTATCGTCTCGTGTTTCTCGTTGTGTTCTCATGGTATGATGTAATATTTAGTTATTTGGGGACAGTCTTATCCCAAATCTCACTATTTATGTGAAATTTTGTTCTGTAGAGAATTCTACCCACAATTTATGTGACATTTTGCAGATTTTTTTCTTTTTCCATAAACAGCGCCACACTGTTATAGAGGAGAGCTTTGGTATTACACTGCAGCCCATTTAGTACATTTTTAGGATTGGAAGTGATGTCTCTTGCCAAGGGCCATAACTTACCGCAGCACATGGAAATCATCCAACTCCAGAGCCTCAAACTCTTGTTATTTTTGTGTTGCCTCATAAATCCAGAGGAGGATTAATCTTCATTAATGATATTTATCCTTTAATTGCTGAAGAATAGGTAAATTATTAGAATACAATAAAAAATGTTTATTGCCTCTGCACCCTGACAGGACCACACACAGGGATGTGAGAGCGGCATTAACACTTATCATGCTGGCATCAATTTAGTCTTTTCCTGCTCAGTAATCACAAAAAAAATAGCATCAATTATGACCAGATACAACCGCTATAATATCACAGTATACTGGTAGATGTAATTTTCCATGTACAGAGCCATCTTGTTACATAAGGGAAAGTATTACAGTAGTTATATTCTTGTACATAGGGGGCAGTATTATAGTAGTTATATTCTTGTACATAGGGGGCAGTATTATAGTAGTTATATTCTTGTACATAGGGGGCAGTATTATAGTAGTTATATTCCTGTACATAGGGGGCAGTATTATAGTAGTTATATTCCTGTACATAGGGGGCAGTATTATAGTAGTTATATTCTTGTACATAGGGGGCAGTATTATAGTAGTTATATTCTTGTACATAGGGGGCAGTATTATAGTAGTTATACTCTTGTACATAGGGGGCAGTATTATAGTAGTTATATTTTTGTACATAGGGGGCAGTATTATAGTAGTTATATTCTTGTACATAGGGGGCAGTATTATAGTAGTTATATTCCTGTACATAGGGGGCAGTATTATAGTAGTTATATTCCTGTACATAGGGGGCAGTATTATAGTAGTTATATTCTTGTACATAGGGGGCAGTATTATAGTAGTTATATTCTTGTACATAGGGGGCAGTATTATAGTAGTTATATTCTTGTACATAGGGGGCAGTATTATAGTAGTTATACTCTTGTGCATAGGGGGCAGTATTATAGTAGTTATATTCTTGTACATAGGGGGCAGTATTATAGTAGTTATATTCTTGTACATAGTTGGCAGTATTATAGTAGTTATATTCTTGTACATAGGGGGCAGTATTATAGTAGTTATACTCTTGTGCATAGGGGGCAGTATTATAGTAGTTATATTCTTGTACATAGGGGGCAGTATTATAGTAGTTATATTCTTGTACATAGGGGGCAGTATTATAGTAGTTATATTCTTGTACATAGGGGGCAGTATTATAGTAGTTATATTCCTGTACATAGGGGGCAGTATTATAGTAGTTATATTCTTGTACATAGGGGGCAGTATTATAGTAGTTATATTCTTGTACGTAGGGGGCAGTATTATAGTAGCTATATTCTTGTACGTAGGGGGCAGTATTATAGTAGCTATAATCTTGCATACAGGGGACAGTATTATATGATATTTTTTATTAATTTCCTTATATTAAGAATATTAAAGTTTCTATATATTTTTTTGTTTTTCAGATCAGCCACTGGCTCTGCAGAACCATTTGAGACTGAGGACGCCACCTCCCCCACTGTCTCACCCGCCAAACCCACACCATGCAGCTTCCATCAACTCCCTAAACAGGGGTAATTTCACCCCTCGTAGTAACCCTAGCCCCGCTCCCACGGATCACTCACTGTCGGGAGAGCCACCGGGCAGTGCCCAGGAGGCTATCCATGGTCAAGACAACTGGCTTCTCAACAGCAACATCCCCCTGGAGACCAGGTACTTCTCAGTAGCTGCTGAAATATTCAGAGCTTGTTTTGTGTTGCGGATGATGACAGGTTAAGACTAAAACAGAGTCCTGCTAATTGCTCATAAAAGGCAGTGAAAAAGCAATCAACACTACAAGGCTTTGTTTTCTTTTCAGGCCAAGTATTTGACAGGTAAAAGCTCTTAAAGGGGACTATGAAGTCAGCGTATAAGGCAAGCCCCAACAGAAGAGATTCCTAAAGAGGGAAGCTTAAAGTCAAGACTTACTGACTTTGGTTACAAAAGTTGTGGACCCCTCCCTCAGGTTTCTGGAGATTGCTTGGGGTCAGATCAACCAATCGTCATCCTGTCTGAGGTCCGCTTAAGAAATTATCAAGATCAAGTTATACTTAAAGGTTTAGGTAGGGCCCCTGGTGGGTCAGTGCTCTACATCACTTTGAAAGTGTTATAGCCTGCATACCCCACATTGAACTGACCCAAGCCTAAGGGGTGTCTTGCCCCTTTGTCTATGTTTAATGCCCCCATATCTATGGATCTTGCCCTTGTGTCTGTGGGTCCTTCCCCCGTCTGTGGGTTCTCCCATGACTCTGGTTCCAGCCCGAGATCTGGCCTATGACATGTATGGAACCATAATTTCTAGGCCAATTTCAATAATGGATCGCTTGTCTGGCACCCTCTTCACCTCCTTAGAAGGTAGTAGGCTTGCTGACTTCCTACTATAGTTAAACTGACCCATTCTATATTGACATGACTTGTGTAAGAAAACCATGAGCCCAGAGGCCAGAGAGGCAAATGGGACGATAAAGGTGCCTGGCAATGGACCCGTTGTTGAGACCAGCCCCGAAGGTGTGGTTCCATACAAAGCAGGTCACAGCCTGGAACCATATAATTTATGTCCCCAGATGACCCCTTTAAGTGACTGTTTCAGTCTAGTATAGTGTATCCCCAAGCCACCCCTATTCACATGTAGACATCTATATTGTCCGATAAGTCAGGAAACTCCGGTACCTCAACTGGACCCTTTATTTAAGGTACATACCCAACTTAGTTAGATTGACATTTTTCAGTTTTTTTCCATCATCTTTCTATAGAAGGCTGGAAAACTGTCAGCTTGTAAAATTTTGACAGACCTTGATGTGAAAAATCAAAGCAAAGGTCGGCAGCTAGAAATTAGGAATGAGAGCCCTCAAGACCCCAATCGGTCACGCTTGTCTTGGAGCTCACATCATTTACCATCCAATAGTTATTGAAGACACTTACGACTTCCCTTTGAAGTATCCAGACAAAAATGCTCCAAGGTGTCCCCTTCTCTGAAACTGTAGCAAATTCCATGTAGGAACAGGCCAACTGAGAATTTGCCCTTTCTGGGTCATCGAAATCTTAAAACCATCAGTTACGGGTTGAAGTGTCCACGTGTGGATGACTATGAGGACCTAATTTTGTCTTGCCATAATTGTCACTCTTTGAGGACCTGATAACTGTGAACTTTTAAAAAATTCTTGGTGACCTCCACCTCCCGGTTCTCCCATCTTGTCCTTGACGATGTAGAAGTTTACAGGCGGATCACATTGGATGATTACACGCATAGCCGCTCGGTGACCACTAACTAAAGCTGACATTTCATATAACACATTAATCAAAAAAAAGTGGATGGCCTCATTTTCTCTAATTAGGCAATTACTCCGAGCACATATATTACCAGGCTAATGTCCACAGGTCAGAGCTGGAGATCATTAATTCCCGAAGGCATGACCAATGCGTTTATGGAGAGAGATTGCAGCGTTGGATGTTTTTGTTCACGACTTCACCTTTAACCCCCTTGTATATCTTGCATAGGAGTTTATAACCTACATATAAATATATCTTACTAATGTCAGTTGGTCACGATTTGGTTCTCGAATTTTGAAACTTTTTGATATTTTTTCCCGCTTGATATTGCGTTGACTGTTTTCGGGTTGAGGACTAGACAATAACTTTGAACTCGGCTAACGATATTTTTTTTCACTTTAAACAAACCAATGGACTCAACACAAACCATCTGTAAAGCTGCAACTTTGAAATACAATTTTTTTTTCCTGCTTTTCGGAAATTCCTCCCCCTGATAGACCTTGAAATTTTCCAATAAAACATTGCAGAAAGAAAAATGGAATAGGAGGCAGGTTCCATTGTGAGGTTCAAGTTATAGCAATTCTTGTCATCTTACATCGAGTTAACATGTTAGTTCTCCTAATATTTCTCTTACAATTTTATTTCTCAAACCTATATCCTGGACTTTTCCTCTTTTACTAATTCCAATAATATAAAATAAATAGACAACTGGGCGTTACCATTCTGCTTGTCCATTGGTTGTGCCCTGATACATTGTGATTGTCCTATGAACAGATTATTAGCCACTTATCCAGAATTTTCCATGGACAGCCCATCATTTTCAAAGACCGTCTTAGCAAATCGGGCAAATCCGAGTCCACAAGGGGGTGGGGCTTGTAAAAATCCAACTCTAAGTAAATGGCCTCGCCTAGTTTAGGGGGCGGGACAAATAGTGTTTCCGGAGCCAGACTTATAGTAATTGCCCATTTTCCGGACTGCCCTCAAAGCATTGGACTGAACTGACATGTTGAGTTCTGTCCAGTGATGAGATTCTGTCCGGGAAATCCCTTAAGCTCATGGATTGAGTCTCTGAAGTTGAACTCACTCATGGACAACCAGCCTTGTCCGTTTGAATTATACCAACTGTGACGATTACAAGTAATATATTACATAGATATAATAATGTCGTTTTTTAAACTAATTTCCCTTACACTTTAGAAAAATGATGTAAACATTTTTTTTTAATGGATCCTTTAAAAAACCAACTCACTTTATCAGTCCTTACTGATTTTATGGCTTAAATTTTAGTCAATATTTTTGAGTTTTTGATTATATTTTTCTTTTGATGAGCAGATTTTTCAAACAAATTATGTTTTTCTAAATGACAATGATCAGGAAATTTTTGGCCCGAAGAATGACTTAAATTTCACAACACGAAGGCCAAAAATAAAAATACCAAATATACAGACTATTCTGACCTGGAGTTCAGATGCTATAAAAATAAAATTCTTCTCCTGAAGATGAAAATGTTCATCGTGAAAAATACCGGGTTGCTCCTCGTAGAAATAGCATTTTTTTCTCTTCAAATTTTCTTGTTTTGTGTCTTGCATACCAACCAGTGGTAGGTCGCCGGTTGAGGGAGAACATCGTCTTATCCACCGGGCGCAGGACTGAGGCCTGTGAAGATCTTACGGTTCACGCAGTTATTTAAAGGAGCTAAGAGTTTCCGTGTGTCAGCCATTGATCTGCGCCTTGCTGAAAAGCTCTTTACTCGACACCAAAATGACCCGTAAACAACACAAAAGACAAAATGGAATAAAAAAAACAGAGTCACCGGGAAGCAATAGCGACCTGTGAAGTGTTATTAACATGAATTGGAGCCTCTCTATGTGACGGAAGGAGCCGTCGAGCTGGAGACTGTCTGCGGCAGGGACTGTCGGAGAGCAGTAGGTGAAAGCAATCAATGAGACTGGTAAACCGACTCGCAGATGGGGCCGCTACGCCATCACGGAATATAAATTCCTCCAACCGGTACAGTTCCGACTTGAATTACGTGTTGTTAAATCAAATTACTCGCACGCATTATGTGTCAAGCGCTTCTTAAAGGAGAACCAGAAAACCAGATGTATTTACCGGTACATTCCTATAGTCACCGGCTGAACAGAATATGTAAGGAGGGGGTGCACATACGTTTTTGGAAAACAAATACATTTTTGCCTAGAATATAGCAATCCTACCAGGTTTGGGAAGATCGGAAGACTGGGATTTCCACTTTTCCTTAGAACTGGGGGTCACATTCTCACTGATGGAGACACAGGTTCAATCGGTTCAATACAATGGGATGGCTGGAAACTGTAGAGTACCACACTTGGCAACTTCCGACAATCCTATAGATGGTAAATGGAGCTGCTGCTCCATTCATTGGTGAGAACGAAACTCTGGTTCTCATGATTGGTGGAGTACCAACCTTCAGACACGGTGGCTCAGTGGTCAGTACTACAGCCTTGCAGCGCTGGGGTCTTGGGTTCAAGTCCCATCGAAGTCAACATCTGCAAAGAGTTTGTATGTTCTCTCTCTCCGTGTTTGCGTGGGTTTCCTCTGGGTCCTCCGTGTTCCTCCCATACTCCAAAACATACTGGTAGGATGATGAGATTGTGAGCCCCATTGGGGACAAGCACTGATTTGGCAAATTCTGTGCAGCGCTGCGTAATCTGTTGGCGCTATATAAATAAAGGAACTATTATTATTCAGACCTCCACTGATCAGATTGTTATCCTTTATCCTGTAGATAGGGAATAATTATCAATGTTGGTACAATCGTTTTAAACCTATCCTGTCACCAGTAAATTATCAGCTTAGGTAGGGAATAAAAAAAATCCTTTTCAGTATTCCCTCTCTTATGATAAAAACCCTAAAAAATTGCCTCCAATTTTATATGCAAATGAGGTGTAGAGTCACTTTTTGTCTGAAATGAGCCGCACAGAGAGCCTAAAGGTGACTCATTACTTCAGATGCTGCTGTCTTGGGATCTATAGCACCCAGAACCATACTTCTGGTATAATTTTAAAGATGAGAATCTCAGATTTTAAGATATATCAGAACCTTTGTCTTAAAAGCATAGCTAAACTTTGAACAAACTTTCATCACTATTTAACTCTGTACACCACTGACCACCAGCTGATCAAATAAGAACCTGATAAAGTTTTGTAATGACTTAAGATTACCCAGAATCTGTCTGTAAACACTTCAGAGAAGTGAAACGTCAAGATGCTCTATGTGTGGAAAGAGTTAATCATTAGTCTTTTTACATGATTGTGGTGGAGGGAGCTCTCAATGTTCTGATACACTGCTCACTACAGGAGAAAGAGCTGGAACAAGGCACATAGAATTTTACTTTACCTAATAAAGTATATCACAATATTAACTGCTACCACCTGCTCTATTTACATCTGATATAAAAGTAAATTGCTTCCAGGTTCATATGTTTTAAGTGGTCCTAAAGCACAGATAACTGCACCTTTATATGCTAAGATTTCTATATTTCAAGGAAATCTACCTTCAAAATCCATCTTGATAAACCACATGATAAACACTCATAGGCCCAGGCACTGTGACTGTGGTAATCTTATATTTGTTATCCACAGCCTCCTTCCTCCTCAAAGCAGCTTTTAAAATTATGCTAATTAGCCAGTAGGGCTCCAAGGGGTGTTACCAGCACTACTAGGAGCCCTTCAGAGACTCCTTATCTCAATTTTTAAAACTGATATTAGAAGGAAGGAGGCCATGGATAACAAATATAAGAAGATTAGCACTGTCACGGTGCCTGTATCTATGAGTAAGTGCCATGGATTTACATGGTAGATTTCCTTTAAAATTACACAAGAATCGCAGTTCTAGGTGCAATAGAACATCATTAGAAGTGATGGATGTTTTATACCTTACCTGATGATGATGCTAGTTACTGGTGAAATGCTCAGAACAACTTTCCTTTCATTAAAATTTTTTCACCTAATTGTTGTTTTGTTTACAATTTTAATTATTTTTGTCTAACGATTACGCTGAATATCCATGCTCCATCTTCGCTTTCAATGTGTCCATTCGTCATTGCACCCGCTTCGCAATATATTATTCGCAGAAATAAGAGCCCTTGAAGTCCACTACGTTTTGTGTTCAGTTTTGTGGCTCCTTTAAATTTGTTTTTGTCAAATTCCCATGGGTTCATGCCTCTCCCTACACCTCTCACCTCACCTTGGCCCTCTATTACAGACATTGCACTTTCAAGCAATTATGTGGATGTAATTATTTTCCACAGCTGTCTTCTGGTTAGAAAGCGCTGACCCGAAAAAAACCCGATAGAATTATTACAGATTGCGAGGCCTATAGCGGGGGCTTTCGTCAGACATTCTTCAAATTTTTTTTTCGGTGGGCCTTTGACATAATTTTAATGATCACAAAGTCTTGTCCACTCATCTCTCGGTGAGATGACACTAATGAGAAACGGTGTTTGCAGTCACAATTTTTTTTAATCCAATGTAAAATTTTTAAAAAACTACAACTTTTTCCATTTTTCTTTTTACACTTTTTTTTTGTTTGTTTTTCTTTTTTCCAGTTTTGTGTGATATTTAGTTTTTTCCCATCACTGGTAAAATACATGACATTTTAACTTCATGCACAAAAGCACTGGAAGTAGAATTATCATCAAAATATAAATTTATGAAAATGTTGGTAAAATTTGATGCAGTTTTTATGGATTTCTATTAATATAAACCATTTCGAATGTACAAAAAAATCACTCGGGCTGGTCTCAGTCAGGGGTACAGCAATAGAGGCCACGACCTTAAAGGGGTTCTCCAGTGACAACGAGTTATCCCTGATTAGGGATTATCTTGCTGAACGGTGGGTCTCAGTGATGGGACCACCACAGATCAAGATAATGGGGGTCTGTAGTACCCTCATCGTACCCTGAGATGAAGAGAGAAGCTGGTCGAACATACAGCGGATGCTCCGTTCATCTCTATGACGGTGACGGAGTTAGCCAAACGCTGAATCAGTGCCATACAAATGATCAGCCGGTGCATGTGTATACGACGGGGGTTTAACGGACTCTCATTTTAGTAAACCATGGGACTTCCATCACTGAGACCCCACCGATCAACAAGTTGTTTGTCACTCTAAACCCCTTTAAGTCCCATGACCCCCCAAAAGACCCAAACCAAAATATTTTATTACAAACTAGATGAAAGTGTTCCTCTACTTCTTCTAACTAGACAGATGGGTCTTGATTTATTTATGATACTTGGTTTGAGGGTGTAGATGTGTCCCCCAGAAATTAATTGATGACATCATAGGTTTATATATATAAAAAAAATGTACAGAATTTTTTTTTTTTTCAAAATGGCTGCTTTAACATCTCACAATATTCCACACGTCCCCAGTGAACTGACTGGCCTCACCTCCATGAACGTTTGAACTAATGCACTGAACTGATGCATGGATTTCCACCCCACACAAAATATATATATAAGCCTTTTGGATAGGATCAAAAAGTGATGGACAGTAGAATTTTTTTGTGGATGTTTTTGAGTTAATTTTATTCTCATTTACTGGTGGGGAAAATATCTTTAGGTGACTAATTTATTATATGAAGTTTATATATTTTTTTTATCGAATTGCAAAGTTTCTGATTGTTTAATAGAATTGTATATTTTGATGATGGTTTTGCTGGTGGGTACATTTTCGGAAGAGTTCACTTCATTGATGCATGACTCACGACCTTCATTCATGTTTCCATCTGTGTGTAGAAATATAGCAAAGCAGACATACCTAGAGACATTGCAGGACAACCTCATTGAGATGGACATCCTCCCCACCTCCCGACATGACGGTGCTTACAATGATGGGTATGTGACACATCCTATTAATTGTGTACCATTTTGCATGATATCACCCCTTCAACCCTGCTGCACTTATCCGACACTGCTGGCTATACCTACCAAGCACTGGCACTGCTGTGGGCATTGACATGGCATATCCAAAAACCTGGTAGAACCATAAGATGAACCCTTCTTGTAGTGGGCTGTAGACTATGAAAGAGCCTCTAAAAAGTAGTCTTTGGGTACTCACCGGCACCAACTATAACGGTTATTGTTCTATCCCTCTAAAGACAAAAATTTGGCAACTCTCTAATTTTGAGCAATATGGTCACCGAAATCGGCAAGCCGCTGAGAAGACCATACGAAAGGTAACTTATTTTTAGTGGTGGAACTAGTTAGATAATATCAACATCGACAATTCCTTGTCAGTCTCCATTCGATGTTGAATGAGTAGAGAGATCTGGTTTTTGAAAAAATTTGCCCAAATTTTTTTTTTTAAAAAGTACCCAGCAGTGCCATGTGTTTTGGTAAAGCTCTCATTGTGAACTCATGGCAAACGAGGAGACCTAGACATGGTGCATAGTAAAAGTATGTCTTTTGGGTTGAAGCTCCAGCCTCCTGAAGTGTCAGGTCAACTGTCCTAGAACTTCAATGCTCAGAATTTGGAATCTTGACTCAAGACTTCGTTCATTGATTCTCAACGCGAACCAGCCTCGCGCTGAGAATCGTCTTCGATCAACATCAGTTTGGAGCATAGTTGAATGCCAGTCTTATAGAGTGGGGTTTCAAGGGCTATCTGTTCATCAATACATGGGCCTAAAAAAAATTGCCCAGAAACTAAAAATGTCCCCATTGTGTTGCATATTCAAAACTAAGATCTATCTGGTGTTGTTCGAAATAATTCTTTTTTCAAAACTTTTTTTTTTTTTTTTTAAATATTACTTTGGTTGATGGTCACATGGTTATGCTATAACATAGAAAATGTCCCCTGCCCTCCATGTATTTTGATTCCACTCTCCCTAGAACAGGAGAGAGAATTTTAAAACCGTGGATTTATGAAACACTGAATTACAGGTAGAGGGGGTAAGAAAGGAATAAAAATTCTATATTCTAGCATAAAATTGACCTCTCCAGTGAAAAATAAATGTTTTGATTGAGAAAAAAAATGTCTGTAGTCATTATGCCAAAATGTTTGAATTTGCAGTGATGCATGTTAAGTGGATAGTAATTCCATTGGGTTTTAGGGTTGGCAATGGGCTGCAACATCATGCTAGCCTTGCTTTCCCTACATTGTTATGTAGCTTACAATTTACCATCAAAATCCATCGTGATAAACCTGGGACACTTACTCTTATCTAAGTCCCATGACTGTGGTACTCTTCTTATATGTGTTATCCATGGCCTCCTTCCTTCTAAAATCAACCTTTACAATTATGCTAATGAGCCAAAAGGGCTCATTAAGGTGTTACCAGAGACGCTGCTTGCACTGCACTTTGAGAAAGAGAGTGCTGAATAGTATTATAGCAGGTGAAACTGCTGTATGACAATGACCTCCCAGAGCCCTTCTGGCTCATTATCATAATTTTAAAAGTGGATTTTACAAAGGGAGGAGGCCTTTGATAACAAATATAAGAAACTTACTACAGTCACGGTGCCAGGATCTATGAGTGCTGCTGGTTTATCACACTTGATTTTGATTGTAGATTTCCTTTAAGATTGTGCTGTAATATATTATAGATAACATTAGGTTTTCTATACAACTACATGATTTTAGGGGTGGTTGTAGACCCCATTAGGGTGCCATCTAAATAATTAAAGTTACAAGCCCCTGATTTTAGGAGTAGATGTAGACACCAGTATGGTGCAATCTACATCTGTTACAACCTTTACCTATAACCTTGCCCTCTTGCTTTCCTTTGCCCTAGGCATTTTTTGTTTAAACCAGGAGGTACGTCTCCCTTGTTTTGTACGACATCGCCAGGCTATCCTCTGACCTCCAGCACTGTGTATTCACCACCGCCCCGGCCTCTTCCTCGAAGCACTTTTTCCAGACCCGCCTTTAACCTGCAGAAGCCGTATAAATATTGCAATTGGAAATGTGCTGCTTTAAGTGCTATCATTATTTCTGTCACACTGGTGATCCTCCTGGCCTATTTTGTTGGTAAGTGTTGCTTTTATATTATATTTTACGAATGTGCCTGAACATTGATCCTATATTGTCAATTTTATTTGTATTAATTGATGTTACAAATTACTAATGTTTAAAATTTATAAAGCAGCAGTGATTCCACGGCAATGTATGTTTGTAAAGCAGTTCACATACATTACTTAATAAAAATCACAAATATATACAAGAGACCGAAGAGGCACATGTTGGAGGAGGACCCCGGCACTGAGGGCTGACCATTTATATGGGAGGTTACATGGAAACAGTAGGTGAGGAGCATGGTAGTAGTTGGGTTATTGTATAATGTAGGCTCTTAAGGTTACTTTTAAGGGTTTGGAACGTGGTGGATAGTCTAAAATGTTTTGGTAGAGAGTTCCAGAATCGCAGGAGAAGTCTTGAAGACAATTGTGAGATGAGCAGATAGTAAGAGAGTGAAGCAGAAGGTTTTGTGAGTATCAGAGATTATATGGGACTGATTGGGTCAGAGATGTATGTGGGGGACAGTGTGATGGACTGGAGATTACGTGAGGGTGGTATTGAGTGATTAGGTCGGAGATGTATGTGGGGGACAGTGTGACGGACTGGAGAATATGTGAGGGTGGTATTGAGTGATTAGGTCGGAGATGTAATTAGGGTACAGTGTGATGGACTGGAGATTACGTGAGGGTAGTATTGAGTGATTAGGTCAGAGATGTATATGGGGGACAGTGTGACGGACTGGAGATTACATGATGGTGGTATTGAGTGATTGGGTCAGAGATGTATGTGGGGGACAGTGTGATGGACTGGAGATTACGTGAGGGTGGTATTGAGTGATTAGGTCGGAGATATATGTGGGGGACAGTGTGACGGACTGGAGAATATGTGAGGGTGGTATTGAGTGATTAGGTCGGAGATGTATGTGGGGGACAGTGTGATGGACTGGATATTACGTGAGGATGGTATTGAGGGATTAGGTCGGAGATGTATGTGGGGGACAGTGTGATGGACTGGATATTACGTGAGAGTGGTATTGAGTGATTAGGTCGGAGATGTATGTGGGGGACAGTGTGATGGACTGGAGATTACGTGAGGGTGGTATTGAGTGATTAGGTCGGAGATGTATGTGGGGGACAGTGTGATGGACTGGATATTACGTGAGGGTGGTATTGAGTGATTAGGTCGGAGATGTATGTGGGGAACAGTGTGATGGACTGGATATTACGTGAGGGTGGTATTGAGTGATTAGGTCGGAGATGTTTGTGGGGGACAGTGTGATGGACTGGATATTACGTGAGGGTGGTATTGAGTGATTAGATCGGAGATGTATGTGGGGGACAGTGTGATGGACTGGATATTACGTGAGGGTGGTATTGAGTGATTAGATCGGAGATGTATGTGGGGGACAGTGTGATGGACTGGATATTACGTGAGCTTAGTATTGAGTGATTAGGTCGGAGATATATGTGGGGGACAGTGTGATGGACTGGAGATTACGTGAGGGTGGTATTGAGTGATTAGGTCGGAGATGTATGTGGGGGACAGTGTGACGGACTGGAGAATATGTGAGGGTGGTATTGAGTGATTAGGTCGGAGATGTAATTAGGGTACAGTGTGATGGACTGGAGATTACGTGAGGGTAGTATTGAGTGATTAGGTCAGAGATGTATATGGGGGACAGTGTGACGGACTGGAGATTACATGATGGTGGTATTGAATGATTAGGTCGGAGATGTATGTGGGGGACAGTGTGATGGACTGGAGATTACGTGAGGGTGGTATTGAGTGATTAGGTCAGAGATGTATATGGGGGATCGTGGGGGAATAGTCTAGCATGTTTTGGTAGAGAGTCCAAAAGAGCAGAAGAAGTCTTGAAGACAATATAAGATAGTAGTAAGACAGATACTAAGAGATTGAAGCAGAAGGTGAGGATCGGAGATTAGGCCAGAGATGTATGTGGGGGATAGAGCCTGGACTGGAGATTATATATGGGACGGTATCGGGAAATTAGGTCAAAGATGTTTGGAGATGACTGGCTTTGGAATTGGTAAAGTATTGAGCGACTAGATCAGAGTTGGATGGGGGGGGGGAGGTTTCCGAAAGCTCACGGTCCATTGCTTAAGTAATTCACTATAAAATAATAACAGTCAATTAAGAGACTGCTGGATAGGAGAAGCGTGGAGAGAGATGGATCAAGTGTGTAGTAGAGTAAAGGATTGGAGGGGCGTAAGAGAGTTATTTGGGACAAGAATGTTGCATTAGTCCAAGTGGGAGTAGATGAGGCCTTGGACTTGAAATTTTGGGGTTTGTAGGCTGAGGAAGGAATTCATTTTAGGCAATAATTGAATTTCACTGTGTTTATGTATGTTTTTATTTTAGTAACTTTTTTGCTCTTTTTCTACATTTTTTTTTGTTGTTGTTGCCCTTTTTCCAGATTTGCATCCATCAACAAAATAATGAAGTGAAGGTATAATCTATCACGATAGCTCCTCATTCCGGTCAAGTTTAACCACCCATAATTACTCATTTCTAAAGGAGCCATGAATTATTAAAATTCAAATTAATCTGTTCAGCTCTGCACAAACATATTTAACAAAGCGCCCGGGCCGATCTAATCAACAAGAGGGAAAAAGATGTTTAATTAGATTTTGATGAAAAATAGTGTTTAATTTATTGCATAATCAATTATTAATTGGCGCAATAAGGAGAACTGGCCGCGATTACTAATTAACTCATTTAAAAATTATGAATAACCTTTTCAGGGGCGTAATTGTTTCTTGCGTCCTGTCAGGACGTGGATTGAGACTGGGTCCTTACCACGCAGATGCCCGTCTTGATATAAGATGCCTTAACACGTAGCATTGTGAACTTTAATTAAATTAAAATCATGCAATTTCACCTTAAAGAAATTGTGCAGGATTGGAAAAAAATCATTGTGGTCTTTCAAAAACGGCACCACACCTGTCATTGGGTTGAGTGTGGTATGGCAGCACAACCCTATTTATTTTGTTATAGAAGAACTGCAATACCACACACAACCTCTAGACGGGTGTGGTGACCTTACTGGTAAAAGGCAGCCATATTTGTTTAAATCATGGACAACCCCTTTAAGCATGGTTTCTTCCAATCTAATGCAGAGGGAGTACATTGACCAACTAATATCCGATTTCCAATAGCCCATACATTTCACTGGATTATACGACAATTTACGGGAGGAGCACTTGGATCTTCATTGTAGAGAACCATAGTCTATGAAGAATGTGTTGAAGGAGGCTCATCTTATATTAAGGAGGAAGGATCTGTATATATTGGCATATCCTATACGTATGTCAACTGATAAATGGGGGTACCATTCTAACCTCGAATAGAGCGGCAGTTTGACCATGCATGGTACCAATCCATGATTTCTACATCGGATAGTGGAGATAGCGTCAGATTGTGCCGACTGCTCAGGACCCTAACAATCAGACAAAGTATTTCCTAAAATTACAGGAATACCTCTTTAAGATAAGACCCCCCCTCCAAATTAGCATTAAGGCTTACCAAAACATCCTGTCTGCAATAGTCAATCGCTGTTGGTGGGCCTCTACTCAAGAGGGTCTTCAATGATTTATCTTCTTAACAATAAGCACGTCAACATGTGATTGGTCCAATTCCAATCGCCTACGTTGGTGGTTTGTGGGCTGGATTTTACTACCACCCCTATTTACATGTATTGTATCTGTTCTGCAATTAAGGAGCTGGATGTCCCTGAATAACGAACAAGGTTTAGTGACCCTTTAAGGAGTAACAAGGCCTGGTATAGTTTGTAAATTTTGCCGAAGAATACAATGAATGGAAAAATATAGTTCTTAAATGTTTGAAAACTCAAGAATCTGTGCCCTGTGGGTATAGTACATTGCCCTCTCTCACACCTTTGTTACATATAAGCCCTATAGAACATCTTAAAGGTCATGTTATTTTTGAAGCACACTTGTTGCCGGTTTAATCCAACCAAGCATTCGCAGAGCCCCGAGAATCTTGTACCTTGGGTTGGTAACACGCAGGCCGCCATGAGAAGTGTCAGCTTGATGTATGACAGGCTTAAGAGCCCTTGTAGAGAGCTAAGTGTAGCCTGAGGGGAGTCTTAGGTTTCATAGTTGATTGTTCAGAAAAACTAGTGTTCGCCTGAATCGCTGTCAAAGTCATTCGTACAAAAACCTCTGTAAACCCCCCCAACCGTATCCTTAGAATTTACATGACTACGTTCTTAATCCTGTTTTATTGGCGCAGTAAATCACAGAGCTTCTCACATCTGAAGCATTGCAGGGCTTAGTCTGCATCCCAAAATGCCATAGAGCCCCCTTAAGCACAAGATGTTTCAGGGTCCGTGATCTACAGCGTTCTACGTGGCGGCTCAGGTAACGTATCGCCACATGATTGTGAGTTATTTATCGCCTGACAACTGCGAACAATGAAATTCAATATAGTGCCAGGACTTTTATGCCTCGAGTACGCAGGCGGGTTCTTATTGAACCTTGTATGCGTAATACCCAGACTTGCTATAAAGGGATATTGTAGACTATGAGGTATTATTTGCTTTTCTGTTGAGCGGCCATCATCATGGAAGCCATTTTGTATAATGAACTTTGTTATAGGCTTCAAATGATGAAAGTCAGTTTGGCGTTCAAATAAAATGGCCGCCCTAAATTAGATTCGTGGAGGGTTGATGTTCAGACATGGACATATGACCACTGAAGCCAATAACTACCTTTAGTGGGTCACATATGGGGCCAGTGATTGACTGCTATGGTTATATGTCTACATTGGGATACCTTCATTAAAAAATAACAATTCAGAACAACCATTTTGCTAAACTGTTCATGATTGGTTGATGACCAAATATGGACATATGACCACTGCAGACAATCATTACCCACATACAGAATGTGACCGACTGCAGGCAGTGTTTGGATACAGTAATCACATGACTGTACTACTAAGTATTGACATTGACTGGGATGTTCTGGGAGGGGAATATTGAGTTATTAATAAGGTATGCCTTCTGAAGATGCTTCTCAACTAAACTTTTACAGTACAGACAAGTATGGGACAGGCATCTCATAGTTTGTTCCTACTCCGAGATTTCTTAGGAAGGGGCTTTCTGGAAAATGGCCAAATTAATAGGCCCCTGCCATAGACAAGCCTTTATGTCTGTTGTGATAGATCAGAGACACCTACCCACCTCTTCGTTACTGCAATAGGAAGTGTTTTACTGCCTGGGAGAATCCAGTCTACTCAAGACATTGGGATAAGTTAGTTATTTAGGAGGTCCAGTAGGATCAGTTGGCAAACTGTCCAGTAGACCTTCCCTAAACCAATATGTGCTTGGACTAGACTCTTTTAGGTTGTTTTGTAGTGTAGATGATACTATTAAGTAAGTTGGTTCGAGTTTGCACTACAGGTAGTCTGGGGTAGTCAGTCAAGATGGGTATCCCCAGCTTAAAAAAAACCCCTACTCCGGATGTGCTGACCACCTTGAAGGCTTCTCTTTCGCAAAGGTGGCAGTGCATCAAGTGTAGATTTTAGTGTTGTTGTAAAGACAAGTGTAACTTGTCTCTATCTTTTATATTATTTGCGGTCATATGGAATTGGCAGAAAACTGGTCAAAGAACCAAGCATTGTTTTGGTTTAATTCATTTACAAACAGTTCAGCATCATCTAGGGCTCTCCTCCCAATTACCCGAATCACAAAGATTTCCAGTCAGGTAGATTGAGAGTGGTGGCGGCCGCACTGTTCTGTAGTGTCTACCATCTGATTACTGAGCCTTTGCAGAATCAGTTCTAAGCCTCATCTGAGAGCACAAATCATTACCCATAGGTCATTGCTGTGCGGTAGAGACTCATCATCCATCTCCGACATCCAGTCACGAAAATATCACTCTGGCCCGTTATCGCTTCCATAGTTCTCACGCTAACAATGTTTGACCTCGTTTACCTAATTAATTGGAATCCCCAAGTGAGAAGACCCCAGTGGTGCTAATACATTGAGACAAATTAAGAATTAATTACTTGAATCTTTGGGGCTAAGTGGTAATTGACTTTGCAATAGAGTAAAAACATTGGCATTCATATAAGTAGGGTACAACTTTCCAGCTCTCATTGGATAGAGAGTAATTTGTTAGTGGGTCCTTATGATATCAGAGAGGTTCAGTAAGGAATCCTTACCTAAGGTCTACTGCCGGCTGTTGTGGCTTGAATTTTTTGAGCGCAAACATCATGACTACCCTAGGATCAGTCCAAAAAAGTTTCTTCGAGGATGGGACTACAGTCAACTTTGGCCATGGACCTCAATATGAGACCTAAGATTGCTAATATGAAGTGAGTTGAGTCGCATTGTGTCCCCAATGATGTTGAGCCCATGACTTTTAGTTGTGAAAAAGTTGAACATTGGTGGAGTACTGAACAACCTCATTTCATGGTTGCAATGACTATTCACTTACACAAGTGATGAAGTCTCAGGTCAGCATGGTGATCTTTAGATTAATGGTCAAATTTGCCTGTTCTATTTATAACGATCACCAGGGAACCTCCATTTTATTGCATTTTTTTACAAAAAAATGTGCTTACACTCCCTGAACTCCCCAATCGATAGCAGATGTTGCTCTCCTTAGCCTCTTTCAATCAGTTCCATAATTTCACACCCTGTAATTGATTCGTCTGGTTATTTATTAACATCACCTCTTGGGCTTGGGAAAACCAAAAGGTAACATCAGGCCGCTGGTGTTTTTTTTGTAGATTTCTGCTGACTCGTCTCTTGGCTGGGGGGGGAGAGGGGGATCTTTTGCCTCTGCTCATCGTTTATTGTCTGTTTCCTCTCCAGTCCATCTATCATGATCATCTCCTTCTCTTTACCATGGCCCCTTTACTCTATCATCGGGTCTCAGGGGGCGTCCATTTTCTTGACCTTGTAAATTACTGTCTTTGAGGATCTTTTGTCATTGTTAGCTTTTGTTTTTGATTTTGCTGTCTTATGGGGTTTTGTAGCTTTCATCTGCCGGTGTAAGTGTGCTTCACGTGAGGGAAGCAGATATCCAAAGACCTGGCGGTCCAAAGAGCAAACTAGATTTAGATATTCTCCGAAAGATGATAAAAATATACAACTGGCCCCATACTTTCGACCTGTGATGTAAGAGGGTACAGTATTCAAATATGGAGGAGTGGGGTGACTACTATGGAGATTCAAACTTTTTGCAGGCTGCAAGTACTCGGGGCTAGCACTGGATCAGCACCAGGGCAATTTGTTTCAGCTGTATCTGGACCCAGGAGCCTTAGAGGTCCATAAGTTTATAGAGGAGACAGGTACTATAAACTTTATTTCGGAATCTAGTTCTGGTCTTACATTGGGGTCGGGTTCTCAGAAGGTTTTTGCCAGGAATTATAGATGATGGTCTGTCCGGAGGATAGACAATTAATGTTGACCACAGCTCTGCTGTTACTTTAGGCAGAGTAGAGTTGCCAGAGGTGTTAGTGTAAACGACTGGACAGGAATTATAATTGATGGCCTATTTGCAGGATAGACTATCAATGTCTGGCCATAGCTATCCTCTTAAGATGGACAGAAACCCACTTAGTGACCAGGGGTGTTTCACTTAAGGGTTCTCTAGTATATATATATAAGTGGCGGTCTATCTGCAGGATCGGTAACGGCTTGCCTTGTGCCCTTTGTAGTGGCCAAAAGTTTCATCTATATCCGTCGCCCCCATACAATGGTAGTCACAGCTGTATTTACTGCTTTTAGCCACTAGTCCGAGCTTGGAGCTCTCCTGCGTATGGGTTGGGCTATGGTACCCCTTGCATCATCTAAATCGTTTTTTTTTGGTATACAGGCAGTCCCCTGGTTCCGTACAAGATATGTTCCGTAGGTTTGTAAATTGCCAATTACCAGAGGTCTGTTTGTAACTAGGGATTGTCTCTAGGTCGGGTGTTCTTAAGTAGGGGACCACCTGTACAGTATATAATCTATACACATGAGAATGTGTCTATTCATTGACATCAAGGAGATGTATATAGGAGGGTTCAGAGCGTGTACAATGATTAAAAGATTAAATTAATCCATAAAGGTTGAAGCCGTAATCTGACAACCATTAGCTCTATGTTTATGCTACTGTTGTCTCTGTCCCCTCTGGGGCAACCGGGCCCCAAATTTACATTCAAGCTTCTATGTATTAGAGTAATGTCAGTTTCAGATTTCGCATGAGATCGTCCAGTCTGTCTGTGTGATTAAAAAAAAAGAAGAAAAAGTTTTACATTCAAATGACTTGACAAAGTAAGTCATTGCCTGGCTGAGTGATAGCGGGAACCCCACACAGACTGTCAGTGATCCCAGGCCTTCTCCATCTGTCTCTGTCACTCAGGCTGCTGCTCTAATGACCTTTCCTGACTGTATTATCACCTTCTCAGTAACAGGAGACGGATCAGCGGATTCATCTTCTTAGGGAGACCTGTCAGCTTCTTGTGTATGTATTTCTACTCTACTATGCAGAACTAAGATGTGTAACACTCCGCAGGAGGCAAGAATTCCTAGATTACCCATTGTATCATAGAGCAACGTAATAAGTCCTGCATCACAGAATATCACATTACAGAAATAGGTTGTGCTGAATATATTGTTATACTTTTGTATTGAGTTAGTACTAGGTACTTCCTACCATATACAGATAATCTATACTGCCCACAATGTTTACAAATATATACTACTGCCCCTATGTACAAGAATATAACTACTATAATACTGCCCCCTATGTACAAGAATATAACTACTATAATACTGCCCCCTATGTACAAGAATATAACTACTATAATACTTCCCCTTATGTACAAGAATATAACTACCATAATACTGCCCCCTATGTACAAGAATATAACTACTATAATACTGCCCCCTATGTACAAGAATATAACTACTATAATACTGCCCCCTATGTACAAGAATATAACTACTATAATACTGCCCTCTATGTACAAGAATATAACTACTATAATACTGCCCCTATGTACAAGAATATAACTACTATAATACTGCTCCCTATGTACAAGAATATAACTACTATAATACTGCCCACTATGTACAAGAATATAGCTACTATAATACTGCCCCCTATGTACAAGAATATAACTACTATAATACTGCCCACTATGTACAAGAATATAGCTACTATAATACTGCCCCCTATGTACAAGAATATAACTACTATAATACTGCCCCTATGTACAAGAATATAACTACTATAATACTGCCCCCTATGTGCAAGAATATAACTACTATAATACTGCCCCCTATATACAAGAATATAACTACTATAATACTGCCCCCTATGTACAAGAATATAACAACTATAATACTGTCCCCTATGTACAAGAATATAACTACTATAATACTGCCCCCTATGTACAAGAATATAACTACTATAATACTGCCCCCTATGTACAAGAATATAACTACTATAATACTGCCCCCTATGTACAAGAATATAACTACTATAATACTGCCCCCTATGTACCAAAATATAACTACTATAATACTGCCCCCTATGTACAAGAATATAACTACTATAATACTGCCCCTATGTACCAGAATATACGGTAAATACTATAATACTGCCCCCTATGTACAAGAATATAACTACTATAATACTGCCCCCTATGTACAAGAATATAACTACAATAATACTGCCCCCTATGTACAAGAATATAACTACTATACTACTGCTCCCTATGTACAAGAATATAACTACTATAATACTGCCCCCTATGTACAAGAATATAACTACAATAATACTGCCCCCTATGTACAAGAATATAACTACTATAATACTGCCCCCTATGTACAAGAATATAACTACAATAATACTGCCCCCTATGTACAAGAATATAACTACTATAATACTGCCCCTATGTACAAGAATATAACTACTATAATACTGCCCCTATGTACAAGAACTTTCCTTCCATCGTAACCATCATTACAGTTCTTTTTATGAGACAGAATACTAATGAGATGTCTGAGTGCCAGGGATTGCTCGGTGGCTGGGCTGCGCTGGAGTCACATCTCGCACCTGCATCATTTGAGATTTTCCGTTCTGGTGAATCATTCGATACTTGTAATTTCTCATCCTTTGAGGAAGCGTTGTTCATTGATATCCATATTGTAATTAACTGCCCTCACAGTTCGGCGCTCGCTCTGTCTGTCTCTGCTGTGGCCTGATCCTTGACGTTCAATTACGGTTACCCCGGTGTTTGTTCTTGGGAGCTCGTGTTGTTCATCTGCGAGACTGATGGTTAGTCACAGGGCATATCATTCAGTCTGATGTATTTATCTGCTTAATGCAAAGCGCTTACTATTCAGCGGCCTAACAGTAAATGAGATTGCATTACAAATTACTGTCTGGTAGGGATCAGAGGTATTTATGAATTATGCCGTGCCATAGTTTTGATTGCATTTGTATATTTCAGAATTCAGATACAGACACAAGACAGGTTTACTGCTTCTCACCAAACTACAGATGGAACAAAACCGACATCATTAATTGCTGCAGAATATTTGTAGCTCACATTAAGAATGTGACTAATATAATACTGCCCCCTTCTTTTAAGAATGTATTTATTGTCATACAGACTCCCAAGCAACAGAATATAACTACTATAATACTGCCCTCTGTGTACAAGAATATAACTACTATAATACTGCCCCCTATGTACAAGAATATAACTACTATAATACTGCCCCTATGTACAAGAATATAACTACTATAATACTGCCCCTATGTACAAGAATATAACTACTATAATACTGCCCCCTATGTACAAGAATATAACTACTATAATACTACCCCCTATGTACAAGAATATAACTACTATAATACTGCCCCCTATGTACAAGAATATAACTACTATAATACTGCCCCTATGTACAGGAATATAACTACTATAATACTGCCCCCTATGTACAGGAATATAACTACTATAATACTGCCCCCCTATGTACAAGAATATAACTACTATAATACTGCCCCCTATGTACAAGAATATAATTACTATAATACTGCCCCCTATGTACAAGAATATAACTACTATAATACTGCCCCTATGTACAAGAATATAACTATTATAGTACTGCCCCCTATGTACAAGAATATAACTACTATAATACTGCCCCCTATGTACAAGAATATAACTACTATAATACTGCCCCTATGTACAAGAATATAACTACTGTAATACTGCCCCTATGTACAAGAATATAACGACTATAATACTGCCCCCCTATGTACAGGAATATAACTACTATAATACTGCCCCCTATGTACAAGAATATAACTACTATTATACTGCCCCCTATGTACAGGAATATAACTACTATAATACTGCCCCCTATGTACAAGAATATAACTACTATAATACTGCCCCCTATGTACAGGAATATAACTACTATAATACTGCCCCCTATGTACAAGAATATAACTACTATAATACTGCCCCTATGTACAAGAATATAACTACTATAATACTGCCCCCATGTACAAGAATATAACTACTATAATACTGCCCCCTATGTACAAGAATATAACTATTATAATACTGCCCCCTATGTACAAGAATATAACTACTATAATACTGCCCCCATGTACAAGAATATAACTACTATAATACTGCCCCCTATGTACAAGAATATAACTACTATAATACTGCCCCCATGTACAAGAATATAACTACTATAATACTGCCCCCTATGTACAAGAATATAACTATTATAATACTGCCCCCTATGTACAAGAATATAACTACTATAATACTGCCCCCTATGTACAAGACTATAACTATTATTATACTGCCCCCTATGCTGAACTACTATAATGCTATGTAAAAGAGTATAGCTACTTTAATTCTGTATTTCAGAGAAAAGAGTATATTAGATATTGAATGCTTGAATAAAGCTCTTTCCAATGGAAAAGTAAACAAAAATGAAACTTTGATGAACATTTGTTAATAACATGGGAAACTGGTTTAGGAGCTGACACTTGGTTGTGTATTCATGCTCTGGTAGGTTTTCCTTGGTGAATATGACTCCCATCATCCCGCCCTTCAGGTTGGTCTCTTCCTCCTCATCACTTTCCCGTTGTCATATATAATTGCATTCCTTCCTCCTGATTCACAAAGGTCAGGGTCTGGAATGTTGTCAGAGCGATCAATCGGGATCAATAGTAAAATATTAATCGAGATCACCTATCTGTGTAATGTGCTCTGATTCTTCATACCTTCAGGCTGATAAATCATACACATTTTCTTGGAGCGGTGGTTGTGGCTCGGTGGGTAGGTCAGCGGCCATCGTCAGTTATGGCTGATTGCAGATAGTGCTGTATACATTTTGCGAGGTCATCCACCTTTTGACCTGATAAGGGGTTGACATGTTACTGTCAGTCTGGGAAATGCTTCACGTTTTTCACACCTTGACCTATATGCATGGGCTTCCAGCCAGAGAAAAGGTAACAAAAAAACTTCAAAAAGTTTCCCAAAGTTCCTCAACTTTATCGTTCAGCCATCCAAAACTAAGTCCCTACCTCTTCCCTACTATAATTTTACTATAATTTATGCAAAGCCTTTAGTTAAGCTTTGATGTTACCAGGTTTAGAACTTTAAATTCCACTGGTGCAGTGATGTAGACGCCCCAAATCCGGTGGCAGATTCCCTTTCATTTAAATACTTAAACGTTTATAAAGTTTTAATACTGCCTTATGGTAAGATGATATTCTGCTTAACAATAGAGTAGACTATAACTACTTTTTTATTGTTACAGTGAGATATTTTACTGTCATTTGTAGTTCAGTTACAGCTTTACTGTATATCCTTCGGGCAATGAGCAGAGCCACCTCATCATTTTTAGAGAGGAGAAAGTCAATAAGCGCCACGTCTTACACCTTGCAGCATAGTTGAGGGTGAATAATAAAACTGTCCCTATGCATGAGATACTTGACATTCAAACATTCATTACTTTCTCTCCTGCCCCCCCCCCCCTTTAATATATTGATGGAGTTGAGCAAAAATAGAGAAAGGGAAAAGACCTGATGTTTTTGGGACCAGGTTATCTTTCTAGAAGGATTGGACAGGTTAATATTTGATGATATTTATCATACTAACGTTCTCTTCCATAAAATTTAAAGAGGACCTGTCACCCAAAATAATGCACTTGGAGCTACTTTCTAAAGTAAGCAGCTCCTAGTGCTACCCCATTTTTAGCAGTGATAAACTGCTAGCTTTATAGAGACCCTACGATAAAGATAGCAGACACCGCAGTACCGTATCTTCAGAATGCCGGACTGAGCTGTAAGAGATCGGGCGTATTCATGAGGGGGGCGGTCCAAGTCGCTGCTTCTTCCCCGGACCGCCCCTCCCACTCCATAGGCCGGTGGTGACTGCCAGGCTTCATGCTTTAATTTACCGCCTCCTAGTCCCGCCCCCTCTTTTATACGCCCAACCACTTTGAGCTCGGTCTGGCATTCTGATGGGACTGTGCTGCAGTATCTGCTGGCTTTATAAGGGTTTAGTAGGGTTCTGATAAAGCTAGAAGTTAAAAATGGGGTAGCGCAAGGAGCTGCTTACTTTATTAATGCATTTTTTTGAGTGTTTGGGGGGAAGACCACCAAACAGCTGGTAAAGCCCCACCTCTGATCTTAAGCCCCAACCTTGAGTTTGCCCACAAACTACCCAATGCCACCCCTCTTTTTAGATCACAACAAGCTTGAATTTTCCAGGACTGTCTCTAAATATTTGGGTCTGTCCCAGTAAATTTGGGACAAGTTTTATGTGATTACCAGATCTCTAGGGGAGGAGCTTTTTCTTTGCAGCTGCCATAAAGCACCAGCTTAACATCTAATACAGGAAGGAAGTGTGTGCCAACAATATGGCCGCCTCCAGGGAATCCTTCAGAGTAAACAAGTATTTAGCTACCATGGAATTATTTATTTTTTTTGCAAATCCAACATTTGTCATCATTTGTCATCATGCAATTCTACAAAAATGAAATCCTTGACACATTCCCTTTAAGTGTTGACAAACCGCTTCCGCTCACAACTAAAATGCCTTTGCTTTTTTTATTTCCAAAATTACCTCGCAGTCATTCTCATTCAGATTAATTTACATTGATACCATGTTTCGGTAGAATTAATTGAAAATAAATCATAACATCTGAGCGGGAGAAGTCGTAGGTCTGTCAAATTTTCTAAGATTGTGATAATGAATTAATTTCAATAATTAGTTTTGTGAACGAATCCGTGTAGAAGACGCTCTACTAGATTGATGTTTAGTGTGTACCTTGTTTAGAATATATTTCCGGAATATTCCGGCTCGCAAACACTGTTGCAGTGCGACGGCTGGGATGTCAACAGGGAATGTTTTTAGTAATAAAATATGAGTATTTTTTGTTTTTATTTTTAAGTTAATTTACAGATACCGGTAATTATTTTGTAGATTTTAGTAAAGACTAATTTTATTTTATTATTTATGGGAACATTTCTTTTTTTAAATTGTGACTAAAACACAAATCTTTTTTTCTGCTTCTTTTTTAATTGTCCTATAGTAAAATCTGTCATTTCTACTTTAGTTACTCTCAGGCGGTCCCCTACTTAAGGACACCTGACTTACAGACGACCCCTAGTTACAGACGGACCCCTCTGCCCACTGTGACCTCTGTTGAAGCTCTCTGGATACAGTTGGTCCCCTACTAAAGGACACCCGACTTTTAGACGACCCTTAGATACAGACGGACCCCTCTGCCCACTGTGACCTCTGGAGAAGCTTCTGGATACAGTCGGTCCCCTACTAAAGGACACCTGACTTATAGACGACCCTTAGTTACAGACTGACCCCTCTGCCCACTGTGACCTCTGGTGAAGCTCTCTGCATACAGTCGGTCCCCTACTAAAGGACACCCGACTTTTAGACGACCCTTAGATACAGACGGACCCCTCTGCCCACTGTGACCTCTGGTGAAGCTCTCTGGATACAGTCGGTCCCCTACTAAAGGACACCTGACTTATAGACGACCCTTAGATACAGACAGACCCCTCTGCCCACTGTGACCTCTGGTGAAGCTCTCTGGATACAGTCGGTCCCCTACTAAAGGACACCCGACTTACAGACGACCCCTAGTTACAGACAGACCCCTCTGCCCACTCTGACCTCTGGTGAGGATCTCTGGATGTTACTATAGTCCCAGACTGCAATGACCAGCTGTAAGGTGTCTGTAATGAAGCTTTATCGATAATCCTCGGTCCCAATGCAGCAAAAAATGTAGAAAATCCAATTGTCACTGAGGCAAATTTTTTTTTTTTTCTGAAGCTACAATTATAAAATACACAGTTCCAACTTGCATACAAATTCTACTTAAGAACAAACCTAAATAACCGATCTTGTACGTAACCCGGAGACCGGCTGTATTTGAAAAAAAATATAAAAAATATATTTGCTATGATGTCCTTTAAGTTGGGCAATTAATACTTGACACCTTGCATGCCCATGATCAGTAAAAACTGTGAAGCGTCTTTGGTGATTACCAGGCATAACGCCACGCATTGCACAGTGGCTATGGTTGGTATTGCAGCGTAAACATATAAATGGGCCTGAACTAGAATCGGAGGCCTGTGAAGAGGAGAGCTTAAACTGCTGTAATAGTGAGGAGCCAGCATGTCATATCCACACAATTCTGATATTGAAGACTTGTTTTATGGATGGCGGCCTTGAACACCCCTTTAAAAAATTTAAATAAGATCTCAAAATCCTATTAGATAAAAATTATAGCAGTCCACCACACTTGCTCAGATTACTAAGAACATCAGACAACCAATGGCGTGTATCTGTAAAAATATCAATCTTGACCATGGTACATGGACCACAAAGAGGGGATTTTTGGCACAATTTGATGTTTTTGTTATTATTTGGATATATATATGTTAATTATTAAATTCTGCTTATTTTATTCATTTATTATTATTATTTTTGTTCAGAATTTGTGGACAATGTAATTTTTTGGAAAGATGGAAAGAATTGAATTATTTGTTTGTTTTTTTTTCCTGAAATTTATGAAATATCTATTAGCTATAAGGGAATCAAACATGACTCTTCTCATTGCTCACCGCAGCCATGCACCTTTTGGGTCTAAACTGGCACCTCCAGCCGATGGATGGGCAGATGTATGAGATTACGGAAGACAGAGCCAGCAGTTGGCCTTTGCCAACGGACGTCACCTTGTATCCCTCAGGGGGGACGGGGTTAGAATTACCAGAAAGGAAAGGCAAAGCACCCAGTGAAGGTACGGTGTGTCCTCCATGTTGTGAGTTTTTTTGTACTTTCACCTGACTCATGGCATCCTGCACCATTTTAAATCAATTTCCATCGTCCAACTATTTCCTACACAAAAGTTTCCAAATTTCAATTTCATTTTTGATAACTTAGGCAAAATATAACCCATTGGTTTGTCCTTGTCTCAAATATTTTTCTGTTTTTAAGTTGTTTTTGTGTTGTTGTTTCGGACTGTAGGCCAATCTTTTAGTATAAGACTAAATTTTATTTTACTTTTCACAATTTATGAAGCACAACATAAATCTGTTGCTTTGTCTTTCTCATAGATTGTCTATTTCTCTGTTGTTTTTGTTTTATTTTTATGTTATTTTAATGCAGTCGTTATATTTTTGTCTTTTGGGACAACCTTGTAAGTCCTGATTCTTTATAGATGGTTTTTTTGTTTGTTTCCAGCCTAATTTTCTTTTGCTTGTAGCTCAATGTGATTTAGTCTTTCTTCTTCCTTCTCGGGACAACATTTTTTTCCTGCAACTCCGAGGAATGGGTGCAGCAGGGTTGGCAATCTGCTCAAAATCCAATCCACGTGCCACCTTTAGCGTAAAGTAGAGAATTTTGGGTGTGGAATTCAATCCTTGCAACCTGTGTGTCCCCCTTGGGTTATTGCCCCACCATGGGCCAGCATAATATAATGGTCTACTAAATTTATGGTATACAAAGCAGGATGTAATTAAATTTCCACCTTCCTATGGTGTTTCCTATTTTTGCACCTACTAAATATTTCATATTTCAGAATTTCAAAAACCTCATCAATCCAAAGACATCAACAAATGGATTTAGGCACATTAAAAATGGAATGACTGTTTTGTTTATTTTTTTTTTAAGGGAAAGGGGTTCCATTAAAAAGGGAACCCCTCCAAATTACCATTAGTGTGATGGAGTGGATTCAGTGGGTACCCAGGGTCTTCATTTTTACTATCGGTATAACCTGAGAAACGATTGGTGGCTTCAAGTCATTTTCGATGATCTTCAATTGTTGAAAGCATGAGAGTCGAGGGACAGAAGATGGGCGCAGGTCTAGTGTAGTACATTTAAACAAGTGGTGATGCAATAGACAGGCTGAGTGGACTGTCATCTATCGGCTCATATAAAGCACTTTGAAAATGGTATAGGCGCTCCTCCATTGGACAACCGGTCTCCTCCAATGGACAAATTGAACTCACCCCAGGATGTGGGAAGGAAGTTTCGAAGATGCCCTGTAAACCCAGTATACAAGTTAAGGTGTCGATCACTCTTGAGGCTAGGACTTGGTGTACTCCTATGAAGTTAATTGTAAGCTATGTGTTTAAGCCCAGTACATGGGTGTCCTTCATGCATAAACTTTTTTAAAAAGTTTATTCCCTGACAAGGGTTCATTTTCTGGGCCGCAACGCGCTACTAGCAATAAACTTCACTTGAATGCATCAAGTCCAAGCCTCATGCTGAACACCTCAACTCATTTACTGGGTTTACAGGGCATCTCAGTTTTTGTCCTCACTGAATACTAGTCCCCACTCAGAGTCGCCTTTATTATCACATAACTCCATATATTGGGCACAGGGGTCAGGAAGTAAGAGTTCCCCTTATGGAGACTGCCAATTAAGGTCACCGTGTATGTGTGTGGAGTCCTTTAGCCATGGATACTCCACAAGGGGGAATACATGCAAAGTTTTCCAGGAAGGGATAAGGAAAACCACACCTCTTTTAGCCACCTTGTAAGGCAGCTCCCTTGACATCAGGCATGATCTACAAGAGGCCTTATGACATGATGTGGGATTAAAACCAAACCAGTATATCTATTCCAGAAGGAACAAACTGTAGACAGCGCTGTTTCGACCTGATTGGGTCCATGGCTATAAGACTCCACACGCCTACATGGTGGACTTAATTGGCAGTCTCCGTAAGGAGAACTCTTTCTCCCCGACCCTAGTCACAAGTCTCTCACCCAGCCAAACCAGTTCCCTACGCTGTACTGAGGAGACCCAATCGGGTCAAAACAGTCCTGTCTACAGTCGTGAATTTGTTCCTTCTGGAATAGATAGACTTACTGGATTGGTTTTAATCCCTCATCATGCTATAAGGCTTCCTGAAGGTCATGCTTGATGTCAAGGGAGCTTCCTTACAAGGTAGCTAAAAGAGGCGTGGTTTTCCTTATCCCATCCTGGAAAACTTTGCATATTTTCCCTATATTGGGCACAAACATGGACCGATTCAGTTCTTTTCAAAAACTGATGCTAGAAAACACGAGTCAATGCATCTGATAGAGGGGGATGGGGACAATGATGTAGTCAGATCTCTATGTGACGGTCTATATACAGTAGATATAAAGTGCAGTGTTGGAGCATGGGATTTCTGAGAAAGAACAACTGATAGTTCACATCTAATACCCCCTGTGCCCCAGCCAGACTTTATACTAACCATGTGATGGGATCCCCCCATCTGTATAATAGTCATCATTGTGCCGACCTTACACCGAGTCACAGACACGGAACAATTAGTGAATGTCTGGATTATTTCACATCTGAGAACAAGGGGAAAACCTCAAAAGTTCACATATTTTCAGCATGATGAGGCTCTATAACGTCTTGAATATTTATGAAATGTTATAGGAAATATTTGTTATATACAGTGGAGTACAAAATTTACTCTATAATAGTAGGAAGTTTTTGAAAAAAATTTTTTTTACTAGTTTCTTGAATTCTTGAGTTGTGTATCAAGAATTTTTTTAGCTGGTAATTTAGACCAATTGCTCAATTTGGTAGGAAACACTGATCCCGTCCTAAGTTCATTACAGGCAGCCACAATGTGGACATTGTACAGAGCTGTCAGGTTCGTGCCTTTTTTGCAGCTCACGGGGCAGGCAGGTAGTTTTTCTTATTGCTTTAGGGAGAACTTTACTGTGTTTTCTTTAACTTTTTTTTTTAGCTACAAATTTTTAGGACACAGTTAGCAAGTGCTTCTGGTGGTGCGGCAATTATGTCATTTTATTCAATTACCACATGATTTGGGAGCACGGCTAGGAGAGCCACGGGTATAGATCAGACATTTACTGACAGGAGGTAAGATCCTGCAAGACTGCGAAGATGTCAGCCAGAAAAAAAAAAATTATCGAAAATAGATGAAAAAAGTTCGGAAAACTTCAAACCGTGTGATGGAAAAAATCTAAATGATGGTATTTAATATTTACTTTTACTTTTTTTTCCCTTCGTTTTGTTCTTCTTCAATCGTATCTTTCTTTATTTTCACCCGTGTGTTCTTCCTTCTTCTTATTTTATGCCATCCTTCTTTTTATTTTTCATGTTTGTTCTTCCTTTCTTCTTTCCCATCTTTTCGTTCTTTCATCCTCCTCTTCTTCTTTCACATGCTTCCTTTCTTTCTTATTTTTCCTGTTCTTCCTTCCTTCTTTCCATCGTCTTGTTTCCCTTCCATCCTTCCTTCCATCCATCCATCCATCCTCTTCTTCTTTTTCTTCCATCCTTCCTTTCTTCTTCTTTTTTCTTCAGTTTTTCTTTCCTCATTTCCATCTTCTTTGTTCTCTTCCTTCCTTCTTCTTTCCCATTCTCCCTTCCTCAGTGGTGTAACTAGAAGCTGATGGGCCCCAGTGCAAAGTCTGTGCCAGGCCCCCGACTACAATGCATGGTTTATAGTAATAGTCTTCTCATGTGGTAAAGTGACAAATGATGGGCCCCCTGAGCCTCTTGGGCCCAGGTGCGACCGCACCCTCTACACCCCCTCAAGTTACTCCCTTGCTTTTCCTCCTTTCTGTCTATCTATCCTTCCTTCTTTCCTATTCTTTTCTATCATTCCTTCTTTCTTTTTGATCTTCTTTCTCGTCTTTCCCCTTGCTTCTTTTTTCTTTCCCGTTTTTTCCTTCCTTGCATTCTTCTTTCCTGTTCTTCCTTCCTTCCTACTGCCCTTCTATCTTCATTTTCTATTCCCGCTCTGGAGGATGCAGTATGTTCACACAGTAAATATAAAGCTCATTGGGGCAGATTTACTTACCCGGTCCGTTCGCGATCCAGCGGTGCGTTCTCTGCGCTGGATTCGGGTCCGGCCGGGATTCATCAAAGCAGTTCCTCCGACGTCCACCAGGTGGCGCTGCTGCGCTGAAGTCCGCTGGAATGCCTCGAAATACACCGGCCTATCCAGGATGAAGGTGAGTGAAAATTTTTTTTTTAAATGCGGCGGTTTTTCCGAATCCGTCGGGTTTTCGTTCGGCCACGCCCCCCGATTTCCGTCGCGCGCATGCAATCCGATCGCGTGCGCCAAAAACCCGGGGCAATTCAGGTACAATCGGCGCAAATCGGAAATATTCGGGTAACACGTCGGGAAAACGCGAATCGGGCCCTTAGTAAATGACCCCCATTGATTTCAGTGAATGAACAGTGCAGTACTTCATTTCTCCTGTGGCGGTGCTGTGGTGATCAGGGGAACATCATGTCATCAGATGATCTTTGGGAATCCACCTCAACAAGAAGTGATGGCACCCTGCCCACCTGGCACCCAGATAGTCATGCACCTGAGTTATGCATCAAGGATCCTTAGCTCCTAATTCAGACCCTAAAAACCTACAAACTGCACAATTGGCACCGAGATAGTCATGTACCTGACTATTCATGATTATGTTTCCTGTCTCCCTTAGTGCTCCATTACCAGACAGATATATGAGAGTGGGGGGTCACCGGCAGGTCTGGCGGTCTGTGGGTACCGGGTGCTGGAAAGTTCAGTTACAAATCTAATAATCCAAATCCTAATAGTCCGATCCTTAGCGGTCGCCTGAAATCCTGCGAGCGCAGCGTTACGGAAAGTGGCGTATACAGAAGAAGGAGGTTAGGTAAAGGTTGCAGCGCTCTTTATATATGGCAGCTGGTTTAATAAAAAACGTGTAGGGTAAGATCTGACACTTAATACTCAGGTAGACGTAACCTGCCTGCGCAATGGTCTTCTATAATCCAAACCAGACGCCAAATTTCCTGATCTCATAAATAAAAGTAATTTGAATGTCAGAATGAATAGGTCTCCTGCGGTAATATATCGTTTTTATTAAACTACAGCTCCGCCATTAAAAAAAAAAAAAAAACATATTAAAAAAAAATCAAAGCATGGATACCTTTCCTTTAGATGTATGCGTTCTATAGAGTATGAACAATATGGCTGCACTTGTAGCTATACTACGTTACATGGCTTTCACAGACAAGAAACATACACTGAATATATAATATTACCATATAGTGTCAAAATCATACTGCTATAGTGTGTAAATAGCACACAGTAAATGGTATGATGTCTTACAGTATCAAAATAATACTGCTATACACTGCTAAATGATCCGGGCAGCGGGCTGACATAATTTGACCCTATAACTAATACATTGCCTTTTAGTGCTCAAGTAATACCGCCATACTTTGTAAAATTATTGACATGTAGAAGCAAAACGTTGCCAAATGGCGTTTGCATAATAAAGCCATAATATTACATTGTATTGCACATAAACTGATCTCATACAGCGTTACAGTGCAGGGACAACATTGTACTATAGACTGCTGGACTGATTGTCATATAGTGAAGACATAATACTACCATCTAGTGCAGTGATGGCGAACCTTTTACAGACCGAGTGCCCAAACAACAACCAAAATCCACTTATTTACCGTGAGGTGCCAATGTGGCATTTTATACAGTAACTTATTGCTACCCCTTCTTCCACATTTTTCAATTGTATCGGCCGCCTGAGGCCACCAATACAGTTGACAAAAGGAGGGCTAATTCAGATTATCATTGTAGCCTCTCTCCAGGGTATCTCTGTGCAGGAAGAATGGTGGTTCTAGATGAAGGACCTACAAATACAATGCACTTCTGTCAACACCTTCTTACTTTCCCTGTAGTTCCAAATAGCTAATAAAGTGTTGCTTTAAAACAGTGCTGAGAGCAGCATCTCTTAAGTTGCATGAGACTGCAGGAATATTCAGTATTTGGTGAACTCTGTCCTTGGAAGATGGCCTGAGTGCCCACAGAAAGGGCTCTGAGTGCCACCTCTGGCACCAGTGCCATAGGTTCGCCAATAGTGATCTAGTGCCTTAATAATACCCCCAAAGTGTGTTAACTGATCATTGTGCAGTTTTGGCACAGAGTGCCATATAGTAAAGGCATAATACTACCATCTAGTGAAGTGGTGGCGAACCTCTGGCACGGGTGCCAGAGGTGACACTCAGAGCCCTCTCTGTGGGCACCCAGGTCCTCAGCATGGAGTTCATAATACAGGACCCATGGCCTCCTCTTGCAATCTCATGTCACACAGCAACACATTGTACAACCCATTGTACTATTTTACAGCAACACATCCTTGGCTGCGTGGGACTGCAGGAGAAGTGAGAAGATGTGGACAGTGCTGGATAATAATTTGAGCTTCTGCCATGGGCCCTGCATTCATCTAAATTCCAAATCATTCAAAATCTAAATTTCTACTCTTTCTACTGTATTGATGCCCTCAGGATGTCAATACGATTGAAAGCTTTGACTAAGCAATAAGCAATAGGTTATTGATTAAATTGCCATGTTGGCACTTTGAAATAAATAAGTGGGTTTTTGTTGTCGTTTGGGCACTCGCTCTCTAAAAGTTCACTGATCTAGTGCCTTAATAATACAGCCACAGTGGGTTAATTGATTATTGTGTGGTCTTGGCACAGAGTGCCATATAGTGAGGACATAATACTACCATCTAGTAATTTAATAATACAACCATACTGTATTAACTGATTGTGCCAAGACGACACAATAGAGCGCCATATAGTGAATAAATATCAAGGTTGGACTGTCCCACCATGGATCCCGTGGATCCTCCGGTGGGCCCAGACTCTAACCAACTACTGGACCACAAAGAAGACAACCCACTAAGGTCTATTTCCAAAGAGTCCATTGAGAGGGGTCCCCCAAAATAATCTCTGGTGACCCTTTAGAACCCCAGTCCCATACTAGATACCTCTTTGTGTTGAAATAATACTACCACACCCTGCCAAATGATTCTAACATACAATACACTGACAAAACTGCAGCATCTAGTGCAATATAGAGAATGTATAACATGTGCTACTTGGGCTTAAATAATACTGCCATATTGTGCCGAATAATTCGGAACTGCAATGCCAAATCTAGACTGTAAAGTGAGTAAATAACATTGCCATTCCTTGCCTATATACTACTGGCATACAGTGTATAAATACTAGCGCCATACATGTGTTAAACTCATCGCTTCTGCATCAGACTGCGCTGTATGATAACGGTACTATATTTACTCCTATAGATTTCCCCTCTGGGACTTGACGATATCAGGCCAGATTAGTTGTAGACAAGTTGGGATGTCTTCCATGGGTTGTAGCTCCTGGCGTTATTTTTGCAAGACAATAAACCAAATGTGCCTTTTATATTTCCTCGGGAATGTGAGCGGCTCGGGCATCGAAAATACATGTTTGCATTAGTGTCACCAGCTCCGAGGAAATAACATTGTCAGCGTCCGAATAAATGGGAAGTGACAAACCCAGCGTGTGTCCTCAACCGGTGTGCATGCCGCTAGTCCTGCCTCTATCACACCAGTCCTGTTCATTTTATCTTTTTGACAGACTCCAGTGAGACAGAGGTTAATACAACCTCATCACATAGTAGTTACATGCAGTCACAGCTCAGTATTGTGAGACTCTAGGACCTAAAGGGCAGATCCTGTCACAATGGATATTAGCATTGATAAGTAAATGGAAGGTAGAAAAAAAGAAGGTATATAACAACTATAATACTGCCCCCTATGTACAAGAATATAACTACTATAATACTATCCCCTATGTACAAGAATATAACTACTATAATACTGCCCCCTATGTACAAGAATATAACTACTATAATACTGCTCCCTATGTACAAGAATATAACTACTATAATACTGCCCCCTATGTACAAGAATATATCTACTATAATACTGCCCCCTATGTACAAGAATATAACTACTATAATACTGCTCCCTATGTACAAGAATATAACTACTATAATACTGCCCCCTATGTACAAGAATATAACTACTATAATACTGCCCCCTATGTACAAGAATATAACTACTATAATACTATCCCCTATGTACAAGAATATAACTACTATAATACTGCCCCCTATGTACAAGAATATAACTACTATAATACTATCCCCTATGTACAAGAACATAACTACTATAATACTGCTCCTATGTACAAGGATATAACTACTATAATACTGCTCCTATATACAAGAATATAACTACTATAATACTGCCCCCTATGTACAAGAATATAACTACTATCATACTGCCCCCTATGTACAAGAATATAACTACTATAATACTGCCCCTATGTACAAGAACATAACTACTATAATACTGCTCCTATGTACAAGGATATAACTACTATAATACTGCTCCTATATACAAGAATATAACTACTATAATACTGCCCCCTATGTACAAGAATATAACTACTATCATACTGCCCCCTATGTACAAGAATATAACTACTATCATACTGCTCCCTATGTACAAGAATATAACTACTATAATACTGCCCCCCTATGTACAAGAATATAACTACTATAATACTGCCTCCTATGTACAAGAATATAACTACTATAATACTGCCCCCTATGTACAAGAATATAACTACTATAATACTGCCCCCTATGTATAAGAATATAACTACTATAATACTGCCCCTATGTACAAGAATATAACTACTATAATACTGCCCCCTATGTACAGGAGTATAACTACTATAATACTGCCCGTATGTACATGAATATAACTACTATAATACTGCCCCTATGTACAAGACTATAACTACTATAATACTGCCCCCTATGTATAAGAATATAACTACTATAATACTTCCCCCTATGTATAAGAATATAACTACTATAATACTGCCCCTATGTACAGGAATATAACTACTATAATACTTCCCCCTATGTACAAGAATATAACTACTATAATACTGCCCCCTATGTGCAAGAATATAACTACTATAATACTGCCCCCTATGTACAAGAATATAACTACTATAATACTGCCCCTTATGTACAAGAATATAACTATAATACTGCCCCCTATGTACAAGAATATAACTACTATCATACTGCTCCCTATGTACAAGAATATAACTACTACAATACTGCCCCCTATGTACAAGAATATAACTACTATAATACTGCCCCATGTACAAGAATATAACTACTATAATACTGCCCCCTATGTACAAGAATATAACTACTATAATACTGTCCCCTATGTACAAGAATATAACTACTATAATACTGTCCCCTATGTACAAGAATATAACTACTATAATACTGCCCCCTATAGACAAGAATATAACTACTATAATACTACCCCGATGTACAAGAATATAACTACCGTACTATAATACTGCCCCCTATGTACAAGAATATAACTACTATAATACTGCCCCATGTACAAGAATATAACTACTATAATACTGCTCCCTATGTACAAGAATATAACTACTATAATACTGTCCCCTATGTACAAGAATATAACTACTATAATACTGCCCCCTATGTACAAGAATATAACTACTATAATACTGCCCCCCTATGTACAAGAATATAACTACTATAATACTGTCCCCTATGTACAAGAATATAACTACTATAATACTGCTCCCTATGTACAAGAATATAACTACTATAATACTGTCCCCTATGTACAAGAATATAACTACTATAATACTGCCCCCTATGTACAAGAATATAACTTCTATAATACTGCCCCTATGTACAAGAATATAACTTCTATAATACTGCCCCTGTGTACCAGAATATAACTACTACAATACTGCCCCCTATGTACAAGAATATAACTACTATAATACTGCCCCTATGTACAAGAATATAACTACTATAATACTGCCCCCTATGTACAAGAATATAACTACTATAATACTGCCCCCTATGTACAAGGATATAACTACTATAATACTGCCCCCTATGTACAAGAATATAACTACTATAATACTGCCCCCTATGTACAAGAATATAACTACTATAATACTGCCCCTGTGTACCAGAATATAACTACTACAATACTGCCCCCTATGTACAAGAATATAACTACTATAATACTGCCCCTATGTACAAGAATATAACTACTATAATACTGCCCCCTATGTACAAGAATATAACTACTATAATACTGCCCCCTATGTACAAGGATATAACTACTATAATACTGCCCCCTATGTACAAGAATATAACTACTATAATACTGCCCCCTATGTACAAGAATATAACTACTATAATACTGCCTCAATTGTGCACGAATTATGTGCATATTAGATATTAAAGAACTTTGTATAAAGAATAGAATTTGTTTGTTTGGTGAAACTTTTTGCACTTTTTATACATTCTTTTCATGAAGGACAATTATGAATGAATCGCTGCGGTCCTGTTACATTGTAACCACAGGCACATTCCCGATCCTTAGGTCTTTGGTGTATAATAGCCTGTGATAAATAGTGATAGTGTTTCGGTTCCCTCCAGTATTACCCCCCTACACACACAAATTCACTGAGATTAAAGGAGGAGGAAAACACTCAGAAGAAGAACAGAGATTTTTTTTTTTGTTTTTTTGTTCCAACACGTGGAAGACAAATTAAATTAGATTGAAAAATGCGATTAAAATGAGTGTTATTATAGGAATGTTGATTAGAGCGGCGCATTAAGGTCCGCCATTGTGTCATTATCTAAATGGAAATCTCCGCTTTTGGCTCCTTTCAATCAGAAATCACCCAGAGCCCTCTTATTTACAAAAAGAGAAAAAAAAAAAGAGTGGAAACAATGAGCGACGTCGCTCCTTTATATCAGGGAAAATCATAAATATAATATAAAAATTTTTTATTAACCCCTTCCTGAATTGTGAGATATGTGAACGGTACCGGATGGTTGTAATAAACGCTTCCCAGCTCAAAGTATAATCTGTTTTTGCCTTACTATGTTTCACTGTGACTTTTAAAGGGAATGTGTCAGCAGGATAGTGAAATATGGATTTTCCAAGTGCACTGGAGGTGTGTCCTCACACTGCTTTGCTCTGTACTCTCTGCAGACAGCGGTAGGTATTGTCCCCAGAGAGATGTGTCATCATACCTTTTTGTGTTTGTTGTTAGTATTAGCGGTACTAAGAAATATAGATTTATTTTTAAGCTTCTCCAAGGGCACTGGGTGAAGGGGGAGTGTCCTCACACTGCTGTGCTCTCTGCAGCCATTGTTAGGTATTGTACTTGGAGATCTTAAACGCAGAGACCTACAAGCACTGCAGTGTGAGGGCACACACCCAGTGCACTTGATGAAGCTACAATTCTGTAATATAAATCCTTTATTCACAGTTCTGCTGCTACAAACATATACAAGGATCTGAATGAGCAGCTCTCAAGGGCAACCATATAACACTGTCTACAAACTGGTCAATTTTTAGTTCAATTTGAGTTGTCCAACAACACTGTAGGCATCTCAGGGAGCTTCCATCTTGAAAAGTGTGTTGCATTTTATTAGCATGCGGTACACCATCGAATTACTATATACCTACTGTTCATGTGTCTAATATATGTTGTTATAGTCCAATAATTGCCTGCCACATAGCTGCCTCTTAATATAAGCCTTACAAGATACAATACTGTTCATAGACTTGTAGAGGAACATTGTTGGTGTTGGATCTTTTTGATCCCTTGGGCTTTCCTTACTTTTGCTCTCATAGTTTGTAGTTCAGAGTCTTACCTTCCTCCTCTATTGCATCGAAGTGTACTTCCATCCAACTTCCTTCAGACTTGCGTTACATTGTCTGTCATCGTTCAGCGCATTTTTTTTGTACAATGAGACGTTTTTGCCTTTTTTCATGCAGGAAAATTCAACAACCTTTTCCCCGACGACAGTTTTATTGACTCCGGAGAATTGGATGTAGGCCGAAGAGCAACACAGAAGATTCCTCCTGGAACCTTTTGGAGATCCCAGGTTTTTATTGACCACCCTGTTCACCTCAAGTTCAATGTGTCTTTGGGAAAGGCGGCACTTGTCGGGATATATGGTAGAAGAGGGCTTCCTCCATCACACACACAGGTGACAAAATCAGGATGAGGGGCTGGATGATCACGAATGTATGTTATCGATGGGATTAAAGGCTAATTTTGTGTAATTTTTTGGTTCCTCAGTTTGATTTTGTGGAACTTTTGGATGGAAGACGCCTTCTATCACAGGAGGCCAGAAGCTTAGAAGGTCCTCAGAGACTACACAGAGGGGTGGTCCCTCTAGCAAGTCATGAGACCGGATTCATCCAATATTTGGACTCTGGCATCTGGCACCTGGCGTTCTACAATGATGGCAAGGAGTATGAGGTGGTTTCTTTCCTCACAACTACTATTGGTAAGTACTTGTTGCATAATTGATAAAAAATATTTGCCTATTTTTTCAACATTACTGGAAGTCCCCGGGTTACATACAAGATAGGGTCTGTAGGTTTGTTCTTAAGTTGAGTTTGTATGCAAGTCAGGACTTGTATATTTTATCATTGTAATCCCAGCCAGAACTTTTTTGGTCTCTGTGACATTCGCATTTTAAAAATGTTGGGTTGTCATAAGAATCAATATTAACACTAAAGCTTCATTACAGACACCATTGATAACAGTTACAGCTGATCATTGTACCCTAGGACTAAAGTACAATAAATTACTAATATCCAGAGGTCCGTTTGTAACTATGGGTCGTATGTAAGTTGAGTGTTCTTAAGTAGGGGACCGCCTGTACAGGTTAAATCTTGTATTTAATATTACAGACTCTTTTGTACCAGTCAAGCAGCCAATGTGAGCTTTGGTGGCCAATTATAAGGACTTTTGTAGTCTTTATTAGAAAATAAGTCAAAGATCTTGGTGCCTAGGGTCAATTTTTGACATCATTTTCTGTTTGGATCTTGGATTTTGGAATTTTCTCAGCACTTTTTTAGTTTTTGAATGGTTTGGTGTAACGGTTGTATTCCCAGCTTCCTGGGCTTTTGATGGTTGCTTGATGGATACAGTCAAGCAGCCAACTTGAATTTTAAAGGCCGATCATAAGAACATTTGTAGGCATCAATAGGTAATAATCCAAAAATAAAGGTGCAAATGTAAATTAAAAAAAAAAAAAAATTGTGAATTTTAGGATTAGTGGATGTTATGGTGTAAATATTATATTTACGGCTTCCTAAAAAATTGTCCAAATGTCCACTATAAGACAAACAACCGGTCTTCAAAGCCAAAGAGTTCCAGTTTAAGATGTCCATGTACCATAAATAGAACTTTTGTGAACCTGTTAGTGTTTGAGAATGGTTCTTGATCTTTCTAGACTCCTCAATCCAGCTTCCAATTATCATGTTTGCATGGCTCTTATCCATGGAGTTATTGCTGATTGGTTAAAATATAAATCCAACTTTTATCAAAGTTTTAAGGCAAAAAAAAAATCATTAAGAATAAATGTTCATGTAGTTTTATAGAGATAAAGTTTTGGTTGATAACATTGACTGTTCTATTCTATCATCATTGGGCCTTGACATTTTTTGGAAGAAATATGGGTATGAGCTACCTTCTTCACTCTTTATTGAGGCTCATTGGTCCCATGGGTATTTTTTTTTTTACTAATTTAAGTCACTTTGGAGAAATTTTGCTTCTTTATGGGAAAAACAGTGCAATGTCTGCCTTCTGGTTGTGTCGTAGATGTGGCATTGCCCATGAGCTGTCAATTTTATACAGTAGGGTTGATGGGTGATACCGTAGGTAGCCTATAGAGAAGTGAAGGCTTTTTGGTTTTCCTAATCTGTTTGTCAGCCTTAGAGAATTTGGTACATTTTCCTTGATGTTGATGACTAGGTGCTGAGGAACGTCTCTGGTGGTGTGGTTAGCTCATTATGGAGAGTCTCAAAGTGGCGAGAAGAAGGATGGACGCTCTGGTGTCTCTCAGTCGGAGGTCATTGGTTTTCATTGTATATTTAGTTTCACAAGAGTGAACAGCAATGACATAGGATGGAAGAGAGCATGGGAATGAGCGGAGGATGTGTGAGAAATCACCCGCCCGGCCTCGTTGTCCTCCACTAATGTAATTTAATATGTCAAGGAGATAATATACAGGCACAGCGGGGCCTCTCACCAGGAATAGTGACTATGTACCGTAGTTCTAAGATCCTCACGTCACTGATCAGCCCATATAATGGTAATACAAAGTACATTACAGTCTATATGATACTAGTCATATCACAGTCTCTATATAATAGTACCAGATGAAACAATGGACGCCACAACGTATAAGTTCCCTTTAATCACGTTATAGCAGATAATCTCATGTCTCTTTTATGTTATTTTTTTTAGCTGTACGAAGGCAGAGGGTTTTGTGCCAGCATTGTATACAGTGAACGGTGCAGGGTCTGATGCGTGCTGCCGAGCCAGCGAGGACATAGTTGACCAGATGCTGTACTGGCCCGGGGGCAGCTTTGTATCAAGCCGCCATAGACAAAGTCAGCAGCTTTGCTTTCAGATCTAGACGATGAGCAGTCTCCACAGTCACAATAAACGTCTCATTTAAAGACTTTTTGAAAAAACTTTGGCATTGAACAACTGCGATGAGAGTTTACGTACTGCGGCAGTTTAAGGGAGACCAGGCCGGTTGTAGGGAGAGAAGAACCGAGTCCATTACCTAAGGCGTCAGATTAGGAGGGCTCTCAGTATGCACCAAATCTACACTTGTAATGTAGATTTTCTGTAGGGGCTGTGTCTAAGGATTTTGAATATTGATGGATTAAGGGGGCATATTAGCGCAGTCCCTAAATCTCTATAAGTAAGGGATTGTTTGAAGACGGGCATAGACTAGGGTAGCCACCGTTGCAAATTTAAAACAGCGTTCACAATAGGAGGCAAAATTCTTACTGGGCACAATAGGAAGTAAAAAAAATAAAGACAAAATATGGGTGAGACTCCAAAATACTGGTAACAATGGGGGACATAAATCGGAAACAACAGGAGATGAGGCTCCAAAATACCGGTCACAATCGGAGATGAGACTCCCAAATATTGGCCAACATAGGGGGTGAGACTTAAATATACTGGTAACAATGGGGAACATAAATCGGAAACAACAGGAGATGAGGCTCCAAAATACCGGTCACAATCGGAGATGAGATTCCCAAATATTGGCCAACATAGGGGGTGAGACTTAAAAATACTGGTAACAATGAGGGACATAAATCGGAAACAACAGGAGATGAGGCTCCAAAATACTGGCCACAACAGGAGATGAGACTCCCAAATATTGGCCAACATAGGGGGTGAGACTTAAAAATAATGGTCACAATAATGGGCTCAGAATTTTGGTGCAGGATTTGGAGAAAACAGCCCTAAAATGGGGCTAGACTCCAAATAGCAGCCCAAAAGAGTAAACTCAAAATTACCAGGGGAGATAGAGTTTGGAAAAAATAAAAATTCTGGCAATGGCAGACTAATTACTAATAACATGGGACTAATAAATTCTGCCCATGTAGCTTCTTGCTTGTATAGGATGGGAAAAGATTGTAGTTGCCTGCCCATGGGTCCACAAAGGAATTAACTTTCTTTTGGGGGGGGGGGGGAAGGGGGGGATAAGGAGAAGGTGAGTTGTTGGCACATGCCTATGGCAGCCACCACTAGGGTTGTACTTTCCTAGGGTCCGCACAGTTACGTATTGGGACCACCAAATGCCGCAGGTGATGGATTGTTACGCATTGGGGAGCACATTGCAGTCGCTATTGTATATTGTACATTCCGCATCTGAGTGACATATATATATATATATACACTGCACACCATGCGCCTGTGCTGACACCTCACTGCTGCAAGGAATTTCCCTTATGGGACCAGAAACTGTGGCGTCTTCTAATGGAAATTGTGACAAGGTCGGCGAGCATTACAGCAGCCCAGGAACGATGTGACAAACCCTCTACGCTTTGCAGTTGCTCTGTCACCACTAGGATGGTTGCGTCGTGATGGATGTCTCTTCGTGTCATACTCATTGTTACAGCTGCTGATTCCTCTTAGATGACTTCACAGAATTTGAAGGGGTGTGGGGGGGCAGATATTTTATCATGGTCACATGGTACAGAACCTGTTCAGGGTTATTTGTCACATTCTATATTATCTGTGTTTCCAGTATATTACAGTACAGGGAGTGTATCACACAATAAGCTTGGATACACAAGTTCTGAAGACTGTAACGCTCCATATCATAGGTGTAGATAAGACAAGCTCTGCCGTTGGGTTTACATGAAAGCTATGGACCATGTGATAGAGTGAGACACAACCAGGTCCTGGATGTCTGGGTAGAATGCTAGAGCTGCAGTGAGGAGGTGGTTTTCGAGATCAAGGTGGTTTTCGAGGACTGAAATGTTGGAGAAATAGCCAAGTATGTGTTGATATCTCTTAGTTCATGGGTGATTTAGGCGCATCTCCTCTCACATTGTTATTTTCTATTTTACCCTCTGTCTTTGTATTGACATAATGGGCTTTAAATAAAGTTTTAGGTCAATGACTTTTTCGATGGAGGACATTAACCAACAACCTTCTCCACCAAGTTCTTGCGTTCATCGCTCTGACTTTCACACTCTAAGCAAGTGACCATTCACATCACCACCCGATCACTACATTATAATAACACTAACTACCCATAAAATTCATGACTATTATGTCACATTCAATTGTCATGTTAGGTACAGGGAATTTCGGTCACTTTTTTGTCATGATTTTGTTTTACTGTAATGATTTTTTGTTTTTCCTCTATTCCCATCTAAAGCCTCTTTCAAACCTCTATTGGTTGATTTTTTTCTATTTTTTTTTTAAACTATGCAACATGTGATCTAGAAGTTCAGTTTTAATTGGGTAATGTTATAGCACTGAGGGTATATGAGTAGAGTAGAGCACATCATGGTGAAGCTTTGTTTCAGTGCTTTGAGTAAGGCCTCATAAACACGACCGTATGGTCTTTTCTGTTCTGTATCTACGGCTGTATTCTGGCGGTAAATACGGGACATAGTACAACCGTATGGCAACGTATTGCACCGTTTGGCACCATATCCGTACCGTAGTTACCTAGGTTCCTCCCACAGGCCAAGGTTTCCATGGAAACTGAACGTGTATACGGCAGCATACAGTACACAACCATATGAAGTGCGTATTAAGCTCATATTTTATACATTCCCACAGACTTCTATGGCCATACGGAATGGAAATACAATGGAAAATAGGACAAGCTCGATATTTTTATACATCCCACTCACGGAATGGTACGATGTACATGGATGCTCTTATTGCCCAATGGAATGCATGGGGCCGCATGCTGGCCATATATACGGCCGTTAGTAAAAGTTCTCTACACGTTCGTTTCCATGGGGCCTAAACAGTCTTCTAGAGAGTCTAATACATGGTTGTAGTTGCCCATTGTTGAATGTTCATGGAGAGATTATTAATTTTTGAACACCTACAAAGCTCTGAGAAATGCCCCAATTTAAGAACAATTACATAAGTTTTAAGCAAAGTCCTGTTAAAGAAAATAGGTTGGTGGGGAGGAGCGTCCCACATCATACATGATAGTGGGAGCCTCTAAATTAGTTTGTTCTCGTATAGATAGGGTCACAGCTGAGGAGGGGTTGTCCACCATCTTCAAATATCCTGAAAAGCATAAATTATGTCACATTTTATTCATTCTTTCTTACTGCTCTTCCGGTAACAGCGTTTCATGCTCCACTGTCGACTCCCATTGTAGTCATGAAGTCAGAATCACTGTAAATGAGGCAATGAAAATTAAAGAAAATATGGGGGAAAATTTTTGAGAAATTGGCAAAATCGAAAAATGGATGGAATCTACCAAAATAACAAAATGTCACTACTTTTAAAAATAACTGGGGTTCTTCTTAATGGATAGTAAGTTTTTTCTGTGATGTATTGTCTCATACAAAAGCTAGCTATATAGATATTATTCCTTTGTTAACAACTAGGCCCAAGCCTGCCATAAAGTGTCACCATGGCAACTTTCGATGTCAGCCACCTCTGTAGCGCTTCATCTTTGTAGAAATAACAGCTTTCCCACATCTGCTTTCCCTCTAGAGGTATAAAATGATAAGCGCGCCATAATAAATTGATTTTCTAAGGGAGAATATTGTAAAAAGATCACTCCTGCACAAAAATGAAATTTACCTCAGAGAAGAACTTCAAACATGGCCGCTGTTTAGTCATAACCAATACATTAAAAAGTGATCCATTACCCCCATATTCAGCTACACCATCAATATCACACTAGTGGAACACTCCTAGATATATTTTATCTCCCTCTCACCTGATTTTTAGGTGGATTTGACTATAACTTAAGCTGTGGGAGCACTGTATATGGTCGGCATCCTCATGGGGCTATCGCCATTGCTGGGGGCTCAAACTGTGTCTGGCAATGTTTTGGGATATTGTAGTATGCCCCTGTGACCCCCACCCCCCAACACTTATTTGTGTAGGGCTAACCCATCACCCATATACAGGCGGCCCCCTACTTACAGATGACCCTAGTTACAGACGGACCCCTCTGCCCACTGTGACCTCTGGTGACGCTCTCTGGATGCTTTAGTATAGTCCCAGACTGCAATGATCAGCTGTAAAGTGTCTGTAATGAAGCTTTATTGATAATCCTTGGTCCAATTACACCAAAAAATTTGAAAAGAAAAAAAATTGTCTAAAACTTCAATTATAAAATATACAGTTTCGACTTACATACAAATTCAACTTAAGAACAAGCCTCCGGATCCTATCTTGTATGTAACCCGGGGACTGCAAACCCCTACTTTGTGTAGAAATGTACGTTACACTGCGGTATCAGAAGGATGAAGAGATAAAAGTGATTTGCACTGTAAACAGAAGGCGGCAGGTCCAGGAGCTCAGAGAATTTGTGCAATAAATTGAATAAGTTAATAGGTCTGGGATTAAGTTAAAACACTGGAAGGATGGCGGCCATTATTTACCGGCAGCTGATCCTCGCACCCAGCACATTATCAACCCCCTGATGCCTTTTGCTGAGGTAGCGTTATTTAACTTGCCGATGCTTTGTCACATAGAAATTCTAATATAAAAATGATATTACGGTAGTTTTTTTTTTAATCTATCATCTTTTAATCTTTTTTTTTTCTTCAAAAGAGTAAAGAATGTAAAGTGTTTTTTGTTTGGTCCACAAAGCTGTACACCACCACATCTTCTTCTCCATGATAAAGGGCTAGTACATGTATTGTAATAGTTATAGTATTCTACATAGGAAGCAGCATTGTAGTAGTTATATTCTTGTACATAGGGGGCAGTATTATAGTAGTTATATTCTTGTACATAGGGGACAGTATTATAGTAGTTATATTCTTGTACATAGGGGGCAGTATTATAGTAGTTATATTCTTGTACATAGGGGACAGTATTATAGTAGTTATATTCTTGTACATAGGCGGCAGTATTATAGTAGTTATATTCTTGTACATAGGGGGCAGTATTATAGTAGTTATATTCTTGTACATAGGGGACAGTATTATAGTAGTTATATTCTTGTACATAGGACGCAGTATTATAGTAGTTATATTCTTGTACATAGGGGGCAGTATTATAGTAGTTATATTCTTGTACATAGGGGGCAGTATTATAGTAGTGTTATTCTTGTACATAGGGGGCAGTATTATAGTAGTTATATTCTTGTACATAGGGGGCAGTATTATAGTAGTTATATCCTTGTACATAGGGGGTAGTATTATAGTAGTTATATTCTTGTACATAGGGCGCAGTATTATAGTAGTTATATTCTTGTACATAGGGGGCAGTATTATAGTAGTTATATTCTTGTACATAGGGGGCAGTATTATAGTAGTTATATTCTTGTACATAGGGGACAGTATTATAGTAGTTATATTCTTGTACATAGGGGACAGTATTATAGTAGTTATATTCTTGTACATAGGCGGCAGTATTATAGTAGTTATATTCTTGTACATAGGGGGCAGTATTATAGTAGTTATATTCTTGTACATAGGGGCAGTATTATAGTAGTTATATTCTTGTACATAGGGGACAGTATTATAGTAGTTATATTCTTGTACATAGGACGCAGTATTATAGTAGTTATATTCTTGTACATAGGGGGCAGTATTATAGTAGTTATATTCTTGTACATAGGGGGCAGTATTATAGTAGTGTTATTCTTGTACATAGGGGGCAGTATTATAGTAGTTATATTCTTGTACATAGGGGGCAGTATTATAGTAGTTATATTCTTGTACATAGGGGGCAGAATTATAGTAGTTATATTCTTGTACATAGGGGGCAGTATTATAATAGTTATATTCTTGTACATAGGGGGTAATATTATAGTAGTTATATCCTTGTACATAGGGGGTAGTATTATAGTAGTTATATTCTTGTACATAGGGCGCAGTATTATAGTAGTTATATTCTTGTACATAGGGGGCAGTATTATAGTAGTTATATTCTTGTACATAGGGGGCAGTATTATAGTAGTTATATTCTTGTACATAGGGGACAGTATTATAGTAGTTATATTCTTGTACATAGGGGGCAGTATTATAGTAGTTATATTCTTGTACATAGGGGACAGTATTATAGTAGTTATATTCTTGTACATAGGGGCAGTATTATAGTAGTTATATTCTTGTACATAGGGGGCAGTATTATAGTAGTTATATTCTTGTACATAGGGGGCAGTATTATAGTAGTTATATTCTTGTACATAGGGGGCAGAATTATAGTAGTTATATTCTTGTACATAGGGGGCAGTATTATAATAGTTATATTCTTGTACATAGGGGGTAATATTATAGTAGTTATATCCTTGTACATAGGGGGTAGTATTATAGTAGTTATATTCTTGTACATAGGGCGCAGTATTATAGTAGTTATATTCTTGTACATAGGGGGCAGTATTATAGTAGTTATATTCTTGTACATAGGGGGCAGTTTTATAGTAGTTATATTCTTGTACATAGGGGACAGTATTATAGTAGTTATATTCTTGTACATAGGGGGCAGTATTATAGTAGTTATATTCTTGTACATAGGGGACAGTATTATAGTAGTTATATTCTTGTACATAGGGGCAGTATTATAGTAGTTATATTCTTGTACATAGGGGGCAGTATTATAGTAGTTATATTCTTGTACATAGGGGGCAGTATTATAGTAGTTATATACTTGTACATAGGGGACAGTATTATAGTAGTTATATTCTTGTACATAGGGGGCAGTATTATAGTAGTTATATTCTTGTACATAGGGGGCAGTATTATAGTAGTTATATTCTGGTACATAGGGGGCAGTATTATAGTAGTTATAGTCTTGTACATAGGGGGCAGTATTATGGTAGTTATATTCCTGTACATAGGGGGCAGTATTATAGTAGTTATATTCTGGTACATAGGGGGCAGTATTATAGTAGTTATAGTCTTGTACATAGGGGGCAGTATTATGGTAGTTATATTCCTGTACATAGGGGGCAGTATTATAGTAGTTATATTCTGGTACATAGGGGGCAGTATTATAATAGCTTAGAAATGTGTGGCTGATGATAATATATACTGTGAATTGAATATTTCTCTAATTGTAGTTTTTAGGTTCTATGTGAGGTATGGAGTCTTTTGTACAGTTAGTTTCTTGTTTTATGTACTGTAAGGTTTTCCTCCGCTTCATCATTTCGGGGTGGTAATAACTCGGCGCCGGAGGCTTTGTTGCTGGCTGTACATATGTCTCTTGCACAGCAGACAGCACTGTCTCACTGAACATTCAGAATAAGCTACCGGGCAGGAAATGTACTGCTCACCTCAAACCAAGTACGTAAATAATCTCCATGAAACGAAGAACTGCTGAATGTTATAGACAAGGCAGTAACAGAAGGCAGGCAGGAAGCTTGGATTTCTTAGTTACTTTGTTGTTTAAGGGTCATTTTGCCCCATCGGACCATTTTTCAATTCCAAAATAGTTTTAAAGGGCCCCACTCTCCATCCTCCTCCGATAGATATCATATTACATGATCATAAATTCTTAAACCCATAGACCCTTCTAGACCGTTACTTGCTTCAAAGCTAGCCCAAGCCAATCAGAGGTTCCTTTGGTTCTCTGGTGGTCCAGAGAGTATTTGGTCAAGAACATCCTCACGACTCGTAACCAGCACTGACATTTTTCCATTCTTGTTCTCTATAGGTTCTTGCATAGGTCTACTACTCTTAGTTTTTTTCCCCTATTTTTGTTATCTCCCTACCTTATTCTCTGTTTACATGGTCTTCATTGGTCTCCTCATATAAGTCTAGCCCTGTTGTGCCATCATGTTTGGCTACTCTTTTTTTCTTGCATGGTCCTCATTGACCATCTCCTATACATTTAAACCTGTTCTATTATCATTTTTGATGACATCTTGATTTTCTCATCAGTCACATAAGCAACCACCATTTAGATACCGCCTTAAAAACTAGTCCTTGGGTGCGGTGTTACCCTAAAATCAGACTTCACAATCAACTGAGCAATACATGGAGAATGACATTCTGATGATTTAAAAGGTCGTTCCAGGATAAAGAAGACAGGACTGGCCAATGTCAAGAAAGAGCGTATGTCCATGAGTGGTGTCTGGTAGTGCACCTCAGTACCTAAAAGTAAATGGGACTGAGATGTGATACATTGGGGGTCATTTACTAAGGGCCCGATTCGCGTTTTCCCGACGTGTTACCCAAATATTTCCGATTTGCGCCGATTTTCCCCGGGATTTTGGCGCACGCGATCGGATTGTGGCGCATCGGCGCTGGCATGCACGTGACGGAAATCGGGGGGCGTGGCCGAACGAAAACCCGACGGATTCGGAAAAACCGCCGCATTTAAGACAAAAAATGTGTTGCGAAAATTACACTTACCTTCACCAGGTATAGGCCGGTGAATTTCAGGGCATTCCAGCGCGCCTCCGGGGAACTTCAGCGCAGCAGCGCCACCTAGTGGACGGCGGAGGAACTACCTTAGTGAATCCCGGCCGGACCCGAATACACCGCAGAGAACGCGCCGCTGGATCGCGAACGGACCGGGTAAGTAAATCTGCCCCCTTATGATATGTGTGCACTGACCTGATGCTGTATTTAGAATGCAGTAGCCATGTTTTGTGGTCTTGTACAGCCCATTTATTATGCATAATAAGTGTAATTCAAAAATCAGCACAAAAATCTCTTTTGGTATCTCTATTAACCCATAAAGTCAAATTGGCTCAAAATCCTCCGCTGAGGATCCTTCAAAGCTGAATTGGATACACAGAACCGCCAGTGGATTAAGGTAAAGCTGTGCTGTTAGTAATTAGTCTGGCCACACAATCTCTTCTTAGCAATACCGACATATGTGTCTGTCACCGCAAAACCTGCTTCCATTTACCAATATTCCGATCACAGATTGAATCCATTTACGACGGGCGTCCATGTGCTGGGGCATATCCAAGTTGACGATGGACTTGTCAGTCAGACTAGTATAAATAAATATTCTTTTGACAAGTTCATGTGGCCTCCACCCCTTTGAAGATCAACCTCATTCATCAATGATTGTTCATATTTTTCACCCTTCCCAGTTAGAAGCCGACAGATGAACCCTAATAGGGAAGTGGCTTTCATCAGGGTCAAGCTGGCCCAACAGAGAACCAGATGATCTTCGGGTGGGCCCAAAGGTTACTTGGGTGTATTTCCTAGATGTTTTTGGATGATAGTTACTCAGATTTATGGTTTCTATGGTTGGGCAGCATAGACCATCTTAGTAGCTCAAGTAGAGAGTTGCATGCATGAACCACCACCTTGGTAGGATGGAGGTCTACAAAAAGTTTGTGCCAGGAGGTTCCTTGAGCCTTGATCTACCAATGCACCCAGAAGTCCTCCCTAAAATGAACAAATTTAAAGTGCAAAGCTCAGTTAAAACATTGGGGCAGATTTATTTTATTGAACCATAAAACATTGGGGCAGATTTACTTACCCGGTCCATTCGCGATCCAGTGGCGCGTTCTCTGCGGTGGATTCGGGTCTTCCGGTGATTCACTAAGTCAGTTCCTCCGACGTCCACGACCACCGAGGCCCGCCGGAGTTCACGATCCTATACTTGGTGAAGGTAAGTGCGTGTCCTGCGACCCTTTTATTTTTTAAATGCAGCGGTTTTTCCGAATCCGTCGGGTTTTCATTCGGCCACGCCCCCCGATTTCCGTTGTGCCACAATCCGATCGCATGCGCCAAAAACCCAGGGCAATTCAGGAAAAATCGGCGAAAATCGGAAATATTCTTGTAACACGTTGGGAAACCGTGAATCGGGCCCTTAGTAAATGACCCCCATTGTCTTACCTACAAAATCATGCCAACTTGGGCACCACCAGGAAGCAGAGCTTTGACCAATTAAGATGTGCAGATTGAAGTCGTAATCATATAATTTTCAAAAAGTATGGAATCAGTGGGACCTGACTTAAAGGAATTGTCCAGAATTAAAAGAAACATGGCTGCAGCTCCACACCTGTCTATGGTGAACTTCATTCATTTCAATACAACTTAGCTGTAATACAACTTACGGTCAGGTGTGGCGCGGTGTGGAGCCATGTTTGTGTAATTCTGTACAAAACCTTTAATAATCCCAATTTCTGCTACTAGCACCATATTTTTCGTCGATAGCATGTTAATGTGTCACATTTGCAAGGCAAACATAATCAAAGCTGATCGCAACAAAGAGGGGTTGATCAAACAGAAAACGCATTAGCGGATTTTCACCTCATCCTCTTCGCATGAGAAGGTAAATGGTGGCCATACCCTGCAACCATCAGTGTCATTTTCCCATATTTTATACTTCCGCTTCCACTCATGGATCTGTGGCTCATCTGCGGTTTGCAAAACAGAAAAAAAAAATGCAATTTTTTTTTTTTGCTTTTCCTTTCATCTGATCAGGTTAATGGGGATTGATTTGGTTCTGGATAATCTTCCTGACACTAAAAGGTGGTTTAGATCAAAGCTCGGAGAGAGCGCGTTTGTTAATGAAATCCCATTCGTCATTAACATTCCTGGGGCCGCGGCGCGGGAGAAATCCGACTTTGTGTCCAAAACCTCTTCACAGAAGAAATAGAAAAAAAATAAAACAATCAAATAAGAACTAAAGAACTAATTGCTTTTTATTTTTAATTTCTAAAATCCCCTTTAATCGGCGCTTTTGTTCATGTGCTTGTTTCTTTTTTTTTTTTCTTTTCATTTGGATTCTACTTACCAGGAACATTAACATCTCTACAAGATATTTCTGCTTTATGGAAGGCTCTCCGGAGCCAATTTATAGCACAGTGTGCCAACGCAGAGTGGTTCTGCTTCCAAGGACAGATTTGTTAACAGCTCTGGGGCTCTCGGGTCACTGGACTCCCATCTGTACACGGCTTTTATAATTCGTGGGGAGGTGTTCGCTGTTATTCAGAATCATTCTAGAAATTACTGTTATGGGGGGTCACATGTTTGTAAAAAAATGATATATATGTACAAGACTACAACTACTATAATACTGGTTCCTATGTACAAGAATATAACTACTATAATACTGCCCCCTATGTACAAGAATATAACTACTATAATACTGCCCCCCTATGTACAAGAATATAACTACTATAATACTGCCCCCTATGTACAAGAATATAACTACTATAATACTGCTCCTATGTACAGGAATATAACTACTATAATACTGCCCCCTATGTACAAGAATATAACTACTATAATACTGCCCCCTATGTACAAGAATATAACTACTATAATACTGCCCCCTATGTACAAGAATATAACTACTATAATACTGCCCCCTATGTACAAGAATATAACTACTATAATACTGCTCCTATTTAAAATAATATCAATTTTGTTTTATTAGATTTTGCTGCTTTCTGTAGAATTTTATAATATTGTATTACTGCCCCCTCTAATTCTTCTCATTGGGTGTAGCAAATCTTAGTAAATAAACCTGTCGGTGAAGGGCACAGTGTGGTGTATGGGCTGCATTTTAAAATGATGTGAGTGTTTCCTCCAGAGACCTTCTCACCGTCTGGCTTCTATTTCTGCAGATAAGGGAGTCAAACCTTGGCCTTTTTCTACCTGTTATGTAAATGTCCTCCATGCCCAGAACTCTCCCGGGTCCAGGAACCTAAAACAATGATTGACTTCCATTGTAGAAATCTCACATTTCCATGTCTGCGCTCGACTGAAGCCTTTCCTATAGAGACAGGTTATTCCTAATTATTTCATATATTAGGCCATTCATGTGGAGGGTCTCCGCTGCTCTGGAGACAAGTGGACATATTGTCAAACTCCTGATTTTTAACACTTTTATGAATGGCAGCTGATTTCATAATCGAGGGGAATACTTCACATTTAGGGTCACCCTTACATCAACATGGCTTCCCTAATGAACCCTTTTGGAGTTGGTAGAACATAGGTTGAACATTCCTCTTAGATATCCGTTCTTGAGTAATGGACTAGGACTGGATGGTCTCCAAGAACTGGGGGAGTACATACAATTCATTGACGGGAACATCTCAAAGACACAGACACTATACATTTTCTGTCACTATAAACCTACCAATGGCTTTTGGCAGGTATGTACTTTTGGAGGGTTATACCAATGGGACCCTAAGGACCTTCAGGCCACATTGCATTTGGGTGATCAACCTCTACTGGAATTGTCATTGCCTAAGGAATAGACTGTAGCAGCCTTATAGTTGGGTTGTCTTCTACTGGACAACTGGGGTCAACAGAGATTTCATCCATTTACCATATCCTTGAAACGAAAAGGGGAATAAGACCCTACCAGACCTCTGTTAGTGGAAAATCCCCTTTGAGAATAAAAATCAAAATGTTCAAGTCTTGTTTCAGTGGATGTTGAAATAGGGAAGTCGAATAGGGAATGTTGACCTTCATGCACATTAGTTGGTAGTAGGCCGGTTTTAAGTTTGACTGAAGTTTTTCTAATGTTTATAGTCACCTTCAAAAGGGTACTAGCTCCCAGTTTTAATAAAAGCCTTTCTATAACAGAACACCTAATGGAGGTTTCTGGTTTCTGGTACCAGTGAGAACAGACCTTCTATCGAGGTCCATTTCCTCTTCTTCAATCTTTCTTCTTCCCTCCTCTAGTCTTTTGTCTTCTTTGAGGTTTCTAGCATCGGTGAGAACAGAACCCAACCTGCTATCGAGGTCCATTTCCTCTTCTTCAAAATTTCTTCTTTCCTCCTCTAGTCTTATCTTTCGTCTTCTTCTTTATCATTTCAAGTGTAGCTTTGCATTTGCATCAAGACCATTAGGAAAGACGAAGTTAAAAGTTGGATTTGAGTGAGGTGCTGGATCTTCTTTATAGGAGATCTAGACTTTTTGGATTCGAATACATGTAATTCATCAGTGATGGGGCCAAGTTTTTGCTTTCTGCATCAAAACTCAAGCTTACAAAGCCTTGTGTCTATGCACAGTGTCGAGTCCTCCATATGCTGATCCTTTTCTGTTTACTGGAAGACCAGGTAATATTACTAGGTTTGGGAGAAGAGAATAGTAGTGTCAGCAATGGTTACTACTGGTATCTCCAAAGCGGAGAACCTTCCATCCATAGGCATGAAGTATATCAGCTGCTTCCCTTATAATACTGAATGTACAAGTTTCTTTAAGTCAGTCCATATGCTAAATATTACCTCCGCACATTCGGATTTGTAGTAAATGCCCTAATAGGCTTGATCTGTGCCTTGTTTTTCCTTTTTATTCCATCAGAACATGTCTCGGTTGTCCATCACAAGGCACTTTCAAGGGAAGGCGTCTTGTAGTTCTCAAAGAGTCAGATTGAAGGGTTTGGGTTTCACCGATAATATGTACCATGTGGCCTGTTCAGGTCTGCTTTGAGTTACCACAAACATCAGGATATGGGGATTCAGTGTAGATAAGGATCAGAAGTGGTGGAAGCCAAGGGGGCTGTCTGGGCTTTCAACTGTTTGGTGTTGTCTGGTTCCTCCGCTGAAGCTCCATCACCTCTAAATGTAGCGTGACCAACGCAGGTCAGAAGTGGTTGTCAACTTGTTTCCATATATCTTTTTAGGACATATAGACATCTGGGGCTCTCCTCTCTTAAAGGGAAGCTGCTACAAGGAGGGGCTATCAATCTTTAAATTTTTGGCGCATTATATAGACAATCTTTTACTGTCCATTAAAACACCTTTGTTACATTTTGGATCCATACTAAGATGGTCAATGTGTGAAAAGATGGTATAGTGCAACCAGGAAGAAGCAGAGACATTGGTACCATACTACAAGCTCTTAGAGTGGTTACCAAGCCCCTAGAGATAATTTCTTGGCCATATCATTTTCTAATGAGAGTTAACCTGAACGGGGTCTTCTAAATGGTTTAACAGCCCACGGATAATGGAAGGACATGGGGAGAAGCAAGATGTTGGGACCTACTGTTTTAATGAGGAACATCCAAAAAAATGTATGGTTATAGGGACCCTTGTTTTTAATGCTGTCAATCACTTGTTTTTGCATAAGATTACCCTTTAAGGGAAAAATTGTAAAAAAAAGTCAACTGAGTATAAGGTTGTAGATTAGAGAAAGCTGAGCTGACTGATATATAGGAGGTGGTTAAAGAATCAGCAGAGCAGGTCTTAAGGGGTATATATGTGCACTTTTTGGGCTTTGGAGTCCAGTGGGTCTTCCTAATCAGTGATTAATAGGTCACTCTGTACCAAAACCATCCTTTGAGTAAGACCTTCCTCTTGACTTCTAAAATTATCTTCTTGTATCATCTTGGTGAGAATCATCTCTTTATGGAAGATGAACATCAGCCTGCAAGTGCACTGGGGGCGGGGCCATATCTATATACCAGTATCTGCATCGTTGCTAGAGGGTCAAAAAGCCAACTAAAGGGTAGAAGGTTCACAACATTTGTGGTAGATGATGCCAAATAAATTGGGTCCACACTACCTGCACTTAAAAACTAATCTTCATATCCCTAAAAAGATAATGGGGCACATTTACTTACCCGGTCCATTCACGATCCAGCGGCGCGTTCTCTGTGGAGGATTCGGGTCCGGCCGGGATTCACTAAGGTAGTCCACTAGGTGTCGCTGCTGCGCTGAATTCCGTCAAGGTGCACTGAACTTCTCCAAGCCGGTTCTGGTGCAGGTAAGCGCATGTCCGGTGACACACCCCCCCCCCCGATTTCCGTCGCATGCATGCCGGCGCCGATGCACCACAATCCGATCGCGTGCGTCAAAATCCCGGGGCAATTCAGGGAAAAACTGTGCGAATCGGTAAAATTCGGGTAAAACAGCGTAAAAAGGCGATTCGGGCCCTTAGTAAATGACCCCCAATATCTCCTCATTACTTCATTGGTTCATAGCCACAAAGATATTTTTCTTCTCCCACTTAAGGCCCCCACACTGTTTTTAAAGGGGCTTTCCAGGAATTATTACTGATGCCCCACGTTTAAGTAAAGAACGTCACTAGCCATCTCTGGAAACCACTTTAAGCAAAAATTCTTTGCAGCATATTTTTAAGTACACAAGCCATGAGAGAGAGATGTGACAGCTCCGACAACACTTTAGGAATTCATTACATGTGTGTCAGCAGGGCGGATAAGAATATCATGAATGGATATTATGCTGGGGTCAGCGCGGTCAGCCTACCCAATGATCACAATCACATGTACCGACTAGAAAATGCGAGATGGATCAATAAATTAATAGGTGCTGTGCCCCCGTAGCCTTTGTGAAGTGCTTTAATGGAAAACATAAGTTCCTGCCGTTACTTTTTGCTATTTTCCTGACAACGACGCCTGACATCTATTTAACACTGATGGTCCTCGAAATGATAGGCTGCAGAATCTTTTCAGCTTTTCTCTCTTTTCGGGGGAATTGCTCTCTTGTTCTGACACAATAGTGATAATGAAGCCACGCCGATGGATTACGCTCTCCTAGGAAAGAGGGTTTTTTTTTTCTAGATAAAGTGGACCTGTTACGCGCAAACAAATGAGGGGGTATCTATCAAGTGGAGAGAAATTAGAGAGGAATACAATGTATGGATTTGTGCTAATGTAATGAAATGGACTACAGGGTATGATAAATGTTTGCAATGTGAAGTCTTGGTTGGAGTTGTTAAGCCCAGTGCGGTGCCCCTGTTGCAGAGCCTGTTGCTGTGTCCCTGTTATAATATATACAGCCTAGTGGACTGCCCTTATCGTAGAGCCTAGTGTGGTGCCCTTGGTGTGGAGTCCAGTGTGGTTCCCCTGTCTTAGAGACCAGAGGGATACCTCTGTTGTAGAGCCCAGTGCAGTGCCTCAGTCGTGAAGCCCAGTGGGATACGTCTATCATGGAGCCCAGTGGCATACCTCTGTCGTCTAGCCCGGTGCAGTGCTCCTGTCGTTGAGCCTGGTGCAGTGCTCCTGTCGTTGAGCCCGGTGCGGTTCTCCTATTGTCAAGTGCGGTGCTCCTGTCGTTGAGCCTGGTGCGGTGCTCCTGACGTCATGCCCGGTGCGGTGCTCCTGACGTCATGCCCGGTGCGGTGCTCCTGACGTCATGCCCGGTGCGGTGCTCCTGATGTCGAGCCCCGTGCGGTGCTCCTGACGTCGAGCCCCGTGCGGTGCTCCTGACGTGTGGTTCCCCTGTCTTAGGGACCAGAGGGATACCTCTGTTGTAGAGCCCAGTGCAGTGCCTCAGTCGTGAAGCCCAGTGGGATACGTCTGTCATGGAGCCCAGTGGCATACATCTGTCGTCTAGCCCGGTGCAGTGCTCCTGTCGTTGAGCCCGGTGCGGTTCTCCTATTGTCAAGTGTGGTGCTCCTGTCATTGAGCCCGGTGCTCCTGTTGTTGAGTGCGGTGCTTCTGTCGTTGAGCCTGGTGCGGTGCTCCTGACGTCATGCCCGGTGCGGTGCTCCTGACGTCGAGCCCGGTGCGGTGCTCCTATTGTCAAGTGCGGTGCTCCTGTCGTTGAGCCTGGTGCTCCTTTTGTTGAGTGCGGTGCTCCTGACGTCGAGCCCGGTGCGGTGCTCCTGACGTCGAGCCCCGTGCGGTGCTCCTGACGTCGAGCCCCGTGCGGTGCTCCTGACGTCGAGCCCCGTGCGGTGCTCCTGACGTCGAGCCCCGTGCGGTGCTCCTGACGTCGAGCCCCGTGCGGTGCTCCTGACGTCGGGCCGCATGTGGTGCTCCTGACGTCGAGGCAGTTCACCTGTTGTAGAGGCCAACATGGTGCCCTGCCATAGAGTGCAGTGCCCATTTCATAGCGTCTAGCGCTGTGCCCTTGTCGTAGAGGCTCCATACAGTTGTACTGATAAGCTTTGTACATTCGCCCAGTATACTGTCCTTATTTTGTACAGCATTATAACAAATGTGCTTCTTTTCCCGTCATAGAATCCGTGGACGACTGTCCCAGTAACTGTTACGGTAATGGAGAATGTGTCGCCGGAAACTGCCACTGCTTCCTGGGATTTCTCGGACCAGACTGTGGAAGAGGTAAGAAGAAAATCTGGTGATAAGAAGAGAGGTTTATGAAGCGTAGAGGCAGTTGCTGAGGGGCCCCTGGAGAGATGGAGCCCAGGTCCAGCGCAGCCTTTATGACTGTGCTGAGGGATGGGGTCGGGTTTTGGTGTCAAACAACTGCTTCAAAGGCCTTTAGCCTCATCTGGAGGCCCTTCACCCTCTTCCGTTGTGAGGTTAAAGACTGCCGTTCTGATGTTTGTCTTTTAATATGTCCCCCCCCCCCCAGCGTCCTGCCCTGTATTGTGCAGTGGTAATGGGCAGTACATGAAGGGAAGATGCCTCTGCCACAGCGGCTGGAAGGGAGCCGAATGCGACGTCCCCACCAACCAGTGCATCGACGTGACCTGCAGCAACCATGGCACCTGCATCAGCGGGACCTGCATCTGCAACCCGGGGTACAAGGGCGAGAACTGCGAGGAAGGTAAGAAGGAGAGTTCTCATACAGGTTCTCGTTTGTATTCACTTTTACACATAATTCCCCGTGTATTGAATTAAAAAGAAATAAGACAGTTCAGGAGGTTTTTTTTCCGCTCTTGGCAAAGTTGAAATAGAAGCAAGAAGGAAGGATCTGAATACAAGAGAGGATGGGGAGGAGGGGGATGACTGCTGGTCTGGACTGAGCTGGAGCCACAACCAGAAAAACACAAGATGGAAAATCAAGCAAAAAAAAAAAAAATCTTGGCTCTGCCCCTGAGTAGAGTATGGCAGGGGATAGGGGGCAACCCGTAGTGGTGGGACCAGGGTCATCATAGAGGACATTGCACCAGGATAATACTTAACTGCCTCTAGATATTAGTGAGGATCAGGAGCTGGAGCCGAGTAACACAATCCAATGTGAAGCGTCCCCCGGAGGTGGAGGGGGGAGGTGATGGCAGGAAAGAGCCGCTTTACTTATCCCTCCTTCCAATGTATCTGGATAGCCACAGGCTGTCATGTCTACATGGATGTCAGCTAGTTACAGATGGGATGGATGGATAGAGGGATATACATGATAAATAGAGGGAAAGATGGATAGATAGGATAGATAGATATGATAGATAGATACAAGATAAGATGGATATATATTAGATGGATAGGAGATACATAAATAGATTGACTCAAATATATGAGATATAAGATATAGATGGATAGATAGAGGTAGATATAAAAGAGGAATGTAGATGGATAGATAAACCTAAACATCTCAGGTTCATATTCCTAATAGATTCTGTATTCAGTCTTCCTTCCACTGAAGCCATCACATCCACATAAGCATACAATATCTCTGGTTATGGAGGAGCTCCGCTCATATATTATTTACGTCTTGTGGTACAGTCCAGTTCCTCCTTGGCTGGGGAACATAGGATAGATCAGATCTCATTAGCTAAGCTTGGATAGTAGCACAGCTGGAGAGGATATATCTCCCTCTTCTCATAATGGACACGTTTGGTGACATATACCGCTAAGATTCCAATTCTACTGCTGAAATTATGTTAATTATATGGATTAAGAAGATTTGAGTCATGTTAATAGGACCATTTGCTTTTTCTTGTGATAGTTCACTGCTCTGCTGATGCCTTTACTAATAGAGGAAGGTGGAGATTCATATTACATTGCTGCCCCCTATTGACTCATATACATTGTATGAACTACCTCACATAATGTGACTGTCACTATAATTGCAATATTATATCTTACTGCTCATATGTACAAACTAGTGCTACTGATAATACTGTCCTACTGTTCAAGATTATAACTACTATAATACTGTCCCCTATGTACAAGAATATAACTACTATAATACTGCCCCCTATGTACAAGAATATAACTACTATAATACTGCCCCCTATGTACAGGAATATAACTCCTATAATACTGCCTCCTATGTACAAGAATATAACTACTATAATACTGCCCCCTATGTACAAGAATATAACTACTATAATACTGCCCCCTATGTACAAGAATATAACTACTATAATACTGCCTCCTATGTACAAGAATATAACTACTATAATACTGCCCCTATGTACAAGAATATAACTACTATAATACTGCCCCCTATGTACAAGAATATAACTACTATAATACTGCCCCCTATGTACAAGAATATAACTACTATAATACTGCCCCCTATGTACAAGAATATAACTACTATAATACTGCCCCCTATGTACAAGAATATAACTACTATAATACTGCTCCATATGTACAAGACTATAACTACTATAATACCGCCCCCTATGTACAAGGATATAACTACTATAACACTGCCCCTATGTACAAGAATATAACTACTATAATACTGCCCCCTATGTACAAGACTATAACTACTATAATACTGCCCCCTATGTACAAGAATATAACTACTATAATACTGTCCCCTATGTACAAGAATATAACTACTATAATACTGCCCCCTATGTACAGGAATATAACTACTATAATACTACCCCCTATGTACAGGAATATAACTACTATAATACTGCCCCCTATGTACATGAATATAACTACTATAATACTGCCCCTATGTACAAGAATATAGCTACTATAATACTGCCCCCTATGTACAAGAATATAACTACTATAATACTGCCCCCTATGTACAAGAATATAACTACCATAATACTGCCCCTATGTACAAGAATATAACTACTACAATACTGTCCCCTATGTACAGGAATATAACTACTATAATACTGCCGCTATGTACAAGAATATAACTACTATAATACTGCTCCTATGTACAAGAATATAACTACTATAATACTGCCCCCTATGTACAGGAATATAACTACTATAATACTGCCCCTATGTACAAGAATATAACTACTATAATACTGCTCCTATGTACAAGAATATAACTACTATAATACTGCCCTCTATGTACAGGAATATAACTACTATAATACTGACCCCTATGTACAAGAATATAACTACTATAATACTGCCCTCTATGTACAGGAATATAACTACTATAATACTGACCCCTATGTACAAGAATATAACTACTATAATACTGCCCCCTATGTACAAGAATATAACTACTATAATACTGCCCCCTATGTACAAGAATATAACTACTATAATACTGCCCCCTATATACAAGAATATAATTACTATAATACTGCCCCCTATGTACAAGAATATAACTACTATAATACTGCCCCCTATGTACAAGAATATAACTACTATAATACTGCCCCTATGTACAAGAATATAACTACTATAATACTGCCCCTATGTACAAGAATATAACTACTATAATACTCCCCCCTATGTACAGGATTATAACTACTATAATACTGCCCCCTATGTACAAGAATATAACTACTATAATACTGCCCCCTATGTACAAGAATATAACTACTATAATACTGCCTCCTATGTACAAGAATATAACTACTATAATACTGCCCCCTATGTACAAGAATATAACTACTATAATACTGCCCCCTATGTACAAGAATATAACTACTATAATACTGCCCCCTATGTACAAGAATATAACTACTATAATACTGCCCCCTATGTACAAGAATATAACTACTATAATACTGTCCCCTATGTACAAGAATATAACTACTATAATACTGCCCCCTATGTACAAGAATATAACTACTATAATACTGCCCCCTATGTACAAGAATATAACTACTATAATACTGCCTCCTATGTACAAGAATATAACTACTATAATACTGCCCCCTATGTACAAGAATATAACTACTATAATACTGCCCCCTATGTACAAGAATATAACTACTATAATACTGTCGCCTATGTACAAGAATATAACTACTATAATACTACCCCCTATGTACAAGAATATAACTACTATAATACTACCCCCTATGTACAAGAATATAACTACTATAATACTGCCCCTATGTACAAGAATATAACTACTATAATACTGTCCCCTATGTACAAGAATATAACTACTATAATACTGCTCCCTATATAGAAGAATATAACTACTATAATACTGCTCCCTATGTACAAGAATATAACTACTATAATACTGCCCCCTAAGTACAAGAATATAGCTACTATAATACTGCCCCCTATATAGAAGAATATAACTACTGTAATACAGGTAAAGAGTCTGTTAGGTACGTGGTCATAGCTTGTATTACAGTTTTCCTTGTCTTGTATCCAACTTTCCATGTCTAGGGGCCCCTGTGGTCTCTACTTCTCCCCTATATCCACAATGTTGCACTCACTCAAAAAGAATCAAAGCTCAACAATGAAAGTGAATCTAATCCTGAGAAAGCAAGGAAAAATCCTTTAGGGATGGGGGGGTGATAGTGGCCATTGTATCCGCCCTCTCATGAAAAGATCTCATTTCAACATGAAAAATGGTGATAGGATTATGATAAATGGGGCGCTGTGACACGTACATTCTCCTCTCATAATCCGGGGTCGGGGAGCTGAGGCAGCAGAATGGCCTCCTCTATGTGACAGAGACCCTTTATAAAACCTGTCTCTCTTTTCCCATTGACCTTCAGAGTAAGTGATTAATGACGGAGCGCTCTGTGTTTGTCATCTGTTAGAGGCTCCTCTCGCGCTGCGCTCATCCCATCTGCTGCGGTGCGTTGTAGATGGCTGCCCACCACCTCCTCGAGTACAGCCGCTTCATTCCAATTCGCCTTTTTCTATTTGCTTCCATTGAAACCTGGAAAAAAAAAATATATATTATCTAACAACTTTATGAGTTGGAAGAAAACCCTCAAAAAAAAAATTCTTACTTTCATTTTAGAAATTTTAAGCATTAAAAAAAAATACTGAGTTTTATTATTTTAAAAAATTCTCCAATTTAATTTAAACATTTTTTAATAAATTATCTAACACCTTTGAGTTGGAAGAAAACCCTCAAAAAAAAAATTTCTTACTTTCATTTTAGAAATTTTAAGCATTAAAAAAAAATACTGAGTTTTATTATTCTAAAAAATTCTCCACTTTAATTAAAAAAAAATTATAAATTATCTAACAACTTTATGAGTTGGAAGAAAACCCTCAAAAAAAAAGTCTTACTTTCACTTTAGAAATTTTAAGCATCAAAAAAATTCTCATCTTTAATTTAAAGATATTTAATAAATTTTCTTACTGAAACTTTCTGTGAAGATTCAAATTCTAATTCTCGATTAACTACTTCGAAAAAGTATAAATATAAATAGTTCCTTTAGGGAAAATAAATAAAAAAATGTAAGGGATTTGAAATGAATATAAAAAAGCAATTTTGAATTTTTTAAAATTGAGTCTAAATTTAAAAAAAAAAAAACAAAAAACTGAAAATTATTCTTAGTAATATAGTTTTTTTGGGGGGTGGGGAGAAATTTAGAACTAAATTTAGGAAATAAATTGATAAAAAAGGTAATGGTAAAATAATATGTATTTACATATTATTAATAATAATATTAATAATTTAGTAAAAAAAAAAATGCATTTACATAATAAAATAATCATAATAATACCATAATATCAATATCATAATTCCAATTCCATATTTATTCCAAAACAATCCTTAATTAGTGCATATTTGGTAAAGAATGTACCAAAGGGCACATAGTATGAGGATGTATTCCGGCATGTAGCACTTGCATTGCTTCTCCCTCTGTTTACCTGTAATATAATAATTATTATAATTATACAATTTTATTTATTTTTAGAATTGTAAAGTGCCTACAGAAATGGAAGTTTATTTTTAATTATTTTTATTATTTTGAAAATGATAAATGTAACTTTTATTTTATGCATTTCTTCTAGTGGATTGTATGGACCCCACATGTTCTGGGCGAGGTGTATGTGTACAAGGTGTCTGTCACTGCGCTGTCGGCTGGGGCGGGACAAGTTGTGAGAACCCCCGCTCTACCTGTTTGGATCAGTGTTCGGGACATGGGACCTTCCAAGCCGAGACCGGTGTCTGCACCTGTGACCCCAACTGGACAGGTCATGACTGCTCCATTGGTAAGATTGGGTTATACCCTCATTGTGTTGTACGTGTTGGGTATTATATACTGTATAATGGGGCTGGAGAGGTTGTAGACGATTTATCCTGTACTAAATGTGTGTATGTTTTGTGAAAAATTGATTTTTATTACAGGATTGTAGCTTTTCCAAGCACATTGTGGACATATCCTCACACTGCTGTGCTCTGTGCTTTCTGCAACTTGTATCAAGTATTGTTCCTGAAGAGATGTGTAATCATAGCTTTGTGTAAGTTGTTAGTAGCAGCAGGACTGTGAAATATGGATTTAAATTCCTGGATTGAAGTTTCATCAAATGCACTATGTTTCCTCACGCTGCTGGGAACTGTGCTATCTGCAGCTAGCCTTAACTATTCTCTCTGGAGAGGCATGTAATCATAACTTTGTGAATGTTGTTAGTAGCAGCAGGACTGTGTAATATGGATTTATATTTCTGTATTGAAGTAGGTGAAGGGTATACCCTCACACTTCGACCCTTTGCTCTGAGTTCCAAATGGATTATAGTTGTATACTAGTAGTATTCATTCTGGACAGTTGATCCTCGGAATGTGGGGGCGTCAAAATACTACACAGAGCACAGCAGTTGATTTGGAAAAGCTACAAGCCTGGAGAATAAATCCAAATTTCACAGTCCTGCTGCAACTAACAACATACACAAAGGTTTGATTACACATTTCTCCAGGGACAATAGAAATTAATGGAGCGGAACGGTCATGCATAGCCGTCTGCTCCATTAGTCTGACGGAGCGATGAGGGGTCCGACGAAGGTACACTGGACCCCATCGGACCCCTTGTTTTCGTGATCCATCGGGGTCTCAGCACCGAGACCGCCACTGATCAGCAAGTTGGGCCCTATACTGTGGATAGGGCCCAACTTTTCCTTGTGGGAAAACTCCTTTAAGAGCTCCCGGTATAGCTAGATGTATAGATAGAGAACTATGGGGCAGATTTACTTACCCGGTCCCTTCGCAATCCAGCGGCGCGTTCTCTGCGCTGGATTCGGGTCTGGCCGGGATTTACTAGGGCAGTTCCTCCGACGTCCACCAGGTGGCGCTGCTGCGCTGAAAAGCATCGGAACGCACTCAAGTTCACCGGCCTATTCCTAGTGAAGGTAAGTGCAAGCTTCACGACACATTTTTTGTTTTAAATGCGGCGGTTTTTCCGAATCCGTCCGGTTTTCGTTCGTCCGCGCCCCCCGATTTCCGTAGTGTGCCAGCACCGATGCGCCACAATCCAATCGCGTGTGCCAAAATCCCGGGGCAATTCAGGGGAAATCGGCGCAAATCGGAAATATTCGGGAAACACGTCGGGAAAACGCGAATCGGGCCCTTAATTAAATGACTCCCTATGAGTCCACCCCCACTAGAGGGAGCTGTAATCTCTGTAGTTAACCAGTATGCGTTACATGCGTAAGCTCCCTCTAGTGGTGGCTTAGTGCTGTCTAAATTTTACCGATTAAGTTAAACTATAGAGAATTATTAGACCTGAAATGACATAACATAGTTGTCATTTCGGCTTTGTATCTTGTTTGATGCTATAGTGGGACTCATTACTGAGTCTGTATTAGGACCCCCCCCACCCCCCTGCCCGTCCAGGCTATAGATCCGCTGCTGGGATTTGTAGTGTTATCACACCTGTTTGTTCACACTTCATATTCGCCCCCCCCCCCCAATGTTTATCCTGGCGCGTTTGGTGCCATCCGCAGAGGCTTCTTCTGCAATCATTAGCATCCTGACAGCTGTTTCGCTCGCTGACCCAGAAGCCTCCGTTTACCGCGCCGCCATCTAAGCACAATCTTTCCAGTCGACTAAACAGATTTTAAGTATGATACGGCCTTTTCTATAAGCGGTGATGGATAAACTCCAGCCGCTAGCAGCGTGCGTGTGCTGGCATCCCCCCCCCCCCACTGCGTGTCTAATGTATCTCTCTAGACATTGTCATATCTCATTGATCAACCCACACTTGTGATGAGGCGCAGGACCCCCCACGGGCTTTGAGGTCTCTGAAGTTTGCAAATGAAAATCTCATGTTAAATTCATGCGATGCCAAAGGACACGGCCGCCCGAGGTGCACAACCCACACCCTCTCGGGGTGATATTCACACCTCGGCTTGCTGTAAAGCTTTCATTTAGAGGGTGTGAAGCTCACCAGAGGAGGCGTCGTGTCCTCCAGGAGAGTCACCAGGACTTTAATATTCGGGATGAATAAACATAGGCTCAGGGACGCCAAGGTCATACGTCTGTCTTGTCTCAGAAATGTCTCTGATGAGACATTGGTATTGACCCTGAAATGTGCAGGTTGGAGGTATAAGACTTGGTCGAATCACTTATAGTCTCCAGTATAATCAATTTCTATTGATTAAAAACGGAGAATTTTACCCTCCGGGTTCTGGGGCGTTTGGACATAATAATTATTCTTTATTTATATAGCGCACACAGATTACGTAGCGCTGCACAGAGTTTGCCAGATTAGTCCCTGTCCCCAATGGGGCTCACAATCTAATCAACCTACCAGTATGTTTTGGAGTGTGGGAGGAAACCGGAGGACCCGGATGAAACCCACACAAACACGGAGAGAACATAAAAACTCTTTGCAGAGGTTGACCCTGGTACTTGAACACAGGTCCCCAGCGCTGCAAGGCTGTAATGTTAACAACTAAGCCACTGTGTGTGGACATCTGTTTCCAGCCTCCAAAAGTGTGTGAATATTGATGTTCTTTGATAGTCTATTAGTAGATATTGTATATCCCTAACATTTTAGGATGGTTAAAAGTTAATATCGAAATATCCCTGGTGATCTAGGGTCCAGTGAGGCAGTATCTATTGTACTTGGTGGTCTGGGGTGATCATATGTTATCAATCCCTATTTCAGAGTGGGTCTGATTTAATATGTAATATCCCCAGTTTTGTAGGGTGGTTATTGGTCATATCTACGGTAATATCCTTTGTGTTTTAGGCTTATAATATCCCTGGTGGCCTAGCACGGTCATAGGTAATACATAATATCCCTGGTGGTCTACAGTGCTCATATATAATATCCTTAGTGTTCTAGGCTGGTCATATGTATTATATCATATCCCTGGTGGTCTAGGGTGGTCGTAAATAATATGTACATTCGTTCCCTGGTCATCTTGGGTGGTCATATACCATTCTCCTCTGGCATCAACAAGGCATTTCCGCCCACAGAACTGCCGCTCACTGGATGTTTTTTCTTTTTCGGACCATTCTCTGTAAACCCTAGAGATGGTTGTGCGTGAATATCCCAGTAGATCAGCAGTTTCTGAAATACTCAGACCAGCCCTTCTGGCACCAACAACCATGCCACGTTCAAAGGCCTCAAATCACCTTTCTTCCCCATACTGATGCTCGGGAGAACTGCAGGAGATTGTCTTGACCATGTCTACATGCCTATATGCACTGAGTTGCCGCCATGTGATTGGCTGATTAGAAATTAAGTGTTAATGAGCAGTTGGACAGGTGTACCTAATAAAGTGGCCGGTGAGTGTATAATGTCTTTTATGGTCTAGAGTGGTTATAGATAATATTTAAAATCCCTTGCGGTCTAGTGTGGTTATAGTTACTATATATAACTATATTACTATATATAAATATATATATACCTTATATACTCGAGTATAAGCCTAGTTTTTCAGCACAAAAAATGTGCTGAAAAACCCAAACTCGGCTTATACTCGAGTCAAAAAAATAAATCAAAACTCACCTTTCCGGTGGCCCCCGTAGATCTTCTGTGTGATCCATCCGCTACAATGGTATTGTTGTGCTGCACAACGGGGGGGTTATATACACTGGGGCAGGGCCTATCAGGCTATATACACTGGGGCAGGGGCTGGCAGGCTATATACACTGGGGCAGGGGCTGGCAGGCTATATACTGGGGAGGCTGTGACCAATGCATTTCCCACCCCCGGCTTATACTCGAGTCAATAGATTTTCCCATTTTTTGTGGTAAAATTAGGGGCCTCGGCTTATACTCGGGTCGGCTTATACTCGAGTATATACGGTAATCCTTCTTGGTATTATGTGGGCAGAGGTCCCCGTGGTGTTAGGGTGGTATGAGATGATATGTTATGTCCCTGGTGGTCTGGCGAGATTTTGAATTGTAGTTTTGAGTTGCAGTAATATCTATTATTAGTGATTTACAATTCTCTTTATATATTATATAGTATTTTTTATGGTTTAGTGTTGAGTTGGTGGTAAACAGATCCCTTGGGTGGTCTTGGGCAGGAACATTAACCCCATTTCCCTTTTCACTGTCAGAGTCTGTTGACCGTGTTTAATAATAAAATAGTTCACAGTGGGCTCCCCCTAGTGGCGTCATATTTGTTCCAGAATTGCTAATTAGAGGTACTTAGAGCTTCCCATAAGTTTTTCCCATAAAATATGGGTCAGTATTGGGCTAGTGTACTTCTACAGGGTCAATTCTACACTGATACAGTATCATTAGTAGGATTAGTTGCACCGGATATCCACAATGGCCGCCTTTCTTCTCCATACACCAGAAAACCTTAGACCTCTTTTTACGTTCTACGTTACGTTCTATTTCTCCGCGGCTGCACTCCCAGTAATGGTCTGTAAGCTGACGGCTTATTCACGTCTCAAATATCCTAACAGATGGTCGGTAACATCAGCGTACGGGGCATGAGGTACGGGACAAATGGATTGTGTAAAGCCTACACAGCGGAAGTCCCATCTGTGCTCCGACAGCACCTTCTCCTACAGAAGAATTCAGCTGCTATTCTACAAACGAGAGGGAAATACCGGAGGTGGTCAAGCAAACCACAAAATCCATGATTTTGTTGCTGTTGGAAGTTTGTTCCTTTCAAATTTTTCGTATTTTAATGATCTAGAATTTATGGCCAAAGCTATTTTTGGGACTATCGTGGAGAACATTATTTAAACCCAAGGCCCTTGTAACAATGGTTAATGATGTTGACGACTTTCCCTAGGAGTGGTGGCCCGACTGCTGATGGGATCCCATTGATTGATGGCACATTTCACACTTTTCGGCAGACACACGTCTATTCTCTTGATGTGCTGCTGGCCAATCTAGGTAGACCTCCTAAGACATCTAGAAGTGGTGTAGATGGCCATCAGGTTCTTCAACCAATCTTAGCTTCCCTCTTCACTGATGATTCCTTGGTTGAAACTGCTCAACAACCAAGTGGATACAAGAAAAAGTTTGGGCTTTCTCCCAAGTTTTGGGAAGTGGAGGCCATTGGGGGTCATTTACTAAGGGCCCGAATCACGTTTTTCCTTCGCGTTACCCGAATATTTCCAATTTGCGCCGATTTTCCCTGAATTGCCCCTGGGATTTTGGCGCACGCAATCGTATTGTGGCACATCGGCGCCGGCATGCACGCGACGGAAATCCGGGGGCGCGGCCATAAGAAAACCCAACGGATTCGGAAAAACCGCCGTATTTTTTTTAAAAAATGTGTCGCTTGACACGCGCTTACCTGCACCCAGGGTAGGACGGTGAACTTCAGTGAACTCCGATGGAATTCAGTGCAGCAGCGACACCTGGTGGACATCGGGTGCACTACCTTAGTGAATCGCCGGAAGACCCGAATCCTCCACAGGACCGGGTAAGTAAATCTGCCCCATTGTGTGGCCTTCTAGTTCAGAAGGTCAGATGAGGTTTTATGTGAAACCAATTTCTTTAGAGTGGCCTTGCCATATATTTGATCCTTGTGCACTTTGTGGCACCTCTGTATTTGGTGGCCACTGTATTTGGTGACCTCGTCCACAGTCTTTGACTAGTATTGATACACCCGGACGACCAGTAAACACCTTTTTGATTGCCTTCTTTACAAAAACTTCCACATGCTCGCCTACAAAGTAGGTCAAGCTCATTGCTGGTCATCTGGGTAATAAAGCAAGCCCGACTCATAGTCTAACAGAAAGATGACAAGCTCCAAAAGTAAAGTGACCTGCCATGGCAGTCTTCTAAGTAGACTCGGGCCCCTCAAGGGGCTTTTTTATTTTTAGCTTTTTCCTTAATCTCCTCCAGTTGCAGGGGTGTTCACAGCCTTGTCAGAGGTCAAATGTGCAATCTGTGACTTTAATGGGAAAAACGAGGCCTCCTCCCGGATCCTTGTAAAAAAGCTGAAAATCTTTTGCACAGACCAAGCTTCCTCCTCGCAATATTGGCCCCTTGTGGTAACTGCCAAAGGACAAGTGCTTTGTTCAGATCTCGATATGGAGGAAGGTCAGAAGCCAATCACAGCCCCCGGCAGCGAGTCTCCTTCACAGGAGCTATTCCTTCACATGTAGAAACCTGGACATCTATTCACGTGGAAGTTTTTCTTTGTAGCGTTCAATAAGCATTGTCTTATCGATTCAGGAAGACAGAAGGACAAGGCAGTTTATTAGATACATGTATGAGAGACTGAAACACAGAGGGGCAGGAAGTATATTGTCACTTCACCAAGGAGTGCAGATAATGAATGAAATATTGAATATTTGTCATGAGCTTAGAAATAGATCGGCCTAAGAACTTACATGTCACTTATGGATTTAATCCACATTACAGCCCTAACAGTGCTGGGATGGAATAATATAACTACTATAATACTGCCCCTATGTACAAGAATATAACTACTATAATACTGCCCCCTGTGTACAAGAATATAACTACTATAATACTGCCCCCTATGTACAAGAATATAACTACTATAATACTGCCCCCTATGTACAAGAATAGAACTACTATAATACTGCCCCTATGTACAAGAATATAACTACTATAATACTGCCCCCTATGTACAGGAATATAACTGCTATAATACTGCCCCTATGTACAAGAATATAACTACTATAATACTGCCCCCTATGTACAAGAATATAACTACTATAATACTACTCCCTATGTACAGGAATATAACTGCTATAATACTGCCGCCTATGTACAAGAATATAACTACTATAATACTGCCCCCTGTGTACAAGAATATAACTACTATAATACTGCCCTCTATGTACAACAATATAACTACTATAATACTGCCCCCTATGTACAAGAATAGAACTACTATAATACTGCCCCTATGTACAAGAATATAACTACTATAATACTGCCCCCTATGTACAAGAATATAACTACTATAATACTCCCCCCTATGTACAAGAATATAACTACTATAATACTGCCCCTATGTACAAGAATATAACTACTATAATACTGCCCCCTATGTACAAGAATATAACTACTATAATACTGCTCCCTGTGTACAAGAATAGAACTACTATAATACTGCCCTCTATGTACAAGAATATAACTACTATAATACTGCCCCCTATGTACAAGAATATAACTACTATAATACTGCCCCCTATGTACAAGAATATAACTACTATAATACTGCCCCCTATGTACATGAGTATAACTACTATAATACTGCCCCCTATGTACAAGAATATAACTACTATAATACTGCCCCTATGTACAAGAATATAACTACTATAATACTGCCCTCTATGTACAAGAATATAACTACTATAATACTGCCCCCTATGTACAAGAATATAACTACTATAATACTGCCCCCTATGTACAAGAATATAACTACTATAATACTGCCCCCTGTGTACAAGAATATAACTACTATAATACTGCCCTCTATGTACAACAATATAACTACTATAATACTGCCCCCTATGTACAAGAATAGAACTACTATAATACTGCCCCTATGTACAAGAATATAACTACTATAATACTGCCCCCTATGTACAAGAATATAACTACTATAATACTCCCCCCTATGTACAAGAATATAACTACTATAATACTGCCCCTATGTACAAGAATATAACTACTATAATACTGCTCCCTATGTACAAGAATATAACTACTATAATACTGCCCCCTATGTACAAGAATATAACTACTATAATACTGCCCCCTATGTACAAGAATATAACTACTATAATACTGCCCCTATGTACAAGAATATAACTACTATAATACTGCTCCCTATGTACAAGAATATAACTACTATAATACTGCCCCCTATGTACAAGAATATAACTACTATAATACTGCCCCCTATGTACAAGAATATAACTACTATAATACTGCCCCCTATGTACATGAGTATAACTACTATAATACTGACCCCTGTGTACAAGAATATAACTACTATAATATTGCCCCCTATATACAAGAATATAACTACTATAATACTGCCCCTATGTACAAGAATATAACTACTATAATACTGTCCCCTATGTACAAGAATATAACTACTATAATACTGCCCCCTATGTACAGGAATATAACTACTATAATACTGCCCCCTATGTACAAGAATATAACTACTATAATACTGCCCCCTATGTACAAGAATATAACTACTATAATACTGCTCCCTATGTACAAGAATATAACTACTATAATACTGCCCCTATGTACAAGAATATAACTGCTATAATACTGCCCCCTATGTACAAGAATATAACTGCTATATAATGTATATTATATATCTATTCTGATGTGTGGAGTTGCTGCCATGAGCCGCTGTTATATACAATAATCCCTTTTGGCTTATGAATCTTGTGTTGTATTGTCATAGTTACAATGATACAATTTGCGGTGTGGTGCATTATGGGTAGAGAGGGTTGAGGTAAGTGTATTTGGTAAATGAAGTTTTTCTCTTTAGAAGTTGCTGTGTGTTATTTCATTACCTCTCTGTGTAAAGTAATCAGGTCAGCGCTAATAAGGCAGAATTGAATCACCGCTGCAAGTAAACCCTTTACTTCTTGATATAAGGTCTCGAGTTGACTTCAGTCTTGTAGCAATTTGCAGTTTTCTTCGAAGTTGACGCAATTTTGAACAAACTTGCCAAATTATCTTTAAATGTCAATGGAACCCTGGAAAAAGCAACAGCTTTTTGTTATCTTTTTAATTTATGCATGGATGGGGCGCTATTAATCCAAGCCATTGCTAAAAGCTCCCATCTAAAATAATATATATTTTTTAAGAACCACGTTTTTTTTATTCCAAAATTCTAAATATGGGCACTGTGGAAGATCATGTAGTAATAAGGTTTTTTGATGTGACCACCTTTGCTGATATATGACGTAGACATCTTGTTATCACACCACCTTGGCTTGTAAGCAGGGCCAGATTAAGGGTGGTGGAGGCCTCTGGGCGTAAATTGGTGGGGGCCCTTCCAAGAATGTTTTTGGAAGTATGTAGCCTGCCAGCCCCCTGTACTATATAGCCTGCCAGCCCCCTGTAGTATATAGCCTGCCAGCCCCTTGTAGTATATAGCCTGCCAGCCGCCTGTACTATATAGCCGGCCAGGCCCCTGTAGTATATAGCCTGCCAGCCCCTTGTAGTATATAGCCTGCCAGCCGCCTGTAGTATATAGCCGGCCAGCCCCCTGTAGAATATAGCCGGCCAGCCCCCTGTAGAATACAGCCGCCAGCCCCCTGTAGAATACAGCCGCCAGCCCCCTGTAGAATACAGCCGCCAGCCCCCTGTAGAATACAGCCGCCAGCCCCCTGTAGAATACAGCCGCCAGCCCCCTGTAGAATACAGCCGCCAGCCCCCTGTAGAATACAGCCGCCAGCCCCCTGTAGAATACAGCCGCCAGCCCCCTGTAGAATACAGCCGCCAGCCCCCTGTAGAATACAGCCGCCAGCCCCCTGTAGAATGCAGCCGCCAGCCCCCTGTAGAATGCAGCCGCCAGCCCCCTGTAGAATGCAGCCGCCAGCCCCCTGTAGAATGCAGCCGCCAGCCCCCTGTAGAATGCAGCCGCCAGCCCCCTGTAGAATGCAGCCGCCAGCCCCCTGTAGAATGCAGCCGCCAGCCCCCTGTAGAATGCAGCCGCCAGCCCCCTGTAGAATGCAGCCGCCAGCCCCCTGTAGAATGCAGCCGCCAGCCCCCTGTAGAATGCAGCCGCCAGCCCCCTGTAGAATACAGCCGCCAGCCCCCTGTAGAATACAGCCGCCAGCCCCCTGTAGAATACAGCCGCCAGCCCCCTGTAGAATACAGCCGCCAGCCCCCTGTAGAATACAGCCGCCAGCCCCCTGTAGAATGCAGCCGCCAGCCCCCTGTAGAATGCAGCCGCCAGCCCCCTGTAGAATGCAGCCGCCAGCCCCCTGTAGAATGCAGCCGCCAGCCCCCTGTAGAATGCAGCCGCCAGCCCCCTGTAGAATGCAGCCGCCAGCCCCCTGTAGAATGCAGCCGCCAGCCCCCTGTAGAATGCAGCCGCCAGCCCCCTGTAGAATGCAGCCGCCAGCCCCCTGTAGAATACAGCCGCCAGCCCCCTGTAGAATACAGCCGCCAGCCCCCTGTAGAATTTAGCCGCCAGTCCCCTGTAGAAAATGGCCACAAAATAATACACTTCATACTTACCTCACCTTCCCTTCCAGTGATCCCACAATGCTACAGGCTCTTCCTCGTTCTTAGGGCAGCCACCGACCACTGCAAACACAGTTGCCATCGCTGGGGGAGATCGCCGATGCACTGTTTTGGCGGCAGCATGTACTGATCGGACGCCAACAGCGTGACGTCATCACTCGCCACCGGCGTTCCAACACAAAGTGGTGGGGGCCCCGGGGCTCGAGCCCCATGAGACCCTTCCTTTAATCCGGCCCTGCTGGTAAGGGACATGGCCACCTTGGCTGGTAAAGGAAATGGCCACTTGGCTGTTAAATGACGTGGACACCTTGGCTGGTATATGAGTGGGCCACCTTGGCTGGTATATGAGTGGGCCACCTTGGCTGGTATATGAGTGGGCCACCTTGGCTGGTATATGAGTGGGCCACCTTGGTTGGTATATGAGTGGGCCACCTTGGTTGGTATATGAGTGGGCCACCTTGGCTGGTATATGAGTGGGCCACCTTGGCTGGTATATGAGTGGGCCACCTTGGCTGGTATATGAGTGGGCCACCTTGGCTGGTATATGATGTAGACACCTTGGCCAATAAATAATGTATCCACCTTGCCTGGAATGAGACATGGTTACTGTGGTTTGGCATATATGTGGCCATTGTGACTGATATTTTATGTGCCACATTGGCTGGTATTGTTTTGTTTTTTTGTTGGCCTTTGTGCTTGGTATATGATTTGACCCACTTAATGTGGCCACTATTTATATTGTTCTTTTGTGGCCATTTAGGCTGCTATTTTTTATGTGTCTGTTGTGGCTAAAATTTGATGTGGCTCTTATGAGTTTGTGGCCACTGTGGCTAGCATTCTATGTGACCACTGTGGCTAGCATTCTATGTGACCACTGTGGCTAGCATTCTATGTGACCACTGTGGCTAGCATTCTATGTGACCATTGAGGCCGCTATTTAATGTGGTCGCTGTGGCTGATATTTAATGGGACCAGTGGCCACTGTAGCTTGTATTTATTATGACCACCCCTGGATAATGGCCGAGAATCCCCATACACAGTCTCTTCCTCTCAGATGGTCGGTTGTAGGGTCATTGAATGAGCCAACATGGACCCCAGCTACAAGACCCCGAGAGGTCCGACTTGACATCTCTGAATAGTCAGAATGATAGTCAATACCCCCAATAATTATTCCCATATAGCATATGTGATGTAGCCTGGAAACCGGTATGCCCAAAAATGTTGTCATTTTTGCTTAAAAACCTAATTAAACAATGTAATACTTCTACAGTCATTGTAGCTTCCTCCGGACTTGTCATGTCCTATCTCCGTCCAAGAGAAAAGTTTTCATTGAAGTCGGAGATAATCTTTTGCACCGGATGGATTATCCTGCAACCCAACAATGCACCCATTGTCCAGGGCCCCCGGGAGTCCCAGATCATTTTTTATTCTCTCATGTCATATTACTGGACCCCCCCCCCCCCTTTGGTTTTAAAATCATAACAAATTTATCTACAAGTTGATGTTTTTACTTACCCTTTTCTAATTATTTTTTTTTAAATAAACTTTTTTATATTTGTTATGATTTTATTAAACTTTTTGATTTTTACTTTTCCTGTGACATTTACTTGTACCATTGTGTAATTTGAAAAGAAAAAGCTTTCACACAATGAAAAATAGTCTCGAGTGTCTAATGGAGGGGGGGGGGAGGGTTAATGAAATTCGGCCCGGGATGGCAGGTTAACGAGTGGCGACGCAGGCTGTGTAGCACCCGGCTGTGTTATCAGTCATTTATTCCTGCATTGTTTTCACACTTAACCAGTTTTTAATTAAATATGACTTCTGTAACGTTCTGCGGGAGAGATACTACCTGCCCCTCCCCCACACGTACTGGGGGCCCCAATGGATTTTTCCTGGCACAAAAAGCTTTACGGGGACAGAATGAGACAACAAATAGGAGAATCAATCATGGGAGACCTTCAGCGGCTACGTCCGTCCTCACTTTCTCTCTCCTCTCCGGTCTCTTTGTAATCTGCTTATGAGATTCTCATTGTCAGGAAGGATTAGCGGGCCGTAGGAATTCTCCCCCCACCCCCACCACCCCCTTCGACAATGGAGAGGTATCCGGCCGCAATGTTTATTGATGTCCCTGTCCCCCCCCCAACCAGTCACGGAGACTGGAGGGATTACATAATATGTCAAAGAGACAAATAAGTAGTGATGAGCAGGCCCAAATCCAGATTAGGGGCCCCCGAACCCAGACTTCACCCAGAGATTTGGGTGGCATTCAGGCTCAACTCTGAGCTGGACTCTTAACACCCACAATTGGGGCAAGAACCGATCACGGATGTTGTCTCTTTAAATGCTGACAGCACCAATTGTGGGTTATCTGTGGGGTGATTGTTCGGGTTAATTCTTTAAAAAGTAAAAAATACAAAAATACATAAATAAAAACACAATTATCAACAAAAAACTTTGAAAAGATTTAAAGAGTTTAAAAAAAAAGGACATAAGGGCCAATCATGGTAGTTTGAGAGACCAAACCCGAACTTGAACGGGTGTCCTCATCCGTTCAAAAAAAAAATGCACTTAAAATGGATTTTAAAAAATTCCAAAACCACCAAAATGATATTATTTTTGACAGTCCCTGTTAGACCTATTGGACTTGACACCCGATAAGAAAACACATCATTGTGTAGGGCATTTGTTTTTACTTATCCCCAGGGATTTGCCCATCAAAAGGGAACTTTATTTACATTTTTATGCAAATTAGTTTCCCGTTGCACTAAGGGTGTGGCCACGACTACCGACACACCTGTTTTCTTATTTCTATGCTGCTCCCCATCACCAACCTCTTACACAATGATTATATCCTTCAAGGAACTAAAGTGTAGAACGAGGAGCACGGGTGCACTAGCAGTCACTGCCCCACCCCCAATGCACTGGGGGTTATAGGAGATTGGGCTATATCTCCTTCATACATACCATAGAGGCAGACCCGGTGCCCTTCAAGGGAATGGACTAAATACTAGACCAATTGATTGGAAAAGGACATACCGGTAAGGTATCATGGACATATTATTGAGGCAGGAAACAAACACTGGGACCTTCTGTCTTGTCTCTGTGGATGCAGCCAGCAATGTCAAAAATGGAGGTTCCCCTTGTTACGACTATGTCTAGTGGTCAGATTCGGTAACTGCAGTCGGCCAAGTGTTTCCATGCAATACATGGACAATTCGGGTCCCTAGAAATCCAAAAAGTATATGACACAGAGGCTAATTATTTTATGATTGACTACCTATATACAACAAAAAGTTAATTATTTTGTCCACCCTTAAGCAAGACGCCCCCGACATTTTGAATGAAATGGGTATCTCCAAGAAGACAAGATTCTTAAATACACTCAGGATAACAAAATAACACATTCTCTAATTCACTGTCAGCACACAGCTCCTCACAGCACTAGAGGAATCATGAAGTGTCTGGTTAGTGAGTCCCCACCCACACTCTGGAGTTTTACACTGGCAATAAAACTGAGTAAAATTGTAAAGTAAGGGGTTAAACATTATCTTTCTTGTGTAAACATCACTAAGGGATTAAAATTTGAGAATTTTCTGTCTTGGGCAAACCCCTTTAAGTCTCTCAATAGTGAGTTGCTTTTGAATGATTTGCTTGTCCTAAACTTTAGTGATCAGCACCAATCATTCTGTATGTGCTCAGTTTCCCTACACTGCCACCTTTGGACATAAGCGGTATTACAAGGCTGTAATTGAAATGAATGGTCAGCCTGTTAAGACGCATACATCCGGGGTCCTCCAGTGGTAGAGGGACTCTTTTTGTATTCATTTGTATTGGCTGTTTCTTTGGTGGAGCAGTGAGAGTTCAACCTATAACATCCTCGCTCATCTTGGGTATACTGAGTCGTTTAGGTTTTGTCTGGTCCTCTGTAATCCTGGTATTCGCTCCAGCCTCCTCCCCCTGTACATTCTCGGGCTCTTGAAGTTTCCCGTGAAGTGTCGTCTGTCATCTCATTTCTGTCTTCTCAAGTCGTTTTCAGCCTCCGGCACAAGAAAACAAATTTTGTTTTCGGAAGTGGCGGCTTTTTGTAATGTACCTCTTCCCCATCGATTGTTTCTAGCATTTTCTCTGTGACTAAAGTAAAGCAGCTCAACAGCTTTAAGGTGATGTGAAAAAACTGAGGTCAGAAACTGAGTTAATTGATGGAGCCCCACAGGAACACAGAGCTTTTGGACATTTTTGGGGTTGTGTTAGTAAGGATAGACCAGATGGAAGAAAGAGAAGAGACTTTCAGCAGCACAGAGTGTTTCAGCTTAAAATTACTCACTGTTTTCTTTAAACTTTTTACATTTAATTGTTTCATTTGTATTTGTTTCTGCAGAAATCTGTGCGTCAGATTGCGGTGGTCACGGTATGTGCATTGGAGGAAGCTGTCGCTGCGACGAGGGCTGGATGGGCACAGCTTGCGACCAGAGGGCATGCCACCCGCGCTGCAACGAGCATGGAACCTGTCGAGATGGGAAGTGTGAATGCAGCCCTGGCTGGAATGGAGAGCACTGCACCATTGGTAGGACAAATGGAAACTACAAAAAAAAAAACCATGAAAAACTAAAGTTTTAAGTGAAAAAAAAGGCATGCTTATCATAATGGAGGGGTTGTCCGTGCGGCATGTGCAGCTTCGTCTTAGATTTTTAGTTCTGAAATCATCATTACCACATGTCAAATTGTAACAAAATGTCCTTTCATTTGGTGATAAGGAAAAAAAAATCAGGCATAGCAAGGATTAGGTAATATATGTGTGGCCAGGTGAGCAGAGTGCCTGGGGTGTGCTTCAGTGTGTGCCGAATGCATCACCGATGTTGACCAATGACTCACAAAAAAATAAGTATTAATTCAATTTTGAGCCTTGGAGCACCGCAAAACTATGATCATTTCGAAAGCATCTCGAATCCCGGACGAGCCCCCAATATTTTCTGATCTTTGAAAGAAGATTATGGAAAATATTCTGAAGTCTTGTTTTCCATTCATTAGTGCCCCCATATCTCAAAACCACAACCAAGACACTGTATAAGTCTCATATATTTTAAAAGGCACTCTCATTCAAAGGGGTTTTTCCCACACTAAAAATATAGATAACATCCATAAAATAGAAACTTTTACATCAGATTGGTTGAGCACAGATCAACTGTTTTCAGGAACAGGAAGAAGACGGCTCCATTCCCTGTGTAGAGGCAAGACCAGGTTGCTACATATCAGCATCTATCCATTTGAATGGGATCTAAACTGACATGACACAGTTCAGCCACTAACAGAGAACAGTCTTCTTTCTGTTCCTTTCTCCATCTATTAGTTGATCTTCGGGGGTTCTCGTTGTTGAACCCACAGTAATCTAGATAATTATTCTTGGGATAGGTCATCAATATTTTACAAATCCCCTTTCAAAAATAGGCACCCAGTGTGGTTGCCTACCTTGAGGCCAATGACAATATAATAATTTTTGTTTTTAGGATGTGGGAGGGTTGATGCTCTGCTCACTCATGGACCATCAGTTTGCCATATCATCATTGGTCATAGCTATTCATGACATTACCATACTGCTTCGCTGTGTGTATTGGTTCAGGTGTAACACCAACCATCCTTTTCTATTTATTTGTTTACATATCTAGTTATTTAGTTATTATATTTTCGAAATTTATTAAATCTGCATTTACAATGTGCAATTTAGGGTCAGTTCATACCTAAGTAGTCAGGGTGGAGATCCTCTTGCCTGGCCATGAACTTAACTTTGGTTGAAAGGAAAGCAGTAGTCCTATATTGCAGGACTGTAGCTCCATGTGCCCTGGTGATGTGTCCTCACACTGCTGTGCTCTGTGCAGGCAGCGTTAGATATTGACCCTTAAGAGATGTGTAATCACACCTCTGTGTGTGTGTGTTGGTAGTGGCAGCAGGATTGTGAAATATTGTTTGATATCTCAGGATTGTAGCTCCTCACAGTGCAATGGTGACGTGTCCTAACGCTGCTGTGCTCTTAGCTCTCTGCATTCAGCACTTTGATCTGTGTAAAAGCTGTAGCATTCAATTGGTTTACTATTACAGCAAGAATTAGGAGGAGGAGCTTAATGCAGAATGCACAGAGCACAGCATTGTTCATCAATAAAAGCTACAATCCAGGAATATAAATCCATATTTCACAGTCCTGCTGCTACTAACAACATACCCAAAGGTCTGATTACACATCACTCCAGGGAAGATACCTAAAGCTGTTGAACCTATTGATGGGTTCCCTTTAAGCAGTACCTTCCTACATACTTCATCCATACTGTTCCAGATTCCATAAGATTTTTCCGTTTCATCCCTGAATTTCTAGTCTCCACATTAGTCCATTAACCCGTTCCTACCCGTCACAGAGAGAGTCTAATCCCATTCGGCATTGATTGTATTTCTGATGGGTGCCTATCCTCTGACCTTGTAAATTTTATGACCTATGGAATTGGCTGGATAAATTTATTGAATGTAAAAACAATTTGGCAAAGTCATAACCGTCACAGAGAAGAGGGCAGAGCGATGACGAGAGCGAAAAGTAATAAAAGTCAGTAATATCGGCACAGATGAAAGGACATTGACTGGGAATGAGATGAAAAGTTGCAGTAAAGCTTTCTCCTTGTCCTTGTGTAATGTGTCTACCTGCATGGCCTCCCCTCCTTGTTCTATGTGCATTCGTGTCATTGCCTCGTCTGCTTTATAGCCGAAAAATACTCCAAAAAAAAAATGTCCTAATGTCCCATTGCTGCTCCGCTTAACGCATTTGTAATACCTTTATAGGACCACGAAGCATCCATAAAATATGGGATTGTACAAGCGGGGACCCAACATCTCCGGGTGTAGATTCACCTTGGAACATGATAATATTCTGTAAATTGTATACGTTTCTACTCCAGTCACATCCAAAGCAGCATTCAACATTATGAGGATACTCCTTAAAGGGAACCTGTCACCAGTTTTCATTCCTTTATACCACCAGCCCCCTCAGGTAGGGGAGTAGTATTCCCTCTTTTATGTTAAAGGACATCAACCACCAGCATGAAAGACTGTATGTAAATGAGCCTCAGGGGCTCCAGGCTCCATTAACACCTATGGAATAGGAACCCCTCCGGCTCATTTGCATACAGCCATTCATCCTGGTGGTAGTTGTCCTTTAACATAAAAGAGGGAATTGTACAAAGGACATTTCATCCCCTACCTAAATTTCACCAATTTACCTCCAGAGGCAAATATGACTCTTCTCATCCAGTTTTAACATGAGATGAGTCAAGTTTAGTGGTTGCAGGGGGAGTGTCACTTGAGAAGCAACTATTTTCTTTCTATAGCACCAATAGTGTCATATTAAATGTAAGAATTTCCTCTTTAAGTTCATCTCAGGCTTTTGAGATACATATATAGAGATACAGGCAGCTAAAGATGGAGTTGGAATTACAAGCTGCAGATAAAGTTCAGTTCCCACCTATTTTTTAACCAACTGCATATATAAAGTTATATAGCGCTCAGAACCGTATGCCTAATCTGAAAGTTGAGATTCTTATCTTTAATATGACACCAGGAGCATGTCTCTAAGTGCTACACAACAGAAGATAGGAGCTTCTGAAGTGACTCTACCTTTTCAACCACTAAACTTAACTCGTCTTATGTGAAAATGGGATGAGAAGAGTCATATTTGCCTGATTTTGGAGAATTTTTTTTATAGCCAATCAGGTTAGTTGTCACATGAAAGAGGGAATTCTAGAAAGGACATTTCCTCCCCTAGCAGAGGGGGCTGATAATTTAGTGGATAATACCTGGTGACAGGTTCCCTTTAAGATCTCCAGTTGCGGCTCTCTGTTTCCCCCTACTGGATAAGTCTGTATAGAACATATTTTCTAGGGCTCTGATGCTTCCACGTAACCTCGCAGTGGGGTAATCTCTAGTACTCTTAACTTTGCATCATCTATAGAAGTGGTTGTTGTGGAACTACTATTCCCAGCATCCTCTGACAACCTGCAACTGGACATATGTTGCATTATATGTCCCAGGAAGCAAAAAGCAGTGCATTCGGTAGAATTTTGGCTGCAGCTTTGGATGTGAATGGAGTATGAGATGCATATATCTATTGATATATTGATCTATTTAGAGATTTACACACCTAAAAGTCTGTCCATGTGTTTGTGTTGCCTCCGATGTTACAAATCCAGGGATAGAGGGGCACAAACATGCACAGGGTATTACCCCGAATATGAAGTCTTGTGGCTTGGAATTATCATTTCCTTAAAGAATACAAGAGGGTAACTAGTAAGGAGACGAGGCCTATTTGGGGACTAGACAGTTCCCCAATGTAAGCAATTTTATGGGTTGGGGCACTACCATATGGTGATGGAGCGCCTACTGCTGGTGAGGAGCAAACTTGCACCTCTTCATATGCAGGGCACTTGACCGATGGCATTATTTGGGTCCAGAAAAGTTGAGGCCCCTCTATTTGCAGAAGTCAAATCTGAGGGCACCTATAGTTATATTTAGGTGATGCCCACCTTATTGGCATGGGGAATAGGGGTGAGTGCTACAATTAACCAGGCAGAGTCTATAGAGAAGTCCAAAAACCTCACTCAACTCTGTAGACCCCTCAGTCCGGACATCATTGACCCCCAAATTACCTATTTCTTACATTTGACCCTCCAGTTCCTTGTACATTATACTTTTGGCTTCTTAAAGGTGAATAGTGGTTACTGCCAGGCATTACTAATTGTCCCTCTGCTATTGGTCAAGGACTTCTCCTTGAAGGAATCCATAAGAAACAGCAAAGGATCAGACTGTCTTCTGATGTGGATGACTTCAGATGAAATTCTCCCAACTCCCAGGGCCTTTTAAGAAAAAAAAAAAAATTCTTAAACGACATCTACCACCAGGATGAAGGATTGTAAACCCAGCACGCTGACATACTGGTGTGTGCCCCCTCTGGTAGGATCTGCTCTTCCTTAAGCTTCCCATGCCCTTGTTTTCTAAAACTATGCAAATGAGCCTGAGGGGCTGTAGCTTGGAGCCCCTCAGACTCATTTGCATAATTTTAAAAGCCCCTTTTTTTGCAAAAACTAGGGCACAAGAAGCTAAGAAAAGAGTGGATCCTGCCAGAGGGGACACACACCAGCGTAGCAGTGTGCTTGATTTACAATCCTTCATCCTGATTCATTCCTTTAAGGAAAGAAGTTTTCCTCCAGAGCTGAAATCGTACAGCAGCTTGTGATTTGCTTCCATGTAAAGGTTTACAGACTCTGTGCATGTTTGTGTGTGGCCAGGCAGACGGCGGCTCTATAACACAGCTTCTCTTCTGTCCTTTGTGCTTTGTAGCCCCTGCACAGCCGGCTAGCACCCAGCACTTATTCAACCCTACCTTAAATGTCCTGTCTTTTATTCCCCAAGCCCACTATCTGGATAAGGTAGTGAAAGGTATTGTATCCGTTTTCCTATTGTCTTGTGTTACCACGGTATTGTTGCACCTGCTATGTGTTCTTCCATCTGAGCTGTCTTGTGTTTCTGTCACCTTTAAGGGCGGCCATCTTGGAGGTTTGAGGTACAGACGTGCCTCGTACATATTTTATACAAAATGGCTGCCTTCTTTATCTGTAAGGAACATACAAACATTGACTTTTTTATACCTTTTTTTGGCTTTTTCACTGGCTTCACATTTTTGTCTAATATTCACACATTATGTTTTTTATTAAAATTATTTTTGTATTTTTTTTTAACCTCCTGTGAGTAGAGTTGCCCTTGGATTTAGCATAACAATCTGACGTGTGTTCAAGGACCTTCATAATGTATCTGACAGGAAACCTTGGTGATTGGCTGAATGAGTTAGAGCATTATTATGAAAGGCCTGCCCACGCTTAATAGGAAAGCTAGAAGACTCCACCCTAATTAGTAAGGGTCATACTACTACTCCTACCACAACGGATAGAGAGCTGAGGGGGTTAGTGGAGGATGAAAAGATGGGAGACATCGTGCCATATTTTTGAGAATTAAGCATCCATGTCAGAGATAGACCCACCCATGCTTAGTATTAAACATGCACTTGACCACTCGTATACTCCTCACACCTGTGTACAACAAGGTTTATATTAGCTCTGAGGTCTAACAGGGTTTGAGAGTTATTGCCCTTGGTTTTAAATAATTAGCTTACAACTTGTTAGAGAGTCCCGCCCATGCTTAGTATTAAACATGCACTTGGCCACTCCTATACTCCTTACACCTGTGTACAACAAGGTTTATATTAGCTGTGAGGGCTAAAAGGGTTATTGCCCCAAGTTTTGATTAATTAGCTTACAACTTGTTAGAGTCCCGCCCATGCTTAGCAATAAACTTGTACCTGACCACTCCTACCCTCTTACATCAGTGCTGGAAAACAACAAAGTTCATACTACCCATCTCTACCACAAAGGATAAAAAACCTGGGGTAAAGATGTGGGAGCTAACAAGGTCTGAGAGAGATTGCCCCTGAATTTGATTAATAAGCTTACATATCCAAGGAAGTCCCACCCATGATTAGCAATGAACGTGAAGTAGACCACTCCCCTACTATTACATAATTGTTAGAAAAAAAAAAGGGTTCATACTACAATGGATTGAAATATGTAGGGGAACGGAGGCTAACAAAGCTTAAGACATCTATTTTACATATATTTTTAGATCAATCAGAAAGAGCTCTACCCATGCTTAGCAATGAACTTACACTTGACCAAGGTTTCTCAGTTACATCCGTACTAAAAAAAATATTAAAAATAATGTCCATGATAATCATCTTTGCTATAAGGTATAAAAAGCTGGCTGAAACCATTAAGGTCTGAGAGAGCTTGTCTCCAATTTTGACCAATGAGCTTACATATCTGAGATAGACCCGCCCATGATTAGCAGTGAACTTGCACTAGAGCTAACCTCCTCTATTAAAGTAGTGCTAGAAAACATCACAATGTCATAAATCTCCTCTAATTGTGGAGAAGGGTATATTGTAGTAAAGTCTGAGATATTGTGTGCCTGTTTTTGACCAATGAGCTTACATATCACAAATAGGTCCCGCCCATGCTTAGCAGTGTACTTAAACTAGAACGCTCCTCCTGTATTACAGCAGTGGGAGAAAAACATGAGAGTCATACTAACATCTCTACTAGATAGAATGCTTTGGGATAAAGTGAACTGCAGTACCACAATTGGCCTTTGAAAAAGATGTGGCGCTGTTTTGTTGAAATAATAATAAAAACAACAACCAGCACTGAAGAGTAATGTCCGATAGTAAAAAAAAAAATTCAGTCATCCGGGCAAAAAAAACCCAAACATTTTATCTGGATTTTCTAAATATAAATTAGGTTAGGAAAAATTCATCGCACTTTTTGGTGTCCCGCAAACGGCGACCGTGTCTGGAAATCAGCGATTTTTTATTTTTTTTTACACATTCATTTGTCTTCTCCAATTATTGACTTTTTATCTCCCGCTTTCAATAAGTTAATTGAGTGGCTGCCGGAATGAACTAGTCAGCTATGAATATTTTGTTATTCTGAATGTTTTCCAAGATTTTTCACTTGACGGGGTCCGTAATTCATTAAAAGTTACAGCTCTGGCAGCGATTTCACGTCCCGCTGAAAGTCACATCCAGATATTCGATGAATCTCCTCCAAGTTGTCCAAAATTTCATCTGGGACTAATGGTCCCCAAAACATAATGGATGGGTCCATTTGACCGCTACTGTATCCAGATAATGCACTGTGCTGCATGACACACTCAGCTCTGCTACACGGATACATCCTGCTCCATGGCTGCCCCTTACGTTCACTATAGACCCCATTTCAGCATCTGTGTTTGCTGTCAGTGACTGCAAATTTTCTCCTTTACTTTCGGAGGTTAAAATACCTAATAGAGACATTATACTTCTCATAGCTGAGGTGTTGTTACAATGTAGCAACTAAGGCAATTCTCTGTTAAATAAAAATAACAGCGCCAATCTATTGCGCCTAATTGAAGTTTGCTACATTGTATCAGTGCAGATTACATGTGTCAGCCTGGTGTTTAGGTGTGGAGGACTGGATACAAATGTAGCAAAACTTCAGCTGTGAAAGGTAATATGAGTGAAAGGGGTTTTTAGGGAAAACGCTAAAGCTGCAGCCAGTAATAGTTATTGTCCCTGGCGAAGATGTGTAATCATGTCTTTGTATACGTTGTTAGTAGCAGCAGGGCTGTGAAATATCAATTTAGCTTCCAGTATTGTAGCTTCTCCAATGCCCTGTGGATGTGTCCTGACACTGCTGTGTTCTGTGCCGTCTTCAGCCCGTGCTAGATATTGTCCCTGGAGAGACGTGGATGTTGTTAGTAGCAGCAGGAATGTGATATATGGATTCATATTTTAGCATTGTAGCTTCTCCAATGCACAGGGGGTGTGCCCTCACACTGCTGTGCTCTGTGCTCTTTGCAGCCAGTGCTAGATATTGTCCATGAAGAGAGATGTGTAACAGCAGGAATGTGATATATGGATTTATATTCCAGGATTGTATCTTCTCCAATGCACTGGGGAAGGGGGGGGGGGTGTTACTCCTCACACTGATGTGCCACAATCTTGCTGCATCTTCCTCGCAGCTCCTCCCCTCTGCCCTTTGTGAGATATATAGCATATTTCTGGCTGAATACTTATATATGGTTCTCAGAGTAGATAAAAGGGGGTGTGGAGCTTTTCAATGTAGAGAGCACAGCAGTGTGAGAAGCTACTGTGCAATCCTGGAATATAAATCCATATTTCACAGTCCTGCTGCTGCTAACAACATACACACAAGTCTGATTACACAACCATACAGGGGCAATACCTAACACTGCAACTTCAAACATGCTGACAGTTTCCTATAGTGTAATTGCTGGATAGCACCTGAGGACTGGCATGTGACCACCGCAAATCTTACTATTAGTGGTATGGTGGTATTATTTACTACTGTCATCAGGTTACATTATGTGTGGAGCTGGTGTTACTGCATAGCATTGTATGGCGGTATTATTTGAGCAGTACATAATGATGGTGTCCCAGGATTGTATGATGGCATTATATGAGCATGTTATGGCAGTATTATTTGAGTATGTATGATGGTATTATTGGAGCATTGTATGATCTTATTATGTGAGCATTGTATAGCTGTATAATTTGAGATCTGTATGGTTGTATTATTTGAGCAGAACATGATGATATTGTATGGCTGTATGAGAACTATATGATTGTATTATCTGAGTACTATATGGCTGTATTATTTGAGCAGTACATGATTATGGGGTTCCAGGACTGTATGACAGTATTATTTGGCACTGTATGATGGTATAATTTGAGCACTTTATGGCGGTAGTATTTTAGCAGTGTATGACGGTATTATTTTAGCACTGTATGTCTCTATCATGTGAGCACTGTAGGGCTGTATTATTTGAGCGGTACATGATTACGGTGTTCCAGGACTGCATGACAGTATTATTTGAGATTGTATGAAGCTATTATTTGAGCACTGTATGGCTGTATTATGTGAGCACTGTATGGCTGTATTATTTGAGCAGTAAATGATTATGCTGTTCCATTACTGTATGGCGGTATTATTTGAGACTGTATGATGGTATTATTTGGGTATTGTATGGCGGTATTATTTGAGCACTGAATGATTGTATTGTTTCTGCAGAGTGTGCAGATGGTATTCGGGTACCAGATGGCTGTATTATTTGAGCAGAGAGTGTCTGTAGCATTGGGGCATTGTATGGCATTATTATTGGAGCATTGTTTGGTGGTTCTGTATTAGCACTGTATGGCGGTATTATCGGTGCACTTCATGTGTGCAGCTGGATACATATAAGGATGGGTGAGATGTTGTATGATCTATAGGGAGGACACTCATTCCGGGGAGCCCTCCGTGTGGCCTTTGCTGTTTACCTCCCAACTTCTTCATCAGGGAAAGAGGGAGAAAAAACTTTGGGCCAAATAAAATAAAACCAAACCCCCTCAACCTGGAGCAGCGGGACAGGCCCTGAAATTTGGGGGAGGGTTGGGAGTGACTCAATGTGTTCCTTGTAGATAGAAGCTTCCGCTTTCCATGTACCTATAAGATGCTACAATGTATCGTGCTGTGATTTAGAACCCTCCTCTATAACTAGCGCCCCCCTATGTCCGCTTCTGTTTTTGCAGAGGGATGCCCCGGCTTGTGTAACGGCAATGGCCGCTGTACGCTGGACATGAACGGCTGGAACTGCGTGTGTCAGCTGGGATGGCGAGGCTCCGGGTGCGACACGTCCATGGAGACAGCCTGCAGCGACGGCAAGGATAACGATGGCGGTAGGTGGTGGCGGTAATGGCGGCAGCGCTGCGCTCCCCATAATTATACCGAGTGCTTGTCATTCATCCATTCCCCTGATGGGGTAATTGCAGGATGCAGGGGGAGGCCGGGGCCATTATTGGAAAATATCAGTAAATGAAGGATGCGCGCAGGTAATGTTTGTCATTTGCTTCCCCTATAATTATCCTCACAATCCGCTCACTTCAATCTCAGGGTCATTTCGACGCGTTTCAAGCGAAAGAAAATGCCCTAATAACAACAATGCATTTATTTGTTTGTATGGAGGGAAAAAAAACATGAAAGTATTGTGCAGAGAAAGAGACAAGAAGCACCAACAACCTCCATTATTAACCTCCATTATTAACCTCCATTATTAACCTCCATTATTAACCTCCATTATGTGATGTGGATTTAAAGAGACAGGACACCCACAGAGAAGTTATCAGGGTGTCCTCTATTACCACAGTGACTCCAGTAACAGCAGAATAGTGAGTGCAGCTCTGGTGTATAATACAGGATGTAACTCAGGATCAGTACAGGATAAGTAATGTCATGTATGTACACAGTGACTGCACCAGCAGCAGAATAGTGAGTGCAGCTCTGGAGTATAATACAGGATGTAACTCAGGATCAGTACAGGATAAGTAATGTCATGTATGTACACAGTGACTGCACCAGCAGCAGAATAGTGAGTGCAGCTCTGGAGTATAATACAGGATGTAACTCGGGATCAGTACAGGATAAGTAATGTCATGTATGTACACAGTGACTGCACCAGCAGCAGAATAGTGAGTGCAGCTCTGGAGTATAATACAGGATGTAACTCAGGATCAGTACAGGATAAGTAATGTCATGTATGTACACAGTGACTGCACCAGCAGCAGAATAGTGAGTGCAGCTCTGGAGTATAATACAGAATGTAACTCAGGATCAGTACAGGATAAGTAATGTCATGTATGTACACAGTGACTGCACCAGCAGCAGAATAGTGAGTGCAGCTCTGGAGTATAATACAGGATGTAACTCAGGATCAGTACAGGATAAGTAATGTCATGTATGTACACAGTGACTGCACCAGCAGCAGAATAGTGAGTGCAGCTCTGGGGTATAATACAGGATGTAACTCAGGATCAGTACAGGATAAGTAATGTCATATATGTACACAGTGACTACACCAGCAGCAGAATAGTGAGTGCAGCTCTGGGGTATAATACAGGATGTAACTCAGGATCAGTACAGGATAAGTAATGTCATATATGTACAGAGTGACTGCACCAACAGCAGAATAGTGAGTGCAGCTCTGGAGTATAATACAGGATGTAACTCAGGATCAGTACAGGATAAGTAATGTCATGTATGTACACAGTGACTGCACCAGCAGCAGAATAGTGAGTGCAGCTCTGGAGTATAATACAGGATGTAACTCAGGATCGGTACAGGATAAGTAATGTCATATATGTACACAGTGACTACACCAGCAGCAGAATAGTGAGTGCAGCTCTGGGGTATAATACAGGATGTAACTCAGGATCAGTACAGGATAAGTAATGTCATATATGTACAGAGTGACTGCACCAACAGCATAATAGTGAGTGCAGCTCTGGAGTATAATACAGGATGTAACTCAGGATCAGTACAGGATAAGTAATGTCATATATGTACACAGTGACTACACCAGCAGCAGAATAGTGAGTGCAGCTCTGGGGTATAATACAGGATGTAACTCAGGATCAGTACAGGATAAGTAATGTCATATATGTACAGAGTGACTGCACCAACAGCAGAATAGTGAGTGCAGCTCTGGAGTATAATACAGGATGTAACTCAGGATCAGTACAGGATAAGTAATGTCATGTATGTACACAGTGACTGCACCAGCAGCAGAATAGTGAGTGCAGCTCTGGAGTATAATACAGGATGTAACTTAGGATCGGTACAGGATAAGTAATGTCATGTATGTACACAGTGACTGCACCAGCAGCAGAATAGTGAGTGCAGCTCTGGAGTATAATACAGGATGTAACTCAGGATCAGTGCAGGATAAGTAATGTCATGTATGTACACAGTGACTGCACCAGCAGCAGAATAGTGAGTGCAGCTCTGGAGTATAATACAGGATGTAACTCAGGATCAGTACAGGATAAGTAATGTCATGTATGTACACAGTGACTGCACCAGCAGCAGAATAGTGAGTGCAGCTCTGGAGTATAATACAGGATGTACTGTTAGTGTAGTGTGGTGTACATGCCTTGTCTTGTACAATCTGCAGCCTGGTATTGCATTATCTTGTCTGCAGTCCTGGTGTGATATTACACGGTGTATCATGTAGGGTCATCTTTACGGTCCGCTTCCCTTGTATCTACTCCTGGTGATGGAAACCACATTGATGAGGAGCGCTGATAGTTTATCTGGATTTATTAAAGATGAGGATTTGGGTGGAACTGGGAAGAAACCAAATAGTAACCAATATAGAATTAAAGGGGAACAGTGGATGTGAGTGTGGGTGGGCTGTGGGTGTCGGTGTGATGGGCTGTGGGTGTCGGTGTGATGGGCTGTGGGTGTCGGTGTGATGGGCTGTGGGTGTTGGTGTGATGGGCTCTGGGTGTCAGTGTGATGGGCTGTGGGTGTCAGTGTGATGGGCTGTGGGTGTCGGTGTGATGGGCTGTGGGTGTCGGTGTGATGGGCTGTGGGTGTCGGTGTGATGGGCTGTGGGTGTCGGTGTGATGGGCTGTGGGTGTTGGTGTGATGGGCTCTGGGTGTCAGTGTGATGGGCTGTGGGTGTCGGTGTGATGGGCTGTGGGTGTCGCTGTGGGTGGGCTGTGGGTGTTGCTGTGGGTGGGCTGTGGGTGTCGCTGTGGGTGGGCTGTGGGTGTCAGTGGGGATGGGCTGTGGGTGTCAGTGTGATAGGGCAGCAGGTATGGGGGTAATATTATATGGCTCTGGGGTCTGCCAATGTTATGGGGGCACCTCCTGCATGACCTGACGTTCTGTACATCACATGACAAAGCGACGAGTAATCCCGCTCCGTCTGACTCTGGAATTACTTGGCTCACAAAGCAGGATTAGTGGAAGTGCGACCATCATAAAGCCGGAGATTTTCCTAATTGGCCTCATAAAATAGGATTTTTTTTTTTCATGGAAGCTCCTTGCACCATGAAGATCATCCACTGCATAACACAGGCTGAGTGTCTCCTCTGTGATCCAAAGGGGGATGTAGCAGAGTCGGGTCTGTGATGAGTTGTGGGATGACATAATGCAATAGATCCGGTGACAGACGATGTATCCTGGTAATGAGCGCATCACTTGTACCAAATGACAAACTCTGCTCCTCTACATCTGATAAATCATAAATCCCCAGTACCCAACCAACATGTGATGGGCTGTGCCCCGTGTACATCTTGGGGACTGTGCCCCGGCTGCGTCTGGCGGGCTCTGCCCCATGCAAAACTATAGATCAGCTGATGTGTGACATATGACAAACCCCACTCTGCTACATCTGAATGGATCTATTACACAGCGGCACAATCTCATCTTTCCCCCAAACGCCCTTGAAAGCGATTTGTGCACACTGCTCCGGTGTAACTAAACACTTCCATTCCTCCTGGCTCCATGCGCTGCGATACCATTATTTCTTCTTGCCTCCCATCTGGCACATGTCACCGCAGCGACGTATTATCCTCCTCACAGCCGAGCGAGAGTGCAAGTGACTACTCACAAGTAACCGCAGACTTCTCCACCAGTCACAGCAATCACATTCTGGCCTTCCCAAGATGTTGGGTGTTTACATCTAAGATAGAGGACCCAGAGCAAAGATCAAAATGGGCCCAAATTATATTATCTGGTGTGACCGCCCACTGATCCTGATCCGGTATTATACTCACTATTCTGCTGCTGGTGCAGTCACTGTGTACATACATGACATTACTTATCCTGTACTGATCCTGAGTTACATCCTGTATTATACTCCAGAGCTGCACTCACTATTCTGCTGCTGGTGCAGTCACTGTGTACATACATGACATTACTTATCCTGTACTGATCCTGAGTTACATCCTGTATTATACTCCAGAGCTGCACTCACTATTCTGCTGCTGGTGCAGTCACTGTGTACATATATGACATTACTTATCCTGTACTGATCCTGAGTTACATCCTGTATTATACTCCAGAGCTGCACTCACTATTCTGCTGCTGGTGCAGTCACTGTGTACATACATGACATGACTTATCCTATACTGATCCTGAGTTACATCCTGTATTATACTCCAGAGCTGCACTCACTATTCTGCTGGTGCAGTCACTGTGTACATACATGACATTACTTATCCTGTACTGATCCTGAGTTACATCCTGTATTATACTCCAGAGCTGCACTCACTATTCTGCTGGTGCAGTCACTGTGTACATACATGACATTACTTATCCTGTACTGATCCTGAGTTACATCCTGTATTATACTCCAGAGCTGCACTCACTATTCTGCTGGTGCAGTCACTGTGTACATACATGACATTACTTATCCTGTAGTGATCCTGAGTTACATCCTGTATTATACTCCAGAGCTGCACTCACTATTCTGCTGCTGGTGCAGTCACTGTGTACATACATGACATTACTTATCCTGTACTGATCCTGAGTTACATCCTGTATTATACTCCAGAGCTACACTCACTATTCTGCTGCTGGTGCAGTCACTGTGTACATACATGACATGACTTATCCTGTACTGATCCTGAGTTACATCCTGTAAATCTTTTATTTTATATATAAAAATGAAAAACATTACAACAATAAACATAAATCAAGCCATAACTTCTGGCAAAACAAAACAATAATAATAATAATAACAAAACAATAATACAAACTAAAAGAGACTTACAAAAATCTCCTGGCCCAGCCACACACACCACACAATCAGCATTATAAAACAAAACCTTCACCCAATCCCACCACCTAATTTTTTTTTTTTTTTTTTTATATAATTTTTTATAATAATTTTTTTTTTTTTTCCATAAATAACTAAAGAATACACAGCAAAAAAAAGACAAACAGGAAATAAAAACATTAAATATAACTAACTAAATCCCACGCCCATCACCCTCCCACCCAGACACTGGTCTAACGTCCAAAGTTCGCGCTATATAGTCCAGACCAGTGCCCAGGATCATACTGTCCAAATCCCGTCCACCCCCCTCCCAACCTAACACCCTAACACCAACACCCCAAAACCAACCAAGCTGTATACACATTAACTATAACTACATAAATACACACTGTACACAAAATACAAACACATTAAACATATCAACATATAACAAACCAACCACATAAAGCCCAGGTTCGGCGCCTGCAAGCCCTACATCACTATAACCTCAGATACAAAACAAAAATCTACAGTGTCAGCATCAGCCGCAACACCAGGAGAGGAGATGACAGACTAAGGGACACTAAAGGAGAACCCCCTCCAAAGGAGAGAGGCCCTCCCCGTGCCCAGCCTCTCATACTCCAGAGAGCGCACCTTCACCAGGTCACCCAGAATGTTCCTAACCACCTCATCCACCGGGAGGATTTTACGCTGCGTCGATACTAAACACCGTGCGTTCCACGTGTGGTACCTGACCACTAGACTAACTAGGAATAACGTGCATCGGTCCCGGCCACCCAGGCCTCTGAATGCTGCATAGGCCCACTCCGCATAGGAGAGACCGGCCAACCCGGGCCAATGGATGGAAGCGCCCACCCGGTTGTACACCTCTGTGTTAAAGGGGCACTGAAGCAGGAAGTGGTCCATGCTCTCCAGCAGGCCACCGCACTCCTCCCGGGGACAACCCCTTTCCTCAGAGCTCCTACACTTCAGATTGTCCCTCACACACAGCTTTCCATGGAAGCAGCGCCAAGTCAAGTCCCAAAACTTCAAGGGGATCCTGATGGAATTCAAAAGACCTAAACCCACCCCAAGATCCCGACTTGGGCAATCCCTGAGGGCCAGAGGCTTCTGGAAATGGGTCAACAGAACCCTTTTGTCAAGGAGTTTCCTCGACATGGTCCTGATCTCCCACATTCCCAGACCCCACCGGCGAATCACCTTCAGAACCGGGGTAGCGTAAGCCGGAAGATGCCCATGTGGTGTACGGAGATCCTTCACTCGCCCTCCTGTCTCCCATTCCTGGAAGAAAGGCCGAAACCATCCCCTGCAGGAGTATACCCACGGAGGAGCCCTCTCTTTCCAGAGGTTTGCTACATTGATCTTAAGAAAGGTATTCACTAGGAACACCACAGGGTTGACCATACACAACCCTCCTTGTCTCCTCGTGCGGTAAGTAACCTCCCTCTTGATTAGGTTCAGCCTATTCCCCCATAACAGCTGGAAGAACAGACTGTACACCCGAGTCCAGAGGGGTTCTGGCAACATGCACACACTGCCCAGATATATCAGCAATGGGAGCAGGTAAGTTTTAATCAAGTTCACCCTTTCCCTGAGGGTCAAAGACCAACCCTTCCACTGGTCCACCCTCTGAGCGGCGATCTTAAGCCTGCCATCCCAGTTTTGCATGGGGTAATCCCCCTGGCCAAATTCGGTGCCGAGAACTTTGGCAGAGTCTTGGGGCCCTGGAAGAGTGTCCGGGAGATCAAAGCCTGGATCCCCCTCTCCCAGCCAGAGACTCTCACACTTATCCCGGTTGATCTTGGACCCAGAAGCCTCTGAGTAGCGGTCAACCTCTGACATCACCCATTGCGCCTCCCCTCTCGAGGACACAAAAACGGTGACATCATCAGCGTACGCTACCACCCTTAGAGTGGCTTCCGGTGCCGCCTGGTCCATCCCGACTCCCACCAACGGCCCACGATCAACCCTCCTAAGGAATGGGTCAATCGCGAACACGTATAAAAGTGGGCTCAGAGGACAACCCTGGCGAACACCAGACCCGACCTCAAAAGAGCGGCCAATCCAACCGTTCACAAGCGGGAAACTCTCTGCCCCTGCATACAAAACTTTCAGCCAATTGACAAACTCCCCCGGCAGGCCATACCTCAGAAGGACAGACCAGAGGTACTCGTGGTCAACCCGATCAAACGCTTTTGCCTGATCCAAGGACAGCAAGTACCCCTTCCAGTTACCAGCCCTGCCCTGCTCCACTGCCTCCCGGACACAAAGCACAGCACTAAATGTACTGCGGCCTGGAACAGAGCAGTGCTGGGTCCCCGAAAGGAGCCGGGGCGCAAACTGCACCAGCCGATTAAACAGCACCTTTGCCAAAACCTTTCTGTCCGTATTGAGAAGCGCTATGGGACGCCAGTTCTCAATACGAGATCGGTCCTTACCCTTTGACAGAATGATCAGGGCAGACCTCCTCATTGACTTCGGCAGAGCGCCCGAGGAAAGACACTCATTGAATACCTCAGTCAAGAGGGGAACCAAGGCGTCCTTAAAGGTCTTATAGAACTCAGATGTTAAGCCATCCGGACCTGGCGATTTCTTGAGGGCGAGCCCTTCAATCGCCCGGCTGACTTCCTCTTCCCTGATCATCTCTGTCAAAACATCAAGAGAGGGGTCTACTCCTGGCTCAGGGACAGTTTCAGCCAGAAAAGCCGATATCACATCCCGATCTAGATCCTTCCTGCCCAAGAGGTGCGAGTAGAAGGATCTGACGACCTCCAGAATCCCTGATCTGGACCTTTTCAGGGATCCCGTACTGTCAACCAGTCCTGTGACAACTTTACCATTCACTGACATCTTGCAGTTTCTGTAAGGGTCGGGCGAGCGGTATTTCCCGTAATCCCTCTCAAAAACCAAAGATGCGTGTCTATCGTACTGACACCTCTTCAGCAAGGATTTCACTCTGGAGATGTCCTCACGACTACCTCCAGTCGAGACGAGATGCTCGAGTTTCCTCCTCAGGCCCTGATACAGGCGGTACCTGTCCAGGCTCCTGAGGCTCGAGAGCTGGCGGAAGAATCTCGCCACCCTTTTCTTGAGCATCTCCCACCACTCTGACTTACTGCTACAAAGGCCCAGCAATGGTACCTGGCTCTGAAGAAAGTCCTCAAAGGATTGTCTTATCTCCGCTTCTTCCAGGAGAGACGAATTGAGCTTCCAGTAGCCTCTTCCCATCCGGGGGGTCTCTGTAACATTCAGAGAAAACAAAATTAGACAGTGGTCGGAGAACTCCACCTCAACAACGGACACTGCTGAAGAAATGGCTTCCTCCTTTAAATAAAACCTGTCTATTCTAGACCTACAGCTACCCCTATAATAGGTGAACCCCGCGTGGCCTGGGGTGTGCCGGATGTGGACATCCACCAGGCGAGCCTCACTGGCTATGCTATTAAGAGCGACGCTATCATAAGTCAGCTTGTCTCTGGAACCTCCCCTATCCTGGGACCTCGTGACAGCATTGAAGTCCCCTCCAAAGACCACCTGCCGACTAGTAAAAAGGTAGGGCTTGATCCTCATAAAGAGACACTTCCTGTCCCACTTGGACTGGGGACCATAGATGTTAATTAGGCGAAGTTCTTGTCCCTTCATGAGGACATCCAGGATCAGGCACCTCCCCATTTCTAACTCAATAACTCGTCGGCATTCTACCGGTGCGGTAAAGAGGACCGCCACTCCGCTATACGGCTCGGCCGCAAGAGACCAATAGGAAGGCCCGTGTCTCCATTCCCTCTTAGCTTTAAACACGGCCGCCAAATCTGGCAGCCTGGTCTCCTGCAAAAATAAAATGTCGGCTTCAACACGGCCGAGAAAATCAAAGGCTGCAAATCTAGCCGCATCAGACTTAATGCTGGCGACATTAATGGACGCCAGCGTCAACGGAGTGGGTGCCGCCATCATGAGTGATTGAGTTAGACGGCTTTTTTCTTATTGCTTCCCCTCCCCCGACTCTCCTCTGACGATGATCCCCTTTCTTTTTTCCCATCAGATTTAGGGCAACTTCTTTTTAATGAAATTGTGGTGTCCATGTTATTATTGGACCCCAAGGACCCACCCGGACCACCCTCTCCTTCGTCCTTGTCTCCTGACTCTGAGTCAGTCTCCCACTCTGAGGACCCGGCTTCCCCAGAGGATAGAGACTCGGCGCCCCCTGCAGGCTGCTCCGCCGCCACCTCCAGAACCCCACCCTCAGCCTCTCTTCCCGAGGAGGCGATCTCATCGAGGGTGAGGAACCGGTTGGAAAGCTCAACCAGAGGGGAGGAAGTTTTCCCTTCCTTAGGTACCTTAGATACGCCGCGTTTTTTCTTTTTCTGCTTGCGCTTATTTTCTAGCCAAATCCTGTTATCCTCATCCATACTCTCATAATGGGAGGACGTGGAGGACATGGCACCTTTCTCGCGCTCCATCCTCCTGACCTCCTCATCCAACTCATCATCCCTCAGGGCCTCAGTAGCATGACCAGCCTCTGAGGAAGGACCCAGGGTCACCCCAGCAACCTGAGGCTTCCCCAGTTCTCTCCCTTTTTGTCTGGCTTCAAGCCGCCTCAACTGAGAAGGTGACTTATTCTTGCTTTTCTTCACAGGCCCCTCAGCTCCTCCACCTCTGCTGGTACCTTCCCCAGCAGAAGCAACCACATGGCTCTCCTCCACTGGGGTCACAACCGCATTGGCAAAGGAGCGAGGACAACGGCTGAAAGGGTGACCGAGCTCACCACACAGGTTACACCTAATGTCCTTACAGGATGCAGCGAGATGACCTAGCCCACCACACAAAGCGCACTTCTGCACTTGGCAGCTGGCGCTAAAGTGTGTGGGGTCACCGCACCTGTGACAGACCTTCGGCTGCCCCTGGTAGAAAATCAGGATTCTGTCCCGTCCAAGAAAGGCTGAAGAAGGAATGTGGGCGACTGTGCCGCCTGAACACTTCAACTTCATCATGAAGGTCCAGGCTCCAGACCAAATGCCAAATTCATCACGGTTTTTCTGCGGTACCTGTACAACCTCACCATAACGACTGAGCCAAGTCATGATGTCCATGCAAGAAAGTGACTCGTTACGGGTCAAAACGGTCACCTTCTTGACTGCGTTTTGTCGAGACACTGCTTGCACAGCAAAGTCTCGCCATGCGGGCTCGTTCTTTGCCAGCTCATAATTCGACCAGAAGAGCTCTAAGCCCTCCGGCCGAACAAAGCTGACATCGAACTCCGGAGTACCATAAGGATGTATCAGGGCAAAGATGTCACTAGCCCTGAAGTTCATCTTCAGGAGGAGCTCCACCACCCTTGACCTGGGTGGGCATGCGTCACTGCCCCTCCAGCGAAGACGAACCACATTCCTACGGGAAGCTCCGGGCCCACTTGTGGGTAAAGACCATACAGTCTCTCCCCCCCTTTTCTCTTGGAAGGCTGCCAGGCCATGCCTGTCTGTCCAGAAGGACAGATCAACATCTCTCCCCTCTACAGTGATTGACTTTTCCCCTCTCCTGAGAGCCTCCAGAAGACGCCTTTGCAAAACGCTATTCCCAGAGTCAGGAGACAAGGAGTTAACCCCACTTGCCCCAGCAGTGACACTCGCATAGCTCCTTATGGGAGCGGCCACCACTGGGGGTGCAGATGGTCCAGCACGCACAACAGGATCACCCCCCTCAGCACCATTCACCACTCCCACATTCACCACACTATGTACATTACCGCCTCGCTTCCTTGCATCACTCACACCAGCTGGGCCAGGAGGACCTGGGGTTGCCTCGGCGTCACTGGGCACTGGGGGTAGAGCCACCTCCATAGCTGATACAGCCTGAGAAGAGGCAGCTCCAACCCCGATCTTAAAGGTGCCCTCTGCCTCATTGGCATTAACCCCTTGTTGTCCAGTAGTTTTTTTAATATTTCTGCTCTGCTGCTCGCTGGATGCAAGAGGCCACTTGCCCTTGCAGACTCCGGACAGTCTTTTTGTGCCCTCTCCAGGGTCTGATGATCCAATGCAAAACAACACTTTTCCTGCGCCTTTCTCTGCAGGCTGTTCGGGATGCTTGGGAGGCGCCGCACCACAAGCCCCAGCAGCCCCATCACACTGCCGCTGCTCACCGGAGCTAGATGCAGCCACAGTGCTAGGGGCCACAGGAGCCACCGCCACTGCCCCTGGCACCGGGCCACCCCCCCCTCCCACTAGGGGGCAGCGCACAGTACCAGGACCTGCCGGATCGCCCTCACTGTCCGGCCTTTCGGCCGATGCCTTCCCTGCACCATCCTTGCTACTACAAACAAGGCTGGTGCTCTGCGCCATGATGGAACGTGGCTTTGCACTCTCCCCGCACCCTGGCACCGAGTCCACTGCAGGATTCGTGCTGGGCTGGGTTACGGGGCCTACACGACAGGCTGACACTGCTGCCCGCCCGGAGGAAACAGGGAGGGGACGAAACACCAGATTCACCTCCTGAGACGCCTTGGTCTTCTTGGGTCTCGTCTTCTTCCTCTTTTGGTCGTCATCTGGCATATCATCGCCGAAGGAGAAGTTCTGGAGGTGAACTGGAGACTCAAGCTGGCGTATCTGAGCCATTAGCGCCCCCCCCCTGGCCGCTGTCATCACTTTCCTCCTCCAGGTTGGCAGAGCCGCAGCCTGATGGTAATGGCGCTTGCTCCGCAGGCAGCCTGTCGTGTGAGGCCTGCTGGTGTTGGTGCAGGCCACCAGACGGACACGGCAGGTCTTCCTCATCCTCCTCATCATCGCTATCATCCGCCTGGATCTGAAGCCCCTTCAGTTTTCTTAACTGCTCCTGGCGCATGTCATCAAACCGGGCATCATTCTCCAACTTTTCGCGGAACGGACCGCTGTGCTCGCGGATTAGATGTCGCTTCTCCTGCAGAGCGGTGACCTCGGCTTTTAGTCTGTCTATGGTGGTAAGTAGATCAGACTTTTTCTTTCTCTGCGTAGCCACCCCCGCTAGGGCCAAGGTCTCCCTTATCTCCTCCTGGAGCCTCCTCAGCGCTTTTCCGGCTTCCTCGTACTCACGGAGGTGCTCAGCAATCCGGGAGCCATAGATGGAAGCAGACTCCCGGGCCTTAAGATCACCCCATGCTTTTTGCACACCTCCGTGAGCACCCAGCTTTCCAGCTGAACCACCCAGCTTTCCCGCACATACATCCAGCTTTCCAGGAGGAGCACTCAGGCTGATGTCACTTGCCTTGATCTTCTGTGTTCCGGAGACCTTGCGGCTTCCCTGGGTCTTGGGGGTGGCAGCCGAGGTCACATCGCTGCGTCCTTGGCTCCGGGCAGATCTTCTTACACCCTCCGATTTGGCCGGTAACTGGCTTCTCCTGCCCCCCGCCGGCCTGGTCCGGGAGACAGGAGCCTGGGATTTTCCTGCAGGATTCATCCCACAGAACCCACTCCCTCCCTGGGGAGGAGAGAGCAGGCCTGGGTGGATTGGTCTTCCACCAGGTGGTGCAGGAGCTCAGCAGCACACAGCCACACCCTTCAGTAGCACACAGCAGAATGAGATTGCACGCACTATTCTGCTGGTGGTGCAGTCACTGTGTACATACATGACATTACTTATCCTGTACTGATCCTGAGTTACATCCTGTATTATTCTCCAGAGCTGCACTCACTATTCTGCTGCTGGTGCAGTCACTGTGTACATACATGACATTACTTATCCTGTACTGATCCTGAGTTACATCCTGTATTATTCTCCAGAGCTGCACTCACTATTCTGCTGCTGGTGCAGTCACTGTGTACATACATGACATTACTTATCCTGTACTTATCCTGAGTTACATCCTGTATTATACCCCAGAGCTGCACTCACTATACTGCTGCTGGTGCAGTCACTGTGTACATACATGACATGACTTATCCTGTACTGATCCTGAGTTACATCCTATATTATACTCCAGAGCTGCACTCACTATTCTGCTGCTGGTGCAGTCACTGTGTACATACATGACATTACTTATCCTGTACTGATCCTGAGTTACATCCTGTATTATACTGCAGAGCTGCACTCACTATTCTGCTGCTGGTGCAGTCACTGTGTACATACATGACATTACTTATCCTGCACTGATCCTGAGTTACATCCTGTATTATACCCCAGAGCTACACTCACTATTCTGCTGGTGCAGTCACTGTGTACATACATGACATTACTTATCATGTACTGATCCTGAGTTACATCCTGTATTATACTCCAGAGCTGCACTCACTATTCTGCTGCTGGTGCAGTCACTGTGTACATACATGACATTACTTATCCTGTACTGATCCTGAGTTACATCCTGTATTATACTCCAGAGCTGCACTCACTATTCTGCTGCTGGTGCAGTCACTGTGTACATACATGACATTACTTATCCTGTACTTATCCTGAGTTACATCCTGTATTATACTCCAGAGCTGCACTCACTATTCTGCTGCTGGTGCAGTCACTGTGTACATACATGACATTACTTATCCTGTACTGATCCTGAGTTACATCCTGTATTATACTGCAGAGCTGCACTCACTATTCTGCTGCTGGTGCAGTCACTGTGTACATACATGACATTACTTATCCTGTACTGATCCTGAGTTACATCCTGTAGTATACTGCAGAGCTGCACTCACTATACTGCTGCTGGTGCAGTCACTGTGTACATACATGACATGACTTATCCTGTACTGATCCTGAGTTACATCCTATATTATACTCCAGAGCTGCACTCACTATTCTGCTGCTGGTGCAGTCACTGTGTACATACATGACATTACTTATCCTGCACTGATCCTGAGTTACATCCTGTATTATACCCCAGAGCTACACTCACTATTCTGCTGGTGCAGTCACTGTGTACATACATGACATTACTTATCCTGTACTGATCCTGAGTTACATCCTGTATTATACTCCAGAGCTGCACTCACTATTCTGCTGCTGGTGCAGTCACTGTGTACATACATGACATTACTTATCCTGTACTGATCCTGAGTTACATCCTGTATTATACTCCAGAGCTGCACTCACTATTCTGCTGCTGGTGCAGTCACCGTGTACATACATGACATTACTTATCCTGTACTGATCCTGAGTTACATCCTGTATTATACCCCAGAGCTGCACTCACTATTCTGCTGCTGGTGCAGTCACTGTGTACATACATGACATGACTTATCCTGTACTGATCCTGAGTTACATCCTGTATTATACTCCAGAGCTGCACTCACTATTCTGCTGCTGGTGCAGTCACTGTGTACATACATGACATTACTTATCCTGTACTGATCCTGAGTTACATCCTGTATTATACCGCAGAGCTGCACTCACTATTCTGCTGCTGGTGCAGTCACTGTGTACATACATGACATTACTTATCCTGCACTGATCCTGAGTTACATCCTGTATTATACCCCAGAGCTACACTCACTATTCTGCTGGTGCAGTCACTGTGTACATACATGACATTACTTATCATGTACTGATCCTGAGTTACATCCTGTATTATACTACAGAGCTGCACTCACTATTCTGCTGCTGGTGCAGTCACTGTGTACATACATGACATTACTTATCATGTACTGATCCTGAGTTACATCCTGTATTATACTACAGAGCTGCACTCACTATTCTGCTGCTGGTGCAGTCACTGTGTACATACATGACATTACTTATCCTGTACTGATCCTGAGTTACATCCTGTATTATACTACAGAGCTGCACTCACTATTCTGCTGGTGCAGTCACTGTGTACATAGATGACATTATTTATCCTGTATGGTTATGATCCCATGCTGAGATTTGACATCAAGGTTACTTAGTACTTGGTTACTGTGTATCCAAAATAATATAATATTTCTTTTTTACATATTTTTGCAGATGGACTAACAGACTGCCTGGACCCCGACTGCTGCCTACAACAATCCTGTCAGACCAATGCCCTGTGCCTGGGATCCCCGGACCCCCTTGATATCATCCAGGAAACACAAGCCCCTGTGTCCCATCAAAACCTCCAGTCCTTTTATGACCGCATTAAATTCTTGGTGGGACGGGACAGCACACATTACATCCCGGGAGAGAATCCGTTTGACGGAGGGTGAGCCATTTCTTCTCTTTTTTTTCATGGATGTAGCAGAGGTGAGAGTGTCAGGTGTAGTGGTGCTGAGCTTGTCATCGCTGGATTTCTCTATAGAAGTAATCTAAGTGTGCTGACAGCTTGAGCTCTGCTACATCTTTATATACAGTACAGAAGGGTTTCCATGTAATACTATGACATCATAAACTTCTCAGGCACCCAGCTTTCTACAGAACCTGATTGATATATTTCAGTGCTTTTAGGTTTTCTAATGTGCACCCAGATGGGAGCCATTAGTGGTTGTCACCCTGGTAGCTTGGGACATATGGGCAGACAGGGTCATAGTGCTGTCATCTGTCCGGAAACAATATCCATCTGTATTCCAGATTCCCCAAACCCTCCATTTATGTATGGCTGTATTCTTCATACACAGATGGAGCAGATTTTTATTGCAGCTTAGTGCATTCCCGAATGACTCTGTAAAGATTCAGGATCTATATCATATAGGGTCACATCCTGCCTGTGAAATAAAACATATGTCACTATATGGAAACCATCAGCAAGGAGGATCCTTTATGTCATAGACAGGGTCATAGATGAAAATCCAAGCACAGTACATGGTGGATTTGTAGCAAAATCCATGGTGGGACCATCAGTAGGAAGTTGTAAATTGTTTGGAAACAATCAGCAAGGAGGAGGATCCTTTAATCCTGGAGTCTGGATACAGTAGTGCCCTCCCTGGCCTATAGGTGGCGCCTTTCCTCTGCAGCTGCGGGGTCCTGCACCTCCACTATCCCCTGAACTGACTTATACCATAGACTCCAATTACAGCGCGGATGTTTGATGTGAAGCTTCTCATGGATAAAACGCCCCTTCCCTGGACTCCCTGAGACGTCTCTAAAACATTATGACTTCTCCTAAGAGGCGGCAGTAAAGTGTGAAGGTCGAGGGAGCCCAAAATCACAGGAAGGCACAGAACTATAATAAAAGGGGAAGGTCCTGATTTCCTTGCACAGTCCTCGGCGTCTTTTCCTAACTTTTCGTATACCATACTGTATCTAAGCTGCCATTGTATAGACATCCATTTTTATATATGGATGAGCTGCTGTATCTAAGCTGTGTGGATGAGCTGCAATTATGTAGGCACCTTACTTAGAGCTTAGCTGCTGTATCTAAGCCACCCTTATAAAGGCATCTACTTTACATAGAGTTGAGCTGCTGTATCTAAGCCATCATTATAAAGGCATCCACCTTACATAGAGCTGAGCCGCTGTATCTAAGCTGCTGCTATATGGGAATCCACCTTGCATAGAGCTGCTGTATATAAGTCAGCATACTCCCTTCATAGAGCTGAGCTGTTGTATCTAAGCTTCCATTATATAGGAATCCAGCTTGCGTACCGCTGAGATGCAGTATATAAGCGTCCATTATATAGGCATACACACTAATATAAAACCAAATTTCACCTTGCATACAGCTGATGTACTGTATCTAAGCTGATATTATATAGGTATACATATTACTTAGAGCTGAGCTGCTGTATCCAAACTACCATTATATATAAATCAACCTTTCATAGAGCTGAGCCGCTGTATCTAAATTGCCATTATAAAGGCATCCACCTTACATAGAGATACGATGCTGCATCTAAGCTGCCATTATATAGGCATCAACCATAAATAGAGATAAGAATGCTGTATCTAAGCTCATTGAGATAAGCGGCTGATCTAAGTTGCACTGTTATAAATGTATTAATGAATTAATGACTAATTAGCGTTTCGTTAAAACGGTTTCTGTCTTAACTTTTTAATTGCCAAACTTCTACCTAGCGAAACGCGTGTCACACAGTCTATAGAGAGAAAACACAATCCGAAAACATCAACAACTTTGTCGCTGCAGTCTTCCAGCCCAGGCCTCCCGCTACATACGTGATAATCATGTGCGCTGCCTCCCCCGGCGCTGGCGGGCGGCTGTAGAAACCTGCGTAAACGCGCTCGCTTATAGAACGACTGGATGTAAATCTGCTCTCACACTGTGTAAATGGATCTCACCCTGGAAGCTTTCAGCAATCCCAGCCCCAAAACTGCCCAGAAGTGGCACAGACTGTGCCATTCCGCTCACCACGCCGGGTACATTAGGAAACAAATTCTACTACAGATTTAGTTGCGTTTAGGAATCATTACGCTTTGCCGCTGTAGGTTTTGGGCTGTTTTCACAGTTTCTGCAAATGGAACAAAACAATTTACTTTTTATTCAAGGGGTTGTTTTTTTTTTGTAATTTTTTATTGCTCAGCTTCATGGGGTGGAAAAACAAATTTAGAAGGAAAAACTTGGAACGAAATGTTAGAGTCAAGAGGTTTAAAGTGAATAAAGTGGGGGGGGGGGGGAGAAGGCTGTAGTGAAGGTCCTTGTTCACACTGCCAACTGTGGTGAGGAGAAGCCTCAACTGGATCTGGCAAGACCACGTCTGGTGTCTGAACCAGAAGAGAAGATGCCCATTTGCCAGGGCACAAACAATGGCTAGTTCATGAAGGACACAACTGGAAAAGTAAGGACCTCATCCAATGTGATGGCATCTTGGCTAGATTATCTGGCCCATAATGTGTCCAGATAAAGATCTTTTTGGACTTTGGGGCCATTGGTAATGATGAAACACCATAATGATTCTAATTAAGGCCTTGTCTTGTGCCTAGGGCCTTGTCTTTTGGCCACAAAATTGCATAGCAATCTGATCTTGCAAAGCTGCTAAACAGACATCTACTAACAGAGTGCTAACAGATTCCAGACAGCAGCATGGCCATCATAGCCATAGCCTTAAAAATTAGGAACCGCTATGGGATATACAAAGAACCCTGTAAATATTTATGGTTCTTGGTGTGCTTGTCTACAATCCATAGCTTCTGGATAAGAATCATCCACCAGCACCTATTGTAAATCCAGACTAATTATTGGGAACTGCTATGGGGTAAACTATGAGCCCTGTACATGTATATAGGCCCTGCTCTGTCCAGCTTATCTTAAAGGGAACCTGTCACCAGGAGAGCCATTTTTAGCACTCCCCCAGTTCCCACAGAGCATAGTACATACACTGCCAAAGTGATTTTATATTAAAAATTGGTTTTACAGAAAAAAAGATATGTTATATTGTACCTTTCATTAGCATGTGCTGTGTGACTAGGCACTCATCCCCTGGGAGTGGCTGGAAAGGAGCAGTGTCCCCCCCACCCTTGGGAAACATGTGACCTTTTCAAATATATGAATAACTCCCCACACTCGGGATTGGCTGTAGAGGAGCAGGGGGTGTCGCTAAGCCAAGTGATGGGTGTTTTTATATATTTGAAAAGGACACATGGAGAAGCTGTTTCCCAAGGGTGGGGGGGAAACTGCTCCTTTCCAGCCCCTCCCAGTGCGCAACTGCCTAGTCACACAGCAGATGCTAATGAAAGGTACAATATAACATATCTTTTTTTCTGTAAAACCAATTTAATTAATTAATATAAAAACACTTTGGCAGTGTATGTACTATGCTCTGTGGGGATTGGGGGAGTGCTAAAAATGGGTCTCCTGGTGACAGGTTCCCTTTAAATTCTTCTGTTGGTTTCCAGAAATCCTGTGGGACTTCACCTGTAGCTGGCTCTTTCTCTGTACAAGATATCTGTAAGCATCTGCATAATTCAGGCATCATCAGGCATGGTAACTATTGCCTACAAATCAGGAACCACTATGGGATCAACAAAGAGCCCTGCACGCTTGTCTTAAATTCATCTGTAGGTCTCCTAAAATCCTGTGGGACTTCAAATCTAGCTTGTTCTTTCACTGTACAAGATATCTGTAAGCATCTGTATAATTCAGGCATCACTAGGCATGGTAACTAAAGGCCAGAAATAAGGAACAGCTATGGGATAAACAAAGAGTCCTGCCCTGTCAAGCTGGTCTTACTTTCTGCTGTAGGTTTCCTAAAATCCTGCGAGACTTCACATATAACTGGCTCTTTCTTTGTAGATATCTATACGCATCCGCATATTTTAGACATCACCTCGCATGGTAACTATAGCCTAGAACAGTGATGGCGAACCTTTTAGATACAGAGTGCCCAAACAACAACCAAAACCTACTTTTATGTTGCAAAGTGCCAACATGACAATTTAAGCAGTAACCTATTGATCTCTGCTATATCACAAGGTTCAATCGTATTGGCGTCTTGAGGACACCAAAACAATAGAAAGCAGGAGACATTTGGATTGTAGCTTCCCTCCAGGGTCCCCTGAAGAGGAAGAATCAGGGGACCCAAAGACGGAGCTCCAACGATAATCTATGTCTGCCCACACCTTCTCGCTCCACCTGTAGTCCTGGCAGCCAAGTAGGTGTCCCTTTAAAATAGCACTGAGTGTGGCGCGCCCTCGGCTGTCTTGGACTGCAGAAGGAAAACTTGAGTCCTATCTGGTAAATTCTGTGCTGGGTGCCCACAGAAAGGGCTCAGAGTGCCACCTCTGGCACCCGTGCCATAGGTTCGCCACCACTGGCCTAGAAATAAGGAACCGCTATGGGATCAACATACAGCCCTGCAAATCTCATCTCAAAACCAATGTTTGTGATGGTGCTTCTTAATATATATATACACATATACATATATATATATATATACATATACACATATATATATATACTACCTGAGAACCTACAATACCATATATATATAGCTGTGACACTTTATGGGTGATTCAAGGCAAATTCTATGATTCTGCAAATAATTATCCACTTTCCAGTTCAGAAACTGATTAATGAGCCAGCAATCTGCCAACTGCTTATAGAAGTCTAGATGCAGCTCTGGGTGTGAGTGGAGTATAAAACCATTGTGTAACATGTAACTTGTACAAATACCTCTCTTTAATCTTTTTCTCTTAAGTAAAAATTGTCCTTCAGTAACAAAAAGCCCGGCTAATGCAAAAACCTTTTTACAAATTATACAATGTTTTCTTCTTTTTTTTTTATTCCCCCTACATTTGCAAATGGAGCAAGGGGGAGGGGGCAAAAAAAATTGGTGGCCACAAGCTTTATCTGCAGATGGGAAACAGCTGTGATTGCTCCGTGCATAGCTAATGGATGGAAGTTTTTATTATTTTTTTTCCCCCTCTAAGTGGTTCTCAAACCTTTCTGGTCATGTATTTAAGTGCAAAATTAAGAAACCCTGAGCTGTTATACAAAGTGGACAAAATCACATTTTTAGGACCGACTTATTTGTTTCGGCAGATGACTTTCACCTCTGGAGAGCTATATATTCTGTAACTGATGTGAAATTGGAATAATGAGGATTATTTGGTGGTCTGAAAACATGTATCTTAAACAAAATAGACAAAAAAAACCAAAAAAACTTTGTGTGTCTGCCACTGGTGACTCACTTTCTATACTTCAATCTATGGAGAGCTTTGTGACATTCGTCAAACATCTGATCGTCTGTGTGATGGACTGTACCATGCAGAATCTCCAGGAGGGGAGGCAGAAACTGCTATCACAGCTACTAATAATGATCTAATAGGTTCTTGTCATACAGTTAGAACTAATGAGCTCACAGCTCGGCCTCCCTGACTGTATACTTATGGTAGGGAGAAAATAGATGAAGATGATAATCCTAGTGCCCCTCCTAGCTAGAATTGGCGGTTCTGTTCATGTGGTGCTGTGCTGAGGCATCATGGAATTGTTGGCAAACCGGATTTGAAGAAAAAAAAAACGAAATTGTTTGTTTTGAATTGGATTGTTTTATCTTGGAGGCAGTATATATATATCAGTGCAGTATATATAAAAAAGTGCATAGTGTGAAATATAAAGGGGGGAAGTTTTATAAACTGGAAGTCATCTTTGGCTGGAGACAAATACAAGGACCCAGAGGACGATGTGAAAATTGTTACCCCTTGAAGACAGAGGTCATTAAACAAACGGCACCCAGGCCAATGTTCAGTGTAGGTGCCTGTACATAGAGGAGAACACATCATCTATGGTTGGAAGCATCTGGTACACATTATATCCCCCAGAATCCTATGGATCCAGAACAAAGCCGCGTGTTTAACGGCCAAAGGAAAAATTCCTCTTCATGGGTCTTTGTCCTCTAATACATGTCATGAGGGATGGAGCACGGGATTGCAGTTCAGTTTTTCATCCCTTTGCTGAATTTTCATCTGTTATATCATCTGAGCCTCCTTTTATCAGTGTGATCTGAGAAATCTGCTCCGCCAGGTCTCAGCTTCCTTTACAGACTCTGTAAATAATGCAGAACTCAGCCCTCCTAAGGGAGAGGCGGGAAGACTCCAGCGCTGAGCCGTCCCAGATGACATCCTGAAATATTCTGCCTACAAAGAGAACTAGAAACTGAGAGGGGGAGGGGCAGAGATTAGAGGATTCAGTTTCAGCAGTGGTCTCAATAACAATAGAAAGAGTATTAATTACTGTACATGTAGTCCCCGGGTTACATACAAGATAGGGTCTGTAGGTTTGTTCTTAAGTTGAATTTGTATGTAAGTCGGAACTGTATATTTTATCATTGTAATCCCAGCCAGAACTTTTTTGGTCTCCGTGACAATTGGATTTTAAAAATGTTGGATTGTCATAAGAATCAATATTAACAATAAATCTTCATTACAGACACCTGTGATAACTGTTACAGCTGATTATTGTAGCCTAAGACTAAAGTACAGTAAATTACCAATATCCAGTGGTCCGTTTGTAACTAGGGGTCGTATGTAAGTCGAGTGTTCTTAAGTAGGGGACCGCCTGTATATACATCCTATGTATAAGAATATAACTACTATAATACTGCCCCCTATGTACAAGAATATAACTACTATAATACTGCCCCCTATGTACAAGAATATAACTACTATAATACTGCCCCCTATGTACAAGAATATAACTACTATAATACTGCCCCCTATGTACAAGAATATAACTACTATAATACTGCCCCCTATGTACAAGAATATAACTACTATAATACTGCCCCCTATGTACAAGAATATAACTACTATAATACTGCTCCCTATGTACAAGAATATAACTACTATAATACTGCCCCCTATGTACAAGAATATAACTACTATAATACTGCTCCCTATGTACAAGAATATAACTACTATAATACTGCCCCCTATGTACAAGAATATAACTACTATAATACTGCCCCCTATGTACAAGATAAAACTTCTATGTTTCTGTGCCTTCCCCATATAACGTTATATACAGTTTTTGTTTTTCTCTCAAGAAAGTTTTTATCTTTTTGAATGCATTTTCTGCATTACCAAGCTTTACCTCTTGTATCCTATTCTTCTGTTGCAGACACGCCTGTGTCATACGAGGTCAGGTGATCACATCAGACGGGACCCCATTAGTCGGAGTGAACGTCAGTTTTATCAATGCACCTCTTCTAGGTTATACCATCAGCAGACAAGACGGAAGGTAACAAAACCTATATTTTCCTATACACGGCTGTATGATTGCGCTGTAAGTGGTGGATAGATCTATCTATCGTTGGCATTGGTCTGATGTCATCAGGTTGCCAAGTACCGCTCCTCCGACAGGTCAGCTGTATAGAGAACCTGACCTCAATCCAATAGTGCCGCCTAGTAGTGCACAGCTGCTTATCAATAGCAATTATTACTAAGCAGTCACATGACTATAGATGGGCAGCCCCTACCTAACCGTGTACATAGATACTCAATATATGTGCACAGAGATCAGACCCCCCCTGGGTGTTTTGCTATAAAATCTTTACTATTGACCAAAACTCCTGCTGCGAATTGATGGCTTTGGGCACAGGAGAGGGACAATAAGTTGTTGTCAAGCAAACAATTATCTACAAGTAACCCGTGGGATGTAAACATGTCAGAAGCTTCCACGTAATTGTGTGGATACAGTCGTAGTGATTTGAATATTAAGAATTAAATTAAAAACATTTTTACTTTCATTCCTTTTTGTATACACTTATAAGATGCGGCTTATAAAATTGGATCATGAAAAATTGAAAATCGTTCCCATTTTGGACTATTTTAGGCTGCTATATTCTATTTGTTTTTTAGTTATTTATTTGGGTGAGTTTTATGTTTTTTGTATTTTTTTATAACAATGTTTTTTACCTTTAGTAATTTATTTGTGTATATATTTTGGGGGTTTGGTATTTAGAATAATATTATTTTTACTTTTTAAAAAAAATTTTGCTCTGCAAATTGACACCCCTATCTTCCATCGATGAATGTGATTGGCCAAGGGAACAGCCAATACGGCCGGGTTGCATAGAGAACACCCGATCAGAGGCTTCGGGTCCATCATCCATCCATCCAGTGACCAACATCCTTACCTTCACCCATGCACTACAATAATATCAATAGGGTATATACTTTGTAGCTCCATTTTTCAATAATCCAAGAAATCTACTTTTTTGTGTATACAGCCCCTATACAGACCTATGTGTCTCCTTGGTTACAGACTACAAAACAAACTTTTAAAGCGATGGTGTATTCTACTCTAAGCCTTCTGTATTACTATGAAGCAGGGAGTGCAGTAACATATGATCCCAGCATCAGACTACACAGAGTAGTCTGTAACCATGGCAGCATATTGCCCAACATGATCACAGTATATATGAACAATAGGATATATTTAAATCGAATTTTTTTTTCTAAATCTATATGGGAAGTACTAGGGTCATGCTGCCCCCCAGTATATAGCCATCCCCCTGCCCCAGTATATAGTCAGCAGTGGGGGAAGCCGTAAAGGTGAGTTTTGGTATATATTTTTTTTACTCGAGTATAAGCCGAGTTTGGGTTTACAGCACATTTTTTGTGCTGAAAAACTAGGCTTATACTCGAGTATATATGGTATATTAAGAATTCATGTTAATGTAAAGTGCGAACAACAGGTAAAACTGTCACAGAGGGAGATTCATGTGACGAAGAAGAGGAGGTGTACAGAAACATCTGGGAGCAGTCATCATAAATAACTTATCACATCATGAATACATGCGCTCGGAGCCTCGCAGGGATCCTGGAGCTACAAGCCCTATTATATTTGATAATTACCGAGCAGTGTTTATAACATCGATGTGTCGGGGGTCAGCATAAAATTTATTATATTATTTTATTTTTTTCATTTTTTTTTTTTCCCCCAGCTGATTACATATATTACCGTGATATAAGATAATTAAGTGACTGTGTGATTATCGCGCTAATTGTATTGTCAGGCGGATCACGGCAGGTAGCGGTAATTAGAAGCCGTATCACCGCGCTTACATACATACAGGACAAACGTATTTATTTTTATTAAATTCTGTTAAAATTGGATTTGTTTTTAATAAGATACATGCAATTTAAATACTGGATACGGTAATTTAATTATAGAATTTTTTTTAAATTTAATTTGGAAATATATTTTTTAATTCAATATTAATTTGTTTCTAATATTTTGACTCATTTTAATAGAATGGAATGTATTTATTCAAATTTATTTTAATGACTGATAATGAAAGGGGTCGTCCAGCGTTATAACAACATGAGCGCTTTCTACCATAATTAGCATCATCTCTGTCCACAGGTAATCTATAATATAGCAGTCCGACTCTGGTTTCTTCAATGCAGCTGAGCTGCAATACCTCACATTACCTGTGGGCAGGGGTGGTGCTGTTTCTGGTAAAGAGCAGCTATGTTTTTCTATTGCTGGACAACCCATTTTACTCATTTTTGCTTACATCAATATGGGCTGATTCAGAAAAAAATAATTTTTATTATTGTTGTAAATTTTTTTTTGTATTAATTTTATTTGATTAAATTTTTTTAGACTAATTTTAAAGAGAATCAAATAAAATTTTCAAAATGTATTTAATCAATAATTTTGCTTACACACTTAAAGGCTGATTTTTATTGTTTGATTGTTATATTTATCGAATTATTTCAGCATTCCACTTTTTCCATTGATAATATTTTGTTTTTAATATATTTATCAATTTAATTGGATCCAATTTTATAGTAAAAATTATTTTGTTATATATTTTATTATAATTTTACGATTTTTAAAAAAAAATTGCTTTCTTTAATAAATGAATCTATTCTTCCATTATCAGATTTTTTCATTAATGGACTTTTCAAAAAATGTTGGTATTTTTTTTTGTTCACAGCTTTGATCTGGTAACCAATGGGGGTATTTCCATCACGTTACGGTTTGAGCGGGCGCCATTCATCACACAGGAGCACACACTCTGGTTGCCGTGGGACCGCTTCTTTGTCATGGAGACCATCACCATGAGACTGGAAGAGAACGAAATTGCCAGCTGTGACCTGAGCAGCTTCGCCCGTCCAAATCCTGTTCTCTCCCCAGCCCCACTTACCGCATTCGCCAGCTCGTGCTCGGAGAAGGGACCCATCGTACCAGAAATACAGGTAAGTTTTTGGGGGCAAGTAAAAAGTTTGTTTGCACAGAACTGATGAACTAATGTTACGTCACATAATCTAATGCTCTGAAACTCATTGGTTTTATGACAAGTTTAAATGTATGTGTTCTTTTCCAAAAAACAGTTGCCTTAGCCATATCATAGTAGTTTGTTGCCTTAGCCATATCATAGTAGTTTGTTGCCTTAGCCATATCATAGTAGTCTGTTGCCTTAGCTGTATCATAGTAGTTTGTTGCCTTAGCTGTATCATAGTAGTTTGTTGCCTTAGCTATGTCATAGTAGTTTGTTGCCTTAGCTATATCATAGTAGTTTGTTGCCTTAGCTATATCATAGTAGTTTGTTGCCTTAGCTGTATCATAGTAGTTTGTTGCCTTAGCTATATCATAGTAGTTTGTTGCCTTAGCTGTATCATAGTAGTTTGTTGCCTTATATGTATCATAGTAGTTTGTTGCCTTAGCCATATCATAGTAGTTTGTTGCCTTAGCTATATCATAGTAGTTTGTTGCCTTAGCTGTATCATAGTAGTTTGTTGCCTTAGCTGTATCATAGTAGTTTGTTGCCTTAGCTATATCATAGTAGTTTGTTGCCTTAGCTATATCATAGTAGTTTGTTGCCTTAGCTATATCATAGTAGTTTGTTGCCTTAGATGTATCATAGTAGTTTGTTGCCTTAGCCATATCATAGTATTTTGTTGCCTTAGCCATATCATAGTAGTTTGTTGCCTTAGCTATATAATAGTAGTTTGTTGCCTTAGATGTATCATAGTAGTTTGTTGCCTTAGCCATATCATAGTAGTTTGTTGCCTTAGCTATATCATAGTAGTTTGTTGCCTTAGCCATATCATAGTAGTTTGTTGCCTTAGCCATATCATAGTAGTTTGTTGCCTTAGCCATATCATAGTAGTCTGTTGCCTTAGCTGTATCATAGTAGTTTGTTGCCTTAGCTGTATCATAGTAGTTTGTTGCCTTAGCTATGTCATAGTAGTTTGTTGCCTTAGCTATATCATAGTAGTTTGTTGCCTTAGCTATATCATAGTAGTTTGTTGCCTTAGCTGTATCATAGTAGTTTGTTGCCTTAGCTATATCATAGTAGTTTGTTGCCTTAGCTGTATCATAGTAGTTTGTTGCCTTATATGTATCATAGTAGTTTGTTGCCTTAGCCATATCATAGTAGTTTGTTGCCTTAGCTATATCATAGTAGTTTGTTGCCTTAGCTGTATCATAGTAGTTTGTTGCCTTAGCTGTATCATAGTAGTTTGTTGCCTTAGCTATATCATAGTAGTTTGTTGCCTTAGCTATATCATAGTAGTTTGTTGCCTTAGCTATATCATAGTAGTTTGTTGCCTTAGATGTATCATAGTAGTTTGTTGCCTTAGCCATATCATAGTATTTTGTTGCCTTAGCCATATCATAGTAGTTTGTTGCCTTAGCTATATAATAGTAGTTTGTTGCCTTAGATGTATCATAGTAGTTTGTTGCCTTAGCCATATCATAGTAGTTTGTTGCCTTAGCTATATCATAGTAGTTTGTTGCCTTAGCCATATCATAGTAGTTTGTTGCCTTAGATGTATCATAGTAGTTTGTTGCCTTAGATGTATCATAGTAGTTTGTTGCCTTAGCCATATCATAGTAGTTTGTTGCCTTAGCTATATCATAGTAGTTTGTTGCCTTAGATGTATCATAGTAGTTTGTTGCCTTAGCTATATCATAGTAGTTTGTTGCCTTAGCCATATCATAGTAGTTTGTTGCCTTAGCTATATCATAGTAGTTTGTTGCCTTAGCTATATCATAGTAGTTTGTTGCCTTAGCCATATCATAGTAGTTTGTTGCCTTAGCTATATCATAGTAGTTTGTTGCCTTAGCTATATCATAGTAGTTTGTTGCCTTAGCCATATCATAGTAGTTTGTTGCCTTAGCTATATCATAGTAGTTTGTTGCCTTAGCTATATCATAGTAGTTTGTTGCCTTAGCTATATCATAGTAGTTTGTTGCCTTAGCTATATCATAGTAGTTCGTTGCCTTAGCTATATCATAGTAGTTTGTTGCCTTAGCTATATCATAGTAGTTCGTTGCCTTAGCTATATCATAGTAGTTTGTTAGCTTAGCTGTGTCATAGTAGTTTACTGCTTTTGCAGTCTTCTTTTTTCCAAATAGTTACACCATTGATAGTGCATGTCACGGAAGCTCAAACCTAAGTATAACAGGAAGCCACTATAAGTTTGAATACAGCTCTGGTGGTGACTGGAGAAGAAAATCTTAACACAAGAAACCTACCATCAGGAATCTACCTATTAAGGTATATCTGATGGTAGGTTCCTAGTAACATCCTAAACCCTAAACTATCCTTCAGTATCCTTTAATACTTTAAAACCTAATCTACCCTTTATCTAGCTAATATGCTAATTTTCCTCAGAGGCCATGGGGGCGTGGAGTAGCCTCACAGGGGAGCAGGAACAAAGGCTTCTCCACGCCCCCATAGCCTCTGTTGAAAATTAGCATATTATCTTGTTAAACTGTAAATTAGGTTTGAAAGTTTTTAGGATTAGGGAAGGATAATTTAGGGTTTAGGATGTTACTGGGAACCTACCATCAGATCTACCTTAATAAGTCAAACCTGACCTTGTCTAAAATTCAGGTCTTCCCCTCCCCATCTGTTCCGCTCTTAAAGTGACGCCAAAAGTGAAAGACTGAAGTGATGATTTCTACAAGTGTTGTGCAGCAGCATTGTAATCAAAGCATAGTCCATGACCAAAGACTATATAGACACTTTATACTCTAGTCACATCTAAAGCTACAATTTTTCTACAATCAAATTATTTAAGCAACCGGCAGGTAACAGGAAATCCTAATTTAAATGCAGCTCTTTACCTGGCCAAGTAATAAGACAAGTCCGGATGTATTCAGAGAGACAAATTCACTAGGAGGTCTTGGAATACATTAAAGCACTTAATGTACTCTATTCACATCCAAAGCTGCATTTAATTTTTTATTTATTTTTTTTATGCTATTTACATTATTAAAGTGGCAAGATAGAGGGTACAAACATGACTTTTTATGATCTTTAGCGAGTATTACAGAGGACCCCGGCTTCTGCCGTGCTCGCTGGAGCCACCTGCTTAATGGCAGCCATTCGTTTAATTAGCTGCGGAGATCTTGAAAGTCGTCTTAACGATGAAATCGAGGACTTCCAGCCCCATGAACAATGTTTACATATCAGGCGGGATAAATGGCGCTGTCAGCATGATGGAAGACTTCCCCGGCAGAGAATTACAGCGCACTTTACATGCGCACCATTGTTTACCGCCTCAGGAAATCAGCCATATTGCTTCACTTGCAGATTTAGTTTTTTACGTCTTTAACCTTAATTTATAATGCTTGACTAGCTTTGGTGTCCAGGCGTCCTTCAGAGCAGCGCTCCCTGGTGCAGAACGATAGACAGAGCGTCCTCTGACCCCCAAACCACAGGGTCAAAGAGCACAAATTGGAAGCCTTTCCATGCCTGATACCGCTTTCCAGTAATCCTGAACAGCATTCAACACATTGAATTTACATTTACTATTATCCTTCCCACGAGTTTTCTTCTTCCTCTTCCCTTGGCCTATGTGACAGTCTTTACTGTAGTTCTTCATCCTATTCATTAACCTACAATATCGGGACAAAGATTCCCATAAGTCCAGCATAGACAGGAGTACATGTAAGACTATGTTGTGGTGCATTATGGGTAACTATGATCATTTTGATAACAGTTTATGTTATTTAGTACTTACTTTTTAGTTAACTTTTATTAACTTAGATTTTTTTTTAGGCTCTGGTTTAATTTTTAATTTAATTTAAATATTAATTTGTAAAAAAAAAATATTTATTTATATATGTTAGGCTTTAGAGCAATTTAAAAAATTAATTACTTTTTTTTAACTCAACAAATTTTTTAAAAATGTAAAATACATTTTTCTTTTTTTTTTTCAAGGCTTTACAAGAGGAAATTAAAATCCCCGGAAGTAAAATCAAACTGAACTATCTAAGCACAAGGAATGCGGGATACAAGTCCGTCCTGAGGATCAGCCTCACCCACCCCACCATCCCGTTCAACCTGATGAAGGTCCACCTGATGGTTGCCGTAGAGGGTCGACTCTTCAGGAAGTGGTTTGCGGCTGCACCGGACCTCTCCTACTTTTTTATTTGGGACAAGACGGATGTGTATAGCCAAAAAGTCTACGGGTTGTCTGAGGCTTTCGGTAGGTTGTGTGCTTAGTTTCACCTTGTTTTATGCTCCTGACTCGGGAAGAGGTTGCGGAATTTCGGCCCACCCTTCCATTCCACTTGGTGCTGTCAGCCATCTTTACCTACATATTCACCTCTCTCCCTCCAGTGTCTGTGGGATTTGAGTACGAATCCTGCCCCGACCTCATCCTATGGGAGAAGAGGACCGCCATATTACAGGGGTATGAAATCGAGGCGTCCAAACTGGGTGGGTGGTCCCTGGACAAACATCACGCGCTCAACATACAAACCGGTGAGTGATATGAAATACTGATGGTTCAAAAAATGTATTCAGTTTTTAAAAAAAAATGTATTCCTCAGTCTGCACAGAAAATAAAGAGTTTTTAGCTGTAGTGTCCCTTTAAGACCTCCATATTTCCCCTCCCCATTATCTGCATATTGCAATTACTGGCTCTCATTAAAAGGAAAGGAGTCCCTTATATTATTTATATACATGTATACAGTATTTATGTATATGTATGGTAGGTAAAGGGAGAGTGTAAATATACTGTCCCTTTAAGGCTTCCATATTTTCCCTTCCCCTCATTTGCATACTACATTCACTGGTGCTTCTTACAGGGTCAGACCAAAAGGAGCGCATTCCTTCCTATGTCTATATGCAGGTACATCTTATAGTTATGTGACTTTCATTGTTTAGAGACCGCGTCCCTTTAAGGCTTCTATATTGCCCCTCCCCCTCATTGTGTAATAAATTCACTGCCTAGTCTTAAAGTGACAGTGACAGAGTTCGGAACTAGTGTCCCTTCAAGGCCACCATATTTCCACTCATTTGCATACTTTGGCACTTCTTAAAGAGACAGACACCCCATATATTTATAGATCTAGTTTCCCTTTAAGGCAGACTGGTAACTGTTTTATTCCTGTTGTCGTCAGGTATCCTGCACAAAGGCAATGGAGAGAACCAGTTCATCTCCCAGCAGCCGGCGGTGATCGGGAGCACCATGGGCAACGGGCGGCGCCGGAGCATCTCCTGCCCCAGCTGTAACGGTTTAGCAGATGGTAACAAACTTCTGGCACCGGTCGCCCTAACTTGTGGCCCCGATGGTAGCCTGTACGTGGGAGACTTCAACTACATCCGAAGAATCTTTCCCTCCGGCAACGTCACCAACATCCTGGAGCTGAGGTAACTACAAAAAATGTGGCTCTACTTAAGGGTATATAGACATCATGTCGTCATCTGCTCCCAAAAAAAACCTCTAAGAAAGAGCAACTCCAACGTTGGAGTATTTGACCTATGAATGGTCTCCTATTCGTTTCAATAGACGCCATGTAATACCACATTCATCCAGTAGTGGCCGCTGCATTGTAATATGTGTAATGAAGTGTTCTGCCCATACACAACGACTAACTACCGCCCCCTAATGGCGCAACAATTGGTTTATAAGACAATGGGGCAAATTTACTTACCCGGCCCATTCGCGATCCAGCGGCGCGTTCTCTGCTCTGGATTCGGGTCCGGCCGGGATTCATGAAGGCAGTTCCTCCGCCGTCCACCAGGTGGCGCTGCTGCGCTGAAAATCATCTCCACGCGCCGGAATGCACCACCTCGGACCAGGTGAAGGTAAGCGGTCCCCAAGCGACACTTTTTCGGTTTTTAAATGCGGCGGTTTTTCCGAATACGTCGGGTTTTCGTTCGGCCACGCCCCCCGATTTCCGTCGCGCGCATGCCGGCGCCGATGCGCCACAATCCGATCGCGTGCGACACAATCCCGGGGCAATTCAGGTACAATCGGCGCAAATCGGAAATATTCGGGTAACACGTCGGGAAAACGCGATTCGGGCCCTTAGTAAATGACCCCCATTCTGTTCCCCTCAATTTATCTATCCTGCTTCATCTGTGCTGTGACTTCTCGTCTCTCTGTTACATTAACCCCTTTATTTCCTTACTTCCTTGACTAACACTTCCCTTTCTCTCTGCCTTCTCTTCTCTCAGAAATAAGGATTTCAGACACAGGTAAGTGATCCTCGCCCCCCCCTGTGCTGTCAAATTTTCTACTTTTTGTATGTAAAATGTGTCATATTTTTGCATATTGGGGGTTAATTTAGAAATGCACTTAAAGGGGAACCCTACTTTAGTTTGTTCTCATGCTACTTGAGTTCTCCTCCCACAGGGCACTTTAAGAGTCATGGGGGGGGGGGGGTCAAGAACCAATCTTAAAGGTATGGACTACTTTGGAACCACCTCCCTATTCCACAAAGACCCCTAGAACCCCCCTTTAAGGTGGAATACCCCTCTTAATAGGTGTTGAGCCTTATCTACCCCTGATATCCTTCATATAATATGTCGCCTCCTACTGGCCAGAAAAATATGGGGAAAAAAAGAATAAATTCTTTAATATACCTTAATTTATTTTCATCCTCTCTTCATAATTCTCTCACCTTTGGGCAATTGGGGAAGAAAGGACCCCCGAACAGTCCCCGAAATGTGTACAAATAACTAAAGGTACATTAAATGGGTTGACTATTTTGGACCCTCCCTTTTAGGTGACCCCTAGTGATCACTTTCTAGAACCCCCGTTTAAGGTGGATCTCCATTTACCGAACGTGTGTAGCACTTCTGCCTTGCAGCGCTGGGGTCCTGGGTTCGAATCCCACCCAGGTCAACATCTGCAAAGAGTTTGTATGTTCTCTCCGTGTTTGCGTGGGTTTCCTCTAGGTCCTCCAGTTTCCTCCCACACTCCAAAACATACTGGTAGGTTGTTTAGATTATAAGCCCCATGGGGACAGGGACCAATTTGACAAACTTTGTGCAGCGCTGCGTAATCTGTGTGTGCTATATAAATAAAGAATTATTATCATGGAGAAGCTTATAAAGGCTATTGGAGGAGGCAGTGCCATAATCCAGCATGTGTTAATGACTAAATGCTCTATTAAAGGGATTGATTATTTTGGAAAGCTGTACTCTCTTTCCCTTTAAGGTGCCGTATTCCAATGAGACCCCATATTATGACTTTTTACGGTGAAAGTCCTTCAGATGTATAGTAAATCCTCCCTTGGTTTCCTTTCCTGTAATAAGTCGCCCCCTACTGGCCGCAATAATATAAAAAAAATAAACCCGATCCAGCTTTAATCTTTGAATCGTGTTCTTCCTCGCTTATAATTGCTGTACAGAACCTGCGCCATTTCTACGCCAGTCATTTTTCAGCATAATGTCCCTTTAAATGGGAATCTAATGGCTTAGTTGAGATTGAAGCTGGCGCCGTTAATCAGTGACAGACATTGGGATCCATTTGTCTTGGCGTGGCTGGTGAGCCGGGCTTCCTGAGTGGCGTCACTCATGGAGAAGATGGATAGGTGGGATATGTCACCGATGCTGAAATCTTCCCTTTAAGATGGGGGGGGGGGGGGATTGAGGCTGCTTGGCTAATTGCCTGGCTCGTCTTGATACATGGCGATAGACATGATGGATGGTGGCTCGCCTCCGTGCCTCGCCGGCAATGAGCTGAGATATCGGAGCCTCGCTAGCATTGTGTCTTTCATGGTTAATTAGCTCCGGCGCAGTTTATTCTAGGAGTAATTTCAAATATAATATTTCCTGCTCGTTAGTCCATGGAATCCACCAATCATGATTAGAGGAGTGGACGGGGTGCAATCCTTCTCCTTGCTTTTAATTAGTGACACTTTATTACTAGAAATTCCCCATCAGGTTGAAGAATCGTAAAATGCACTCCTCCAATCTTCGTTATTGTCATTGGAATTTCTGCTTGCTGTCAGTGAATTGAGGTTGAGCGTATTGTCTTGGCCTATTTCTGCTCACAAAGCTGAGGGTTTATAACAGTGTTTACTGGGGTCAGTGGTAGACCTATGCCCTTAGCAAGAAGGTGCGCAGCCCCATGTTCTTCAGGAAGGTGTGCAGCCCCATGTTCTTCAGGAAGGTGTGCAGCCCCATGTTCTTCAGGAAGGTGTGCAGCCCCATGTTCTTCAGGAAGGTGTGCAGCCCCATGTTCTTCAGGAAGGTGAACAGCCCCATGTTCTCCAAGAAGGTGCTCAGCCCCATTATCTCCAAGAAGGTGTGCAGCCCTGTGTTCTCCAAGAAGGTCAGCTGCCCTATGTTCTCTAAAAAATGAGCAGCCCCATGTTCTCCAAGAAGGTGTGCAGCCCCATGTTCTGCAAGAAGATGAGCAGCCCCAAGAAGGTGTGCAGCCCCATGCTCTCCAAGAAGGTGCGCAGCCCCATGCTCTCCAAGAAGGTGCGCAGCCCCATGCTCTCCAAGAAGGTGCGCAGCCCCATGCTCTCCAAGAAGGTGCGCAGCCCCATGCTCTCCAAGAAGGTGCGCAGCCCCATGCTCTCCAAGAAGGTGCGCAGCCCCATGCTCTCCAAGAAGGTGCGCAGCCACATGCTCTCCAAGAAGGTGCGCAGCCCCATGCTCTCCAAGAAGGTGCGCAGCCCCATGCTCTCCAAGAAGGTGCGCAGCCCCATGCTCTCCAAGAAGGTGCGCAGCCCCATGCTCTCCAAGAAGGTGTGCAGCCCCATGCTCTCCAAGAAGGTGTGCAACCCCATGCTCTCCAAGAAGGTGCGCAGCGCCATGTTCTTCAAGAAGGTGTGCAGCCCCATGCTCTCCAAGAAGGTGTGCAGCCCCATGCTCTCCAAGAAGGTGTGCAGCCCCATGCTCTCCAAGAAGGTGTGCAGCCCCATGCTCTCCAAGAAGGTGTGCAGCCCCATGCTCTCCAAGAAGGTGTGCAGCCCCATGCTCTCCAAGAAGGTGCGCAGCCCCATGTTCTTCAAGAAGATGAGCAGCCCCAAGAAGGTGTGCAGCCCCATGTTCTTCAAGAAGGTGTGCAGCCCCATGCTCTCCAAGAAGGTGTGCAGCCCCATGCTCTCCAAGAAGATGAGCAGCCCCAAGAAGGTGTGCAGCCCCATGCTCTCCAAGAAGATGAGCAGCCCCAAGAAGGTGTGCAGCCCCATGCTCTCCAAGAAGGTGTGCAGCCCCATGCTCTCCAAGAAGATGAGCAGCCCCAAGAAGGTGTGCAGCCCCATGCTCTCCAAGAAGATGAGCAGCCCCATGCTCTCCAAGAAGATGAGCAGCCCCAAGAAGGTGTGCAGCCCCATGCTCTCCAAGAAGATGAGCAGCCCCATGCTCTCCAAGAAGATGAGCAGCCCCAAGAAGGTGTGCAGCCCCATGCTCTCCAAGAAGATGAGCAGCCCCAAGAAGGTGTGCAGCCCCATGCTCTCCAAGAAGATGAGCAGCCCCAAGAAGGTGTGCAGCCCCATGCTCTCCAAGAAGATGAGCAGCCCAAAGAAGGTGTGCAGCCCCATGCTCTCCAAGAAGATGAGCAGCCCCAAGAAGGTGCGCAGCTCCATATTCTCCAAGAAGATGAGCAGCCCCAAGAAGGTGCACAGCTCCATGTTCTCCAAGAAGGTGCACAGCTCCATGTTCTCCAAGAAGTGGCGCAGCTCCATGTAATCCTAGAAAGTTCCATTGATCTCTAACTTTGTGTACACACCCATGCCCCTTCCAAGAAGATTCCCCTTCCAACTTCTTAAAAACTGTGAAGCCTCCTTACCCTCCATGACCTCCATGGAATTTACTTGCCTTCATTCCCTCCAAAACTGCAATGCCTCATTGTCTCTATTAAGCTGCTCAGCCTTATCCCTCCAATAAATGTCTTATCCCCGTGACCCTGGCAGTGATGCCCGGTAACAGCCCCATCAGTTCTGTGGACAGGACGAGGTCAAGATGTGTTTTCAGCCTCTGACACAATTCACACAGCCAGAGATTGTCTGAATGGGCCGCGGTTTGGTAGTGTACCCTGCTCCAGTTAGATGGGTGTCCTTGGGGGTCCTAGTCATACACTGGCATGTACCTATGATGGATGGGGGTCACAGAAAGTATATAGCTTTATACAATCCTGTTTATGAGGCCAATGTTCTATCACAGCCGAAATCAGAGATTGTAGCCTCTGCCCTCCCCCGCTCTTTACCCCATTGGGTTTGTATACTCCTTGTACACAAGCACTATAGCAGGATTATTGAGGTTAATTACAGTGCACAGGGAGGTGTACAGAGCGCACTGCGCTATCAATTTGCCCCCTAATGGAGCACAACCTGCATCTCGAATGGGAGAACTAAATGAGGCGCATCACAGGATTTTCTCAACTTCTCCAGTCTGTGGAGCGAGAACCCTATAGACCTATTATTTATTCTAAACATTTGGTGACAGGCAGCATGTACAAAACCATCTATATACTGTATACTGTACAGGTCACATACTACCACCATTATATAATCAGAGATATTTACATTTAAAACGTGTTTTTCCTTATTAATATACAGTTGTACATATAGGGTGGAATTATAGAAGTCATTTTCTTGTACATAGGGGGCAGTATTATAGTAGTTATATGCTTGTACATAGGTGCAGTATTATAGTAGTTATATTCAGTACATAGGGGGCAGTATTATAGTAGTTATATTCTTGTACATAGGGGGCAGTATTATAGTAGTTATATTCTTGTACATAGGGGGCAGTATTATAGTAGTTATATTCTTGTACATAGGGGGCAGTATTATAGTAGTTATATTCCTGTACATAGGGGGCAGTATTATAGTAGTTATATTCTTGTACATAGGGGGCAGTATTATAGTAGATATATTCTCGTACATAGGGGACAGTATTATAGTAGTTATACTCTTGTACATAGGGGGCAGTATTATAGTAGTTATATTCCTGTACATAGGGGGCAGTATTATAGTAGTTATATTCTTATACATAGGGGGCAGTATTATAGTAGTTATATTCATGTACATAGGGGGCAGTATTATAGTAGTTATATTCTTGTACATAGGGGGCAGTATTATAGTAGTTATATTCTTATACATAGGGGGCAGTATTATAGTAGTTATATTCATGTACATAGGGGGCAGTATTATAGTAGTTATATTCTTATACATAGGGGGCAGTATTATAGTAGTTATATTCTTGTACATAGGGGGCAGTATTATAGTAGTTATATTCTTGTACATAGGGGGCAGTATTATAGTAGTTATATTCTTGTACATATGGGGTAGTATTATAGTAGTTATATTCTTGTACATAGGGAGCAGTAGTATAGTAGTTATATTCCTGTACATAGAGGGCAGTATTATAGTAGTTATATTCTCGTACATAGGGGGGCAGTATTATAGTAGATATATTCTCGTACATAGGGGGCAGTATTATAGTAGTTATATTCTTGTACATAGGGGGCAGTATTATAGTAGTTATATTCCTGTACATAGGGGGCACTATTATAGTAGTTATATTCTTGTACATAGGGGGCAGTATTATAGTAGTTATATTCTTGTACATAGGGGGCAGTATTATAGTAGTTATAGTCTTGTACATAGGGGCAGTATTATAGTAGTTATATTCTTGTACATAGGGGGCAGTATTATAGTAGTTATATTCTTGTACATAGGGGGCAGTATTATAGTAGTTATATTCTTGTACATAGGGGGAAGTATTATAGTAGTTATAGTCTTGTACATAGGGGCAGTATTATAGTAGTTATATTCTTGTACATAGGGGACAGTATTATAGTAGTTATATTCTTGTACATAGGGGGCAGTATTATAGTAGTTATATTCCTGTACATAGGGGGAAGTATTATAGTAGTTATATATTTGTACATAAGGGGCAGTATTATAGTAGTTATATTCTTGTACATTGGGGGCAGTATTATAGTAGTTATATTCCTGTACATAGGGGGCAGTATTATAGTAGTTATAGTCTTGTACATAGGGGTAGTATTATAGTAGTTATAGTCTTGTACATAGGGGGCAGTATTATAGTAGTTATATTCTTGTACATAGGGGGCAGTATTATAGTAGTTATATTCTTGTACATAGGGGGCAGTATTTTAGTAGTTATATTCGTGTACATAGGAGGCAGTATTTTAGTAGTTATATTCTTGTACATAGGGGGCAGTATTATAGTAGTTATATTCTTGTACATAGGGGTAGTATTATAGTAGTTATATTCTTGTACATAGGGGCAGTATTATAGTAGTTATATTCCTGTACATAGGGGGCAGTATTATAGTAGTTATATTCCTGTACATAGGGGGAAGTATTATAGTAGTTATATTCTTGTACATAGGGGGAAGTATTATAGTAGTTATATTCCTGTACATAGGGGGAAGTATTATAGTAGTTATATATTTCTACATAAGGGGCAGTATTATAGTAGTTATATTCTTGTACATTGGGGGCAGTATTATAGTAGTTATATTCCTGTACATAGGGGGCAGTATTATCGTAGTTATAGTCTTGTACATAAGGGTAGTATTATAGTAGTTATATTCTTGTACATAGGGGGCAGTATTATAGTAGTTATATTCTTGTACATAGGGGGCAGTATTATAGTAGTTATATTCTTGTACATAGGGGGCAGTATTATAGTAGTTATATTCTTGTACATAGGGGCTGTATTATAGTAGTTATATTCTTGTACATAGGGAGCAGTATTATAGTACGTATATTCCTGTACATAGGGGCAGTATTATAGTAGTTATATTCTTGTACATAGGGGCAGTATTATAGTACGTATATTCTTGTACATAGGGGGGGCAGTATTATAGTAGTTTATTCTTGTACATAGGGGCAGTATTATCATAATATTATGTGGTATAGTTTGTCAGTAATAATAGTTGTACCAGGAGGTACTTTTTTAGTTCTAATACTCTTTTAGTGATTCTCCTTGGTGACTGTTATCAAGACAAGAGGTTGAAGCCACAGCAATAAAAAGTCCTCTCTTAATATTTAAGGGCCCCCAGGAAGACGAAAGTTTATGGGTTCAACCTTTTACAAGGCAGAGGCCTTCAGATTTAACATGTTGGTGTGATCAGGAATTTCTTTGAGTAGTCTTGTGGGATTTATCAGCCGGGTTAGATGCTTGATCTTCTGACTGTTTCCCATCCTGCTATTGGATGTGGTGTCTGGTTTAGTCTCACATGGACTTTTACAGTAATTTAATTCAGCGTTTTTTATTTTACCCTTCATTGTCATCGTCACTGTGTTGGTGATGGATAACCATGGTTGGCATTTTGCCTTTTTAACAACATCTCTTGACCTTGTGTCTTGCTTGATGTTCCGGAGCTTTCATATGACCATCTTCCCTTATTTCCTTTCATTATTTCTAGCCACAGCCCGGCCCATAAATATTACTTGGCTACAGATCCCGTCACCGGCGCCATCCTTCTGTCCGACACCAATAGCCGACGAGTCTACAGGATAAAGTCAACCACAGTTGTGAAGGACGTTGTGAAGAATTCAGAGGTGGTTGCAGGAACTGGAGACCAATGTCTACCCTTCGATGACACCCGCTGTGGGGATGGTGGCAAAGCCATAGAAGCTTCTCTTAACAATCCCAGAGGTAATTGCATGTGATAATAACCTGCCCAACTGGCCACAAGATTGTGTTTCCATGCCTTTCCATGTCCTTCCAAAATTCATTTCTTAGTCACAGGACTCTTGATTTGTGTCTTGATCTTGACCTTTCAACCGGGTAAGAACAGCTTGTGTTTCCATTACATTTTTTATTACTGTGAATTCCTATGAGATTTCCGACTTCCATGTCTACACTTGTTTGTAGGATTTTTGTTGCTACAATTAATCCTGCTTGTGTCAACAACCCTGAAGAACCTGTAGGTCCCTATAGAAGATCTGGTTGGTATATATCGATATTATAAGAGGTTTATGTGACCCAGACCTTTACTGCTTTATGGCCATATATCAGAGTGATTTTTGAAGGTTCTAATTTAGGAGAAATAGTTTGAGACCGTATCCATACTGGTCATATACCTGACCACACATGGTTGTTCCCCGTCATCTGCCGATTGAGCAAATAGCTGGTCCCCTACATCGGCCAAGTGACTCTATAGTTGGCCCCCAAATGTTACATTTGCCATACTCACCTGCTAGAAGTTTCTCTGCCTTGAGAGCAAACATTTGCCCATTTTTACCAGCATCTGCTGAACTAAGACATGACTGGTGCCCAACATCTGCCAGGCTAACACATGGCTGGTGCCCAACATCTGCCGGGCGAACACAGGGCTGGTGCCCAACATCTGCCAGACGAACACAGGGCTGGTGCCCAACATCTGCCGGGCTAACACAGGGCTGGTGCCCAACATCTACCAGGAAAACACAGGGCTGGTGCCCAACATCTGCCGGGCTAACACAGGGCTGGTGCCCAACATCTACCAGGAAAACACAGGGCTGGTGCCCAACATCTGCCAGGCGAACACAGGGCTGGTGCCCAACATCTGCCAGGGCGAACACAGGGCTGGCGTCCAACATCTGCCACATGAAGGTTTGGAATAAGGCCATTGATTCTTTAGGAAATTTACCAACACTTTATCCTTCTTATTTGGGAGGCATTGGTGGAATTTTTCTATCCTGTTTCTGAGGGAATATTAAAATGACTTCATTATTACGAATTAATTGTGCCGAAAGCACCAGTCCAAGCAGTTACGTTGCATGTAGTTTACCATTCCTCTCTGTTTTAGCTTAGACCAGAAAGGTCACATGAAACCATCAGGCTTCTACAAGTGCACTGGCGATGTTTCCTCACACTGCTGTGCTCTTAGCTCTCTACATTGAACAGCTTTTCTGCCTCTTTCCTCTTTTCTGAGTAAGAACTGTGGCAGGCTTCTGGTTTAATACCACAGTAATCACTCAGAGCAGAGGGGATGGACTGTGCACAGAGCAGTGTAAGGACACCTCCAGTGCGTCTGGAGGAGCTACGACCCTCGAATATATATCCATGTTGCACAGTCCTGCTGCTACTAAAGACATACGCAGGTATGATTACACATCTCTCCAGGAAGAATTCACAACAGTGCCTGCAGACAGCACAGCAGTGTGAGGACACCAAGTAAGGTAGAGCTGCAATACTGCACATAACCAACAAAAACGGGTGTGGCGCTCTTTTTAAAAGGGTCATGTCCAATTTATAATGTTACTGATTTTGCTGATTGATTCTGTCAAACATAGAAATGCATCATACATCATTGATGACATAAACCTAGTGACCCATCATTTGCCCCCTGCCTGATATGGATTATTTTTTTAAAAATTCAGAAAATGTTCTTTTTCATTTATCATTTATCAATTATTTCACTAGTTTTAGTCCCCTATTCTTCTTAAAATGCTAGAAGGCCTAGATTAACATACAAAAAAGATGTACTTAACGCTTCATAAAGCGAAAAAAAAGATGGAGAAAAAACTCCCGGGAAAATCTGCCTTCAATCAAAGCCAAACCACAAGTGACTTTTAAATCAAGCCATATGAAACCTCCGCTCCGTTCTCATAATCTAATTGTAATCCTCGTCCACGGTGAAATGTCTCGGCCATATGTAGAAATTACACGTTGCGAATTTTTATTTTCCAAAGGGGATCGTTTGCAGGAAAAAGTTATCCGCACGTCTTTGTCGTCGCGGTGAACCGTGAACCCAGACCCTCGATGCCGAAAGTTTTGTGGATTAGGAAACTTGATATCAGCCGACCCTTTTCTGTGTCACTCGTCATCCGGCGCAGGGCAATTAATAGACCGCCGGCCCCTTGTAAATTTATAAATCTCATTATCGCATTATTTAAAGGGACGGGTTGAAGGCAAAGGGATCTCCTAATGCGTTCTAAAGCTGTTAGTGGTAAAGTGGGGAGGGAAGGGTTGTACTCTTTTATTGGTTTTTATAGCCAGAATCGGTAAATCCTTTTCCAGCCCGGGACAGATTGCACAGCTACATCAGATGTAGTAGAGCAAGAACAGATCCTCATAGTGAGGCTCATTTACTAAGGGTCCTTTGGCCGCGATTCCATCGGATTTTCCCGATTATTTCGGATTTGTGCCGAATTGCCCCGGGTTTTGGCGCTCGTGATAGGATTGTGTCGCATCGGCGCCGGCTTGCATGCAACATAAATCGGGGGGCGCGGTCGTCGGAAAAATCACGGTATTTAAAAAAAAATTTGTGTCGCTTGACACGCACTTACATGCACCAGGAAGAAGATGGTGAACTCCGGCGGACCTCGGCGCAGCAGCAACACCTGCTGGATATCGGGCGCATGACCTAAGTGAATCCAGGCAGACCCAAATCCACGTCGGACAACACGCCGTGGGATCGCGAATGGACCGGATAAGTAAATGAGCCCCAGTGTGTTGTGGAGCAGATCACTAACTGGTGCCCAAGACGTCTCCATTGATCTCCTATCCCCAAAAGTCAGCTCAAAACTGTGGACACCCTCTTAGATATACCCGTCGAGGTCCATAAAAAGAATAGAGGTCCTTTGTGTCCCAACTTAGATTGAAAGACTAACCAAAAGAAACTGAGTACAACGTTGGAATATCTTGGGAATGTTATCACCCACCAGTTGGATTGGTGATCCTTAAGAAACTTGACCTTTGCCGAAGCAAGTCCCCGTTCCCTCAGTGCATCCCTCTGGTCTCTTGCTGCTGCTATCTGGGTGGCCACTAAAGTGAGAAAGGTGACCCCTTAGAGGTGACCAGTTATTATGACCCCTCCGTACCCGAGTAGTATAAGGGGCTATGAAACATTGAGATGATGATCGGCTCAGTTTTGACCCTTGAAGTTCCCTTTGGGTTAATCGCATCATATAGTTACTTGTGCTTACAGGAGATTGAAGGATTGTGCCTGGTGTGGGGGATAATTTTTTACATGAAATGTTATTAACATATGCCCTGGAACGTGCTGCTTGGAACGTGATGGAATTATTTATCAGATGATAGCTGAGAATGTAGAGAAAAAACTTCCCACCGCATGGGATCCCCTGGTGCTTCCGAGCACGTTGCTAAGATGTAACGGAGGAAGCAGATGACAACATGAGGGCCCAGATCTTCACATGATGCCGTCTGGGTGTTTAATTAGAGTCACAGCTTTGAGCTCCGGGTGGGGTAATCGCTAAATCTTGGAAGTGAGAGTGCCAGGGTAGACTGGATCATACGCTTAGCACAGATCAGAGCTTTACATCTCCATTCAGTAAGGTCATAGGAGACATGTCATATCTGTCATCCCACGAGGGGAAGCACTTGACCAGGGGCTACAATGAAGAAAAAAGACCAATGAGATCCTTATCCTATTGTATCATGCTATTTATTACGAATGGTTGGACATATGTAAAATATAAACCACCAATATTCATGTCCAAGAATATTCATAGTCTATATCTAAGGTAAACCAGCACGGTCAGACCACAACATAAAGTATGGCTTGCATTAACCTCCATTGACCACTACATATGATATACATTGAATTTTATTGACCGTTGCTCTGATGACCAATGGCCCATTGACAATTACATAGTATTTCTAGTGTCAATTGCAAATAATGTATATTGAACATTACTTATGATTTCTATTGACTCCCATTGACCAATGCTCATGATTTCTATTGACTCCGCGTAAAATATCTGTTGACTTCCATTGGTCAACGGTAGTCAATAGATTTCATTACAGGTGGCCATTGTGTATGATTTCTATTGACTCCTAGTGATCATTGCTTAAAGTATCTGTTGACTCCCATTGGCCATCTCTAATTATATCCATTGACACTGACTGTCGAGTATGATATTTGACATCCGATTGAGCATCGCTTGTGATTTCCTTTGTCTCCGAATTGTGTATGATTTCCTTTGACTATTTGTTTACTGCCATCTGCCATCTCTAATTCTATACATTGACTCACACTGACCATCTAGTACAATATCTGTTGACTCCGATTGACCATCACATATGATTTCCATTTCCTGATTGACTTTGGCATATGATTTCCATTGACTCCGATTGACCATCACGTATGATTTCCATTTCCTGATTGACTTTGGCATATGATTTCCATTGACTCCGATTGATCATCACGTAGGATTTCAATTGACTCATTTTGGTGACTATGATATAAGATATCCATTGCCTTCTATGTAATATATATATATATAGGACTATATACAACTGTATTCATACTGGCACCCAATTATATCTTCATACTGTAGAATAAGACCGAAACTTTTGTTTGTGACATATGGTATCTAATACCCAATATGTTAGAACCCAATAGTATCTTCAGAAAGTATAATAACATATGAACCTTCATTGACTATGAGACAAGATACAATGGGGCACATTTACTTACCCGGTCCCTCGGAGTTCTCGAAAGTGCATTGATCGTCCGGAAGGCACTGTGCCGCGATTCACTAAGATCGTGCACCCGATTTCCTGCATGTGTCGCTTCCCCACTCAGGTCCGCCGGAGTTCACATTCTTATTCCTGGTGCATGTAAGTGCTTGGCTTGCAACACAATTTTGAAGTTAAATCCCGCGATTTGTCAGAATCCGTCAGGTCGTCAGACGGCACGCCTCCCGATTTGTGTCGCATGAAACCCGGCGCCAAAATCCGATTGCGTGTGCCAAAAACCCCTTTTAAATCCCTGTCCCAGCGGCGCAAATCGGAAATCGACGGGATGTCCGACGAAAGTGCGGTCCACGGGGCCCTTAGTAAATGAACCCCAATGAGTTTCACTTCCGAACCCAAATAGATTTTAATGCTGTAGAATAAGAGACAAAAATGAAGGATGATTTCCATTGACTTTTACTTGCTATACTTGTTCCAATACTCCACGTTTCATATCCAGGCCCAATCTCCCAATGGAAGAATAAGACACAAGGGTCAACTGACTATGACACGTGATATACATTGACCCCTTACAACCATAAACAACACGTTTTACATTGAAACCAAATAGTATCTTCATACTGTAGAATAGGAGCCAGGAATTGGCTTTGATGTTATGATATTGTTGACTTTCACTGACCATACCGGTTACAGTTGGGTTTGTGTAAAATTTTGGATATTGTTACTAGTATAGTCAGTGAAAGGCAAAGATTTTTTTTTTGCTACATTTTGAAACTAGCTTTAGCTTCTGATGTGATACTCGTGGCATAGTGTCCCATATATAGTCCTTGGTGGTCATTGGATATCATGTGTCATAGTTAGTGGAGGTTTTGGGTTTCTATCTCCAGATAGCAGAATAATATACAAACCTTAGTAGTCTTTGGCACACAATATCCATTACCATATATGGGAGACTATACGATAGATTTCTCATTGGAACCCAAAAGTATTTTCATACCGTAGGAATAAGACCCAGAAATTTGCTGTAATGTTTAATATATTTTTTCATTACTACTGACTATTCGTTTGCTTTTACCAGCGCGTTTCGTATTCACTGTCTTGTGTCCGGAGTCACAGTCTAATTCTTGTCCTCTCTCTTCCAGGTATCACCGTTGACAAATACGGCCTCATCTATTTTGTTGATGGCACCATGATACGACGAATCGACCAAAACGGCCTCATCTCCACCCTCCTGGGCTCCAATGACCTGACCTCGGCCAGACCCCTGAGCTGTGACTCCATTATGGATATGTCGCAGGTACCAGTATATCCATCCATATTCCGGCGGTGCTTCTAGAAGCTGGATCCGATTTTAGCTGGCTTCGGATATGTAACGCAATATCGCCCAAAATTTGCAACAGCGGGGATGTAAGAGGATTTGGATTGTATCAGATGGCACATTAGTTGCAGTCGGAGACTCGCTGTGGTTTAAAGAGCCGCAGATGGAAACCTGATGGTTGTTGTTTCCCTCCTAATACCGATCCATATGCGGGTGGAGGACGAGGGAAGCGATTTCATAAGATCCAGCGCATATATATTCCATGCTCATGTCTAGTCTGATTTTTAAGACATCCCCTTTAAGGATGATGATGTCACTCCTTGTCAAAACGGCCTTTTTGCAAAAAAATACTCCAATCACTACCAGAGCTGCATTCAAAATTCTGCTAATCTTACTCTGGACATGTGTAAGCAGCAAAATTATGAATGCAGCAGTAGGTGTGACTAGAGTAGAATGAAAATAAAGCAGCTGCTGTCTCTGTAGAGGAATTCTTTATTGTTCAACTGGCTAGGTTACAATGGTGTGACTCCAGTAACATCCAAAGCTGCATCAAACATTTAGCACACTCCTAAATGTGATCAAAGGTTAATTGGTTATCTATGAATGTGGGTGATGGACCCCACCGGGGATGGTGATAATGGGGGTGGATGTGAGCCGTGTGCACAAAAGATAAACTGCAGCAACACGGTGTAACAGTGGACATTGCTCCGGGCAGGATCAGCCTCATCACATATGACTTGTAAGGAAAACTCCAACACTAAGGGGTCCAGAGGTGATGAAATATTTAACCCGCTCGTGATGACAAGAAATGGGGTTTAAAAAATTGAAAATTCCCACAGCTGCCGAGAGCGAACGTCTGTACGTGATGGTACAAGAAAGCTGCGGTGTGAGCGCTGCTCTGAAGATTATTGCAAGCTATGGAGGCATGCATTATTAAAGAGGAAAGTGCACTCTGTAATGTTCTATTACAAGGGGGGATGAGGTTGACCTGGAACTCGGACAAGACGCAGACTGCTGCAGAGGAGGAAGCTGTGCCTCGGGCATCATAGTCTTAGTCTACATTGTGTCTTATTCTCGCTTCACATCCAAAGCTGCATTCCAAATTCTATTGTTCTTTTATTTTTAGTTGAATTTTAGGTTGCAGGATGCCTCATGTGGCATACTGATAAGTGTGTGTCTGCCCATGCAGCTGGATGCATCCTGTGGTAGACGGCAGAATTTGAATGCTGATTTGGGAGTGAATAGAGCATGAGATATAACTGAAGGAGAGAGAAGGGCCACCCTTTAAGTTCCAGATTTTATGTAGGTTGTTTGTCTTCAGGCCGGTGATGACGTGAGGAGGAGCATGGTGTGGAAACCCTTGAGGAACCTGGTAGCTCATTTGGCTAAGGTCCAAATAGCCTCCTGAGAAGTTTGCAGACTTTTGGAGGTTCTGATGTATAGGTTGCCCTTCTGATAGTAAACCAGTTTAAAACCTTTTGAGAGATTGGACACAGAAATCACGTGTGTGCGTCGGTCTTCAGGCTAGTGATGAGGTGAGGAGGAGCATGGTGTGGAAACACTCAAGGAACCTAGGAGCACATCTGTTTATGTAGTGCCTCTTAACCAATTCCTTTGTAGGTTCTGATTTCTGGGCCACAAAGCTTTCTTGAGATGGTTTCCGAGAAAATGATCTCAAGGGACATCAAGGTAGATCATGTAGGTCCCATCAGCCATAAATAAAAATTGGGTTGGCTTTTCAATAAGACAAACTCCCTGGAGACCATGTCAAGGTTCATTGTGTTGATCCACCATCCATCAGAAGTGATAGAATACCGGTTACAAAACTTTTTATTCGGTATATTAAAGTTACTTAATGCCAATTTTTTGACTCATGTGGCACTTGTCATCAATAATCTGGCACTCCCTGGACACGCCGATAGTGCATAAACTGAGTGCTCTAGTTTTTTTGGGTGGACTTATTTTAGAGGGTGTGCGTCATAGTTATGTCGGATTTGCTGACATAAATGTGGTGCACGGTGCGAATGTGCACCAGGACCACCCCTTTAGGTGCACAGTATTGTGTCGTGGCACCCACAAGCTTCATAAATACATGTGCAAGCAGTGTGCACATGTATTTATGTGCAAAGACCACCAGAATACCGGGCAAAAAGCGTAATAAATGTGGGCCTTTGTGTCTTGCATGGTTACTCAGTTTTTGCTTTTTCTTCCTAGGTCCGTTTGGAATGGCCAACTGATTTAGCGGTAAACCCAATGGACAACTCGCTCTACGTCCTCGACAACAATGTGGTGTTGCAGATCTCAGAGAATCATCAGGTGCGCGTTGTGGCAGGAAGACCAATGCATTGCCAAGTTCCTGGCATCGACCACTTCCTCCTCAGCAAAGTAGCTGTTCATGCCACTCTGGAAGCCGCCACTGCTTTGGCCGTATCTCATAATGGTATTTTATACATTGCCGAAACTGATGATAAGAAAATTAACAGGATCAGGCAGGTCACCACCAATGGTGAGATCTCCTTGGTGGCCGGAGCTCCAAGTGGTTGCGATTGTAAAAATGATGCCAGCTGTGAATGTTTCTCTGGAGATGACGGATATGCAAAAGATGCAAAGCTGAATTCCCCATCATCACTTGCTGTGTGTGCCGATGGGGACTTGTATGTTGCCGACCTTGGAAATATCAGGATACGCTTCATCCGTACCAATAAACCCTTCCTCAACAGTCAGAACATGTATGAGGTGTCTTCTCCCATTGACCAGGAATTGTACTTATTTGACACAACTGGCCGACACCTCTACACACAGAGCCTAACCACCGGTGATTATCTCTACAACTTTACCTACACTGCGGACGGAGATCTTACCCTCATCACTGATAACAATGGGAATACGCTCAACATACGACGCGATTCCACCGGTATGCCACTGTGGTTGGTGGTACCTGATGGACAGGTCTTCTGGTTGACCATTGGTACCAACAGTGCTCTTAAGAGTGTGTCAGAACAGGGTAATGAGTTGGCCATGATGACCTATCATGGAAATTCGGGTCTACTGGCCACCAAAAGCAACGAGAATGGCTGGACAACATTCTATGAGTGAGTATAAACCTCTTTTTGTGGTCCTCAATCTCAAATCATCTTCTTCTGTCATGTTCTACAAATTTGTACTCCATTACTTATATTACATTTTCTTATAGAGGGTTCTATTATCTTGGGTTTGCTAAATGGGTCCACAGCATGAGGTGTCCTACCTGGTCCATTGGTAACATCTCTAAGCTAGAAGTATCAATGTTCACGCTTTGTAACTCCTTTAACTTCTGCCCATGAGATAAGGATCCTAAATAAAATGACCCTTCGCCTTTATTAACCCCAAATTCCTTAGTTGTCACCCTCATACAGCCGAGGATGTTTTTGATTTTGGATAGAATTGTTCTTTAACTAAATCCTTGTGGGTCAAACGCCTTCCAACCATGTTATAGGAATTGGAAATCTGCTTCACACTCCACGGCCATAAATCGCCGGCGTGAAGGATTATCGTACTTCTCTTGTGGGAAGAGAATATTTTTTGGTCTTAAGTTAAAGACTTAGAGCGTGGCGACATAAATTATCGAGCCGGCGGGAGAGAAAGAGACGCTTTCAGATGTAATTCTGCCAATTTTAAATTGGCTACAAACACGCGGGGTCAGAGTTTTCCATTCAAGGCTATTTCCAGTGACAATTGACAGGAGGCATGTAAGGCCAGGAATTAGATTGGGGGGGGGGGGGGGGGTTGTGTTTATAGCAGAGGGAGAATATCCTCCCCATTGTTTCAGAGAATGGTAAGTGAATTCTAAAAATTATCTAAAAGAATCAAGAACAGTTGTTCCCCTGGTCATACAACACTGGTGGATGCTGCGCTACTGATATGAGTGTATCAAGATGCCAAATGAATTTTTAATTTTCCCTGGATTTTGGCAAATCCCAGACTTTTTGGATTAATTCATCATGAAATCTTGGATTTTCCTGGTCACTGGAGGGTTTAGTAGGATGAGTCCCAGATTCCGTCACCTACCCCTATTAGATATCCAGCCATGCCCATTTAGGAGGTCCTAGAACAGTGGTGGCGAACCTAAGGCACGGGTGCCAGAGGTGGCACTCAGAGCCATTTCTGTGGGCACTCGGGCCATCACCCCAGGACAGAGTTCACCAAATAGGACCAAAACCACCAAATCTTGTTGTAGTCCCAGGCAACTTAAGAAATGCTTCTCTCAGCGCTATTTTACAGAGACACTTGATTGGCTGTTTGGAACTGCAGGAAAAGTGAGAACTGGTGAAAAAACTGCAATATCTTTGGAGGTCCTCCTGCTGGACCAACCATTCTTCCTCTACAGAGAGGAAAGGCTAATACAATTGAAAGATGTGAAAGAACAGGTAGCAATAAGTTTCTAATTAAAATGCCATGTTGGCACTTCACGGTAAATACATGGAATTTGGCTGTAGTTTGGGCACTCGGTCTCAAAAAGGTTCGCCATCACTGTCCTAGAAGGTACCAAAAATTTCAGCATGTGGTCCCCAACTTCTCCTATTCTGTGGAGGGTTCAGCCAGACATATTTGGCAATCTTCACACCCCTTTGAGATTCACAGCTGTGTCCAGATGTTCTTGGCGTATGAAGGGTTTAGAAGGATGGCTGTAAGAGGTTGTCCTCCTACCCCATGGAGATTGCTAACCATGGTCAAAACCCTAGATCTGAAGATCCTCGAACTCATGGTTCCCTACTTTTCCAGGTCTATGAATCGTTAACTGGGTCAACTTTGGGTTGTTGTCCAGCTAGTAATCATCTCCGGGTCATAACCAGCATTGCCAGGTCCTATCCCCCATATCTTGAAGAGTAGCCTGTCCTGGCCAGGGTTCTTTGGGTTCAAAGAAGGGGATTTTATCAAATGTTTCCAGGGAAATGCACTTGTTACTGTTATTATCTTTCCCTGTCCTAGATTTTAGACTCTCCGTGCAATATGTTCTGCTACATTGCTGTACACAGCACCTGCAATATGCTGCAGGATTGTCAGGAGCCGCTAACACTGATGATCTGCGGCGGCTCCGGTTATTATTAGAACAATTTACACATTTTTCTTCTCGTCCCACTTAGTAAAAATGCAAATAGTGTTTACATTATAACCTAGTTTAAAAAAAAAAAAAAAAAGACGACATATGTAATAGATGCGCATCTGCTGCCGAACATAATGGAAGACAAATCTGACGGCTATTGTGGGTTTTGTTTGTTTTTGTTTCTTTATCTTATTTTACCATTTTTTTTTGCATGTATTTTTTACATAAATTTTAAGGGTTTTTTTTCATTAATTAGCAGTGAGTAGTTTTTATTTTATTCTGTGCATTATGACTTTTTATATTTATTACGTGCATTAATATATTTTGAAAAAAGTTTTTATTCTTCCGTCAATACTCCAACATAGAGCGATATTTGGACAAAATGCCCAAATTGATGCTTGTCAGCAGGATATGCAGACCCCCAGACCCCAAGAGACCCCCCAGAACTTGGTTGGAACTTTGGAAACCTAAAGAAAGATACATCTGTGGTCCTTTATTGAAGAAAAATCATCTTTATTCCAATATTCAAATAAGCTGGGAAGTGCTTCTAGGGAGGAGCTAATCTTGGCAAATGCCCTTAAAACTTAGGAACTACCACTAAGACCCAGTATGTCCCCAAATATTCAGAGCTACTTATCATAGTCCCATCTTTTTTTTTGCTTCGTCAGTCTTCATTGTACTCCTGACATTTTATTCATGAACTACAAAGAGGTTTAAAATTTTTTATTTTTTTTTCCAGGTTTGACAGTTTTGGACGTTTGACCAATGTCACCTTCCCCACGGGTTTGGTCAGTAGCTTCCGCAGTGACACAGACAGTTCAGTCCATGTCCAGGTGGAGACATCAAATAAGGAAGATGTAACCATTACTACCAACCTGTCAGCATCTGGAGCTTTCTACACACTGCTGCAAGGTAAGTTATGCCCAGACCCTAACAAAACCGACAGTAGTTTGTCGACCTTACATGACCTACTCTGGTGGTTCCGGCTTGACCAACCTGGTGGACCTGGTTTGACCCACACGGTGGACCCAGCTTGGCCAACCAGCCTTGGTGGACCCCTCTTGACCAACCCTTGTTAATCCAGCGCCTAGCCAACCTTGGTGGACCTTGCCTGGCAAATCCAAATAGACCTTGCCCTACACACCCAGAAAAAAACAACAAAAAAACCAAATAATTTTATTTCTATTTTTAGATCAAGTGAGGAACAGCTATTACATTGGGGCAGACGGGTCCCTAAGGCTCATTCTGGCCAATGGCATGGAGGTTGCCCTTCAGACAGAACCTCATCTTCTCGCCGGAACAGTGAACCCAACTGTTGGAAAACGGAATGTCACTTTGCCTATAGACAATGGGCTCAATCTTGTGGAGTGGAGACAGCGCAAGGAGCAGGCCCGGGGACAGGTCACGGTTTTTGGACGCCGTCTGAGGGTAAATTATATTTTTTGACTGATTATTGTGGTTCTATTGAATAATTGCGTACTGTTATGAATATCTGGAGGCCCTGAAATAGGCAATGTTGTGGGTTATATTGGCCAAGGTATCTGTTAGTAAGACAAATCTGGGTCACACCAGATAGGAGTGGTCACGTATACGCCAACAAATATTTAAATATTTCTACAGGTTCACAATAGAAACCTTCTCTCTCTGGATTTCGATCGCGTCACGAGGACAGAGAAAATCAATGATGACCACCGGAAGTTCACCCTAAGGATCCTGTATGACCAGGCCGGCAGACCCAGTCTGTGGTCTCCATCTAATGGCCTAAATGGGGTTAACGTCACTTATTCTCCTGGGGGCCACGTGGCGGGAATTCAGAGAGGCACCATGTCTGAAAGAATGGAGTATGACCAAACCGGGAGAATCACATCCAGGACCTTCGCTGATGGGAAGTCGTGGACCTATACCTACCTAGAAAAGGTATGTGGCCTTTAGTTTAGAATTTCAATGGATTGTGGGGTTACCGTTATATAAAGTGATGGTCATTCTATTGAAACTAGAACTTCATGAAAAAATACATTTATTTTTTTTTTTATTTCAAGTTTTAAAATTTTTTTCTTTAAAATTTCTTATATTTTAACTTTATTGATTTTCTGACCCATGAATTAAGCAGCAGAATAACTCTACTTTACTTTACTTTACTTACCCTTGTCTTTATGTTTTTCAGTCCATGGTCCTACTTCTTCATAGCCAGAGACAGTACATTTTTGAATTTGACAAGAACAATCGCCTGTCTTCAGTCACCATGCCGAATGTCGCTCGCCAAACGTTGGAGACCATCCGTTCTATTGGATATTATCGAAATATTTACCGACCCCCCGAGGGCAATGCCTCCGTTATTCAGGATTTCTCAGAGGAAGGGCAATTGCTGCAAACTCTGTACTTGGGCACCGGGAGACGGGTGATCTACAAATATGGAAAACTCTCAAAACTTGCCGAGATCTTGTATGACACCACCAAGATAGCGTTCACGTATGATGAAACAGCCGGTATGCTGAAGACGGTCAACTTGCAAAATGATGGATTTACATGCACAATCCGCTACCGGCAGATAGGACCACTGATAGACCGGCAGATCTTTAGATTTACAGAGGAAGGAATGGTCAATGCCAGGTTTGACTATAACTATGACAACAGTTTCCGGGTCACCAGTATGCAGGCCGTTATCAATGAGACACCTCTTCCCATTGACTTGTACAGGTACGATGATGTGTCGGGAAAAACTGAGCAATTTGGTAAATTTGGAGTTATCTATTATAATATCAACCAGATCATTACCACGGCAGTCATGACACATACCAAGCAATTTGACACCTACGGGCGAGTACGGGAATTGCAGTATGAAATATTTAGATCAATGATGTTTTGGATGATGATACAATATGACAACATGGGTCGAGTGGTGAAGAAGGAGCTGAAGGTCGGACCTTATGCAAACTCTACCAGGTACACCTACGAATATGATAACGATGGGCAGCTGCAGACGGTATTTGTCAACGACAAACAACAATGGAGATACAATTATGACCTAAATGGAAATTTACATTTACTGAATCCAGGAAACAGCATTCGCCTCATGCCTCTGAGATATGATCTGAGGGATCGGATAACCAGGCTTGGGGATGTTCAGTATCGGATGGATGAAGATGGCTTCCTCAAACAGAGAGGGAATGATATATTTGAGTACAGCTCTGCCGGTCTTCTAGTGAAAGCTTACAGTAAAGTCAGTGGCTGGAGTGTGAAGTATCGGTATGATGGTCTTGGAAGAAGAATTTCCCGAAAGACCAACAATGGTCAACATTTACAGTTCTTCTATGCTGACCTTGCCAACCCCACCAGGATCACTCATTTCTACAACCATTCCAGTTCAGAGATAGCCTCGCTATATTATGACCTACAGGGCCATCTCTTCGCGATGGAGTTGAGCAGTGGAGATGAGTTTTACATTGCTTGTGACAACATCGGTACTCCTATGGCAGTCTTCACTGGTTCCGGACTTATGATCAAACAAATTCTTTACACTGCCTATGGTGAAATCTACATGGACTCCAATCCTAATTTTCAGCTTATTGTAGGATACCATGGTGGACTCTTTGACCCTCTTACAAAGCTTATCCACATGGGTCGTCGGGAATATGATGTTCTAGCCGGACGATGGACCAGTCCTGACCATGATATATGGAAGCAGCTTACCACCACCAACATAATGCCCTTCAACCTGTACATGTTCAAAAACAACAACCCTGTAAGCCGGTCCCAGGATACAAAATGCTATATGACTGGTAAGTCCAAGAACAGGTACTTATTTTTATCGTACTGGGTTAAGATACGACTAAAACAGCAGTGTTGTCTTCAAGAGTTTGGACATTGACCTGTGTGGTGATAGTATTGCTGTCCTTCTGGCTATCTAAAAAAGTCAAGACAGTGTTGGACTAGTCAACCACATTGTCAGAAGGACCTCCGGTGGGTTAAGGCCCTGACTCAATACCAGAACCTTTAGGTCCAGCAGAAGACAACCCTCTTCAGGGTCTTTGTATTAGGGGTTGATGAAGCTTCAGAATAATTTTATGTGGTATGGCCAAGGGGCCCCAGATTGACACTGAGCCAAGTTCTCAAGAACCTTCGCCTCATCCCACCTGATAAATTATAAGAAACAAGCTCCACTTGTGGAGAAACTTGACTTTATCGTTCATTTGAAAGATGTCCATCTAGTAATGTCCACATTTTAGAAATGTGTGGCAAATCATTCCTTGTGTAAGTTTTGAGACTATAAAATATGCAGATATATGAGCCTGAAAAACTTTTCCCGCGTCTGGCATACCCCATTTATGGTATCCCAAAAATTGCAGTACCAATTACTGACCTCTAGACTGTTGCCAATTAATTCTGTATGACATTGTCCATTATATATCCATTTGTACCTTTGCCAAGACGATGTTGACCACATGACCTTGGCCTCTTTGGTTCCCTTTTCAAGGGCGGTAATAAGAGGCGGCTCAGGATGTGATTGATTATTACTCCATTGTTGGGTGAAGAAAATGTTCTGAAGAATCTGGGATGTAGTTGAGACTAACCATCCATATACATTGCAGATGCTACTGCTGCCTGCTCTCACATATGCTCCATTACAACCTCTACTGCAATATTATCAAGTACAATGAACCAATAATATAGACCATAGACTTAAAGGGCTCGTCCACTTTTCCCTAATCTGTCAGGCTGTGTATCTTGTACTGATTTCCAGCTATATCTTTTCTTCTTAACTTCTATCTAAAGTGAAAGTATGCGTTGGTGACTACCTGATATGTCCCCACTCTTTGTCATGTTACCGAAAAGCTAAAACTGTTACTATGTCACTGTCAACTTAGCTCCAATAATTCGTAGGGATAATTCTATATCCTTGGGTTGTAGGCACCTTAGATAGATGTTGTCTTGTATATACATTTACACGGCCACCTCAAGGGATCATCTATCCTAACAATAACTAAGAAATGATGAGGAGATCCGCGTCTGACACCTTCACTTACCAAGCACAGCTCCACACATAGGATAGTGGCTGTTTTAGGAATTGCAGCTCTAATAGGTCATGTGATCCATAGGCATGACATAATGGGCATAGAAAGAAAAAGGCAATCACTGCATGACGGTTGATCTTAGCAGAATCCTGGAATACCCCTTTAAGACTTGTAACTACAATGATTACATAGTTTTTGCACGTGTACTCAAGGATTTAAGGATCACCAATATCTCCTTGTCTGCTCTTTGCACCAGATGTCAACAGTTGGCTGCTCACTTTCGGTTTCCAGCTCCACAATGTGATCCCTGGTTATCCCCGGCCGGACACTGATGCCATGGAGCCAACCTATGAATTGATCAATACTCAGATGAAGACCCAGGAATGGGACAATAGCAAGGTAAGGGTTACAGCAGATATTGAAGAGACAACGTGACTGGTTCCCTAAATCTCAATGACCAATACATTCATTTTTCTGCCTGGATGCGTTGTCTCACATCACCCATAGAGGTAGGACTCTCACCTATCTGAAATGTATGACATATCTGGTAACAGGTTGCCCCCTCACCGCTAGTTCAGGGTCTCTACAGAAAATATTTGTGTGATGTGGTGTAATACAGGGAAAATAATATTTAACCCCAAGGTGAGATCAGTCAGGAAGACTGCTCCACCACTATAGAACTCAATGTATATTTAATATGTAAACGGCTCCCCCTAGAGGTGGCTACAGACAGTGAGAATTGTATCATTTTACTCTATGTCTAGGCAGGGAATTTGGAGCACAGTATTAGGATATTTTAAAGGCTGAAACTAAGTAAAAACTAAAATGGGTCTCCTGGGGGCCACTAATATAATGCTGACCTCTATGCTTCCGGTCCCCACCCCGACACCACAGAGAATACTAGAGGAGGAAATCATCCAATCAGGAGCTCAGGCGGCTCATGGCTCCAGCTGTTGATTGGCTGAGCTTCCTCTGTTGTTAGGTGATGCATAGGACGATAAGTGCAGTAGAGACCAGGAGTGGCTTTACATCCAGAGCTGGATGCAGTTTTATTATTCTTCCAGCCTTAATTTTATAGCTCTGGCTCTTGCTCTCAGTTCCAGCGTTGGGGGAGGTCTTCTGGTCTATGGTACTTTCGCAGCAATCTGCCAGTCTTCGACACATCCGGCCCAGCTTGAACCAATCAGTGACCTCAGAACGCTGATCGGCCACTTAGGGTGTCACTTCCTCCCGGTCCCGAGTGATGTCTCCAGGTGCCAAAGAGACCAATGTTTGACCAAGAGAGGTCCTGCATTTTTCGGTACTTGTCAATATTTTGCTCACTGTTTTTGTGAAATAAAACTGTCGAGATTCCAGGAAAGTAAAGTCTCGAAAAGTGAAAGGTCACAAACTTTCTAAAAGCAGGAAGATGTGAAGATCTGGGTAGGCGGTGCTCACCCCCTCCCCCTCCTCTCCTTCTGTTGTAGCGTCTATTCTGCCTCTGTGGTCTCCAAGGTCCCCGGTTAAAACACTTTCTCTGTGAGATTTCACACCACGCGCCCGCATCGACAAGTAATGGATTTTACACTTTCAAGTGGTTACGGCTAAATGACTTTTTAATTTGTGATGCAATCAATTATGTATGTCCAAGGGCGTCCATTAGTCAGAGCGCCGCGACTAACTATGTGTACAAAGACCCCGGCCGACTCACAGGGATATCCGAAATGCAAAAATATGAGCTGGGAGGGCGCTTACTAAATGGTACGGTCGTCTTCTATACTTCTTAATGTGATCCTGACACCAGGATCGGTTCACGTTCGATTAGGGGAGGGGCAGCAGGGTCCTATCGAAGCAAGTGCGACTTATAAACTTATAGAATAGCCTTTCTGTTAGTGGGGTGTGACTGCCTGTATTTTATCAGCCAATATTTTTGGGGGACTTTAGCTGCTATATTATAGGAGCAACATGGCTGCCTATATTTTTGGTGGTTCGTCTTGTTTTTGGGGACCGGTGCTCAAGATTTTCAGCCTATTTTCAGCATGAAGACGTGAAGTCTGAGGTTTACTGTAACCCTAAACTAAGGGCTAAATGGGGTGCACCCCAGCAACTGACTCTCATGACATTTGCATGAAGTCATGCGGCCACTCTTGGCTCCTCTGATTGGCCGGGAGAGAACTACATGGATAAATCTGAAGGCCGTTGTCTCTTTAATTTAAGCACCATATGGGCGTTTAGAAAAAAAAAAATAAACCAAAATAATTCAGTGAGAATTTCTCGGTCAGTCCTCGTTGTAGCTGATTACTCGGCACACTCACTGACCTTTCCAGGCAGGAAAGCTTTCATCACTCTGCTGCGAGTCATTTTCAGCTGCTCTTCAATAACCTGACACTCAGCTTGATGTTTTTGTAACTAAAAAGACGGCGGATCAATCATCCAAAACTTCTAGTTAAAGCAGACGAGAAACAGAAAGTCTGAAGGAATTGGAAGACCCCCCTCCATCCGGGAGCCCACCTACAGAGAGGAGTTATAAATGCCTAGAGGATTCTGGGTCACTTTTTTAGTTACTGTGTTACCCTGACCGTAAACCTAGAAGGGATGTTAATCATAGGGGGGGCTGTTACCAAAAGAAAGTAGCTCTGTTATTACCCATTTAATGTTCATTATTTCTCTAATTGCTGTACAGGTACATTGTTATTTCCTGTTTTTAGCCATATCTGACTACGCTGACTACGATTTTCCAGACCACTGTAGGGAGGGTCTTTTTTTTATTCTAATCTATACAAAAAAGTGGGGGGGGGACTAATGCATTAGATAGCTGCTATTCAACTAAAGTTGCTTTGAAGTGTTACTCCATTCTGGTTTTTGTGGTCTGTACTGTTTTCAGTCTAATAACTAAAATATAAAACTTCTAAAAAGAAATTCAAAACAAATTAATTTTATGTCTTTCGTCTTCCAGTCAATCTTGGGCGTCCAATGTGAGGTTCAGAAGCAGCTGCAAGCCTTTGTCACCCTGGAAAGGTTCGATCCTGTCTACAACTCCCCCATCGCCGGCTGTCACTCAGAAAAGGGCAGTAAGAAATTTGCCACCATGGGATCCATCTTTGGAAAAGGGGTGAAGTTTGCAATGAAAGATGGCCGTGTCACCACCGACATCATTAGTGTCGCCAACGAGGACGGGAGACGCATTGCTGCCATTTTGAACAACGCTCAGTATTTGGAGAACCTACATTTCACCGTTGACGGTGTTGACACTCATTACTTTATCAAGCAAGGACCCCCAGAGAATGACCTGTCTATTTTAGGGCTCAGCGGTGGCAGAAGAACCTTGGAAAACGGGGTCAATGTTACTGTATCTCAGATCAATACGATTCTGGGGACAAGGACTAGACGTTATACAGACATCCAGTTACAATATGGCACCTTGTGCCTCAACACTCGTTACGGGACCACCCTGGACGAGGAGAAGGTCCGTGTCCTGGACCTGGCCAGACTAAAGGCAGTGTCTCAGGCATGGCTCAAAGAGCAACAGAGACTTCGGGATGGTGAGGAGGGTCTCCGAGCATGGACAGAAGGAGAAAAACAACAATTACTGAGCACGGGTCGGGTTCAGGGCTACGACGGCTACTACGTGATTTCCGTGGAGCAATATGCAGAATTGTCGGACAGCGCTAACAACATCCATTTTATGAGACAGAGTGAAATGGGCAGAAGGTGACATAGACGGTCATTGTGTTGACTTCTTGCCAAAGACAGCTACTGTGGTGGCCGCATACCCGAACTGTGTTGTAATCAAGCCTTTTTTGTAAAAAAAAAAAAAAAATGTCCAAAATATCCTAAAAAATATAATAAAACCTTAAAAAAAAGTTTAAAAAAACGGACCTGGAAAAAAAAACAGATGCAGTCTTGCGGTTAAATCTTAAAAAGAGAAAAATATATTGCAACTTTTTTATTTTTGCTTTTTATTTTTTAATCAAGTTGGCCTTCACACGTTGTTGGAAGCGAGCAGACGGTATTTTTTGCTGTAGCGTGATCACAGTGAATTTTTTTTCTTTTTAGTTTTCCCTCGGGAGGAACTTCGAAGGAGGAGTGTTGAAATGTTACGTCGACAGGTTGTCTGTCTAAATCGCGGAATACAAAATCATGAAAAGTTTTTTTTGTTTTTTTTAAATTGGATGTCTGGGCTGAAAGTTTTTATGATCATCTCAACTCCAGAAACAGGGATCAACGCGCCTTCAAAGAAGAGGAAAAAGTGGACAAAAAAAAAAAAAAAAATCTCTCTTCAGATCTGATTTTACGAGAACTGAAACTTGCCTTGATTTTAACCAAAACTGTTCATATCCATTTAATTTGAGTCATGATACAGTATGCGGGAGAATGGATTCATGGATTCTCTGTCCCCCCAATGTGTTGCTTGTGTTACATTTCGAATACAGTTGATAGTATTTCCCCTCCCCCCCACCAATAGGTTTGGATGAGACTTGAGATGGCTCAGCTTTCTGTGTGTTATGTTTTTTTTTTAAATTTTTTGGAACATTGTGAAATGGGTTTGGTACCCAATAATAGCTAAAAAAAAAAGTTTGGGCCTGTAGAGGACAGCAGGACTATGTCCACTTTCACACTGGACACAAAGTGTTTAGTCCCGGTGTAGTCCTGACTTCGGGACAATAATCTTCACATGACCAATGGTTTATTTGGGGAGTGTCCATTTTTTTTTTTTTTTGGTTTTATATATTTTTTTTCAGAACATCATGAATTTGGGTTTAGGACCCAATGACAACTAAAAATTTGTTGTGCCTGTGGAAGACAGCAGGACTATGTCAACGCTCACCAGGGACACAAAGTGTTTATGGGGCTCTCAGTGTAGACGTAGCTACGGGACCATGATCTTGACATGACCGATGGTCTAAGTTTTTTTTTATTTAATTTCTTCTTTTTTTTGAGTGTTTTTTTTTTTTTTGGTGGCTTGTTATGTTAACAAGAGGTGGCCATTTTGAGGTCTGGGAAACAAGGACCATCCCCTTCATAAAGTCGTTGGTTCTTAGCCAGTAAAAAAATGTCTGCCAGCACTTACGTATCGGAAGGCAACCTTCAAGGAACATCATCTCATCCATCAGTCATTGAATGTTCTGTACATTTCATTGGCGAATCATCCAGACTGTTCTTCCCTGTTGTTCAGCTACAATCTTCATGGACCTTGGCCAAGCAAAATGCAATTCCATTGGCCAGGGCGTGGTTAATTGTTATTTTTTTTTTTAATTTATATGATTTTTTTTTACTTTTTATTTAACTGACACCGGTTATGTTGGGAATGAATGTGTCAAGGTTTAGAGTCGATTCAGACTCCTTTGTAACTGGTTTGCCGCAAAGACCAACGAGGATCCGGCTTAGGAAATCTTGATTTGGCCAAGAGGAATAATTTGATATTTATGAAAACTCTTGTGACATATTTCACCCCCTGGTCTTCACACTTTTAAAAAAATTTTTTAAAACAAATAACGAGATTGGAAAAACCATGGCTGCCTTTTCCCAGAAACAGCGCCTCACCTCTCTACAGGTTAGAAGGGGTATTGCAGTTGGCTCTATTTAATGAGGCTGAGATGCCCAACACCTGAGGACAGGTGTAGTGGGATTTCTGGAAAAATTCCTCCATGTTTTTATAATCCCGGGCCACATTGGGCAAAATGGAGACCCTCAATTTTCACCTGGCCCTATACATGGATGAGGCTCCTTCTAACAACAACTATTCCTTCCCTTACATGTATTCTCTCAACTTGGCTGGGTATGTGTGTTTTCGTAGACGATGGGTTATCTCTCTTGGCAACAGAAGGATCGGGAATGTCAAAATGCACCTGCCCGATCCTTGTTTGCCGCTCACATCTGCCAGTGCTGAAGAGTCGGGAGAGGGCTCCATAGACATTAGATGGTCAACCAGTCCCACCAATATAATAAGGTTTGACCTAATACATTGTTGCATTCTCTCCCTTATTAACATGTTGCTGTAGTCATCCTTAAAGGGCAACTCCATTCACATACAAATACACTTATTCTTGCACACAAGGGAACTTTATTTTAGTAGTTAAAGATTCTTAAGGCAAAGGTTTCGGAGCTTGGAAAGGGACATCCAAAATTCACCATCAAAAATATGCACGGAACGGTTGTCATTTCCCTTTCCCATAGCAGGGACGATGAGACGAAGCTCCTCCCTCGATGAGCTGCATTGTAGGGCATTATGAGAGCGAATCATGGAATAAAATGTATTTAGAAAGATTCTATTTTTGAAACTTTTTGGTTTTGGAATATTTCACAACTTATTTTTGTTCATTTGTCTCCAGAGTTGCCCTTTCAGGAGGAGGAGTGCAGCTGCGCTGCTAAATGTTGCACTTTCCAGGTTGCTAGTGAGGCCGGGGAGTGAAATATGTGTCCCCAGGGTCCGCTCCCCCCTCTTACTATACAGTATTTGTCAGTCTTCTATTTCCCCAGCCTGTGGTCAATAATCGACCGAGGAAAAATCGGTCACTGCCCTCCTTCTCCTTGCAGAATTACTGAATTAAAGCCGCAGGGTTTCTCCACCACCACCGGGGGCAGTGAGTGCTGCGCCGCCGATCCTCTGATTTATGGCAGATGGATCCGGTTACAAACGAGTCTGAGCTTCCAGGAAGACATCTCCATGGGACGGGGACTGTGTAGATAGAAGTGTTTACCGGTTATCCCTTTACTGGTTATTCTGTGTCTTGTAAAAAAAAAAAATGTAAAAAAAAAACTGAAGAAAAAATGGAAAAACTTAGAGATGTTATTTTGTAACAAAAAAGTGAAAAAATGCAAATAAAAATATTATAGTGATGAGAGAATAAAAGTAATTTAATAAAGAGGCAGAATCTTTAGTGTTATTTTTTTATTGCAAAAATTGTAAAATGTGAAAAATGTCTAAAATGCAAATTAAATAATCCATACGTTTTCAGGGCAACAACCTGTTCATATACTCCAGAGCTTCACTCACTATTCTGCTGCTGGTGCAGTCACTGTGTACATACATGACATTAGTTATCCTGTACTGATCCTGAGTTACATCCTGTATTATACACCAGAGCTGCACTCACTATTCTGCTGCTGGTGCAGTCACTGTGTACATACATGACATTACTTATCCTGTACTGATCCTGAGTTACATCCTGTATTATACTCCAGAGCTGCACTCACTATTCTGCTGCTGGTGCAGTCACTGTGTACATACATGACATTACTTATCCTGTACTGATCCTGAGTTACATCCTGCATTATTCGCCAGAGCTGCACTCACTATTCTGCTGCTGGTGCAGTCACTGTGTACATACATGACATTACTTATCCTGTACTGATCCTGAGTTACATCCTGTATTATACTCCAGAGCTGCACTCACTATTCTGCTGCTGGTGCAGTCACTGTGTACATACATGACATTACTTATCCTGTACTGATCCTGAGTTACATCCTGTATTATACTCCAGAGCTGCACTCACTATTCTGCTGGTGCAGTCACTGTGTACATACATGACATTACTTATCCTGTACTGATCCTGAGTTACATCCTGTATTATACTCCAGAGCTGCACTCACTATTCTGCTGCTGGTGCAGTCACTGTGTACATGCATGACATTACTTATCCTGTACTGATCCTGAGTTACATCCTGTATTATACTCCAGAGCTGCACTCACTATTCTGCTGCTGGTGCAGTCACTGTGTACATACATGACATTACTTATCCTGTACTAATCCTGAGTTACATCCTGTATTATACTCCAGAGCTGCACTCACTATTCTGCTGCTGGTGCAGTCACTGTGTACATACATGACATTACTTATCCTGTACTGATCCTGAGTTACATCCTGTATTATACACCAGAGCTGCACTCACTATTCTGCTGCTGGTGCAGTCACTGTGTACATACATGACATTACTTATCCTGTACTGATCCTGAGTTACATCCTGTATTATACTCCAGAGCTGCACTCACTATTCTGCTGCTGGTGCAGTCACTGTGTACATACATGACATTACTTATCCTGTACTGATCCTGAGTTACATCCTGTATTATACTCCAGAGCTGCACTCACTATTCTGCTGGTGCAGTCACTGTGTACATACATGACATTACTTATCCTGTACTGATCCTGAGTTACATCCTGTATTATACTCCAGAGCTGCACTCACTATTCTGCTGCTGGTGCAGTCACTGTGTACATGCATGACATTACTTATCCTGTACTGATCCTGAGTTACATCCTGTATTATACCCCAGAGCTGCACTTACTTTTCTGCTGGTGGAGTCACTACTAACAATCTGACTAAATACCCACCACCCCATATAACTTGCCTGGTTTCCCTCCCCAGGTATTTCCTTGCTGGCACAGGTTAGATACAGATGTGGGTCGGGGGACTTGCATAAACCTGCTCCACCTCGGTCAGCAAGTTATTTTGGGAAATTGAAGCCTGAATTTAATTAGGACATTGAATTTCCTAAACCACCAATTACTGGAATAAAACCAAAGCCTCCTCCTCTAGGCCATTGCTTTTGTCAACGTAAAAAAATAAAATTTCTTTAGATCAAAGAGATTTCTTAAGTCTTAAGTTGTAGTAATTGCTGGACTAGAATTATTAGAGAGCAGATCCTGGAGTATTGGAGCCAGAATCTTAAGGACTAAGTTCCTTGTCCTGGTTATTTTTGTCTTGTATTAAGGGTTAATCCAAACTGAAAACTACAGCAGATCTAAGGGATAAACGTCCTGTCTATTATGTACTTACCTTGACCACTCTCCTGTCTGAGGAGATGAAAGGACAGGAGACCACGGATGACTGTCATGCCATTAGTAGCCACCATACAAGCTATACCTGCACTAAGAGAAACACAGCCCCTTAATGCAACTGATCTTTCGGGGGGGGGGGGGGGGAATAGTAAAATAGTGAAGGTCAGATCCCACTCACAGGACATCCAGTTTATTCTCCAAGTCAGGAAGGGTCATTGACCTTGAGAGAAGGTTGCAGAAGTGTGAATTCGCCTAAAACATTAGCCCTGAGCTGAGTAAATTAGGGATGTTGGAAAACATTATTGATCATATGTGGTCCCAGAAATGTCCCTGTTGATTTTTATGGCTGTGATGTTTTTGTACTTCTGTCCTGCTCAACTCAATCTTCCCACCCATAGAAAATAAATGCAAGTCCTCCTCATTGGGAAGAAGAACATCCATGATAATGTCATATCCTGGTTTAGATAATTTGGCAACGGAGTGTAAAGTCACATCATCCACTAAGGCCAAGTGATGCTGGAAGGTTCTTCATAAAGGGAAACAATGCTTGAAGGTCATGTTCTCCCATCCAAAATGGATATCATTAAGTGTGTCAATAGACCAAGACCTGCAGGAGAACACTCAGAGGTAACTCTTCTCACCTCTGTTACATGAATTTCTTCCGATTAACTTACCCCCAGATAAATAAGGTGCAATCCCACCCATCGTCTGAATGTTTTATAGACTCGGGCCTTTAGTAATGATGTTTTTGTACTCAACTGAATTTCTCTAAGCCGGAACACAAATGCTGGTCCCCCATTTTGAAGAAGGAACCTGTAGAAGTTGAGGGGATTTCCATAGTGTTGATATTTTTGCAATGCCAACAAAAGTGAAACCCCACTTAGAATAGGTTTAGGCCAAGTGTTGACAGCCCCTTTTTGAGATCCCTTACGGCAGATTCATGGATTGCCATTATGGTTGAGGTTCATGCTCTTCCATCCATTGTGGTAAGCATTATCATTGCCCGTAGAGTAGACCATCAAGACCTCCAGTATGACCATCACCGATAATATATCAAAAATTCTTCATACTGCTCTTACCCGAATTTTTTGTCCATGTGGCGTCTTAAATTTTTTAGCATTTTAACTTGGCTCCAGAAGCGAAGCTTCAGAGGGTTAAGTTTTTTCCATTAACACCTAGTTTTGAATGTTTTTGTAAGTTCAGGTCTTCAGTCATGATGCTTCTCAACTTCTGATTCATGTTTTTGAAAGAGGAGGATCCTAATGGTTGTAGACAGTGGCGTAACTAGAAGCTGATGGGCCCCAGTGCAAAGTCTGTGCCAGGCCCCCGACTATAGTGTATGGTTTCTAGTACTAGTCTTCTCATATGGGAAAGTGACACCATAAGGGCCCCCTAAGCCTCTTGGGCCCGGGTGCAACGGCAACCTCTGCACCCCCTAAAGTTACACCCCTGGTTGCAGAAGTTGAAGCAACATCTGCTGATGTATGTTGCTTTTGATATTTGTACAATCTCTTCAGAGAATGATTTCCCATTGGCAATGGGTATAGGCCAGGTTATGCTGAGATCCCCAAATTTGAAAGACCCTACAGCAACCTCAGGGATTGGCTCTGTGGTACATGGTGGATTGTGATATGAGATCTTCTGGTCGCCTTTTCGTTATTAATTCATGTATCAAGGCCTTCAGGAGGACAGGGGCTATGTAATATTTCTTTGAGGGTCCATATAAATTCTCAAAATGTAAACATGGCCCCAAAAGTGAATCTCCAGATCCATACATCTACCAAGGGTTAAACACTTTATGTCCACATCATGCTTTGGATGTTTTTATAGGCATGGACCTTCCGTCGTAATCTGTTTTTGAGTAAAATTCGAGTGGCCACTTAGTGCTTGAGTTCTATATCCAGATGTAATCCTCCATCTCGGGCATTACCGATACCATAATGAGCATAAATCAAGAATTGAGGGAAGAAAACTAATAAGGTAGCCTGTGAGCCGCGTCTTGTAAATGTCAGGATGATCGATGACGGCTCTATTCATTATGCAAAGTCACTGCACTTAACATGAAATTTTAGAATCTGATTTTATGTTCTACACAAAGAGGCTCCCCGCCCCGGTACACCGCCGTCTGCCACACTTCACTCACAGCTTAATTGAAACCAAGACTTCAAATTCTACTGTATACAGAGGGGAGCATGACCTATGACCTCGCTGAGAGGTAAGACACCCGGAAGAAGTTACCAAAAAAGGGAGGGAATTCATCTAACCCCGCCCCCATTCTTTCAATGTTGGTTTAGCTGTTGAGGTGTACGAGCAGTTACACTTAAAGGGCAACTACTATCACAAAAATACATAGTGAATAGCACAAACTGAATGATTTAGCAGAATGATCTGTTTTTAAATATATATAATACATATATACATAAAAGGGGCCGTCTTCACTACCCCGTGTACCAAGACATGGTGTACAATATTCATGACAAGAAAGTGAAACACAAATGAAACGTATAGGTAGAAGGATATAGAAAATTTATCATAAGAACTACTGTAATACTAATGAAATAGTGTATATTCTGTATATACGGCTACAGTCACACGACCGCATGGGGGACGTATATACGCCGTATACACGTCCCCCATAGACGGCAATGGGCGCACGGTGCCGTATGGGAGCGGGACCGTTTTGTAGCGGCTAGAAAGATAAGACATGTCCTATTTTTCCCCGTAATACGGCGACGTGCACAATATATTATTATGGAGAGTGGCGGGGTGAGCAGCGTTCACCACCTCCTCCTCCCCCCGGCGCGGTGTGCCCACCCTGCTACGTAACAGCGGGCACATCATCATGTGACTGTAGCCTAATACTGTATATTCTTGTACATAGGGGCAGTATTATAGTAGTTATATTCTTGTACATAGGGGGCAGTATTATAGTAGTTATATTCTTGTACATAGGGGGCAGTATTATAGTAGTTATATTCTTGTACATAGGGGGCAGTATTATAGTAGTTATATTCTTGTACATAGGGGGCAGTATTATAGTAGTTATATTCTTGAACATAGGGAGCAGTATTATAGTAGTTATATTCTTGTACATAGGGGGCAGTATTATAGTGGTTATATTCTTGTACATAGGGGGCAGTATTATAGTAGTTATATTCTTGTACATAGGGAGCAGTATTATAGTAGTTATATTCTTGTACATAGGGGGCAGTATTATAGTAGTTATATTCTTGTACATAGGGGGACAATATTATAGTAGTTATATTCTTGTACATAGGGGACAATATTATAGTAGTTATATTCTTGTACATAGGGGACAATATTATAGTAGTTAAATTTTTGTAATTAGGGGGCAGTATTATAGTAGTTATATTCTTGTACATAGGGAGCAGTATTATAGTAGTTATATTATTGTACATAGGGGGCAGTATTATAGTAGTTATATTCTTGTACATAGGGGGCAGTATTATAGTAGTTATATTCTTGTACATAGGGGGCAGTATTATAGTAGTTATATCCTTGTACACAGGGGGCAGTATTATAGTAGTTATATTCTTGTACATAGGAGCAGTATTATAGTAGTTATATTCTTGTACATAGGGGGCAGTATTATAGTGGTTATATTCTTGTACATAGGGGGCAGTATTATAGTAGTTATATTCTTGTACATAGGGGGCAGTATTATAGTAGTTATATTCTTGTACATAGGGGGTCAGTATTATAGTAGTTATATTCTTGTACATAGGGGACAATATTATAGTAGTTATATTCTTGTACATAGGGGACAATATTATAGTAGTTAAATTTTTGTAATTAGGGGGCAGTATTATAGTAGCTATACTCTTGTACATAGAGGGCAGTATTATAGTAGTTATATTCTTGTACATAGGGAGCAGTATTATAGTAGTTATATTATTGTACATAGGGGGCAGTATTATAGTAGTTATATTCTTGTACATAGGGGGCAGTATTATAGTAGTTATATTCTTGTACATAGGGGGCAGTATTATAGTAGTTATGTCCTTGTACACAGGGGGCAGTATTATAGTAGTTATATTCTTGTACATAGGAGCAGTATTATAGTAGTTATATTCTTGTACATAGGGGGCAGTATTATAGTAGTTATATTCTTGTACATAGGGGCAGTATTATAGTAGTTATATTCTTGTACATAGGGGCAGTATTATAGTAGTTATATTCTTGTACATAAGAGCAGTATTATTGTAGTTATATTCTTGTACATAGGGGGCAGTATTATAGTAGTTATATTCTTGTACATAGGGGCAGTATTATAGTAGTTATATTCTTGTACATAGGGGGCAGTATTATAGTAGTTATATTCTTGTACATAGGGGGCAGTATTATAGTAGTTATATTCTTGTACATAGGGGCAGTATTATAGTAGTTGTATTCTTGTACATAGGGGGTAGTAGTATAGTAGTTATATTCTTGTACATAGGGAGCAGTGTTATAGTAGTTATATTCTTGTACATATGGGGCAGTATTATAGTAGTTATATTCTTGTACATAGGGGACAGTATTATAGTAGTTATATTCTTGCTCATAGGGGGCAGTATTATAGTAGTTATATTCTTGTACATAGGGGGCAGTATTATAGTAGTTATATTCTTGTACATAGGGGGCAGTATTATAGTAGTTATATTCTTGTACATAGGGGGCAGTATTATAGTAGTTATATTCTTGTACATAGGGGACAGTATTATAGTAGTTATATTCTTGTACATAGGGAGCAGTATTATAGTAGTTATATTCTTGTACATAGGAGGCAGTATTATAGTAGTTATATTCTTGTACATAGGGGGCAGTATTATAGTAGTTATATTCTTGTACATAGGGGGCAGTATTATAGCAGTTATATTCTTGCTCATAGGGGGCAGAATTATAGTAGTTATATTCTTGTACATAGGGGGCAGTATTATAGTAGTTATATTCTTGTACATAGGTGGCAGTATTATAGTAGTTATATCCTTGTACATAGGGGGGAGTATTATAGTAGTTATATTCTTGTACATAGGGGGCAGTATTATAGTAGTTATATTCTTGTATATAGGGAGCAGTATTATAGTAGTTATATTCTTGTACATAGGGGGCAGTATTATAGTAGTTATATTCTTGTACATAGGGGGTCAGTATTATAGTAGTTATATTCTTGTACATAGGGGACAATATTATAGTAGTTAAATTTTTGTAATTAGGGGGCAGTATTATAGTAGTTATACTCTTGTACATAGGGGGCAGTATTATAGTAGTTATATTCTTGTACATAGGGAGCAGTATTATAGTAGTTATATTCTTGTACATAGGGGGCAGTATTATAGTAGTTATATCCTTGTACACAGGGGGCAGTATTATAGTAGTTATATTCTTGTACATAGGGGGCAGTATTATAGTAATATTCTTGTACATAGGGGACAGTATTATAGTAGTTATATTCTTGTACATAGGAGGCAGTATTATAGTAGTTATATTCTTGTACATAGGGGGCAGTATTATAGTAGTTATATTCTTGTACATAGGGGGCAGTATTATAGTGGTTATATTCTTGTACATAGGGGGTAGTATTATAGTAGTTATATTCTTGTACATAGGGGGCAGTATTATTGTAGTTATAAAATTTCCATTTTAGTGACCTCTAACAAGAACCTTATTTGGGGTCAGGATAATCTTACCAAAGTTTTGTGGTATGTAGTATTGGAGTCTTTGCCCTCGGAAACCAATCAGATTGCTGCTTCTATTTTCCCAGAGATGGTTGTATAATGAAAGACGGGATGCGATTGGTTGTTATTATGTGGAGCTCTTTCCTGTGTCGGCCATGTTGATACATCTAAAGCCATATGCGCCATTTTATACCCTCACGTTTTATACCATGCTGTTGATTACCCTCCCCCATATTTTCGGTCTGTTCTCCAGACGCGCCATAAACATTGTACGACTCGCTGCTATTATTGACTATTTTTATGTCTGTTCCCCATTTGTATGTAATAAGATTGTGTTTCTTGCAGGTTCACATAAGAGAACAGACATTTCTTTTATGGCCACGTCCCAGAGGGCCACCTGTCATATAAAATATTCTGCGCCGGCTCACACGTGCCATTGTTTAGCGCTGATTCGATCCGGCTGCGATACTGCGTGCAGGTGCAGGCGATGGGGACGGGGACATATTACTTAGGTGACGCTTGATGTAGCTTGTAGGAGATTACTCCGGCCCCGACATCAGCACTTTCCACATTTGTGCTTTTTAATGGAGTTAGGATTGTGCGGCGGTCAGAGACGTCACAGGACACATGTGTCATACCATCCCCGGTGCAATGTACTAGACCTGTAATCACCACATCCAGGCAGAGACACCACAGGGCAGGTCAGTCATAGGGTCCGAGACCTGCACCCGACCCATGTACAACACATCCCAAACTCATATCAGTCCTCAGCAGCAAATACACACATGTATATATACAGGAGTAGTAGTACTGTGCTCATATATACAGGAGTCGTGGTACTGTGCTCATATATACAGGAGTCGTGGTACTGCGCTCATATATACAGGAGTCGTAGTACTGTGCTCATATATACAGGAGTAGTGGTACTGTGCTCATATATACAGGAGTAGTAGTACTGTGCTCATATATACAGGATAGGAGTAATAGTACTGTGCTCATATATACAGGAGTAGTGGTACTGTGCTCATATATACAGGAGTAGTAGTACTGTGCTCATATATACAGGATAGGAGTAATAGTATTGTGCACATGCATACAGGATAGGAGTAGTAGTACTGTACTGTGCTCATATATACAGGATAGGAGTGATAGTACTGTGCTCATACATACAGGATAGGAGTAGTAGTACTGTGCTCATATATACAGGATAGTAGTCGTAGTACTGTGCTCATATATACAGGATAGGAGTCATAGTACTGTGCTCATATATACAGGAGTCATAGTACTGTGCCCATACATACAGGATAGGAGTAGTAGTACTGTGCTCATAAAGACAGGATAGGAGTAGTAGTACTGTGCTCATATATACAGGAGTCGTAGTACTGTGCCCATACATACAGGATAGGAGTAGTAGTACTGTGCTCATAAAGACAGGATAGAAGTCGTAGTACTGTGCCCATACATACAGGATAGGAGTAGTAGTACTGTGCTCATAAAGACAGGATAGGAGTAGTAGTAATGTGCTGTCTCTATATAGACAGGATAGTAGTAGTAGAACTGTGCTGTCTCTATATATACAGGATAGCAGTAGTAGTACTGTGCTGTGCCCATATATACAGGATAGGAGTAGTAGTACTGTGCTGTGCCCATATATACAGGATAGGAGTAGTAGTACTGTGCTGTGCCCATATATACAGGATAGTAGTAGTAGCACTGTGCTGTGTCCATATATACAGGATAGGAGTAGTAGCACTGTGCTGTGTCCATATATACAGGATAGGAGTAGTAGTAATGTGCTGTGCCCATACATACAGGATAGGAGTAGTAGTGCTGTGCTGTACCCATATATACAGGATAGGAGTAGTAGTACTGTGCTGTGCCCACATATACAGGATAGGAGTAGTAGTACTGTGCAGTGCCCAAATATACAGGATAGGAGTAGTAGTACTGTGCTCATATATACTGGATAGGAGTAGTAGTACTGTGCTGTACCCATATATCCAGGATAGGGGTAGTAGTACTGTGCTGTGCCCATATATACAAGATAGGAGTAGTTGTACTGTGCTGTGCCCATATATACAGGATAGGAGTAGTAGTACTGTGCTGTACCCATATATCCAGGATAGGGGTAGTAGTACTGTGCTGTGCCCATATATACAGGATAGGAATAGTAGTACTGTGCTGTGTCCATATATACAGGATAGGAGTAGTAGTACTGTCCTGTGCCCATATATACAGGATAGGAGTAGTAGTACTGTGCTGTGCCCATATATACAGGATAGGAGAAGTAGTACTGTGCTGTGCCCATATATACAGGATAGGAGTAGTAGTACTGTGCTGTGTCCATATATACAGGATAGGAGGAGTAGTACTGTCCTGTGCCCATATATACAGGATAGGAGGAGTAGTACTGTCCTGTGCCCACATATACAGGATAGGAGAAGTAGTACTGTGCCCATATATACTGGATAGGAGTAGTAGTACTGTGCAGTGCCCAAATATACAGGATAGGAGTAGTAGTACTGTGCTCATATATACTGGATAGGAGTAGTAGTACTGTGCTGTACCCATATATCCAGGATAGGGGTAGTAGTACTGTGCTGTGCCCATATATACAAGATAGGAGTAGTTGTACTGTGCTGTGCCCATATATACAGGATAGGAGTAGTAGTACTGTGCTGTACCCATATATCCAGGATAGGGGTAGTAGTACTGTGCTGTGCCCATATATACAGGATAGGAATAGTAGTACTGTGCTGTGTCCATATATACAGGATAGGAGTAGTAGTACTGTCCTGTGCTCATATATACAGGATAGGAGTAGTAGTACTGTGCTGTGCCCATATATACAGGATAGGAGTAGTAGTACTGTGCTGTGCCCATATATACAGGATAGGAGAAGTAGTACTGTGCTGTGCCCATATATACAGGATAGGAGTAGTAGTACTGTGCTGTGTCCATATATACAGGATAGGAGGAGTAGTACTGTCCTGTGCCCATATATACAGGATAGGAGGAGTAGTACTGTCCTGTGCCCATATATACAGGATAGGAGGAGTAGTACTGTGCTGTGTCCATATATACAGGATAGGAGTAGTAGTACTGTGCTGTGCCCATATATACAGGATAGGTGTAGTAGTACTGTGCTGTGCCCATATATACAGGATAGGAGTAGTAGTACTGTGCTATGCCCATATATACAGGATAGGAGTAGTAGTACTGTGCTGTGTCCATATATACAGGATAGTAGTAGTAGTAGTACTGTGCTGTGCCCATATATACAGGATAGGAGCAGTAGTACTGTGCTGTGCCCATATATACAGGATAGGTGTAGTAGTACTGTGCTGTGCCCATATATACAGGATAGGAGTAGTAGTACTGTGCTATGCCCATATATACAGGATAGGAGGAGTAGTACTGTCCTGTGCCCATATATACAGGATAGGAGGAGTAGTACTGTGCTGTGTCCATATATACAGGATAGGAGTAGTAGTACTGTGCTGTGCCCATATATACAGGATAGGTGTAGTAGTACTGTGCTGTGCCCATATATACAGGATAGGAGTAGTAGTACTGTGCTATGCCCATATATACAGGATAGGAGTAGTAGTACTGTGCTGTGTCCATATATACAGGATAGTAGTAGTAGTAGTACTGTGCTGTGCCCATATATACAGGATAGGAGCAGTAGTACTGTGCTGTGCCCATATATACAGGATAGGAGTAGTAGTACTGTGCTATGCCCATATATACAGGATAGGAGTAGTAGTACTGTGCTGTGTCCATATATACAGGATAGTAGTAGTAGTAGTACTGTGCTGTGCCCATATATACAGGATAGGAGCAGTAGTACTGTGCTGTGCCCATATATACAGGATAGGAGTAGTAGTACTGTGCTGTGCCCATATATACAGGATAAGAGTACTAGTACTGTGCTGTGCCCATATATACAGGATAAGAGTAGTAGTACTGTGCTGTGCCCATATATACAGGATAAGAGTAGTAGTACTGTGCTGTGCCCATATATACAGGATAAGAGTAGTAGTACTGTGCTGTGCCCATATATACAGGATAAGAGTAGTAGTACTGTGCTGTGCCCATATATACAGGATAGGAGTAGTAGTACTGTGCTGTGCCCATATATACAGGATAAGAGTAGTAGTACTGTGCTGTGCCCATATATACAGGATAAGAGTAGTAGTACTGTGCTGTGCCCATATATACAGGATAAGAGTAGTAGTACTGTGCTGTGCCCATATATACAGGATAGGAGTAGTAGTACTGTGCTGTGCCCATATTTACAGGATAGGAGTAGTAGTACTGTGCTGATATATACAGGATAGGTAGAGTAGTACTGTGCTGATATATACAGGATAGTAGTATTACTACTGTGCCCATCTATTGCTTCTAAACCAACAGTGTGCCCTAGGGGAAGTTTGAGTGCTCATAGTAGTATACACTATGGGGCTCACTTACTAAGGGTCGCGGATCAGACTTTCGTGAGACAGTTCACCTTTTTCGGGGATTACACTGCTTCCACAGGTATTTAAAATGTGTTTGCGCTGGGATTGTGTCGCACAGGAACCTTTTGTGTTACAGCAGCGCCACCTTTCATGCGACAGTAATCAGGGGGCGGGGTGCCTACTGATTCGGACTGAGCGCAGGATTTAACTTTTAAAATTGTGTCGCAAGACCAATGCACTCACATGCCCCAGGAGGAAGAAGGTGAACTCTGTCGGACCTGAGTGGGGAAGCGACACATGCAGGATATCGGGCGCACGATCTTAGTGAATTGCGGGAGAGGACATTATAAGTAAATGTGCCCCTATGTGTTATGAGTAAGTCGTGCTATACGCTATATACCAAAATGTTTGTCCATTGCAAACTTCTGACTTTTAGTAAAACAATTACATTTAGAATGTGGAATTTAAAGAAATATCCCCGCAGGTCACTGTCCACCCGGTTGTTACAGCTTTTTTTCTCCCATACAGATCTGTGTAGTGAAGAACCGGCCTGCGCTCCACCGTTACACTTCACGTCACTGCACACATAAAACGTGTCACGCATGTCGCCTGGCGCTGGTAGCCGCTGCTCTCAGGGTGCTCATTCCTAAATTTCCGGGTTACTTGTCCGTGCTCCACCGCCTCTGTATAACGTCCTGGGAGATGATAGTTTTGCGCTAATGAAATAATTCTCCGACGCGTTTCACCCAATTAGCGTTCATTAATGCAGATCTGTTTTCTTGTGAAATTAGTCCCAATGCGTGTGATGTGTGTGCACAGCGCCTGATCTGGCAGAGAACAGCATGGCGCTCTGATCCAGGAGATTCATCGTCTGCTGAGTGCCCCTTCTATATTACCACCAGGACCCCTTCTATATTACCACCAGGACCCCTTCTATATTACCACCAGGGCCCCTTCTATATTACCACCAGGACCCCTTCTATATTACCACCAGGACCCCTTCTATAGTACCACCAGGGCCCCTTCTATATTACCACCAGGACCCCTTCTATATTACCACCAGGACCCCTTCTATATTACCACCAGGACCCCTTCTATAGTACCACCAGGACCCCTTCTATAGTACCACCAGGACCCCTTCTATATTACCACCAGGGCCCCTTCTATATTACCACCAGGACCCCTTCTATAGTACCACCAGGACCCCTTCTATATTACCACCAGAACCCCTTCTATATTACCACCAGGACCCCTTCTATATTACCACCAGGACCCCTTCTATATTACCACCAGACCCCTTCTATATTACCACCAGGACCCCTTCTATAGTACCACCAGGACCCCTTCTATATTACCACCAGAACCCCTTCTATATTACCACCAGGACCCCTTCTATATTACCACCAGACCCCTTCTATAGTACCACCAGGACCCCTTCTATATTACCACCAGGACCCCTTCTATATTACCACCAGGACCCCTTCTATATTACCACCAGGACCCCTTCTATATTACCACCAGGACCCCTTCTATATTACCACCAGACCCCTTCTATATTACCACCAGGGCCCCTTCTATATTACCACCAGGACCCCTTCTATATTACCACCAGGGCCCCTTCTATATTACCACCAGGACCCCTTCTATAGTACCACCAGGACCCCTTCTATAGTACCACCAGGACCCCTTCTATAGTACCACCAGGACCCCTTCTATATTACCACCAGAACCCCTTCTATAGTACCACCAGGACCCCTTCTATATTACCACCAGGACCCCTTCTATATTACCACCAGGACCCCTTCTATATTACCACCAGGACCCCTTCTATAGTACCACCAGGACCCCTTCTATATTACCACCAGGACCCCTTCTATAGTACCACCAGGACCCCTTCTATAGTACCACCAGGACCCCTTCTATATTACCACCAGGACCCCTTCTATAGTACCACCAGGACCCCTTCTATAGTACCACCAGGACCCCTTCTATATTACGACCAGGACCCCTTCTATATTACGACCAGGACCCCTTCTATATTACCACCAGGACCCCTTCTATATTACCACCAGGACCCCTTCTATAGTACCACCAGGACCCCTTCTATATTACCACCAGGACCCCTTCTATATTACCACCAGGACCCCTTCTATATTACCACCAGGACCCCTTCTATAGTACCACCAGGACCCCTTCTATATTACCACCAGGACCCCTTCTATATTACCACCAGGACCCCTTCTATATAACCACCAGGACCCCTTCTATATTACCACCAGGACCCCTTCTATATTACCACCAGGACCCGGGAACAGGTGCGTGAGGTGAGGCCCCATTACACTGCGACTTGTAACAGCTACCTGGATATATCAGTATAGTACTGCCCCATACTCCTTATAGGCCATCTGTATAGTATAACCCAGAATGTATAAGATATTCCTCAGAATATATAACAGGGGCTCTGGGCTCCATCTATAACAGGGGCTCTGGGCACCATCTATAACAGGGGCGCTGGGCACCATCTACAACAGGGGCTCTGGGCACCATCTACAACAGGGGCGCCGGGCTCCATTTATAACAGGGGCGCTGGGCACCATCTACAACTGGGGCTCTGGGCACCATCCACAACAGGGGCGCCGGGCTCCATCTATAACAGGGGCTCTGGGCACCATCTATAACAGGGGCGCTGGGCACCATCTACAACAGGGGCGCTGGGCACCATCTACAACAGGGGCTCTGGGCTCCATCCATAACAGGGGAGCCGGGCACCATCTATAACAGGGGCTCTGGGCTCCATCTATAACAGGGGCTCTGGGCACCATCTATAACAGGGGCTCTGGGCACCATCTATAACAGGCACTGGGCTCCATCTATAACAGGGGCTCTGGGCTCCATCTATAACAGGGGCTCTGGGCACCATCTATAACAGGGGCTCTGGGCACCATCTATAACAGGGGCTCTGGGCACCATCTATAACAGGGGCGCTGGGCACCATCTATAACAGGGGCTCTGGGCACCATCTATAACAGGGGCGCTGGGCACCATCTACAACAGGGGCTCTGGGCACCATCTACAACAGGGGCGCCGGGCTCCATTTATAACAGGGGCGCTGGGCACCATCTACAACTGGGGCTCTGGGCACCATCCACAACAGGGGCGCCGGGCTCCATCTATAACAGGGGCTCTGGGCACCATCTATAACAGGGGCGCTGGGCACCATCTACAACAGGGGCGCTGGGCACCATCTACAACAGGGGCTCTGGGCTCCATCCATAACAGGGGAGCCGGGCACCATCTATAACAGGGGCTCTGGGCTCCATCTATAACAGGGGCTCTGGGCACCATCTATAACAGGGGCTCTGGGCACCATCTATAACAGGCACTGGGCTCCATCTATAACAGGGGCTCTGGGCTCCATCTATAACAGGGGCTCTGGGCACCATCTATAACAGGGGCTCTGGGCACCATCTATAACAGGGGCTCTGGGCACCATCTATAACAGGGGCGCTGGGCACCATCTATAACAGGGGCTCTGGGCACCATCTATAACAGGGGCGCTGGGCTCCATCTACAACAGGGGCTCTGGGCACCATCTACAACAGGGGCTCTGGGCTCCATCCATAACAGGGGAGCCGGGCTCCATCTATAACGGGGGCTCTGGGCTCCATCTATAACAGGGGCTCTGGGCACCATCTATAACAGGGGCGCTGGGCACCATCTACAACAGGGGCTCTGGGCACCATCTACAACAGGGGCGCCGGGCTCCATTTATAACAGGGGCGCTGGGCACCATCTACAACTGGGGCTCTGGGCACCATCCACAACAGGGGCGCCGGGCTCCATCTATAACAGGGGCGCCGGGCTCCATCTATAACAGGGGCTCTGGGCACAATCTATAACAGGGGCGCTGGGCACCATCTACAACAGGGGCTCTGGGCTCCATCCATAACAGGGGAGCCGGGCTCCATCTATAACAGGGGCTCTGGGCACCATCTATAACAGGGGCTCTGGGCACCATCTATAACAGGCGCTGGGCTCCATCTATAACAGGGGCTCTGGGCACCATCTATAACAGGGGCTCTGGGCACCATCTATAACAGGGGCTCTGGGCACCATCTATAACAGGGGCGCTGGGCACCATCTATAACAGGGGCTCTGGGCACCATCTATAACAGGGGCGCTGGGCACCATCTACAACAGGGGTGCTGGGCTCCATCCATAACAGGGGAGCCGGGCTCCATCTATAACGGGGGCTCTGGGCTCCATCTATAACAGGGGCTCTGGGCACCATCTATAACAGGGGCTCTGGGCTACATCTATAACAGGGGCGCTGGGCACCATCTACAACAGGGGCGCCGGGCTCCATCTATAACAGGGGCTCTGGGCACCATCTACAACAGGGGCGCCGGGCTCCATCTATAACAGGGGCTCTGGGCACTATCTACAACAGGGGCTCTGGGCACCATCTATAAAAGGGGCTCTGGGCACCATCTATAACAGGGGCTCTGGGCTCCATCTATAACAGGGGCTCTGGGCTCCATCTATAACAGGGGCTCTGGGCTCCATCTATAACAGGCGCTGGGCTCCATCTATAACAGGGGCTCTGGGCTCCTTCTATAACAGGGGCTCTGGGCTCCATCTATAACAGGGGCTCTGGGCTCCATCTATAACAGGGGCTCTGGGCTCCATCTATAACAGGGGCTGGGCTCAAACTATCTTTCCATCAGGAAAACAACTACGGCAAATTATTCATGGATCATCTCTACAGATGTCTGGAAATTTTTAATGACCCCCAGCATATTCTTCAGTAGAAGTTTCTATCCCCTATAATTACGGAGGTTGTGTATTATAATGATTCTTAATAAGTAATAATAGCAGCATCAGACACTAATTGGCTTCAATGTAAAATAAAAGCATCGATTTATCCGTGTAAATAACAAACACATTCCGCAAATGGTAGAAATAAAATCCTTGGATGTAACAATTAGTAGAAGGAATGGCTCCGGCGAGCAGCTGAACATGAGCGCACCACAAAGAGGCGAGCGCGAAACAGCTGGGAGCGGGCGCAAGACAACATCTAATAACACAGAAATTAGGGAAATGACAGCGTCTACAGTAAATCCATCTGGAAGCGGACGAGGCGAATATGTTCTAGATTTAGGGAACGCTTTTCAAGGTGAGCGCTGGTGGAGAACAGCCCGGGTACAGGTGGGACACATTTTAGGGTTATGCCGCAGGGAAGGACCTGGAGTTTATTTATGCTGTAAATCAAGTATGTAACAGGAAAGTATAGAGGAAGGAGAAACTCATGTGCAATTCATATAAACAGGAGGATCTTAGGTGGAGTCTGGTGGATTATAAAACACTGCAAAATGTGGGGTTTAATTGTTACTGCTGCATATATAGAGATAGAACATATAGAGGCGACTGATAAGAGATATGAGATTGATAGAAAGATAGATAGGTAGATAGATAAATAAATATGAGATAGATAGATAGATACCGTATATACTTGAGTATAAGCCGACCCTAGTATAAGCCGAGACCCCTAATTTTACCACCAAAAACTGGGAAAACATATTGACTCGAGTATAAGCCGAGGGTGTAGTATACAGCCTGCCCTGCCCCAAGTGGTATACAGCCTGTCCCCAGTATGCCAAGCTAATAAAAAAAAATAAACTTAATACTCACCTTTGATACTCGGCACGGCTCCCGGTCCTCGGTGGCGGCTTAGTGCGCATCATAGTGCGCGCCCGCTGACAGATCACATGGACGCGACTGCCGGCTAGTGAAGAAAGCAGAGAGAAGCGGAAGCCGGAGGGTGAGTATTAATTTTTTTTAATTGACTCGTGTATAAGCCGAGGTGAGGTTTTTCAGCACATTTTTTGTGCTGAAAAACTCGGCTTATAAACAAGTATATACGGTAGATAGATATGAGAGAGATACGGTAGATATGAGATAGATAGATAGATAGATAGATATGAGATAGATAGATATGAGATAGATAGATAGATAGATATGAGATAGATAGATAGATATGAGATAGATAGATAGATATGAGATAGATAGTAGATAGATATGATATGAGATAGATAGATAGGAGATAAATAGATAGATAGATAGATAGATAGATAGATAGATAGATAAGAGAGAGATAGATAGATATTAGATAGATAGATAGATAGATAGATAGATATGAGATAGATAGATAGATAGATAGATAGATAGATAGATAGATAGATAGATAGATAGATAGATATGAGATAGATAGATAGATAGATAGATATGAGATAGATAGGAGATAGATAGATATGAGATAGATAGATAGATAGATAGATAGATAAGAGAGAGATAGATAGATATTAGATAGATATTAGATAGATAGATAGATAGATAGATAGATAGATAGATATGAGATAGATAGATAGATAGATAGATAGATAGATATGAGATAGATAGATAGATATGAGATAGATAGGAGATAGATAGATATGAGATAGATAGATAGATAGATAGATATGAGATAGATAGATATATAGATAGATATGAGATAGATAGATATATAGATAGATATGAGATAGATAGATATATAGATAGATAGATAGATATGAGATAGATAGATAGATAGATAGATATGAGATAGATAGATAGATAGATAGATAGATAGATAGATAGATAGATATGAGATAGATAGATAGATAGATAGATAGATAGATATGAGATAGATAGATAGATAGATAGATAGATAGATATGAGATAGATAGGAGATAGATAGATATGAGATAGATAGATAGATAGATAGATAAGAGAGAGATAGATAGATATTAGATAGATAGATAGATAGATAGATATGAGATAGATAGATAGATAGATAGATAGGAGATAGATAGGAGATAGATAGATATGAGATAGATAGATAGATAGATAGATAGATAGATATGAGATAGATAGATATATAGATAGATAGATATGAGATAGATAGATAGATAGATAGATAGATATGAGATAGATAGATAGATAGATAGATATGAGATAGATAGATAGATAGATAGATAGATAGATATGAGATAGATAGATTTGAGATAGATAGATAGATAGATAGATAGATAGATAGATAGATAGATATGAGATAGATAGGAGATAGATAGATATGAGATAGATAGATAGATAGATAGATAGATAGATATTAGATAGATAGATATATAGATAGATATGAGATAGATAGATAGATAGATAGATAGATAGATAGATAGATAGATAGATAGATATGAGAGAGATAGATAGATAGATAGATAGATAGATAGATAGATAGATATGAGATAGATAGATAGATAGATTTGAGATAGATAGATAGATAGATAGATAGATAGGAGATAGATAGATAGATAGATAGATAGATAGATATGAGATAGATAGGAGATAGATAGATATGAGATAGATAGATAGATAGATAGATATTAGATAGATAGATATATAGATAGATATGAGATAGATAGATAGATAGATAGATATGAGAGAGATAGATAGATATGAGATAGATAGATAGATAGATAGATATGAGATAGATAGATAGATAGATAGATAGATAGATAGATATGAGATAGATAGATAGATAGATATGAGATAGATAGATAGATAGATAGATATGAGATTAATATATTTTTTCCCTGATTTGTATTCATGTAATCCTCTTACATGCTGTTATCAGGCGGTGAGGCTCCGTTCCTCTATGCCAGTGATGGCTAACCTATGGCACGGGTGCCAGAGGTGGCACTCAGAGCCCTTTCTGTGGGCACTCAGGCCATCACCAGAGATGACTCCAGGTATCTTCCTGCAGTCCCAGACAGCCCAGGACTTGCTGTGCACAGAGATATATTAAAGTGACGGCTCTACCTGGGACTATTTTCTGCTTTATTGGTGTCCTCAGGTGCTGGTAGCAATGAAAGCTGTGACAGAGAAGGGAGTATAAATCATAAATTACATTTCTGTGTTGGCACTTTGCGATAAATAAGCGGGTCTTTGTTGTAGTTTGGGCACTCAGCCTCTAAAAGGTTTGCCATCCAGTTTGCAGTTACATTTCGGGAGCTACTAGCTGCACTTCAGCCAATCACTGGTCTCCTCGTGCCTGGGGACACCAAAGAAATGTATCTTCCATGGGGAAAAGAAATTACATCTCATGGTCCTAGGGAGCAACTCACTAGCCAAAGCGACTGTCACGACCAGAAGTATGGAAAGGACGTGAGAACCATAGCTGGAGTAGAGCATTCGGCTTTTTTCTTGCCCTGGCCCCCTATATTTCTGGAAACCCCCCTTAATAAGAAAGATGTGCCCCATATCTTGGTTGTGTAACCACCAGGCTTTTAGAAGCCATAATCTTGCCAGTTGGGTAGCCTCCTCTGTTCCTAAAAGGGGTTTTCCCATCAAAGAAAGTTCTCACATTTGAACCCCCTAGTGATGTTTACACTATAAAGATCATTTTAACCCCTTACTTTACAATTTTTCATAGTGTAGGTGGGGGACACTCTAAGCAGCCACTTCATGATTCCTATGAGATCCTGTGTGCTGTCAATGTGCTTAGATTATCAGGGTTTAGGGTTTATCTACACTTCTATTTAGCTTCTGAGCATTCTATTAGTAACTGACACATAGAAAGAGAGATGAGACGGATCAGAGATGCGAGTCATGAGATGGATATAATACACAATAATACACTCCAGCTCTGCTATGCCTTTAACTGGAGAACAAGAGAACAGTATAACATAGGGGATGATGGTGACTAGAGAATAGTATAATATGGGGGAAGTGGTGGTGACTAGAGAACAGTATAATATGGGGGGATTGGTGGTGACTAGAGAACAGTATAATATGGGGGGAGTGGTGGTGACTAGAGAACAGTATAATATGGGGAGGAGTGGTGGTGACTAGAGAACAGTATAATATGAGGAGGAGTAGTGGTGACTAGAGAACAGTATAATATGGGAGGAGTGGTGGTGACTAGAGAACAGTATAATATGGAGGGAGTGGTGGTGACTAGAGAAAAGTATAATATGGGGAGGAGTGGTGGTGACTAGAGAACAGTATAATATGGAGGGATTGGTGGTGACTAGAGAACAGTATAATATGGGAGGAGTGGTGGTGACTAGAGAACAGAATAATATGGGGGATTGGTGGTGACTAGAGAACAGAATAATATGGGGGAGTGGTTGTGACTAGAGAACAGTATAATATGGGGGGATTGGTGGTGACTAGAGAACAGTATAATATGGGGGGAGTGGTGGTGACTAGAGAACAGTATAATATGGGGAGGAGTGGTGGTGACTAGAGAACAGTATAATATGGGGAGGAGTGGTGGTGACTAGAGAACAGTATAATATGGGGAGGAGTGGTGGTGACTAGAGAACAGTATAATATGGGGAGGAGTGGTGGTGACTAGAGAACAGTATAATATGGGGGAGTGGTGGTGACTAGAGAACAGTATAATATGGGGGGAGTGGTGGTGACTAGAGAACAGTATAATATGGGGGGAGTGGTGGTGACTAGAGAACAGTATAATATGGGGGAGTGGTGGTGACTAGAGAACAGTATAATATGGGGGGAGTGGTGGTGACTAGAGAACAGTATAATATGGGGGGAGTGGTGGTGACTAGAGAACAGTATAATATGGGGGGAGTGGTGGTGACTAGAGAACAGTATAATATGGGGGGATTGGTGGTGACTAGAGAACAGTATAATATGGGGGGAGTGGTGGTGACTAGAGAACAGTATAATATGGGGAGGAGTGGTGGTGACTAGAGAACAGTATAATATGGGGAGGAGTGGTGGTGACTAGAGAACAGTATAATATGGGGGGATTGGTGGTGACTAGAGAACAGTATAATATGGGAGGAGTGGTTGTGACTAGAGAACAGTATAATATGGGGGAGTGGTGGTGACTAGAGAACAGTATAATATGGGGAGGAGTGGTGGTGACTAGAGAACAGTATAATATGGGGGGATTGGTGGTGACTAGAGAACAGTATAATATGGGAGGAGTGGTTGTGACTAGAGAACAGTATAATATGGGGGATTGGTGGTGACTAGAGAACAGTATAATATGGGGGGAGTGGTGGTGACTAGAGAACAGTATAATATGGGGGGAGTGGTGGTGACTAGAGAACAGTATAATATGGGGGGAGTGGTGGTGACTAGAGAACAGTATAATATGGGGAGGAGTGGTGGTGACTAGAGAACAGTATAATATGGGGGGAGTGGTGGTGACTAGAGAACAGTATAATATGGGGAGGAGTGGTGGTGACTAGAGAACAGTATAATATGGGAGGAGTGGTGGTGACTAGAGAACAGTATAATATGGGGGGAGTGGTGGTGACTAGAGAACAGTATAATATGGGGAGGAGTGGTGGTGACTAGAGAACAGTATAATATGGGGGAAGTGGTGGTGACTAGAGAACAGTATAATATGGGGGGAGTGGTGGTGACTAGAGAACAGTATAATATGGGGGAAGTGGTGGTGACTAGAGAACAGTATAATATGGGGAGGAGTGGTGGTGACTAGAGAACAGTATAATATGGGGGAATGGTGGTGACTAGAGAACAGTATAATATGGGGGAAGTGGTGGTGACTAGAGAACAGTATAATATGGGGAGGAGTGGTGGTGACTAGAGAACAGTATAATATGGGGGGAGTGGTGGTGACTAGAGAACAGTATAATATGGGAGGGGGTGACTAGAGAACAGTATAATATGGGGAGGAGTGGTGGTGACTAGAGAACAGTATAATATGGGAGGAGTGGTGGTGACTAGAGAACAGTATAATATGGGGGGATTGGTGGTGACTAGAGAACAGTATAATATGGGAGGAGTGGTGGTGACTAGAGAACAGTATAATATGGGGGGAGTGGTGGTGACTAGAGAACAGTATAATATGGGGGGAGTGGTGGTGACTAGAGAACAGTATAATATGGGGGGAGTGGTGGTGACTAGAGAACAGTATAATATGGGGGGGGGGGTGACTAGAGAACAGTATAATATGGGGAGGAGTGGTGGTGACTAGAGAACAGTATAATATGGGGGGGGGGGGTGACTAGAGAACAGTATAATATGGGAGGAGTGGTGGTGACTAGAGAACAGTATAATATGGGGGAATGGTGGTGACTAGAGAACAGTATAATATGGGGGAATGGTGGTGACTAGAGAACAGTATAATATGGGGAGGAGTGGTGGTGACTAGAGAACAGTATAATATGGGGGAAGTGGTGGTGACTAGAGAACAGTATAATATGGGGGAAGTGGTGGTGACTAGAGAACAGTATAATATGGGGAGGAGTGGTGGTGACTAGAGAACAGTATAATATGGGGAGGAGTGGTGGTGACTAGAGAACAGTATAATATGGGGGGATTGGTGGTGACTAGAGAACAGTATAATATGGGAGGAGTGGTGGTGACTAGAGAACAGTATAATATGGGGGGAGTGGTGGTGACTAGAGAACAGTATAATATGGGGGAAGTGGTGGTGACTAGAGAACAGTATAATATGGGGAGGAGTGGTGGTGACTAGAGAACAGTATAATATGGGGGGATTGGTGGTGACTAGAGAACAGAATAATATGGGGGGATTGGTGGTGACTAGAGAACAGTATAATATGGAGGGATTGGTGGTGACTAGAGAACAGTATAATATGGGGGGATTGGTGGTGACTAGAGAACAGTATAATATGGGGGGGGGTGGTGACTAGAGAACAGTATAATATGGGGGGAGTGGTGGTGACTAGAGAACAGTATAATATGGGGAGGAGTGGTGGTGACTAGAGAACAGTATAATATGGGGAGGAGTGGTGGTGACTAGAGAACAGTATAATATGGGGGGATTGGTGGTGACTAGAGAACAGTATAATATGGGGGGGGGGTGACTAGAGAACAGTATAATATGGGGGGGGGTGGTGACTAGAGAACAGTATAATATGGAGGGATTGGTGGTGACTAGAGAACAGTATAATATGGGGGGATTGGTGGTGACTAGAGAACAGTATAATATGGGAGGGGGTGACTAGAGAACAGTATAATATGGGGAGGAGTGGTGGTGACTAGAGAACAGTATAATATGGGGGGATTGGTGGTGACTAGAGAACAGTATAATATGGGGGGAGTGGTGGTGACTAGAGAACAGTATAATATGGGGAGGAGTGGTGGTGACTAGAGAACAGTATAATATGGGGAGGAGTGGTGGTGACTAGAGAACAGTATAATATGGGGGGATTGGTGGTGACTAGAGAACAGTATAATATGGGGAGGAGTGGTGGTGACTAGAGAACAGTATAATATGGGGGAAGTGGTGGTGACTAGAGAACAGTATAATATGGGGGGATTGGTGGTGACTAGAGAACAGTATAATATGGGAGGAGTGGTGGTGACTAGAGAACAGTATAATATGGGGGAAGTGGTGGTGACTAGAGAACAGTATAATATGGGGGAAGTGGTGGTGACTAGAGAACAGTATAATATGGGGGGATTGGTGGTGACTAGAGAACAGTATAATATGGGGAGGAGTGGTGGTGACTAGAGAACAGTATAATATGGGGGAAGTGGTGGTGACTAGAGAACAGTATAATATGGGGGGATTGGTGGTGACTAGAGAACAGTATAATATGGGGAGGAGTGGTGGTGACTAGAGAACAGTATAATATGGGGAGGAGTGGTGGTGACTAGAGAACAGTATAATATGGAGGGATTGGTGGTGACTAGAGAACAGTATAATATGGGGGAATGGTGGTGACTAGAGAACAGTATAATATGGGGGGAGTGGTGGTGACTAGAGAACAGTATAATATGGGGAGGAGTGGTGGTGACTAGAGAACAGTATAATATGGGGGGAGTGGTGGTGACTAGAGAACAGTATAATATGGGGGGAGTGGTGGTGACTAGAGGACAGTATAATATGGGGGGAGTGGTGGTGACTAGAGAACAGTATAATATAGGGAGGAGTGGTGGTGACTAGAGAACAGTATAATATGGGGGGGGGGGTGACTAGAGAACAGTATAATATGGAGGAGTGGTGGTGACTAGAGAACAGTATAATATGGGGGGAGTGGTGGTGACTAGAGAACAGTGTAATATGGGGGGAGTGGTGGTGACTAGAGAACAGTATAATATGGGGAGGAGTGGTGGTGACTAGAGAACAGTATAATATGGGGAGGAGTGGTGGTGACTAGAGAACAGTATAATATGGGGAGGAGTGGTGGTGACTAGAGAACAGTATAATATGGGGGGGGGGTGACTAGAGAACAGTATAATATGGAGGAGTGGTGGTGACTAGAGAACAGTATAATATGGGGAGGAGTGGTGGTGACTAGAGAACAGTATAATATGGGGAGGAGTGGTGGTGACTAGAGAACAGTATAATATGGGGAGGAGTGGTGGTGACTAGAGAACAGTATAATATGGGGAGGAGTGGTGGTGACTAGAGAACAGTATAATATGGGGGGATTGGTGGTGACTAGAAAACAGTATAATATGGGGGGAGTGGTGGTGACTAGAGAACAGTATAATATGGGGGGAGTGGTGGTGACTAGAGAACAGTATAATATGGGGGGGGGGGTGACTAGAGAACAGTATAATATGGGGGGATTGGTGGTGACTAGAGAACAGTATAATATGGGGGAAGTGGTGGTGACTAGAGAACAGTATAATATGGGGGGAGTGGTGGTGACTAGAGAACAGTATAATATGGGGGAGTGGTTGTGACTAGAGAACAGTATAATATGGGGGAAGTGGTGGTGACTAGAGAAGAGTATAATATGGGGGGATTGGTGGTGACTAGAGAACAGTATAATATGGGGGGAGTGGTGGTGACTAGAGAACAGTATAATATGGGGAGGAGTGGTGGTGACTAGAGAACAGTATAATATGGGGGAAGTGGTGGTGACTAGAGAACAGTATAATATGGGGGGGGGTGACTAGAGAACAGTATAATATGGGGGGATTGGTGGTGACTAGAGAACAGTATAATATGGGGGAATGGTGGTGACTAGAGAACAGTATAATATGGGGGAAGTGGTGGTGACTAGAGAACAGTATAATATGGGGAGGAGTGGTGGTGACTAGAGAACAGTATAATATGGGGAGGAGTGGTGGTGACTAGAGAACAGTATAATATGGGGGGGGTGACTAGAGAACAGTATAATATGGGGGGGGTGACTAGAGAACAGTATAATATGGGGGAGTGGTTGTGACTAGAGAACAGTATAATATGGGGGAAGTGGTGGTGACTAGAGAACAGTATAATATGGGGGAGTGGTTGTGACTAGAGAACAGTATAATATGGGGGGGGGGGTGACTAGAGAACAGTATAATATGGGGAGGAGTGGTGGTGACTAGAGAACAGTATAATATGGGAGGAGTGGTGGTGACTAGAGAACAGTATAATATGGGGGGATTGGTGGTGACTAGAGAACAGTATAATATAGGGAGGAGTGGTGGTGACTAGAGAACAGTATAATATGGGGGGGGGTGACTAGAGAACAGTATAATATGGGAGGAGTGGTGGTGACTAGAGAACAGTATAATATGGGGGGAGTGGTGGTGACTAGAGAACAGTATAATATGGGGGGAGTGGTGGTGACTAGAGAACAGTATAATATGGGGGGAGTGGTGGTGACTAGAGAACAGTATAATATGGGGGGATTGGTGGTGACTAGAGAACAGTATAATATGGGGGGAGTGGGGGTGACTAGAGAACAGTATAATATGGGGAGGAGTGGTGGTGACTAGAGAACAGTATAATATGGGGGGGGGGTGACTAGAGAACAGTATAATATGGGAGGAGTGGTGGTGACTAGAGAACAGTATAATATGGGGGAATGGTGGTGACTAGAGAACAGTATAATATGGGGAGGAGTGGTGGTGACTAGAGAACAGTATAATATGGGGGAAGTGGTGGTGACTAGAGAACAGTATAATATGGGGGAAGTGGTGGTGACTAGAGAACAGTATAATATGGGGAGGAGTGGTGGTGACTAGAGAACAGTATAATATGGGGAGGAGTGGTGGTGACTAGAGAACAGTATAATATGGGGGGATTGGTGGTGACTAGAGAACAGTATAATATGGGAGGAGTGGTGGTGACTAGAGAACAGTATAATATGGGGGGAGTGGTGGTGACTAGAGAACAGTATAATATGGGGGAAGTGGTGGTGACTAGAGAACAGTATAATATGGGGAGGAGTGGTGGTGACTAGAGAACAGTATAATATGGGGGGATTGGTGGTGACTAGAGAACAGAATAATATGGGGGGATTGGTGGTGACTAGAGAACAGTATAATATGGAGGGATTGGTGGTGACTAGAGAACAGTATAATATGGGGGGATTGGTGGTGACTAGAGAACAGTATAATATGGGGGGGGGTGACTAGAGAACAGTATAATATGGGGGGATTGGTGGTGACTAGAGAACAGTATAATATGGGGGGGGGGTGACTAGAGAACAGTATAATATGGGGAGGAGTGGTGGTGACTAGAGAACAGTATAATATGGGGGGATTGGTGGTGACTAGAGAACAGTATAATATGGGGGGAGTGGTGGTGACTAGAGAACAGTATAATATGGGGAGGAGTGGTGGTGACTAGAGAACAGTATAATATGGGGAGGAGTGGTGGTGACTAGAGAACAGTATAATATGGGGGGATTGGTGGTGACTAGAGAACAGTATAATATGGGGAGGAGTGGTGGTGACTAGAGAACAGTATAATATGGGGGAAGTGGTGGTGACTAGAGAACAGTATAATATGGGGGGATTGGTGGTGAATAGAGAACAGTATAATATGGGAGGAGTGGTGGTGACTAGAGAACAGTATAATATGGGGGAAGTGGTGGTGACTAGAGAACAGTATAATATGGGGGAAGTGGTGGTGACTAGAGAACAGTATAATATGGGGGGATTGGTGGTGACTAGAGAACAGTATAATATGGGGAGGAGTGGTGGTGACTAGAGAACAGTATAATATGGGGGAAGTGGTGGTGACTAGAGAACAGTATAATATGGGGGGATTGGTGGTGACTAGAGAACAGTATAATATGGGGAGGAGTGGTGGTGACTAGAGAACAGTATAATATGGGGAGGAGTGGTGGTGACTAGAGAACAGTATAATATGGGGGGAGTGGTGGTAACAAGCCCCAAAGCAAATAGCGAAGGGGCTGAGGACTGTAGGGGGTGGTTTCAAGCCTTCTGGTAGGCTGGTGGGGCTTGCCCCTTTACCCCTCCCGTGTGAGGTCACCGGAGGCGGTGTTTGGGGGCGGGTAAGGACCCGCCCGGTGGTTTTATAAAGTCCGAGAGCACGTGGGGGGGCCTCTTTCCTTCTGCCCCCTGGACCGAAGAGGCGAGAAGTCAGAGACACCTCTGCAAATACCCAGCATGGCTTCCCTAGAAGATCTAGTAATCCAGCAAGTGGTCCTGGATGGTTCAGCCTGGCTGGATACCCTCCTGCAGCGCCCTGCTGCGGGGTCGGTTCAAGAAGCGGACGTCCCTGAAGAGGACACCCATCTCCCTGGATCGAAACCCGCTGCAGTGGCTTCCACCCTGGAGGGTACAGCCACCACCCCCGCCCGGCGGCCCGCCACCCTGTCACCACCACCCACCCAGTGCTCCTCACCTCCTCCACGTGTGCAGTGTCTCCAGTGCAGTGCCTGAGGAGCAGCTGGCAGAAGTTAGAGGAAGGCCCATCCGGAAGATCAGGCCTCCTGTCAGTTTGAGCCCTGGATCGCCTGCACCAACCAGGTAGCGCGGCCCGGGCCAGAAAAAAGATGGCGTCGCCCAGACCACGTGGGACCCATGCTGCAGCCAGTGCAGCGGATCGTCGGGGGACGGATCGGAAGGAGGCCTTAAAGGGTAAGTGTTTGCCTCCTGAGCGCTCCCCCACCCGGCATCCAAGCGCTGCGCCCCGCACCCACCCTGTGTAAACCCAGCAGGCCGCGTCCCCCTCCTGTCACCGCCTCCACTCTCCACCTCTCCTTCGAAGCACCCAGCCGGTGCCAGCGCTGCGGCCTGTGCCTCCCTGCGCTCCCCAAGCAGGCCGCGCTCCTCTGCCAGCCAGCCCGCACCTCCCCCGATCAACCCCCCGTGCTCACCTCCGCTCCGGCGTGTCCTCCAGCCGGTGCCTGCTCCCAGCCCTGCGGCCATGCCTCCCAGCGCCATCTATGCAGGCCGCGATCCCCTGCTAGCCAGCCCGCGCCCCCTCCCGCTCCCTCCCCCCCCCCCCCGCGCTCACCTGAACTCCGGCGTGGTTTTCAGCCGGGAGCAGCATCCAGCGCTGCGGCCCGGCCCACCCGGCAGCCAGCAGGGGACACAAGGCCTTCTCCTCATGGCTCCCCCTCATACCGTCGTGCGGTGCCTCCGCATCCCACCGGCAGCCCCAGGCTCTCCTCCTCTCAACGCCACCCCCTCCCCCAGCACTCTCCTCGGCGCGGCAGGCTTCAGGCCTATGCCGCATACAGCCTTGGGGCTTAATCTAGGCCTCAGGCCTATTCCCCCACATGTCAGGCAGCCCCAGGCCCTGTTCCAGGCCTCAGGCCTGATCTCCATGCAGCCCCAGGCCCAACACTAGGCCTCTGGCCTACCCCCCTTTGCAGCCCAGGCCCAACACTAGGCCTCGGGCCTACCCCCCTATGCAGCCCAGGCCCAACACTAGGCCTCTGGCCTACCCCCCTATGCAGCCCCAGGCCCCATACAAGGCCTCAGGCCTGCTTCTCACCCAGGCCCTACATCAGGCCCGGGCCTACTCCCCAGCCAGGCCCTCCCTGTCACATACCACCCCCCCACCCCCACCCCCAACACAGCCGCCAGCAGCGCTATCACCAGCCTGCGTCCTGGCCCTCTCCCCCCCCCACCACCACCATGCCCCCCGGCCCAGCCAACACCACAGCCCTGGATCCCTGGGCAGCTCCTTTTCCCTTCTCCTATTCCCCTGAGTCCTCGCTGCATGCCCTTGATGCGGTAGAGACCTCTATGCCCACGGTGCACCACAGAGACAGGAGCCACAGATCCCCGTCCAACGAGCAGCAACGGCACAGCAGAATGGACTCCCAGACATCACGGAGGACGCATCATCAGGACGTCGCAGACACTACAACAGCCCATCGTCACCGGGTTCCAGTGGCCGCGAGGTGGCGCACTCACACGCCCGCACCCGGCACCGAGACTATCGACAACGCCGCAGAGACTTCCCTCACCGCCTGACCAAGCGTTCCAGGCGGACATCAGAGCATCCAACAACTCGCCAGGAATCCGAAAACAGATCCTCAGCTCATCTACTGCCACTGCAGTTCCAGAGGTCATCCCGTCATGGCAGCCAAGGCTCTCAAGCTCCACCTCGCAGCTCTGACGTCATCAAGCAACCACCTCAACGCATCACTTCAGCTTCCGAACATCACCAACCATCTGAACAGGACAAAGCACAGTCTTCTCATCAGGACACGTCAGCTCCACCAGCGAAGACTTCATCTGGTGAGTTCAGTGGCCTCCCCTCGTGGTCGGCCATTACCTCCTCACACAAGAGCACAGAGGTCATCACACAAGAACACAGAGGTCATCACGTCCATTACCTCATCACACAAGAACACAGAGGTCATCACGTCCATTACCTCATCATACAAGGACAGAGAGGTCATCACATCCATTAGATCGCTATTCACACAATTACAAGCCAGTCAGGATACACCTGTGGGCTTAGGGAATTTAGCTAACGCAGGACAGGGTAACACATTTAGGGACCGCAGCCCAGGGACTGCCAGTGCCCGGGGCTGCGCGATCCTCCTTCCGGGAGCTGGGTCCGTGCCTTCTGGCAGGACCCGACTGTAACACTGAGCATGCGTAACACACTGAGCATTACACAGTGAATACATCTGTATTACACTGTGTAAGGTGTAGAATATCTTGAACAGGCAATAATTTAGAAACATTATTGGACCCGCTTGCTGACTGCCGTAAAAACAAACCCGAAAAACTCGATAAAAATGTAAATTTTTCATATAATCTCTTCACAAAAATGTTCTAATACGTGATCAAAAAAAAAAAAAAAAGAGCTCAGAAAAGATGGCGATGCAAAAACAGATGAGATTTCTGGCGATGCAAAAACAGATGAGATTTCCTCTATATTAGTTTTTTCCAGTAAAATTGTAAATATAAATGAAAAACTATATAAATGAGGTATCACCGTGATCATAGTGATCTGTACGTTATAGATAATATAAGATTGTTAGTGTTCGGTGTACGACCCCTCAAAAAAAAAAAAAAAAAAAACACAAAGAAAGGAACCAAAATTGACAATTTTCCTTTCACCCATACATTCAAGAGTTAATATAATCCCATCAATAAGCTAATGACCCACTAAAATGTAACACGGAAGTTATAGCTCAGTTGATTTAGACGCTGTGTCATTGTTCATGGACACTGCGGGTTCTAGGTTCAAATCCCAGTCAGAATAATTTTTTATTTGTAAAGTGCATCGCCTGTCGCAATAAATAAGCCCTTATATGTCCAAATTGCCAATAAATAAAAAAATATATAAAAAAAAAAAAAAAAAAAAAAAAAAGGGACAATGCATAATCTGCTCCACTGAGAATTTGTTCAATTTTTGAAAAACACATTAATTTAGCCAAAAATATGCACTTTCATAATTGCATCCGATTTTGTTTTAACCCCCGTAAAACAATTAAAGGGTTAACAAACTTCATAAAGTTGTTTCACATACCTTGAGGGGTGTAGTTTCTATAATGGGGTCATTTATGGGGTTTTCCTTTATTTAGTGATTTGAAACCAGAGCAGGTCCCTCAGGATTTTGCGGTTTTTATGAAAATGTGAAAAATCGCACCTAACGTTCAAAGCCCCAGAACATCTTATAAAATCAGAGTATGTATAAAAAACCACGGAGACATAAAGTAGATATTCGGTAATGTTAGTTACTAAGTTTATTTTGCGGTTATGACCATGTATGGGATAAAGTAGAACATTTTGAAGTTCGAAAATCGAGAATTTTTCCAAATTTCACCAAATATCTGATTTTCTCCTAAACAAATGCAAAACATAACACCAAAATTTTTCAACTAACATAAAGTACAAAGTGTCACGAGAAAACCATTTTAAAATCACTTTGAAACGCTTTAACCTATCCAAGTTATAACCATTTATAGGGGCACAGGGCAGATTTGAAAAACTGGGCTGTGTCAGTTAGGGGAAAAAGTGGCTTCGGCATTAAGGGGTTAATGTCAGTGAAGGATAATCCTGGGCAGCACAAAAGGCACTTCTCACCCCATCCACTGCATCAGGTTAGCCTCCAGCCCACCGCAATGTTGGTTAAATGCGGTAGTTTAATTTCGTTCAATCCAGTATTAGCCCTAGAGAAGGTCGGGAAAAGGTTTCCCCGGGTAGGATGGCCGGTCCCCTTATAGAACCGCCAGGCTTAGGTTTCCCCGGGTAGGATGGCCGGTCCCTTATAGAACCGCCAGGCTTAGTTCCCAAAAGGAGCCCGGAAAGTTCAGATTAATCGTCCACCTGTCTTTTCCCAAGGGTCCCTCGGTCAATGACACTATATGGTAGGAGGTTGTGGCGGTTACGTACGTCTCCTTTGATAGGGCGGGTGTCTTAGTGCAGAGAAAGATGGAAGCGTCCAAAACTCTCCATAACTAGTTGCGAGCTTTTGCGGTTTCGGTCCCTGGTTTTGGGTAAATGCAGTAACTTAAAAGTCGGTAAAGGATAATCCTGGGTAGCACAAAAGGCACATCTCACCCCGGATAACTAGTCCCTTGAAGGAAGTCTTGTGGGTTTTTTCAGGTATGTCTTCGAGCAGTTAATGGGTCGGGCATCCTATTCACAGCTGCTATAAAGAGAGCAAGGAAAGTCCTGATTATCACAATACATGGTGTCCCTGGGAGGAGTGGCGTATAGGATAACCACCATCTCTTATAATGCGACGGGGTCCATCTCAATTCCATTGAGGTGAATATTTTCCTTCTCGGCCTGCGGGAGCAGGCTGAGAAGGCCATGGCCTTGGTCCGTGTGGGGGGTCGCAGCCGGTGGTAGGAGGGAGGAGGCTGCTCCGTGGCGGAAGTTACACAGGCCCTAAGGCGCTGGAAGATGCCCACATGCCGGCTGCAGGGACGCAGCCGCCATTTCGGGCGAAGTTGGTACTCAAGATTTTGAAGATGCCAAGCGGGCCTAGCAAGTTGGGAAATGTTTTAATTTATAACGTTATTTAATAATTTATATTAGTTGTTAATAAACGCTGTGGCCTTCCCACATTACCCAAACATTTAGTTTCCCGGTCTGTTGATGGGTGGTTAGTCTAGGTACACGGTCAAGTACCAGACGGATGGGTGGTTAGTCTAGGTACACGGTCAAGTACCAAACGGTTGGGTGGTTAGTCTAGGTACACGGTCAAGTACCAGACGGATGGGTGGTTAGTCTAGGTACACGGTCAAGTACCAGACGGATGGGTGGTTAGTCTAGGTACACGGTCAAGTACCAGACGGATGGGTGGTTAGTCTAGGTACACGGTCAAGTACCAAACGGTTGGGTGGTTAGTCTAGGTACACGGTCAAGTACCAGACGGATGGGTGGTTAGTCTAGGTACACGGTCAAGTACCAAACAGTTGGGTGGTTAGTCTAGGTACACGGTCAAGTACCAGACGGTTGGGTGGTTAGTCTAGGTACACGGTCAGGTACCAGACGGTTGGGTGGTTAGTCTAGGTACACGGTCAAGTACCAAACGGATGGAAGGTTTATCAAAGTACAAGGTCAAGTTCCAAACTGTTGGATGGTTTATCAAAGTACAAGGTCAAGTTCCAAACGGTTGGATGGTTTATCAAGGTACAAGGTCAAGTACCAAACGGTTGGATGGTTTATCAAGGTACAGGGGCAAGTACCAAATTTAAGATTTGGGTTTGTTAATCCCTGCAGTCTAACAAGCCCCAAAGCAAATAGCGAAGGGGCTGAGGACTGTAGGGGGTGGTTTCAAGCCTTCTGGTAGGCTGGTGGGGCTTGCCCCTTTACCCCTCCCGTGTGAGGTCACCGGAGGCGGTGTTTGGGGGCGGGTAAGGACCCGCCCGGTGGTTTTATAAAGTCCGAGAGCACGTGGGGGGGCCTCTTTCCTTCTGCCCCCTGGACCGAAGAGGCGAGAAGTCACCCTCCCACCCTGCCCTCAGAATTATTTCTTTTCAGCTTTTCTTTCCTCGGTTCTGGCTGTTTCCTTCTGTTTTCCTACAGTTGTCACAGCGAAGGCGGAAGTTACACAGGCCCTAAGGCGCTGGAAGATGCCCACATGCCGGCTGCAGGGACGCAGCCGCCATTTCGGGCGAAGTTGGTACTCAAGATTTTGAAGATGCCAAGCGGGCCTAGCAAGTTGGGAAATGTTTTAATTTATAACGTTATTTAATAATTTATATTAGTTGTTAATAAACGCTGTGGCCTTCCCACATTACCCAAACATTTAGTTTCCCGGTCTGTTGATGGGTGGTTAGTCTAGGTACACGGTCAAGTACCAGACGGATGGGTGGTTAGTCTAGGTACACGGTCAAGTACCAAACGGTTGGGTGGTTAGTCTAGGTACACGGTCAAGTACCAGACGGATGGGTGGTTAGTCTAGGTACACGGTCAAGTACCAAACGGTTGGGTGGTTAGTCTAGGTACACGGTCAAGTACCAGACGGTTGGGTGGTTAGTCTAGGTACACGGTCAGGTACCAGACGGTTGGGTGGTTAGTCTAGGTACACGGTCAAGTACCAAACGGATGGAAGGTTTATCAAAGTACAAGGTCAAGTTCCAAACTGTTGGATGGTTTATCAAAGTACAAGGTCAAGTTCCAAACGGTTGGATGGTTTATCAAAGTACAAGGTCAAGTTCCAAACGGTTGGATGGTTTATCAAGGTACAAGGTCAAGTACCAAACGGTTGGATGGTTTATCAAGGTACAGGGGCAAGTACCAAATTTAAGATTTGGGTTTGTTAATCCCTGCAGTCTGACTAGAGAACAGTATAATATGGGGGGATTGGTGGTGACTAGAGAACAGTATAATATGGGGGAATGGTGGTGACTAGAGAACAGTATAATATGGAGGGATTGGTGGTGACTAGAGAACAGTATAATATGGGGGAATGGTGGTGACTAGAGAACAGTATAATATGGGGGGAGTGGTGGTGACTAGAGAACAGTATAATATGGGGAGGAGTGGTGGTGACTAGAGAACAGTATAATATGGGAGGGGGTGACTAGAGAACAGTATAATATGGGGGGAGTGGTGGTGACTAGAGAACAGTATAATATGGGGAGGAGTGGTGGTGACTAGAGAACAGTATAATATGGGGGGAGTGGTGGTGACTAGAGAACAGTATAATATGGGGGGAGTGGTGGTGACTAGAGGACAGTATAATATGGGGGGAGTGGTGGTGACTAGAGAACAGTATAATATAGGGAGGAGTGGTGGTGACTAGAGAACAGTATAATATGGGGGGGGGGTGACTAGAGAACAGTATAATATGGAGGAGTGGTGGTGACTAGAGAACAGTATAATATGGGGGGAGTGGTGGTGACTAGAGAACAGTATAATATGGGGGGAGTGGTGGTGACTAGAGGACAGTATAATATGGGGGGAGTGGTGGTGACTAGAGAACAGTATAATATGGGGAGGAGTGGTGGTGACTAGAGAACAGTATAATATGGGGAGGAGTGGTGGTGACTAGAGAACAGTATAATATGGGGAGGAGTGGTGGTGACTAGAGAACAGTATAATATGGGGGGGGGGGTGACTAGAGAACAGTATAATATGGAGGAGTGGTGGTGACTAGAGAACAGTATAATATGGGGAGGAGTGGTGGTGACTAGAGAACAGTATAATATGGGGAGGAGTGGTGGTGACTAGAGAACAGTATAATATGGGGAGGAGTGGTGGTGACTAGAGAACAGTATAATATGGGGAGGAGTGGTGGTGACTAGAGAACAGTATAATATGGGGGGATTGGTGGTGACTAGAGAACAGTATAATATGGGGGGAGTGGTGGTGACTAGAGAACAGTATAATATGGGGGGATTGGTGGTGACTAGAGAACAGTATAATATGGGGGAAGTGGTGGTGACTAGAGAACAGTATAATATGGGGAGGAGTGGTGGTGACTAGAGAACAGTATAATATGGGGGGATTGGTGGTGACTAGAGAACAGAATAATATGGGGAGGAGTGGTGGTGACTAGAGAACAGTATAATATGGGGGGATTGGTGGTGACTAGAGAACAGTATAATATGGGGGGAGTGGTGGTGACTAGAGAACAGTATAATATGGGGGATTGGTGGTGACTAGAGAACAGTATAATATGGGGAGGAGTGGTGGTGACTAGAGAACAGTATAATATGGGGGGAGTGGTGGTGACTAGAGAACAGTATAATATGGGGGGGGGTGGTGACTAGAGAACAGTATAATATGGGGGGGGGTGACTAGAGAACAGTATAATATGGAGGGATTGGTGGTGACTAGAGAACAGTATAATATGGGGAGGAGTGGTGGTGACTAGAGAACAGTATAATATGGGGGGATTGGTGGTGACTAGAGAACAGTATAATATGGGGGAAGTGGTGGTGACTAGAGAACAGTATAATATGGGGGGAGTGGTGGTGACTAGAGAACAGTATAATATGGAGGGATTGGTGGTGACTAGAGAACAGTATAATATGGGGAGGAGTGGTGGTGACTAGAGAACAGTATAATATGGGGGGATTGGTGGTGACTAGAGAACAGTATAATATGGGGGAAGTGGTGGTGACTAGAGAACAGTATAATATGGGGGGAGTGGTGGTGACTAGAGAACAGTATAATATGGGGGAGTGGTTGTGACTAGAGAACAGTATAATATGGGGGAAGTGGTGGTGACTAGAGAAGAGTATAATATGGGGGGAGTGGTGGTGACTAGAGAACAGTATAATATGGGGGGGGTGACTAGAGAACAGTATAATATGGGGGGGGTGACTAGAGAACAGTATAATATGGGGGAGTGGTTGTGACTAGAGAACAGTATAATATGGGGGAAGTGGTGGTGACTAGAGAACAGTATAATATGGGGGAAGTGGTGGTGACTAGAGAACAGTATAATATGGGGGGAGTGGTGGTGACTAGAGAACAGTATAATATGGGGGGAGTGGTGGTGACTAGAGAACAGTATAATATGGGGGAAGTGGTGGTGACTAGAGAACAGTATAATATGGGGAGGAGTGGTGGTGACTAGAGAACAGTATAATATGGGGGAGTGGTGGTGACTAGAGAACAGTATAATATGGGGGGATTGGTGGTGACTAGAGAACAGTATAATATGGGGAGGAGTGGTGGTGACTAGAGAACAGTATAATATGGGGGGGGGTGACTAGAGAACAGTATAATATGGGGGAAGTGGTGGTGACTAGAGAACAGTATAATATGGGGAGGAGTGGTGGTGACTAGAGAACAGTATAATATGGGGGGATTGGTGGTGACTAGAGAACAGTATAATATGGGGGGAGTGGTGGTGACTAGAGAACAGTATAATATGGGGGGGAGTGGTGGTGACTAGAGAACAGTATAATATGGGGAGGAGTGGTGGTGACTAGAGAACAGTATAATATGGGGGGATTGGTGGTGACTAGAGAACAGTATAATATGGGGGGAGTGGTGGTGACTAGAGAACAGTATAATATGGGGAGGAGTGGTGGTGACTAGAGAACAGTATAATATGGGGAGGAGTGGTGGTGACTAGAGAACAGTATAATATGGGGGGATTGGTGGTGACTAGAGAACAGTATAATATGGGGGGAGTGGTGGTGACTAGAGAACAGTATAATATGGGGAGGAGTGGTGGTGACTAGAGAACAGTATAATATGGGGAGGAGTGGTGGTGACTAGAGAACAGTATAATATGGGGAGGAGTGGTGGTGACTAGAGAACAGTATAATATGGGGGAATGGTGGTGACTAGAGAACAGTATAATATGGGGGGAGTGGTGGTGACTAGAGAACAGTATAATATGGGGGGATTGGTGGTGACTAGAGAACAGTATAATATGGGGGAAGTGGTGGTGACTAGAGAACAGTATAATATGGGGGATTGGTGGTGACTAGAGAACAGTATAATATGGGAGGAGTGGTGGTGACTAGAGAACAGTATAATATGGGGGAATGGTGGTGACTAGAGAACAGTATAATATGGGGGGAGTGGTGGTGACTAGAGAACAGTATAATATGGGGGGAGTGGTGGTGACTAGAGAACAGTATAATATGGGGGGAGTGGTGGTGACTAGAGAACAGTATAATATGGGGGGATTGGTGGTGACTAGAGAACAGTATAATATGGGGAGGAGTGGTGGTGACTAGAGAACAGTATAATATGGGGGAAGTGGTGGTGACTAGAGAACAGTATAATATGGGAGGAGTGGTGGTGACTAGAGAACAGTATAATATTATGGGGCGCCGTTTGTTCACAATGTATTCTGTGCAACAAAATGTGTTCAGTGGCACAAAATTAATTTTGTGATCACAGAATTCATACTATGGACACAGAATTCAATGTTGTCATCACAAAATCTGTTTTGTGCTTACAAAAGTAATATTTATCGACCCAAATTGCCTTTTGTCATTACAAAAATAATTTTTGTGTGCACAAAATCAATTAGACTTTCACAGAATGCACAAAAATAATTTTGTGATGCAGTTTATTTTATGTGAACAGAATGTATTTTGTGTCACAAAATATAATTGTTTGACTACAAAATGCCATTTTGTTGCACAAAATAAGATTTTGTGTCACACACAATATTATTTTGTCATACAGAATTAATTTTGTCCCACAAAATGTATTCTGTAACAAAGAATTAATTTTGTCTAACAAAATGCATTCTGTCACACAGAATTTATTCTGTCTCACAAAATGCATCTTGTCATACAAAATTCACAAAATGTATTCTGTCACACAGAATTAATTTTTCCTCACAAAATTCACAAAATGTATTTTGTAACACAGAATTAATGTTGTCTCACAAAATGCATTCCGTCACACAAAATTCACAAAATGTATTCTGTCACACATAATTAATTTTGTCTCACAAAATGCATTCTGTCACACAGAATTAATTTTGTCTCACAAAATGCATTCTGTCACACAAAATGCATTTTGTCATACAAAATTCACAAAATGTATTCTGTCACACAGAATTAATTTTGTCTCACAAAATGCATTCTGTCACACAAAATGCATTTTGTCATACAAAATTCACAAAATGTATTCTGTATAAAAGAATTAATTCTGTCTCACAAAATGCATTCTGTCACACAAAATTCACAAAATGTATTCTGTAACACAGAATTAATTATGTCTCACAAAATGCATTCTGTCACACAAAATTCACAAAATGTATTCTGTAACACAAAATTTATTCTGTCTCATAAAATGCATTTTGTCATACAAATTTCACAAAATGTATTTGGTCACACAGAATTAATTTTGTCTCACAAAATGCATTCTGTCACACAAAATTCACAAAATGTATTCTGTAACACAGAATTAATTCTGTCTCACAAAATGCATTCTGTCACACAAAATTCACAAAATGTATTCTGTAACACAGAATTAATTATGTCTCACAAAATGCATTCTGTCACACAAAATTCACAAAATGTATTCTGTAACACAAAATTTATTCTGTCTCATAAAATGCATTTTGTCATACAAAATTCACAAAATGTATTTGGTCACACAGAATTAATTTTGTCTCACAAAATGCATTCTGTCACACAAAATTCACAAAATGTATTCTGTAACACAGAATTAATTCTGTCTCACAAAATGCATTCTGTCACTGTGAAATATTTTGTTGCATAAAAATGTTAGTAAATATAAAATTACCAAATAAATTAAGTAATTAACCCCTTGCTAATATGGCTCCCGGCGATTAGCACTTAGCACTGTACTAGTACAGCGCAAGTGCACCAGGGCTATCCCGTGCCACCACGTCACGTGATGTGGTGACATCACGAGGGGACGCAGGTGGCTGAGGCAGGAGAACCTCCAGCCGACTTCACCCGACCAATCTGATCAGTCCCGCCCGCTGATTGCTGTGATTGGCCAGTCAATCCTGACTGGCCAATTGCAGCGTTTTTGGGCTAAAAAATGTGTTTTTAGCTCCTTCCTCTAGCGGCACCATTCTGGTTTGGTACCACTGGAGAGATGAGCAGAGCGTTACTGTGTGCACCAAAACACATTTTCCTATCTTATCCCTATTGATCCCTATCTGTTTCCTCCTGCACCCTGTGTGTTCCCTGTGTGATCACCTTGCGTGATCACACTTGTCCTCAGTTTTTCCCATCTCCTGTCTGTCCCTTCTGAACCCAAACGCACTTTTCAGTGCGCTGTGGTAGCGTTGTTCTGCACTGGATGCACTTTTCAGTGCGCCGTGTGAATAGCGGTATCTTTAGCGGTAGTTAGTTTGCCTTAGGGCAGCTAGGTGCATGTGTTGCGCGGTGCACATAGGTTTTTTCTGGTCCCTGGTATTATTTTTTTCCAGAGCGCCGTAGGTATACCCGTAGTAGGGTGCACTTATCTATTTTTTGTGTGTGCCATCTGTGCGGCTTGTCTGTGTACGTTCTCTAGTTTTTTTCTGGGGCACATTCTTATTTATTTGTGTGCAGTGTCTCAGAAGACGTGCACCGTGTTGGAGACATAAAACATACCGAGTCAGCTAGTGGGGATGATGTCCCCTTTTACCGATCATCATCCTCCTGCTCATCTTCCATTGACCTGGAAGGACCCCGAGAAGGCGCTGTAGGGTTCCTGTGCCTGGGACTTCTGCAGGAGAAGCGTCTGGGGCTTCCACTGACCCCACATGGGTAGCCCCAGATAATTATACCCCTCAGGTCCTCGACTTTTTGGGCCAACCTGGAATTAAATTTGACATGACAGGGCTCAGAGCTGTGGACTTTTTAAAGTTTTTTTTTTTGATGATGAGCTGTTGAATTTAATTGTAGTCCAGACCAATCTCTACGCTGCACAACATATGCCCTCATCATTTTATGCACAACCCTACAGGTGGACCCCTGTCACTGCAGCAGAGATGCACAAGTATTGGGGCATAATACTCCTTATGGGGATAGTAAAGAAGCCATCGATCAGGGACTACTGGAGCACAGACATTCTGTACCACACCCCCATGTTCCGCATGGCAATGAGCAGGATACGCTCTGGAGCCATCCATAAGTTTTTGCACTACACCTACAATGCACAGTGCCCACCCAGCGATGACCCCAGTTATGATTGTTTATTTAAGGTCAGGCCCATACTAGATAATCTTAGTGCCAAGTTTGCCCAGGCATATACCCCCGCCAAACATGTGAGCATAGACGAGTCCCTGGTACAATTCAAATTCAATTCTGACCAATCACAATCCTTGTAATATAAACAATGTAATCTCTAGGGAGGAAAGGAAATGCACATTTGTTATAACCTTTCTAGTAACGGTTTAAGGCTACATTCACTCGAAGGTAAGGAGGACATATATACAGCCGATGTATATACACCACATATATACGTCCCCCATACATTTCAATAGCCTCACGGCGCAGTATGCGCGGCAATGTACCGTTCCATAGTCTGTAGAAAGAAAGGACAAGTCCTATCTTTCTCCGGAATACGGTGCTGTGCGCTGTGTATTCCTATGGAGAGGGGCAATGGGGCAGCGCTCATCCCCCGCTCCTCTCCCCGGCAGCGATGTATGCCCCCGTAATACAGTACTAGGGTACAGCGGGCATACATTGTGTGCATGTAGCCTAACCCTTTTACTGACAATGGTCAACTAGGAGAAGAGGATCCACACTGACAACTAGGAGTGATAGGATCCACACTGACAACTAGGAGTGAGAGGATCCACACTGACAATTAGGAAGGAGAGGATCCACGCTGACAACTAGGAGGAAGAGGATCCACGCTGACAACTAGGAGGAAGAGGATCCACACTGACAACTAGGAGAAGAGGATCCACACCGACAACTAGGAGGAAGAGGATCCACACTGACAACTAGGAGTGAGAGGATCCACACTGACAACTAGGAGCAAGAGGATCCACACTGACAACTAGGAGTGAGAGGATCCACACTGACAACTAGGAGCGAGAGGATCCACACTGACAACTAGGAGCGAGAGGATCCACACTGACAACTAGGAGCGAGAGGATCCACACTGACAACTAGGAGCGAGAGAATCCACACTGACAACTAGGAGCGAGAGGATCCACACTGACAACTAGGAGGGAGAGGATCCACACTGACAACTAGGAGTGAGAGGATCCACACTGACAACTAGGAGGGAGAGGATCCACACTGACAACTAGGAGGAAGAGGATCCACACTGACAACTAGGAGCAAGAGGATCCACACTGACAACTAGGAGTGAGAGGATCCACACTGACAACTAGGAGTGAGAGGATCCACACTGACAACTAGGAGTGAGAGGATCCACACTGACAACTAGGAGTGAGAGGATCCACACTGAAAACTAGGAGGGAGAGGATCCACACTGACAACTAGGAGTGAGAGGATCCACACTGACAACTAGGAGAGAGAGGATCCACACTGACAACTAGGAGTGAGAGGATCCACACTGACAACTAGGAGCGAGAGGATCCACACTGACAACTAGGAGTGAGAGGATCCACACTGACAACTAGGAATGAGAGGATCCACACTGACAACTAGGAATGAGAGGATCCACACTGACAACTAGGAGTGAGAGGATCCACACTGACAACTAGGAGCGAGAGGATCCACACTGACAACTAGGAGTGAGAGGATCCACACTGACAACTAGGAGAGAGAGGATCCACACTGACAACTAGGAGTGAGAGGATCCACACTGACAACTAGGAGCGAGAGGATCCACACTGACAACTAGGACTGAGAGGATCCACACTGACAACTAGGACTGAGAGGATCCACACTGACAACTAGGAGTGAGAGGATCCACACTGACAACTAGGAATGAGAGGATCCACACTGACAACTAGGAGTGAGAGGATCCACACTGACAACTAGGAGTGAGAGGATCCACACTGACAACTAGGAATGAGAGGATCCACACTGACAACTAGGAGAAGAGGATCCACACTGACAACTAGGAGTGAGAGGATCCAAGCTGATAACTAGGAGTGACAGGATCCACACTGACAACTAGGAATGAGAGGATCCACACTGACAACTAGGAGTGAGAGGATCCACACTGACAACTAGGAGTGAGAGGATCCACACTGACAACTAGGAGGGAGAGGATCCACACTGACAACTAGGAGTGAGAGGATCCACACCGACAACTAGGAGTGAGAAGATCCACACTGACAACTAGGAATGAGAGGATCCACACTGACAACTAGGAATGAGAGGATCCACACTGACAACTAGGAGTGAGAGGATCCACACTGACAACTAGGAATGAGACGATCCACACTGACAACTAGGAATGAGAGGATCCACACTGACAACTAGGAGAAGAGGATCCACACTAACAACTAGGAGTGAGAGGATCCAAGCTGATAACTAGGAGTGACAGGATCCACACTGACAACTAGGAATGAGAGGATCCACACTGACAACTAGGAGGGAGAGGATCCACACTGACAACTAGGAGTGAGAGGATCCACACCGACAACTAGGAGGAAGAGGATCCACACTGACAACTAGGAGTGAGAGGATCCACACCGACAACTAGGAGTGAGAAGATCCACACTGACAACTAGGAATGAGAGGATCCACACTGACAACTAGGAATGAGAGGATCCACACTGACAACTAGGAGTGAGAGGATCCACACTGACAACTAGGAGTGAGAGGATCCAAGCTGATAACTAGGAGTGAGAGGATCCACACTGACAACTAGGAGTGAGAGGATCCACACTGACAACTAGGAATGAGAGGATCCACACTGACAACTAGGAGGGAGAGGATCCACACTGACAACTAGGAGTGAGAGGATCCACACTGACAACTAGGAGTGAGAGGATCCACACTGACAACTAGGAATGAGAGGATCCACACTGACAACTAGGAATGAGAGGATCCATTTAGAGATAAGTCACTCGGGGACACCAATGATGGAGAGAGAGGGATAGGTCACATCACCCTACAGTCGGGTGATGTGTGGGGTGCAGGGCCGGCTCCAGGTTTTAGTGGGCCCCTGGGCGACAGAGCCTTAGTGGGCCCCTCCTTGGACCGCCCTCCAGTGGCCACACTGCGTCCCCTCCCCCTGCGGACACACTGACCATGGGGACACACTAATCCCCCCCCCCCACGGGGACACACTGATCCCCCCCCCTGCGGACACACTGAACCCTCCCCCCTGCGGACACACTGAACCCCCCCCTCCCCTGCGGACACACTGAACTCCCCCCTCCCCTACGGACACACCGCCCCCCCCCCCCTCCCCTGCGGACACACTGAACCCCCCCTGCTGACACAATGACCCCCTCCATACACATTGAGCCCCTCCCCTCCCCCTGTGGACACAATGACCCCCCCCTGCTGACACACTAACACCCCCCCCCCCTCTATACACACTGACCCCCGCCCCCCCGCGGACACCCTGACTCCCCTCCGGAAAAGAAAAAAGAAAAAATTTACCTTTCTTGGTTCCCACGGAGCAGCGCCTGCAGCTGTCTTCGGCCTGGGCCTCCCGTACGCGCCGGCTCTGAAGCCGGCACACGTGATCCGATGACGTCATCATGTGCGCCAGCTTCAAAGCCGTCGCATACCCTGCGGAGCGCTGCATCGTGGGAACCGGGACAGGTGAGTTTTAGATTCTGCCTCTATGCTGCGCTCCCGACCAGCGCAGCATAGAGGCAGAAAAGTGATCGATCCCGATGGTGATCAATTGTACCAGTGTCTTATAGCGACACTGGTACAATTGATCCGGGGGCCTGAGTGGGCCCCTCCAGTACCCCGGGGCCCCGGCACTTGCCCGGGTTGGCCGGGTGCTGGCGCCGGGCCTGGTGGGGTGACCTGTATATAGTATCAGGACAGTCTCACTATTACTGGTCTGGGTCGTGTTCTTTGTAATCTGCTAATGTGATACCAAGTATTTAACATATAAATACAGGCTTTTGGCCTATTTTTTTTTTTTGTTGGGGGGGTTGTATGTATCTATTGAAGCACGTTCTATCTTTTTTCTGGGGGGTACGGTGATACATGTGTGTCCGTGCACTCCGCACTTTTATGGCGGCCGTATGCTATCTGAGATTCGTTAAAGGAAACCTACCTTAATGGATCTACCTAATAAGATCTTTATCCAGGGAGGGGAGGCATATGGCAGGGCTGACTGTGTGTGTGAGATGTAGCAGAGCTGAGAGTGTCATTGGGGCAGATTTATTGAGCTGTCTAAAAGTCAGAATATTCCTATCACAGCTCCCCTTTAAAATATTCATGAGCACTGGTGAAATGAAAGCTGAGCTGTAATTGGTTGCCATGTGCAACTAGGAATATTCTGACTTTTAGAGAGCTTGATAAATCTGCCCCATTGTGTGTAATAGGCATCTCATGGATCTCATCATCTCTGATCGTCTCATCTCTCTCTATGTGTCAGATACTAGTGAATGCTCAGAAGGTAAATGAAAGTGTAGATAAACCCTGTACCCTTATAATCTAAGTACCTTGTGAGCTCCTAGGAACTCACATCACAGAGGGATCATGAAGTGTCTGCTCAGAGAGTCCCCGCTCACAGCATCTCACAGCACAGAGGAATCATGAAGTGTCTGCTCAGAAGGTCCCCGCTCACAGCACAGAGGGATCATGAAGTGTCTGCTCAGAGAGTCCACGCTCACAGCACAGAGGGATCATGAAGTGTCTGCTCAGAGAGTCCCCGCTCACAGCACAGAGGGATCATGAAGTGTCTTCTCAGAGAGTCCCCGCTCACAGCACTAGAGGGATCATGAAGTGTCTGCTCAGAGAGTCCCCACTCACACTCTGAAATCTTACACTGACCATCACTGAGTGATAGGAGCTAAAACACCAATAACACTGAGTAACATTGTACAGTAAGGGGTTAAAATGATCTTTATTGTGTAAAAATTGAAATGTGAGAACTTTATTTAATGGGAAAACCTATTTAAGGAAATCTCTTACTACACAAAACCTTGTGGGCTAAAGGACCGAGTTTTGCCATCCAGCATTTAGTTTGCATTATATAAAGGATGCTAAATCCTAATGGGCTAAAGGAGCGGCTGCCCCTATCCACCAGGACCTACCTGCACCCCACATTACACCCATGTCACCCTGCACCCCACATTACACCCATGTCACCCTGCACCCCACATTACATCCATGTCACCCTGCACCCCACATTACACCCATGTCACCCTGCACCCCACATTACACCCATGTCACCCTGCACCCCACATTACATCCATGTTACCCTGCACCCCCACATTACATCCATGTCACCCTGCACCCCACATTACATCCATGTTACCCTGCACCCCACATTACTTCCATGTCACCCTGCACCCTCACATTACATCCATGTTACCCTGCACCCCCACATTACACCCATGTCACCCTGCACCCCACATTACACCCATGTCACCCTGCACCCCACATTACATCCATGTCACCCTGCACCCCCACATTACATCCATGTCACCCTGCACCCCACATTACATCCATGTCACCCTGCACCCCACATTACACCCATGTCACCCTGCACCCCACATTACATCCATGTCACCCTGCACCCCACATTACACCCATGTCACCCTGCACCCCACATTACATCCATGTTACCCTGCACCCCCACATTACATCCATGTCACCCTGCACCCCCACATTACATCCATGTCACCCTGCACCCCACATTACATCCATGTTACCCTGCACCCCACATTACTTCCATGTCACCCTGCACCCTCACATTACATCCATGTTACCCTGCACCCCCACATTACACCCATGTCACCCTGCACCCCACATTACACGCATGTCACCCTGCACCCCACATTACATCCATGTCACCCTGCACCCCCACATTACATCCATGTCACCCTGCACCCCACATTACATCCATGTTACCCTGCACCCCACATTACACCCATGTCACCCTGCACCCCACATTACATCCATGTCACCCTGCACCCCACATTACACCCATGTCACCCTGCAACCCACATTACACCCATGTCACCCTGCACCCCACATTACACCCATGTCACCCTGCACCCCACATTACATCCATGTCACCCTGCACCCCCACATTACATCCATGTCACCCTGCACCCCACATTACATCCATGTCACCCTGCACCCCCACATTACATCCATGTCACCCTGCACCCCACATTACATCCATGTCACTCTGCACCCCCACGTTACATCCATGTCACCCTGCACCCCCACGTTACATCCATGTCACCCTGCACCCCACATTACATCCATGTCACCCTGCACCCCACATTACATCCATGTCACCCTGCACCCCCACGTTACATCCATGTCACCCTGCAACCCACATTACATCCATGTCACCCTGCACCCCCACGTTACATCCATGTCACCCTGCACCCCACATTACATCCATGTCACCCTGCACCCCACATTACACCCATGTCACCCTGCACCCCACATTACATCCATGTCACCCTGCACCCCACATTACATCCATGTCACCCTGCACCTCACATTACATCCATGTCACCCTGCACCTCACATTACACCCATGTCACCCTGCACCCCACATTACATCCATGTCACCCTGACCCCCACATTACTTCCATGTCACCCTGCACCTCACATTACACCCATGTCACCCTGCACCCCACATTACATCCATGTCACCCTGCACCTCACATTACACCCATGTCACCCTGCACCCCACATTACACCCATGTCACCCTGCACCCCCACATTACATCCATGTCACCCTGCACCTCCACATTACATCCATGTCACCCTGCACCCCACATTACATCCATGTCACCCTGACCCCCACATTACTTCCATGTCACCCTGCACCTCACATTACACCCATGTCACCCTGCACCCCACATTACACCCATGTCACCCTGCACCCCCACATTACATCCATGTCACCCTGCACCCCCACATTACATCCATGTTACCCTGCACCCCACATTACATCCATGTCACCCTGCACCCCACATTACACCCATGTCACCCTGCACCCCCACATTACATCCATGTCACCCTGCACCCCACATTACATCCATGTCACCCTGCACCCCACATTACACCCATGTCACCCTGCACCCCACATTACATCCATGTCACCCTGCACCCCACATTACACCCATGTCACCCTGCACCCCACATTACACCCATGTCACCCTACACCCCCACATTACATCCATGTCACCCTGCACCCCCACATTACATCCATGTCACCCTACACCCCCACATTACATCCATGTCACCCTGCACCCCACATTACATCCATGTCACCCTACACCCCCACATTACATCCATGTCACCCTGCACCCCCACATTACATCCATGTCACCCTGCACCCCACATCACATCCATGTCACCCTGCACCCCACATTACATCCATGTTACCCTGCACCCCACATTACATCCATGTCACCCTGCACCCCCACATTACATCCATGTCACCCTGCACCCCACATTACATCCATGTCACCCTGCACCCCACATTACATCTATGTCACCCTGCACCTCACATTACATCCATGTCACCCTGCACCCCACATTACATCCATGTCACCCTGCACCCCCACATTACATCCATGTCACCCTGCACCCCACATTACATCCATGTCACCCTGCACCCCACATTACACCCATGTCACCCTGCACCCCCACATTACACCCATGTCACCCTGGACCCCACATTACATCCATGTCACCCTGCACCCCCACATTACATCCATGTCACCCTGCACCCCACGTTACATCCATGTCACCCTGCACCCCCACGTTACATCCATGTCACCCTGCACCCCACGTTACATCCATGTCACCCTGCACCCCACATTACATCCATGTCACCCTGCACCCCACATTACATCCATGTCACCCTGCACCCCCACATTACATCCATGTCACCCTGCACCCCACATTACATCCATGTCACCCTGCACCCCCACGTTACATCCATGTCACCCTGCACCCCCACGTTACATCCATGTCACCCTGCACCTCACATTACATCCATGTCACCCTGCACCCCCACATTACATCCATGTTACCCTGCACCCCACATTACATCCATGTTACCCTGCACCCCACATTACATCCATGTTACCCTGCACCCCACATTACATCCATGTCACCCTGCACCTCCACATTACATCCATGTTACCCTGCACCCCCACATTACATCCATGTCACCCTGCACCCCACATTACATCCATGTCACCCTGCACCCCACATTACATCCATGTTACCCTGCACCCCACATTACATCCATGTCACCCTGCACCTCACATTACATCCATGTCACCCTGCACCCCACATTACATCCATGTCACCCTGCACCCCCACGTTACATCCATGTCACCCTGCACCCCACATTACATCCATGTCACCCTGCACCCCCACGTTACATCCATGTCACCCTGCACCCCACATTACATCCATGTCACCCTGCACCCCCACGTTACATCCATGTCACCCTGCACCCCACATTACATCCATGTCACCCTGCACCCCACATTACATCCATGTCACCCTGCACCCCCACGTTACATCCATGTCACCCTGCACCCCCACGTTACATCCATGTCACCCTGCACCCCACATTACATCCATGTCACCCTGCACCCCACATTACATCCATGTCACCCTGACCCCCACATTACATCCATGTTACCCTGCACCCCACATTACATCCATGTCACCCTGCACCTCACATTACATCCATGTCACCCTGCACCCCACATTACATCCATGTCACCCTGCACCCCCACATCACATCCATGTCACCCTGCACCCCCACATTACATCCATGTCACCCTGCACCTCACATTACATCCATGTCACCCTGCACCCCCACATTACATCCATGTCACCCTGCTCCCCACATTACACCCATGTCACCCTGCACCCCACATTACATCCATGTCACCCTGCACCCCCACATTACATCCATGTTACCCTGCACCCCACATTACATCCATGTCACCCTGCACCCCCACGTTACATCCATGTTACCCTGCACCCCCACATTACATCCATGTTACCCTGCACCTCACATTACATCCATGTCACCCTGCACCCCACATTACATCCATGTCACCCTGCACCCCCACGTTACATCCATGTCACCCTGCACCCCCACATTACATCCATGTTACCCTGCACCCCACATTACATCCATGTCACCCTGCACCCCCACGTTACATCCATGTCACCCTGCACCCCACATTACATCCATGTCACCCTGCACCCCACATTACATCCATGTCACCCTGACCCCCACATTACTTCCATGTCACCCTGCACCCTCACATTACATCCATGTCACCCTGCACCCCACATTACATCCATGTTACCCTGCACCCCACATTACATCCATGTCACACTGCACCCTCACATTACATCCATGTCACCCTGCACCTCCACATTACATCCATGTTACCCTGTACCCCCACATTACATCCATGTTACCCTGCACCCCACATTACATCCATGTCACCCTGCACCCCACATTACATCCATGTCACCCTGCACCCCACATTACATCCATGTTACCCTGCACCCCACATTACATCCATGTCACACTGCACCCTCACATTACATCCATGTCACCCTGCACCCCACATTACATCCATGTTACCCTGCACCCCCACATTACACCCATGTCACCCTGCATCCACATTACATCCATGTTACCCTGCACACCTCCTCCTCTCCCTCTATTACTCCCTTCTATTCCTCAGGGCTGCAGCTTCTACCAGGGATCTCCATGGTTCCTGTGTAATGCTAGAGTTGCTCCTCCCACACAAGTCACATGGCGATGACGTCATCAAAGGTCCTTTACACCACGAGGAAATAGAATCTACTGTAACTTCTCAGAGCAGACACTTTCCTGTGTATATACAGTACAATGTGCAGGAGATCAGCACAATCCAGTCCCTGCCCTATTTATAGACCACAACCAGTACAGACCAGGGAGACCTCACAACCTCCAGCCTGAGAGCAGAGCTGGGGCTTCACTGCTGTCTCCAGGACCTGGGAATAAAGGAAGCATTTGATTGGTTGGCTGGTCTGTTTGACTGACAGATATTTCTCACAGAATAAGAATTCTGTCGCACAGAATGGTATTTTGTAGTACAGAAGTAGAATTCTGTTGCACAGAATGGCATTTTGTAGTACAGAAGTAGAATTCTGTCGCACAGAATAGTATTTTGTAGTCCAGAAGTAGAATTCTGTCACACAGAATAGTATTTTGTAGTCCAGAAGTAGAATTCTGTCACACAGAATAATAATTTTGTCACACAGAATGGCATTTTGTAGTACAGAAGTACAATTCTGTCACACAGAATGGTATTTTGTAGCACAGAAGTAAAATTCTGTCGCACATAATAGTACTTTCTAGTACAGAAGTAGAATTCTGTTACACAAAATGGTATTTTGTAGTACAGAAGTAGAATTCTGTTGCACAGAATAGTATTTTGTAGTACAGAAGTAGAATTCTGTTGCACAGAATAGCATTTTTTAGTACAGAAGTAGAATTCTGTTGCACAGAATAGAATTTTGTTGTACAGAAGTAGAATTCTGTCGCACAGAATAGAATTTTGTTGTACAGAAGTAGAATTCTGTTGCACAGAATGGCATTTTGTAGTACAGAAGTAGAATTCTGTCGCACAGAATAGAATTTTGTTGTACAGAAGTAGAATTCTGTTGCACAGAATGGCATTTTGTAGTACAGAAGTAGAATTCTGTCGCACAGAATAGTATTTTGTAGTACAGAAGTAGAATTTTGTCACACAGAATGATTTTTTGTAAAACAGAATGGTATTTTGTAGTACAGAAGTAGAATTCTGTCACACAGAATAAGAATTCTATCACACAGAATGGTATTTTGTAGTATAGAAGTAGAATTCTGTCACACAGAATGGCATTTTGAAGTACAGAAGTAGAATTCTGTCAAACAGAATAATAATTTTGTCACACAGAATGGCATTTTGTAGTACAGAAGTACAATTCTGTCACACAGAATAAGAATTCTGTCACACAGAATGGTATTTTGTAGTACAGAAGTAGAATTCTGTCGCACAAAATAGTATTTTGTAGTACAGAAGTAGAATTCTGTCGCACAAAATAGTATTTTGTAGTACAGAAGTAGAATTCTGTCACACAGAATAATAATTTTGTCACACAGAATGGCATTTTGTAGTACAGAAGTACAATTCTGTCACACAGAATAAGAATTCTGTCACACAGAATGGTATTTTGTAGTACAGAAGTAGAATTCTGTCGCACAAAATAGTATTTTGTAGTACAGAAGTAGAATTCTGTCGCACAAAATAGTATTTTGTAGTACAGATGTAGAATTCTGTCACACAGAATAATAATTTTGTCACACAGAATGGCATTTTGTAGTACAGAAGTACAATTCTGTCACACAGAATGGTATTTTGTAGCACAGAAGTAGAATTCTGTCGCACATAATAGTACTTTGTAGTACAGCAGTAGAATTTTGTCGCACAGAATGGTATTTTGTAGTACAGAAGTAGAATTCTGTTACTCAAAATGGTATTTTGTCAAAAAGAATGGTATTTTGTATCACAGAAATAGTTTTTGTTGTACACAATAAGAGTTTTGTCTCAGAGAATGGCATTTTGTAGTACAGAAATGTAATTTTAAAAAGACTCTTACACAAAAGTCATTTTGTTAAAAAAAATTATTCTGTGCCACCAAATACAAAAATCTGTGTCACAGGACAAGTTTTGTGTCTACAAAATTTAATTCTGTGTCACAAAAAATTATTCTGTAAACACAAAATCGTTTTTTTGTTCACATAATCTATTATGTAAGCACAAAATAAATTTGGTGTTCACTAAAAGTAGATGTGTAGTTTTGTGCAAGTGTAATGTATTTTGTCTTCAAGCTGAATATTTTGTGAACACAAAATTATTCTGTGCTTACAAAATGGATTCTGTGTCACAAAATGCAGTGTGAACAAACGGCGCCCCATATAATATGGGGGGATTGGTGGTGACTAGAGAACAGTATAATATGGGGAGGAGTGGTGGTGACTAGAGAACAGTATAATATGGGGGAAGTGGTGGTGACTAGAGAACAGTATAATATGGGGAGGAGTGGTGGTGACTAGAGGACAGTATAATATGGGGGGAGTGGTGGTGACTAGAGAACAGTATAATATAGGGAGGAGTGGTGGTGACTAGAGAACAGTATAATATGGGGGGGGGGGGGTGACTAGAGAACAGTATAATATGGGGAGGAGTGGTGGTGACTAGAGAACAGTATAATATGGGGGGGGGGGTGACTAGAGAACAGTATAATATGGGGGGAATGGTGGTGACTAGAGAACAGTATAATATGGGGGGAGTGGTGGTGACTAGAGAACAGTATAATATGGGGAGGAGTGGTGGTGACTAGAGAACAGTATAATATGGGGAGGAGTGGTGGTGACTAGAGAACAGTATAATATGGGGGGATTGGTGGTGACTAGAGAACAGTATAATATGGGGGGATTGGTGGTGACTAGAGAACAGTATAATATGGGGGGATTGGTGGTGACTAGAGAACAGTATAATATGGGGGGAGTGGTGGTGACTAGAGAACAGTATAATATGGGGGGAGTGGTGGTGACTAGAGAACAGTATAATATGGGGAGGAGTGGTGGTGACTAGAGAACAGTATAATATGGGGGGGAGTGGTGGTGACTAGAGAACAGTATAATATGGGGGGATTGGTGGTGACTAGAGAACAGTATAATATGGGGGGAGTGGTGGTGACTAGAGAACAGTATAATATGGGGAGGAGTGGTGGTGACTAGAGAACAGTATAATATGGGGGAAGTGGTGGTGACTAGAGAACAGTATAATATGGGGGAAGTGGTGGTGACTAGAGAACAGTATAATATGGGGGAAGTGGTGGTGACTAGAGAACAGTATAATATGGGGGGATTGGTGGTGACTAGAGAACAGTATAATATGGGGGAAGTGGTGGTGACTAGAGAACAGTATAATATGGGGGGAGTGGTGGTGACTAGAGAACAGTATAATATGGGGGAAGTGGTGGTGACTAGAGAACAGTATAATATGGGGAGGAGTGGTGGTGACTAGAGAACAGTATAATATGGGGGAAGTGGTGGTGACTAGAGAACAGTATAATATGGGGGAAGTGGTGGTGACTAGAGAACAGTATAATATGGGGAGGAGTGGTGGTGACTAGAGAACAGTATAATATGGGGGAAGTGGTGGTGACTAGAGAACAGTATAATATGGGGGGAGTGGTGGTGACTAGAGAACAGTATAATATGGGGGAAGTGGTGGTGACTAGAGAACAGTATAATATGGGGAGGAGTGGTGGTGACTAGAGAACAGTATAATATGGGGGGAGTGGTGGTGACTAGAGAACAGCATAATATGAGGAGGAGTAGTGGTGACTAGAGAACAGAATAATATGGGGAGGAGTGGTGGTGACTAGAGAACAGTATAATATGGAGGGATTGGTGGTGACTAGAGAACAGTATAATATGGGAGGAGTGGTGGTGACTAGAGAACAGTATAATATGGGGGAAGTGGTGGTGACTAGAGAAAAGTATAATATGGGGAAGTGGTGGTGACTAGAGAACAGTATAATATGGGGGAAGTGGTGGTGACTAGAGAACAGTATAATATGGGGAGGAGTGGTGGTGACTAGAGAACAGTATAATATGGGGGGAGTGGTGGTGACTAGAGAACAGCATAATATGAGGAGGAGTAGTGGTGACTAGAGAACAGAATAATATGGGGAGGAGTGGTGGTGACTAGAGAACAGTATAATATGGGGGGAGTGGTGGTGACTAGAGAACAGTATAATATGGGGGAATGGTGGTGACTAGAGAACAGTATAATATGGGGGGATTGGTGGTGACTAGAGAACAGTATAATATGGGGGGATTGGTGGTGACTAGAGAACAGTATAATATGGGGGAAGTGGTGGTGACTAGAGAACAGTATAAAATGGGGGGGATTGGTGGTGACTAGAGAACAGTATAATATGGGGGGATTGGTGGTGACTAGAGAACAGTATAATATGGGGGGATTGGTGGTGACTAGAGAACAGTATAATATGGGGGAAGTGGTGGTGACTAGAGAACAGTATAATATGGGGAGGAGTGGTGGTGACTAGAGAACAGTATAATATGGGAGGAGTGGTGGTGACTAGAGAACAGTATAATATGGGGGAAGTGGTGGTGACTAGAGAACAGTATAATATGGGGGAAGTGGTGGTGACTAGAGAACAGTATAATATGGGGGAAGTGGTGGTGACTAGAGAACAGTATAATATGGGGGAAGTGGTGGTGACTAGAGAACAGTATAATATGGGGGAAGTGGTGGTGACTAGAGAACAGTATAATATGGGGGGAGTGGTGGTGACTAGAGAACAGTATAATATGGGGAGGAGTGGTGGTGACTAGAGAACAGTATAATATGGGGGAAGTGGTGGTGACTAGAGAACAGTATAATATGGGGGAGTGGTGGTGACTAGAGAACAGTATAATATGGGGGAGTGGTGGTGACTAGAGAACAGTATAATATGGGGGAAGTGGTGGTGACTAGAGAACAGTATAATATGGGGGAAGTGGTGGTGACTAGAGAACAGTATAATATGGGGGAAGTGGTGGTGACTAGAGAACAGTATAATATGGGGAGGAGTGGTGGTGACTAGAGAACAGTATAATATGGGGAGGAGTGGTGGTGACTAGAGAACAGTATAATATGGGGAGGAGTGGTGGTGACTAGAGAACAGTATAATATGGGGGGAGTGGTGGTGACTAGAGAACAGTATAATATGGGGGATTGGTGGTGACTAGAGAACAGAATAATATGGGGGGATTGGTGGTGACTAGAGAACAGAATAATATGGGGGGATTGGTGGTGACTAGAGAACAGTATAATATGGGGGGATTGGTGGTGACTAGAGAACAGTATAATATGGGGGGATTGGTGGTGACTAGAGAACAGGATAATATGGGGGGATTGGTGGTGACTAGAGAACAGAATAATATGGGGAGGAGTGGTGGTGACTAGAGAACAGTATAATATGGGGAGGAGTGGTGGTGACTAGAGAACAGTATAATATGGGGGGATTGGTGGTGACTAGAGAACAGTATAATATGGGGGGATTGGTGGTGACTAGAGAACAGAATAATATGGGGGGATTGGTGGTGACTAGAGAACAGTATAATATGGGGGGATTGGTGGTGACTAGAGAACAGTATAATATGGGGGGATTGGTGGTGACTAGAGAACAGTATAATATGGGGGAAGTGGTGGTGACTAGAGAACAGTATAATATGGGGAGGAGTGGTGGTGACTAGAGAACAGTATAATATGGGGGAATGGTGGTGACTAGAGAACAGTATAATATGGGGGGAGTGGTGGTGACTAGAGAACAGTATAATATGGGGGGATTGGTGGTGACTAGAGAACAGTATAATATGGGGGAAGTGGTGGTGACTAGAGAACAGTATAATATGGGGGGATTGGTGGTGACTAGAGAACAGTATAATATGGGAGGAGTGGTGGTGACTAGAGAACAGTATAATATGGGGGAAGTGGTGGTGACTAGAGAACAGTATAATATGGGGGGATTGGTGGTGACTAGAGAACAGTATAATATGGGAGGAGTGGTGGTGACTAGAGAACAGTATAATATGGGGGGAGTGGTGGTGACTAGAGAACAGTATAATATGGGGGGATTGGTGGTGACTAGAGAACAGTATAATATGGGGAGGAGTGGTGGTGACTAGAGAACAGTATAATATGGGGGGAGTGGTGGTGACTAGAGAACAGTATAATATGGGGGGAGTGGTGGTGACTAGAGAACAGTATAATATGGGGGGAGTGGTGGTGACTAGAGGACAGTATAATATGGGGGGAGTGGTGGTGACTAGAGAACAGTATAATATAGGGAGGAGTGGTGGTGACTAGAGAACAGTATAATATGGGGGGGGGGGTGACTAGAGAACAGTATAATATGGGGAGGAGTGGTGGTGACTAGAGAACAGTATAATATGGGGGGGGGGGGGTGACTAGAGAACAGTATAATATGGGGGGAGTGGTGGTGACTAGAGAACAGTATAATATGGGGAGGAGTGGTGGTGACTAGAGAACAGTATAATATGGGGAGGAGTGGTGGGGACTAGAGAACAGTATAATATGGGGGGATTGGTGGTGACTAGAGAACAGTATAATATGGGGGGATTGGTGGTGACTAGAGAACAGTATAATATGGGGGGATTGGTGGTGACTAGAGAACAGTATAATATGGGGGGAGTGGTGGTGACTAGAGAACAGTATAATATGGGGGGAGTGGTGGTGACTAGAGAACAGTATAATATGGGGAGGAGTGGTGGTGACTAGAGAACAGTATAATATGGGGGGGAGTGGTGGTGACTAGAGAACAGTATAATATGGGGGGATGGGTGGTGACTAGAGAACAGTATAATATGGGGGGAGTGGTGGTGACTAGAGAACAGTATAATATGGGGAGGAGTGGTGGTGACTAGAGAACAGTATAATATGGGAGGAGTGGTGGTGACTAGAGAACAGTATAATATGGGGGGAGTGGTGGTGACTAGAGAACAGTATAATATGGGGGGAGTGGTGGTGACTAGAGAACAGTATAATATGGGGGGAGTGGTGGTGACTAGAGAACAGTATAATATGGGGGAAGTGGTGGTGACTAGAGAACAGTATAATATGGGGGAAGTGGTGGTGACTAGAGAACAGTATAATATGGGGGAAGTGGTGGTGACTAGAGAACAGTATAATATGGGGGGATTGGTGGTGACTAGAGAACAGTATAATATGGGGGAAGTGGTGGTGACTAGAGAACAGTATAATATGGGGAGGAGTGGTGGTGACTAGAGAACAGTATAATATGGGGAGGAGTGGTGGTGACTAGAGAACAGTATAATATGGGGGGAGTGGTGGTGACTAGAGAACAGCATAATATGAGGAGGAGTAGTGGTGACTAGAGAACAGAATAATATGGGGAGGAGTGGTGGTGACTAGAGAACAGTATAATATGGAGGGATTGGTGGTGACTAGAGAACAGTATAATATGGGAGGAGTGGTGGTGGCTAGAGAACAGTATAATATGGGGGAGTGGTGGTGACTAGAGAACAGTATAATATGGGGGAAGTGGTGGTGACTAGAGAACAGTATAATATGGGGAGGAGTGGTGGTGACTAGAGAACAGTATAATATGGGGGGAGTGGTGGTGACTAGAGAACAGCATAATATGAGGAGGAGTAGTGGTGACTAGAGAACAGAATAATATGGGGAGGAGTGGTGGTGACTAGAGAACAGTATAATATGGGGGGAGTGGTGGTGACTAGAGAACAGTATAATATGGGGGAATGGTGGTGACTAGAGAACAGTATAATATGGGGGGATTGGTGGTGACTAGAGAACAGTATAATATGGGGGGATTGGTGGTGACTAGAGAACAGTATAATATGGGGGGATTGGTGGTGACTAGAGAACAGTATAATATGGGGGAAGTGGTGGTGACTAGAGAACAGTATAATATGGGGGGATTGGTGGTGACTAGAGAACAGTATAATATGGGGGGATTGGTGGTGACTAGAGAACAGTATAATATGGGGGAAGTGGTGGTGACTAGAGAACAGTATAATATGGGGAGGAGTGGTGGTGACTAGAGAACAGTATAATATGGGGGAATGGTGGTGACTAGAGAACAGTATAATATGGGGGAATGGTGGTGACTAGAGAACAGTATAATATGGGGAGGAGTGGTGGTGACTAGAGAACAGTATAATATGGGGAGGAGTGGTGGTGACTAGAGAACAGTATAATATGGGGAGGAGTGGTGGTGACTAGAGAACAGTATAATATGGGGAGGAGTGGTGGTGACTAGAGAACAGTATAATATGGGGGAATGGTGGTGACTAGAGAACAATATAATATGGGGGGATTGGTGGTGACTAGAGAACAGAATAATATGGGGGGATTGGTGGTGACTAGAGAACAGAATAATATGGGGGGATTGGTGGTGACTAGAGAACAGTATAATATGGGGGGATTGGTGGTGACTAGAGAACAGTATAATATGGGGGGATTGGTGGTGACTAGAGAACAGAATAATATGGGGGGATTGGTGGTGACTAGAGAACAGAATAATATGGGGAGGAGTGGTGGTGACTAGAGAACAGTATAATATGGGGAGGAGTGGTGGTGACTAGAGAACAGTATAATATGGGGGGATTGGTGGTGACTAGAGAACAGTATAATATGGGGGGATTGGTGGTGACTAGAGAACAGAATAATATGGGGGGATTGGTGGTGACTAGAGAACAGTATAATATGGGGGAATTGGTGGTGACTAGAGAACAGTATAATATGGGGGGATTGGTGGTGACTAGAGAACAGTATAATATGGGGGGATTGGTGGTGACTAGAGAACAGAATAATATGGGGGGATTGGTGGTGACTAGAGAACAGTATAATATGGGGAGGAGTGGTGGTGACTAGAGAACAGTATAATATGGGGGGATTGGTGGTGACTAGAGAACAGTATAATATGGGGGGATTGGTGGTGACTAGAGAACAGAATAATATGGGGGGATTGGTGGTGACTAGAGAACAGTATAATATGGGGGAATTGGTGGTGACTAGAGAACAGTATAATATGGGGGGATTGGTGGTGACTAGAGAACAGTATAATATGGGGCAAGTGGTGGTGACTAGAGAACAGTATAATATGGGGGGATTGGTGGTGACTAGAGAACAGTATAATATGGGGAGGAGTGGTGGTGACTAGAGAACAGTATAATATGGGGGAATGGTGGTGACTAGAGAACAGTATAATATGGGGGGAGTGGTGGTGACTAGAGAACAGTATAATATGGGGGGATTGGTGGTGACTAGAGAACAGTATAATATGGGGAGGAGTGGTGGTGACTAGAGAACAGTATAATATGGGGGAAGTGGTGGTGACTAGAGAACAGTATAATATGGGGAGGAGTGGTGGTGACTAGAGAACAGTATAATATGGGGGGATTGGTGGTGACTAGAGAACAGTATAATATGGGGGGATTGGTGGTGACTAGAGAACAGTATAATATGGGGGGAGTGGTGGTGACTAGAGAACAGTATAATATGGGGGGATTGGTGGTGACTAGAGAACAGTATAATATGGGGGGATTGGTGGTGACTAGAGAACAGTATAATATGGGGGAAGTGGTGGTGACTAGAGAACAGTATAATATGGGGGGATTGGTGGTGACTAGAGAACAGTATAATATGGGAGGAGTGGTGGTGACTAGAGAACAGTATAATATGGGGGAATGGTGGTGACTAGAGAACAGTATAATATGGGGGGAGTGGTGGTGACTAGAGAACAGTATAATATGGGGAGGAGTGGTGGTGACTAGAGAACAGTATAATATGGGGAGGAGTGGTGGTGACTAGAGAACAGTATAATATGGGGGAGTGGTGGTGACTAGAGAACAGTATAATATGGGGGAAGTGGTGGTGACTAGAGAACAGTATAATATGGGGGGAGTGGTGGTGACTAGAGAACAGTATAATATGGGGGGATTGGTGGTGACTAGAGAACAGTATAATATGGGGGGAGTGGTGGTGACTAGAGGACAGTATAATATGGGGGGAGTGGTGGTGACTAGAGAACAGTATAATATAGGGAGGAGTGGTGGTGACTAGAGAACAGTATAATATGGGGGGGGGGTGACTAGAGAACAGTATAATATGGGGAGGAGTGGTGGTGACTAGAGAACAGTATAATATGGGGGGAGTGGTGGTGACTAGAGAACAGCATAATATGAGGAGGAGTAGTGGTGACTAGAGAACAGAATAATATGGGGGGATTGGTGGTGACTAGAGAACAGTATAATATGGGGGGGGGGTGACTAGAGAACAGTATAATATGGGGGGAGTGGTGGTGACTAGAGAACAGTATAATATGGGGAGGAGTGGTGGTGACTAGAGAACAGTATAATATGGGGAGGAGTGGTGGTGACTAGAGAACAGTATAATATGGGGGGATTGGTGGTGACTAGAGAACAGTATAATATGGGGGGATTGGTGGTGACTAGAGAACAGTATAATATGGGGGGATTGGTGGTGACTAGAGAACAGTATAATATGGGGGGAGTGGTGGTGACTAGAGAACAGTATAATATGGGGGGAGTGGTGGTGACTAGAGAACAGTATAATATGGGGAGGAGTGGTGGTGACTAGAGAACAGTATAATATGGGGGGGAGTGGTGGTGACTAGAGAACAGTATAATATGGGGGGATTGGTGGTGACTAGAGAACAGTATAATATGGGGGGAGTGGTGGTGACTAGAGAACAGTATAATATGGGGAGGAGTGGTGGTGACTAGAGAACAGTATAATATGGGGGAAGTGGTGGTGACTAGAGAACAGTATAATATGGGGGAAGTGGTGGTGACTAGAGAACAGTATAATATGGGGGAAGTGGTGGTGACTAGAGAACAGTATAATATGGGGGGATTGGTGGTGACTAGAGAACAGTATAATATGGGGGAAGTGGTGGTGACTAGAGAACAGTATAATATGGGGAGGAGTGGTGGTGACTAGAGAACAGTATAATATGGGGAGGAGTGGTGGTGACTAGAGAACAGTATAATATGGGGGGAGTGGTGGTGACTAGAGAACAGCATAATATGAGGAGGAGTAGTGGTGACTAGAGAACAGAATAATATGGGGAGGAGTGGTGGTGACTAGAGAACAGTATAATATGGAGGGATTGGTGGTGACTAGAGAACAGTATAATATGGGAGGAGTGGTGGTGACTAGAGAACAGTATAATATGGGGGAGTGGTGGTGACTAGAGAACAGTATAATATGGGGGAAGTGGTGGTGACTAGAGAACAGTATAATATGGGGAGGAGTGGTGGTGACTAGAGAACAGTATAATATGGGGGGAGTGGTGGTGACTAGAGAACAGCATAATATGAGGAGGAGTGGTGGTGACTAGAGAACAGTATAATATGGGGGAAGTGGTGGTGACTAGAGAACAGTATAATATGGGGAGGAGTGGTGGTGACTAGAGAACAGTATAATATGGGGGAATGGTGGTGACTAGAGAACAGTATAATATGGGGGAATGGTGGTGACTAGAGAACAGTATAATATGGGGGGATTGGTGGTGACTAGAGAACAGTATAATATGGGGGGATTGGTGGTGACTAGAGAACAGTATAATATGGGGGGATTGGTGGTGACTAGAGAACAGTATAATATGGGGGAAGTGGTGGTGACTAGAGAACAGTATAATATGGGGGGATTGGTGGTGACTAGAGAACAGTATAATATGGGGGGATTGGTGGTGACTAGAGAACAGTATAATATGGGGGGATTGGTGGTGACTAGAGAACAGTATAATATGGGGGAAGTGGTGGTGACTAGAGAACAGTATAATATGGGGAGGAGTGGTGGTGACTAGAGAACAGTATAATATGGGGGAATGGTGGTGACTAGAGAACAGTATAATATGGGGAGGAGTGGTGGTGACTAGAGAACAGTATAATATGGGGAGGAGTGGTGGTGACTAGAGAACAGTATAATATGGGGAGGAGTGGTGGTGACTAGAGAACAGTATAATATGGGGAGGAGTGGTGGTGACTAGAGAACAGTATAATATGGGGGAATGGTGGTGACTAGAGAACAGTATAATATGGGGGGATTGGTGGTGACTAGAGAACAGAATAATATGGGGGGATTGGTGGTGACTAGAGAACAGAATAATATGGGGGGATTGGTGGTGACTAGAGAACAGTATAATATGGGGGGATTGGTGGTGACTAGAGAACAGTATAATATGGGGGGATTGGTGGTGACTAGAGAACAGAATAATATGGGGGGATTGGTGGTGACTAGAGAACAGAATAATATGGGGAGGAGTGGTGGTGACTAGAGAACAGTATAATATGGGGAGGAGTGGTGGTGACTAGAGAACAGTATAATATGGGGGGATTGGTGGTGACTAGAGAACAGTATAATATGGGGGGATTGGTGGTGACTAGAGAACAGAATAATATGGGGGGATTGGTGGTGACTAGAGAACAGTATAATATGGGGGGATTGGTGGTGACTAGAGAACAGTATAATATGGGGGGATTGGTGGTGACTAGAGAACAGTATAATATGGGGGAAGTGGTGGTGACTAGAGAACAGTATAATATGGGGGGATTGGTGGTGACTAGAGAACAGTATAATATGGGGAGGAGTGGTGGTGACTAGAGAACAGTATAATATGGAGGGATTGGTGGTGACTAGAGAACAGTATAATATGGGGAGGAGTGGTGGTGACTAGAGAACAGTATAATATGGGGGAGTGGTGGTGACTAGAGAACAGTATAATATGGGGAGGAGTGGTGGTGACTAGAGAACAGTATAATATGGGGGGATTGGTGGTGACTAGAGAACAGTATAATATGGGGGGATTGGTGGTGACTAGAGAACAGTATAATATGGGGAGGAGTGGTGGTGACTAGAGAACAGTATAATATGGGGGGATTGGTGGTGACAAGAGAACAGTATAATATGGAGGGATTGGTGGTGACTAGAGAACAGTATAATATGGGGGGATTGGTGGTGACTAGAGAACAGTATAATATGGGGGGAGTGGTGGTGACTAGAGAACAGAATAATATGGGGAGGAGTGGTGGTGACTAGAGAACAGTATAATATGGGGGAAGTGGTGGTGACTAGAGAACAGTATAATATGGGAGGAGTGGTGGTGACTAGAGAACAGTATAATATGGGGGGAGTGGTGGTGACTAGAGAACAGTATAATATGGGGAGGAGTGGTGGTGACTAGAGAACAGTATAATATGGGGGAAGTGGTGGTGACTAGAGAACAGTATAATATGGGGGGATTGGTGGTGACTAGAGAACAGTATAATATGGGGAGGAGTGGTGGTGACTAGAGAACAGTATAATATGGAGGGATTGGTGGTGACTAGAGAACAGTATAATATGGGGAGGAGTGGTGGTGACTAGAGAACAGTATAATATGGAGGGATTGGTGGTGACTAGAGAACAGTATAATATGGGGAGGAGTGGTGGTGACTAGAGAACAGTATAATATGGAGGGATTGGTGGTGACTAGAGAACAGTATAATATGGGGAGGAGTGGTGGTGACTAGAGAACAGTATAATATGGGGAGGAGTGGTGGTGACTAGAGAACAGTATAATATGGGGAGGAGTGGTGGTGACTAGAGAACAGTATAATATGGGGGAGTGGTGGTGACTAGAGAACAGTATAATATGGGGAGGAGTGGTGGTGACTAGAGAACAGTATAATATGGGGGAGTGGTGGTGACTAGAGAACAGTATAATATGGGGGGGATTGGTGGTGACTAGAGAACAGTATAATATGGGGGGATTGGTGGTGACTAGAGAACAGTATAATATGGGGAGGAGTGGTGGTGACAAGAGAACAGTATAATATGGGGGGATTGGTGGTGACTAGAGAACAGTATAATATGGGTGAAGTGGTGGTGACTAGAGAACAGTATAATATGGGGGGATTGGTGGTGACTAGAGAACAGTATAATATGGGGAGGAGTGGTGGTGACTAGAGAACAGTATAATATGGAGGGATTGGTGGTGACTAGAGAACAGTATAATATGGGGAGGAGTGGTGGTGACTAGAGAACAGTATAATATGGAGGGATTGGTGGTGACTAGAGAACAGTATAATATGGGGAGGAGTGGTGGTGACTAGAGAACAGTATAATATGGGGGAGTGGTGGTGACTAGAGAACAGTATAATATGGGGAGGAGTGGTGGTGACTAGGGAACAGTATAATATGGGGGGATTGGTGGTGACTAGAGAACAGTATAATATGGGGGGATTGGTGGTGACTAGAGAACAGTATAATATGGGGAGGAGTGGTGGTGACTAGAGAACAGTATAATATGGGGGGAGTGGTGGTGACTAGAGAACAGTATAATATGGGGGAAGTGGTGGTGACTAGAGAACAGTATAATATGGGGGGAGTGGTGGTGACTAGAGAACAGTATAATATGGGGGGATTGGTGGTGACTAGAGAACAGTATAATATGGGGGGAGTGGTGGTGACTAGAGAACAGTATAATATGGGGGGAGTGGTGGTGACTAGAGAACAGTATAATATGGGGGGATTGGTGGTGACTAGAGAACAGTATAATATGGGGGGATTGGTGGTGACTAGAGAACAGTATAATATGGGGAGGAGTGGTGGTGACTAGAGAACAGTATAATATGGGGAGGAGTGGTGGTGACTAGAGAACAGTATAATATGGGGGAAGTGGTGGTGACTAGAGAACAGTATAATATGGGGGGATTGGTGGTGACTAGAGAACAGTATAATATGGAGGGATTGGTGGTGACTAGAGAACAGTATAATATGGGGAGGAGTGGTGGTGACTAGAGAACAGTATAATATGGGGGAAGTGGTGGTGACTAGAGAACAGTATAATATGGGGGGAGTGGTGGTGACTAGAGAACAGTATAATATGGGGGGATTGGTGGTGACTAGAGAACAGTATAATATGGGGGGAGTGGTGGTGACTAGAGAACAGTATAATATGGGGGGAGTGGTGGTGACTAGAGAACAGTATAATATGGGGGGATTGGTGGTGACTAGAGAACAGTATAATATGGGGAGGAGTGGTGGTGACTAGAGAACAGTATAATATGGGGGAGTGGTGGTGACTAGAGAACAGTATAATATGGGGGGAGTGGTGGTGACTAGAGAACAGTATAATATGGGGGAAGTGGTGGTGACTAGAGAACAGTATAATATGGGGAGGAGTGGTGGTGACTAGAGAACAGTATAATATGGGGGAAGTGGTGGTGACTAGAGAACAGTATAATATGGGGAGGAGTGGTGGTGACTAGAGAACAGTATAATATGGGAGGAGTGGTGGTGACTAGAGAACAGTATAATATGGGGGAAGTGGTGGTGACTAGAGAACAGTATAATATGGGGGAAGTGGTGGTGACTAGAGAACAGTATAATATGGGGGAAGTGGTGGTGACTAGAGAACAGTATAATATGGGGGGATTGGTGGTGACTAGAGAACAGTATAATATGGGGAGGAGTGGTGGTGACTAGAGAACAGTATAATATGGGGGAAGTGGTGGTGACTAGAGAACAGTATAATATGGGGGAAGTGGTGGTGACTAGAGAACAGTATAATATGGGGGAAGTGGTGGTGACTAGAGAACAGTATAATATGGGGGGATTGGTGGTGACTAGAGAACAGTATAATATGGGGAGGAGTGGTGGTGACTAGAGAACAGTATAATATGGGGGAAGTGGTGGTGACTAGAGAACAGTATAATATGGGGGAAGTGGTGGTGACTAGAGAACAGTATAATATGGGGGAAGTGGTGGTGACTAGAGAACAGTATAATATGGGGGGATTGGTGGTGACTAGAGAACAGTATAATATGGGGAGGAGTGGTGGTGACTAGAGAACAGTATAATATGGGGGAAGTGGTGGTGACTAGAGAACAGTATAATATGGGGAGGAGTGGTGGTGACTAGAGAACAGTATAATATGGGGAGGAGTGGTGGTGACTAGAGAACAGTATAATATGGGGGAAGTGGTGGTGACTAGAGAACAGTATAATATGGGGGGATTGGTGGTGACTAGAGAACAGTATAATATGGGGAGGAGTGGTGGTGACTAGAGAACAGTATAATATGGGGGGATTGGTGGTGACTAGAGAACAGTATAATATGGGGGAAGTGGTGGTGACTAGAGAACAGTATAATATGGGGAGGAGTGGTGGTGACTAGAGAACAGTATAATATGGGGGGAGTGGTGGTGACTAGAGAACAGTATAATATGGGGGGATTGGTGGTGACTAGAGAACAGTATAATATGGGGGAAGTGGTGGTGACTAGAGAACAGTATAATATGGGGGGAGTGGTGGTGACTAGAGAACAGTATAATATGGGGGAAGTGGTGGTGACTAGAGAACAGTATAATATGGGGGAAGTGGTGGTGACTAGACAACAGTATAATATGGGGGGATTGGTGGTGACTAGAGAACAGAATAATATGGGGGAAGTGGTGGTGACTAGAGAACAGTATAATATGGGGGGATTGGTGGTGACTAGAGAACAGTATAATATGGGGGAAGTGGTGGTGACTAGAGAACAGTATAATATGGGGGGAGTGGTGGTGACTAGAGAACAGTATAATATGGGGGGATTGGTGGTGACTAGAGAACAGTATAATATGGGGGAAGTGGTGGTGACTAGAGAACAGTATAATATGGGGGGAGTGGTGGTGACTAGAGAACAGTATAATATGGGGGGATTGGTGGTGACTAGAGAACAGTATCACACAGTTTCCCCTCCTCTGCACTATGTGTAAATGAAATCCTTTGTTTTCGCCTCCTGATCTCCTTTGTTTCTGATATTTCGGACGCTCGTGACTTGTAAAAAACGTAATTGATGGCAACTTCCTAACGATGGTTTATGGAAACCTGTTAAACTATATGAGAATCGTCCTAGTTGTGAGATTAGAATTCAGCTGGTATTTACTTTGCTTTTATTACATCCAGCAGCGGATCGCAGGCGTCTATTCCCACATATTTATAAAATGTCACTTGATCCGCCGCTTCTTAAGGGAACGCCGTCTAATCATATATTTGCTTCCTCTGTAATTCCCCAGTAAAATTTATAAGACACGAGAGCGCAAGCCGAAATGAAAGCGGCCTCCTGTGTAAGGGTCTATCGGCCCCCGAACACGGCAAAGCTGAGAATGATTTGAGGAAGGAGCATTTATTTTTTGCCGGCTCTGAAGTTTAGGATTCAAGAAGGAACTAAATCCAGAACTCCATTAAAGATGAATCATATCTGCAAGTGGAAATCCATAATTCAGTGTAGGCTGGTTAAAGGGGAGAGCAGGATAAAAGATCTTTTTTTCAAAAAGAGCGCCACTCATGTCTATAGGAGGTGACTGGTATTGCAGCTGAGCTCCATTCACTCTGAGATTCACTATTAGATGTGGCATTGGGGAGGGACCACCTGTATCTGGTGCTGCAGATGGTGTAATTGTGAGGAGTGGGAACACAGCTCAGTGGTTACAAGTCTCTGATGGGAACACAGCTCAGTGGTTACAAGTTCCAGATGGGAACACAGCTCAGTGGTTACAAGTCTCTGATGAGAACACAGCTCAGTGGTTACAAGTCTCTGATGGGGAACACAGCTCAGTGGTTACAAGTTCCAGATGGGAACACAGCTCAGTGGTTACAAGTCTCTGATGAGAACACAGCTCAGTGGTTACAAGTCTCTGATGGGAACACAGCTCAGTGGTTACAAGTCTCTGATGAGAACACAGCTCAGTGGTTACAAGTCTCTGATGGGAACACAGCTCAGTGGTTACAAGTCTCTGATGGGAACACAGCTCAGTGGTTACAAGTCTCTGATGGGAACACAGCTCAGTGGTTACAAGTCTTTGATGGGAACACTACTCAGTGGTTACAAGTCTCTAATGGGAACACAGCTCAGTGGTTACAAGTCTCTGATGGGAACACAGCTCAGTGGTTACAAGTCTTTGATGGGAACACAGCTCAGTGGTTACAAGTCTCTGATGGGAACACAGCTCAGTGGTTACAAGTCTCTGATGGGATCACAGCTCAATGGTTACAAGTCTCTGATGGGGAACAGAGCTCAGTGGTTACAATCGGATTGCACTGAACTTCACCGTCCTCCACTGGGTGCAGGTAAGCGTGTGTCGAGCGACACTTTTTTTTAAAAAATGCGGCGGTTTTTCCGAATCCATCGGGTTTTTTTACGACCACGCCCCCCCCCCCCCATTTCCGTCATGTGCATGCCGGCACCGATGCGCCACAATCCGATCGCGTGCACCAAAATCCCAGGGCAATTCAGGAAAAATCGGCGTAAATCGGAAATATTCTGGTAACACGTCAGGAAAACGCGATTCGGGCCCTTAGTAAATGACCCCCATTGTGTCTCTCTATAATTGTGACTTAGATAATCAGGTCACATTTTTCTGCTGCATTATACTTGGAGGAGTCTTCCTTTGTCTTATTTCTTTCATGTTTTTTGATGTTTTTATATTTTCTCCATTACCGTAGTATTCTCGAGGACCTTCACTTTTCTCTTTTGAGACAGGGATAGAATGAGCTTTCTCCGTGTATTGTAACAGGAGCTCGTTCATATGGGTCCGTCGGCCGTCAGGGTATTGTGTGACATAAATGGATGCTGTCACTCACCGCTATGAGAGGGAAACAATAAGGAAACCTATGTAACTCCACAGCGACAACTGGGATTATAAGTGTCACTCAATCCTGGATGTGAGCGAAACGCGTCCTTTTATATGACAACACAACTAGCGTCTGCTCTTCTTCTGTATCTGAAGACCATCTCCTCTATTAACATCTCAGATGCCTCGTTCAGTGATGACCATCTCCCAAAACCTCTGAAAACCATCAAATGCTCATTAGATGTCATTGTCCCATCCTTCTGATTTAGAAAAAAACAGGCCGAAGGTCTCCTTCGCTGACAGGTCTATCACATGTGACTGGAAGCAATTATGGGATGACATAGTCCTGGGCCTCGAGCGTGCCCAAGGGTCTGTCAAGGTGGCTAATGGTGAATGTTCTTCCAAACTAAAGACAAAGACACATCCCAGCTCAATTATATCCAGAACGGAGGGGTTATGATAGCATCCTCCGAAGGAGACCATAGACGAGCCACAATCTAGTAGAAGCTCTACTACTGTCCTATGTCTACATAAAATGTTGGTTCTCGGTGCCATTTTCTGTAAAGAATCAAATCCAAGAAATCGTTTGGACTTGGGATTCATAGGGTCTCATTTACTAAGGGTCCGAACGCCGCACTTTTGCCGGGTTTCCCGAATATTTCCGTTTTGTGCCAAATTTCCCCGGGATTGTGGCGCATCAGCGCCGGTTTGCATGCGACAGAAATCGGGGGGCAGGGCCGTAGGACAACCTGACGGATTCGGACAAACCGCAGAATTTTAAAAAGGTTTTGTGTTGCAAGATCAAGCACCAGGAAGAAGAAGTTGAATTCCGGCGGACCTCAGCGCAGCAGCGACACAGGAAGGAACCCGGATGCACGATCTTAATGAATCACGCCAGACCCGAATCCACGTCGGACAACGCACTGCAGGATCGTAACGGGACCGGCTAAGTAAATCTGCCCGATTGATGAGGCCAACTAGACTTTAATAGGATATCACTAGAGGTCACTCACTTATTGATTAGAACATCTGACTAGTCTCTATGATATCAGTGGTTGATACCAGGTCCGTGGTGCCATCTTGACATTTGATATTTAGTTTAACCTGTTCTAACATCTGAAAATTGAGGTATCTGGACCAAGGTCAAATAATTTTGAGGTCTCTCCTCTGGGATTTAATACTTTGGAGCTTTATTGTCTACACATAACCAGGCCACAGTCTTCTTCTGAGGCTTCTTGGAGGTTTTAGTTCTTGCTTGATGGTCTACTAAAAGTCACACATGGAGCGTAGGAGGCCTGGATGTCTGGTGGTAAGTGATGAGAGCAGGGGGTGTCTGGGCCATGTCTTCTATATGTGTAAGGTCAGAGGAGCCCTACCATCCTCGGGGGCAGATTACCACCACGGGTCCCTGTCTCCCGTCCATTGACATTGAGCAGCAGCTCAGATGAGGGATGCGGCCACAGAGCAGGAATAAACATTTCTCAGAAATCCTCTCCTCCGTCCTTTCTTCTCGCGTCTGTCACTTCTTATATAATTTTTCCAGAAGACTGCAGTCATTTCATTTTGTTGTTTGCATCAGATTTACGATTCTCTTTGGCAGCCGGCGCCCCCTGAGTACATTTCCATCATCAGCTTATCTGGCATCCCCTGATCGACTGATCGCTGCAGAATAGCAGTTTTGTATTCCATTTCTCGCTTAAATCGCTCATGATTTTATCACGCGGGATAGAAAATATGTACGCCTCTCAAAGGCGGAAATTATTAACCCTCTACGCTGCTTAATGCCGAGCAGAGACTACTGCGGCATCAATTGACGTCATAGGAAGAATATACAAAACCAAGAATTGATATTCTTCTGTAACCATCAACAATTTTTTACCCACCAAGAAGTCTAAACTTGAAGTCGAGGAAGGAAGAGGGGGAAGTGATGTGAAAATAACAATTTTTTAAAATTTTTGTACACATTACACTTACAGAAAATTATCCTACTCTTTATCTATAGACATCAATACAGGCAGTCCTCGAGTTACGTACAAGATAGGGTCCGGAGGTTTGTTCTTAGGTTGAATTTGTATGTAAGTCGAAACTGTATATTTTATAATTGTAGATCCAGACAAAAAAATTTTTTTGCCCCAGTGACAATTGGATTTTAAAAATTTTTTGCTGTAATGGGACCAAGGATTATCAATAAAGCCTCATTACAGACACCTTACAGCTGATTATTACAGTCTGGGACTATAGTAAAGCATCCAGAGACTTCACCAGAGGTCAGAGGGGTCTGTCTGTAACTATGGGTTGTCTGTAAGTTGGATGTCCCTAAGTAGGGAACCATCTGTATGGGACTGGTCCCATGGAAGTTCTAAAACTAAAGGTTGGACATTGAAATGTCCTGGAGCACAGTCTCGGTTGAGATTTGTTGGATTGGGTTGAGGTAAGGGTTTTGTGCAGCGAGTTAGGTTCCTCCATCCCAAATTCATACCAAACCATGTCATACTACTCCAACCATGCCCTTATTGAACACATCACACTATACAACCCTACAACCGCACCCTTGCCCTTATTGATTACACCAAACCACACCACACTATCCCAACCGTAATCATATTGATCACACCAAACCAACCCACACTCCCCAACTCTCAAAACATGATGTCATTGACCAAAACAAACTCCCCCACCCATGCCCTTATTGACCCCACCAAACCACCTCACATTCCTCCAACCACAATCTTATTGATCAAACCAACCCAACCCACATTCTCCAAACATGATCTTATTGACCACACCAAACCGCCTCACATTCCTCCAACCACAATCTTATTGACCACACCTAACCAACCCACATTCCCCAACTCCTACAACATAATCTTATTGACCAGAACAAACTACACCAAACTCCCCCTACACCAAACTACACCCCCTACCATGGTCTTATTGACCACACTAAAGCACACCACACTACTCCAACCATGATCTTATTGACTACACCAAACCACACCACATTCCCCCAACCATACCCTAGCACACCAAACCCCACAACCAAAACCAAGCCCTTAGTGACCACAACAAACTACACCACAATCCCCTGATTATTGCCATCTCAACGCCCCCACTCTGTAACTTTATGTGGTCCCCACTTTGTGGCCACGTTGCTAATGTTTTTTTCACTTCTTAATATTCCATCTACCATGACCTTACTTGGCATCTTTTGAGTGTCATGCATGAGGTGTGGAGCCACTATGTCACTAAACCAATGTGACCATGGGCTACTACGAATTGCATATCTTACATTAGCCCCTGGTATTCACCCTTTAACCCCTGTATGGTGATCTGGACTTTATTACAGTGGAAACGACTAGGTCACTATCTCTTGAAATAGTCTCTGTTTAATGACATAGGACCCTGGAAGTAGAGAAAGACACAGAGAGACAATTCCAAGGGGAAAGGTCAAGGTCAGGGCAGGTGGAAGTCACAATGAAAGGTGGTGAAGGCAGAGGTCAGGACGAGCTAGTTTCTAAGTTAAAGCGAGTTAAACTCTTCTATTACAACTAGGTTTCAAGGTAGGGCACAACATCGACATCCAGCAATGGGAGAAGACCCAAAATAGCTGATTTTGGAGTCTTACAATTCAATTCAGTTCTCCAAATGTTTGTGAGTGACCTCACACACTACAGATCCTCCGCCGAACACCTACGCTATATGAAACACATTAGCAACCTGTCAAAATCCGGGGAAGTCACTGGGGCGTGCATCTATATACTGCATATACATCATCCAGGACAGAATCCCGCAATGTGTTTCATATATTCTCAGGACTGAACCTAACGCGCCGATTCAGCATATTGTATATTTCCTGCATATTACAGGAGGGGGGTGCTGGGTTTTCGTTATTGCGGCTGACCGTGGATTAATCACTTTACATCAACTACATGAGCAGAGGTAACAAGTATAGATGGTAAACTGAATCCCCTCAATCTGGCATCCAGCAATAGAGAGCAGAAAATCTACCTGCAGCACAGAGGATTTTAGGAGAGCCAACTTCAAGCTTCAGCGACAGATATCATGATACGAGAGGATGAAAATGACTTCAGACTTTGATGAAGCGAAGGAGCAGAATTCGAAAGAAGCACAGAGTATTTCAGTAAAAAGATGGTTGTGAAAGAGAAATATCTGAAAATATTTTGGAGGACGAGGTGAATTCATTATGATCAATGATAAAAGTAATGGGGGTCATTTACTAAGGGCCCGATTCGCGTTTTCCCGACTTGTTGCCCGAATATTTCCGATTTGCGCCGATTTTCCCTGTATTGCCCCGGGATTTTGGCGCGCACGATCGGATTGTGGCGCATCGGCGCTGGCATGCACGCGACAGAAATCGGGGGACGTGGCCGAACGAAAACCAAACGGATTCGGAAAAACCGCCGCATTTTTTAAAAAAAAGTGTCGCAGGGCTCGCGCTTACCTTCACTAGGAATAGGCCGGTGAACTTGAGTGCATTTCAGCGGACTTCAGCGCAGCGCCACCTGGTGGACGTCGGAGGAACTGCCTTAATGAATCCCGGCCGGACCTGAATCCACCGCAGAGAACGCGCCGCTGGATCGCGAATGGACCGGGTAAGTAAATCTGCCCCATTGTCTTCAGCAGCATAGAGTATTTTAGGAGAGGTTTGTGCAGATATCGTATGTGATGAGGACAAATGAGGAGGACAAAGCTCTAGGTATCACAGGTCACAGATCGAAAGCAGGGGGGGGAGGTATACAGCAGCACAGAGGATTTCAGGACTAGACTGCAGTGAGCAGAAGCTGAACCTACAAGACCCATTTCCATGACAGGCAATGTGCATGTACCTTTAATTAGCGAGTATCCATATGAAATGGGCAGCCCCGTTCCCCCCGCCGCCGTATACACGCTCAGTTTGCTCTTGAATCATGGATCTATGGGCGCAGATGATTGAAGTTTTCGCATTCTCCCTGTCGTTGCATTTCCAAAATAGATCAGAGGCTTAATTATGTAAACGAGGACTTTGTCTGCTGCGTACCGTGTACCCAAGCCGCAATTACTCCGCCGCCACAGATCCAAATGAATATGGATCTGAATTAATTGCCTGAATGTTTTTAATGTGATAAGAACTCACGTCCCAAAATCCACGTACCCCATGCTGAGGCGGAGGAGCGCCAACTTCTATAGGACAGAGTTGGATGAGGAGATTCCTATATGAAGAGACACCAGAGATGTGGTCAGGAACAGGCCAAGGTCAGGGCAGGAATAGCTAATGTGGAAGGGTAAACCAAGCAAAGGTCAGGGCGGTCCATAAGGATTTTTATACATATCAGAGGTCAAGGTATATGGCACAAGCAAAGGTGAAGCAGAACTTTGCAGGATACTGGGTATCTTATTGCTCAGACACCCTACCAAAGGAAGGTGCCTTAAATAACCAGAGATGTGTGGTCATTGGCGCAACACTGGTCCAGGACACATGTGCACGTTTAGTAATCGCGCACCCCTTAGCTATTTCCGAGGGGAAGGTGTCTCTGCAATAAGGCACGTTACATCCGGCTAAGGCACTTATCAAAGACCTCTAAGTAATAACAAGCCTGCCCTGACCTCGACCTGTCTTCTGACCTTCCCTTGTCCCTTTGGTGTCCATTGAAGAGAGATTAGTCCAAGAGGTACCAACCTGAGGGTGTCCCTGCAGAGATGAAGTATGTGTAGAAGGCTTGAATGGGAGAAAATATGTACCCAATAGTAGTAAGATATCTCCAACCATTTGTTATATGGGTTTACAAGGGACCCCCATTCCATCAAAATCATAGATTCAGGCGTTGTGACTATGGTAATCTTCTCATATTTGTTTATGCTAATAAGCCAGAAGTGCTCAGGCTGTGGGGGAAGCCCCTTCATGCTGTAGTTTCACAGGCTGTTACACTGTGCTGGAGCACCATCCCCCTCATACTATGTGAGAATACAGCAGGCAGAAGGAGGGGGAAGTGCTAAGGAAGCAGGGGTAAGCAGGAGACAGTGTAATAGGCCCTCGCTTATTGCGCCGCTCTTCCATCCTCTAATCACCTCCTACTTGTATTCTCCATCCACTGCTAATAATCATGAGATGACTGTGAGTATTATATCCCTGTATATACAGTGAATCTGACAAGTGAACTAAATATATTTTAAAATTTTCCTGGGGGAGATTTATCATTAGTGTCTGAGGTAAAAATGTTCTAGTTGCCCATGGAAACCAATCAGAGCTCAGCTTTCAATATATAAACATCTGAGGGAAAATGAAAGCTGAGCTCTGATTGGTTTCCATGGGAACTAGAACAGTTTTACCTCAGACACTTCAGATAAATCTCCCCCAGGAAGTTTCAAAAAACATCTTTCATTTTCTGATGATACTTTCCCTTTAAGTAGAACTTTTACATGATATTGGGCCAGGCAGACAAAATTCTAGCGAGAGAAACACATTTTTTCCCAGAGCGACCTAATAACACCCAGCGAGCGATTACCTTTTACCAAGTTACCGCATTTAAATATGCAATTTTCAGGTCTGTAATTTGGGTCACTTTTCAATAAACACCAGGATTTTCTGTGTTGTCAGATTCTTTTTTCCCTTCCCTTCGGAAAATGTGAAAAGGCTAAAAATGAAACCTACGAAACCTCTGGTAAATTGTGTGATCTAGAGGTAGTTATCATGTGTGAGCGGGGGAGGGGCACGGGGAAGAGGTTAGGTAAATCTGTATCATTGAAAGGGTAATGTAGACAAAGACGTGTTACCAAGGAGACCCAGATTTCTGGGATCAGAGGAGGAAGACAAAACTACAAGAGATGTGAGGAGGAAGATACAGAGCGGAAACTATAGTAATCTCTACTGTTATACTATTAGATTACAATACAATTCTACAATTACAGTATTATAGTAGTGATATTCTTGTACATAGGGGGCAGTATTATAGTAGTTATATTCTTGTACATAGGGGGCAGTATTATAGTAGTTATATTCTTGTACATAGGGGGCAGTATTATAGTAGTTATATTCTTGTACATAGGGGGCAGTATTATAGTAGTTATATTCTTGTACATAGGGGGCAGTATTATAGTAGTTATATTCTTGTACATAGGGGGCAGTATTATAGTAGTGATATTCTTGTACATAGGGGCAGTATTATAGTAGTTATATTCTTGTACATAGGGGGCAGTATTATAGTAGTTATATTCTTGTACATAGGGAGCAGTATTATAGTAGTTATATTCTTGTACATAGGGGGCAGTATTATAGTAGTTATATTCTTGTACATAGGGGGGCAGTATTATAGTAGTTATATTCTTGTACACAGGGGGCAGTATTATAGTAGTTATATTCTTGTACATAGGGGGAAGTATTATAGTAGTTATATTCTTGTACATAGGGGGCAGTATTATAGTAGTTATATTCTTGTACATAGGGGGAAGTATTATAGTAGTTATATTCTTGTACACAGGGGGCAGTATTATAGTAGTTATATTCTTGTACATAGGGGGAAGTATTATAGTAGTTATATTCTTGTACATAGGGGGCAGTATTATAGTAGTTATATTCTTGTACATAGGGGACAGTGTTATAGCAGTTATATTCCTGTACATAGGGGGCAGTATTATAGTAGTTATATTCTTGTACATATGGGCAGTATTATAGTAGTAATATTCATGTACATAGGGGGCAGTATTATAGTAGTTATTTTCTTGTACATGGGGGCAGTATTATAGTAGTTATATTCTTGTACATAGGGAGCAGTATTATAGTAGTTATATTCTTGTACATAGGGAGCAGTATTATAGTAGTTATATTCTTGTACATAGGGGGCGGTATTATAGTAGTTATATCCTTGTACATAGGGGGCAGTATTATAGTAGTTATATTCTTGTACATAGGGGGCGGTATTATAGTAGTTATATTCTTGTACATAGGGGCAGTATTATAGTAGTTATATTCTTGTACATAGGGGGCAGTATTATAGTAGTTATATTCTTGTACATAGGGAGTTGTATTATAGTAGTTATATCCTTGTACATTGTGGGAGTATTATAGTAGTTATATTCTTGTACATAGGGGGCAGTATTAAAGTAGTTATATTCTTGTACATAGGAGGCAGTATTATAGTAGTTATATTCTTGTACATAGGGGGCAGTGTTATAGTAGTTATATTCTTGTACACAGGAGGCCGTATTATAGTAGTTATATTCTTGTACACAGGAGGCCGTATTATAGTAGTTATATTCTTGTACACAGGGGGCAGTATTATAGTAGTTATATTCTTGTACACAGGGGGCAGTATTATAGTAGTTATATTCTTGTACATAGGGGTCAGTATTATAGTAGTTATATTCTTGTACATAGGGGTCAGTATTATAGTAGTTATATTCTTGTACATAGGAGGCAGTATTATAGTAGTTATATTCTTGTACATAGGGGGCAGTATTATAGTAGTTATATTCTTGTACATAGGGGGCAGTATTATAGTAGTTATATTCTTGTACATAGGGGGCAGTATTATAGTAGTTAAAGTCTTGTACATAGGGAGCAGTATTATAGTAGTTATATTCTTGTACATAGGGGGCAGTATTATAGTAGTTATATTCTTGTACATAGGGGGCAGTATTATAGTAGTTGTATTCCTGTACATAGGGGGCAGTATTATAGTAGTTATATTCATGTACATAGGGGGCAGTATTATAGTAGTTATATTCTTGTACATAGGGGGCAGTATTATAGTAGTTATATTCTTGTACATAGGGGGCAGTATTATAGTAGTTGTATTCCTGTACATAGGGGGTAGTATTATAGTAGTTATATTCTTGTACATAGGGGGCAGTATTATAGTAGTTATATTCTTGTACATAGGAGGCAGTATTATAGTAGCTATATTCTTGTACATAGGGGGCAGTATTATAGTAGTTATATTCTTGTACATAGGGGGCAGTATTATAGTAGTTATATTCTTGTACATAGGGGGCAGTATTATAGTAGTTATATTCTTGTACATAGGGGACAGTATTGTAGTAGTTATATTCTTGTACATAGGAGGCAGTATTATAGTAGTTATATTCTTGTACATAGGGAGCAGTATTATAGTAGTTATATCCTTGTACATAGGGGGCAGTATTATAGTAGTTATATTCTTGTACATAGAGGGCAGTATTATAGTAGTTATATTCCTGTACATAGGGGCAGTATTATAGTAGTTATATTCTTGTACATAGGGGGCAGTATTATAGTAGTTATATTCTTGTACATAGGGGGCAGTATTATAGTAGTTATATTCTTGTACATAGGGGGCAGTATTACAGTAGTTATATTATTGTACATAGGGGGCAGTATTATAGTAGTTATATTCTTGTACATAGGGGGCAGTATTGTAGTAGTTATATATATATATATAGGAGTATTATGGTTGCTGTCTCTTTTCTAAGCAGTTCATAGCACTTGTTGACCTCCATGGCAGAGGTTGTCTGACCGGGATGTAATCAGTTCTGATGATTCATGCTGTATAGCCTCTTCTCCATTGACGTTAATTTCATTTGTGAACTGCACTTTGTCATTGAAGTAATGGAGGTCGATGGGCGCTGCAGAGGATTGCACTACATTGGGATACATGGATGCTGCTGGAGTTATGTAGCTGGGGTCATTGAGGTGGGCTGAGTTGCTCTGTTGGACCTGCATGGTGGTAGAGAGACTATTGTAAGATATTGTGCCTTATTCCATTCAATGTGTTGTCCTCTTAGAGGTCAAATGTTCTCTAATGTGTTTTCCCTGTGCTTGATTTTATTCCTGAAATACGGGTAGGTTAATGGATTTTTAAGTATATTTACCTCTTTTTTGGTGATTCATGTGTCTTTCATAGGGAAATTTTAGATTTTTTTGGAGTCTCGTCATGAGACAACATGAGTTGTTGGATATGATGTAAAGAAGAGCATATAATGTCCAGTCATACATACACTCACTGGCCACTTTATTAGGTACACCATGCTAGTAACGGGTTGGACCCCTTTCGCCTTCAGAACTGCCTCAATTCTTCGTGGCATAGATACAACAAGGTGCTGGAAGCTCCTCAGAGATTTTGGTCCATATTGACATGATGGCATCACACAGTTGCCGCAGATTTGTCGGCTGCACATCCATGATGCGAATCTCCCGTTCCACCACATCCCAAAGATGCTCTATTGGATTGAGATCTGGTGACTGTGGAGGCCATTTGAGTCCAGTGACCTCATTGTCATGTTCAAGAAACCAGTCTGAGATGATTCCAGCTTTATGACATGGCGCATTATCCTGCTGAAAGTAGCCATCAGATGTTACAGGGTACATTGTGCTTATAAAGGGATGGACATGGTCAGCAACAATACTCAGGTAGGCTGTGGCGTTGTACCAAGGGGCCCAAAGAGTGCCAAGAAAATATTCCCCACATCATGACACCACCACCAGCAGCCTGAACCGTTGATACAAGGCAGGATGGATCTATGCTTTCATGTTGTTGACGCCAAATTCTGACCCTACCATCCGAATGTCGCAGCAGAAATCGAGACTCATCAGACCAGGCAACGTTTTTCCAATCTTCTACTGTCCAATTTTGATGAGCCTGTGCAAATTGTAGCCTCAGTTTCCTGTTCTTAGCTGAAAGGAGTGGCACCCGGTGTGGTCTTCTGCTGCTGTAGCCCATCTGCCTCAAAGTTGGACGTACTGTGCATTCAGAGATGCTCTTCTGCCTACTTTGGTTGTAACGGGTGGCGATTTGAGTCACTGTTGCCTTTCTATCAGCTCGAACCAGTCTGCCCATTCTCCTCTGACCTCTGGCATCAACAAGGCATTTCCGCCCACAGAACTGCCGCTCACTGGATGTTTTTTCTTTTTCGGACCATTCTCTGTAAACCCTAGAGATGGTTGTGCGTGAAAATCCCAGTAGATCAGCAGTTTCTGAAATACTCAGACCAGCCCTTCTGGCACCAACAACCATGCCACGTTCAAAGGCACTCAAATCACCTTTCTTCCCCATACTGATGCTCGGTTTGAACTGCAGGAGATTGTCTTGACCATGTCTACATGCCTAAATGCACTGAGTTGCCGCCATGTGATTGGCTGATTAGAAATTAAGTGTTAACGAGCAGTTGGACAGGTGTACCTAATAAAGTGGCCAGTGAGTGTATATGGTTCAAGGACAAGTTTTTGGTGGGCACTGCTTGATATTAGGCCAAGAAACGTGGGTAAGTTGGGTTAATGGTGTGGTGGATTGGTCTTCTACTCAGCTCCAGAGCTGTCATTCATTGGGCATGTTGGTTAAACTTCTTTGGACATGATTTATTGGGGGTTGGTTATCACATACCCAGCATGTAACAGGTAAAAGGCCGAAAAAATTGCCATATTGGATATAGGGCAAGTTTTTCCAATAGAATGTCACTCATGTATCATCCAGTAGTTGATTATAATACAGGCATTTTGGGCAGTATCCCAGAGCCCAAACCTTCTAGGGGACCAATGGCCAACCAACCCCCCAAAAAAATGTTATATCCAAAGGACCTTCACCAATTTAAACCAAATACCAATTAAATCTAATACACATGTACTCAAGAGTCAATTTAAGAACTTTTGAAGGTCCTACAAAAGCAGAAGAAGGGTCACATCCTCCATTCCCCAAGAAGCTGATTCTAGTACCATATGTAGGAAGTCAATCTTGTAGGGACTATAATATTCAAACAGCCCAGGGCCCATTGCCATCTTAATCCACCCCTGGTAGCATCAAAGAGAACCGGAGAATCTGATTTCCACATTTTAACAGAGAGATTCTAAATAGAGTCTTATGCCTTCAGTTCTGTGTTCAGAACCATGGACAACACGGGGCATAGCTGTGCATCAAGGGGAACAATTCCAGTTCAATTTTCTATGTTGATAACTTTTGAAGCACCAGAGATATGGAACCTGGCAGCCAAAAGCACCAGTTATGGCATCATCGGAGCACCTGAAATGTAAATGATCCCATCCAGTGCCTTATCGCAAGTCAGGAGGAACAGCTCAAGCTGATACTTGGCAAAATTAGAGCTATGGGCAGTGTCTCTTCTGCCAAACCAATAGCAAACCAAACTATTTGTTTGCAACTCAGGAACTAGCAATATGTAAGAACGCGCCTCTCGTAGTGTATGTATGGAACTGTAACATTAAAGGGGTTTTCCAACTAACTAAAGTTAGGCCCTATCCACGGGATTGGGCCTAACTTGCTGATCTTTAGGGGTCTCAGTGCTGAGACCCATACAGATTGCAAAAACGAGGGGACCCCATCGGACCCCTTGTCGCTCCTCAGAGTAATGGGGCAGACGGCCTTGCATGACCGTTATGCTCTATTAATCTCTATGGAGCTGACGCAAAGTGCCGAGCCCTTGTTTTCGTGATCTGTGGGGTCTCAGCACTTAGACCCCCACTGATCAGTAAGTTAGGCCCTATCCCGGTCGGACAATGCACCCGGGGTGAACTCTGTTGGCCGGGTAAGTAAATGTGCCCCATAGTATAAAACTATTTTTCCCCAGGGGATCAATAACTTTATATAACTATCATATTGTATCATATATAGAACATCTGATTGTGGCAATCAATATCTGAACCAATTCTAATCTTCATTGATGTTGGTGTTTGTTAATTAATTGTTAGCCCTCTTCATTACTTGTTGGGGTATTCGGATATATCATTTTTCCTATAGTTTCTGAAATAAACGTGTGACCCGAGTGTTGATATAACCTGTCCAAGTCCTAGGAGCACTAGTGGTGGAAACGAGGAGGACAGACCGGGACGCGGTATATTTTGTCCTTGATGAGGTCTTTAGTAAGTAACACTGAGACAAATAAATCTGTGAGTTATTATTTCACAGCCAGTGATAGATAGGATTATATCGTAAATCCTCAGATATAGCAGACTATGTGGTCCCCCGGGGGGTCGTTGACAGACCATGTTTCTGGTCAGTGCACAACTAAATGTTTTTCTCAGTGATAGACAACACAAACTTAATTGGCCAATTTGTTACAAATTAGAGGTTGTTCCAATCTTAGACCTCTCATCCACTTGCCTACACCCCAGACCCCCTTGAGGACCGGAGCCACGGACCTGATCTTGTAGTCACACTGAAGAGGCAGCATGGGATTAACCCGCCAATTATTTTTATTGCAGAGTGTAATAGGAATAATATACAGAACTCACTATAAAACGGCTCGGCAGACTTGGCAGGGCACATTTCCCGCCAGCGCCCTGTCCCTATTGTCATTTTCATTAATTTGTGACATTTTAATTATGTCTCGGCATTCGGCTCTCTATATAAGTGTGCGCTCAATACAGAGGTCAACTGGTGTTAATTATAATTAACTTTTTTATGCATTTTTTGTTGGTTTTTTTGACTATTTTTTTCCTGCATGTCGATTGTTTCAAGAGGCGTCATGATGGTTTAATCAAATAGAATGAATCGACATAATTTTTGCAGTGGCAATGAAAATCAGGCGGTATAATAGAAGGATAACCGGCGCACCTGTGCCCTTCACTTTGGGGGAAATCGGTCTAGGAGTGCAATTATCACCGTGCTTGACTTAGAATGAGTTGCCCTAAACAAGATGGAGGACTCACCTGGAAATTGTTAGACTGTGGGAATGTGCCAGGACAATTTGAGTCAATAAATGATTGTAATTACATGGCTGCCGCCCAAGTCTTGTCTCAGGGTTTGTATAAAACTGCAAAGTGATGGAAGAAAGTTCAGCGTGATCTCTATAGGATTTATCAAGGACAAGGCTTCTGTACACAACAAAAAATACAGTACTTATGGGAATTTTTTTACCCAAACACAACAAAAACAGGGACAGGAAGTTATTGTCTGAACTTCCTGTCAGCCATATTTATTACCTGGTCAACCAGATGCTCCTTCTCCAGATTTTTACACTTCCTATACATTTTAGTTAGACACCTGGGGACAGAGCTGTACTTACATTATCCTTCACCTGTCTTATTCTTGTTGCTGTCCACCTGGCACCAATCTCTGGGAACAACAAACACATCATAAACTGGGACAGGAAGTTGTTGTCTGTACTTCCTGTCAGTCATATTTGATCGATTACCTGGTCAACCAGATGCTCCTTCTCCTGATTTTTACACTTCTTATTCCTTTTAGGTAGACACCTGGGGACAGAGCTGTACTTAAAATATCCTTCACCTGTCTTATTCTTGTTGCTGTCCACCTCGCACCAATCCCTGAGAACAACAAACACATCAAAAACTGGGACAGGAAGTTGTTATCTGAACTTCCTGTCAGCCATATTTGATGGATTACCTGGTCAACAAGATGCTCCTTCTCCGCATTTTTACACTTCTTATTCCTTTTAGGTAGACACCTTGGGACAGAGCTGTACTTAAAATATCCTTCACCTGTCTTATTCTTGTTACTGTCTACCTGGCACCAATCACTGGGTACAACATCGGTTCATCCTTCCCCTCCCATATCTCTACATGGGCATCAAAATATAATCAATCACCCTTCTACACCTTAGCGATCATGTAAATTGTAGCACCCATACTGGTACCATGGAAGATATTGGTGTTGAGGAGGCAGTCTGATGGAAATTATCTTCTAAATGTGAGCAGGAAACCTATTTACATGTATGAAATCCAGTTTCCCGGAGAATCCAGTTTTACCCTGGATACGCCTATTCATCGTCTCCTATATGTTTAGCTTAGATACACCAGATCACAGCCTCATACATGTGCAACATCCCCCACCGGGGCCTAGCCTTTTCTTGGGGCCTGGAGACAGCCTGGGCCCGCAGTACCTGAGTGGCTGGCGGTTGCGGCCTAAGCACGCTATTGTCACGGTGCTTGGTATGGGGAACCGGAGGGCTGTCCTACAGCCTGGCAGGTCTCCAGCAGGGTGGTGTTGGCAAGAAATGATGAGGGAGAGGCTGCTATAGCGGATCTCCCTGGGGCAACCCTTTGGTGTCTAGAGTATGAGTCTCTGTGTGGTGGACAGGGTGCCTGTGATGATGGCAGCCATAGTAGCAGGGACCAGACGGAGGCAGAGGTTGAACAAAAACAACTTACAGTTCTTTATTGGAACCGACAGGAACCGCAGCAACATGCCTTTAACAGAGTAGTGGAGTGCTGAGATGCAGTTGGAGGGAGCCACAGGATGTAGAGCGCCAGCCTGGATGCAGAGGGCAGACTGGGAGGTAGCTGTGTCCTAATAGGAAGCTTCAGCTTGTCCTGGAGTGCTTCAGGTATCACCCTTGAAGGTAGGATGATACCCCTTTCCTCACTAACTCTTATCTATTAGCTCCACTCTTCAGAGGCAGGGGCTAGGCTCTTCCTGCTCTGGTATGGTATGCTGGCTGAATAGAGTCTGGACTGGGATAACCCAGTCTGCTTCTTCTCATCTGAGCTAGGCTAAAAAAAACTCTTCTAGTGTCCTGTAGACCCTCAGGTCTGCCTGGAACTGAGCTCTGGAATCTTCCTGGCCAGGGGTTTTGTAGCCCCTAGGTCAGGTGGTGACTGCTCCTCCAATTACCTCTCAGCTTACATTGGACAGAATGCAATACAAGTGATTGGACGACAGATCTTGCATCATACAAAACACTTAACTCCTGCCTTGCCAGGCAGGATCTACCACTGCAATGTCCCCTGTGTGATGTAGTGACATGCTGTGGGACGTATTCGCAAGCACTCCTTCGCCTTGCATCGGCGAGGGTGTTGCACATGCTAAGCTTAGATATATACCAGATCTGCAGATATAGTTTTGCAGAACAGGTGCTATCAACTCTCGCTGAGGTAAAAGTGGGGACTTTGCAACTTTAATTTAACAACTTAGGGAACACAGGCTCCATATGAAGACTAGGCCTCACCTGAGGTCTATGCCTCTGCTCTACAAAGACTTCTCCCTCACAGACCATGGGGGTCATTTACTAAGGGCCCGATTTGCGTTTTCCCGACGTGTTACCCGAATATTTCCTATTTGCGCCGATTTTCCCTGTATTGCCCCGGGATTTTGGCGCACGCGATTGGATTGTGGCGAAAGAAAACCTGACGGATTTGGAAAAACCGCCGCATTTAAAAAAAAAAAGTGTTGCGGGACACGTGCTTACCTTCACTAGGAATAGGCCGGTGAACTTCAGTGCATTCCGGTGGGCCTCAGGGAACTTCAGCACAGCAGCGCCACCTGGTGGACGGCGGAGGAACTACCTTAGTGAATCCCGGCCGGACCCGAATCCACCGCAGAGAACGCGCCGCAAATGGACCGGGTAAGTAAATCTGCCCCTATATCTCTGGGCAACGCCACACATTTCATCTCCTTCATCTCACACTGGTCACTTCGTATTTGGGTTTCATTTTCTTGCAACACAGTGGGGGTCATTTACTAAGGGCCCGATTCGCGTTTTCCCGACGTGTTACCCGAATATTTCCGATTTGCGCCGCTTGTACATGAATTGCCCCGGGTTTTTGGCGCACGCGATCGGATTGTGGCGCATCGGGGCCGGCATGCGCGCGACAGAAATCGGGGGGGCGTGGCCGAACGAAAACCCGACGTATTCGGAAAAACCGCCGCATTTAAAAACCGAAAATGTGTCGCTTGGGGAGCGCTCACCTTCACCTTCTATGGGATGGTGCATTCCGGGGCGTTAAGATTATTTTCGGCGCTGCAGCGCCACCTGGTGGACGGCGGAGGAACTACCTTCTTAAATCCCAGCCGGACCCGAATCCTGTGCAGAGAACGCGCCGCTGGATCGCGAATGGGCCGGGTAAGTAAATGTGCCCCAGTGTGTCACCTGACTTCGCCTCTAGATTCTGGCTCCTTTCCGAATATCTTATTGTTCTCCTGTGAGGGACCCTTTTTTTGTTCTCTGTTCGGTGTGGCCGGTGTGGGCCATAAACCTCTCTTTTCACAACTACAGTACATGGTTGTCTCTTACTATGGCATGAACTCCCTTTACCACATCACAAACACAGGTTTTAGTTTATTATGCCTTTAGAGAGTTTGTGGTATAGAGTTTTTATATATTCTGAGATTTAGTGCATGAAAAGAGTATTATAACAAAACTTGCTACATAGAAACTAAAACATAACTAAGCATATTATATGGAGATCATACCAGAAACAAAAGAAAAAGCACCACAACTAAAATTACTACATAGATACAGGACCAGAACCAAAATTACTTCATAGGTACAGTGCTAGCACCAATATTACTACATAGATACGCTACCAGAACTAAGCTTACTGCATAGATATGTTACAAGAACTAAGATTATTGCATATACAGGCAGTCCCCGGGTTACATACAAGATAGGGTCTGTAGGTTTGTTCTTAAGTTGAGTTTCTATGTAAGTCGGAACTGTATATTTTATCATTGTAATCCCAGCCAGAACTTTTTTGGTCTCTGTGACAATTGGATTTTAAAAATGTTGGGTTGTCATAAGAATCAATATTAACACTAAAGCTTCATTACAGACACATTTGATAACTGTTCCAGCTGATTATTGTAGCCTAGGACTAAAGTACAAAAAATTACTAATATCCAGAGGTCCGTTTGTAACTATGGGTCGTATGTAAGTCGAGTGTTCTTAAGTAGGGGACCGCCTGTATACAGGACCAGAACCAAGATTATTACATAGATTGTTATATTGTTACGTGGTCAGTGCAATATTGGTTGTTTATTTCTTATCCTTCATTTTCTATTTTTAAAAGAGAATTTTATTTTATGTAAATTATCCGTTAAAACCTGCTGTTTTTGCAGTAGCAGCATACAACAAGTACATATGTATATTAGATTTATATTGTATTAATTTTTTATGCATAAAATATCCATATAGGAGTAGAAAAGGTGCCTGTGATTCTTTTTTCATTTTTACTACGGTATTTTTCAGACTATAAGGCGCACAAAAAATCATTTGATTTTCTCAGAAATCAAAGGTGCGCCTTATAGTCCAGTCTGCCACCTGCTGGTCATTCATCCGTATAATCAGGTGCACCTTATAATCCGGTGCGCCTCATATATATATGAACCTAGACGTTTTAGCAGGCATTTACTGATGGTGCGCCTTATAGTCCGAGAAATACGGTACATAGATACGTCACCAGAACAAAAGTTACTACATAGATACGGTACAAAAACTAAGATTACTATATAGACGGGATCAGAATCAAGATTACTACATAGATATGTTACCAGATTCAAAATGACTACTATACATTATACAGCATAAGCAGCTCAAAAATGTTAGATACACAGTTCAGCAGGCTGTATGGCACATTAAAAGGGGTTGGCCACTTTACCTCGTATTTTGTGTAATGTGTTTGTAGGTGTGGGGGGCAGGATATGAGGTAATTTACTAATATACATCTATTAATAGTTCTGCTCTACTTTCTTCATATGTAAAGTGAAGCCTCCTGTCTTTTACCTCATCATTTTACCTCATGTCTTTTACCTCATCAGTCAGACATTCCTGACCATAAAATGGCCGCAGATGTGATCTCTACCTGGCGATTGTTCATGGACAGAGATCACATGACCCTCCATCTGCGGCCATTTTATGGACAGGAATGTCTGTCTGATGAGGTAAAAGACAGGAGGCTTCACTTTACATATCAGGAAAGCGGATCAGAACTATTAATAGATGTATATTGGTAAATTACCTCATATCCCGCCCCCCACACCTACACACACAGTACACAAACATGAGATAAAGTGGCCAACCCCTTTAACGATGAGATACAGAGGTTTAGATCACAGTGATTTCATGCATTATGGCTTCGGGATGAGATACAGACTCTTTCTCCGCTAGTCTCCCCGGCTATTTACGTACAGTTATTGGCAGCAGACCATCCCCGAATCTGCCACTTCTACGATACATTAATTTTTCACAATCTCAGTGAGGTGCTGTGAACTGAAAATCAATGCGGTGCCCGGCGTGATTAAAGCTGCATATTTCATTACGCCGTTAAGATAACACTCGCTCTGCAAATGTAATTTTAATGCGTGATATTTAGATGAGGGCGAGGCGGCCGACGCGCACACATAACACATGCAGATTTTTTTAAATATATTTACACAGCGACTTGATTACAAGTGATACAGGCGGGAGAGGCGCACGCTGCGTTCCCATACCCTGACTCTCTGATCATTGGGAGTGAGGGGGGGGGAATAATTAGGAAGGAATTAATATGCTTAACCCATTTGTTGCTACAGTTACGGGACATCACATGTGGAGGAACATTTCAAGCTAACTTTTAATTGGTCCCATTTCGGCCACACTATAAAAGTCTAATGGAATTGCAATTTAAGCGATTGCTTTTTTTTAAAGGATTCTCCGAAGTCGGCAAGGATTTTGCAGGACAAAGCCCTAGTTAAGCGATGAAGAATCCAAAACTGATGTGTGAGCCAGAGGCTAAGGCTATGCTTCAGTGTTCACTTTGTAAAATAGGGATGACCTTGACTGATGACTGCAAAGGTCCCAGGTTGCCAATTCGACTACTCGATGGCAAGTGCTGCCTGTAAGCAATGACCAGGGCTGTAACCCCAGGACTAAGAGAGGAGACTATGTCATGAAGAACTAGCAGAGCATGGTAATTATGGCTTTGAAAAACAGTGCATAAATAATACCGCCATATACTACTGTCTAAACGTTTACTATCTAATTGAACAATATTGTTCCTGTATTACTGTACATATTATGCACTTGACACTAATGATAGAGGGTCTACATTAGTAATATAATGCACAAATGGCAGCGCCATAGATAATACCGCAATACAGGGCACATATAACAGTGGTATTATCACCCACACTTATTATATGTCAGATATTGAATGCAGTCTAGTGCCATGGGGCACAGGTCACAATGACATTACACATCCAGATAGCAGGTGCTTGCAACGTGGCAACTTCTGCCGGAGCTACACAATACTGACAACGTTTTGTCTAATCATAATGTGCCCTCACAGCAGAAAATCAGTGTCAAACAACGTCCGGATAATAATAATGTCTAACAGTGTGCAAATAATACTGCCATAAGGAGGTAAGCACTGCAAATAATGGTGCCATAAGGAGGTAAACACTGCAAATAATACTGCTATAAGGAAGTAAACACTGCAAATAATACTGCAATAAGGAAACAAGCACTGCAAATAATACTGCCATAAGGAGGTAAGCACTGCAAATAATACTGCCAAAAGGAAGTAAGCACTGCAAATAATACTGCCATAAGGTGGTAAGCACTGCAAATAATACCACCATAAGGAGGTAAGCCCAGACCCCAGTTCACATATACAGGTGCCATATAGTGCACTCACAGAAGAGCAGTAGAATGTATAAATATTGGGTGCACAAAAACAGTGTCATACAGTGCACATAAGTATAAACGTGTCATAAAGTGCAGTATACACAGTACGAAACAGTGGCAAAGAGTCACACTGAGCAAACAATTATAAGGACCATAGGGGCACATTTACTAAAGTGCAGCCTTGACTATGTGCAGTTTGCCTGTGTAGTGCACAGGGGGCGCCAGATTCATGATTTCTTGCACATGTTATTCATGAATCTGGCACCCCTGCACAGCTTCGACAGACTGCACCACTTTTTTTTTGGTGCAGCTTTAACATGGGGCGTACAATACACTTCTATCGGACTTTGCATGATAAATCAGGCGCACGGTCCGACTCGGCACCGGAATGAGGATTTCAATGAGGAAATTTGCGTTGCATCAAGAATAGTGTAGCCGGGACACAAAAGGGTCACGTGTGACACAAATGTGGCGCGGACGCTTCTTAAATACCTGTGCAAGTAGTTTGCACATAAAAGAACGTACAAAGTCCAACAGAAAACTGGCGCAAGGTCCATAGTAAATAGTGACATACTGTATAGGGGTAGATTTACTTACCCGTCCCGTCGCGATCCCCGAGGTGCTTTGTCCGGCGAGGATTCGGAGCTGCCACAATTCACTAAGGTCCAATTTCCTGCATGTGTCACTTCCCTGCTCACGTCCGCCGGAGTTCACCTGGTGCATGTAAGTGCATGGCTTGTGACACAATTTAAATGTTAAATCCTGCGCTCACTCCAAATCCGTCTGATTGTCCGACGCCCGCCATCCGATCGCATGCACCACAATCCCCTTTTAAATGCAGCGCAGAATGGCAATCATCGGAAATTCCGATGTTTGTGCGGTCCGCTGACCCTTAGTAAATGAGCCCCATAGTGCATAAATAAAAGTGCTATACAATTCTTCCATCTGCAGGGATAGCACTATAACAGTATATAGATTTGTATCACGTGCCATGATGACGCTGTCCTGCACCTCCTCCATGGAGGACCACTTTAATAATCCAACATCGGAGCTAATAGACCTTTTAAGTAAGAAATGTAAATTTCTAGCGATCCATCAGGAGCCGCGGCGGTATTGGACATGTCGTGTAATATTATTTAATATATGGGAAGATTAAACAAGTGTCTGCCGCTCTTGCATCTGCACAGAGAAATGTGACCTCATTACTGTCAAAACATGAAGTGGACAACATGGCGGTGACCCCGGCGAACGCTCGCAAGTGGGAACTCCACATCTCAGCATAAATTACTGCCGAGCACCGGCACAATCAATACAATGCTGAAACAGTGAAAATGCCAAACATTTGCGAGGACAATCTCATGATTAAATAAATAATAAGTCAACAGAACGGGATGTCAGGAGCGAGACGCTCTGATAATGGATTAAGTCCAGGATTACACACACCTCTGCTATGACCCCCGGGATAAGATGCTTACGTTGTTTGTAGGGATGGTCTCCTCTTCACGCTGCTAGACAGGAAGTGCCTTTGGCTCTGCTGCTCTGTGCCTCCTCCCCCTGCTCCTGCAGTACAGGAGACGCACATTCATGTGACAAGAATATGAACCGATAGGAAGACCTGCCCGACCATATTCATGACTGAGTTTATGGTCGGATCTATAGGCCACTGAAGAACAAAACAGCAGAGAGAGGTTAGAATGGTGATTTGGGAAACTAAACCACTTAGCGTTGGTGCCCCAAATCGCCCTGTATGATTTAAGTGGGCATTCAAAAAAAAACTAAAATCTTTAAGCTTACCTCTTTTCTTGTTCCTTTTGGTGCCTGTGCGTTGTGGCAAGTGAAACCGCTGTAGTACTCCCCGATTTCACTGTCAAAGCTCTATAGCCTAGGCCAGTGATGGCGAACCTTTTAGCGACCGAGTGCCCAAACTGCAACCCCAAACCTCCCTCATTTATCGCAAGGTGCCAACCAAAAATTAAAGCAGTAATTTATTGCTCCCTGAATAACTTTCAATCATACTGGCCTCCTGAGGACACCAACATAGTAGAAAGAAAGAGGGAAAATTTGCACCATTGTAGCTTCTATCCAGTATCCCTCTCTACACAGAGAACCAATGGGGCCAGCAGTAGCTTCTCCAAAGATAATTCTTCTCTGTCTACACATTCTCCCTCTTCCTACAGTCCCAACCAGCATTTTGGAGGAAACCGGACGACCCAGAGGAAACCTAAGCAAACACTGAGAGTACATACAAACTCTTTGCAGATGTAAACCTGGACCGGACTTTGATCCAGGACCCCAGCACTGCAAGCTTGTAGTGCTAACCACTGAGGCACCGTGCATCATGCCGGATTTACTAATCACATCGTAAGAGGAGTCACCAGCACTGGATCTTCACATGTGAGTCGCCAAAGTGCTTCATCTGACTCGCATCTGGGTAAGTATTACATTATTTTTTGTCCTCACAGAGCCCCCATAAAGGTTGATTTGGGACCCTACACCACAAGTCCATAAGGAATATGACGTTTAGGTTTAGGGTCCCACATTTTCCCTGACAGCTTCCCTTTAAGAATTCTGTCTTTGTGTTAATACCCCTTTAAGAATTGTAACATCTCAGCACTGGATCCTCCAGTGCTTTGAAGCCAGGATCAAGACTCTGAAGGGAACAGTTGTCCATTACATTGGTGAAATGGGACTATGAAGTATAGTGTGCCTCCGCAGGTGGAAGATTGTAACTTCTAAGTACTGTAAGTTCTTCTGCCTTTCCCACGTCTCCTGGGGTTTATTTATAACCGCTGCACAGGCAAAAGAAGATTGTATCACCAAAGCCGGTTATGCCCGGGGAGTCCAACACCTACACATCCTCCCCCATCACTGTGGAGTCCAGCACCTACACATCCTCCCCCATCACTGTGGAGTCCTGCACCTACACATCCTCCTCCATCACTGTGGAGTCCAGCACCTACACATCCTCTCCCATCACTGTGGAGTCCAGCACCTACACATACTCTCCCATCACTGTGGAGTCCAGCACCCACACATCCTCCCCATCACTGTGGAATCCAGCACCTATACATCCTCCCCCATCACTGTGGAGTCCAGCACATACACATCCTCCCCAATCACTGTGGAATCCAGCACCTACACATCCTCCCCATCACTGTGGAGTCCAGCACCTACACATCCTTCCCCATCACTGTGGAGTCCAGCACCTACACATCCTCCCCCATCACTGTGGAGTCCAGCACCTACACATCCTCCCCCATCACTGTGGAGTCCAGCGCCTACACATCCTCCCCCATCACTGTGGAGTCCAGCACCTACACATCCTCCCCCATCACTGTGGAGTCCAGCACCTACACATCCTCCCCCATCACTGTGGAGTCCTGCACCTACACATCCTCCCCATCACTGTGGAATCCAGTACCTACACATCCTCCCCATCACTGTGGAATCCAGCACCTACACATCCTCCCCCATCACTGTGGAGTCCTGCACCTACACATCCTCCTCCATCACTGTGGAGTCCTGCACCTACACATCGTCCCCCATCACTGTGGAATCCAGCACCAATACATCCTCCCCCATCACTGTGGAGTCCAGCACCTACACATCCTCCCCCATCACTGTGGAGTCCAGCACCTACACATCCTCCCCCATCACTGTGGAGTCGAGCACCAATACATCCTCTCCCATCACTGTGGAATCCAGCACCAATACATCCTCCCCCATCACTGTGGAGTCCTGCACCTACACATCCTCCTCCATCACTGTGGATTCCTGCACCTACACATCGTCCCCCATCACTGTGGAATCCAGCACCAATACATCCTTCCCCATCACTGTGGAGTCCAGCACCAATACATCCTCCCCCATCACTGTGGAGTCCAGCACCTACACATCCTCCCCCATCACTGTGGAATCCAGCACCAATACATCCTTCCCCATCACTGTGGAGTCCAGCACCAATACATCCTCCCCCATCACTGTGGAGTCCAGCACCTACACATCCTCTCCCATCACTGTGGAGTCCAGCACCTACACATCCTCCCCCATCACTGTGGAGTCGAGCACCAATACATCCTCTCCCATCAATGTGGAGTCCAGCACCTACACATCCTCCCCCATCACTGTGGAGTCCAGAACCTACACATCCTCCCCCATCACTGTGGAGTCCTGCACCTACACATCCTCCCCCATCACTGTGGAATCCAGCACCTACACATCCTCCCCCATCACTGTGGAGTCGAGCACCAATACATCCTCTCCCATCAATGTGGAGTCCAGCACCTACACATCCTCCCCCATCACTGTGGAATCCAGCACATACACATCGTCCCCCATCACTGTGGAGTCCAGCACCTACACATCCTCCCCATCACTGTGGAATCCAGCACATACACATCGTCCCCCATCACTGTGGAGTTCAGAACCTACACATCCTTCGCCATCACTGTGGAATCCAGCACCAATACATCCTTCCCCATCACTGTGGAGTCCAGCACCTACACATCCTCCCCATCACTGTGGAGTCCAGCACCTACACATCCTCTCCCATCACTGTGGCGTCCAGCACCTATACATCCTCCCCCATCACTGTGGAGTCCAGCAGACTGGTTCTCCAGTCATAGAAAGTTAGGCCCTACCCACATGATGGGTCTCTGTGATGTCCACTGTACTTTTGTTGCGCTCAAAATGACCAGAGCAGCCAGTCATGCATGTGCCGGCTGCTCCGTTCATCTTTTTGGGGCTGATGAAGACAGCTGAGCCGTGTCTCACTCTCAGGCCACTGTCTGACACCTTGGGGCAGTGAGGAGACTAAGCCCCAGAGAAGAGGTCCGCTGTCCGGCCTCGGCTCCGTCTTTACCAGCCCAGCCTGAAGCTATTACCAGGCTGTGAGCAACCGTTCCTGCAGACCAGCTATCTCCAACCAGCTTTCCAGGCTCCAGAACCTGCTTCTGATGTCAGACCGTTACCTGCTGTACCAGTTGAGGAAAGAACTGTAAGTTGATTTGCACAAAGTGTCTCTGTGTGATCCCTGAATCCAGCTGTTCACCGCCATGGGCTTCCCATTCATCACCCGGGGATCCCTATATACACCTCAGGGGTTGCCCTAGGGAGAAACCATTGCATCAGCCTCTCCCTCCATATTTCTTGCACACACCTCCCACTGGAGACCTGCCAGGCTGTAGGTCAGCCCTCCGGTCCCCATACCAAGCATCGTGACCACAGCATGCCCAAGGGCACACTAGCCAGACACTCTGGTATTCTGGACCCCGGCTGTGTAAAACCACTGAATACCACTTCCAGTGGTGAATGTTACATAAGCACCTCGAGCGCAATAGGGACCACCGTTCTCGAGATCCATGGGGGATTCATCACTAAGACCCCCACCGATCAGCAAGTTAGGCCCTATCCTGTGGACTTTGACTGGAGAACCCCATTAAAGGGCACTGAACTGTAATGCCACATGTGACCTGTTGACAGGCAGACAACCCATGAGTGTTTTTCATCTTAAATTGCTATTTTGGGTTGTTTTGGGTAATACAATACCAGAATGCGCCCCATTGCTAGATATAGTCTGTGTTATTAACGTGAGCGAATAAATATATGTATGTTTTTGATAAAAATAGCGGAGACCGATGTAACAATGCAAAGTAATAACAATAATAACAATAATAATATGTCACCGCTTCCATCAAATATGACTTCCCATGAAATGACAAAAGTATTGGCCCCCTATATTAACAAGCAGTGACACATGCGGCTGTAATTGATAGAGCGATATTCATGTTTATACCCTGGAACAATAGAGCGAGTGTCAGCTTATCAAACTAGTTTATTAGGGAGCGCTGACAGTCACCGCGCTGATATCAAAGTGATTGTGTGCGATTCACCGAGAAACACGGCTCCGGAATGACAGGTGCGGTAATATCCTCCGTGTGACTGGCAGCAGTGCGCACATTAATAATCCGGGGGATGCAGCATTGTACCCGAAACACCGCGGCCATACACACAATGTATTACTAACGTATCAATTCTCGCTTATTATTCAGGAAAATGTATTCAACAAAAGTTTTTAAAAAGTTAATTATGTTTCAAATAAATTATAACTTTTCAAAATATAATTATAAATATAGACAGATTGCACCCCCCCAGGTACAAGGAGATAAGTACCTGTAAGTTGTGCGGCATAGGATCTATAATGTGGGTAGCGTGTGGTCTGGGGTCTAGATTTCAAGCATAGTTTAATCTGGGGTCTGCATTTTGTGCAGAATGCAGTAGTATGGTCTGGGGTCTAGATTTCAGGGATAGTTTAATCTGGGGTCTGCATTTTGTGCAGTATGCAATAGTCAGTCTAGATTAGCCGGTCCATTCGCAATCCAGCAGTGCGTTTTCTGTGGTGGATTCGGGTCCGGCCGGGATTCACTAAGGCAGTTCCTCCGACGTCCACCAGGTGGCGCTGCTGCGCTGAAGTTCCCGAGGCCCGCCGAAATGCACTCAAGTTCACCGGCCTATTCCTAGTGAAGGTAAGTGCAAGTCTTGTGACACTTTTTTTTTTTAAATGCGGTGGTTTTTCCGAATCTGTCGGGTTTTCGTTTGGCCACGCCCCCGATTTCCGTCGCGTGCATGCCACCGCCGATGCGCCACAATCCGATCCCGTGCACCAAAATCCCGGGGCAATTCAGGGGAAATCGTCGCAAATCGGAAATATTTGTGTAACACGTCAGGAAAACGCGAATCGGGCCCTTAGTAAATGACCCCCTATATTTTGGGAATAATGAAGTCTGGGTTTTGTATTTTGTGGGTATTATGGCCTGAGATCTATATTGTGGAAATAGTCTGGGTCTGATTTGCGGTCTGATTTAGGGGATAATGTGGTCTGGGGTCTAGATTTTCTGCATAAAGGTCTGGGTTATATATTTTGTGGATCCAGTAGTCAGAGGTCTGTAGTTTGTGTGTAGTGTGGGCGGAACAATAGTTTAGGAACAGTGTGGTCTGGGGACTGTATTTTGTGGATACTGAACCGTATTGTGTGGGTGTCTGTATTTTGTGAATAGTTTGGCCTGGGTACTATATTCTGGGAATATTGTGGTCTGTGATCTGTATTTAGAGGGGTCAGGGTCTGTATTTTGTGTGTAGTGTGGCCTGAGAACGGTAGATTGGGTATAGTGTGGTCTGGGGTCTTTTTTTTGTAGATTGTGTACAAGGAACTCTACTATGGGGATAGTGTGGACTGGGGTCTGCATTGTGAGTATAGTACATTCTAGGGTCTGTATTTTGTGGATAGCGTGTGGCTTATGAACTTATGGGTATATTATGGTCTGGGGTCTTTACTGTGACTATAGTGTATTCTGGGATCTGTTTTTGTGGATAGTGTGTGACCCAAGAACTCTATAATGGGGCTAGTGTGGTCTGGGGGTCTGTACTGTGAGGATAGTATATTCTGGGGTCCATATTTTGATGTTAGTGCGGCCTAGACCTATAATATGAGGATAGTGAAGTTTGGGTTCTGTATGAAAAGATGTTTGGTTTGTGCTCTGTATTAGTTCAGGGGCTCTTGGGGGGTCTTTATTTAGGGGGGCAGGTCTAAAGTTGTTGCTTATGTTTTTATTAAGGGGTCTGGTTTCTATCAGTTTTTGAGTCCACGGTGGAGTTTGTAAATGTTTGAGGGTCTAGGGTTTGTAGTTTTGGCTACTGCTCCAGTTAATGGGTAGGTTCCTGGGGCTGTACTAGCGCAGGGGTCAAGTATGGGGTCTGTATTTAGAGTCTTTATTATTTTGTAATCTGACCTGGGGCATTTGTTAGTTTTAGGGTATAGTCTGGTGTGTGTATTAGGTAAGCATTGGGTCTGCTCTGGGGTATTTATCAGTTCAGAAGTTTGGTCCATGATCCAAAGGTGCCGACAGTGAAGGCCAGGAGAAATATTTAATCAAACCTTTGCAAAACTAGCAGTAGGAATGTGAAATATATATTTATATTCCAGGATTTTTCCTTCTCCAAGCACATTGGAGTGTGTCCTCACACCACTGTGCTCTGTGCTCTCTGCAGCCAGTGTTAGATATTGGGGGTCATTTACTAAGGGCCCGATTCGCGTTTTCCCGACGTGTTATTCGAATATTTCCAATTTGCACCGATTTCCCCTGAATTGCCCCGGGATTTTGGCGCACACGATCGGATTGTGGCGCAACGGCGCTGGCATGCACGCGACGGAAATCGGGGGCGTGGCCAAAAGAAAACCCGACGGATTCGGAAAAACCGCCGCATTTAAAAAAAAATAAATCTGTCGCGGAGCTTGCACTTACCTTCACTTAGCCCGGCTCGGTGAACTCCAGCGCGTTCCGATGCTTTTCAGCGCAGCAGCGCCACCTGGTGGACGGCGGAGGAGCTACCTTAATAAATCCCGTCCGGACCCGAATACAGTGCAGAGAATGCGCCGCTGGATCGCGAATGGACCGGGTAAGTAAATCTGCCCCATTGTCTCTAGAGATATGTTGTAAGTAGTGGCAGGGCTGCTACTGGATTTATATTCTATTGTAGTTCATCCAAGTATACTAGGTCTGTGTTCTCACACTGCTGTGCTCTTATATCCTGCAGCAACTGTTACGCATCGGACTGGAAGATGAGTGCAATCATACCTCATGCATTTTGCTAGCAGCAGCAGGACTGTAAGACCTTTATATTCCAGCATTGTAGCTTCTCCAAGTGCACTGGGGGTGTATCCTCACACTGCTTTGCTCTTAGCTCTCTGCATCAAATTGGCCCACATCCAGTTCAAATCTAAGTGATTAAAGTAGCATGCCTCCCAACCATCCCAGATCCAGCAGAACAGTCCCGATTTTCAGGATCTAACTCACCCAGCGGGACGGGACAATAATATGAGGGGAAGGTGGGGCCACAATATAAGAAGTGGACATGAATGGCAAGGGGGAAATTAAACTGTGTGGGGTTGGGGCAAGAGGGGAGACTTAGATGGAAATAGATTTCCACAAGGTGCATAGCATGCCCCATATTTTACCCATCTTTTTCTGCTAAGAAATTTGTGAGGTATGCAGTGATAATTAACCAGAAGCATGCTACAGGCTTTACTCTAAGTAGAGGGAGAGAGAACACAGAACAGTGTTAAGAACACAGCAGTGTGAGGACATTTTTCCAGTACACTTGGGGTAACAACAATCCTAAAAGATAAATCCATATCACAGTCCTGCTGCTACTAACAACATACAAACACATGCATGATTATACATAACAATACCTAACCCTGGCTGCTAGCTGTATGGTCAAAAGGTAAAGATAAGCCTTTAGACTTGAACCACACAAAGACATCCTCTATACGTCAGACACAATCATATCTTGTCAGCCTCCTTCCATATGTACAGATCCAGAGCTGAATTAATTTCTTGGGTCTTAGGAACGGCTCAGTTCTGGTCTTATTCATCTGTGAGTCTGAAGCCTCATTTATCTCCCAGATGCTATGAAGAACACACAGTGAATCACTTCCCTTACTTAAGGTAATTAATGAAACTTCTTATCTTAAGCAAACCCCTCTCTTCGACCGTCAAGACTGTGGACGTCATCACTGGGAGATGTCGGTCTCTAGTTTTCAGATTTTATGGAGGAAATGGTTGTATAAAGCTGTTCAACATGCACAACCCACCAAAGCAGAGGCCTTAGAACTGGTCCAATTCTTCATAAACTCAAGAGAACCTTTGCAAAGATGACTTGATAACATGGGGCTCCAAATTTGGTGACCACAGATTTCACCATATCATTCCATAAACCAAGGAACACCTTTTAGCTCCTCCGATGACATGTGCTTAGAAAGAAACATTCTACCCTGGCAAAGATGTGGACTTTGGCCATGAAGAAATGAATGAGATCAACAATTCTCTAGGTCTTTGTAACATGGGACTGCAGATCTAGTGGCTACACATTCTACTATATTCAAGATGTCCCCTGCCCAGTGGAGATCTGCCCCATGTTCTTTGAAACAGGACTTCATTCACCTGGAAGATTGGTGGATTTCAGGCATAAAGGGATGAATGAGGTCAACTGCAATACTTTAGGTCATGATAACGTGGGGCTGCAGATTTGGTGACTACACGTTTCACCATCTCTAGGAGGTTCACCATCAAATCAATATCTAGTCCAAGGAACTGTCTTCAGATGATGTGTACTTTGAAATATGCCCTATATCCATAGAAGATGGGTGGACTTATGACATGGACTTATGGACACATGGGGGCAGATTTACTTACCCGGTCCATTCGCGATTCAGCGGCGCGTTCTCTGCGGTGGATTCGGGTCCGGCCGGGATTCATTAAGGTAGTTCCTCCGACTTCCACCAGGTGGCGCTGCTGAGCTAAAGTTCCCCAGAATGCACTGAAATACACCGGCCTATTCCTAGTGAAGGTAAGTGCAAGGTCCGCGACACTTTTTTTTTTTTAAATGCGGCGGTTTTTCCGAATACGTCGAGTTTTCGTTCGGCCACGCCCCCCGATTTCCGTCGCGTGCATGCCAGCGCCGATGCGCCACAATCCGATCGCGTGCGCCAAAATCCCGGGGCAATACAGGGAAAATCGGCGCAAAACGAAATATTCCGGTAACACGTCGGGAAAACGCGAATCGGGCCCTTAGTAAATGACCCCCAGGGACTTATGGTATGAATGTTGTCATTAGCAATACTCTGAGGCATGGTGACACAGTAATATGGGGCTATACGCCCCACCATATCTAAGAGGGAGCTTCTCCTGATAAATATCTGGTCCAAGAAACCGCCTTAAATGAAATTTGATATGAAACATGCCTTCCATCCCCTGGAGGATGAGTGGACATTGGCCACGAAGGAATGAATGTTATTCTGCATTACTTTGAATCATGCTCACACGGGGCTGTAGATTTGGTGGTTATGCGTTCTACTATATCTAATAGGTTGAAAGTCTGGTCCAAAATACCATCTTTATATATGATTTGCTTTGAAACATGTCTTCAGTCTCCTAGAGGATGGGTGGAGTTGGCCATGAAGGGATGAATGTGGTCGGCTCCAATACTTTGGGGCAGACTCACATGTGGCTGTGTATTTGGTAGCTATGTGTTGTACCATATCTAAGAGGGATGCACTCCTGATGAAGATCTGGTCCAAGATACCATCTTTAGATTACAGTACCTTTGAAATATGCCTTCCGTCCCTTATAGGATGGTTGGACTTTGGCCATGAAGGGATGAATGCTGTCAACTCAAATACTTTGGGTCAGATTTGGTGGCTATGCTTTCTACCATGTCCAAGAGGTTGACCACCAAATGAAGATGTGGTACAAGGAATGTTTTTTATTAGGTAGCAGGTGCTTTAAAACATCTCTTTTATACCTCTCTTCAAGATGGTTGGACTTTGGTCATAAAAGAATGAATGCATTCAACTACAATACTTTGGTTCGGTCCAATTTGGTGCTGCAGATTTGATGGCTAAGAAATCTAACATACCCAAGAGGTTCACCACCAAATGAAGATTGAGTACAACAATCCCTCTTCAGGTGACATGTGCTTTAAAACTCCGGGTCATGGTAATATAGTAACACAGAGTGGCTGATTTGGTGGCTATATGTTCCACCATATGTAGGACCTGCTCTGTCCGCTGAAGATATGGTCCAAGGAAGCATCTTCAGGTGACATTTTCTTTAAAAAAAATCTCCATATACTGTAGCGATGAATGTAGTCATCTTGTTTTAGGTGTTGGAGACACAGCAACACTAGGCTGCTGATTTCTACCTCACCGAGATGTTCCACCCAAAGAAGATCTTCTCAAGGAACCATCTTCAGATGATGTGCTAGACTATCCTACCCCAAGAAGATGGGTTGGCTTAGACCAGTGATGGCGAACCTATGGCACGGGTGCCAGAGGTGGCACTCAGAGCCCTTTCTTTGGGCACCCGGGCCATCGCCCCAGCACACCAGACAGAACTTGAAGAATCTTCCTGCAACTTAGAAAATGCAGCTTTCAGTCATATTTTGATACTTACTTCGCTACTTGGGACTGTAGGAAGAGGGAGAATGAATAGACATGGCCGAATTATCTTTGGAGGACCTCCTGCTTGCCCCTACAGGTCTACAGAGGGACACTGGAAAGAAGCTAAAATTGTGCAAATTTTCCATCTTTCTACTGTGTTGCTGTCCTCAGGAGGCCAATATGATTGTTGAAGAACAGAGAGCAGTAAGTTATGGGGAAACTGTGTTGGGAGTACTGTGCCAGTGATTGTTGTGGGACCATCGTTGATGTGACTGTTGTGGGGGGCACTGTATCTATTATTAAGGTTGATCTATTTAAAGGACAAGACACATGCGATGTTGATTCAATGGGGGTCATTTACTAAGGGCCCGAATCGCGTTTTCCCGACGTGTTGCACGAATATTGAATATTTCCGATTTGCGCCGATTGTACATGAATTGCCGCGGGATTGTGTCGGAAATCGGGGGGCGTGGCCGAACGAAAACCCGACGTATTCGGAAAAACCGCTGCATTTAAAAACCGAAAAAGTGTCGCTTGGGAAGCGCTTACCTTCACCTGGTCCGAGGTGGTGCATTCCGGCGCGTTGAGATGCTTTTCAGCGCAGCAGCGCCACCTGGTAGACAGCGGAGGAACTGCCTTCATAAATCCCGGCCGGACCCGAATCCAGAGCAGAGAACGCGCCGCTGGATCGCGAATGGGCCGGGTAAGTAAATCTGCCTTAATGTCTTATTCCAGAAGTAAGTTTTATTAATCTTCATGGACACTGATGAGTAATTATAACCAAATACAAATTATTAAACAACAAATACATAAAAAGCTCCTCTTTATCACCAAAACATACATTTATTAAAACACATTTTCCTGTATTTTTAGCTGTTGACTTCCTGTGAGTGTCTGGAGGAGAAAAACTCCATAAAAGAATAAATCTGCCTAAATATTTGGTCCATCATGCAGTATAATACTGCCACCTAGTGGAATACTGCCATGCCTGCGACTACAGTGTTTATTTAGACGGTGGGAGACTGTACTCAATACTTTAATTCTACAAAAAAAAATTAGAACATAAGGAAGGCTCAGCATTTTTCTTCTTTGATGCCATTCAATTCCTTGAGGAAATCCAGGGAAATAATAAATATGCAAATTAGTTGTACTAAATTAATTTTACAACAAAAAACTTTAAAAACATATTGACTCGTGTATAAGCCTAGGGTGGAAAATGCATTGGTCACAGCCTCGCCTCACTAATGAAATGTCCAGCAGCCTCCCCCACTAATGAAATGTCCAGCAGCTTCACCAACTACTGAAATGTCCAGCAGCCTCCCCTCACTAATGAGATGCCCATCAGCCTTCCCCACTGATGAGATGGCCAACATCCTCCCCCACTAATTAAATGCCCAGCAGCCTCCCCCACTAATGAGACGCCCAGCAGCCTCCCATCACTAATGAGATGCTCAGCAGCCTCCCTCACTAATGAAATTCCTACAGCCTCCCCCACTTATAATATTCTCAGCAGCCTGCCCTGACTAATGAGATGCCCAGCAACCTCCCCTCATTAATGAAATGCCCAGCAGACTCCCCTCACTGATGAGATGCCCAGCAAACTCCCCTCACTGATGAGATGCCCAGCAGACTCCCCTCACTGATGAGATGCCCAGCAGACTCCCCTCACTGACGAGATGCCCAGCAGACTCCCCTCACTGATGAGATGCCCAGCAGACTCCCCTCACTGATGAGATGCCCAGCAGACTCCCCTCACTAATGAGATGCCCAGCAGACTCTCCTCACTGATGAGATGCCCAGCAGACTCCCCTCACTGATGAGATGCCCAGCAGACTCCCCTCACTGATGAGATGCCCAGCAGACTCTCCTCACTGATGAGATGCCCAGCAGACTCCCCTCACTGATGAGATGCCCAGCAGACTCCCCTCACTGATGAGATGCCCAGCAGACTCCCCTCATTAATGAAATGCCCAGCAGTCTCCTTCACTAATGAAATTCCCAGCAACCTCCCCTCACTAATGAAATACCCAGCAGCCGCCCCTCACTAATGAGATGCCCAGCAGCCTCCCTGCACTAATGAGTTGCCTAGCAGCCTCCTCCACTAATGAAATGTATAACAGCCTCCCCCACTAATGAAATGTCCAGCAACTTTCCCCACTAATGAAATGTCCAGCAGCCTCCCCTGCTAATGAAATGTCCAGCAGCTTCACCAACTAATGAAATGTCCAGAAGCCTCCCCCACTAATGAAATGCCCAGAAACCTACCCCCAGTAATGAAATGCCCAGAAAACTCCCCCCAGTAATGAAATGTCCTCAGGCTCATTTGCATACAGTCTTTCATCCTGGTAGTAGATGTCCTTTAACACAGACCACTAAGCCCTCCCCGTTAATAGGCCTGTCCGTTATTCAGCCCAAGATATGCCAAGTTTACAGAGACCGCCTTTCAAAAGAACATCCTAGAAAATTGAAAACCCTTGTCAGGTACTTAAGTAAAGCAGAGCTGAAGTGTAAAGCATTGAAGGACAAAAGCTTTCTGAGCCAGTAATTGAACTGTATAGGTAATACCAAAGGATGGCATCACCCATGGGTAGTGAATATTTTTCATGAAAAGTTGTACTACCACTTTAAATTCTTATAAAGATAGCAACACAAAGTTTTTCCTCCTAATCCACTCTACTTTGGGAAGTTTCTGTACATAATAATAATACCGACATCAGGATTAGCTGAGCACCTTGTATACGTTATATACTGACGCCCGGGAAATGACTTTTTAATGGTGGATAGTAATGAAGGTAAATGATTTGGCATGGAGGAAAACTCTTACCTCCGCAGTACGCACTGTCCTGGGGGATAGCGCGGAGAAGACTCTAATGCTAATAAGGGAGAACACTGAGAACTCTGGATACTGGGGAGACTCATTTACATTTTAGCTTATTTGGTGTAATGTGCAAAAAACACTTAAAAGTAAAGCATATTTTTATCTAATATTAGATATTTGACCTCCATTAAAATGAATGGAAAACTTAAGAGGAGGAGTTTGCATTGATAAGTTTCAGGAAACATGTGGGCTGTCATGCCAATGCTTTTTTTTCACTAATCTTAGTAACAAAAGGAAGATGCTGATGCACGTAAAAGACAAATCATGAACCCATTGTTGATGTGAAGCAACAGTGGGTCAGACAGATAAAGAGTCAGAAATGGGCCAGGGGCTGGGTAGGCAGACAGCAGGCAATGAAGAGTTAGAGACAGGCCGAAGTCAGGGTCGACAGAAGTCAGGTAGAGAAGAGTCAGAGAAAAGCCGAGGTAGGGGTAGGCAGACGACAGGCAAAGAAGAGTCAGTAAAAGGCAGAGGTTAAGTCAGATAGAGAAGAGTCAGAGACATGTCAAAGTCAGGGTAGGCAGAGACAAGCTGAGGTCAGGGAAGCCATATATCAGGCAAAGAAGAGACAGGCCAAGGTCATGGCAGACAGACATCAGGCAAAGAAGAGCCACAGACAGGTCAAGGTCAGGGTAGGCAGACATCAGGCAAAGAAGAGCCAGAGACAGGCCAAGGTCAGGGTAGGCAGGCATCGAAGAGTCAGAGACTGGACAAGGTCAGGGTAGCCAGACATCAGGCAAAGAAGAGCCAGAGACAGGCCAAGGTCAGGGTAGGCAGGCATCAGGCATAGAAGAGTCAGAGACTGGACAAGGTCAGGGTAGCCAGACATCATGCAAAGAAAAGCCAGAGACAGGCCAAGTTTAGGGTAGGCAGACATCAGGCATAGAAGAGTCAGAGACTGGCCAAGGTAAGGTTAGGCAGAGTCCAGGAACTAGCCAGGATCGGCATTTATGGTGCAAACCATATAATCAGGGCCGTCGCTCTTGGCAGAGCAAGAGTCATACAACAGAATCTGGCTCTTTACCCAGAAATGCTGGGTAAATGGGTAAAGAGTGGAAGAAACCCCTTTGCAAGGAATTAGCACACTAGGAACCCACGGCGCCCAGGCACCTTACAGTGTGAGAGAAAGATTACAAGGACATATTAGACGTGGGTGCACTGGCCCTTCAAATTATATAAGTTGTAGGACCCAAAGTAGGACCCACAGGGTGGTGATGATTAGGAGCTGGAAGGCACAAGAAGAAGGAAGTAATTTATACTAACGTTAATAAGATCCCTATAGCGTGGCTATGTTGTCACTTTATATCCAATTGTTATTTGTACGCTTATAGCGGTATTGTAAGAACACTCGTCATTGGCGGGATTTTTTGTCTGATCACAGAATACAATGACCCGGCCCATGAATCTATGTGAAATATATTTCACGGTTTCCCACTGAAAACATGGGCTCATCCATATTGTGTAAGTTAAGAGCCTTAATTTATTGCTTTCTAAGGCTAGAAAAATGAAGAGGAGGCGATAAGAGAAAAAATAAATAAGAGTATCGGCCTTTGCTTGCGTTATCTGGGAGAGGTGACAGAGACTCGGAATACTCATTAGTATTATCTCCAGGAGCAATGAAGCCTGGGAAAGTTTATGTTATAGCATGTAATTTATTGCATGCACACAATTCCGGCTCTATAGCCGGAGGCTTGATGGGAAATACAGAAACGATACTCTGCAGGTGTGAACCCACTATGTCTTCAGACCTGTTTAGCTTTAGATTATTCTTTAGAGTGTTATCTTAATGGACTTCTCCGTTTTTTTTCCCTTTAACCATCATACAATGATCTGTTCTTTACCAGGAGATAACCAGGTCGCTACCTCTTGGATTAGTCCAATGCCTGGTAACAGTTGACTCAGGTTGGTCCCAAAACAACGTTGTGTGGTACCAAATAGACAAGCAGAGTCATGGTCATTAGGCACTCTTATATCAGGACATGTAGAGTTAATAAAATGTAAAATGGTGTCACAGGTCAAGGAACCGTATTCCCAAATTTGCCAGTGCATAACATACAGGAGCTAAGTCGTAGTACAGGCCAAGGTCAGGGAAGGTGGAGATCATACATATAAAGGAATCTAGGGAAAGGGAATCAGAGGGTAAAGTTTAAGAACATCGGTGAAACACAGGACATCAGGAGAAAATGGATAGAAAACCTTCACACGAACTAGATGAGGTCAAGAACCTATATTGCTTAGTGGGAGGTGCGTTAATATAGGTAAAGTTATATAAACATTGGCTGGGGACTGGAACTGAAGATGTAAGGGGCAAGGAGAGATCATCCAGAAGTAAAGAGAAAAATATGTGTTACAAGTGTAAATGTATATGCTGCTACAAAGGGTTAAACTATTATAACTTTTCTAAAGCTTCAGAGGCTGCCAGTAGTTGGCACCCCAAAGGGTCTAGACAAAGCAAACCCTAATATATGATGACCAAACACAACGTGCTGCTAATGCAACAGAGACAACGCTGCTTATTGGAGATCGTTGCCAGACAGTTTAGTGTACATAAAGGACTTTTCTCCTGATAAGCTAGCCAACTAACAGCCTTCCTAGCCTCAGAGGAAGGAGTTTTGTTACAGGCTCTGCTATCTGCTCTGTTCCATGAGAGGTACTCCTAATAAAGGAATCACAAGTTTACAAGATCTCCATTCTCTGTATGAATCCCTGGCCTGCTGCTACCACCACAGGCCTCCCATTTACCAAAATCGGCATTTATAACCTAAACTGGGAGCACCCCAGGTGGAACCTTCATTGTCACGTGGCCTCCCGGTCTTCATGCTTTCCTACTGGCCCCAATGGGTGTGGATGAGACCTTGGCAAGGACAAGGCTACCATAACACTTGGGGCCCAGCCGCTATGAAGTCGCTAGTAACCTGCTGCCTTCCATACACTGTTGCGCCCCAGTGGGGAAGTTGCAGAAGCATCAAGTTATGGAGCCACTATGTCACCTAACCAGTCTAACATTGGGCAACTACTACATGGATTTTAACCTTTAACCACTAAACAAGGATTTGGACTTCACTGCAGTGAAGTTACCAGGTCCTTAACTCTTACAATCGTCTCAGAGTAGGTTTCAGCTGGCAAAGGGTAAAGAGATGTAAGGCTCAAGCCAAAGTCTGGTCAGGTGTTCTTGCAAGGATGAAAGTCAGGTTGTAGGTTAGGTCGGTAGCAAAGATTTGTGGAAAAAGAAAAGGTCAATGCAGGAAATCAGCAGTAGGCAAAGACAAAGCCTTGAATATCCACTGAATGAATCTTTCTTGCTAAGACACCTGTTGGGAAGGTGCATTATATAACTAGGAGATTGCCAATTGGCAGGAGTCTATTTACAAGGTGTGTGTACCCTATTAGGTGAATGAGAAGAATCAGAACTCTTATGTGGACGCAGTAGGCAACTAAGTGCCCGTGAATGCAGGTAGCTATTATTTTAGGCAGTCCCTGGTCAGAAGTGTTACACTGAATTATTAGGACATTGCCTATTTGCCCTGTTTACTTCTCCTTTTGACCCAAACTTTGAGGTCTAGGACTTGTGGTGCTCTACTAGGTTTCATTCTAGGGCCAGTTTTCTCTTTATTCCTCCTTCATTCCTACAAAACACAAGGAAGCCTAAAGCAGAATTTTACCATAATTTAGAAGAAGCTAGAAGAACCAGAATCCTGAAGTGGATCCAGTGGGAAACCTAGCAATCATGAATACCAATTCACAGTGAATACCGGAAGCCATTGTTTTAGGTAGTCCCTGGTCACCAGTGTGACACTGAAGTATTAGACCCAACGACATTGCATATTTGCCTTTTTATTCCTCTACTAGACCCAAACCTTAAGGTTTTGGGTCATGAATAATACTTGTGGTGCTCTACTAGGTTTCAGTCTAGGGACAATTTGCTTGCTACCTTCCTTCCTACGAAACACACGGATGCCTAAAGCAGCTTTTTACCATAATTGCACACACAACGCGGATGATAAACTATCTTGTACTATTTGTTAGAGCGTGTTTTCCCATCTGTCCGCTCCAGGTTAGGAAAAATTACTATTGCCTGTTTTTCCCTTCTTGTTGCTCCAGTGCCTACAGCTCTTCAGATCTATAGCACAAAAAAAAAATGAGGGGGGAATGGCACATAGGACTGTAAATCGCCGGCAGCACGTGAGGCACTGGCTGTTTGTTTCTCGTCTTGAGCGATGGCTGAAGACGCTCCCTGTTCCTTCCGGGATCCACCAGCGAGCCGCTCTTTTATCTGAATTACAAGATGCTCCATCACGAGACATACTAATATCATTGTAATGCAGAGCCAGCCTGATCCTAGCCCAAAAGCTACAGGAGAGCGACTGTGCCGACAGATAGTGTGTGATTTAATAAGTCCAGACCTCGGCCTGTTACATGCTGCTAATGAAATTGAAGCGCCGGTAGCCTGAGCGCTTTTAGCGTATTATCACACCGGATGTGGAAGGGAAGGCTCGAGTTCTTCATGAAGACATCTTATGTTAATACTGTTGTTAATTCTCTTATTTAAATTCTCATTAAAATAAAAAAAAAAGATATTTTTTTGGGGTGAAAGACAACCGTTGCTTCTCTGACAAAGGAAGAGAGCAGTTGTCAGATGACAGCAGATCCTGATCAGTTGTGTGAGGAAAGTGGCTGTCAAGTGACAGCCGTTCCTTCTCTGACAGGGAAACAGAGTAGATGTCAGATGACGGCCGTTCCTTCTCTGACAGGGAAACAGAGTAGATGTCAGATGACGGCCGTTCCTTCTCTGACAGGGAAACAGAGTAGATGTCAGATGACAGCCGTTCCTTCTCTGACAGGGAAACAGAGTAGATGTCAGATGACGGCCGTTCCTTCTCTGACAGGGAAACAGAGTAGATGTCAGATGACGGCCGTTCCTTCTCTGACAGGGAAACAGAGTAGATGTCAGATGACAGCCGTTCCTTCTCTGACAGGGAAACAGAGAAGATGTCAGATGATGGCCGTTCCTTCTCTGACAGGGAAACAGAGAAGATGTCAGATGACAGCCGTTCCTTCTCTGACAGGGAAACAGAGTAGATGTCAGATGACAGCTCTTCTACATAGGTTAAGCAGGTTGTATAGTTATTAGATGACAACTGTTTCTTCCCTGGCACAGAAATAAGAGTACAAGTCAGCTACTACTTTTAGGAAAGGCAGATAAAGCAGTTGTTCGGTGACAGCTGTTCTTTTTCTGACATAGGAAGAGAGTGGTTGTCGGATGAAAGCCGATCCTTATCTTTTGTGTGATCTAAGTGGCTGTCAAGTGAGAGTAGAGAGTAGATGTCAGATGACAGCCGTTCCTTTTCTGACAGGAAAACAGTGTACATGTCAGAGGACAGCCGTTCCTTTTCTAACAGAAAAGAAGCTTAGAGGTCATATGACAGCAGTTCCTTCGGAAAACAGAGTAGATGTCAGATGATTGCCTTCCTTCTCTGACAGGGAAACAGAGTAGATGTCAGATGACAGCCATTCCTTCTGAAAGGCAAACAGAGTAGATGTCAGATGACAGCCGTTCCTTCTGACAGGAAAGCAGAGCAGATGTCAGATGACAAGCATTCCTTCTGAAAGGGAAAAAGAGTAGATGTCAGACGACAGCTGTTCCTTCTCTGACAGGGAAACAGAGTAGATGTTAGATGACAGGCGTTCCTTCTGACAGGGAAACAGAGTAGATGTTAGATGACAGGCGTTCCTTCTGACAGGGAAACAGAGTAGATGTCAGAGGACAGCCGTGCCTTCTGACAGGGAAACAGAGTAGATGTCAGATGACAGCTGTTCCTTCTCTGACAGGGAAACAGAGTAGATATCAGATGACAGCCATTCCTTCTGACAGGGAAACAGAGTAGATATCAGATGACAGCAGTTCCTTCTAACAGAAACACAGAGTAGATGTCAGATGACAGCCGTTCCTTCTAACAGAAACACACAGTAGATGTCAGATGACAGCCGTTCCATCTGACAGGGAAACAGAGTAGATGTCAGATGACAGCTCTTCTATATAGGTTAAGCAGGTTGTATAGTTATTAGATGACAACTGTTTCTTCCCTGGCACAGAAATAGAGTACAAGTCAGCTACTACTTTTAGGAAAGGCAGATAAAGCAGTTGTCCGGTGACAGTTGTTCTTTTTCTGACATGGGAAGAGAGTCATTTTCAGATGACAGACGATCCTTATCTGTTGCGTGAGCTAAGTGGCTGTCAAGTGAGAGTAGAAGAGAGTAGATGTCAGAGGACAGCTGTACCTTTTCTGACAGGAAAACAGAGTACATGTCAGATGACAGCCGTTCCTTCTGACAGGAAAACAGAGTAGATGTCAGATGAAAGCCGTTCCTTCTGACAGGAAAACAGAGAAGATGTCAGATGACAGCCGTTCCTTCTCTGACAGGGAAACAGAGTAGATGTCAGATGACAGCCGATCCTTCTCTGACAGGGAAACAGAGTAGATGTCAGATGACGGCCGTTCCTTTTCTGACAGGAAAACAGAGTACATGTCAGAGGACAGCCGTTCCTTTTCTAACAGAAAAGAAGATTAGAGGTCATATGACAGCAGTTCCTTCGGAAAACAGAGTAGATGTCAGATGATGGCCTTTCCTTCTCTGACAGGGAAACAGAGTAGATGTCAGATGACAGCCATTCCTTCTGAAAGGGAAATAGAGTAGATGTCAGATGACAGCCGTTCCTTCTGACAGGAAAGCAGAGCAGATGTCAGATGACAAGCATTCCTTCTGAAAGGGAAAAAGAGTAGATGTCAGACGACAGCTGTTCCTTCTCTGACAGGGAAACAGAGTAGATGTTAGATGACAGGCGTTCCTTCTGACAGGGAAACAGAGTAGATGTTAGATGACAGGCGTTCCTTCTGACAGGGAAACAGCGTAGATGTCAGAGGACAGCCGTGCCTTCTGACAGGGAAACAGAGTAGATGTCAGATGACAGCTGTTCCTTCTCTGACAGGGAAACAGAGTAGATATCAGATGACAGCCATTCCTTCTGACAGGGAAACAGAGTAGATATCAGATGACAGCAGTTCCTTCTAACAGAAACACAGAGTAGATATCAGATGACAGCAGTTCCTTCTAACAGAAACACAGAGTAGATGTCAGATGACAGCCGTTCCTTCTAACAGAAACACACAGTAGATGTCAGATGACAGCCGTTCCATCTGACAGGGAAACAGAGTAGATGTCAGATGACAGCTCTTCTATATAGGTTAAGCAGGTTGTATAGTTATTAGATGACAACTGTTTCTCCCCTGGCACAGAAATAGAGTACAAGTCAGCTACTACTTTTAGGAAAGGCAGATAAAGCAGTTGTCCGGTGACAGTTGTTCTTTTTCTGACATGGGAAGAGAGTCATTTTCAGATGACAGACGATCCTTATCTGTTGCGTGAGCTAAGTGGCTGTCAAGTGAGAGTAGAAGAGAGTAGATGTCAGAGGACAGCTGTACCTTTTCTGACAGGAAAACAGAGTAGATGTCAGATGAAAGCCGTTCCTTCTGACAGGAAAACAGAGAAGATGTCAGATGACAGCCGTTCCTTCTGACAGGGAAACAGAGTAGATGACAGATGAAAAGTTTTCCTTCTCTGAGAGGGAAACAGAGTAAATGTCAGATGACAGCCGTACCTTTTCTGATAGGAAAACAGAGTAGATATCAGATGACAGCCATTCTTTTTCTGACAGAAAAGACTAAATGTCAGATGACAGCCATTCTTTCTGACAGGAAAACAGAGTAGATGTCAGATGAAAGCCGTTCCTTCTGACAGGAAAACAGAGAAGATGTCAGATGACAGCCATTCCTTCTGACAGGGAAACAGAGAAGATGACAGATGAAAAGTTTTCCTTCTCTGCGAGGGAAACAGAGTAAATGTCAGATGACAGCCGTTCCTTCTCTGACAGAGAAACAAAGTATGTGTTGGCTTTTCCTTGTAGTAAAGGCAGGTGTTTCTTCCCTGACAATGATATAGGGTAGGTGTAGGTGAAATAGGGTAGGCCGAATAGTTGTCAGATGACAGCCAATAATTGTAAGAAAGGAAGGCAGAATATTGTCAGATGACAGCTGTTCATCCCCTGCCTACCCAAGAAGCTTTCAGTTGACAGCTGATCCCTCACTCTTGCAGGCAAAGTAGCTATTAGGTGACAACTGTTCATGACCAGACAGGAAAATGGGGTATCAGAGGTTAGGGGTTCTCTATCAGGGAAACTCTGTAATGGCAACAAGGACTGGATAAGGGAACCCCGATTACAAAGGACATTGAGGCAGTGATCCATGAGAAGAGACTGGGTGGTCCTGCTTCCACATCACCTTTAACAGGCAATAGGCAACCACTGCCTTTCCTGTGATAGATCATATTTAAGGCCTGGATATAGCAACAGGATCTTAGTACAAGACTGTAAAAAACATAAAAACTCCCATAACCAAATCTCTTCTTCTATTCCGCTCACCAGTATATTTATAGATAACAAGCCCCATTGTACTGTGGGTATAAAACGAGGTGCTAGTGCCAGTAAGCAGCCGCGCAAGCCCTTTCATCTGTAACCGAAATATAAATAATACATTTAATAGCGACACTAAATGTCAGGTAATAGGAAAGTTATTATATGCTACAGATATAAAGAACTGTTGTAACGCGCCACATAATGTACTTTACTTTCTTTATAAATAACGGGAAGGAGGAAAAAAAAAAAAAAGATCCCGACACATCTTATTTCTACTCGTATAACATTGAGCGGAAATGAATCCTGATGCTGGAAATCTTTAGGCCAACATCCACTGAGTTATGACACCCCAGCAAACTCATTCCTATGCACATCCTCAGGTCACCCGCTATCCACCGCGCATATTTCACGGCGCCTGTCAACTTTCAATACGTCATCGATCACCCTGTGTGCTGCTCTGTAGATACAGGAGCCATATATCCCTTTTAGATTCACGTGTAGGCGCCCATAAATAAGATGTTTGACACATGGGACAATCTATTCATTGCCACTGACTTCACAAATGAGACGTCAGGGTGAGGAAAGAAATGAATTAGCGTCTCCGGTGTAGGCGAAGCGGCAGTGGGGGAGACTGGAGGATGCAATGCTGAGCTCCAAGGCTTACTGTAATGTGCTCAGAACTAGACGTCCCAGGAAAATAGGTCAAAAAAAGTGTGCTAAAAAAGACTATTATCCCACCCAAACTTTTGCATAGGGGTGAGCTTTTTGGAATATTTAATATAAGCATAATTCGGTAGGGAGTTTATTCAGTTGTAGAGGGGGCAGGGGTGCAAGTAGAAGAGCAGGGACCCATAGCAAGGTTCTGAATAGGGCCCCCTTCCAACTTAAAGGAAACCTATCACTATGGATCTACCTATTAAGGTAGATCCGGTGGTAGGTGCCTCTAATGTATGTAAGGATAGCCCTTTCTAAGGGATAATCCTTTAGTTCCCTTTATCTTTTTTAATCTTTAATTGTGGTAATATGCTAATTTACCAAAGAGGCTACTGGGGCGTGGAGTAGCCGGAGCTGAGGCTGCACGGCGCGGCTATTCCACGCCCCAATAGCCTCCTTGATCCTCCTATCCAGACATCTTCAGCGCGCAGCTACGAGGAGCTGCGCGACCTTGTCCACGAAGCTGGCGTTCTGCGCATGTGTGTGTCATGTCGAATTATGGGGCCCCCTGACACTGTGGGCCCCATAGCACATGCTTTGGCTGCTACCACTTCAGTTAAGCTCCTGGGATGGGGCTTATATAATTCTAAAAGGGGTTTATACAATCCTGAATGGGACATATACAGTTCTGGACGGGGATTATACAATTTTGAAAAGGGAGCTTATACAATTCTGAAAGAAGCTTATACAATTCTGGAAGAGGCTAAAAAAATCCTGGAGGGGGCTTATACAATTCTGGAAGAGGCTTATAAAATCCTGGAGGGGGCTTATACAATTCTTACAGGGTTTATACCATTTTTGAGGGGCTTATACAATACTGGCTGGGTCTTACGCAGTTCTGGAAGGTACTTATACACTTCTGGAGGAGGCTTATACAATTGTGTAGGGGGCTTATACAATTATTGGGGGTGTTTTATACAATTCTGAAAGTGGCATAAAAAATTCTGGAACAAATTATACCAAAGTTATCCCAATTCAAGAAGTTATCCCCTATCGACAGGATCACAAAAGTGAGGGTCCCGTTCTCACTAATGGGTGAAACAGCATGATGTGCACATGTCCTGCTGTTACATTCAATTCCATGGTAGTGCGAGAAATCGGCAAGCACAACGCTCAGGTATCTCCCGTTCTCACATAGAAAGTGAATAGGAGAGCTGGGGGTTACCCCAGCACTGTGCCTCACAATCTTCAACAGAATTAAATGAAGCATAAGTGAGAATGGGACCCCATTATTCAAATTGCAGGGGGTCCTGTTCTTTTCATCAATGGGGTCTCAGCAGTGTGACCCTCACTGATCACCTTGTAATCCCTTATCCCTTTCTAAATTGAGACAACAGCAAATTTGCAGTGAAGTCACTTAATGACTGTGCAGCTTAAACACACATCACCAGGGCTGACAGGAACATGTATATAGATGGAGATGTTGGTGGAGGGAAGATTGTAGGGTAGGACTGGAGTGGCTGACATGGCTACGACCTAGAGCTTGTGTCATGGTAGCTTTATGTCCAAGAGTAGGCCTCATCCACCCCTGTCATGGGCCAGCAGGGTGAAGCAAAGAAAAAGAAGAGAGTTTGTAAAACAACTCACTGTTCGGTAACTCCAGCAGCAGCAACTCTATCAAGCTGGCAACAAAATTCTTCAAAGAAGAGGCATGTCAGTCAGTTGGCTGGTTGTGGTAGTAGGATACCTTCTGCACATGACCAGTGATTAGTGTGGCTGGAATCAATGTCCTAGTTATAGAGGAGACAGACTGGCTCTGCTGCTTGGACACCATAATTTGGTGCAATCTCTCCATAATTTGGTGTCAGGAATGATTCTCTCAACACCATGCAGGAGCAGGACGCCCAATCTGTCTCCTAACAGATGGTGAGAGAAAACTAGAGAATAACTCCAACCTGTCTCCCGAAAGGCGGTTAGAAATAAAAACATGTGTCTGAGGATTCAGAAATGAGCATTTAAACACATTTACTAAGAATGTGGAAAACTGCACTAAAAGTGCTCTACCTGTGTATAACGTTCGGTGGCCCGACAGAGTTTACCAACTTTTGTGGTGCACCTTTAATCTGGCGCACGGTCCGACTGAGCACCGGAATGTCCCATAATTTGTGTCGCATGGAGGCTAGTGCACCTGCGCCACAAAACGGTTGTGTTCAACACAATAGCAGCGCTGACACTTCTTTAATACCTGTGTAAGCTGTTTACACAAGAAAGAACGTGCAAAGTCAGACTGAAAACTGTTGCAAAGCCCTTGGTAAATGTGCCCCAGTGACTTGCATCAATGGAAGAACTAGAGAAAGACCCAGAACTGCAGAAAGGGATTAAATTTATAAACTTGTCTGTGGATACAGTTCTGGAAAAACCAACCAGTAACAGCCATATCTCAGGATGCAGCAATAGGTTCACATTTATTAAAGTTTTTGCGCCAGTTTTGTGTTGTGGCTGCAAGACAGAAAAAATGTGCACCTAAAGGGGTGTGTTAGTGCTTAGTCAGAGTTAGCGCCACATTTATTACTGATGTGCGCCACAATTCTGCAGCAGATGCGGGGTGCACCAGATTAATAAAGACAGTTATGATTAATCTGGTGCCCCCTGCACACCGGCAAACTGCAGATCGTACAGACTGCACTAGTTTTGATAAATGTGGGCCATAGCTTGGATAAGGGGATGGTGTTCTACACCTGGTCGAGTTTAGGCCAGTAAAATGAATAGCTAAGTTCCTGGGACCAGTGGGGTGATCAGTCCTAACTGGGTTAATTTAACATGAACACCAAATGATTTTAGTAATGGCCCAACACCAGGACATCACATAGGCAGCGGCCCTGTAACATGTAAGCGTTTATCTTTCTTAGATAACAGGCGAGGACAGGGACACACGGTCCATAAGAGTCTTAAATTGTTCATACACGTTAAAGTTTTAATAAAGTTGCAGCCAGTTAAAGAGGACCTGTCACCCCGAAAAAGACCCCCACCAAATGCCCCCCCCCCCCCCCAATATCCTCTCCCCAGCCCATTATTCCCCAGACAGTTTTTTTTTTCATTTATGTTTGGAAAGTTGGTTTAAACAGATCCGACCTCTTACTAAATGAGAGGTTGGATCCTTGTATCTTGTGCGCTTACAGTCGGATTTATTCATAAGGGGGCCGGTCGACACTCCCCAGCATGTCCCTGTCAGCGGGGACCTGTTGGAGAAGCCGGCAGCAATTACGCAATATATGCGATGCTGCCGGCTTCTCCTACAGATCCCTGCTGACAGGTGCGTGGTGGGGGAGTGTCAGCCGGCCCCCGTATGAATAAACTCGACTGCAAGCGCACAAGATACGAGGATTCAACCTCTTATTTGGTAAGAGGTCGGATCTGTTTAAACCAACTTTCCAAACATAAATGAAAAAAAAAAAACTGGCTAAATCCCATTTCCTGTGTCTGTGGTTCTTTGTTTTAGGATAGGGAGAAACATCTTCAATGGGAGTAGCCATTAATTGTACACCATTATGCCCACAAGGAATGCATGCAAGAAGAAGATGTTTCCCAGCTTTGATGCAATTTGTGCTAATGTAACCATGGTCGCCATACTGATTGGCTGTATGTTTACCATGCGTTTGGCTGGTTAAAATCTGCATGCTAGACATACAAAAACGCATGTGTTTACAGTCTGTTTAAAAACGGCCCAAGTACAGTCCAAGAACGCACCATGTGACAGCCACTGGAACGCACCCAATCTTAAATGAGCACCAGGATTGCTTGAGCCCCTCCCCATTGCATTAAAGTGTGTGAACGCGGCCTTAGATGGCCTACATGATCTAAAAATATATTTAAAGGACTGGGGTTTGGATTATTTCGGAGGCTAGGGGTTTACTTATATTAATATAGAGATTTAGGGTGGGGTCTGAGTTTGGAACTATTTAAGGGGATTATGTGGTGTATATTTAATGGGGGGGCAGTGGGGTTTGTTTTATATGTCTTTGTTTCTAACATCTATAGTCACAATGACTGATTTGGGGAGCTTATGGCAGCATATGCTGTTTGTTTAATTTATAAGAAAAAAAATCCATATAATTTGGACAAACCGTAATATAGCCAATTGACTTGAGGATAACGCTCTGGGGACACTACATTTCCCAGAAAGCCTCACTCCATCCTGTACCTCACACTTCCTCCGTCCCTCCGTTCTACGGCCGGTAATCTTGTCTCCTGTACAGCGGCCATTTTGGTGTAGATCGTCCGTTGGACAACACGTAATTAGGTCTTCGACAACATGGCTGACGATCTATTTTGTTGCTTTTCAATGTGAATTGTGATGGAGACTGCAGCCGGTGACATGTGAGGAGTGGGTCCTGCAGTGCAATGTCAGGTGAGATACTGGTGCAGCAGGGAGTCTCTAATGTAAGAGCTAAGCTGGCGGCCATTACCTTAATATTCTGGATCCTTGCATGTGTTTCCAAGCTGCTCTGCAAGATGTCTGGGACTTTTAGTTCCTCAACAGCTGCACATTCTTCAATGACCTGACATTATGCAGCACATCTATACAGAAATAAATTTCTTACAACGTGTCAGACATTATAATGCATGCAAATAAAATCATCTCCCAATAAATGACTTGTGCTTATTTGTCACTTGGGAAAGCTGGGTCACTGCCAATATGGCTACCATCATTGCATGTTATAATGTATTCACAGGATAGGTGCTAAATGTAAGAATGGCGCAGTATTACCTCCGTAATATACAGATGAGTTCAGTCATCGTGACATGTTTTATTACAGGTAAACCCTAAGCCTCGTCTGAGCTTACGTCATGTACACCCCCAGGAAGCTAGTTGCCGCCATCCTCCGGCGCTGTCCCTGGCGCCATTGTCACCGGAAGCAAAGTACAGCAACCACTAAGCTCAGTGTGAGCCAAGCTCTGGCTGCAAGTGTTGAAGGAGAAGAGGCAAAGAACATAAAAATCCAGGTAATAGACACAATCATTTAAGCGTGAGGCTGCATCACTGCACCCTTTTGGCTTGTCGAGTGTGGCATTGTCATGGAGGGTGTTCGTTACCTTGACAAGATATTTTGGACCATCCTTTTGTAGTTAGGGACCCACTCCTACCCTTGTCAAAGAGAGTATGTGTACATAACATGCACATTGTCAAAGTAACTTCATAAGCTCCTCAAGCAGAAGTTTGATCTCACCCAGCAGGGGTTATCTGTTATGCAAGTTAGCCTCTAAGTGCACCAAGGGTGGAGCCACACCTGCTGATGCACCCGTTTTCTTCTTTCGATGCTACACAACACCACCCTCTGGGCGGATTTCCATGTGGTGTTTTTATTGCGTTTTTAAAAGCATCGAAAACTCAAGTGGGTGCTGGTTAGTCCAAAATGCATAACGCTACCACTTGTGTTTTGGATGCGTTAAAAATGTGACAACTTGTGGGAATCTACCCTCTGGATTATAAGAAGGGGTAGAAAGAAGATAACAGGTGCACCAGTAGGTTGCACTGAGGAGCTAATGTGCATATGTGTTTTGGCCAAACACCCTCCCACTTGTGTTTTGGATGCGTTAAAAAGGCGACAAAAACTTCACCTGGGAATCTGCCCTCTGGATTATAAGAAGTGGTAGAAAGAAGATAACAGGTGCACCAGTAGGTAAGACTCCGCCCCTGTTGCACTGAGGAGCTAATTTGTGTAAATATTAAGACTGAATCTTTTCTAAAATTATAGATTGCTGGAAAACCAGAAATACATGCCTGTAAAGCTTATAGGGTGCCTTACTCTCCCGTTTATTACACTTGGCTTCCAGGCACCTTAGGTTTGTAAAATTGGTCTGTAACTTCTTAAAAAATTTCACAAAAAATCAATTAAACTAGAGATACTATGCTATTGGAGCAATGTCTTTCCTCCTGCACTTTGTGCTAAAAGTTCTGCTCAAAGGAAATCTACCTCTGCTATTCAGTGGTTTTGAGCAGTGATCCCTTACATGGTGCTGCAATTTTGCAGAAGAAGAATCCGTAAAGCTGAAGTACAGGAACGTTCTGATTGCAGAGAAAAAGACTTTTAAAATCTTGTACACTGGAGCCCTGAAGCGCTCCAAGGAGGTGGAGGACAGCTTGGGTGCTCCCTATATGCATAATTATACACGGCTCTTGCAGCTAGAGGGGCGATTCTTCCCTCCTCCTCACTCCCATTCCAATGTACCAGACCCTGCTCGAGCTGCAAGAGGCGTGCATATAATTATAATTAGCCTTCCCCCGCCTTCCTTTGGGCGCTCCAGGGCTGCAGTATACAAGGTTTGTAACTCCTTAATACTGCATGACGTATGCAGTACGTATATGCGTCATGGAAATTTAAAAAAATATGAAGAGGGCTCAAGGAGTGACTTCTCTTCATAAAGACATTGGGTTTGCTGCATATTGCAGCAAACACCCACTGCTAATACACTAACGAGTGTCAACTGCTTGACTGCCACTGGCGAATCCTTTCTTTCGATCAGTGCTCCCGGACAATGGATAACGTTATCGAAGAGCGACGATATGTCGCCATGACTGAAAATATATTAGTGTCAGAAGATGGTGAAATGAAACATTTTTAAAAAATTTTTTTTTAAATGTATTAAAACACAATAAAACCTGTATACATTTGGTATCCCCGTACCGAACCAAAGAATAAAGTGGTGGTGTTATTGGAGCTGTAATAACCAACCCTAGAAGAAAATGCATTTTTTCACCGACGCATTTGGATTTTTTTTCCTGCTTACGACTACCAGGCATGGAATAATAAATACCATCACTAAGAAATACAATTTGTTATGCAGAAAATAAGCCCTAATATAGCTGTGCACATGGTAAAATGAAAAAGTTCTAGATTTTTGAAGGTGGGATATGAAAAATTAACTAAAAAAAAGAATGCATCCTTAAGGCCAGCGGTACACGTGGTGTTTTGAACCTGCTTTTGGGTCATTTTTAAGCAGACTGTTAAAAAAAAAAAGCATGCGTTTTTTGAATACCCATCCGTTTTTTGATCCGTTTAATTAACATAATTGGTAAAACCGGTCAAAAATGGATGCGTTTCCAAAAAAAAAAAAAATGCTACGTGTCCCGTCGGCCTAAGGGGTTGAAGGTTTTTTTCTATGCAATTGGCTTCAGCTCTACTGATTCTTCTTCTGCAGAACGGCAGAACTATGTGAGTGACCGCTGCTCAAAACCACTGGATAGCAGTTGTAGATTTCCTTTAATTCTATCTTGCTAGCAAGATGGACAGAAGTTTGTTGAGGTGTCAGATTTTATAGAAGTCTATGGAATGGCGAGGGGGAGAAGTGAGTCTCAGAAACTGGGTCTCCACTCAACAGCTCAGCTTAAAGAGGACCTGTCACCGAATTTATCAGCACTACTTTAGTAAGCAGCTCCTTGTGCTTCATTAAACGCCCCAGTGTTAGAGTGATAGCGTTACCGGAAACCTCTGGTAACGCTATCTAACACTGTGGCGGGGTACGGTGTAATTGTCGGACAGCTCGCAAAGCTGTCCGACGTATTCATGAGGGGGCGGGGGTTGGGGCGTGGCTAGGGGCGGTGACTGCCGCCTAGCGCGCGGCAGTCACTGCCGGCCTATGGAGCGAGCAGGGCGCTCCGGGGATGAGGCAGCGCCTCGGACCGCCCCCTCATGAATACATCGGACAGCTTTGCGAGCTGTCCGATGATTACATTGTACTCCGCCGCAGCGTTTGATAGCGTTACCGGAGGTTTCCAGTAAAGCTATCACTGTAACACTGCAGCGTTTGTTCAAGCACTAGGAGCTGCTTACTTTAGTAAGCAGCTCCTGGTGCCGAAAATTGAGGTGACAGGTCCTCTTTAAAGACAGATCAAGAAAAGAGTCAGAGGGGTATATTGGTCAGACACAGTGTACCTCATCATGTACACACTGGACTGTTATTTATTCATAGTTTATGGAAAAGCTTTGTTAGATTTTGCTTAGATCACATATCACATTGTGTGTGTACGTTGTCACCTGTACTGTCACCTCCTATAGGGCTGGGTCCGCTCCGTCCGTTCGCAGAAAGATGTTTTATTCCTACATGTGAATGATGGGACGTCACTGGAAAGCCTCCAGATTGTGGCTGAGCCCAGGCTTAAGAACAGGTGAGACGTGCAGAATACATGAGGTCTGTGGTAATGCTGGAGAGAATCGTCACTGCATAATGGAGAATCCTGGATTAGATGTTATCCTACAGGACCTCTGCTTACAATAGATATGTGTATTATATAGACGTGCTGTCTGTTGAGGCAAATGACGAGGACCATTCAAGGTGAGGCTCCGTAGCATATAATAAACCCATAAGATTATTTATCCTTTACTTATTCTTTACATCCTGTATTAAACTCCAGAGCTGCACTCACTATTCTGCTGCTGGTGCAGTCACTGTGTACATACATGACATTACTTATCCTGTACTGATCCTGAGTTACATCCTGTATTATACTCCAGAGCTGCACTCACTATTCTGCTGCTGGTGCAGTCACTGTGTACATACATGACATTACTTATCCTGTATTGATCCTGAGTTACATCCTGTATTATACTCCAGAGCTGCACTCACTATTCTGCTGGTGCAGTCACTGTGTACATACATGACATTACTTATCCTGTACTGATCCTGAGTTACATCCTGTATTATACCCCAGAGCTGCACTCACTATTCTGCTGCTGGTGCAGTCACTGTGTACATACATGACATTACTTATCCTGTACTGATCCTGAGTTACATCCTGTATTATACTCCAGAGCTGCACTCACTATTCTGCTGCGGGTGCAGTCACTGTGTACATACATGACATTACTTATCCTGTACTGATCCTGAGTTACATCCTGTATTATACTCCAGAGCTGCACTCACTATTCTGCTGCTGGTGCAGTCACTGTGTACATACATGACATTACTTATCCTGTATTGATCCTGAGTTACATCCTGTATTATACTCCAGAGCTGCACTCACTATTCTGCTGGTGCAGTCACTGTGTACATACATGACATTACTTATCCTGTACTGATCCTGAGTTACATCCTGTATTATACTCCAGAGCTGCACTCACTATTCTGCTGCTGGTGCAGTCACTGTGTACATACATGACATTACTTATCCTGTATGGATCCTATTATACTCCAGAGCTGCACTTACTATTCTGCTGGTTGATATTGGAAATAGCCAGTAAACCTCTGGACACCCCTTTCTCTCTCTGCAGTGCAATCAGTTTTGGAAGTTCTGTAGAAATCTGTGGAACGCTGGTGAAGAGTCTTAGCAAAAAACAAAATGTGGAGCTGAAAGCGGAGGCTATCCATGTTATAGGAGAATGTGACTCGAAGGTATGAAGGGGGGTTGGTGGCGCAGTCTACTAGTAATGTGCCCAGTGACATTGATAGCCCAGTAGTCTATCTCTCTATGATCTGTGCACAGGTTCCAGTTCTTGAATTGTCCTTATGCTGAAGCCTCTTTCAGTTGTGCAGCCTTAAATGGTTTGCCCTATAACATGCCCTGCAAGTAGTGTCCTGGCTATACTGTGACTTTCCCTAAAAAAAAAGGGCTGTAATAACTTTTTATACACATTTTTTGTAGGATTTTCCTTTTAAAATTAAGGAGTATCACCCCCCGGAATATATCCGCCAGTTTCCTCACCTTCGCTGCAGGACAAATGCATTTGGCTCATTACTAAGAATCCGCAGTGAAGCCACCGCGGCCATCCACCACTTCTTCAAGGTTTGGAAGCTTCTCCTTTGTTTTGTGAGAAGTTTGTAACATCCTGCTTTAGAGGGGTTTTCCCACAAACTAAAGTTAGGCCACGGGATTGGGCCTAACTTGCTGATGAGTGGAGGTCTTAGTACTGAGTCTCCCACAGATCGTGAAAACGAGGGGTCAGTCGGACTCCTGGTCACTCTTCAAACTAATGGAGCAGACAGCCGCGCATAACTGCTCTGCTCCATTAATCTCTATAGAGCTGACGGGGATCACCGAGCGCGGCGCTCTCCGACAGGCTCCCCTCATTTTTGCGATCTGTCGGGGTCTCAGCACTGAGACTCCCACTGATCAGGAAGTTTGGCCCTATCCTGACCATTGTACTCGACCTACAACATAACCAGAAAAAAAAATGATATGGCACCTATGATTACCTGCAGTTAGCACTGTTACCACTAGGTGGTGGTGTTGCATTACCCAATTTTTTTTTTACATATATTTATATTTTAATAAGAGAGATTCTTAATCACTTTATACCACCATAATGTAAAATGAAGTCTTTATATTGACAGGCGTTATCGCTGTAGTGGCTGTAACCCTTTACATACCACAGACGATACCAACCACTACATGTAAGATGCTTGACACCAGCCAGAATCTACTTCACAAGGAGAATCGCACATAGACTATGGGAAATATTCCTAGGGCTTATATGAACTGTTGAACTTTTTGCTCCACAGGAGTCTGGGAAAGCTGGGGACACAGGGTAGCTGCAGTTTAGGTCCTCTTGCCTCTTATAAGGGCTAAAGAAATTATAATTTAATTTAACCTGAGATAAGATAGCCCCTTAAATATTTCTTTTTAACTGGAGCTGTAATCACCTATTTGGCCATAAGGTGGCGCTGCTGCTCTATCCTGTATTGGCGCTGCCTCTTATGGCTGTGACATCACGGTGACGCCGCCAGCTCGGCAGATTATGTTCTTCTGTGTAATTTTACTCTCTGTGTTCTCTCTCCGTTGATAGAGTAATGGATACGTTCACATCCACACCCCCATAATTACCTCTAACGACTGTGAGGGCGCCGGAGAGCTGTTCCAGGTGCAGGTAGGTATGGAGATGACCTGCCGCCATTCATGTCCCTGCAGTATCCAAGAGCCATTAAAGGCACAGCAAACCTTTTATATTCATATATATTATCAGCTATTTCAGGCTACATCATAGTATTCTTCTATGGGATGAGTATGGAGAGGAGTCAGGTGATGGGTTCATTTACATATCATGGAGATATAGCAAAACACGTGCAATGTGTAGCCCATAATCATGCGATCGCATGTACTACTTTGACCCGGTTTGTACTGTTCAGCACAATACAAGCACAATATTGAAACAATACAAGACACCAGGTTTTCTGGTTCGCAATTGTTTCCACACATATGGGGTCGGGTCGGGGCACCACCGCCGTACACTTTAATTCCATTTCTAAACGAAATTTGATGGCGCTATATAAATAAAGATTATTAATATCATTATAGCTAATATGGACAGGGCTTGTCCCCTCTGGACCTTACAAGTGCAATAATAATAATTCACCACTAGGGGAGAACTTTATAGGTTACTAATTCCAGAATTTCTCCATCTCAAAGGCTTCTAACAGAGAAGACACACAGGAGGATGATGGAGGTTTTTTTGGGGTCCCGGCTTTCCTTACCGTGTCTGGACAGCTGCACCTGGAGATCATGGCCGGGTAATGAGCTAATGTGCATTTTCTACTATTTCTATGAATGTAATGCTTATAATGGTGGATGGAGATGGTTGTCCTCTATTAGAGGGTGATACAGAGATATTCTAGTGTTTCCATATCTTCTGCCCTTGTGCAGCCACAGAGGACCCAACAACCTCATTTTGGGTCTCAGTTGGGGACCCCTTTAGTAGGAATCACAGACGTCAAGCATGTATTTCTTTTCTTATTGATATGCCCTGAATGGCACACACCCTTTTCCATAGTATTGAACCCCACTCTTTCACACATATAATTTAGTATTGGCTCTCAGCCTCTTAGTAAGACTGAAATAAGTACTGATGTCATGTTAAGTGTCCACTTGACCACCAAGCCAATCACTGGCCTCAGCAGTCAAATCTGTATAGACAGCACGTGACCACCGAGCCAATGCCTGGCCTCAGCAGTAACATCTGTATAGACAGCACGTGACCACCGAGCCAATCCCTGGCCTCAGCAGCAACATCTGTATAGACAGCACGTGACCACCGAGCCAATCCCTGGCCTCAGCAGTAACATCTGTATAGACAGCACGTGACCACCGAGCCAATCCCTGGCCTCAGCAGTAACATCTGTATAGACAGCACGTGACCACCGAGCCAATCCCTGGCCTCAGCAGTCACATCTGTATAGACAGCACGTGACCACCGAGCCAATCCCTGGCCTCAGCAGTCACATCTGTATAGACAGCACGTAACCACCGAGCCAATCCCTGGCCTCAGCAGTCACATCTGTATAGACAGCACGTGACCACTGAGCCAATCCCTGGCCCCAGCAGTCACATCTATATAGACAGCACGTAACCACCGAGCCAATCCCTGGCCTCAGCAGTCACATCTGTATAGACAGCACGTGACCACCGAGCCAATCCCTGGCCTCAGCAGTCACATCTGTATAGACAGCACGTGACCACCGAGCCAATCCCTGGCCCCAGCAGTCACATCTGTATAGACAGCACGTGACCACCGAGCCAATCCCTGGCCTCAGCAGTCACATCTGTATAGACAGCCCGTGACCACCGAGCCAATCCTTGGCCTCAGCAGTCACCTCTGTATAGACAGCACGTGACCACCGAGCCAATCCTTGGCCTCAGCAGTCACATCTGTATAGACAGCACGTAACCACCGAGCCAATCCCTGGCCTCAGCAGTCACATCTGTATAGACAGCACGTGACCACCGAGCCAATCCCTGGCCCCAGCAGTCACATCTATATAGACAGCACGTAACCACCGAGCCAATCCCTGGCCTCAGCAGTCACATCTGTATAGACAGCACGTGACCACCGAGCCAATCCCTGGCCTCAGCAGTCACATCTGTATAGACAGCACGTGACCACCGAGCCAATCCCTGGCCCCAGCAGTCACATCTATATAGACAGCACGTAACCACCGAGCCAATCCCTGGCCTCAGCAGTCACATCTGTATAGACAGCACGTGACCACCGAGCCAATCCCTGGCCTCAGCAGTCACATCTGTATAGACAGCACGTGACCACCGAGCCAATCCCTGGCCCCAGCAGTCACATCTATATAGACAGCACGTGACCACCGAGCCAATCCCTGGCCTCAGCAGTCACATCTGTATAGACAGCACGTGACCACCGAGCCAATCCCTGGCCTCAGCAGTCACATCTGTATAGACAGCACATGACCACCAAACCAATCCCTGGCCTCAGCAGTCACATCTGTATAGACAGCACGTGACCACCGAGCCAATCCCTGGCCCCAGCAGTCACATCTATATAGACAGCACTTGACCACCGAGCCAATCCCTGGCCTCAGCAGTCACATCTGTATAGACAGCACATGACCACCAAACCAATCCCTGGCCTCAGCAGTCACATCTGTATAGACAGCACGTGACCACCGAGCCAATCCCTGGCCCCAGCAGTCACATCTATATAGACAGCACATGACCACCGAGCCAATCCCTGGCCCCAGCAGTCACATCTGTATAGACAGCACGTAACCACCGAGCCAATCCCTGGCCTCAGCAGTCACATCTGTATAGACAGCACGTGACCACCGAGCCAATCCCTGGCCTCAGCAGTCACATCTGTATAGACAGCACGTGACCACCGAGCCAATCCCTGGCCTCAGCAGTCACATCTGTATAGACAGCACATGACCACCAAACCAATCCCTGGCCTCAGCAGTCACATCTGTATAGACAGCACGTGACCACCGAGCCAATCCCTGGCCCCAGCAGTCACATCTATATAGACAGCACTTGACCACCGAGCCAATCCCTGGCCTCAGCAGTCACATCTGTATAGACAGCACATGACCACCAAACCAATCCCTGGCCTCAGCAGTCACATCTGTATAGACAGCACGTGACCACCGAGCCAAACCCTGGCCCCAGCAGTCACATCTATATAGACAGCACATGACCACCGAGCCAATCCCTGGCCCCAGCAGTCACATCTGTATAGACAGCACGTAACCACCGAGCCAATCCCTGGCCTCAGCAGTCACATCTGTATAGACAGCACGTGACCACCGAGCCAATCCCTGGCCTCAGCAGTCATATCTGTATAGACAGCACGTGACCACCGAGCCAATCCTTGGCCTCAGCAGTCACATCTGTATAGACAGCACGTGACCACCGAGCCAATCCTTGGCCTCAGCAGTCACATCTATATAGACAGCACGTAACCACCGAGCCAATCCCTGGCCTCAGCAGTCACATCTGTATAGACAGCACGTGACCACCGAGCCAATCCCTGGCCTCAGCAGTCACATCTGTATAGACAGCACGTGACCACCGAGCCAATCCCTGGCCTCAGCAGTCACATCTGTATAGATAGCACATGACCACCGAGCCAATCCCTGGCCCCAGCAGTTACATCTATATAAACAGCACGTAACCACCGAGCCAATCCCTGGCCCCAGCAGTCACATCTGTATAGACAGCACGTAACCACCGAGCCAATCCCTGGCCTCAGCAGTCACATCTGTATAGACAGCACGTGACCACCGAGCCAATCCCTGGCCTCAGCAGTCACATCTGTATAGACAGCACGTGACCACCGAGCCAATCCTTGGCCTCAGCAGTCACATCTGTATAGACAGCACGTGACCACCGAGCCAATCCTTGGCCTCAGCAGTCACATCTGTATAGACAGCACGTGACCACCGAGCCAATCCTTGGCCTCAGCAGTCACCTCTATATAGACAGCACTTGACCACCGAGCCAATCCCTGGCCTCAGCAGTCACATCTATATAGACAGCACGTGACCACCGAGCCAATCCCTGGCCTCAGCAGTCACATCTGTATAGATAGCACATGACCACCGAGCCAATCCCTGGCCCCAGCAGTCACATCTATATAAACAGCACGTGACCACCGAGCCAATCCCTGGCCTCAGCAGTCACATCTGTATAGACAGCACGTGACCACCGAGCCAATCCTTGGCCTCAGCAGTCACCTCTTTATATACAGAACACGGAGGAGGAGAATTGGCTCGGGAGTCACGTGCATTGTAAACATGATTCATCGCTTGGGACTGGAAGCAATGGAGCATGGGAACCCCGACCCCCAGACAGGTATGGGTTCTTTCTTTCTTTTTTTATTCTTTCATCACATTTTATTGTGTTTTTTTATGCAGTGGTTTCAAGAAAGTCTTCACCTTCGGACCCACGTTCCGTGCAGAGAATTCCCAGAGTCGGAGACATCTGGCTGAGTTCTACATGGTGGAGGCCGAGGTCTCCTTTACAGAACGTTTAGAGGACATTATGCAGGTTGGTGCATGGAAAAGCAATTCCTATCTCCCCCCAATATCTACCATCATAGGAACACCCCATATGTGTACCTGGTGGCCTTAAAGAGTTTTCCAAAAATATATCCAAAAACATCACCGTACAGTCACATTATTGTAACTCAGCTCTGTAGAAATGAATGCAGCTAAGTTGCAATACCACACTCTACCCATAGTCAGATGTAGTGCTGTTTTCGAAAGACAGGGACCATGTTTTTTAAAAATCCGTACAATACCTTTAATAATTATGTTCTCACAGTTCTCCCAGGTAAAGCCTTATAGGAGGTTGGAGGGCATATAATTGGGATCACTAAGATTCCTGTAGTGCCAGGACAAAACACTGATGATGAAAAGGTACACACCACTTGTTGATGTTTTGGACATGTAAATTCTGGACAGCTTAGTCCTACAATGCCATAGAAGTGAGTATAGGGCAAGTCGGCAACCTATGATCTATGTGTATGAGGTACTATAGACCCCGGTTCACACGATTAATGAGGAACCTAGCGGCAGGAACCACATTGATTATACACTTATCCCTATATTGTGGGGACTTGCTGGTAGTTCTTTAGAGGTAAAAAACCCTTTAAAACCAGGTGACAACAAAACTGGTCCCAAGAATCCTGGATGGAAATCTGCCCAGCTCTTCTGATTTGGTTGTCTTGGGGTCTTCCTTGTCTTGGAGGTCCCTGTAGGTGGTCTTTACACTGTTGTTCTGCATCTGTCCTATCACTTTATCCCAGAGTTTTACATATAAGAATGTTATATCTCATCCTGCGTCTCATTTGACTTTTAGATTATGGAAAATCTATTTAAAGACACAACCACGGCTTTACTGTCCAAGTGTCCTGAAGATATGAACCTTTTCTTTAAATACGTGTCTCCAGGGCAGCAGGTGAGTGAGTGCAGTGCCTGAAACGAGGCCTAAGACTACTGATTGCTGAGGGTTTGTTACAGTTGTATCCAGGCTAGAAGATCAAAATCTTATTCCTATAGTTTGTTAGAATGTATCAGTCTGAAGTCAAAAAGCTTTCAGAGGATGTTAATGTATTACTTGTATTCATTGTAACGACCCTTCAGAGAAACTGTTGGCCCTCAGGTCATCTATAAATTAAACATAACTTATTGGTGAAGTGTCTTGCATAATAATCAAATTTTATTTGTAAGAAATTCCATGGCTTGAATGCTGAGAAATATTCATTTTTATTAATATGCAAATTTCAATGCACCCTCTTTGGTTTATAGTAGGAAATGGATCTGGTGCACTGGCCCTCGTGGCAATGCCCACGGTGCACCAGAATGGTCATTTGCATCAAGAAAGTGCCAATTTCTCTGCATCCAGGTCATACGCTTAAAGGAAACCTACCACTTGAAATGGCAGGTTTAAGAAGAAAACACCGAGCACCAGCTCAGGGTGAGCTGGTGCCGGAGCTTATTTTTGTTAGTGTTTTAAACTTTATAGCCGACGCAGGGAGGTGTGCGCTCGGCGCTTACCGTGCGCGCGGCTACATAGGAAGTGAAGGAGAGCCGCGCGCATGGTAAGCGCCGAGCGTGTACCTCCCTGCGCCGGCTACAAAGTTTAAAAAGTGTTTTAAACTGCGATACAGCGGTTTAAAACACTAACAAAAATAAGCTCCGGCACCAGCTCACCCTGAGCTGGTGCCCGGTATTTCCATCAGAAACCTGCCACTTCAAGTGGTAGGTTTCCTTTAACTAATATGTAACTCAGGAGCTGACATGGTCCCTTTAATTTCTATACTGCACAACTACCTGCTATGGTGTCCGGTTGCATGTTCTGTACAGGTGCTGCGCAGCAATTAGCGGTAATCCATGTGAGGTTACTGCGGCTCGGCCGCGGACGTGTGATAACACCCGTAAAGTAGATCACAAATCTACACCTTATATGTAATGGATATGTTTGTTTTCCTGTCTAACCTGTCAGACTTGTACGATAACCGGGACCGGGCTGAGAGCAGTTCAGCGTTGTATAAGCGTCCATCTCCGTCTCACTGTTTATTTCTTAAAGGGGTTTCATGACTAAGGCCACAGGGATCAAAGATAAGTTAACAGATGTAAGGGGCCTGACTGCTTTGGGGTCTTCACAGTGACCACGTGAGGAGGGATCCCAGTGTGAATGGAGCAGTTGTGTGCATACCCAATGATCACTTCATAGACTTCAATAGAATTAATAGAGTTGGCCAAGTATAGTGATCCATCAGTCCCAGAGAAGTGGAGAACCATGCCCCCTACCCTGAGGACCCTAAGTTTATTCAGACCTGGGGGGCTTTGTAAAGCAATGTCATTTTTAGTTGTGACAGGTTCCAATATCTGATATGCTGATTTTAATAATGCCTTTGTCAGCATTTTGAATACTGCCACTTCTTTATAACACTTTATTTCACATTACCTGGTTCCCTGCAGCTGCAGTCTGTGTGTGCATGTGTCTCAGTCTCCTCTCCTCCACACTCATTCAACTCCCTCCTCTCCATAGTGGAGGGAGGGGGATGGTGTGGAGTAGAGGAAGAATGCAAGGGAGACATAGGCACACAGGCTGCTGCAGCTTCCACCGCTCCCTCTGGGACTGCTAGTAGAGTGCTGACAAAGGCATTTTTAAAATCGGCATAGCATAAATTATTGGAACCTGACACCAGCTAAAAATGACATTCCTGATGACTTGTTCGTTTTAAAGGGATATTAACCCTAAGGGTTAATTCACACGCAGTACACCAGCAGCGGGGGCATACCGCCATGTGCTGGAGAGAAGGAAGAGGTGGACCCTCCTCCCTCCATAGAGAACAGCAGCGCACAGCCACACATTTGGAAGAAGATAGAGCATGCTCTATTTTTTCCCGGTGTATGGCGCGGAACGGTCCCACACATGTGTGGTACCGTACCGCCGCCATTGCCGTCTATGGGGACGTATATGTGGTCTCATGTACGTCCCCGCAGACGGCCATGTGAATGAGCCCTAAGGATGGCTCCTTTTAAAGGAGTTTCCAGGCCCTGACACTGCTATTGACCTATTCATTGGACATGGATATACTTGCAATCCTGTGCTAGTAGGATATATGGTAGTCACCCATACACGAAGTCTGGTAATTTATAGGAAACCTGAGGCACTCAGTTGTTCTTAAATGTTAAAGATAATGGAGAATGACCTAATTTTTGTTTAGAATATGTTTCTCTAGTAAAGAATTTTTTTCATCTCTTTTCCACAAGGGCCGATTGGAGCGAATATTAAAGAGTAATTTTATTGTGTAAGTAATATTTGACTTGCTGACATTTCTATCTTTACATACAAATACAGACCTGGTTCCTTGCAGCCACTCAGAGCTCATCTTGCATTTAGTAAACTACTGTGGTAAGATGCAAGCTGCTCTGTGATTGGTTGCTATGGGCAGTATAAATAAATCTACCCTAGGTCTCCCTGGGCCTTGTAGCTCAGTAGGCCTCGGCTTTAGCCCAGGTTTACCTGCAGGAGATTCTAAATTATAGGGTTAGAGATAGACTAGGATCTTCATAGATTACAGGGGCTATTGTATAAATTCACCAAAAATAATGATGTAATTGCATTTTTTTTCATGCAAAATTTTTATAACTTTATTTATACACAAACAGATGTTTCCTTAAAGGGGCCTGTCAGGACCTCATAAAGTAAATCTACCATCAAAATCCAGCATGATAAAACTATGGGCACTTACCCGGGCACCATTACTGTGGTAATCTTCTTATATTTGTTATTCATGGCTAGAGATGAGCGAACATGCTCGTCCGAGCTTGATGCTCGGTCGAGCATTAGGGTACTCGAGACGGCTCGTTGCTCGGACGAGTATTTCCCCTGCTCGAGATCGAGCATTTAATTAAAAAAAACACAGTGAAGAACAATGAAGAATAGAATAAAAACAGTGAACACAGGATCATTTAAGATAAAAACACAGTGCAGAACACAGTGCAGAATAGATTACAGATGTTCGGCACATCTGCTTACTTGTCGGGAGATACGCGCGGAACGGCGCGAACAAAATAGCATGTGAAGAACAATATATATGTGTGAAGAACACATTGCAGATGTATTTAAACATCTGCAATGTGTTCTTCACACACATATATATTGTTCTTCACATGCTATTTTGTTCGCGCCGTTCCGCGCGTATCTCCCGACAAGTAAGCAGATGTGCCGAACATCTGTAATCTATTCTGCACTGTGTTCTGCACTGTGTTTTTATCTTAAATGATCCTGTGTTCACTGTGTTCACTGTGTTCACTGTTTTTATTCTATTCTTCACTGTTCTTTACATCTGCTAACTTGTCGGGAGATAATATACGCGCGGAACAGTGAAGAATAGATCGCAGATGTTTGCAAATTATCAGAAGACATTATTTTTCAATTAAATAACACATTTTATTCCTGAACCATGGTCCCTTTGAAAAATGCTCGGGTCTCCCATTGACTTCAATGGGGCTCGTTACTCGAAACGAGCACTCGAGCATCTGGAAATGTTCGGCTCGAGTAACGAGCACCCGAGCATTTTAGTGCTCGCTCATCTCTATTCATTGCCTTCTTTTTTCTAAAATCAAAATTTAAAAGTATACTAATGAGCCAAAATGGCCTCAAAGGGCTTTTGGGGGTGTTATCAGAGACCCGTCATGCTCTAACTTCACAGGCTTCTACACTGTGCAGGAGCACTTTCTCCTCACACTGCGTTCGATTACAGCAGGCTGAGTGAGGGGAGAAGTGCTAAGGAGGAGACAGTGTAACCGCGTGTGAGGCTACAGCACGGAGGGGCTCTGTTATACTCCCAGGAGCCCTTCAGGCTCATTAACATAATTTTAAACGTTGATTTTAGAAGGAAGGAGGCCATGGATAACTCATATAAGATGATTACCACAGTCACGGTGGTCTATGAGTAAGTGCCACTAGTTTTTTGTGATTTTGGTGGTAGATTTCCTTTAACACAGTCCCTTTCAGCAACCATAGAGGGCAGTAAACAACCGGCCTCTTGTGTACTCTGGGTTTCTTACCGTCAAAAATCATCTTCATGTGTGGGTTAGTGATATGTACGGGAGAGTTTGTAGAACTACAAGTCCCATCACACTGTGTCAGCTGAGCCTGTGTTGTGAGGATCCCACATTCAGCCTGTGACCGTAATTCAGGGGTAGTTAAGACTCTGTAATTAGCCGGAGCTGGACGGACTTACATCCCATAATTGTCATCCAGGAAAGTAGGGCCAATTAAGTTAAAAAACAGAGAGGAAGCGGCCGCGTCTTCTCAGAATATCCCTTCCGTCCTCTGTGTAATTACCTTCCTCACTTCTTACAGCGTTATTCCTTCTCCTTCACAGAATGTCTTATACTGAAGCCATAGAGATTCTAAAGAAAGCCGAGACTTCATTTCAGCATAAAACCGAGGTGAGTGAGTGGTCAACAAGTAGCCACTTCCGGCTATGAAATGACTCAGAAGGTTATAGACTGGGTCATGGTCAGTTTAGGTCTCAATCATTTGAGTACAAGCTAAGCTGCAGTGTTTCGTTTGACCACTATACAGAGAATGGTGCTGTTTGCTTCCTGTTCTGTATTATGTCTGATATCAGATGCTGAGTATAGCTGATCTGTATGGGTGCTGGGTGTTAGACCCCCACTAATATAATACGAGTTACCTATCCTTAGGACAGGCCATTATTTTTAGCCTAGATATCCCCTTTAAGCAGTCACTAACTTTACAATAGACAAGTGAATATAAGCAATTTCTATAGTTTATATTTCTTACCAGATAAGAATGCTTCTTTTTTTATGATGCTTTTTTTTCCTCCCTCACCCACATGACACTTGTGCATCTAATTAGCATATTGGATGACGAAAACTTACATAACTGATTACTCAGGTCGGAAGTAAGAGTTCTCCTTATGGAGACTTTGCCAATTAAGACTGCCTTATGGAGACTTATAGCCATTGGTTCTCCACTGGGGTATTATGGGAAAATATGCAAGTAAGTTTTCCAGGATGGGAAAAGGGAAACCACGCCTCTTTTGGTAATTTGTGCAAGGTAGCAAAAGAGGCGTGGTTTTCCTTTTCCCATCCTGGAAAGCTTATTTGCATATTTTCCCAGGACTGATAACTCATGAGAGGTGGAGGCTAGAGAAAGAATTCCAACAGTAACGGGAAGAGTAGGACAACTCTTTTTAAAAGAAATCTACCATCAAAATCTATCATGATAAACCAGGGACACTTACTCACAGATCCAGGCACCGTGACTGTGGTAATCTTCTTATATTTCTTATCAATGGCTTCCTTCCTTCTAAAATACATTATTAAAATCATTGTAATGAGCCGGCGCTAATGGGGCATTATCAGAGCACGCCCTGCTGCAGATTCACATGCTGTTACTCTGTGCAGGATCACTACCACCCTCGCTCTATGTGTTGTAGTCTCACACAGTGAAAGTGCAGAGGTAGTGGGGTGGAGGGGGAGTCAGTGTAACAGACTTTGAAGCTACAGCACCGAGAGGCTCTCAGAACACCCCCCAGAGCCCATCTGGCTCTTTATCATAATTTTAAAAATTGTTTTAAGAAGGAAGGAGGCCATGGAGAACAAAAATAAGAAGATCACCACAGTCAAGTAGCCTGGATCTATAAGTTAGTGTCCCTGATTCATCATGATGGCTTTTTATGGTAGATTTCCTTTAAGAGGTTTTGGAAGGCCCCTTTAAAGAGCTTCTTAAGGCTTTGAGTGTTATGATCTACAAGCTTGAGTGCTCTCTTCTTCTTGCAGTGGGGATGTGACTTGCAGACGGAGCACGAAAAGTATTTGGTCAGACACTGCGGCGAGGTTCCTGTGTTTGTCATCAATTACCCTTACAGCCTCAAACCATTCTACGCCCGTGACAATGAAGACGGACCTCAGCATACGGTAAGGAGATGTCATCATTCTCTGATCAGACTCCATATTGACTGATCTTCCATATTTCTGTGCTGTTTGTTTTCAGTTTCATGATGCCTCAGCATCACATGGGCAGCTAGATACTGTACTATCTATGCCTGCTGTGAGGACAGTTAAAAAATGTTTCCAGAAAATGGCTTTTTTTCCACTGCATTTGGAATTTGTTTTTAGCTTTCCAGTACAATGCATAGAAAATGAAATGGAACCGCTATAAATCTGAGTTTGTCCTGCAGAAAACAAGCCCCTGGCCGGTTTTGTAAATGGAACAATAATGTTATGGCTTATAGGCTGCGGGAAGTGAAAAATGGAAAATCACAAAATCTGAAAAGAGCCTGCTCCTGAAGGGGTTAAAGACAAATATAATCACGGAAATTCAACACCCTTCGAACAATTGTTGTGGCTGAAGTAATGTGTCGCTCTCAGCTGTTTTCACTACTGCCATTTTACGCTGCGTTGCCTCATACTTGGGGACAAAAGTTAAAAAACGTTCTTCCGTCGAAACCACTGACCACATTTCCCATGAAGCAATCATTGTCATCTACGAAGAAACTTAAGAAATGTCAAGGAAACGCAAGAAGCTTCGAATTCTGTGAAATGAAAGCTATCTGTACAAGGAGGATATATAAAACAAACACAAGATAGATACCAAGATCCAGGCTTCTCTTATTTATTAAATTATTTTATTAAGTTCCCTTTGAAGGAATGACTGGACCATTATACAAGCTCTTATACCTCTTGTGTCACCCCCTCATCCTCATTGACTGTAAGCTCTTGTGTCACCCCCTCATCCTCATAGACTGTAAGCTCTTGTGTCACCCCCTCATCCTCATAGACTGTAAGCTCTTGTGTCACCCCCTCATCCTCATAGACTGTAAGCTCTTGTGTCACCCCCTCATCCTCATAGACTGTAAGCTCTTGTGTCACCCCCTCATCCTCATAGACTGTAATCTCTTGTGTCACCCTCTGATCCTCATAGACTGTAAGCTCTTGTGTCACCTCCTCATCCTCATAGACTGTCAGCTCTTGTGTCACCCCCTCATCCTAATAGACTGTAAGCTCTTGTGTCACCCCCTCATCCTCATAGACTGTAAGCTCTTGTGTCACCCCTCATCCTCATAGACTGTAAGCTCTTGTGTCACCCCTCATTCTCATAGACTGTAAGCTCTTGTGTCACCCCCTCATCCTCATAGACTGTAAGCTCTTGTGTCACCCCCTCCTCCTCATAGACTGTAAGCTCTTGTGTCACCCCTTATCCTCATAGACTGTAAGCTCTTGTGTCACCTCCTCATCCTCATAGACTGTAGGCTCTTGTGTCACCCCCTCATCCTCATAGACTGTAAGCTCTTGTGTCACCCCCTCATCCTCATAGACTGTAAGCTCTTGTGTCACCCTCTCATCTTCATAGACTGTCAGCTCTTGTGTCACCCTCATCCTCATAGACTGTAAGCTCTTGTGTCACCCCCTCATCCTCATAGACTGTAAGCTCTTGTGTCACCCCTCATCCTCATAGACTGTTAGCTCTTGTGTCACCCCCTCATCCTCATAGACTGTAAGCTCTTGTGTCACCCCTTATCCTCATAGACTGTAAGCTCTTGTGTCACCCCCTCATCCTCATAGACTGTAAGCTCTTGTGTCACCCCTCATCCTCATAGACTGTAAGCTCTTGTGTCACCCCCTCATCCTCATAGACTGTAAGCTCTTGTGTCACCCCCTCATCCTCATAGACTGTCAGCTCTTGTTTCACCCCCTCATCCTCATAGACTGTCAGCTCTTGTTTCACCCCCTCATCCTCATAGACTGCAAGCTCCTGTGTCACCCCCTCATCCTCATAGACTGTAAGCTCTTGTGTCACCCCTCATCCTCATAGACTGTAAGCTCTTGTGTCTCCCCCTCATCCTCATAGACTGTAAGCTCTTGTGTCACCCCCTCATCCTCATAGACTGTAAGCTCTTGTGTCACCCTCTCATCTTCATAGACTGTAAGCTCTTGTGTCACCCCTCATCCTCATAGACTGTAAGCTCTTGTGTCACCTCCTCATCCTCATAGACTGTAAGCTCTTGTGTCACCCCCTCATCCTCATAGACTGTAAGCTCTTGCTATCAGGGCCCTCACTCCTAGTGTTCCATATGTCTGTTTGTACTCAGTAATGTAATATTATATTTGTATATGTCCCCTATGAATTGTAAAGTGCTACGGAATATGATGGCGCTATATAAATACAGATTATTATTATGTGCTCACAAGAGGAGCTACATCTACCCACCAGGGTCACATGAGCTGGATACATGTGAACATTAATATAGATGATAATAGCAGGGTATTGGTGAGAAGGGGGAGTCAGTAAAGTGGCAGAAAGGGTCAGGTCCAGTTGTGATGGCGGTAAGAGAAGTGATAACATATACAGGCAGTCCCCGGGTTACATACAAGATAGGGTCTGTAGGTTTGTTCTTAAGTTGAGTTTGTATGTAAGTCGGAACTGTATATTTTATCATTGTAATCCCAGCCACAACTTTTTTGGTCTCTGTGACAATTGGATTTTAAAAATGTTGGGTTTTCATAAGAACCAGGATTAATACTAAAGCTTCATTACAGACACCTCTGATAACAGTTACAGCGGGTCCGTTTGTAACTAGGGGTCGTAAGTAAGTCGAGTGTTCTTAAGTAGGGGACCGCCTGTGTATATATATATATATATATAAGTTCCTGTATCTGTCTGGTACACAGGAGGCTGTACAGAGAGAAAGACTGGTAAGAGGGGTGGTGACATTAAAGGAAACTTACCACCACAGATCTACCTATTAAGGTAGATCCGGTGGTAGGTGCCTCTAATGTATGTAAGGATAGCCCTGTTTAGGGCTACTCCATTAGTCCCCTGTATATTTTTTAATCTTTAATTGTGATAATATGCACATTAACCAAGGAGGCTACTGGGGCGTGGAGAAGCTGGAGATGAGGCTACACGGCGCGGCTACTCCACCCCCCAGGGGCCTCCTTGATCCTCCTACCCAGACATCTGCAGCGCCCAGCTACAAGGAGCTGCGCAGAACGCTGGCCGCGTGGTCTCATGTCCGTAGCCGGAGCTACTGCGTATGTGCAGAACGCCGGCGACGCGGATGAGGGTGCACAGCTCCTTGTAGCTGCACGCTGAAGATATCTGGTAGGAGGAGCAGAGAGGCTACTGGGGCGTGGAGTAGCCGTGCCGTGTAGCCTCAGCTCCAGCTACTCCACGCCCCAGTAGCCTCTTTGGTAAATTAGCATATTATCACAATTAAAGATTTTTAAAAAAAAACAATAGTGGAGTAAAGAATTAGCCCTAAAAAGGGCTATCCTTAAATACATTAGAGCCACCTACTACCGGATCTACCTTAATAGGCCGATCCGTGGTGGAAGGTTTCCTTTACGCAAAGTTCCTGTATCCCACCTGGAGTGTTTGGAATGCGGGACAGAGATGATACAGTCTGGTAATTGTATTATTCTGGAGTCACTATAGACTGTTCTGGGATAGAGATGATGGTTACAGGTTAGGATTAGTTAGAATGGTGACCATGTGACCCAGGTAGACGGAGAACGAGGACACGGACAGAGTGATGGGGGGTTACATGAGAAAAGGATCCTGTGTCCTCCACCGGGGTAATAGAAGAACACAGAATGTGGTTGTGATGGGTAACAGGAAAGTTCCTATATCCCTCTTGGAGCTGATGGACTTAGCAGGAGAGGTGATAGTTGTACCATGTTAGACGGAAGATGTCATGAAGAAATGTTCCTGGATATTGTCCTTTCTACCGCTGTATATCCTCTTATATCCTTTCATGTTTCCACCATCATTGTCCTCTTTCTCAGTGAACCTTCTAGTGACTGGGGTAACAGAAGGGGTACAAAAACTTCTCTATATGTTATCACCTCTCTTTACAATTACCGTATATATAGGCTCTCCCACCCCTGGTAAGATAAGGAACCTTTCTTCCAGTCGTCACCCCCCCCCCCCCCCCCCCTTACCATGTACCCGTTACTGGAGGCACTGCCTCTGTAGGGACTTCATGTTATCTCTCCTCTTATGGATCACAGCTGTCACTGCCATCCTTTATCCCTGTATAGACTGTACATGAGAAGTGTCATGTTATTGTCTCCCCCAGGTAGCCGCAGTGGACATGCTCGTCCCAGGGATCGGAGAACTTTTTGGTGGGAGCTTGAGAGAAGAAAGACTTCACATCCTGCACTCTCGTCTTAACACGTAAGTCATTCCCGCAAGTATCTATCTATTTCATTTGTGTCTGTCTATTTGCTTATCGATCTATCTATATTCTACCTGTATCTACCTCTATCTATCTCTATCCATATCTCCTATCTATCTATCTATCTAAAAATCAAAAATTGGTGGCACTCCAAGTTCTTGTGAAAAAAGAATTCTTTTATTCCAAAAGTGCTACGTTTCAGCCTTTCTCAAGCCAGGCTCCAGATATGGGAGCTGAAACGTAGCACTTTTGGAATAAAAGAATTCCTTTTTCACAAGAACTTGGAGTGCCACCAATTTTTGATTTTTAGATAGATAGATAGATAGGAGATATGGATAGAGATAGATAGAGGTAGATACAGGTAGAATATAGATAGATCGATAGATCTATCTATCTATCTATCTCTAATATCTATCTATCTCATATCTATCTATCTCATATCTATCTATCTCATATCTATCTATCTATCTCATATCTATCTATCTATCTCATATCTATCTATCTATCTATCTCATATCTATCTATCTATCTATCTCATATCTATACATCTAATATCTATCTATCTCATATCTATCTATCTATCTATCTATCTATCTATCTATCTATCTATCCCATATCTATCTATCTATCTATCTCATATCTATCTATCTATCTATCTATATTCTTCCTGTACCTCTATCTACCGTATATACTCAAGTATAAGCCGGCCCGAGTATAAGCCGAGAGCCCTAATTTTACCACCAAAAACTGGGGAAAACTATTGACTCGAGTATAAGCCAAGGGTGGGAAATGCATTGGTCACAGCCCCCCCCCCTTCCAGTATATAGCCAGCATGCCCCTAGTAGTATATAGTCAGCCAGCGCCCAGTAGTATACAGCCAGCCCCTAGTAGTATACAGCCACCAGCCCCCTGTAGTATACAGCCTGCCAGCCCCCAGCAGTATACAGCCTGCCAGCCCCCATGTAGTATATAGCCTGCCAGCCCCCATGTAGTATATAGCCTGCCAGCCCCCATGTAGTATATAGCCTGCCAGCCCCCATGTAGTATATAGCCTGCCAGCCCCCATGTAGTATATAGCCTGCCAGCCCCCATGTAGTATATAGCCTGCCATCCCCCATGTAGTATATAGCCTGCCAGCCCCCATGTAGTATATAGCCTGCCATCCCCCATGTAGTATATAGCCTGCCAGCCCCCATGTAGTATATAGCCTGCCAGCCCCCAGTAGTATACAGCCATTCCCTAGTAATGTACAGCCTGCCCCCCCCCCCCCCCAGCACTTAAAAAAAATAAACTTATATACTCACCCTCCGATGTCGGCGCGTCCCGTCTTCTTTCTTCCTCGCGGCTCTTCTTCGTTCTTCTGTCATGGACCCGGCCATGTTTTCTTCCAGCAGGCGCATACTATGACGCGGCCGCTGCTGACATCATAGTATGCGCCGGCCAGGAAGAAAACATGGCCGGGTCCATGACAGAAGAACGAAGAAGAGCCGCGAGGAAGAAAGGAGACAGGAGGCGCCGACATCGGAGGGTGAGTATATAAGTTTCATATCTATCTATCTATCTCATATCTATCTATCTATCTATCTATCTATCTCATATCTATCTATCTATCTCATATCTATCTATTTATCTCATATCTATCTATCTCATATCTATCTATCTATCTCACATCTATCTATCTATCTCATATCTATCTCATATCTATCTATCTATCTATCTATCTATCTATCTATCTATCTATCTATCTATCTATCTCATATATATCTATCTCCTATCTATCTATCTATCTATCTCATATCTATCTATCTATCTCATATCTATCTATCTCATATCTATCTATCTATCTCATATCTATCTATCTATCTATCTCATATCTATCTATCTATCTATCTCATATCTATCTATCTATCTATCTATCTCATATCTATCTATCTATCTATCTCATATCTATCTATCTATCTATCTATCTATCTATCTATCTATCTATCTATCTCATATCTATCTATCTATCTATCTACAAATGGAAAGTCCAGGCAGCACACTTAATGGGCAAACAATGGTGGGTGCTCGCTTTGTTGAGTCTGGACTATGACTCTTCCATGTACAAGCAAAAAGGAAAAAAAACAGCACTCCAGACGTCCAAGTCAAGTGAAAGAGGTGGTCTCTTTATTCCATGTAAGGTAGCGACGTTTCGGCTCAAGTACGAGCCTTTCTCAAGCCAACTACTTAGTGCACAGGGTGGGTATATATACATAATTCATTGGTCACATGACCTACAAAAAACCCCGCCCCCCCATTACAATATACAAATTCAGTGTAAAGAGTACAATATAAAAAATGCAATAATATGTATACATTGTGCAAAGCGTAATAAGACACAGTACATGTTATTTTATACGTGAATACGATCCAACATTTTATATAATATATTATTCGTGATATGCATATAAATATAAAGTGCAAAAACAGTGCTTAAAATCCACTATAGCAGTGGAAGGACATACCGCCGCGCACTCAGAGGTCCCCAGTCTGTACTCAGTTCGTTGCTGTGTGTGCCCTGCGGTCAACCGTTGGTTGACACGCATATTGGAACGCAAGCCGTTAAAAATCTCACATGATCCCAAATTTAAACTACAAAAACAAATTAAAACAATGCTAGACACTGCCCTTGTGAATGATATCATCGATGAAGATTTATATAAATATCTCATTGTGGAACATCCGGTTACCCCGGTCATATATGTATTACCCAAAATACATAAGAGTTTGATAGCCCCTCCCGGAAGACCTATAGTATCCGGAACTGGGTCTATTTTCTCTAATATGGCTACATTTTTAGACAAAATGTTGAGAGAATTAGCAATTAATGGCAGGTCATATATAAGGGATAGTGCGGACTTTATCAACAAACTCAGTAAAATCCATATATCGGCACAAGACGAAATCTTACTTGTTTCATTCGATGTAGTGTCACTGTACACTTCCATAGGTCATAATATGGGCCTGAGGAAGGTACGCCATTTACTTACCTCTACAAATTTGACATCCATGACACAAGAGTTTATTTTGACATTGCTTGATTTTGTTTTGCGTAATAATTATTTTTTGTTTGGGGACCAATTTTTCCTACAATTGGCAGGAGTAGCCATGGGTGCAAACATGGCGCCAACATTGTAATGAGAGCCCTCGAGGAGGATGCCATATATACCTCCCCACTCTTCGCATATTGCTTAGAGTGGTGGAGGTATATAGACGACATCTTCCTATTATGGACTGGCACACCCGCACAGTTGGAATCATTCCATGCATTCCTTAACATCATAGATGAGACGATTAAATTCACAGTTGATTCATCGACAAATCATTTGCAATTTCTGGATGTACTTGTTACAAGACAGGGGGATCATTTTGACACAGACATTTACACAAAAATTACTGATAGAAACACTCTAGTCCGGTATGAATCCAATCATCCCCGTAATACAGTCAAATCTCTCCCATACAGCCAAATGCTTAGAGTTAAAAGGATAACTAGTAATCCAGAACAAACAACTGTAAATTTATACAAAATGGCTAGGAATTTCAAAATGCGGGGTTACCCGAATGCAATCATTGCACATAATCTACAAAAAACCGAAGAGATAACAAGAGAAGATCTCCTTAAAGACAAAACCAGGTCATGTGAAATTAAGAGAATTCCCTTCATTACGACTTTCAATGATCAGAGCGACAAAATAGCAAGAATAGTCCGTAAGCATTGGTCGAAGCTATCTGGTAGTAATATCATAATACCTGAATTTGATAACCCACCTCTTTTCTCCTATCGTAGGGCACAAAACATCAGGGATAGATTGGTCCACTCAGATGTAGGTACCTTTAAAAGCAGCAGGCAACCTGGACTACTTGGTCAGAGTAGGAAAGGCTGTTATCCCTGCTGCAATTGCATAAACTGTGGCCTGATGTATAAAGGGTCTAATTTTTCGCATAATGGGGTGGAATATAATATCAAGTATTTTTTGACATGCAATAGCGCATTTGTAGTATACATTTTATACTGCCCATGTGGCTACATTTATGTAGGTGAGACCACATTGGAATTCAAGGTTCGGTTGAACCAACACCGGTACACCATCAGATCCGGAAGAAAAGATTTACCGGTTTCAAAACATTTCTCGGAAGTTGGTCACACTGAGAAACAATTACGTTTCCGTCTTATTGACCATATACCCGCTTTAAGACGTGGGGGCAATAGAGAGCGCTTTTTAAAAAAACGTGAACTCTTTTGGATATTTACGTTAAATGCCCTGAAACCTAATGGGCTGAATGTGGATTATAAACTTAATATTTAACACACGTCATGATCGGTTGCATAATATATTATATACAGTATGGATCGTTGCATGCGCATTTGAGTAGTACTGTTCTTTTCTTTCCTTTCAAATCCTGTATATGTGAATTATAATCTTGGTGCATACCATTACTACCATACTAATTTTTTCTTTTCTGTATCATTCACAGATTGTAACTATTACCATACTTCAAAGCCAATGAGGACGACAACCGTGCATCTCTACTTCTCCCTATTTACTCTTTATATTTGCGATGTGTGCCTTTATGCCCATTATCCGGCCATGGTTTTTATTAATTTGTCTTATTGGTTACACATATTTTTGTCTGCAGGCTGTAATTATATCTACAAATATGCATAAGCATTAATCATAAAAGAGGTCATAAAGTAGGGGATGGACAATTGATTAAACTCCCCAGACCTCCTACTGATGTGATATTATTTTCTTTACAATCTGGTGACATTATTATATAGCCTAGCAGTACTAGTGTACCCTTTATTTTTCCTCCCTCTATCGGTATATGGAGATTATCTTCTAGCGAGCATAGCTCGCGAGTGAGCACAGCTCGCAATTTGACACCATGGTAACGGATACCAACTTCCGGGTTTACATTCTATGCGCATGCGCAGCCGGAGGGATTCCGGCTTGCGTTCCAATATGCGTGTCAACCAACGGTTGACCGCAGGGCACACACAGCAACGAACTGAGTACAGACTGGGGACCTCTGAGTGCGCGGCGGTATGTCCTTCCACTGCTATAGTGGATTTTAAGCACTGTTTTTGCACTTTATATTTATATGCATATCACGAATAATATATTATATAAAATGTTGGATCGTATTCACGTATAAAATAACATGTACTGTGTCTTACGCTTTGCACAATGTATACATATTATTGCATTTTTTATATTGTACTCTTTACACTGAATTTGTATATTGTAATGGGGGGGCGGGGTTTTCTGTAGGTCATGTGACCAATGAATTATGTATATATACCCACCCTGTGCACTAAGTAGTTGGCTTGAGAAAGGCTCGTACTTGAGCCGAAACGTCGCTACCTTACATGGAATAAAGAGACCACCTCTTTCACTTGACTTGGACGTCTGGAGTGCTGTTTTTTTTCCTTTTTGCTTATCTATCTATCTATCTATCTATCTCATATCTATCTATCTCATATCTATCTATCTCATATCTATCTCATATCTATCTATCTCATATCTATATATCTATCTCATATCTATCTATCTCATATCTATCTCATATCTATCTCATATCTATCTATCTCATATCTATTTATCTATGTACAGTATACATCTATCTGTGTTGTTACTGCATGTTGGTGGTGGTATTACACCTGTGTACAGTATGGCAGGTGGACCGCTTCCCTCTCAGCACCAGTATTGTTTATATGCTCCAACACATTCTACAAATTCAAGTGTAAGGTGCGGCCCTGCCTCCCTCCGCCAGGGGCCCGGGCCGGAGCGCTCAGCCATGACACGGCTCCTGCGCTATTTTTATCTCTCGCTCAATTAATTCAATTCAACATTTACTAACTTCCCAAATCAGGTCCAGATGACGCCTCACATGTCACAGAGCGCGCACAGCACAAGGGACGTATTAGTGAGCAGCTGACAGCAATAAGAGGAAAGTTCTGTCCAGGCACATTGTATGGGAGAGTGTATGGCGGTAATAAGAGGCAGACATCTGTAATTATACCAGGACTCCTAATCCTGCAAGTGTGCACTGTCACATTCATTCAATTCTGCTTCATTGTACGGATATGTGATACTATTATTGTGACCAATTGTATACTTCTATATACTAAGGGACTGTATTATAGTAGTTATATTCTAATACATAGGGACAGTATTATAGTAGTTGAATTCTTGTACATAGGGGGCAGTATTATAGTAGTTATATTCTTGTACATAGGGGGAAGTATTATAGTAGTTATATTCTTGTACATAGGGGGCAGTATTATAGTAGTTATATTCTTGTACATAGGAGGCAGTATTATAGTAGTTATATTCCTGTACATAGGGGGCAGTATTATAGTAGTTATATTCTTGTACATAGGGAGCAGTATTATAGTAGTTATATTCCTGTACATAGGGGGAAGTATTATAGTAGTTATATTCTTGTACATAGGGGGAAGTATTATAGTAGTTATATTCTTGTACATAGGGGCAGCATTATAGTAGTTATATTCTTGTACATAGGGAGCAGTATTATAGTAGTTATATTCCTGTACATAGGGGGCAGTATTATAGTAGGTATATTCTTGTACATGGGGGGCAGTATTATAGTAGTTATATTCTTGTACATGGGGGGCAGTATTATAGTAGTTATATTCTTGTACATAGGGAGCAGTATTATAGTAGTTATATTCTTGTACATAGGGGGCAGTATTATAGTAGTTATATTCTTGTACATAGGGGGCAGTATTATAGTAGTTATATTCTTGTACATAGGGGGCAGTATTATAGTAGTTATATTCTTGTACATAGGGGGCAGTATTATAGTAGTTATATTCTTGTACATAGGGGGCAGTATTATAGTAGTTATATTCTTGTACATAGGGGGCAGTATTATAGTAGTTATATTCTTGTACATAGGGAGCAGTATTATAGTAGTTGAATTCTTGTACATAGGGGGCAGTATTATAGTAGTTATATTCCTGTACAGAGGGGGCAGTATTATAGTAGTTATATTCTTGTACATGGGGGGCAGTATTATAGTAGTTATATTCTTGTACATAGGTGGCAGTATTATAGTAGTTATATTCTTGTACATAGGGGGCAGTATTATAGTAGTTATATTCTTGTACATAGGTGGCAGTATTATAGTAGTTATATTCTTGTACATAGGGGGCAGTATTATAGTAGTTATATTCTTGTACATAGGGGGCAGTATTATAGTAGTTATATTCTTGTACATAGGGGGCAGTATTATAGTAGTTATATTCTTGTACATAGGGGGCAGTATTATAGTAGTTATATTCTTGTACATAGGGAGCAGTATTATAGTAGTTATATTCTTGTACATAGGGGGCAGTATTATAGTAGTAATATTCTTGTACATAGGTGGCAGTATTATAGTAGTTATATTCTTGTACATAGGTGGCAGTATTATAGTAGTTATATTCTTGTACATAGGGGGCAGTATTATAGTAGTTATATTCTTGTACATAGGGGCAGTATTATAGTAGTTGAATTCTTGTACATAGGGGGCAGTATTATAGTAGTTATATTCTTGTACATAGGGAGCAGTATTATAGTAGTTATATTCTTGTACATGGGGGGCAGTATTATAGTAGTTATATTCTTGTACATAGGTGGCAGTATTATAGTAGTTATATTCTTGTACATAGGGGGCAGTATTATAGTAGTTATATTCTTGTACATATGTGGCAGTATTATAGTAGTTATATTCTTGTACATAGGGGGCAGTATTATAGTAGTTATATTCTTATACATAGGGGCAGTATTATAGTAGTTATATTCTTGTACATAGGAGGCAGTATTATAGTAGTTATATTCTTGTACATAGGGGGCAGTATTATAGTAGTTATATTCTTGTACATAGGTGGCAGTATTATAGTAGTTATATTCTTGTACATAGGGGGCAGTATTATAGTAGTTATATTCTTATACATAGGGGCAGTATTATAGTAGTTATATTCTTGTACATAGGGGGCAGTATTATAGTAGTTATATTCTTGTACATAGGGCGCAGTATTATAGTAGTTATATTCCTGTACATGGGGAGCAGTATTATAGTAGTTATATTCCTGTACATAGGGGGCAGTATTATAGTAGTTATATTCTTGTACATAGGGGCAGTATTATAGTAGTTATATTCTTGTACATAGGGGGCAGTATTATAGTAGTTATATTCTTGTACATAGGGGGCAGTATTATAGTAGTTATATTCTTGTACATAGGGGCAGTATTATAATAGTTATTTTTTTGTATCTAGGATTTGATATTGATCATTTATCATAAGGATAAGAAATCAGATTTAGAAAGTTACCTCTTTAAAAAGCTGTAAGTGGAGGCAGAATATTCTCTTCACCCCAGTGTAATGTGCTCTGTCTCAAATCCACCACTTGCTATTTAGGATATGGCATCATATATACCCTGGAGCAGCTCCTGGCGCTGATGTCTGCCAGTCAGTGATGTCATATATTCACGTACCAGACCTACTTAATACATGAGGAATGTATGATGATCGTCTGACTTAGATACGGAGGTTACACAGAGTTCAGCTCTGTAATTTGCTGCTTCTTCAACTGGAACCAGAAATAATTGCAAAATGTTTTTCTTATCTTGTATTATTATTATATTCCTAAGTTTTTCCATGCACTTATTTTTCTTTTGATGTCATTGGTTTCATAGATGCTAATTGGCTGAAATGTGTCTAACAAAATTACATGGCAGCTCTGGAGTATAATACAGGATGTAACTCAGGATCAGTACAGGATAAGTAATGTCATGTATGTACACAGTGACTGCACCAGCAGCAGAATAGTGAGTGCAGCTCTGGAGTATAATACAGGATGTAACTCAGGATCAGTACAGGATAAGTAATGTCATGTATGTACACAGCGACTGCACCAGCAGCAGAATAGTGAGTGCAGCTCTGGAGTATAATACAGGATGTAACTCAGGATCAGTACAGGATAAGTAATGTCATGTATGTACACAGTGACTGCACCAGCAGCAGAATAGTGAGTGCAGCTCTGGGGTATAATACAGGATGTAACTCAGGATCAGTACAGGATAAGTAATGTCATGTATGTACACAGTGACTGCACCAGCAGCAGAATAGTGAGTGCAGCTCTGGGGTATAATACATGATGTAACTCAGGATCAGTACATGATAAGTAATGTCATGTATGTACACAGTGACTGCACCAGCAGAATAGTGAGTGCAGCTCTGGAGTATAATACAGGATGTAACTCAGGATCAGTACAGGATAAGTAATGTCATGTATGTACACAGTGACTGCACCAGCAGCAGAATCGTGAGTGCAGCTCTGGAGTATAATATAGGATGTAACTCAGGATCAGTACAGGATAAGTAATGTCATGTATGTACACAGTGACTGCACCAGCAGCAGAATAGTGAGTGCAGCTCTGGAGTATAATACAGGATGTAACTCAGGATCAGTACAGGATAAGTAATGTCATGTATGTACAGTGACTGCAGCAGCAGCAGAATAGTGAGTGCAGCTCTGGAGTATAATGCAGGATGTAACTCAGGATCAGTACAGGATAACTAATGTCAGGTATGTACACAGTGACTGCACCAGCAGCAGAATACTGAGTGCAGCTCTGGAGTATAATGCAGGATGTAACTCAGGATCAGTACAGGATAAGTAATGTCATGTATGTGCGCAGTGACTGCACCAGCAGCAGAATAGTGAGTGCAGCTCTGGAGTATAATACTGGATGTAACTCAGGATCAGTACAGGATAAGTAATGTCATGTATATACACAGTGACTGCACCAGCAGCAGAATAGTGAGTGCAGCTCTGGAGTATAATATTGGATGTAACTCAGGATCAGTACAGGATAAGTAATGTCATGTATGTACACAGTGACTGCACCAGCAGCAGCATAGTGAGTGCAGCTCTGGAGTATAATACAGGATGTAACTGAGGATCAGTACAGGATAAGTAATGTCATGTATGTACACAGTGACTGCACCAGCAGCAGAATAGTGAGTGCAGCTCTGGTGTATAATACAGGATGTAACTCAGGATCAGTACAGGATAAGTAATGTCATGTATGTACATAGTGACTGCACCAGCAGCAGAATAGTGAGTGCAGCTCTGGTGTATAATACAGGATGTAACTCAGGATCAGTACAGGATAAGTAATGTCATGTATGTACACAGTGACTGCACCAGCAGCAGGATAGTGAATGCAGCTCTGGAGTATAATACAAGATGTAACTCAGGATCAGTACAGGATAAGTAAAGTATGTACACAGTGACTGCACCAGCAGCAGAATAGTGAGTGCAGCTCTGGAGTATAATACAGGATGTAACTCAGGATCAGTACAGGATAAGTAATGTCATGTATGTACACAGTGACAGCACCAGCAGCAGAATAGTGAGTGCAGCTCTGGAGTATAATACAGGATGTAACTCAGGATCAGTACAGGATAAGTAATGTCATGTATGTACACAGTGACTGCACCAGCAGAATAGTGAGTGCAGCTCTGGAGTATAATACAGGATGTAACTCAGGATCAGTACAGGATAAGTAATGTCATGTATGTACACAGTGACTGCACCAGCAGCAGAATAGTGAGTGCAGCTCTGGGGTATAATACAGGATGTAACTCGGGATCAGTACAGGATAAGTAATGTCATGTATGTACACAGTGACTGCACCAGCAGCAGAATAGTGAGTGCAGCTCTGGGGTATAATACAGGATGTAACTCAGGATCAGTACAGGATAAGTAATGTCATGTATGTACACAGTGACTGCACCAGCAGCAGAATAGTGAGTGCGGCTCTGGGGTATAATACAGGATAAGTAATGTCATGTCAGGATGATGATGCTTTCTGTAGTTACACTTATATTGGTCATTTCTCTTTCAGGTTAGGACTGGCTGATACATACCAATGGTAAGTTATAATACAATTTTTTAGCTATCCTTCCTGACCCCCTTATTCCCCTATTAAAGGTGTTGTACATGTAAGACATAATACTACGGGAGTTTCAGCATTTCCCTCCTTACTTGTATGTGATAGCGTCTGGAAGCTTTGGCACCCATTGCATTAACCTCTTGTCCTCCAGGTACTTAGATTTGCGTCGCTTCGGATCCGTTGCTCATGGTGGTTTCGGGATGGGATTTGAGCGATACCTGCAGTGCATCCTGGGGGTGGACAATATCAAAGATGTCATCCCGTTTCCCAGATTCCCCTATTCTTGCCTCTTATGACATCCTCCAGGCTTCGGGACACAGTGATGATAGGTCAGACCAGTCAGGTCCACAAAGGTCGTGACCTCAGACCCAGAGGAGACATGTAACCTGGAGAATGAGGTGACCGGATGAGTTTGGTGGAACTTTTTTTTTTTTTTTTTTTTGTGAATACAACTTTATTTTCATACACATAAATACATACATTTTATCATGGACATTTTTCGGTGTCTGCTGCTTTCTTTCTGGCTGCTTTATCAGAAACCTTCTCCGCTTCCATCATTCAAAGGACCGGCTTATACTGGAGCTGCCTACCCAATGTATGTCAATAACTTTCTCACACTGCTGTGCTCTGTGCTCTCTGCAGCCAGTGTTCTATATTATCCCTGGAGAGATGTGTAAGCATATCACTGTGTGTGTGTGTGTGTGTTGTTAGTAGCAGCAGGACTGTGATATATAGGTTTATATTCCAGGATTCCACTGGGGGTGAGATCTTGCACTGCTGTGCTCTGTGCACTCTGAATTGAAATCCACAGCCTTCTGTTGTAGTTTTCAACCAGAAGGGGTGGGTATGAGAAGCAGTTCAATACACAGAGCACAGCAGTGTGAGGACATTCACATGGGGAATATAAATCCATATTTCACAGTCCTGCTGCTAATGATAACACACACTAAGGTCGGATTACACATCTCTCCAGGGATAATACCTAACACCGGCTGCAGAGAATTCAGAGGACATCGGTGTGAGGACACAACCCCAGTGGGAACGAAGAGGCTACAATCCAGGAATGTAAATCCATATATCATAGTCCTGCTTCTACTAACACATCGAAGGTCTGACTACACATCTCTCCAGGGACAATACCCGACACTGGCTGCAGTCTGTATGCTCCCACCTGCTGTAACGTCCTGGAAAATGCCAAAGAGGGGTGTTAATGAGTGTAATTATAGAGAGGTATGATAATTAACACGTGCGGTCATCACTCCAGACATGCCGATCAATGATTGGTTGAGTCACTTACAGGCCCTTCACATGACTTACCTTGAGCTGAAGGTTAGTTATACCACATCATTGTTACTCACATAAACAAAAATTGTACTGAAGATTGTCCAGGAACCTCCCCAAAAAAAGATGAGGGTCTTGTAAGTCAATACTGTCCCTCCCCAAAAAAGATACACACCCTATACAGTCCAGGAGGGACTTCCCTTCTAGGTCTGTAAAATTTCATTTGCTATAGTACAATCTTAGCCTTTTTAGATACACTAGGAGCATCTCCTCACACTGCTGTGCTCTCTGCAGCCAGTATTAGGTATTGTCCCTGGAGAGATGTGTAATCAGACATTCGTGTATGTTGTTAGTAGCAGCAGGGCTGTGAAATATGGATTTATATTCCGGGATTGTAACTTCTCCAAGTGCACTAGGGTTGTCCTAACCCTGCTCTGCCCTCCATGCATTTATCGAGGGACAATACAGGCTGTAATTATACCTTTGTGGACGTTGTTAGTAGCAGCAGGGCTGTGAAACATGGATTTATATTCCAGGATTTTAACTTCTCCAAGTGCACTAGGGCATGTCCTCACCCTGCTGTGCCCTCTATGCAAATATCGAAGGACAATACTGGCTGTAATTATACCTTTGTGGATGTTGTTAGTAGCAGCAGGGCTGTGAAAGATGGATTTATATTCCAGGATTGTAGCTTCTCCAAGTGCACTAGGGCATGTCCTCACCCTGCTGTGCCCTCTATGCAAATATCGAGGGACAGTACCTGACACTGTCTGTAATCATACCTTTGTAGATGTTTTTAGTAGCAGCAGGACGCTGAAAGGGACCCTGAAACGAAAAATTATGCACTGCAAATGAGAAGACTTCCCAGTTTTGAACCAGTAGGGGGCAGCAAAGCGGTACCCAACGGAGATCCAACATGAAATCTGCAGAAATGTGAATACAGCTCTGGATGTGATTGGAGTATGGTTATGGTCTTCCTAGTATAGAGTGGTGGCAGTTCTGGATAAGTTCTAGTAGCGGTCCGGGTCTCTGGGGTCTGTAGTCAGGAGAGGCCAATGACAAAGAATGACCCCACATTTATAAGTGAATTCAGGCCACACCCCGAAATGTTTTTAAAGGCGTCTTTTAATGTAATGATACGTCATCAATATTGGATTGTGGGGGTCCCAGACCAATCGTCTGTTCTGACATCCTGACATTTCATAAGTACTACAGACCTGCTCTTCGCCATGTACTGCCTCCCTGCTCCACACTGAGGGGAGGTCATCAGTGTCATTTCAATGGAAAACCCCTTTATGATACAAGATGAGGCCTTAATCCCTTAATTCAGACACCAGAGCCCTAAAATGAATTAACAAGGACGGTCAGTTCGCTTAAACTAATCAGCCCCAAGACCAAAATCTTAAAATGAATTTACCCACAAGAACCCTAAAATACACATAGTCCCCCACACCAGATCCCTTAAATAAGTCAGGCTTTAGACCAAACACCCTAAATTAGTTGAACCCTAGGCTAGACCCTTTAAATTAATTTCACACCTCTAAAATGAATCAGACCCCAGACCAAACCCTTTAAATTAGTCAGACCCTAGACCAAACCCCAAATATTAAAAAAAATTAATCAGGCCACACATAGCGTTTTTGTCCGTTTTTAAGCGTGCGTTTTCAGTCCGTTTAAAAACACATGCGTTTTTGACCATTTTTGTCCGTTTTCCCAATTCTCTTAATAGATAAACTGGTTGTAAGCAGCCAAACGCGTGGTAAACGGTCAAAAACGGATGCGTTTTCAAACGGACTGAAAACACCATGTGTGCCATCACCCTTAAGGTGAAGACACACGTGGTGTTTTTAGGCCGTTTTTGGGCCGTTTTTAGTTTAGTGCGTTTTCAGATCGTTTTTTAATTGCGCAAATTCGAAAAACGGGACAAAAACGCATGCGTTTTTAAACTAAAAATGGCCTAAAAACGCCACGTGTGTCTTCACCCTAAGAAGTTTGGTGTGGGGTCTGATTAATGACAGGGGTGTGAATGGATTTAGGGGTTTTGGTCTGGGGTCTGATAAATTCATTCACACCCCTGACATTTATCAGACCCCAGACCAAACCCCTTAAATTCATTCATAGTCTTGTCACGAATCGGACCCCAGACCAAACCTTATAAATTCCTTCACACCCCCCCCCCCAACATTTATCAGGCTCCAAAGCTGAGCCCTTTAAATTAGTCCGACCCTAGACCCAGTCCTTTAGGGCGCGTTCACACGTTGCGCTTTGGTTGCGTTTTCATTGCGTTTTAAAACGCATTACAACAGCTGGGATGAGGTGATTTGCCTAATTACATTACTGTTAACGTTTGCGTTTACAAAACGCACATGTTAACGGATTGTTAACGCACGCGTTTTGTTAACTCATGTGTTAACATAGCGTTAACACATGTAAATAGTAATGTAATTAGGCAAATCACTTCTCCTCAGCTGTTGTCAGGTGTTTTAAAACGCAATGAAAACGCAACCAAAGCGCAGCGTGTGAACGCGCCCTTAAAGTCAATTAGACCCCTAATATTAATCGCACTTCTGACAAGACCCTTTTAAATTAGTCAGACCACTAGACCTGACTCTAAAAAATGAATCAGACCCCAGACCAGACATGAAAACTGGAATCTATATTTGTACTTCAGGTTCCTCCTTAGGCTGTTTTCATTGGGAGATTTGCCCAATTACATTGATGTTAACAATTGCAATGTTAACATAATATGTTAACATGCTAACATGTCATTGACAAAATGTTAACAATGTGTTAACACATGCAATAGTATTGTGTTTCAAACTCGAGGTTAACCTCATGTTTCAGCACAGTCGTACTTCCTGATCTGTGTGTCGGCTCTTCTCAGCAGAGATGACCCTTCATGTCATAGCTCAGGCCCTGGTGTAGATGTGAAGTGGTCCCCTCCGTCCCCCTGGGATGGGTCCTCATTATCTGATCTGTTGGGTCTGCAGGGGGGAGGGGGGCGATAGTGCACCCGTCATCTCCACTAATGCACCATAAAAGCTTCATCCCTGTGCACGGCCTCATGTGACCCGCTCCATGTCCCTTTGACTCTTCCTGGGGGTCATTAAACGTGTCACATGGGGCTTTTACATTCTCACAACCAATAGTAAAAATCTCTTACTGACATCAGTAAGTGATAACCAGGGAGCATCTATATCTAACATTACTCCAGTGGCTGAGCATGCTGGGAGTTGTAGTTGTGCATCGGTCACAAGTTGGGGACTGGTGGAGTCATCTAAGTCTGGGGTGATTAAAAGGGTCCCCCTTCACCTCTCAATCATATTTCATTATAATGGATGGATCGGCACAGTGGCTCAGTGATTAGCATTACAGCCCTGCAGCGCTGGGGACCTGGGTTCAAGTCCCAGGGTCTACATCTGCAAAGAGTTTGTATGTTCTCTCCGTGTTTGCGTGAGTTTCCTCCGGGTCCTCCAGTTTCCTCCTACACTCCAAAACATACTGGTAGGTGATTAGATTGTGAGCCCCATTTGGGACAGGGATCGATTTGGCAAGCTCTGTGCAGCGCTGCGTAATCTGTGTGCACTATATAAATAAAGAATTATTATTATTATTATTATTATTATTATTATGGATCGTCTCGTAATGTTAGCAAGGTCCTACTGTCCCAACCTTGCAGGTAAGTTGTATGTACTGTTTCAATTTATCCAGAGTGTCTGATACTCCGGCACCTACTTGCAAATTTACAAGAGGAGGGTCGAGGGATAGAGATTAGGGGTGTTGTGTGGATCATCATGTTTCTTTTCTTTCTTCTGGATCAACACATGGAAAATTTTAGCTCTTCTCTGCTTTTTATGTTTGACTTGCTATATTAGGGCACAGCTCTGACCAGTGACCTAACAGCACTATCTGTTGCCTTATATGTAGCGCTGCACCTCTTCCATGCTTTACACTGCAGCGCTGCCCCTCTTCCATGCTTTAAACTGCAGCGCTGCCCCTCTTCCATGCTTTACACTGCAGCGCTGCCCCTCTTCCATGCTTTACACTGCAGCGCTGCCCCTCTTCCATGCTTTACACTGCAGCGCTGCCCCTCTTCCATGCTTTACACTGCAGCGTTGCCCCTCTTCCATGCTTTACACTGCAGCGTTGCCCCTCTTCCATGCTTTACACTGCAGCGTTGCACCTCTTCCATGCTTTACACTGCAGCGTTGCACCTCTTCCATGCTTTACACTGCAGCGCTGCCCCTCTTCCATGCTTTACACTGCAGCGCTGCCCCTCTTCCATGCTTTACACTGCAGCGCTGCCCCTCTTCCATGCTTTACACTGCAGCGCTGCCCCTCTTCCATGCTTTACACTGCAGCGTTGCACCTCTTCCATGCTTTACACTGCAGCCCTGCCCCTCTTCCATGCTTTACACTGCAGCGCTGCCCCTCTTCCATGCTTTACACTGCAGCGCTGCCCCTCTTCCATGCTTTACACTGCAGCGCTGCCCCTCTTCCATGCTTTACACTGCAGCGCTGCCCCTCTTCCATGCTTTACACTGCAGCACTGCTCATTCATATAGGCTGTACTGACCAGGCTCAGCAGGACCTCACTACACAGAGATACTAATTGATCAATTGTTATAATAGGGGCAAAGGAGTCCTAAAAGGGGATGCGGGGTCCAAATTTCCTGTATATGCCAAGTCCTTGTACCAGACTTGGGAAGAAGATTTGCAAAAATATCCACGACTGTCCAATTCATATCAATCAGAATGTCAAAAATCCATGTGTTCACTGCAGAAATACTTCAGTTCATATGAACGAGACCAACTTTGCTTTCTGGCGTGTGCGTTTTCATGTTACGAATCATTTGGCTGCTATGATGGTGGGTGGAGACCGAACTGCTGTGACTCACTGCTCCCCCTCCCTTTCTCCATAGACTTCTATGTAAGCCAGCACCTTAGCAAGTTTGTTTGTCTTGCTAGAAAGATGGAATTCAGCAGAGATTTCCCTGTGAAAGCAGTTTAGGAGGGCGGATGATTAGAGCCGAAGTAAGTGAATGAGCTCTGATAAGGTATATTACACACTGGGGGTCATTTACTAAGGGCCCGATTCGCGTTTTCCCGATGTGTTACCCGAATATTTCCGATTTGCGCCAATTTTCCCTGTATTGCCCCGGGTTTTTGGCGCATCGGCGCTGGCATGCACGCGACGGAAATCGGGGGGGGGGGGGGCGTGGCCGAACGAAAACCAGACGGATTCGGAAAAACCGCCGCATTTAAAAACCCGAAAGTGTCGCGGAGCTTGCACTCACCTTCATCCAGGATAGGCCGGTGTATTCCAGTGCGTTCCAATGCTCTTCAGCGCAGCAGTGCCACCTGGTGGACGGCGGAGGAACTGCCTTGATGAATCCCGGCCGGACCCGAATCCACCGCAGAGAACGCGCCACTGGATCGCGAACGGACCGGGTAAGTAAATCTGCCCCACTGTCTGGTAGTCATCGTCTTGTAGTTAACAAAAATGTAAGAGTTATTGAGAAGATTTTCACTTCTTCATGGTAATTTTTTCACCCAACAACCCCCCCGCCACCACCACCAATCATGTAAACCCCCAGTACTTCTGTACCTGACAAATCATAAAGATGGAATCACATAGAGAGTCCTCGGACCACCGGCTGTGATCAGTGGGCGACCTAGAGATCAATCCCCTTTTATATCCACTGATGTGAATGACTTTATAACCTCTCTATGCTTGATTTAAAGGAACCCCACAGATAATGAGAATCAGGGTTCCATTCCTTTAAATAAATGAAAAGGCTTTACTGTATCTTTATCTGGAGAAATAGGACCCCTCCCCCCCCCTTTTCATAATCTGTGGGGGTCCAGTGGTCAGGATTACATTAAATCTTGAGCAATCCCCTTTAAGACTGTTATATATTTATTTAAGTCTATATCTGATATGTCATTGTTCTATCTGCCTTACATCTATCTACTGTATTTCTATATTTCATATATATATATATATATATATATATATATCTTATATGTCTATATATCTCATATCTATCTATTATCAATGTCTGTATTATATGCATTTATATATTACATATTCCTAACTATCTCACCCAGTGTACTCATTGGGGCACATTTACTTATTCGTCCCTTGCGCGATCCCCGATCCGGAATATCCGACGACAATGCACTGTGCCACAATTCACTTAGATTGTGCGCCCGACATCCTGAATGTGTCGCTTCCCCGATCAGGCCCGGCGGAGTTCGCCATCTTCCTCCCGATGTATGTAAGTGCATGGCTTGCGACACAATTTTTAAGTTCAATCCCGGGTTTGTACGAAATCGCCGGATCGTCCTATGGCCGCCCCTCCCCCAAATTGTGTCGCCCATGAAAGCCAGCGTGCGACATAATCATCTGCTAAATACCTGTCCCAGTGGCGCGATACCTGAAAGCCCGACGGAAATGCGGCCGCGGGACCCTTAGTAAATAAGCCCCATTGAGTACCAGCACTTCTGCTTGAAACCTCAAGATCTTTCTTCTAATCTGCTCCATACAATTTAACAACTATCAGCTATGTACGTACCTCTATGGGATGACTGATGGTTATAGTGTATCTTTCCTTCGCATGCTACATAACTACTATCAGTGATTATAGTTATCAATCATGTTTCCATTCTTTCTAAACACTGATACATTGGGGCTCATTTACTAAGGGAAGGGTCCACGAACTACGATTCTGTCGGGTTTTCCCAAATATTTCTGTTTTGCGCCATATTGCCCGGGGTTTTTGGTGCACGCGTTCGGATTGTGGCGCGCCGTTGTAGGCTTGCATGCCACAGAAATCGGGGGCGTGGTCGTCTGACAACCCGACTGATTCGGACAAACTGCGGAATTTAAAAAACGAAATTTGTCGCAACATCACGCACTTACATGCACCAGGAAGAAGAAGGTGAACTCCGGCGGGCCTCTGCGCGGAAGCGACACATGCAGGAAATTAGACGCATGACCTTAGTGAATCGCGCCGGACAACGCATTGTGGGATCGCGACTGGACCGGGTAAGTAAATGTGCCCCATTGTATCTCTCCTCAGTGTTCTATAGAACCTGCCTTAGTAATGTACCTCTATAGCAGTGATGGCAAACCTTTTGGAGACCGAGTGCCCAAACTACAACCAAAATCCACTTATTTACTGTGGAGTGCCAACATGGCATTTTAAGCAGTAACTAATCGCTAACCGTTCTTCCACATTCTTCAATCATATCGCCCCCTTGAGGCCACCAACTCAGTTGAAAGAAAGGGGGCAAATCAAACTCTCATAGTAGCCTCTCACCAGGGTCTCTCTGTAGAGAAAGAATGGAGGGTCCAACAGTATGAGCTTCAAAGATAATGTAGTCCTGTCAACACCTTCTCACTTTTCCCACAGTTCCAAAGAAGTGTCACTTAAGTTGCCTAGGGCTGCAGGAAGATTTGGTCCTATTTGGTAAACTCTGTACTTGGGGCAATGGTCTGAGTGCCCACAGAAATGGCTCCGAGTGCCACCTCTGGCACCCGTGCCATAGGTTCGCCACCACTGCTCTATAGGATCAGTGAGTGTTCTAAAACTACTAACAGGGATGCATCTGTATACGATCAGTAACATATATTTATAGGATCAGTGATGGCATACCACCCAACATTCATAGCAGAGAAAAAGGGACAAAAGATGTGGTGCACTATGTGTGGTGCATTAATATTTTTTGCCCTAAGCCATGCCTTTTGCTCCGCCCCCACAAAGTATAATTTCCTAAGTGCCCTCCATCTCCCCCTCACATCGTGACCCCCAGGTCCCTGTCACATTGTAATCCCTCTGATATGGTCCCATTGTTAGTAAACACTTTGATACATTGTATCTCTACTCAGTGTTCTATATAATTATCAGTGATGCATCTGTATAGGATCAGTGATGGTTCTATTATTGGTATATACTGATACATTGTATCTTCCCTCAATGTTCTATATATCTACTATCAGCGATGTATCTGTATAGAATAAGTAACATATATGTATAGGATCAGTGATGGTCCCATCATTTCTAAACACTCTCATACATTGTATCTCTCCTCAGTTTTCTATATAATAGTATCAACTATGTATGTGTATAGGATTATTGATGTATCTGTATAGGTTCGGAAATGGTACCATCATTTAACAGCACACTCTTATACGTTGGGGAACATTTACTTACCTGGTCCAGTCGCGATCCCGTGGCGCGTTCTCCGACAAGGAATCGAGTCTGCCGGGATTCACTAAGGTCTGTGCGGCCGATATCCACCAGGTGTTGCTGCTGCGCCAAGGTCCGCCAGAGTTCACCTGCTTCTTCCCGGTGCATGTAAATCCTGATCTAGCGACGCAATTTTTTAAAAAAATTCCACAGTTTCTCCGAATCCGTTGGGTTGTCCGACGGCCACGCCCCCCAATTTCCTGTCGCCTGAAAGCCGGCACCGATACGTTCAAAAATGGTACCATCATTTAACAACACACTCTGATATAATGGGGCAGATTTACTTATCCGGTCCATTCGCGATCTCTGCGGCCGATTCGGGTCCGGCCAGGATTCACTAAGGCAGTTCCTACGATGTCCACCAGGTGGCGCTGCTGCGCTGAAGTTCCCCGGAATGCACTGATCTTCACCAAGCCGGACCAAGTGAAGGTAAGCGCGCTTTTTTTTTTTTTTAAATGCGGCGGTTTTTCCGAATCCGTCGGGTTTTCGTTCGGCCATCATTTGTATACACTCCTATACATTGTATCTCTCCCCAGTGTTCTATATAACTAAGATCAGGGAAGTATCTGTATAGTATCAGCGATATCCCATCATTTGTATACACTCCTATACATTGTATCTCTCCCCAGTGTTCTATATAACTACTATCAGGGATGTATATGTATAATATCAGTGATGTCCCATCATTTGTATACACTCCTATACATTGTATCTCTCCTCAGTGTTCTATAGAACTACTATCAGCGATGTATATGTATAGTATCAGTGATGTCCCATCATTTGTATACACTCCTATACATTGTATCTCTCCCCAGTGTTCTATATAACTACTATCAGGGATGTATCTGTATAGTATCAGTGATGTCCCATCATTTGTATACACTCCTATACATTGTATCTCTCCCCAGTGTTCTATAGAACTACTATCAGCGATGTATATGTATAGTATCAGTGATGTCCCATCATTTGTATACACTCCTATACATTGTATCTCTCCTCAGTGTTCTATATAACTACTATCAGGGATGTATCTGTATAATATCAGTGATGTCCCATCATTTGTATACACTCCTATACATTGCATCTCTCCTCAGTGTTCTATATAACTACTATCAGGGATGTATCTGTATAGTATCAGTGATGTCCCATCATTTGTATACACTCCTATACATTGTATCTCTCCCCAGTGTTCTATATAACTACTATCAGGGATGTATCTGTATAGTATCAGTGATTTCCCATCATTTGTATACACTCCTATACATTGTATCTCTCCCCAGTGTTCTATAGAACTACTATCAGCGATGTATATGTATAGTATCAGCGATATCCCATCATTTGTATACACTCCTATACATTGCATCTCTCCTCAGTGTTCTATATAACTACTATCAGGGATGTATCTGTATAGTATCAGTGATGTCCCATCATTTGTATACACTCCTATACATTGTATCTCTCCCCAATGTTCTATAGAACTACTATCAGCGATGTATATGTATAGTATCAGTGATGTCCCATCATTTGTATACACTCCTATACATTGTATCTCTCCCCAGTGTTCTATATAACTACTATCAGGGATGTATCTGTATAATATCAGTGATGTCCCATCATTTGTATACACTCCTATACATTGTATCTCTCCTCAGTGTTCTATATAACTACTATCAGGGATGTATCTGTATAATATCAGTGATGTCCCATCATTTGTATACACTCCTATACATTGCATCTCTCCTCAGTGTTCTATATAACTACTATCAGGGATGTATCTGTATAGTATCAGTGATGTCCCATTATTTGTATACACTCCTATACATTGTATCTCTCCCCAGTGTTCTATATAACTAAGATCAGGGAAGTATCTGTATAGTATCAGTGATGTCCCATCATTTGTATACACTCCTATACATTGTATCTCTCCCCAGTGTTCTATATAACTACTATCAGGGATGTATCTGTATAATATCAGTGATGTCCCATCATTTGTATACACTCCTATACATTGCATCTCTCCCCAGTGTTCTATATAACTACTATCAGGGATGTATCTGTATAATATCAGTGATGTCCCATCATTTGTATACACTCCTATACATTGTATCTCTCCCCAGTGTTCTATATAACTAGTATCAGGGATGTATATGTATAGTATCAGTGATGTCCCATCATTTGTATACACTCCTATACATTGTATCTCTCCCCAGTGTTCTATATAACTAAGATCAGGGATGTATCTGTATAATATCAGTGATGTCCCATCATTTGTATACACTCCTATACATTGTATCTCTCCCCAGTGTTCTATATAACTACAATCAGCATGTATCTGTATAGTATCAGTGATGTCCCATCATTTGTATACACTCCTATACAGTGTATCTCTCCCCAGTGTTCTATATAACTACTATCAGGGATGTATATGTATAATATCAGTGATGTCCCATCATTTGTATACACTCCTATACATTGTATCTCTCCCCAGTGTTCTATATAACTACTATCAGGGATGTATCTGTATAATATCAGTGATGTCCCATCATTTGTATACACTCCTATACATTGTATCTCTCCCCAGTGTTCTATATAACTAGTATCAGGGATGTATCTGTATAGTATCAGTGATGTCCCATCATTTGTATACACTCCTATACATTGTATCTCTCCCCAGTGTTCTATATAACTAAGATCAGGGAAGTATCTGTATAGTATCAGTGATGTCCCATCATTTGTATACACTCCTATACATTGTATCTCTCCCCAGTGTTCTATATAACTACAATCAGCGATGTATATGTATAGTATCAGTGATGTCCCATCATTTGTATACACTCCTATACATTGTATCTCTCCCCAGTGTTCTATATAACTACTATCAGGGATGTATCTGTATAATATCAGTGATGTCCCATCATTTGTATACACTCCTATACATTGTATCTCTCCCCAGTGTTCTATATAACTACTATCAGCGATGTATCTGTATAGTATCAGCGATATCCCATCATTTGTATACACTCCTATACATTGCATCTCTCCTCAGTGTTCTATATAACTACAATCAGCATGTATCTGTATAGTATCAGTGATGTCCCATCATTTGTATACACTCCTATACATTGTATCTCTCCCCAGTGTTCTATATAACTACTATCAGGGATGTATCTGTATAATATCAGTGATGTCCCATCATTTGTATACACTCCTATACATTGTATCTCTCCCCAGTGTTCTATATAACTACTATCAGCGATGTATCTGTATAGTATCAGCGATATCCCATCATTTGTATACACTCCTATACATTGCATCTCTCCTCAGTGTTCTATATAACTACAATCAGCATGTATCTGTATAGTATCAGTGATGTCCCATCATTTGTATACACTCCTATACATTGTATCACTCCCCAGTGTTCTATATAACTAATATCAGCGATGTATCTGTATAGTATCAGCGATATCCCATCATTTGTATACACTCCTATACATTGTATCTCTCCTCAGTGTTCTATATAACTACAATCAGCATGTATCTGTATAGTATCAGTGATGTCCCATCATTTGTATACACTCCTATACAGTGTATCTCTCCCCAGTGTTCTATATAACTACTATCAGGGATGTATCTGTATAATATCAGTGATGTCCCATCATTTGTATACACTCCTATACATTGTATCTCTCCCCAGTGTTCTATATAACTACTATCAGGGATGTATCTGTATAGTATCAGTGATGTCCCATCATTTGTATACACTCCTATACATTGCATCTCTCCCCAGTGTTCTATATAACTACTATCAGGGATGTATCTGTATAATATCAGTGATGTCCCATCATTTGTATACACTCCTATACATTGTATCTCTCCCCAGTGTTCTATATAACTACTATCAGGGATGTATCTGTATAATATCAGTGATGTCCCATCATTTGTATACACTCCTATACATTGTATCTCTCCCCAGTGTTCTATATAACTACTATCAGGGATGTATCTGTATAGTATCAGTGATGTCCCATCATTTGTATACACTCCTATACATTGCATCTCTCCCCAGTGTTCTATATAACTACTATCAGGGATGTATCTGTATAATATCAGTGATGTCCCATCATTTGTATACACTCCTATACATTGTATCTCTCCCCAGTGTTCTATATAACTACTATCAGGGATGTATCTGTATAATATCAGTGATGTCCCATCATTTGTATACACTCCTATACATTGTATCTCTCCCCAGTGTTCTATATAACTACTATCAGGGATGTATCTGTATAGTATCAGTGATGTCCCATCATTTGTATACACTCCTATACATTGTATCTCTCCCCAGTGTTCTATATAACTACTATCAGCGATGGTCCCATCTTTTGTAAACCCTGTGATACATTGTATGCCTCCCATCCTGTGTCCAGCAGGGGTGAGAGCCCGGCCCCCTGCCATGCCCCTTTATTGGAGCAGGGTGTGGTTAGAGCCCACTGCTGCTGTGGGAAATACACAGACACTTCGTTTCCTGCTTCCTAAGGCAGCTGGAGCTAAAGACAAGAGGAGACAGCAGAGACTGGGGCAGTGCAGGATGAAGGGGAAAAACTGATCAGTCAGCAGCACAGTGACTTCACTGTGTCCTCATACAGAGGGGGCACTGTGCACAGCTGCCCCCCACCCATGGCACTGGACAGCAGAAGAAAGCCCCCCTTCAATCATCCCCCAATGCTTTAGGACTGACACATTAGGAGGACTTTTTGATTTTTTTCTCTTTTTGCCTTTGATTGACACATCCACACACAAGGGGTCTTCTTCTCCTTATCCGGGCAGGATGAGTGAAGGCGAGGTGGTCTACGCTGGCTGGCTCAGAAAATCCCCCCCAGAGAAAAAGTTGAGGAGATATGTAAGTAGCCATGGGGAAGGAGGGGGCACTATTAATGTAATAATTGCATTGTCTCTGACAGGTCTGGAGGGGGGTGGGGTGGGGGGATCTCTCCAGCACCTGTCACAGGTGCACGCATTGTAAACACAGGGACATCCATCACCTGTTAACCCCTCCCTTTCCAACACACCCATTGCTTTTGTATTGAGAGTTCAACTTTTTTTTTTTAACCAGAGGCTAGGATGGGGTTAATTAAGTATTGTGTTTGTATGGTGGGGGTGTACTGTGTTTGGGAGGCCATTTAACAAGTTTGACCAGTTGGATTTAAGAGTTGGTGGCATTAACCCTTAACTGCAGGGATAACCCCCGTTAAGCCACATTATGGGTTAATAATTGTTTCGTACATCTCTGCTTTGTGTGTATAGGGGCAGAGCTGTAATGGAAGCTGATGCTCTTATCCATCACAGGCCAATGGGAAATTAACCAATTAGCTCCCTGTGAAGAGGGTGTGGATGCTGGGGTGGTGGGGGGATATGGAGCTTCCATCCCCCTACCCTGCATTAGGTGCTGTAGGACTACAAATCTCAGCCTGACCATTCCTGGGTGTCACCCAGCCTGGACCATCCAGCCAGGAATGATGTTGCAATTTCTGCTTCACCCAACATCACCCATCACACTATAGAGTATAGCATCTTGTCTTGGGATATGGGGAGTCTGTCACCCTTCCCATGGAATGATACATATATGATACTGGTGGAACGATTCATGATGTATCATGTTGAGGTTGCGTTGACCTGAAGGAGAGGTGATGGTGTTTTTGTGTAGCAGGAGGGGTAGATCGTGCCCTAAAAGCGGGTGATGGATTACCCTCTATGCACCTAGATATTTCTAGAAATTCACATGGTCTCTTATCTGAAGTTTAGAATTTTGCATGAAACGTGTGAAAGAACATTAGGGGTATATGGGGGGTCTCTTACCATCAATGGTGGTGACTGTAGATGACAGGGGTCCAGCAGCCCACACCACTACACGCTATACGGGACTCTTTGTTAAAAGTGTCTGATGTTGCAGAAATATAAAAAAATTGAAGAACAAGCAGTGAGCAGATCCCCCTCTATGGATCTCTTATCAGGAGGGCCCATAGTGATCTCATGTGTGCAGTCACAGCGATGACCTTGACGCTGTTGTCCATGTAGGAGATCACTTTCTAATCAATAAGATCATCCACAGGCAGAATGTATCTGCTCTCTGTGCAGTGGTGATGGGATGTAGCGGAGAGGTGTATGTTATAGGCTCAAATATGAGATGCTGCAGAGAATGTGGTGAATTTGTATTAATAGTATCCGAGCAGAGATTGTATATAGCATGGGGACCAGAGTCACGTGACATCCCTTCTAAAGCTGTGGTCTATAGCAGTTTTATTCTTGTACATAGGTGGTAGTATTATAGTAGTTATATTCTTGTACATAGGTGGCAGTATTATAGTAGTTATATTCTTGTACATAGGGGCAGTATTATAGTAGTTATATTCTTGTACATAGGTGGCAGTATTATAGTAGTTATATTCTTGTACATAGGGGGCAGTATTATAGTAGTTATATTCTTGTACATAGGGGGCAGTATTATAGTAGTATTCTTGTACATAGGGGGCAGTATTATAGTAGTTATATTCTTGTACATAGGGGCAGTATTATAGTAGTTATATTCTTGTACATAGGGGGCAATATTATAGTAGTTATATTCTTGCACATAGGGGGCAGTATTATAGTAGTTATAGTCTTGTACATAGGGGACAGTATTATAGTAGTTATATTCTTGTACATAGGGGGCAGTATTATAGTAGTTATATTCTTGTACATAGGGGGCAGTATTATAGTAGTTATATTCTTGTACATAGGGGGCAGTATTATAGTAGTTATATTCTTGTACATAGGGGGCAGTATTATAGTAGTTATATTCTTGTACCTAGGGGGCAGTATTATAGTAGTTATATTCTTGCACATAGGGGGCAGTATTATAGTAGTTATATTCTTGCACATAGGGGGCAGTATTATAGTAGTTATAGTCTTGCACATAGGGGGCAGTATTATAGTAGTTATATTCTTGTACATAGGGGGCAGTATTATAGTAGTTATATTCTTGTACATAGGGGGCAGTATTATAGTAGTTATATTCTTGTACATAGGGGGCAGTATTATAGTAGTTATATTCTTGTACATAGGGGGCAGTATTATAGTAGTTATATTCTTGTACATAGGGGGCAGTATTATAGTAGTTATATTCTTGTACATAGGGGGCAGTATTATAGTAGTTATAATCTTGTACATAGGGGGCAGTATTATAGTAGTTATATTCTTGTACATAGGGAGAAGTATTATAGTAGTTATATTCTTGTACCTAGGGGGCAGTATTATAGCAGTTATATTCTTGTACATAGGGAGCAGTATTATAGCAGTTATATTCTTGTACCTAGGGGGCAGTATTATAGCAGTTATATTCTTGTACCTAGGGGGCAGTATTATAGCAGCTATAGTCTTGTACCTAGGGGGCAGTAGTATAGCAGTTATAGTCTTGTACCTAGGGGGCAGTAGTATAGCAGTTATAGTCTTGTACCTAGGGGGCAGTAGTATAGCAGTTATAGTCTTGTACCTAGGGGGCAGTAGTATAGCAGTTATAGTCTTGTACATAGGGGGCAGTAGTATAGCAGTTATAGTCTTGTACCTAGGGGGCAGTAGTATAGCAGTTATAGTCTTGTACCTAGGGGGCAGTAGTATAGCAGTTATAGTCTTGTACCTAGGGGGCAGTAGTATAGCAGTTATAGTCTTGTACCTAGGGGGCAGTAGTATAGCAGTTATAGTCTTGTACCTAGGGGGCAGTAGTATAGCAGTTATAGTCTTGTACATAGGGGGCAGTAGTATAGCAGTTATAGTATTTTACGTTGTTGGTTATTAGTTGTATTATTATACCTATAAACTAGTATTAGAGTAGTTACATTAATGATTTCAGGATCTCCACTTTTATACCAACTTGTTGGGGAGGATTTAGCAAGCGCTGGCACATTGGGGCACATTTACTTACCCGGTCCTGTCACGTTCTCCGAGGTGCGTTGTCCAACGAGGATGAAGTCCAGCGCGATTCACTAAGATTGTGCGCCCGATATCCTGCAGGTGTCGCTTCCCCTCTCAGGTCCGCCGGAGTTCACCTTCTTCTTCCCAGTGCATGTAATTGCTTGGTCTTGCAATACAATTAGAATTTTAAATCCCGCGCTTAGTCCGAATCAGTCGGTTGTCCAACAGCCACACCCCTGATTTCTGTCGCATGAAAGTCGGCGCCAAAATCCGATTGCTTGCGCCAAAAACCCCTGTTAAATACAGCGCAAATCGGAACTAGTCGGGAAACCAGGAAATGCGGTGTGCGGGCCCTTAATAAATCTGCGCCAAAGTATGATGCAGCAGGACTGTGAAAAGATAACTTTTGTTCCAAGTCTCTAGCACCAGCAAAAACTTTCAGCCTGAAACGATTTCTGCATTGAGCTGTACATACCCTCCTGCAATATAACTCTGAATCCGCATATGTGAGTGCCGAAACACCTGCTCAGGTGCTGCAGAATGAGAATAACAGTTCATATTTCACAGTCCTGCTGTTACTAACCACATACTCAATGATTACACATCTCTTTAAGAAAAATATACCTAACACTGACTGGATAATAAATCATATTTCACAGTCCTCCTGCTACTAACATACACAAAGATCTCATTACACATCTCTCCACGGACCATGTATAACGCAGCTGCATTCTGCATGGTTACACCTTCTGATAAATTTATTTAGAAATGGTCTTCTAATTTGGATCACAGCCCTTGGTGCCTGTCTCCTGTGCCCCATTTAATCGCTGTGACTCAATGCATTCCTATGGCAGTCACTGTGGGTCTTACCAAAAATGACCCTAAATAGCTCTGGGACATGACTCTATTTTCTGTTTGGTGAAGTGAGAAATTTTTTGCCTTAGTAAGCCAGATATTTCCAAATTTAGAAAAAAAAATACTTTATAAATGCTGATGTGGCCAAGAACAAAATTCAGCCACGTGTCCAGCTTATAAAACTGATATCAGTCACATATGGATGGAAATGTTCTCTGGGGTTTCTCAGCACTGGAGATATGGGGAAAGGATTTTTTGAGACTTTTTTTTCAGAAGTATATAACTAAATATAACTACTATAATACTGCCCCCTATGTACTAGAATATAACTACTATAATACTGCCCCCTATGTACAGGAATATAACTACTATAATACTGCCCCCTATGTACAAGAATATAACTACTATAATACTGCCCCCTATGTACAAGAATATAACTACTATAATAGTGCTCCTATGTACAAGAATATAACTACTATAATACTGCCCCCTATGTACAAGAATATAACTACTATAATACTGCCCCCTATGTACAAGAATATAACTACTATAATACTGCCCCCTATGTACAAGAATATAACTACTATAATACTGCCCCCTATGTACAAGAATATAACTACTATAATACTGCCCCCTATGTACAAGAATATAACTACTATAATACGGCCCCCTATGTACAAGAATATAACTACTATAATACGGCCCCCTATGTACAAGAATATAACTACTATAATACTGCCCCCTATGTACAGGAATATAACTACTATAATACGGACCCCTATGTACAAGAATATAACTACTATAATACGGCCCCCTATGTACAAGAATATAACTACTATAATACTGCCCCCTATGTACAAGAATATAACTACTATAATACTGCCCCCTATGTACAAGAATATAACTACTATAATACTGCCCCCTATGTACAAGAATATAACTACTATAATACAGCCCCCTATGTACAAGAATATAACTACTATAATACAGCCCCCTATGTACAAGAATATTACTACTATAATACAGCCCCTATGTACAAGAATATTACTACTATAATACTGCCCCCTATGTACAAGAATATAACTACTATAATACTGCCCCCTATGTACAAGAATATAACTACTATAATACTGCCCCCTATGTACAAGAGTATAACTACTATAATACTGACCCCTGTGTACAGGAATATAACTACTATAATACTGACCCCTATGTACAAGAATATAACTACTATAACACTGCCCCTATGTACAAGAATATAACTACTATAATACTGCCCCCTATGTACAAGACTATAACTACTATAATACTGCCCCTATGTACAAGCATGTAACTATCATACTCCTACCTGTGATGCCTGTGCATTTATGGTTTTATTAACATTCCCTCTGGTGCTTGTGCTCTCTCCTGTAATTAGAGCCGTTTATCATTGAGGAATACTTTTCATTTGTGTCGCATTAATATGACTTGATGAAATGATGGTTATCACATGTCTAATATTACGCTGTCACAGAGTTGGAACTTCTGCTGCCACAAATGAAGGATTCTATTAAGCTTCATATAATGAGTGCATACATATTGTAATTTGTATTGAGTGGTAGGGAGTGACAAATTTTGTAAATTTTAATATGCAATGGTGTTATGCGATAGAAATTATTTAGGAATATGCTGAAGTATACCCAAATTAAAAATACAAAAAAAAAACCTCTTGCTCTAGCACCCACCACCAGGTGGCACTCAGGAAGGTATTACACACTGGGTTATTCAGTGTAATGTATAGACTGTATGCAGTAAGCTCAGAGTTTCCTTTTTCTGACTGGTTTTATTTTGAAATGGACTGGAATGTGGATGTTCGGATAAGTAATGGAACAAACCATTGTGCTTTTATTCAGATCTTCCTTACTGCTCCTCCTCCCCTCTCACAGCATACACTGACAGAGAATAAGACTCTGCATCCCGCTACTCCTTGTCTTCTATGTACTGTTTTATTGTATCTGGATGTTTGGGCTAGGACTATGGATATTAGGATGAGAGACGGAACTTATTATTGTGCTGTGAACTAAATAGATTTCTCTTGCTGCTATTCTTCTTCTTTCGCAGCATACAAAAAAGAGAGTAAGACATTGCAGCTGCAGCCCCCTTTCTCCCTCCCTTTTGTCTACTATTAACTGTTTGACTGTAACTGAATTTTTTGGTTAGGACCTAAAGTCTACTCCTCTCACAGAGAATAAAACAGAGAACACTTCTCCACACTTTTCAGTTCCCTATACTTCTCAAATCTACATTCCTGCTCTTCCTCCTCTCTCACAGCATACACTCACAGTGAAAAAGACTCTACGTCTCTCTCTTCTCTCCTCTTCATTTTGTAATATTGTGTTTATGTATTGTTCTTGGATTATTTGGGAAGCTGATAATGTAGGAATAAGAGACAGAACGTCCCTTCTTTTTCCCTCACTCACAGAAAATAAGACTCTGCAGCTGTCCCTGTCCCTGCTTCTCCCCTCTCCTCTTTTCTCCTCCTTTTTGTCTTATATAATTTTTTTAAGTTATTGTGGGGTAGACTGTGAATGTAAGAATAAGGGACAGAACAGACTATTGTGCTTGGATCTTTTTAAGTCTGTCTTGCTCTTCTTCCTCTCTCACAGCATACACTCTCAGAGAATAAGACTCTGCAGCCGCACCTCCCTCCTCGTGTCCTTCTTGTCTACTATTTACTGTTTTACCGTAACTGGAATTTTGAATGAGACCGAGGAGCTTAGGATATGTAGTTCTGTTTGCAATTAAGAAAACAATTCTCTTGAACTGGACAAAAAGTCCAGTCACAAGTCAGGATAGAAAATGGAACAGTAAAACAATAGCACAACAATATGCAAATTGAATTATGCGATGAGATAAATAAAAAAAAAATAAACTATAGTTTAAATAGTCCATAAGGAGATGGGGGTAGGTTTATGAAGATTTATCTAGGCATAGAAAATAATAAATATTATGCATCAAACATGTGTAATCATGGTTATTATGGATTATTGAGCATGTATATGGATTAATAATATGATTGATCACTGTATTGTATGAAAATTGAAAAAAATATTTTTAAAAAATGAGCTTAGGACAGAACTGACCATTGTACTGCAAACTTGTTAGAGCTCTTTAGCTGCTCTTCCTCCTCTCTCACAGTATACAATCACAGGGAACAAGACTCTGCAGCTCCATCTCCCTAGTTTTCTCTGTCAACTAATTACAGTTTGATTATACTTGGATCAGGGCTGCAGATTTTAAATCCCTCTCATTTCGTCTTGTCATATTAATCAATTAATTTTCTATGTTAGTGCGGCCATTTCATGGTTTTTCTCTTATCACACTTGCTAGCAAGAAGTTGCTTGGTTGATCACAAATTTGGCTTGTCCTGCCCCATCATTTGGCATTCTGGCTTCTATGATTACAAAATTTAGCAGCAATGCAAGTAACACAATAAAGTTGTATGACAAATCCAGCTCTGCTACCTCTGCTGGCGATCAGTGTCTTGTCTTGCTCCCCTTGTATTTAGGCTGTAATCCCCCTTTTATGTGTAACATGATCGGTTCCCTGACACTTCCTTTCATCAGGTCTCTAATTTAGCTTCCTTACCCCTGTATCATGCGGGACAGACCACTTCTACACATCATCACCTGGGCCGGTGGTACTGGGGGGCTCTGTGGGCTTATGAAGGGTAATGTTATATGTGCACTATATAGTGATAATAGGGCACTGTATGGTAATATTATTATGTAGTGGTATGTATGTACTTTATGGTAATATTATGTGGACATATTATTTGAGCATTATGTAGTGACGTCCGCAAAGGATATTCAAACTATATGGGTATTCAGAAGATGCCTTTCAGCACTGTATGGTATTATTGTATGGGAGTTATGTGGTGGTATGTGAGTATTACATAAGGGAATATATGCACCATATGGTACTATTATGTGGTTATTATGTACTGATAGCTGGACACTATATGGTACTATTATGTGGGCATTATGTGTTAGTGGGCACTATGTGGTACTATTATGTGGGCATTATGTGTTAGTGGGAACTATGTGGTGCTATTATGTGGGCATTATGTGCTAGTGGGCACTATGTGGTACTATTATGTGGGCATTATGTGTTAGTGGGAACTATTTGGTACTATTATGTGGGCATTATGTGCTGTGAGCACTATGTAGTGCTAATATGTGGGCACTATGTGGTACTATTATGTGGGCATTATGTGCTAGTGGGCACTATGTGGTGCTATTATGTGGGCATTATGTGCTAGTGGTCACTATGTGGTACTATTATGTGGGCATTATGTGCTAGTGGGCACTATGTGGTACTATTATGTGGGCATTATGTACTAATAACTGGGCACTATATGGTACTATTGTGTGGGCATTATGTGCTAGTGGGCACTATGTGGTACTATTATGTGGGCATTATGTGCTAGTGGGCACTATGTGATACTATTATGTGGCCATTATGTATTAATAACTGGGCACTATATGGTACTATTATGTGGGCATTATGTGCTAGTGGGCACTATGTGGTACTATTATGTGGGCATTATGTGCTAGTGGGCACTATGTGATACTATTATGTGGGCATTATGTGCTAGTGGGCACTATGTGGTACTATTATGTGGGCATTATGTACTAATAACTGGGCACTATATGGTACTATTGTGTGGGCATTATGTGCTAGTGGGCACTATGTGGTGCTATTATGTGGGCATTATGTGCTAGTGGGCACTATGTGATACTATTATGTGGCCATTATGTACTAATAACTGGGCACTATATGGTACTATTATGTGGGCATTATGTGCTAGTGGGCACTATGTGGTGCTATTATGTGGGCATTATGTGCTAGTGGGCACTATGTGGTGCTATTATGTGGGCATTATGTGCTAGTGGGCACTATGTGGTACTATTATGTGGCCATTATGTACTAATAACTGGGCACTATATGGTACTATTATGTGGGCATTATGTGCTAGTGGGCACTATGTGGTGCTATTATGTGGGCATTATGTGCTAGTGGGCACTATGTGGTGCTATTATGTGGGCATTATGTGCTAGTGGGCACTATGTGGTGCTATTATGTGGGCCTTATGTGCTAGTGGTCACTATGTGGTACTATTATGTGGGCATTATGTGCTAGTGGGCACTATGTGGTACTATTATGTGGGCATTATGTACTAATAACTGGGCACTATATGGTACTATTGTGTGGGCATTATGTGCTAGTGGGCACTATGTGGTGCTATTATGTGGGCATTATGTGCTAGTGGGCACTATGTGGTACTATTATGTGGCCATTATGTACTAATAACTGGGCACTATGTGATACTATTATGTGGCCATTATGTACTAATAACTGGGCACTATATGGTACTATTATGTGGGCATTATGTGCTAGTGGGCACTATGTGGTACTATTATGTGGGCATTATGTGCTAGTGGGCACTATGTGATACTATTATGTGGCCATTATGTATTAATAACTGGGCACTATATGGTACTATTATGTGGGCATTATGTGCTAGTGGGCACTATGTGGTACTATTATGTGGGCATTATGTGCTAGTGGGCACTATGTGGTACTATTATGTGGGCATTATGTGCTAGTGGGCACTATGTGGTACTATTATGTGGGCATTATGTGCTAGTGGGCACTATGTGGTACTATTATGTGGGCATTATGTGCTAGTGGGCACTATGTGGTACTATTATGTGGGCATTATGTGCTAGTGGGCACTATGTGGTACTATTATGTGGGCATTATGTACTAATAACTGGGCACTATATGGTACTATTATGTGGACATTATGTGCTAGTGGGCACTATGTGGTACTATTATGTGGGCATTATGTGCTAGTGGGCACTATGTGGTACTATTATGTGGGCATTATGTGCTAGTGGGCACTATGTGGTACTATTATGTGGGCATTATGTGCTAGTGGGCACTATGTGGTACTATTATGTGGGCATTATGTGCTAGTGGGCACTATGTGGTACTATTATGTGGGCATTATGTGCTAGTGGGCACTATGTGGTGCTATTATGTGGGCATTATGTGCTAGTGGTCACTATATGGTACTATTATATGAGCATTATCTAGATCTTGGCTACTTGGTCTCTGACCTATTCAGCGGTCTTTGGGTATCATCGTTGAGTTGAATGGCAGCACCTCGCAGATGTAGTAGAGCTGAGTTTGTAATTTTGTTTCTTAAATGTGCAGTCTTAGATGAGATTATTAAATAAATCTGCAGTAAATTTTGGATATTAGGTCTCGCCCTGGGGACTATCCAAACTTTTCGGAGCACCCTCTTTTGGGTAGCGTTTTCCCTTTTCAGTTTGAGATTTTTTTTTAAGATTGTTACAGAAATTTCCAGATTGTTTGCAAATAATGTTAGGAAGGAAAACTCCAGCCTAGGGATGGGTATAACACATCGGGGGAGATGTATCCTAAATGTCTGAGGTAAAACTGTTCTGGTTGCCAATTATAACCAGTCAGAGCTCAGCTTTCATTTTATAAACAGCTGTGGGGAAATGAAAGCTGAGCTCTGGTTGGTTGCCATGGACAGTTCCGTTCTCAGACACTGTACAAAACTGATAGACTAAGTGGGGGAGATTTATCAGAAGTGTCCCTTTAAATAGGTCACCCATTCAGCCCTGCTACATCTATATAGCATATGCTCAATAAAGCAAGTGCCTCTCACTCAGTCCAGCTGTGACCGAAGGGTTAACGGCGCAGAGATACCGCAGCTGGCCTACATATCGGCACATCCATTAGTTCCTTTTTTTAGGGGCTTTGTGTAAGTGTAAAGGGAATTGGGCTTTAATGCAGTAACAGGAGAGGATTAGAGCGTGTGGCGCTCCCCTGGGCCTTGAAATGCAGGAACCTTCATCAATACAACCCGCCTCCCATCATCACATGTCCCCCCCCTGATCGATAGCCGGCCCACCCTGACCAGGACCCTTCCCCCTCTGTCCTCTGCAGGGGACGAGATATGATGGGACATCACCGCCAGGAGTCCTGTACTCGCTCCACTACCTCTGCCGCCTGCAGCACATGAGCCTATAGATTAAAAAAAAAAAAAAAATATATATATATATATATATATATTAGTTTTTATTTGTTATTTCTATCATTTTTTTCTGTAATAATTTCTATATTTTCTGTTTTACATTTGCTGGATGATGTTTGGGTACTATAGTGGTGGTCAAAGGGGATCATGGGGTTTCTATGTCAGAAATCCAAGGATCAGTCTTGAATTCTTACCGAATTCAGACATAAGAATTCACCTCCTCTCTATAGACATTTACCTGAACTGCCCCCTCCTCTCTATAGACATTTACCTGAACTGCCCCCTCCTCTCTATAGACATTTACCTGAACTGCCCCCTCCTCTCTATAGACATTTACCTGAACTGCCCCCTCCTCTCTATAGACATTTACCTGAACTGCCCCCTCCTCTCTATAGACATTTACCTGAACTGCCTCCTCCTCTCTATAGACATTTAGCTCAACTGCCTCCTCCTCTCTATAGACATTTAGCTCAACTGCCCCCTGCTCTCTATAGACATTTAGCTCAACTGCCCCCTCCTCTCTATAGACATTTAGCTCAACTGCCCCCTCCTCTCTATAGACATTTAGCTCAACTGCCCCCTCCTCTCTATAGACATTTAGCTCAACTGCCCCCTCCTCTCTATAGACATTTACCTGAACTGCCCCCTCCTCTCTATAGACATTTACCTGAACTGCCCCCTCCTCTCTATAGACATTTACCTGAACTGCCCCCTCCTCTCTATAGACATTTACCTGAACTGCCCCCTCCTCTCTATAGACATTTACCTGAACTGCCCCCTCCTCTCTATAGACATTTACCTGAACTGCCCCCTCCTCTCTATAGACATTTACCTGAACTGCCCCCTCCTCTCTATAGACATTTACCTGAACTGCCTCCTCCTCTCTATAGACATTTAGCTCAACTGCCTCCTCCTCTCTATAGACATTTAGCTCAACTGCCCCCTGCTCTCTATAGACATTTAGCTCAACTGCCCCCTCCTCTCTATAGACATTTACCTGAACTGCCCCCTCCTCTCTATAGACATTTACCTGAACTGCCCCCTCCTCTCTATAGACATTTACCTGAACTGCCCCCTCCTCTCTATAGACATTTACCTGAACTGCCCCCTCCTCTCTATAGACATTTACCTGAACTGCCCCCTCCTCTCTATAGACATTTACCTGAACTGCCCCCTCCTCTCTATAGACATTTACCTGAACTGCCTCCTCCTCTCTATAGACATTTAGCTCAACTGCCCCCTCCTCTCTATAGACATTTAGCTCAACTGCCTCCTCCTCTCTATAGACATTTAGCTCAACTGCCCCCTGCTCTCTATAGACATTTAGCTCAACTGCCCCCTGCTCTCTATAGACATTTAGCTCAACTGCCCCCTCCTCTCTATAGACATTTAGCTCAACTGCCCCCTCCTCTCTATAGACATTTAGCTCAACTGCCCCCTCCTCTCTATAGACATTTAGCTCAACTGCCCCCTCCTCTCTATAGACATTTAGCTCAACTGCCCCCTCCTCTCTATAGACATTTAGCTCAACTGCCCCCTCCTCTCTATAGACATTTAGCTCAACTGCCCCCTCCTCTCTATAGACATTTAGCTCAACTGCCCCCTCCTCTCTATAGACATTTAGCTCAACTGCCCCCTCCTCTCTATAGACATTTAGCTCAACTGCCCCCTCCTCTCTATAGACATTTAGCTCAACTGCCCCCTCCTCTCTATAGACATTTAGCTCAACTGCCCCCTCCTCTCTATAGACATTTAGCTCAACTGCCCCCTCCTCTCTATAGACATTTAGCTCAACTGCCCCCTCCTCTCTATAGACATTTAGCTCAACTGCCCCCTCCTCTCTATAGACATTTAGCTCAACTGCCCCCTCCTCTCTATAGACATTTAGCTCAACTGCCCCCTCCTCTCTATAGACATTTAGCTCAACTGCCCCCTCCTCTCTATAGACATTTACCTCAACTGCCCCCTCCTCTCTATAGACATTTACCTCAACTGCCCCCTCCTCTCTATAGACATTTACCTCAACTGCCCCCTCCTCTCTATAGACATTTACCTCAACTGCCCCCTCCTCTCTATAGACATTTACCTCAACTGCCCCCTCCTCTCTATAGACATTTACCTCAACTGCCCCCTCCTCTCTATAGACATTTACCTCAACTGCCCCCTCCTCTCTATAGACATTTACCTCAACTGCCCCCTTTCTCTCCACAGTTGTATACCTGTACTGCCCCCGCCTGCCCCCCTCCTCTCCATAGACGGGTACCTGATCTCCCATCCCCCTCCATAGACGGGTACCTGATCTCCCACCCCCCTCCTCTCCATAGACGGGTACCTGATCTCCCATCCCCCTCCCCTCCATAGACGGGTACCTGATCTCCCACCCTCCTCCTCTCCATAGACGGGTACCTGATCTCCCATCCCCCTCCATAGACGGGTACCTGATCTCCCACCCTCCTCCTCTCCATAGACGGGTACCTGATCTCCCACCCCCCTCCTCTCCATAGACGGGTACCTGATCTCCCATCCCCCTCCTCTCCATAGACGGGTACCTGATCTCCCATCCCCCTCCCCTCCATAGACGGGTACCTGATCTCCCACCCTCCTCCTCTCCATAGACGGGTACCTGATCTCCCATCCCCCTCCTCTCCATAGACGGGTACCTGATCTCCCACCCCCCTCCTCTCCATAGACGGGTACCTGATCTCCCATCCCCCTCCTCTCCATAGACGGGTACCTGATCTCCCATCCCTCTCCTCTCCATAGACGGGTACCTGATCTCGCACTCCTCTCCATAGACAGGTACCTGATCTTCCCCCCCTCCTTTCCATAGACGGGTACCTGATCTCCCACCCTCCTCCTCTCCATAGACGGGTACCTGATCTCCCACCCCCCTCCTCTCCATAGACGGGTACCTGATCTCCCATCCCCCTCCCCTCCATAGACGGGTACCTGATCTCCCACCCTCCTCCTCTCCATAGACGGGTACCTGATCTCCCATCCCCCTCCATAGACGGGTACCTGATCTCCCACCCTCCTCCTCTCCATAGACGGGTACCTGATCTCCCACCCCCCTCCTCTCCATAGACGGGTACCTGATCTCCCATCCCCCCTCCTCTCCATAGACGGGTACCTGATCTCCCATCCCCCTCCTCTCCATAGACGGGTACCTGATCTCCCACCCTCCTCCCCTCCATAGACGGGTACCTGATCTCCCATCCCCCTCCTCTCCATAGACGGGTACCTGATCTCCCACCCCCCTCCTCTCCATAGACGGGTACCTGATCTCGCACTCCTCTCCATAGACAGGTACCTGATCTGGCCCCCTCCTCTCCAGACAGGTACCTGATCTTCCCCCCCTCCTTTCCATAGACGGGTACCTGATCTCCCACCCCCTCCTCTCCATAGACAGGTACCTGATTTGCCTCCTTCTTCACCATAGACAGGTACCTGATCTCCCACCCCCCTCCTCTCCATAGACGGGTACCTTATTTGCCCCCCTCTTTCTCACAGACATATGATGCCCCACCCACTATAGACGTATAATGCACGGACCTCCGTCAGTGTTGGGTCATTGTAGTAGATAATGAATTGCCTCCTGCAGACTATGTGCTATCATTGTCTGCAGGGAGACAGCTGGGTGACACACTCGAGGCCTGCAGATCCCGCTCCTGGAGCAGATGGTGAATGGATATAGCACGCGTTATTTATTTATTTGTAGATGGTATCGGTATCTAACAAGGTGACTGTCATATCGTCGTGGCCTGGAATATTCCGTCTGCTCCATAGTCAGATTGCAGAGATAGCACTTTCCTGGCTGAGCTCATCACTGCTCTGTCCTGCCTTATTCTCCTGCTAGTAATGAGATATGATATTCCAGTATGTCTCACCTCTTCCGTGGTGGCCCAGTAACAGGAGCTTTTAAGGACCTGCCACAGTAGTGGAGAGTTTCAACTTTTTCCCTGGTTGGTCTCTGAGAGCTGTTGGCTTGGAGGACACTTCACCAGTATGGCCTTCATTCTGGTGACCCAGAAAAGGAAACTTTAGGGCTCCTACTTGGTGGCACAGGAGAGGAAACTTTAGTTTTTCACCCTGGTGGCCCAAGAAAGGAAACCTTTGGCCTTATTCCTGGGGGCCCAGGAGAGGAAACCTTTGTCCTTCTTCCTGGTGGCACAGGAGAGGAAACCTTTGGCCTTCTTCCTGGTGGCCCAGGAGAGGAAACCTTTTGGCCTTCTTCCTGGTGGCTCTGGAGAGGAAACCTTTGGCCTTCTTCCTGTTGGCCCTAGAGAAGGAACTTTTGACCTGCTACCTGGTGGCCCATGAGAGAGAAAAGTTTGGTCTTTAGGCTTTCTCCCTGGTGGCCCAGTAAAAAAAAAAACTCTTGGCCTTTTATTGGAGGGTAAGTGGAAGAAGTACACCTTCCATGAGGGGAGTTGAGCCTCTTGCTTCAGGCGTCAGGAATTGTAGGCAACATCAAGGACACAGTCCGCATCAGTCGTAGTACATACTGATCAAGGAATAGTTCTTCTAGCAGTTTATCTGTCCTACTTAAAAATACTACTTAATAAAGATACATTCTTAAATAAGAATAAATAGATTATGTGCACGGAGAGACGCTGCAGCCTTTCCAGTATAAACTCCTAGTGACAAGGATTACTCCTCTACATAGGCCGCGGCAGCCATGGTCGTCCTGATGCCTCCTCTGGTTGTCGCTTTCAGATCTTCTAGTTCAGTGTTAAGTTTACACCTGATGTCCGTATGGGTGGGTGACACTGCATGATCATTGGGGGAGGTATCTTTCTATAGTTCCCATCTGACATCAGGGACCTTAACATCACCCCTGGCCAGTTGTTGGGCATGAAAGTAGTAGCAGGACCCTGGTCCCATTGCATTAGAGGGTCCCTGGATGTCAGTTGGGTCTCTGATTTCTCAGAATAAATATTTCCAGGAAGGGCGTATGATTTGGCGCTCTGGGGTCAGGGGGACGCTGTGGTCCCTCTGACATGACAGGCTATTAGGGACACATCAGGCCGTGCGGGATTGTTGGCCTCTTGCTGTCTACATGAATCACATCATTAGAATCAGATTGCTTGTGTCTTTTAATTACCACCTCCAGCTCGTTCTCCCTCTTCCTAGAATGTTTTTTTTTTGTTCCATGAAAGTAAATTACATTCTGCATAATTTACACGGAATCGCCGCTTCCTGCACCGGACCAATAACACGTCTGCCAGGAGCGGGGCGCTGCTGGTGGAACAGCCGCTAGATTATCTATAATCCATGGCGACTCAACCTACAATGTGTTCACAGGTCTGTAAATTGTTTTAATATTTGTTTGTGGGATCATTTTTTATATTATCTGTATCATGGTATTTAAAGGGAACCTGTCACCAGGGACCTCATTTTCACTAAAGACAGATTGTAAAAGCCCATGACACCTGCAGTGCACATCTGCCTCCCTGCCTTTTCTAAGCATTTGCATCACAATATAATTGTGTGTTATAACTTACTCTTGCATCCTGACAAAATCCTGGGGTAGTCACAGGGGTTGGGCTTTGGTTTGGATGCATTTCAAAAAACAACATGTGACTTGTCTGAGCTGCAGGCTGCCTCCATCTTTGTGCTCCTGTACAGCTCCTCCCTATCCCACTGATGTCATCTCACCAGGCTGTGACCACTGAGAAGGAGCAGGAGGTGGAGCTGTACAGGAGCACGAAGGTGGGGGCTAAAATCTGAGGAGGGAGTAACACAGACAAGGCACATGTTGTTTTTTGAAATGCAGCCAAACCAAAGCCCAACCCCTGTGGCTACCCCAGGATTTTGTCAGGGTGCAAGAGTAAGTTATAACACACAATTATATTGTAATGCAAATGCTTATAAAAGGCAGAAAGGCAGATTTGCACTGCAAGTGTAACAAGCTTCAGCAACCTGTCGTTAGTGAAAATGAGGTACCTGGTGACAGGTTCCCTTTAAGGCCTAAACCAGTTAATGGGAACCTTTCAACAGGTGACCATACAGACTGCGGACAGTGTTATGTATTGACCCTGGGGATATGTGTAATTATACCTTTTATGTATGTTGTTATTAGCAGCAGGACTGTGAAATTTGCATCTATTTCCAGGATTGTAACTTCTCCAAGTGCACTAGGGGCATGTCTTCACACCCCTGTGCTCTCTAAATCCAGTATGAGGTATTTTCCATGGAGGCATGTGTAGTCATACCTTTGTGTATGTTGTTAGTAGCAGCAGGACTGTGAAATGGGGATTTAAATTTCAGGATTGTAGCTTCTCCAAGTGCACTAGAGGCAAGTCCTCACACCTCTGTGCTCTCTAAATCCAGTATTAGGTATTTTCCATGGAGAGATGTGTAATTACTCACACCTTTGTGTGTGTCATTACTACCAGCGGGATACTGAAAAATGGAATGATATTCTGGGATTGTACACTCACACTGCTGAGCTCTGTGCATAAAGCTTCTCCAAAGCCCATGTCTTCTTCTTTGAGTAAAAGTTGTAGTTGGCTTTTAGCAACTCATTGCAGACAGCACAGAGCGTAGGGGTGTGAGGACCCCCTTCTCCAGTGCATATGGAGAAACTACAATCCTGGAATATAAATCCATATTTCACAGTCCTGCTGCTGCTAACAACATAAACAAAGGTCTAATTACACATATCCCCAATGACAATACCTTACACTGCCTGCACAGAGCACAGCAGTGTGAGGACACACCCCCAGTGCACTTGCACAAGTTACAATCCTAGTATATAAGCATTGCATTATATTATACCTGTCAACTGTAGTGGACAAAGGGAAGACCACCCAATGTCCCGGAAGACTGGGAAAGTCTTTTGAGCACCTTTATTCTTGTTCAAAAAGACGCATGACCGTCATGTAGAGTTTGCAACATGTGTCACAAAATGAGGGCGTGTCAATTGAAATGAAATTATCCAATGGCCAATCAGTTCAAGTCATGTGACCTACTTATTTAGCGGATAATTGAGAAGAGCCAGTACGGTGTCCAGGATAGATCATACGCTAGGATTGCCACAGACTTACCCTGGCACAGGAGGGCCCTGGACAGCAAAGGGTTAATGAATGGGATAATTTGCTGCAGAACATTGTGTCCCATTAAAAATGTCACTGCTGATGTTCCCGCGCTTTATCTCCCCACACATCAGGTACAAAGAGGAATTAAAGGGAAAGCGTGTTCTGTTCCCCTCATTAACCGTCTACTTTACCGTGAAAGGTATCCAGGCGTGTTATTACCGGGGGCTTCAAGGGTCTACTGGTTTTATAGAAATAGAGCCCTTCGTATGGCGTCTACTGAATATCAGTTTGCTGGCGGTGAAGTGTCAGTACACAGTGATGTCACAGTACAGGGATGATATACACAGTGATGTCACAGTACAGGGATGATATACACAGTGATGTCACAGTACAGGGATGATATACACAGTGATGTCACAGTACAGGGATGATATACACAGTGATGTCACAGTACAGGGATGATATACACAGTGATGTCACAGTACAGGGATGATATACACAGTGATGTCACAGTACAGGGATGATATACACAGTGATGTCACAGTACAGGGATAATACACACGGTGATGTCACAGTACAGGGATAATACACACACGGTGATGTCACAGTACAGGGATAATACACACACAGTGATGTCACAGTACAGGGATAATACACACACAGTGATGTCACAGTACAGGGATAATACACACACAGTGATGTCACAGTACAGGGATAATACACACAGTGATGTCACAGTACAGGGATAATACACAGTACAGGGATGATACACACAGTGATGTCACAGTGCAGGGATAATGCACGACAATTATCAATTACTTTGATACTCTGTGAAATATCCGGAATAATACAGCAGTACCAGGCGACCGCTATGGATGGGGTGTAGCAGCCATGTTTTTCTGTTCTCCTCACGTTCCCGCTCTCCAGGCATTGGCTGGCATGAATGGCGCTGTCCTTGGTACTGACTCATTTTATATATAAAGTTATTAAAAAGAAAAGTGATCATTGTTGTCCATAGTGACCAATCACAGCTCAACTCTTATTTCTTATACCACTCTGATGAAATGTAAGCAGTGCTGTGATTGGTTGCTGTGAGCAACAGAAACCCTGTTTTTCTTAGGAATTATTTTTTTTTTTTTTAATAATCGTATAAATTCAGAGAAACCACTAAATTACACACACCCCTCCTCGCCTGCTATAAACAGCGCAGAATATTGGCACCTTACGCGCGTCGCTAATAAGATGTTTATGTGTCTCCACAAACAAACGCCCTGCACAATGGCTCCTCATCTGCTCCCAATAACACGTCAATATGGCCATTGTCTGAGGCGTGAGGGGGGGGAGAGGGCTGTCGTCACTACGTGTGATGTCACCTCTGAGACCCGAGCACTGGGACACCCCTTCCCTATTACACATCTGCTCCATAAAATGTCTCGCTTCCACGATTTAATGCTCGTCCCTGTCTGGACATTAATACGCTGTAGGATCTTTGGCGCATGTAGATGTAGCAGAGCCGAGGTTGTTATATGTCACAAGGGTAGAGGATAGTGTGACTTGTTACACTGCCGGCTAAAAAACACCAAAAAAACGGGTATATTAATAAAGATAGAGCCATTTTTTTGTTTCAATATATATTTTGGATTTTATTTGATTTTGAGAAGACCTCTGCTTGCTGTCAGTGACTTATACTTGTGCAGATATGTGCGCTATGAGATTTAAATTTAGACCACACCCTCTATTTTGTTTAATCATGCACATTTTGGAAGTGACACACTCACTTTGATTGAGGAACACCATCTTTTTGTGTCACTGTCACCACTAGAAGCATCGCCGTTGTTCTACGCTCTTCCTAAATTACAGGAGTTCCCTATTTTTATTTTTTTTTTAGAAAGGTCTATCCCGTATCCACAAGGGAAGTTTCTGAATGGTCACCGATGGGACCCCCACCACTGATCACAACATCTGGGGGTCTTAAAGGAATTGTCTAGCCACATTGCTGATTGGTAGGGGGTCCCACTGCTGGTATCACAGCAACATGCTCTGTTGTACCCCAAATATATGCAGCGTCGCTGCTGCTCCATTCACTGTCTATGGCACTGACGGAAGTAGCGGATTCAGCTCCATAAGGATGAGTAGGCTCAATATTGACCAGCTGCTCTGATCATTTTAGGGTACATGGGACCCCAGTTCTCGTGATCCATGGTGGTCCCACATCTGAAACACCCACGATCAGATAGTTGTTCCATATCTGTCAGCGGACCTGTGCCATCACCATGATTAGTGGGGGCCCCTTTGGTAAGACCTCTAACTGATCACCACTCTCTCGTTTAGGGATCAGCATTTCTCATGCTACTAAATTTCAAGACGTATATTTACCCCCCTGGAAATAACGGAATATATAAATTATGTATGATCTAAATGTGAAACAGAATGTTTCCATTCACTGACAGCAAGCGGATCTTTGCAGTTCTATTCTTACAATGAATGACTAATTCATCTCTGCTCCCCCTTTATGTTGTTTCCTTAATCCTGTATATCCTCTAGACTTGTGGAGCATCGTCCTATATCACCAAGACACGATATAATAACAAACGTGTATTTGCGCTCTATCACCGCGTAATCCGTGGATTTACACCTCGGAGTCTCTGACCTTTTAGTGCTCAGGTGTTTGGTGTTGATTTTAGCCCTGGTGTTTGATGATGAATATAGAACAAAAAAACCTCTTGTACTCGGGGGCCCAGGGGATCATCCACTATACCCGGAACAGGTCCTCCAATTACTAGGCTGTTACCGAGCCCCCCAATAGTCATATATTATAGCGGGGGCTTCCCACTGCGGATGCCCATCAGGACCTGTAGGGTAATGAGTCGCTGGCCATGACTTCCCCCAGTGGACAATACCTCCCCTATGAGATACCGTATGTCCTATAGGGGTGATACCTTACATGGCGTTTTGAAACCGTGTTTGGTCCGTTTTTAAGCAATCCATTAAAAAAAGCATCAGTTTTTTAAAAAACGGATGTGTTTCCAAAAACGCATACGTTTTTTTTAAAAAAAAGCATGCGTTTTTAACGGGCTGCTTAAAAACGGACCAAAAACGGTTTCAAAGCGCCATGTGTGGCATCACCCTAAAGTGCAAGTAAGCATCCCGCCGACACAAAGTGGATATTCCCGGTTATTTGTCAGCATTGAGGCCCACAAATAGTATCCGAATTTTTGTAGTTCTGCTATTTTTAAAACCCACAGGGAGAGAGAGAGGTCGCAGCACTTAACGAAACGTTCTGAAATCTCTTCTAATTAGTGAGACAAACAAGGAGACACATGAGCCCTGTGTTGTGCGCACATGTCTGAGACATGAACCAGACACCGAGCTGAGATAACCGGACCCCAGAGCCGGAAAAAATTGAACATGGCCCCTAATCTCTAGTGCTGGAGCACCATGAGGAAAGCACGGATATATTTAGTTTACCTAAGGGGTAAACCAAATGGAGCATGACATTTGGATAGAGAAATCCTATGTCATGATCTGCCATACACAGGTGCACAGCTCGTTATATCCCTGGTCATGTGATGTCATGCAGGTGCACGGCTCGTTATATTCCCAGTCATGTGATGTCACACATACATCTGTGATTTCTCTGTTATATATAACGAGCTGTGCACCTGTGTGACATCACATGACCAGGGATATATAACGAGCTGTGCACCTGTGTGACATCACATGACTAGGGGTCGGTGTTTATCCACTGGAAGTAACCAATAAAGCTTCCTATAGAATGACAGCAAGCAGAGATAAAGAAAACATTAAGAAATTGACAAAGTATACTGGAAATTTGTATAACTTTTCAGCATACAAGAGTTATCAATTATTTACCAAAAGCGGACAACACCTTTACCTCCTACAATATCACGTGTGTGGATCATGTGATGGACAACCCCCTAAAGTCACTGGGGATTCCAGTCCTCGTTAGATGTCTCATTTACATGGCTACTCGGGCAATCACTAGCCTCAGCGTTTACTTGAGTGTCTACACCACCTGACTGCTGAGGCCGATGAGGGTGCGTTTACGCCATGTGTGAATGCACCCTCATTCGTAGGCAGAATTTGAACTTTGACTGAGGGACTTCTAAGGGTGATGCCACACGTGACGTTTTTGGTCCGTTTTTAAGCATGCGTTTTTAGTCCGTTTAAAAACGCATCCGTTTTTTACCGTTTACCATGAGTTTGGGTGCTTCGAACTTGTTTATCTTAATAGACGCATGGTAAACGGTAAAAAAAAGGGAGGCATTTTAAAAACGGACCAAAAACTCTACGTGTGACATCACCCTAATCCGCCTCAGACTCCAAAACCAAGAACCTTGGACCCCTTATAACCAAGCGCAATTCTCTACCTTACATGTGGTAGGAAATTAAAACCCACTGTTTAAAATCTTATCCCTATTTTTATTTGAGTGGGCCTATTGAATTTAAAAAAAAAATTGTAAAAATATTGTAAAAAAAAAAAAAATTCTTGCATTTTACCAGCCGCCCAGGAATTGCCCTTTAAATAATAAAGCATTAACTAATGTTAACCCATGTGTAACAGTGTCACATGCTGTGCGCACTGATCTTTATGGGCTTCGTGTAAAGGCTTCCCGAGTCACATTTTCCCGGTGTGACGTGCTGCGGCTGCAGAGCGTGTCACAAACAACATTCCACACATATCACGACGGAGACGCTTACTAGGAAACCCACGTGAGGGGACTTCTCGCATCTAAATATATGTGTTTTTCTGGCCCGATATTCAAAACTGGAATTGTCTTGTGCAGAGCAGAGTTCAGAAGAGGAGGACCGGGAAGGGAAATATTTTTGCTTTTGATTTGAAAAAGAAAGATGAAAATTTCTTAATTTTTTTTTTTTTTTTTTGTCCAATGCTAGATATAGGGGGAAATTTATCAGGGCTTCTGAAATAATCGCAATTGTTTTCAAACCGCCAGTAATTGCCGTTATTATCCCCTTTACTCCATCTGAATGCCAAAGGGGCATGGCCAGTGAGGGAGTGGGCCGGCTTGGTGGGTTTTTTTCCAAAAAACAGCGCCAAACCTAACCATGGTTTGTGCCGGTATTGCAGTTCACTTCCATTTATATCAGCACAAACTATGGTCAGGAGAGGAGCTGTTTTTGGAAGAAAGCAACCATGGTTTTAAACACCCTTGGAAATTTATAGTCATGTCTTGGTACTAGAGGCGTCAATTTGCCGGATTATAATACTGCCCCCTATGTAAAAGAATATAACTACTATAATACTGCCCCCTATGAACAAGAATATAACTACTATAATACTGCCCCCTATGTACAAGAATATACCTAATATACTATTTCCCCCTACAAGGATATAATATATATATACACACTACTATAATACATTTCCTATGTGCAGCTCTGCAGTAATGCCTGATATAATATATAATGAGTACACGTCTTCTGTAGATTTATATGAACGCAGCATTAGGATTTTCAGGCAGAGCTGTCAGATACAGAATATATGGATTACCCCGAGGCTTTGATGAGTTTGGATGGAGCCTCATTAGTCGGAGTGACTCAGGAGGATGGCTTTTGGCACAGTCCAAGGAGCGCGAGGCACAGCGCCAGATGTGTTAAACTGTGTGGGATATGAGACGCAGGGATTATTGGATGTGACATCTCCCTGTATATGGGTGAAGGGTGCGCTGTCTTGTTAGGATCTGTGTGGTATACGCCTCCAGAAGCCGCATTGTCAGTTACATGACTTGTCTCTGAGGCATGAGGTACTTGAAGCCTCGCAATGGACGCACAATTAACGCTTTAGAGGTATCAGTTGAGCACTTTTATGGAGGTGTTGGTGGTGCACTCTAGAAGGGTGGCAGCCGATCACTCCATGTGGGTGCCGGCAGAGCATTGGTGGAGCGCTGTATGGAGGGGCGTTGGTGGAGCGCTGTATGGAGGCGCATCTGTGGAGGCGTTGGTGGCGCACTCTGGAGATTTGGCGATCATTCCTTGGAGGGGATGAAAGTTGCTAGACAAGCAACCAAATTGGAATTGACTGGAACTGGTCTTAACTGACTGAACTGAATAGCACTGAGCTGCAGTACCACTTATATCCTGCGGAAAGGTGTGGCGGTGTTCTTGGTATTAAACGGCAATGTTTTTCTAATCCTGGACTGATTCTTTATTTGAGACTTGCAGCAGAATTTGGGAAGAATTTGGTATCAGCCTTCGGGGTGAGAAGTGAAGTTGGCGGAGTTCCTCTGAGGGCTCGTATGACTTCCAGCAGTTCTGGAGCTATTTCTGGAGTGCGGAGCCTGAACCTCGCTCAGCTCGTATCGATGCGCCGTCACTGGGCGAAAGTTCATGGGATTTAGCTTTGTCTTTGAATTTTATGTATTGCCGGGTTCATGTAAGATGTAAAGATTGTGTTATCGGATACCTTATGAGTACTGCAGGGCTGAGATACTGTATCTAAGCATATTACATGTGATACTCAGCTAAGTCAATACAATGTGATGCTGACTACTGCTCCAAGGTATCTAACTGAACTTGTGTGATATTGGCTAATATTCCAGTGTATCTAATTATATGATGTGTGATGCTGTCGCCTAGACATGGTATCTAAGTCTCTCATGTGTGATACAGTCTGCTGAGCCACTGTATCTATCTCCCACCAAGCTGTGTACAGTATGAAGAGCTGTTGTATCTAAGCCAATCCAGTGATAACGTCATATAATTTGTTATGTTTACAACTTGCGATACTGTCTACTAGATTTGTGTATCCAAGCCTACCATGTGCCAATATGTAGCAGTGTACCTAAAATTCTCATGCTGAGCTCGTGTATCTAAGCTTATGTGTGATAAAGTTGGCTAAGATGTGATCATGTCTGCTGAGCCAGCGTATCTAACCCTATCATATATGATGTTCGGGTATCTAAGCCTATCGTGTGTGATACAGTCATGGATAACAACACATCCCTGCACTGATACATTGTTGCAAACATAAATCAAGTTAGGAAATTTGTGTTTCAGTCATAAAGTATTGTATCCTTCAATAACAGTTATGTCATCATTCACTATCAGCAAGCAGAGATCCTAAAAATGGCAATAATTGAAAAGCAATAGTAGTGTCAGTATTCACTGCAGTTTTTGCATTTTGTACTTGCACCAGAAAGCTCAGGATGAGCAGCGCTAGAGGATGAACCTGTGATTTTACATTTCCTGCCCCCCTGTAGTTGTAATATAAGATGATTAAATCTGTCACATTAAGCTGCGGGTATTAGGGGCCGGTACGACGTGTGACGAGACGGGCGCTGGCATGGGGCTGAGTGGCCTCATTACGATAGCACGCTGTGTTCTGTGCTGGCACATCATGTCGTTTTCAGCAGATTAGGTGTTTATGTGAATTGGGTTCCACCAGGACGAGGGAAATTGTTCTGCGCCTCCGATTTTACATAATGTCCTCATAGCGGACGGCCAACAAAAGGGATCGGGGAGGGCGAGGGGGCGGCAGACGCTGTCTCTTTATCTCCACAGAACACAGGCCGTATCCAGAAGCTGTCCTTATTATCCTCCAGTGTAACATCCCCTTTAACTGGACCTGCAGTGGCCTGAAGTTCTTGAAGAAATTTTTGACCGACCCGATGGGGGGGGGGGGGCATTTATGATTGTCAACTTCTCCTTATAATATACTTTTGATTTCCCCCGGGCTGTTACAAAAAATGGCAAATAATATGAAGGTACAAAGTCTTTTTGCACGTTTTTGTTGGTTAGATAACCAAGTTTTTCAGAACGATTCAGATTCAAAACGCATTGCAACTGAACGCAGCTGAAGAGAAATTTGCCTAAGTAACGCATGCGTTGTCACAATGTTAACAGGTGCGTTGACATAATGTTAATGGTAGCGTTTTGCAAACCCGTGTTAACAGCTATTAGGCAAATCTCTCTTCAGCTGTTGCAATGCAATGTTTTGAAATGCATTAGTTAAACACCACATGTGACTGCGCCCTCCACTGAACCCTACCTGTCCCACGTCATTTCTGGTGTTCTACCAGTCCAACCTCAAGCTTTCTTGAATCTGCCCATCCCACCTTAATGTCTTCTTTAATTGTCTCGTCTGGATCTTGTATTTCCCACCTCATCATATCTTCACAATTTTTTCCTTTCCATCCCACTTACAATCGATTCTGCCGATATCACGTTTTTTCGTGCAGACCCAGCCTGTCCCACCTCATCTCTTCCGGACCCAGCCTGTCCCACCTCATCTCTTCCGGACCCAGCCTGTCCCACCTCATCTCTTCCGGACCCAGCCTGTCCCACCTCATCTCTTCCGGACCCAGCCTGTCCCACCTCATCTCTTCCGGACCCAGCCTGTCCCACCTCATCTCTTCCGGACCCAGCCTGTCCCACCTCATCTCTTCCGGACCCAGCCTGTCCCACCTCATCTCTTGTGGACCCAGCCTGTCCCACCTCATCTCTTGTGGACCCAGCCTGTCCCACCTCATCTCTTGTGGACCCAGCCTGTCCCACCTCATCTCTTGTGGACCCAGCCTGTCCCACCTCATCTCTTGTGGACCCAGCCTGTCCCACCTCATCTCTTGTGGACCCAGCCTGTCCCACCTCATCTCTTGTGGACCCAGCCTGTCCCACCTCATCTCTTGTGGACCCAGCCTGTCCCACCTCATCTCTTGTGGACCCAGCCTGTCCCACCTCATCTCTTGTGGACCCAGCCTGTCCCACCTCATCTCTTGTGGACCCAGCCTGTCCCACCTCATCTCTTGTGGACCCAGCCTGTCCCACCTCATCTCTTGTGGACCCAGCCTGTCCCACCTCATCTCTTCCGGACCCAGCCTGTCCCACCTCATCTCTTCCGGACCCAGCCTGTCCCACCTCATCTCTTCCGGACCCAGCCTGTCCCACCTCATCTCTTCCGGACCCAGCCTGTCCCACCTCATCTCTTCCGGACCCAGCCTGTCCCACCTCATCTCTTCCGGACCCAGCCTGTCCCACCTCATCTCTTCCGGACCCAGCCTGTCCCACCTCATCTCTTCCGGACCCAGCCTGTCCCACCTCATCTCTTCCGGACCCAGCCTGTCCCACCTCATCTCTTCCGGACCCAGCCTGTCCCACCTCATCTCTTCCGGACCCAGCCTGTCCCACCTCATCTCTTCCGGACCCAGCCTGTCCCACCTCATCTCTTCCGGACCCAGCCTGTCCCACCTCATCTCTTCCGGACCCAGCCTGTCCCACCTCATCTCTTCCGGACCCAGCCTGTCCCACCTCATCTCTTCCGGACCCAGCCTGTCCCACCTCATCTCTTCCGGACCCAGCCTGTCCCACCTCATCTCTTCCGGACCCAGCCTGTCCCACCTCATCTCTTCCGGACCCAGCCTGTCCCACCTCATCTCTTCCGGACCCAGCCTGTCCCACCTCATCTCTTCCGGACCCAGCCTGTCCCACCTCATCTCTTCCGGACCCAGCCTGTCCCACCTCATCTCTTCCGGACCCAGCCTGTCCCACCTCATCTCTTCCGGACCCAGCCTGTCCCACCTCATCTCTTCCGGACCCAGCCTGTCCCACCTCATCTCTTCCGGACCCAGCCTGTCCCACCTCATCTCTTCCGGACCCAGCCTGTCCCACCTCATCTCTTCCGGACCCAGCCTGTCCCACCTCATCTCTTCCGGACCCAGCCTGTCCCACCTCATCTCTTCCGGACCCAGCCTGTCCCACCTCATCTCTTCCGGACCCAGCCTGTCCCACCTCATCTCTTCCGGACCCAGCCTGTCCCACCTCATCTCTTCCGGACCCAGCCTGTCCCACCTCATCTCTTCCGGACCCAGCCTGTCCCACCTCATCTCTTCCGGACCCAGCCTGTCCCACCTCATCTCTTCCGGACCCAGCCTGTCCCACCTCATCTCTTCCGGACCCAGCCTGTCCCACCTCATCTCTTCCGGACCCAGCCTGTCCCACCTCATCTCTTCCGGACCCAGCCTGTCCCACCTCATCTCTTCCGGACCCAGCCTGTCCCACCTCATCTCTTCCGGACCCAGCCTGTCCCACCTCATCTCTTCCGGACCCAGCCTGTCCCACCTCATCTCTTCCGGACCCAGCCTGTCCCACCTCATCTCTTCCGGACCCAGCCTGTCCCACCTCATCTCTTCCGGACCCAGCCTGTCCCACCTCATCTCTTGTGGACCCAGCCTGTCCCACCTCATCTCTTGTGGACCCAGCCTGTCCCACCTCATCTCTTGTGGACCCAGCCTGTCCCACCTCATCTCTTGTGGACCCAGCCTGTCCCACCTCATCTCTTCCGGACCCAGCCTGTCCCACCTCATCTCTTGTGGACCCAGCCTGTCCCACCTCATCTCTTGTGGACCCAGCCTGTCCCACCTCATCTCTTGTGGACCCAGCCTGTCCCACCTCATCTCTTGTGGACCCAGCCTGTCCCACCTCATCTCTTCCGGACCCAGCCTGTCCCACCTCATCTCTTCCGGACCCAGCCTGTCCCACCTCATCTCTTCCGGACCCAGCCTGTCCCACCTCATCTCTTCCCGACCCAGCCTGTCCCACCTCATCTCTTCCCGACCCAGCCTGTCCCACCTCATCTCTTCCGGACCCAGCCTGTCCCACCTCATCTCTTCCGGACCCAGCCTGTCCCACCTCATCTCTTCCGGACCCAGCCTGTCCCACCTCATCTCTTCCGGACCCAGCCTGTCCCACCTCATCTCTTCCGGACCCAGCCTGTCCCACCTCATCTCTTCCGGACCCAGCCTGTCCCACCTCATCTCTTTTCAATTCTTCCTGTCCTACTTAATTTCTTCTTAATACTCCTCTTTTCCCTACCCTGCCTGTATTCGTTCAGCCCTCTTCAATTCTTCCCATCCCACCTCATGACTCATTGGGGGACATTTACTATGGCGTTTCCGCCAGTTTTGTGGCGCTCTCACCACATGTTCTGCTCTCCGACCTATTTATTAGCTGTCGGGGACAGAAAAAATGCCTTTTTCCGCCTGCTCCGACTCTTCTCCGAAAAGGGGCGTGGCTTTGGCGGAGTGGAAACTCAGACACAATTACTATGTGTCGCAGCCCTTTTTTGGGCGCTGAAAACTGGCGGAAAGTAGACCAAAAGAAAACTGGTCTAGCAGGGACTGTTGGGACAGAAAATGGTCTCGGCGCCAGAAATGTCTCTGCACAGCTCCACAATATTAAATGTGTGTCTTCTTTCCGAGAGCAGGTCGGTAACAAAGCCAATGCAGACACCGACACTTTATGTAAATGTCCCCCATTGTATCTGTGCGTCTTTTCTCCGCTTTTCTTGACCCTTCAGATCCCATTTCATCTCTTCTTGATCCAACAGGTCCCAGTTTATCTCCTCATCTTCTCAACTCCTTCATTACCTCCACACGTTTACTCTGTGTTAACCATTAATTGCCTTAGCGGAATAATGTGTTATTTCTAAATAAGGGCTTCAAGGATACACAAGAGATGGAAATTATGTGATACCTTATGCACCCAGAGCTGCTGTAGCATAGGGACTTGTGTAGGCCAAGAGTCAAGCCTTGAGCCCAGGTAAACTTTCAACATGCATCCAATTAACAAGTTGATGAGTGTTTGTTAATGATAGGACATGAGCACCTGTAAGATGGTAATCATCTGCTCCGCATCCTAGATGGGTGCAGGAGGCTTTCAACTTCTTCCAGTAGACTCCTGACCTTGGAACGAGTCCAAGGAACCTGAGATCCTCCTGGCGCTCGCATCCGAGGTCATCCAGACTGCTCTGCACCTGCTACATTGTAAGCCAAAATACAATAAGGCAAAACCGTCCTATAAAAGCAACTATAAAAGGAGGCTAATATTTTATTCATGTGTACCCCAAGTGTGAGGTGTAGGCTTTACCAGAATAGTCCTCTCATGGGAGCAGTCCTCATATATGAACAAAAGTGACTAGCATCTGAGCCTATAATATAACAGCTATACATATATTATTATATACAGGAGATCCCCAGGTTATACCAGCTGTACATATATCATATACAGGAGATCCCCAGGTTATACCGGCTGTACATATATTATTATATACAGAAGATCCCCAGGTTATACCGGCTGTACATATATCACTATATACAGGAGATCCCCAGGTTATACCAGCTGTACATATATCATTATATACAGGAGATCCCCAGGTTATACCGGCTGTACATATATCATTATATACAGGAGATCCCCAGGTTATACCGGCTGTACATATATCATTATATACAGGAGATCCCCAGGTTATACCAGCTGTACATATATCATTATATACAGGAGATCCCCAGGTTATACCAGCTGTACATATATCATTATATACAGGAGATCCCCAGGTTATACCAGCTGTACATATATCATTATATACAGGAGATCCCCAGGTTATACCAGCTGTACTTATATCATTATATACAGGAGATCCCCAGGTTATACCGGCTGTACATATATCATTATATACAGGAGATCCCCAGGTTATAGCGGCTGTACATATATCATTATATACAGGAGATCCCCAGGTTATACCAGCTGTACATATATCATTATATACAGGAGATCCCCAGGTTATACCGGCTGTACATATATCACTATATACAGGACATGGTGGGTTACATGCAGTGTGCTGGTATAACCTAGGTATATTGTGTTAGCTGTGTCCCCTCCCCAGCACTCAGGATGATTGGGTGCAGGGAGATACAGATCACAGTGATTATGGTGGGAGCAGCTCTTTATGTCCTCGGTGCGGCGGAGCTTCCGTGCCAGGGGGCTGGAGATATATTAAATTCACTCTGCAAATTACAGTTTGTAGAGTAAATTAGAGCGGCCGGATGCACATTGTCTCATTAGGAGCCATTTTTATGCTGTTTTGTATGTGGAATAATACCTAGCGCTGAGATCACTCCATCAGTGCGGAGAATCGGGGCACTTCCTTACTGTGTATTCTCTACAATGTGTATGATTATGCTTCATTTCAAGATCTCTGCTTCCTGTCAGTCAGCTATAAAACCTATACAAGCCCAATGCTGAAACAATCCGCAAGTGTGACTGCAGCTAGTATTAAGTATTGTCCCTGGAGAGATGTGTAATCAGATCTTTGTGTATGTTGTTAGTAGCAGCAGGACTGTGAAATAGGGATTTATAGTCCAGGATGTGTCCTCACACTTCTGTGCTCTGTGCATCCAGTGTTGGGTTTTGTTCTTGGAGATCTGTGTAATCAAACCTTTGTGTACTATGTTAGTAGCAACGGGGCTGTGAAATATGGATTTATAATCCAGGATAGTACTGCGGGATGTGTCCTCACACTGCTGTGCTCTGTGCAGCCAGTGTTCGGTGTTGTTCTTTGAGATTTGTGTAATCAAACCTTTGTACATGTTTTAAGTAGAAACAGGGCTTCGAAATATGGATTTATATTCCAGGATTGTAGCCTCTCCGAATGCACTGGGGGCAAGTCCTCACACTGCTGTTTTACTTAGCTTTTTTGTATTTAACCACAAAAACAGTGACAACTGCTCTGAGTAAAAGCTGTAACAAACTTCTGGTGGAATGCAATAGCTGTCGCTCACAGAAGTGAGGGAGCGGTGGCATGGATCAGAGTGCACAGAACACAGCAGTGTGAGGACACGACCCAAGTACAATCCTCAAAGCACATTCCTATTGCTACTGAAATGAATAGAAATGAGCTGCAGTACTACTTACAACCAATATCAGTACTGGGGCGCCGTTTCCCTACTGCATAGAGGACCAGGGGGAGAAAATCCATACAAAGAGCGTCTTCCTCTGTGGAGGACCCGTCCTGTCCTGCATTACACACACACAGTCTATTGATACAAATGGACATAGTGTAATACTGAATTTGGCCAGTGGTGGCGCTGCAGGGAAAGTGATTACTTCCTATCAGGTTTACAGATGGTCTCAGCAGGAGGTCACTTTGTTATCTGTTTATAGTGAAGGGATCCTTCTTACCAGTAGGGGGCGTGTGAGAATCAATGGCTGTCGTCTATGGGGCCTCCCGGAATATCCCTTTAAATGACTATAATGGATTAGTCTCATATGTTTCGGTAGATGATACCCCCTATATCACAGTATATATGTATATGTGTGACCTGATGCGCTCTCTCCAGGCGGAGACACTTGGGTTTTATTTGTGTGTCGATGATGTGGGACATTTATAGTGCGTGGAGTAGCTGTTACTTATTGATCAGCGATTATAATGAGCCATTACTTCAGGATAAACCTGTCATCTCAAGGTGAAAGTCTGCGCCGCTTCCCGTCACCACCCCCCCCCCCCCCCAAACCTAAGGAGCGAGTGATGGGACCATCCAATATCATCAACTTCTAGTATAGCCGGTGTATCTAATCTTATGCATTATACAGTTTTCTGACTATATCCTGAGCTGTGTATCTAATCCTATCCTGTGTGATACTGTCTGCTGTGCTGTGTATCTAATCCTATCCTGTGTGATACTGTCTGCTGTGCTGTGTATCTAATCCTATCCTGTGTGATACTGTCTGTCGGGCTGTGTATCTAATCCTATCCTGTGTGATACTGTTTGTCGGGCTGTGTATCTAATCCTATCCTGTGTGATACTGTGTGCTGAGATGTGTATCTAATCCTATCCTGTGTGATACTGTGTGCTGAGATGTGTATCTAATCCTATCCTGTGTGATACTGTGTGCTGAGCTGTGTATCTAATCCTATCCTGTGTGATACTGTCTGCTGAGCTGTGTATCTAATCCTATACTGTGTGATACTGACTGCTGAGCTGTGTATCTAATCCTATCCTGTGTGATACTGTCTGCTGAGCTGTGTATCTAATCCTATCCTGTGTGATACTGTCTGCTGAGCAGTGTATCTAATCCTATCCTGTGTGATACTGTCTGCTGAGCTGTGTATCTAATCCTATCATGCATGATACTGTCTGCTCAGCTGTGTATCTAATCCTATCCTGTGTGATACTGTCTACTGAGCTGTGTATCTAATCCTATCCTTTGTGATACTGTCTGCTGAGCTGTGTATCTAATTCTATCCTGTGTGATACTGTCTGCTGAGCTGTGTATCTAATCCTATCCTGTGTGATACTGCCTGCTAAGCTGTGTATCTAATCTTATCCTGTGTGATACTGTCTGCTGAGCCGTGTATCTAATCCTATCCTGTGTGATACTGACTGCTGAGCTGTGTATCTAATCCTATCCTGTGTGATACTGTCTGCTGAGCTGTGTATCTAATCCTATCCTGTGGGATACTGTCTGCCGAGCTGTGTATCTAATCCCATCCTGTGTGATACTGTCTGCTGAGCATCTAATCCCATCCTATGTGATACTGCCTGCTGAGCTGTGTATCTAATCCTTTCCTGTGGGATACTGTCTGCCGAGCTGTGTATCTAATCCTATCCTGTGGGATACTGTCTGCTGAGCTGTGTATCTAATCCTATCCTGTGTGATACTGTCTGCTGAGCTGTATATCTAATCCTATCCTGTGGGATACTGTCTGCCGAGCTGTGTATCTAATCCTATCCTGTGTGATACTGTCTGCTGAGCTGTGTATCTAATCCCATCCTGTGTGATACTGTCTGCTGAGCTGTGTATCTAATCCTATCCTGTGTGATACTGTCTGCTGAGCTGTGTATCTAATCCTTTCCTGTGGGATACTGTCTGCCGAGCTGTGTATCTAATCCTATCCTGTGGGATACTGTCTGCTGAGCTGTGTATCTAATCCTATCCTGTGTGATACTGTCTGCTGAGCTGTATATCTAATCCTATCCTGTGGGATACTGTCTGCCGAGCTGTGTATCTAATCCTATCCTGTGTGATACTGTCTGCTGAGCTGTGTATCTAATCCCATCCTGTGTGATACTGTCTGCTGAGCTGTGTATCTAATCCTATCCTGTGTGATACTGTCTGCTGAGCTGTGTATCTAATCCTATCCTGTGGGATACTGTCTGCCGAGCTGTGTATCTAATCCCATCCTGTGTGATACTGTCTGCTGAGCTGTGTATCTAATCCCATCCTATGTGATACTGCCTGCTGAGCTGTGTATCTAATCCTTTCCTGTGGGATACTGTCTGCCGAGCTGTGTATCTAATCCTATCCTGTGGGATACTGTCTGCTGAGCTGTGCATCTAATCCTATCCTGTGTGATAATGTCTGCTGAGCTGTATATCTAATCCTATCCTGTGGGATACTGTCTGCCGAGCTGTGTATCTAATCCTATCATGTGTGATACTGTCTGCTGAGCTGTGTATCTAATCCTATCCTGTGGGATACTGTCTGCTGAGCTGTGTATCTAATCCTATCCTGTGGGATACTGTCTGCCGAGCTGTGTATCTAATCCCATCCTGTGTGATACTGTCTGCTGAGCTGTGTATCTAATCCCATCCTATGTGATACTGCCTGCTGAGCTGTGTATCTAATCCTATCCTGTGGGATACTGTCTGCCGAGCTGTGTATCTAATCCTATCCTGTGTGATACTGTCTGCTGAGCTGTGTATCTAATCCTATCCTGTACGGTATTACTGTACAGAGATAATACGGTGCTCTGTATTCTACTGGCGCTGTATGATAGAATAAGATTGTATGGCGGTATTATATTGTACATGGGTTCTGCAGTATTATTTATTGTGCTCAGATTGTGCAGTTGTTTTTATACATTGTGATGTTTCTACCAATATTCTCTCCTTCTGATCATCACTATAGAGCAGTGTATGCATGTAATAACACCATGGCTTTACTTTTTTCTACATTTTTCCAAAGAAATAGCTCGGAGCTGATCCATTCTCTTCATATTTTCTTATCCAGAGACTCGTAATAAATCACTGAGGCTTATCTGTTCCCGTACAAGAGCATTGTTTACTTACATATATCAGATACACAGAGGAAGAGAGAATCTGCCTCGCATCATAGACTCATAACAGATCTCCCAGCATAGATAGGAATTACTTCTATTCATTGTATTGTACAGAGGGGGCAGTATTATAGTAGTTATATTCTTGTACATAGGGGGCAGTATTATAGTAGTTATATTCTAGTACATAGGGGGCAGTATTATAGTAGTTATATTCTTGTACATAGGAGCAGTATTATAGTAGTTATATTCTTGTACATAGGGGGCAGTATTATAGTAGTCATATTCTTGTACATAGGAGCAGTATTATAGTAGTTATATTCTTGTACATAGGGGGCAGTATTATAGTAGTTATATTCTTGTACATAGGGGGCAGTATTATAGTAGTTGTATTCTTGTACATAGGGGCAGTGTTATAGTAGTTATATTCTTGTACATAGGGGGCAGTATTATAGTAGTTATATTCTTGTACATAGGGGGCAGTATTATAGTAGTTATATTCTTGTACATAGGGGACAGTATTATAGTAGTTATATTCTTGTACATAGGAGCAGTATTATAGTAGTTATATTCTTGTACGTAGGGGGCAGTATTATAGTAGTTATATTCTTGTACATAGGGGACAGTATTATAGTAGTTATATTCTTGTACATAGGAGGCAGTATTATAGTAGTTATATTCCTGTACATAGGAGGCAGTATTATAGTAGTTATATTCCTGTACATAGGGGACAGTATTATAGTAGTTATATTCTTGTACATAGGGGGCAGTATTATAGTAGTTATATTCTTGTACATAGGGGGCAGTATTATAGTAGTTATATTCTTGTACATAGGGGGCAGTATTATAGTAGTTATATTCTTGTACATAGGGGGCAGTATTATAGTAGTTGTATTCTTGTACATAGGGGCAGTGTTATAGTAGTTATATTCTTGTACATAGGGGGCAGTATTATAGTAGTTATATTCTTGTACATAGGGGGCAGTATTATAGTAGTTATATTCTTGTACATAGGGGACAGTATTATAGTAGTTATATTCTTGTACATAGGAGCAGTATTATAGTAGTTATATTCTTGTACGTAGGGAGCAGTATTGTAGTAGTTATATTCTTGTACATAGGGGGCAGTATTATAGTAGTTATATTCTTGTACATAAGGGACAGTATTATAGTAGTTATATTCTTGTACATAGGAGGCAGTATTATAGTAGTTATATTCCTGTACATAGGGGACAGTATTATAGTAGTTATATTCTTGTACATAGGAGGCAGTATTATAGTAGTTATAGTCTTGTACATAGGCGGTGTTATTATATCACAGAGCATCTTGCCAGATCTTGGTATTTTGCCTCAGTTTGTTCCTGATTTAAGTTTTGTTTCTTAGGTGTTTTTTATACAAATGATGCCTAATTATTGTACATCATACATGTACAATACCAAATTATATTATAAATAATCTTTAAATAATAATAATAAATCCGAACTTCGACTTTGCTCAGTTTCTGCTTGCCGTCAATGGGAGTGAAAGTCTTTGTTTACATCCTGTATCAAAAAATCAAATCCTCATCTTATACTGTTAACAGCTGGGGGTTTGTTACAGTTGCATCCAGTAGACTAAAGGTTGTGAGGTGAATACTATATATCCTCAGTGTAAGTATCCTGTTCTGATGGTTACAATTAGAGATGAGCGAACATACTCGTCCGAGCTTGATGCTCGGTCGAGCATTAGCGTACTCGAAACTGCTCGTTGCTCGGACGAATACTTCGCCCGCTCGAGAAAATGGCAGCTCCCGCCGTTTTGCTTTTTGGCGGCCAGAAACAGAGCCAATCACAAGCCAGGAGACTCTGCACTCCACCCAGCATGACGTGGTACCCTTACACGTCGATAGCAGTGGTTGGCTGGCCAGATCAGGTGACCCTGGGATAGACTAGCCGCTGCCCGCGCTGCTCGGATCATTCTGTGTCTGGATGCCGCTAGGGAGAGAGCTGCTGCTGGTCAGGGAAAGCGTTAGGGTGTTCTATTAGAATAGTGTTAGGCAGGAGTGATTCTCCAAGAACCCAACAGCCCTTCTTAGGGCTACAATAACGTTCTACTTTTTTTTTTTTTTATTTGCATCTAGTACCATTTTGTGAGGAATTAGCAGGGGGACTTGCTACCGTTGTGTTTAGCTCTTAGTGACACACATATCCACCTCAAACACCAAAGTGGGAAAATTTAGTAGGGGTTGGATTTCAATTAGGCACAGTCTGCCATTTTTCCTTTTTTATTTTACGTTTATTTTGTTTAATAACTCAGTGTCATCTCATCTGGCATAGTAGTGTGCTTTCATACTTGGCTAGAAAATAGCCATAGCAATAGGATAGCATCGTTTGGTTTTAAAAACTCAAAAACACAAAAAAAAAAAAAAAAACACAAAAAAAAGTTAAAAAAAAATTAAAGCTATAACTCTCATTTTAAAAATGTTTAACCCGAGGGCTAGGGGTAGAGGACGAGGGCGGGGACGTGGGCGTCCAACTACTGCAGGGGTCAGAGGCCGTGGTCCTGGCCGGGGTGAGACACCACCTGCTTATGAGGGAGCAGGGGAACGCCGCCGAGCTACACTCCCTAGGTTCATGTCTGAAGTTACTGGGACTCGTGGTAGAGCACTGTTGAGGCCAGAACAGTGCGAACAGGTGTTGTTGTGGATTGCTGACAATGCTTCGAGCAATTTGTCCACCAGTCAGTCTTCCACGCAGTCCACCCATGTCACCGAAATCGCCACTCCTCCAGCTCCTGCACCTCAGCCTCCTCCCCCCCAGTCTGCCCCCTCCCAGGAAAATTTGGCATTTGAACCGGCATACTCTGAGGAACTGTTTTCTGGACCCTTCCCACAGTCACAAACCACTTGTCCGGTTGCTGCTGAGCAATTTTCCGATGCCCAGGTTTTCCACCAGTCGCAGTCTGTGGGTGATGATGACCTTCTTGACGTAGTGGAAGTGTGTAAAGAGGTGTCCAACGATGAGGAGACACGGTTGTCAGACAGTGGGGAAGTTGTTGTCAGGGCAGGAAGTCCGAGGGGGGAGCAGACTGAGGGATCGGAGGATGATGAGGTGACAGACCCAAGCTGGGTTGAGAGGCCGGGTGAACACAGTGCTTCTGAGACGGAGGAGAGTCCTATAGCAGAACAGGTTGGAAGAGGCAGTGGTGGGGCCAGACGGAGAGGCAGGGCCAGAGCTGGTGCATCAGCGCCAAATGTGTCAACTAGTGAAGCTCCCCTGGCGAGGGCTCTTGCGGCGAGGGCTAGATCTTCAGAAGTCTGGAGGTTCTTTAAGGAAACACCGGATGACCGACGGACTGTGGTGTGCAACATTTGCCAAACCAGGCTCAGCAGGGGTTCCACCACTACTAGCTTAACTACCACCAGTATGCGCAGGCATATGAATGCTAAACACCCCACTCAGTGGCAACAAGCCCGTTCACCTCCGGCCGTGCACACCACTGCTCCTTCCCCTGTGTCAGCTGATAGTCAGCCCCCTGCCCAGGACCCTGCCACAAAAACCCCATCGTCGCCTCCACGATCCTCCACAGCATCCACCAGCGTTCAGCTCTCCATACCCCAGACGCTGGAGCGGAAACGCAAATATAGTGCAACCCACCCGCACGCCCAAGCCCTTAATGTGCACATCTCCAGATTGCTTAGCCTGGAGATGCTGCCCTATAGGCTAGTAGAGACCGAGGCCTTTCGCAACCTCATGGCGGCGGCCGCCCCTCGGTATTCGGTCCCCAGCCGCCACTACTTTTCCCGATGTGCCGTCCCAGCCCTGCACCAGCACGTGTCAGACAACATCATCCGTGCCCTGACCAACGCCGTTTCTGACAAGGTCCACCTGACCACGGACACGTGGACGAGTGCTGCCGGGCAGGGCCACTATATATCGCTGACGGCACATTGGGTTAACTTGGTGGAGGCTGGGAGCGAGTCTGACCCTGCGGCTGGTCATATACTGCCGACGCCGAGGATTGCGGGGCCTACCTCGGTCCAGGTGTTTCAGGCCTACTATGCCTCCTCCTCCTCCCACCCCTCCTCCACCTCCTCCTCCGAACTACCATCCGTGGGCACGGCGCCATCAGTCGGTAGCTCTAGGCACAGCAGCAGTGCCGTCGCTAAGCGACAGCAGGCGGTGCTCAAACTGCTGAGCCTAGGCGATAAAAGGCACACCGCCCAAGAGCTATTACAGGGCATCACGGCGCAGACTGATCTGTGGCTGGCACCGCTGAACCTGAAGCCAGGCATGGTTGTGTGTGACAACGGCCGTAACCTGGTGGCGGCTCTGCAACTCGGCAGACTGACACATGTGCCATGCCTGGCCCATGTGTTAAATCTGATAGTTCAGCGTTTCCTCAAGACATACCCCAATCTGTCTGATTTGCTCACGAAGGTGCGCCGCATCTGTGCGCATTTCAGGAAGTCCAGCCCAGATGCTGCCACTCTCAGGGCAGCGCAGCGCCGCCTCCAACTGCCCGCTCACCGACTGTTGTGCGACGTGCCCACGAGGTGGAATTCAACACTGACCATGTTATCCAGAGTTTACCAGCAGCGCCGAGCGATTGTAGACTGCCAGATGTCAACTTCCACCAGAACTGGTAGTCAGGTCAGTCAGCTTCCTCAAGTCTACAATGAGGAGTGGACGTGGATGTCTGATATCTGTCAGGTGCTGAGTAACTTTGAGGAGTCAACACAGATGGTCAGTGGCGATGCCGCCATCATCAGCCTCACCATCCCGCTGCTTGGCCTGTTGAAAAACTCTCTGATCAGCATGAAGTCGGAAGCTTTGCGCTCGTCACAAGAGACGGGGGAAGAAGATTCCCTTGTTGATAGCCAAAGCACCCTCAGGTCTGTTTCTCAGCGCATATCGGAGGAGGTGGAGGAGGAAGAGGAGGAGAATGTTGGCGAGACACAAGAGGGGACCATTGTTGAGTCCTTCACTGTTCAGCGTGTATGGGCAGAAGAAGAGGAGTTGGAGGAGTTGGAGGAGGAGGAAATGGACAGTCAGGCCAGTGAGGGGAGTGAATTCTTACGCGTTGGTACTCTGGCGCATATGGCAGATTTCATGCTAGGCTGCCTATCCCGTGACCCTCGCGTTCAAAGAATTTATTCCAGCACCGATTACTGGGTGTTCACTCTCCTGGACCCACGGTACAAGCAAAATCTTTCCACTCTCATCCCTGCAGAGGAAAGGAGTGTGAGAATGCATGAATACCAGCAGGCCCTGGTGCACAAGCTGAAACAGTATTTCCCTTCTGACAGCGCTAGCGGCAGAGTGCGTAGTTCTGCGGGACAAGTAGCGAGGGAGAGTAGGCGAGCAGGCAGCTTGTCCAGCACTGGCAAGGGTACGCTTTACAAGGCTTTTGCCAGCTTTATGTCACCCCAGCAAGACACTGTCACCTGTCCCCAGTCTCGGCAGAGTAGGGCTGATCTTTACAGAAAGATGGTGAGGGAGTACGTAGCTGACCATACCATCGTCCTAAATGATCACACAGCTCCCTACAACTACTGGGTTTCAAAGCTGGACATGTGGCACGAACTGGCGCTGTACGCCTTGGAGGTTCTTGCCTGCCCTGCCGCTAGCGTCTTGTCCGAGCGGGTTTTCAGTGCAGCTGGTGGCATCATCACCGATAAGCGTACACGCCTGTCGACTGACAGCGCTGACAGGCTGACGCTTATTAAAATGAATAAAGGCTGGATTTCTCAGAATTTCCAATCTCCACCAGGTGAAGGAAGCTCAACCTGAATAATTGATCCACTCCTCCTCCTCCTCCTCATTTTCCTCCTTCTCCTCCTCTTTGTACAGTAAAGCAGAGGAAACTGGCTATTTTTTGACAGGGCCCACTGGCTCTAGCTATAGTACTTTATGCATTTAATTTTTCTGGAGGGCCACCTACCCGGTCCTCTGTTTTAAACAATTTTTGGGAGTGCCACATACAGGCACTCAATCTATTCAATTTTTCTGGAGGGCCACCTACCTGCTCCTCTGGTTTGAAAATGTTTTTGGACTGCCACATACAGGCACTCAATCTATTCCATTTTACTGGAGGGCCACCTACCTGCTCCTCTGGTTTGAAAAATTTTTGGGACTGCCACATACAGGCACTATCCAAATTAAATTGTCTCCATAGCAGCCTCCACACGTTGTCTCCATTGCTACCTCCAAAAGTCGTCCATATAGCTGCCTCCATACATCGTCCCTTTATCAAACGAGGTGTGTCAGGCAGAAATTTGGGTTGTTTTCATGGATTCCACATCAAAGTTGTTAACTTTGTCGCCACCCTGCTGTGTTATCCACAAAATATACTGGCAAACTTTTATCATTTACCAATATTATTTCAGCGCTTCTTGCGCATCTGTTTACATTCCCCTCACCCGGCATATCCTAAACTTATAAGAACGCTACTACACTTGATCTTATACAAAAGGTTCTTAGAAGTGCTGTTTGGGGAGTAGCCTAGAGACAGGGGCTTGGATTGGCGAAAGCTCGCCTGGCAGCGGAGCGCCAGCTCCATGCGCATCATGCGCTTCTTGCGCATCTGTTTACATTCCCCTCACCCGCCATATCCCAAACTTATAAGAACGCTACTACACTTAACTTGGTGCAGGCTGGGACCGAGTCTGATAGCAAAAAAAAGGGAAATGCGGTCCAGCCAGGCTCCAGATACAAATAGATTCTTTATTCAGTGCAGAGTAAAATATGACAATCCACTCCTGGTAGGCGTATAGCCTACGCGTTTCGGACGGTTATCACGTCCTTAATCATGGCTATAGGGTACTAACACAGTAAGACTTATATAGCTTGGTACAAACAAGGGCACCTCCCCTCTCACGCCCTCATGAACACTTCCGTTTCCGCCCATCTCCGGTCCATTAAAACCTCTGAACTATTACAATTTCTGTATGTGTAAAATAGCAACATTCATCATTGACAAAAATAAGTATGATTCCTGTAAACAGCACAGGGACCGAGTCTGACCCTGGGGCTGGTCATATACTGCCGACGCAGAGAATTGCGGGGCCTACCTCGGTCCAGGTCTCAAAGGCCTACTATACCTCCTCCCAACCCTCCTCCACCTCCTCCTCCTCCGAATTACCATCCGTGGGCATGGCGCCATCTGTCGGTAGCTCTAGGCACAGCAGCAGTGCCGTCGCTAAGCGACAGCAGGCGGTGCTCAAACTGCTGAGCCTAGGCGATAAAAGGCACACCGCCCAAGAGCTATTACAGGGCATTCCACATCAAACTTGTTAACTTTGTCGCCACCCTGCTGTGTAATCCACAAAATATACTGGCAAACTTTTATCATTTACCGATATTATTTCAGCGCTTCTTGCGCATCTGTTTACATTCCCCTCACCCGCCATATCCCAAACTTATAAGAACGCTACTACACTTGATCTTATACAAAAGGTTCTTAGAAGTGCTGTTTGGGGAGTAGCCTAGAGACAGGGGCTTGGATTGGCGAAAGCTCGTCTGGCTGCAGAGCGCCAGCTCCATGCCAAGATCCAACTAACATAGTTTTAACTGCAGCACCTTTAATCTACTACTAGTTCACTGCCTCCATACATGGTCCCCTTATCAAACGAGCTGTGTCAGGCAGAATTTTGGGTTGTTTTCATGGCTTCCATGTTAACTTTGTCGCCACCCTGCTGTGTAATCCACAAAATATACTGGCAAACTTTTATCATGTACCGATATTATTTGAGCGCTTCTTGCTCACCTCCTTTGGTTCCTCTCTGACACCCATTGGTTTGAAGCCTGAGTCCATTTAGGTTATGTCGCCATGCCACTCTCTAGCCTGCTGCTGCTGCCTCTGCATGCCGTCCCCTATAGTGTCAGGGTCAATTATTGGATGTTTTAGATGCTATCTAGCTTCATTCTGTCACTCTGTCATGGCCATGCTGTTGCCCATAATTTTGGCATAATGGTGCGATTATGCAGCCTCAGAGGCATCCATGCATGCTGCCCCTGCTGTTTCCTGTCCATTTCCGTGGTGTTTCCATCCTTTTCTGAGGTTCCCAGGTGTTTGGCCAAGCTTCCCTGTGCAGAGCCTTGGTCCCCTTGAAAAATGCTCGAGTCTCCCATTGACTTCAATGGGGTTTGTTATTCGAGACGAGCACTCGAGCATCGGGAAAAGTTCGTCTCGAATAACGAGTACCCGAGCATTTTAGTGCTCGCTCATCTCTAGTTACAATGTGTCAGTGCAGACTGTTTATCTCACAATGCATTCACTAGACTGTATGCAATTATAACAAACCCTCAGCTGTGAGGATGGCATTTCAGGACCATCTTCTAGATAAAATGCTATTTACATATGTGTAGGGTCCAATTTAGGGTAAATTCGGTATGAAAATGATGGTCCCCTTTAAAGCCCCCACTCTCCAGCTGACCGCTGCTGTGTGCTGGTTACGCAGGAGAAGCGATATCCATCTTAATGATTTAGCGTGGCATCCATCCAGGAGGAGAAAAATGTCCCGTCTATGGCTGCTGTTTGCTATTCCTGGCCTGCATGAGGCCGCTAATCACAAATTTAATCAAAATGAGTAAGTCACAAGTCAGGAGAAGGGCGAGGGGCCGACCGGCGTGACCTCGCCCATGACCCCGCTCCACGTGTCACATCCCTCAATGACAAGGCCAGAAGAAGAGAAGCAAATCAACACTTGGGATTTCTGTTTTTTGAGAAAAACTTTAACAATTACATTACATCACTACTGACAATAGATGATGTCACAGCTTATCTCCTCCCCCTCCCTGTACAATGACCTCTATATAGATAACACTGACCCATCATTATATCACTACTGACAATAGATGTCACAGCTTATCTCCTCCCCCTCCCTGTACAATGACCTCTATATAGATAACACTGACCCATCATTACATCACTACTGACAATAGATGATGTCACAGCTTATCCCCTCCCCCTCCCTGTACAATGATCTCTATATAGATAACACTGACCCATCATTACATCACTACTGACAATAGATGATGTCACAGCTTATCTCCTCCCCCTCCCTGTACAATGACCTCTATATAGATAACACTGACCCATCATTACATCACTGATGACAATAGATGATGTCACAGATTATCTCCTCCCCCTCCCTGTACAATGACCTCTATATAGAGAACTCTGACCCATCATTACATCACTACTGACAATAGATGATGTCACAGCTTATCTCCTCCCTCTCCCTGTACAATGACCTCTATATAGATAACACTGACCCATCATTACATCACTACTGACAATAGATGTCACAGCTTATCTCCTCCTCCTCCCTGTACAATGTCCTCTATATAGATAACACTGACCCATCATTACATCACTACTGACAATAGATGATGTCACAGCTTATCTCCTCCCCCTCCCTGTACAATGTCCTCTATATAGATAACACTGACCCATCATTACATCACTACTGACAATAGATGATGTCACAGCTTATCTCCTCCCCTTCCCTGTACAATGACCTCTATATAGATAACACTGACCCATCATTACATCACTACTGACAATAGATGATGTCACAGCTTATCTCTTCCCCTCCCTGTACAATGACCTCTATATAGATAACACTGACCCATCATTACATCACTACTGACAATAGATGATGTCACAGCTTATCTCCTCCTCCTCCCCGTACAATGACCTCTATATAGATAACACTGACCCATCATTACATCACTACTGACAATAGATGATATCACAGCTTATCTCCTCCCCTTCCCTGCACAATGACCTCTATATAGATAACACTGACCCATCATTACATCACTACTGACAATAGATGATGTCACAGCTTATCTCCTCCCCTCCCTGTACAATGACCTCTATATAGATAACACTGACCCATCATTACATCACTACTGACAATAGATGATGTCACAGCTTATCTCCTCCCCCCAGTACAATGGCCTCTATATAGATAACACTGACCCATCATTACATCACCACTGACAATAGATGATGTCACAGCTTATCTCCTCCCTTCCCTGTACAATGACCTCTTTATAGATAACACTGACCCATCATTACATCACTACTGACAAAAGATGTCACAGCTTATCTCCTCCCCCTCTCTGTACAATGACCTCTATATAGATAACACTCACCCATCATTACATCACTACTGACAATAGATGATGTCACAGCTTATCTCCTCCCCCTCCCTGTACAATGACCTCTATATAGATAACACTGACCCATCATTACATCACTACTGACAATAGATGATGTCACAGCTTATCTCCTCCCTGTACAATGGCCTCTATATAGATAACACTGACCCATCATTACATCACTACTGACAATAGATGATGTCACAGCTTATCTCCTCCCCTCCCTATACAATGACCTCTATATAGATAACACTGACCCATCATTACATCACTACTGACAATAGATGATGTCACAGCTTATCTCCTCCCTGTACAATGGCCTCTATATAGATAACACTGACCCATCATTACATCACTACTGACAATAGATGATGTCACAGCTTATCTCCTCCCCTCCCTATACAATGACCTCTATATAGATAACACTTACCCATCATTACGTCACTACTGACAATAGATGATGTCACAGCTTATCTCCTCCCCCTCCCTGTACAATGTCCTCTATATAGATAACACTGACCCATCATTACATCACTACTGACAATAGATGATGTCACAGCTTATCTCCCCCTCCTCCCCGTACAATGACCTCTATATAGATAACACTGACCCATCATTACATCACTACTGACAATAGATGATGTCACAGCCTATCTCCTCCCCATCCCTGTACAATGACCTTTATATAGATAACACTGACCCATCATTACATCACTACTGACAATAGATGATGTCACAGCTTATCTCCTCCCTGTACAATGGCCTCTATATAGATAACACTGACCCATCATTACATCACTACTGACAATAGATGATGTCACAGCTTATCTCCTCCTCCCTGTACAATGACCTCTATATAGATAACACTGACCCATCATTACATCACTACTGACAATAGATGATGTCACAGCTTATCTCCTCCCCCTCCCTGTACAATGTCCTCTATATAGATAACACTGACCCATCATTACATCACTACTGACAATAGATGATGTCACAGCTTATCTCCTCTTCCTCCCCGTACAATGACCTCTATATAGATAACACTGACCCATCATTACATCACTACTGACAATAGATGATGTCACAGCTTATCTCCTCCCCATCCCTGTACAATGACCTTTATATAGATAACACTGACCCATCATTACATCACTACTGACAATAGATGATGTCACAGCTTATCTCCTCCTCCTCCCCGTACAATGACCTCTATATAGATAACACTGACCCATTATTACATCACTACTGACAATAGATGATGTCACAGCTTATCTCCTCCCCCTCTCTGTACAGTGACCTCTATATAGATAACACTGACCCATCATTACATCACTACTGACAATAGATGATGTCACAGCTTATCTCCTCCCCATCCCTGTACAATGACCTTTATATAGATAACACTGACCCATCATTACATCACTACTGACAATAGATGATGTCACAGCTTATCTCCTCCTCCCCATCCCTGTACAATGACCTTTATATAGATAACACTGACCCATCATTACATCACTACTGACAATAGATGATGTCACAGCTTATCTCCTCCTCCTCCTCCCCGTACAATGACCTCTATATAGATAACACTGACCCATCATTACATCACTACTGACAATAGATGATGTCACAGCTTATCTCCTCCCCATCCCTGTACAATGACCTTTATATAGATAACACTGACCCATCATTACATCACTACTGACAATAGATGTCACAGCTTATCTCCTCCTCCTCCCCGTACAATGACCTCTATATAGATAACTCTGACCCATCATTACATCACTACTGACAATAGATGTCACAGCTTATCTCCTCCTCCTCCCCGTACAATGACCTCTATATAGATAACACTGACCCATCATTACATCACTGATGACAATAGATGATGTCACAGCTTATCTCCTCCCCCTCTCTGTACAATGACCTCTCTTGTGTAGAGCATATGCCTAAATGCTGTCAATAGAGCTCAGTAAAATAATCATGTTTAAAATATAAGAAAAAAAGGCAACAACCTAGTTCTATGTTTTTTGTTATTTCATTTCATCAGATCCATTGTTCATTGCTTAGTGCAGGGCCTGAAAGGGTGCAGCAAGACAAAGGTCAACCTCACTATGACCCTACCCCCCTACAAAAGTTTCTGCATGAGTTGCCCTTCCCAAACCTGAGATCTGGATACTCCATAGCTTGTAAAGATGGAATGGTGTATCTAAGCTTTACATGTGTGATACCCTTTGCAGCATTGTGGCATCTAGGCCCTACATGTTACAGTCCATTGTATCTAAGTACGGTGCAGTGTGTGATACTTTGCGCATCCCTCCGTCTCTCAGGAGACGTTTTCTCATAAGATTAGATTAGTGTGAGGTATTTGCGTCCTGCGTCGGCTGCAGCTGCTCCCCGGCCGGTGATCCCAGGCTATTAGCTAATTGATTTTCGGAGGTGACCTGCTCCTGACTTATGAGCCGCTGCTATCTAACATATCATGAGGAGCGTCCATACTGACTGCTAGTCACCAGCCTCTCATCCTCCATCACTGGTGTCATCCCATACTGCTTACTAAGCAGGAGGATCAGATGACCGAGAGCCGATCATCTCTGTAATACATTGTCTCACTTAAAGTGATGCTCTCATATTAACATCGCAATATTAAAATATAACGCTGAGTGCAGCTCTGGAGTATAATACAGGATGTAACTCAGGATTAGTACAGGATAAGTAATGTCATGTATGTACACAGTGACTGCACCAGCAGCAGAATAGTGAGTGCAGCTCTGGAGTATAATACAGGATGTAACTCAGGATTAGTACAGGATAAGTAATGCCATGTATGTACACAGTGACTGCACCAGCAGCAGAATAGTGAGTGCAGCTCTGGGGTATAATACAGGATGTAACTCAGGATCAGTACAGGATAAGTAATGTCATGTATGTACACAGTGACTGCACCAGCAGCAGAATAGTGAGTGCAGCTCTGGGGTATAATACAGGATGTAACTCAGGATTAGTACAGGATAAGTAATGTCATGTATGTACACAGTGACTGCACCAGCAGCAGAATAGTGAGTGCAGCTCTGGAGTATAATACAGGATGTAACTCAGGATCAGTACAGGATAAGTAATGTCATGTATGTACACAGTGACTGCACCAGCAGAATAGTGAGTGCAGCTCTGGAGTATAATACAGGTTGTAACTCAGGATCAGTACAGGATAAGTAATGTCATGTATGTACACAGTGACTGCACCAGCAGAATAGTGAGTGCAGCTCTGCAGTATAATACAGGATGTAACTCAGGATCAGTAAAGGATAAGTAATGTCATGTATGTACACAGTGACTGCACCAGCAGCAGAATAGTGAGTGCAGCTCTGGGGTATAATACAGGATGTAACTCAGGATCAGTACAGGATAAGTAATGTCATGTATGTACACAGTGACTGCACCAGCAGAATAGTGAGTGCAGCTCTGCAGTATAATACAGGATGTAACTCAGGATCAGTACAGGATAAGTAATGTCATGTATGTACACAGTGACTGCACCAGCAGCAGAATAGTGAGTGCAGCTCTGGAGTATAATACAGGATGCAGCAGATGATCCTACGGTGCACCATTATTAGAATATCAGTGGATATACAGTATGTATACAGGGATTGACATCCCCCTAATTGTAAGTGCTGTGATCCCATGTATGTGTGTGCTGTCGCTTTAAGTCTGGAAATCATCAATAATTGATTTGGGAAGGCGCTGGGTTCCTCTGGTTACTGTAGCAGGGAGGATGCCGCGACCTTATTATGTGCACAGCTGTGAGTCTGGTTTATCTAGACCCTGACAGAGCGAAAGCAATCGCCGTTCTGTCCTAATTATCCCGAGTCTTGTGTACAATGCAGGACAGGACTGAAATCTAACGTGACACGTGACTCCCCTCTCCGGAGACTCCCCCTCTCACAGCCAGTGCGTGTGGATGTAACGTGTGGATACTTTAAGGGGTTTCCTAGATTATGTTGACTTATCCTGAGGATAAGTTATAAATATTATATCACTGTGGCTGCAGCAATCATGTCTTTACACATCCACCGACAAGTGTTCTGCTGAGAACTTGGCTAATGGTATTAAAGGTGCAGGGTCACCTACTGCATAATGTATTATACTCCAGAGCTGCACTCACTATTCTGCTGCTGGAGCAGTCACTGTGTATAAACATGACATTACTTATCCTGTACTGATCCTGAGTTACATCCTGTATTATACACCAGAGATGCACTCACTATTCTGCTGCTGGTGCAGTCACTGTGTACATACATGACATTACTTATCCTGTACTGATCCTGAGTTACATCCAGTATTATACTCCAGAGCTGCACTCACTATTCTGCTGCTGGTGCAGTCACTGTGTACATACATGACATTACTTATCCTGTACTGATCCTGAGTTACATCCTGTATTATACCCCAGAACTGCACTCACTATTCTGCTGCTGGTGCAGTCACTGTGTACATACATGACATTACTTATCCTGTACTGATCCTGAGTTACATCCTGTATTATACTGCAGAGCTGCACTCACTATTCTGCTGCTGGTGCAGTCACTGTGTACATACATGACATTATTTATCCTGTACTGATCCTGAGTTACATCCTGTAAATCTTTTATTTTATATAAAAGTGAAAAACATAACAATAATAAACATAAATGAAGCCATAACTTCTGGCAAAAAATTACAAAAGAACAAATATAAACGAAAATAAACTTACAAAACCTCCTGGCCCAGCCACACACACACCACTCAGCATGAGAACAAACAAAACCCTCACCCATTCCCACCACCAAATTTTTTTTTTTTTTTTTTTTGAAATACACAGCAAAATACACATAAACGAACAAGAAATAAACACAGAAATAACAATGAATATAACTGAAATAACATTAAATAACAATAAATATAACTAACTAAATCCCACGCCCATCACCCCCTCCCCCCAGACACTGGTCTAACGTCCAAAGTTTGCGTTATATAGTCCAGACCAGTGCCCGGGATCGTACAGTCCAAGTCCCATCCACCCCCTTCCCAACCTAACACCCTAACACCAACACCCCAAAACCTATATACACATTAACTATAACTACATATAACTATATACACAAGATACAAACACATTAAACATACCAACATATATCAAAACCACATAAAGCCCAGATTCGGCGCCTGCAAGCCCAACATCACTATAACCTCAGGACACAAAACAAAAATCTACTGTGCAGCATCAGCCCCACACCAGGAGAGGAGATGACAGACTAAGGGACACTAAAGGAGAACCCCCTCCAAAGGAGAGAGGCCCTCCCCGTGCCCAGCCTCTCATACTCCAGAGAGCGCACCTTCACCAGGTCACCCAGAATGTTCCTAACCACCTCATCCACCGGGAGGATTTTACGCTGCGTCGATACTAAACACCGTGCGTTCCACGTGTGGTACCTGACCACTAGGCTAACTAGGAATAACTTTGCAGCGGTCCCGGCCACCCAGGCCTCTGAATGCTCCATAGACCCACTCCGCATAGGAGAGACCGGCCAACCCGGGCCAATGGATGGAAGCGCCCACCCGGTTGTACACCTCTGTGTTATAGGGGCACTGAAGCAGGAAGTGGTCCATGCTCTCCAGCAGGCCACCGCACTCCTCCCGGGGACAACCCCTTTCCTCAGAGCTCCTACACTTCAGATTGTCCCTCACACACAGCTTTCCATGGAAGCAGCACCAAGCCAAGTCCCAAAACTTCAAGGGGATCCTGATAGAATTCAATAAACTCAAACCCACCCCCAGATCCCGACTTGGGCAATCCCTGAGGGCCAGAGGCTTCTGGAAACGGGCAAACAGAACCCTTTTGTCAAGGAGTTTCCTCGACAACGTCCTGATCTCCCACATTCCCAGACCCCACCGGCGAATCACCTTCAGAACCGGGGTAGCGTAAGCCGGAAGATGCCCATGGGGTGTACGAAGAACCTTCACTTGTCCTCCTGTCTCCCATTCCTGGAAGAAAGGCCGAAACCATCCCCTGCAGGAGTATACCCACAGAGGAGCCCTCTCTTTCCAGAGGTTGGCGATATTGATCTTAAGAAAGGTATTCACTAGGAACACCACAGGGTTGACCATACACAACCCTCCTTGTCTCCTCGTGCGGTAAGTAACCTCCCTCTTGATTAGGTTCAGCCTATTCCCCCATAACAGCTGGAAGAAGAGACTGTACACCCGAGTCCAGAGGGGTTCTGGCAACATGCACACACTGCCCAGATATATCAGCAATGGGAGCAGGTAAGTTTTAATCAAGTTCACCCTTTCCCTGAGGGTCAAAGACCAACCCTTCCACTGGTCCACCCTCTGAGCGGCGATCTTAAGCCTGCCGTCCCAGTTTTGCATGGGGTAATACCCCTGGCCAAATTCGATGCCGAGAACTTTGGCGGAGTCCTGGGGCCCTGGAAGAGTGTCTGGGAGATCAAAGCCTGGATCCCCCTCTCCCAGCCAGAGACTCTCACACTTATCCCGGTTGATTTTGGACCCAGAAGCCTCTGAGTAGCGGTCAACCTCTGACATCACCCATTGCACCTCCCCTCTCGAGGACACAAAAACAGTGACGTCATCAGCGTACGCTACCACCCCTAGAGTGGCTTCCGGTGCTGCCCGGTCCATCCCGACTCCCACTAACGGCCCACGATCAACCCTCCTAAGGAATGGGTCAATCGCGAACACGTATAAAAGTGGGCTCAGAGGACAACCCTGGCGAACACCAGACCCGACCTCAAAAGAGCGGCCAATCCAACCGTTCACAAGTGGGAAACTCTCTGCCCCTGCGTACAAAACTTTCAGCCAATCGACAAACTCCCCCGGCAGGCCATACCTCAGAAGGACAGACCAGAGGTACTCGTGGTTAACCCGATCAACCGCTTTTGCCTGATCCAAGGACAGCAAGTACCCCTTCCAGTTACCAGCCCTGCCCTGCTCCACTGCCTCCCGGACACAAAGCACAGCACTAAATGTACTGCGGCCTGGAACAGAGCAGTGCTGGGTCCCCGAAAGGAGCCGGGGCGCAAACTGCACCAGCCGATTAAACAGCACCTTTGCCAAAACCTTTCTGTCCGCATTGAGAAGCGCTATGGGACGCCAGTTCTCAATACGAGATCGGTCCTTACCCTTTGACAGGATGATCAGGGCAGACCTCCTCATTGACTTCGGCAGAGCGCCCGAGGAAAGACACTCATTGAATACCTCAGTCAAGAGGGGAACCAAGGCGTCCTTAAAGGTCTTATAAAACTCAGATGTTAAGCCATCCGGACCCGGCGATTTCCTGAGGGCGAGCCCTTCAATCGCCCGGCTGACTTCCTCTTCCCTAATCATCTCTGTCAAAACATCAAGAGAGGGGTCTACTCCTGGCTCAGGGACAGTTTCAGCCAGGAAAGCCGACATCGCATCCCGATCTAGATCCTTCCTGCCCAAGAGGTGCGAGTAGAAGGATCTGACGACCTCCAGAATCCCTGATCTGGACCTTTTCAGGGATCCCGTACTATCAACCAGTCCTGTGACAACTTTACCATTCACTGACATCTTGCAGTTTCTGTAAGGGTCAGGCGAGCGGTATTTCCCGTAATCCCTCTCAAAAACCAAAGATGCGTGTCTATCGTACTGACACCTCTTCAGCAAGGATTTCACTCTGGAGATGTCCTCACGACTACCTCCAGTCGAGACGAGGTGCTCGAGTTTCCTCCTCAGGCCCTGATACAGTCGGTACCTGTCCAGGCTCCTGAGGCTCGAGAGCTGGCGGAAGAATCTCGCCACCCTTTTTTTGAGCATCTCCCACCACTCTGACTTACTGCTACAAAGGCCCAGCAATGGTACCTGGCTCTGAAGAAAGTCCTCAAAGGATTGTCTTATCTCTGCTTCTTCCAGGAGAGACGAATTGAGCTTCCAGTAGCCTCTTCCCATCCGGGGGGTCTCTGTAACATTCAGAGAAAACAAAATTAAACAGTGGTCGGAGAACTCCACCTCAACAACAGAAACTGGTGAAGAAATGGCTTCCTCCTTTAAATAAAACCTGTCTATTCTAGACCTGCAGCTACCCCTATAATAGGTGAACCCCGCGTGGCCTGGGGTGTGCCGGATGTGGACATCCACCAGGCGAGCCTCACTGGCTATGCTATTAAGAGCGACGCTATCATAAGTCAGCTTGTCTCTGGAACCTCCCCTATCCTGGGACCTCGTGACAGCATTGAAGTCCCCTCCAAAGACCACCTGCCGACTTGTAAAAAGGTATGGCTTGATCCTCATAAAGAGACACTTCCTGTCCCACTTGGACTGGGGACCATAGATGTTAATTAGGCGAAGTTCTTGTCCCTTCGTGAGGACATCCAGGATCAGGCACCTCCCCATTTCTAACTCAATAACTCCTCGGCATTCTACTGGTGCGGTAAAAAGGACCGCCACTCCGCTATACGGCTCGGCCGCAAGAGACCAATAGGAAGGCCCGTGTCTCCATTCCCTCTTAGCTTTAAACACGGCCGCCAAATCTGGCAGCCTGGTCTCCTGCAAAAATAAAATGTCGGCTTCAACACGGCCGAGAAAATCAAAGGCCGCAAATCTAGCCGCATCAGACTTAATGCTGGCGACATTAATGGACGCCAGCGTCAACGGAGTGGGTGCCGCCATCATGAGTGATTGAGTTAGACAGCTTTCTTTTTACCCATCTTACCACCACCCTCGGGAAATGAACACCCCCTTTTTAGACATATTGTGGTGTCCATCTCCCTCACCTCCGATGCTTCAGGGGCAGATCCAGGACCTGCCCCCTCATCCTCGTCTCCAGACTCTTGGCCAGTCTCCCCTCCTGAGGACCCTGACTCCCCAGGGGGAGACTCTGCACCCCCTGCAGGCTCCGCCACCTCTGGCCCTTCACCCTCAGCCCCTCCATCGGCAGGAGAGGCTCCATCCAGGGCCAGGAATCGATTTGAAAGTTCGACCAGCGGGGGGTCGGTTGCACCTTCCTTGGGTACCTTAGTCAGGGAGGGAGAAGATCTTACACCTCCCTTCTTTTTACCCTTTTTCTTCTTTTTGGAGCCACGCTTACGCTTTTCCTCTAGCCACGCCCTATTATCCTCATCCATACTCTCATAATGGGAGGAGTCTGAGGACGTGGCACCTTCCTCTCTCTCGATATTCCTGACCTCCTCATCCAGCACATCATCCCCTGGGGCCTCAGCGACAGGTGAGGTCTCCAGGACAGCACCAAAGGTTGTCCCAGTAGCCCGAGACTCCCCCCGCTCTCTCTCCTGTTGACGCTTCTCTAGACGCCTTAGCTGGGCAGGCGTATTTTTCCTGTCTTTCTTCTCTGGCCCCTCCATTCCTCCACCTCTGCTAGTCCCCTCCCCAGCAGATTCAGCCTCATGGCTTTCATCCGCTGAGGTTGAGCCTGCATTAGTGAAGGAAAGAGGACAACGACTGTACGGGTGACCGAGATCACCACACAGGTTACACCTAATCTGCCCTGTACAGGATGCAGCGAGATGGCCGACACCCCCACACAACGCACACTTCTGCACGGTGCAGTTTGCGCTGAAATGTGTGGGGTCACCGCACCTGTGACACAGCTTAGGCTGCCCCCGGTAGAAGATCAGGATACGATCCCTCCCCAGGAAGGCTGATGAAGGGATGTGGGCGACTGAGTTACCTGAACGCCTCAACTTCACCATGAAGGTCCAGGCCCCTGACCAGATACCAAACTCGTCTCGATTTTTCTCTGGTACTCCCAGTACCTCTCCATAACGATTCATCCAGGTCATGATGTCAAAGCAAGATAGTGATTCGTTACGGGTAAGAACGGTCACTTTCTTGAGTTCGCTCTGGCGGGACACTGCTTGCACAACAAAGTCCCGCCACTCGGGCTCGTTGTATCTCAGCTTATAGTTAGACCAGAAGAGCTCAAGCCCCTCCGGCCGAACAAAGCTGATATCAAACTCAGATGTACCATAGGGATGGATCAAGGCAAAGATGTCAGCCGCCTTGAAGTCCATCTTCAGCAGCAGCTCAACTACCCGTGCCCGAGGGGGACACACATCACTGCCACGCCACCGAAGACGGACCACATTCCTACGGTTAGCACCCGGCCCGGTTGTCGGGAGCGACCATGATGTCTCCCTGCCTCTTTGCTCTCGGAAGGCAGACAGGCCGTGCCTCTCTATCCAAAACGACAAATCAACCTCCTGCCCCGCTACATTGATCGTCCTTTCACCCTTCTGTAAGGCCTGCAGGAGGCGCCGTTGCAAAAAGCCGTCCCCAGAGCCCAGAGACGAGGATGATGGAACCCTACTTCCCCCAGCAGCGACACTGGCATAGCTCTTAACGGGGGCCGCCACTGGGGGAGCAACCGCACCAACCCCTGCACCCACCACATTAACACTACCCACCTGCATGTTACACTCAGCCACGCCACTCACACCACCAGTCACTCCATCACCCACCCCCAAAGCTGGAAAAGATTCTCCACCACTCACACCATTCACATTATCCACCACAACATTACTGACTCCACTCACACTGGCTGGACCAGCAGCAGTATTAGCAGACATGACCACCTCCGCATCTTCAGGCACAAGGGACGGGGGTCCCCCCTGCAGAGCATCGCCCAGAGGGGACCCCAACTTGTGTCACACTTGTGCCCTCCACATCATCAGTAGCAGATGTTATTTTACTTTTCTTAGAGGAAGGTAGGAGTCGCCGCTGATCTTTGGCTGGTATGTGGCACCGCTGATCCCCACCTTCCTCAGCACTCCTCTGCAGACTATCTCCAACACCAACACAAAATAGGACTTTAGGCTTGGGAGGTCCGGAGCCCTCAGCCTCAGCGACCCCCTCCACGCTGCCGCCGCTCCACCACCAAGTGATCAGCGGCAACAGCATGCAGAGGCGCCGAGGCACCGGAAGCTGCCACCAGTGCCGGGCTATCCCCCCCTCCCACTGGGGGACGCACCACAGCACTGGATTTTGATGTTATCGCCACTGCCGAGCCGCCCTTACTGTCCGGCCTTGCGGCCGATGCCTCCCCTGCTCCCCCACTGTTACCACAAACAGAGACGGAGCCCATCGCCACATCAGATGTCACACCTGTAATCTCCCCGCTCCCTGGCACTGAGTCCACTGCAGGACCCGTGCTGGGCTGGGTAACGGGGCTCGCACAGTGAGCTGACCCTGCGGCCGACTCGGGTTTTACGGGGAGGGGGCTGTAAACTAGCCTAACCACTTCCACGGATTTGGTCTTTTTCCTTCGTGATTTGCTGCCCCCCGGTGCATCCTCCGGCAGATCGTCTCCAAAAGTAAAGTCCTGGAGGTGCACAGGGGACTCGAGCCGTCGGATCTCCTCCATCAGCGCCCCTCCCTGGTGGCTGTCACTATCCTCACCCGGGCCGGCAGAACCGCAGCCAGATGACATAGCCGCTTGTCCTGCAGGGGGCCCACTGCACGGCACCGGACTTTCCTCCTCCATCTGACTCTCGGGCTGAAGCCCTATCAGCCGCCTCTGCTTCTCCTCCTCCATCTCCCGGAACCGCTCCTCTCTAAACGGACCGCTCCTCTCTAGCAGGTAAGCCTTCCTCTCCTCCAAGGCCTGGATGTTAGTCTGGAGCCTGGAAATCTCTGCCATAATCTGCTCCTTCTTCCTCTTTGGGGCAGAGCTTGCCCTGGCATGGGCGCACCTGAGCTCCTCCCGCAGTCTCCTCACCGTCTTGCTGGCTTCTTCGTACTCAGAGAGGTGGCCCAGAGCCCGGGAGGCATAGGTGGAAATAGACTCCCGGGTCCTCAGCATTCCCCAGCCCTCTTCACTGAGGTCAGCCTCACCTCTCTGAGCACTCAGCTTTCCTGCGGTATCCAGCTTTTCCGAAGTACCCAGCTTTCCCGAGGTATCCATCTTTCCTGAGGTCTTGCTGCTTTTTGAAGCCTTAGCTGGCCTGGGGGTACTTGGAGCAGCATTGCTGCTGTTCCTTGCAGATCTTCTTACCCCCAAGGCTTCCGCAGCGCTGGCCGGTTTCCTGGCTACCCCTGCCTCCCGCCGGCCTAGACCGGGAAGCAGGAGCCTGGGACTTGCTGCCCTGGCTCATGCCTGGAAACCCACTCCCTCCCTGGGAGAGGAGAGAGCAGGCCCCAGGTGGAGGTGGTTTTCCCTGGAGCTCAGGAGCAGCAGCAGCACACAGCCTCACACAGCAACAGAGAGTTAACGAGGTAACGAGGCACACCAGAGATGCACTCACTATTCTGCTGCTGGTGCAGTCACTGTGTACATACATGACATTACTTATCCTGTACTGATCCTGAGTTACATCCTGTATTATACTCCAGAGCTGCACTCACTATTCTGCTGCTGGTGCAGTCGCTGTGTACATACATGACATTACTTATCCTGTACTGATCCTGAGTTACATCCTGTATTATACTCCAGAGCTGCACTCACTATTCTGCTGCTGGTGCAGTCACTGTGTACATACATGACATTACTTATCCTGTACTGATCCTGAGTTACATCCTGTATTATACTACAGAGCTGCACTCACTATTCTGCTGCTGGTGCAGTCACTGTGTACATACATGCCATTACTTATCCTGTACTGATCCTGAGTTACATCCTGTATTATACTCCAGAGCTGCACTCACTATACTGCTGCTGGTGCAGTCACTGTGTACATACATGACATTACTTATCCTGTACTGATCCTGAGTTACATCCTGTATTATACTACAGAGCTGCACTCACTATTCTGCTGCTGGTGCAGTCACTGTGTACATACATGCCATTACTTATCCTGTACTGATCCTGAGTTACATCCTGTATTATACTCCAGAGCTGCACTCACTATTCTGCTGCTGGTGCAGTCACTGTGTACATACATGACATTACTTATCCAGTACTGATCCTGAGTTACATCCTGTATTATACCCCAGAGCTGCACTCACTATTCTGCTGCTGGTGCAGTCACTGTGTACATACATGACATTACTTATCCTGTACTGATCCTGAGTTACATCCTGTATTATACTCCAGAGCTGCACTCACTATTCTGCTGCTGGTGCAGTCACTGTGTACATACATGACATTACTTATCCTGTACTGATCCTGAGTTACATCCTGTATTATACTACAGAGCTGCACTCACTATTCTGCTGCTGGTGCAGTCACTGTGTACATACATGACATTACTTATCCAGTACTGATCCTGAGTTACATCCTGTATTATACCCCAGAGCTGCACTCACTATTCTGCTGCTGGTGCAGTCACTGTGTACATACATGACATTACTTATCCTGTACTGATCCTGAGTTACATCCTGTATTATACCCCAGAGCTGCACTCACTATCCTGCTGCTGGTGCAGTGATTGATGGAATGTGGAGAATTTCTTCATTTCTCAGTATTTGTGGCCTTCTCACAACTTTTGTTCTTTTAATCTTAAGGAAAGGAAGCAGAAGATTTTTACAATTTCAAGGTCGGAGGAAATACTTGATACAAAATGTAAACTTCCCTCAGGACATGAATGCAAAGAAAGAGATTGTTTCTCTGCGCCCAAAATTGTATCAAACATGGAAAAAAGGAGATAGCGGAAGACAATTATAAGCGGAGAGAAGCAGGGTCAAACTTTTTAGCCTTTTTTTTTTTAACTACTCTTAATGTTTCATTTTAACTACCTGAACTTAAATTATTATTTGTGACTCCGCCTCCCCCAGATGTGTCACATGATCTCCTCTGACCGCTGCTTCCTCTGTCCTGTATTTTCCATATTGTGACTCAGACAATAGTTGGAAGCTGCAGGACACACGTGTTTGGAGACTACTAGAACATCTGAGGAGTTTGGGTGACTGTATGAAATTCTGCATATACTGAGGTATGTATCTCTTGCATCAGCGGAGAGTTGAATAAAGAGGTTCTGCAGCAGCTGAGGTGTTTTTTTATGATGTAACTTAGCAGCTGAGGTGTGTATTATGAGGTTCTCCAGCAGCTGAGGTGTGTATTGTGAGGTTCTCCAGCAGCTGAGGTGTGTATTGTGAGGGTCTTCAGCAGCTGAGGTGTGTATTGTGATGTTCTGTGGCAGCTGAGGTGTGTATTATAATGTTCTCCAGCAGCTGAGGTGTGTATTGTGTGGTTCTCCAGCAGCTGAGGTGTGTATTGTGTGGTTCTCCAGCAGCTGAGGTGTGTATTGTGATGTTCTCCAGCAGCTGAGGTGTATATTGTGTGGTTCTCCAGCAGCTGAGGTGTATATTGTGATGTTCTCCAGCAGCTGAGGTGTGTATTGTGATGTTCTGTGGCAGCTGAGGTGTGTATTGTGATGTTCTGTGGCAGCTGAGGTGTGTATTGTGATGTTCTGTGGCAGCTGAGGTGTGTATTGTGATGTTCTGTGGCAGCTGAGGTGTGTATTGTGAGGTTCTCCGGCAGCTGAGGTGTGTATTGTGATGTTATGCAGCAGCTGAGGTGAGTATTATGAGGTTCTCCAGCAGCTGGGGGGTGTGTATTATGAGGTTCTGCAGTGCTCAGCTCATCTTGATTTCTCTGTCTGTACATATGGTGTTTGCATCGTTACATAGTGTCCAAAATCCTATATCTACTATATATAGCGCAGCGACTGTCCCAAGAGCAAGCAGGAAATCTATTTATTTCTTCAAGTGTTAGAGGCTTCCTCCATGTTTCCCCTCTTTTCATCTCAGAAAGAATTTTTGGGCAACGGCACCTATTATAAGGAATTTATAGTAAGCACTGTGCTCCTCCTAGTGGAGGTTGTATATACAGTACATACTCTGCTGAGCTCCATCTTGTGGTGTCTGTATATACAGTATGTAGTTATCTAGTGAGCTCTGCCTAGTGGTGGCTGTATATACAGTATGTAGTAATACCCCGAGCTCCTCCTTGTGGTGGCTGTATATACAGTATGTAGTAATCTCCTGATCTTCTCCTACTGGTAGCTGTATATACAGTATGTAGTAATCTCCTGAGCTCCTCCTAGTGGTGGCTGTATATACAGTATGTAGTAATCTCCTGAGCTCTGCCTAGTGGTGGCTGTATATACAGTATGTAGTAATCTAGTGAGCTCCTCCTAGTGGTGGCTGTATATACAGTATGTAGTAATCTCCTGAGCTCCCCCTAGTGGTGGCTGTATATACAGTATATAGTAATCTCCTGAGCTCCTCATAGTGGTGGCTGTATATACAGTATGTAGTAATCTCCGGAGCTCCTCCTAGTGGTGGGTGTATATACAGTACGTAGTGATCTCCTGAGCTCCTCCTAGTGGTGGGTGTATATACAGTACGTAGTTATCTCCTGAGCTCCTCCTAGTGGTTGTATATACAGTATATAGTAATCTCCTGAGGTCCCCCTCATGGTGGTGTGTATGCAGTATGTATTAATTTCCTAAGCTTCTCCTAATGGTGGCTGTATATACAGTATGTAGTAATATCCTGAGCTCCCTATAGTGGTGGCTGTATATACAGTATGTAGTAATCTAGTGAGCTCCTCCTAGTGGTGGCTGTATATACAGTATGTAGTAATCTCCTGAGCTCCTCCTAGTGGTGGCTGTATATACAGTATGTAGTAATCTCCTGAGCTCCCTCTATTGGTGGCTGTATATACAGTATGTAGTAATCTCCTGAGCTCCCCATAGTGGTGGCTGTATATACCTTATGAAGTAATCTCCTGAGCTCCCTCTGTTGGTGGCAGTACATGTAGTAATCTCCTGCATAATGTTCTTAGGTAGACATTCATCCTATTATATAAAAACTTGCAGAGACTTATGATTCCTCCTATAAATAAATTTGTCAACTTCAGCCAAAATTAAGTTTTCCTCGTAAATTGTGCTGCACATTTTAAGGTCACCCGTCTGTAGGTCTCATCTATATATAGCGGGGTTCTTCCGTCCTGTCCGCGTGTCACTGGGGAGGCTTTTTCATGTTTGTTTCCTGTCTTTCAACATTCCGTCCAGTTCCTTTCTGTGAATGAGGAGGAATTCATTGCCTCATGAGCTGCGCTTCATCCCTTTGTGTTTTTGTTGTAGTACGGTTGTTTAGCTGACGCCTCTTAATTTTGACTGAACCGTGAAAAACTTCTGCTATTATTCTACATTTAGTTCAAATAGGCACAGAGCGCAGCAGTGTGAGGACATGCCCCCCATGCACCTGAAGAAACTACAATGCTGCACTACACATCTTTATTTCATAATCCCGCTGCTATGAAGAATATACACAAATGTATGATTGAACGCTTCCTGTTCTGTAGAGATCACTTGCCATTAACAATTATATTTATAGGTCGAAAAACACAGGATCACATCAATCACAATAATCGGTCACATGCCCCTCCCTGCACAATGACCTCTGCTCAGGTCATAGAGCACGCCCAATACACTCCCCCAAAGAAATCATACAAAAATATCCCTATGAGAAGTGAAAGAAAACTTTTTTAAGGAAACAGATTACAGATATAGAAAATTGGTTCTGGTTTGAAATATTTTTAGTTTTTGAGCGGAGGGTGTATGATCCTTTCTATTCATTGTTACACTTCACATAATAGAACCGAATGACTGTCATCACCATGACACAGGGGCACTTATCATACCCGACCCGTTTACATTAGGTAGATAGTCTTGTTAAATCTTAGCTCCGCCCCCGAGGAACAAATTATAACTTTATATGGAAGTGATGCTTCTTGGAAATTAAAAATCAATGTGTCTTTATACCAAACAAAGGGTAACTTCTTAAGTTACAGCCACAGAAGATGTCATTAGGTATATGGTATATTCAAGATTTTTTGTATTTTCAATATATTTTGGTTGTTTTATTCTTCTTTCCATAAGGTTTCCTCTATCATCTTCTCTTTTTCTCTCTATTAGAGTGTGATTTGTAAGGAGGAGGGTAATGAGACTGTCAGGGGATGGCTGTCACAGGGATAAACAGACCTCATTGATGCCAGACCCCGGAGCACTGTCTCAATTGCTTTACTCCCTTTTAATAATCCACTTCCTCAATCTCGATTAAAAAAAAAGAAAAACAACGAAAACTGCGACAGTATACCAGAATATTCTACCCCAGGAGTACGGAGGGATCAGATCTGTGTCTTCTCACAAAATATAAAGCGCATGGAAAAATTCAAAAAGTCCTCACCTGTACATAGGGGCTGTATTATAGTAGTTATATTCTTGTACATAGGAGCAGTATTATAGTAGTTATATTCTTGTACATAGGGGGCAGTATTATAGTAGTTATATTCTTGTACATAGGGGGCAGTATTATAGTAGTTATATTCTTGTACATAGGGGCAGTATTATAGTAGTTATATTCTTGTACATAGGGGGCAGTATTATAGTAGTTATATTCTTGTACATAGGGGGCAGTATTATAGTAGTTATATTCTTGTACATAGGGGGAAGTATTATAGTAGTTATATTCTTGTACATAGGGGGTAGTATTATAGTAGTTATATTCTTGTACATAGGGGACAGTATTATAGTAGTTACATTCTTGTACATATGGGACAGTATTATAGTAGTTATATTCTTGTACATAGGGGGCAGTATTATAGTAGTTATATTCTTGTACATAGGAGCAGTATTATAGTAGTTATATTCTTGTACATAGGGGGCAGTATTATAGTAGTTATATTCTTGTACATAGGGGGAAGTATTATAGTAGTTATATTCTTGTACATAGGGGGCTGTATTATAGTAGTTATATTCTTGTACATAGGGGGCAGTATTATAGCAGTTATATTCTTGTACATAGGGGGCAGTATTATAGTAGTTATATTCTTGTACATAGGGGGCAGTATTATAGTAGTTATATTCTTGTACATAGGGGGAAGTATTATAGTAGTTATATTCTTGTACATAGGGGGCAGTATTATAGTAGTTATATTCTTGTACATAGGGGGCAGTATTATAGTAGTTATATTCTTGTACATAGGGGACAGTATTATAGTAGTTATATCCTTGTACATAGGAGGCAGTATTATAGTAGTTACTGTATATTCTTGTATATAGAGGCAGTATTATAGTTGTTATATTCTTGTACATAGGGGGCAGTATTATAGTAGTTATATTCTTGTACATAGGGGACAGTATTATAGTAGTTATATCCTTGTACATAGGAGGCAGTATTATAGTAGTTACTGTATATTCTTGTATATAGAGGCAGTATTATAGTAGTTATATTCTTGTACATAGGGGGCAGTATTATAGTAGTTATATTCCTGTACATAGGGGGGCAGTATCATAGTAGTTATATTCTTGTACATAGGGGGCAGTATTATAGTAGTTATATTCTTGTACATAGGGGGCAGTATTATAGTAGTTATATTGTAGTACATAGGGGGCAGTATTATAGTAGTTATATTCTTGTATTATAGTAGTGATATTGTAGTACATAGGGGATAGTCTTACAGCTGTTGTTTTTTTGAACATAGGGCAATATTATAGTTGGTTATATCCGCTCTTGCAGAATATGGTCGGTATCTCCAGTCTTGGTGAATAGTGTTTATAGGTCAATGAATAGGTCCTTGTCTGCTCCATGGTAGAGGATAAGTCTGTACAAGGAGTGAGTGGGTGGTTGCACCGGAGTCCTCAGACAATATGAGAGAATGATGCTTTATGCCAGTGGGCATTACAGGGGGGACGTGAGCTCTAGTCTTGGCACAGACAGGGGCCATAGTTAGAGTGCAGAACATGGAGTTGTCACCTATTCTTATACTGTAAGGTAAATGATAAGGTTTAGCAGTCCCACCTTATTCTGCAACGGGTTATCTCCTTGTGATCTGGATATGGATCATTGTAATATTTTGATGATCAGACAGCAATGAATCTTTAATCTCTAGACTATTTCCCTAAAATACTGTCTTCAATCCTGATCCCCTGATCCCCTGATCCCCAAATTTCATACTGGTCATTAAAACAGATCGAGACCCTGGACAATACCAAATAAGAAGCCACCAAAAATAAACCAAGATAGGTCCCAAAAAACAGAGCCCCCCCCCCCCCCTCATACAATACCCCTATAGACAATACATACAATATATAACACCCCCGCCCCTGACTCCACTTCTCCCTATGATTCAGTACAGGAGTGTTTGTCATGTGACATGTTGAGCAAAACGAGAGACGTCTTATCACCCGTTTATTATCTTTCCAATATCCTATTAACCATCCTATAATGTCTCTCCTGTAAGCCCATAGATCAATGTTTTCTTCCATTACTGGAGATTTTACACTCGGCCGCCAGTTATTACAGGGAATCGCTCTCCTCCGACACTCGGAGTCATCTGTAAAGTGTGAAGGCGAGATGATGGACGCTCACCAGAAGGAGAACTTTTATTTTTGTAGAAGATTAATCCAGATATCAAGAATTTTAAAGGAGAACTCCAGCCATCATAGACCCTAGTGCCCCCCCATACCCATGGGTTACCAGAGTCCTTACAATAAACAGGACTTAGCTTTGTTTATACTCCATTCTCAAGGGTGGATTTATACCACACACATGCAACTGGAGGCCAGGACTGGCAGTTAAAATATCATATGGGTTTGTGAACCAGGGAGGGGTTTGGATGAGGACATACGTCCTCAGGTATGGAAGTAGACCCATGTCCATGGGGCAGGGATGAAGTCCAGTGTCCACAGAGCCAGGAGGGCCCCGCACAGTGGTGGGATGCAAGTATACTGGGCCAGCTGTTAAAATAACATCAGGGTTTGCAAACAAGGGAGGGGTTTGGATGAGGACCCGCGTCTTTAGGGCATGGATTAGGACGCAAGTCTGCAGGGCAAAAGTGAGGACCTATGTCCTTGTGGTATGGATGAAGATCCACTTTCTTTGGGCTAGGAGGGCCCTACACAGTGTTGGGATGCAACTTCTCTAAACCAGCTGTTGAAATAACATCTGGGTCTGGAAACCATTGAGGCGTTTGGATGAGGATTCGCGTCCTCAGAGCATGGATGAGAAGACCCATGTCCTAGTGTTACGGGTGCAGATCCGCTTTCATGGGGATATGGGGGCCCAGACACAGTGATTGGATACAAGTGCACTGGACTGGCCAAGCCCCCGGGGCAACGATGGAGAGTCGCTGCCCAAGAGGGCCCACATGCGAGTTCATTGGAGCAGCTGTGCCCCTCAATCACGGATGAAGACCCACTTCCCCCCAGCATGGATGAAGACATGCATCCTCCATATCCACCCCTAAGTGCACCGTGACGATAAGAAACTAAACCAGGGGAAGAGGAGGAGGAGAGAGGCTCCAGCCAGTGTCATGTCACTCCAAGGCATAATTCAGAATTAGGGGGGCTCCTTAATCACAACTTTGCTTTTGGTTCCAAAAATGACAAATCTGCCCCTGCTCATACTTTACCCTGCTTGTTCAGACTAGCTCACCAGGATGTGACATAAGTGGATATCTTCAAGTAACTAAATAAACCTCCAAAACTGATATACACCTCAAAACCAAGCTCCCTAACGGTCGGATCCCACAAATAAATATGGACCTGACATAACTTAATGCATAACCAGTTCCTTTAAATAAATACAGACCCTAATCTAGACGCTCTATATTAATGAAAATTTAAAACCAGACAAGCTAAACTAGAATAAACCCCTAACAAGAACCCTAAACCGCAGATCCCAAACTAGACCCGCTAGACTAATATAGACCCCAATCACTCTCAATTATACAGGCTGGATCCCAAACCAAAAGACCCCGAGCCAGACCTTCGACCGTAATACAAAACCCAAACAGGAAATCCAACACCAGTCTCCAAACAAGAATCTCCACAGATCCCAAGCTAAACCTCTAAGCTAAATAGACACCAAACCCCCTAAAACAGTGATGGCTAACCTATGGCACTGGTGCCAGAGGTGGCACTCAGAGCCCTTTCTGTGGGCACTCAGGCCATCACCATAGATGGGTCCAGGGATCTTCCTACAGTCCCAGACGGCCCAGGACTTGCTGTGCACAAAGCTATTTTAAAGTGACAACTGTACCTGGGACTATTTTTTGCTTTATTGGTGCCCTCAGGGGCTGGTATCAATGAAAACTGTGACAGAGAAGGGAGTATAAATCACAAATTAAATTTCTGTGTTGGCACTTTGCGATAAATAAGCGGGTCTTTGTTGTAGTTTGGGCACTCGGCCACTAAAAGGTTTGCCATCACTGCCCTAAAACAAGCTAGCCCTAAACCCCAAACTAAAAACCCATTACAGAGTACATGCCAAATTTACCAGATCCCTTAACTAATGTTCACCCAAGACCAAACCCCTACACCAATACAGACCCCAGGCCAGACTGTGTAAACAGGTACAGACCCCAGACCAAACCCCAATACAAATACATAGGTTGATTAACTATGGTGTCTTGCTTTTTAGACTCTTTTTTTCTAGAAATTTGATGAAAACAATCAAGCTACAACTAAATTGTGCTTGAAATCTAGATTTTCCAGCACCAACGACTCCATGTGTCAGATTAATGTCCTTAGTCACATTTGGCCCAACAATTATTTGATAATGTCAGTAACAGGAGACAAAGTCAAAGAAAAATGGTTTTCTTAGAAGAAATTGATCTTCTTGAAGCATTCTATTATGGAGTAGGACCCCATTACTCCAGGCGCTCGATAACTGCTCTGACAGACAATACATTTTCTTTGTTTTATTGAATGTTCTACTTGTGGATGATCGGCTGGACCTCTAGCTTCTGGCTACAAAGGCCTCATGTTATAATATTGGTGACATGGCCAAAGTCCTGAGGTAACCATGTTTCTAAAGGATTAGATTTGAGGCAAATAGGGTCAATAATTGTACAATGCTCTCAATTTCATTGTGACGTTCTTCCAGGATCTCTTTCATTTGGGTCTTCAAGCTCCGTAATGACAGTTCTGTCGTTGACTCTGTCCACATGGACATCTTCTAGTCGTAGCCTTCTCTGTTCTAATTTGTCTTGTGAAGGGTCTTCCCATGACATGTCGAAGACAAAAACTTGATTCACATCTCAGAAAGCTCTGCTTGATCTGGTCATAATTCACAAATTTCTGTATCCTTGAAAGATATCCTCAAAAAAATCTCACTAATCCTTAAAGTGAACCTGTCACCAGGAGACCCATTTTTAGCACTCCCCCAGTCCCCACAGAGCATAGTACATACACTGCCAAAGTGTTTTTGTATAAAAAAATAGGTTTTACAGAAAAAAAGATATGTTATATTGTACCTTTCATTAGCATGTGCTGTGACACTAGGCAGTTGCCAATTGGGAGGGGCTGGAAAGGAGCAGTTTCCCCCCCACCCTTGGGAAACATGTGTCCTTTACAAATATATGAATAACTCCCCACACTCGGGATTGGCTGTAGAGGAGCAGGGGGCGTCGCTAAGCCAAGTGATGGCTGTTTTCATATATTTGAAAAGGTTACATGGAGTAGCTGTTTCCCAAGGGTGGGGGGAAGCTGCTCCTTTCCAGCCCCTCCCAAAAGGCAACTGCCTGGTCACACAGCAGATGCTAATGAAAGGTACAATATAACATATCTTTTTTTCTGTAAAACCTATTTTTAATACAAAAACACTTTGGCAGTGTATGTACTATGCTCTGTGGGGACTGGGGGAGTGCTAAAAATGGGTCTCCTGGTGACAGGTTCCCTTTAAGTTCAAGGGTGTTAATACTTTCCATAACCAAGCCTTCTGTGAAAAGCTGCCAGCGACTTCCCTAACAAATGGTTGGTTTTACCAGGTCAAGCAGTGGCCACAAACAATGTGTTCAAGTTTTGGAGCACAGAGACTCCCATGTTTGATGTCTTTAGGACTTGATAAGGTATTTGGAAAGAATGGTCTATGTGAAACCACCACTTAAATGATCTAGTATACAATAATCCCAAAAATATACACCTTCTTGTATAACGTCTGGTAGGACCTCCATGGTTTTATTCCATTCTTTCCACGAAGCAACATCATGTGAGAAGTCCAGGTATGGACATTGACAAGTCATACAGGCTGACTCCAAGTTTCCTTCATTTTAGATCATACAATAGACTGATAAGAAGTTCATCACATGGGATAACCTTAAGATGATCAGAGAACTTTGGTGTGAAAAGGTCAACAGATCGGTTCTCCAACTTTCTCCTTAACCTGACAAACTCTATGGACTAGTTAAGAAAAAAACAACATCATTGAGGGCATCTCGTGTCTAGGGCTTAGACTTGTGTTGTTGACTGGTGGGCTCTTCGAATATTCTCTAATATGCTCTTTAATATTCAGAAGATCTCATCTGTAGTTAATACTCCCTGGATGGGTATTTTCCAGACTTGGTTTTGGACTGTGAGTAGACGGTAGGATTCAGCCCCCCTCCCCCACCTCCGTTGTTTTCCATGGAATTATCTATGGAACTGAGGATGTCTGTTTTTGATTTCCTCCATAGTTCTCCATCACACTTGTGTTTTTGTTGACTGAACTTTCCTAATAACAGGGCCGCCTGCAGAGTGACCTGGCAAAACTTCTCACTGGAGGCTTCCCCTCCACCCCAACCGCATGCAGATTGATTGGCTGATGGGAATGGGGCCACGTGCGTGATAGATTTTTTTTGTTTTTATCAAAGTACATTAAATCCTCATCAAATCCGACTGATAATGATTCTGCAAAAGTTTAGAAAATGGGTTCTCTTAAAGGATTTGTCCATGATTATTACAAAATTTCTTTACCCATGACCCATAGTTATTTGCCTGGGGATTGATGAACCAGGATCATGGCGATTGTCTAATGAGGACCTTGTACCATCCCGACCACCTCTTTACGTCCTTATAAGTAAAGGCTCAATGGCTTTGCTACCGTCACGGTAAGCATGGTGGCCGATGTTAGGGTTTAACCCCCAACATCGGGGTATTTTCTTTGTCCTGGTGTAAAGAGGAGTGTAAGTTTTAGGAAGATGAAGAGAAATAGGTATCATGATTCTGATTTAGATGTAAGATGTGGGCTGGGGTCTATATCGCTGTGGTCTGGGATTGTTTAGTTCAGGGCATCTGGTAAGAGGTCTGCTTTGGTTAAGGGGTTTTTAGTCAAGTATAAGGGTCTGAGCTTGTATCACTTATGGGGGCTCCAGGGGCATAACTTGAGGGGGGTTCAGAGGTTGCGGTCGCACCTGGGCCCAAGAGGTTTAGGGGGCCCTTATGGTGTCACTTTCCCATATGAGAAGACTATTACTATAAACCATACATTATAGTCGGGGGCCTGGCATGGACTTTGCACTGGGGCCCTTCAGCTTCTAGTTACGCCACTGGGGGGCTCTGTTTATTTGGGGGGTTGTGTATTTTATTGGTTATGTCTAGAGCTTGAATTTGTCTAAGGGCCTAGTTTGGGATTTAGGCCTGCTTTCATATAGGAGGACAGAGTCTGTATTAAAATAGGTGTCTGATCTGGTGCATGTATCAGTTTTGGCTTCTAGTTTGGGTCTGTTGATTTTGGGCTGTGATATTTGGATTAGGGCACAGGTACTATATGTGATTCAGATACCTTGGGGTTGAAGTATCAAGTGTCCCCAAACATTTTTGCTTGTACATTTAGTTTCTTTTAGTTTTTGGTATAGAGGTGTCTGATATATATCTCAAAAATCAAATGAAGACGATGCGCCGGGCCCTCTTCTACTTTGCTGGTTGCCATGGTAATGGTGTGTTTTCAGGAAATGGGACGGAGGCAGAACCAGGGCAGGAGTCATGTGTCATCTAAGGACAGACAATCGGCATGCTGCCTGATTCGCTCTGAGGACATGACGGTTAATGGGATTCCTTTCTGGGTTTTGTAAGATAAAAGGAAATCTTCCATCAAACAGTGTATGATACATGATATTGATATTTATGCATGATAAACCAGGGACACTTACGGTACTAATAGATCCAGGCACTGTGACTCTGTTGTCCATGGTCTCCTTCCTATTCAAATCAACTTATAATTATGCTAATGCCACCATGCTAAAGCTTCACGTGCTGTTACACTGTTCAAGGAACCCTTTCCCCTCCCACTATGTGCTAAAATATCCTGTGAAGCAGTGAGATTACAACCGGCAAAGGGAGGGGGAAGTGGTAGGGAAGGTAGAGGACAGACGGTGTAACAGTCTGTGATTCTGTAGCATGGAGGGGCTCTGGTAACACACCCAGGAGCCCCCTCAGGCTCAACAGCTAAATAAAATTGATTTTCGAACAAAGGAGGCCGTGGATAACCGATATAAATAGATTACCACAGTCACGGTGCCTGGATCCATGAGTAAGTGTCCCTGGTTGGAGTCCCATGATGGATTTTGTTGGTAGATTTGCTTTGATAATGACTCTGTATTAAATTGGGATTTTCATCAAATCATTTTGTTGTATTTGTCTTTTTTTTTGTTTGTTTTAACCTGATTTTTTCACATTTATTCTAATGTTGTTAGGTGGCGCAATAGAGCTTTTCTTTAATGTTTTACTATACTTTTATGTTGAATTATTAATTTTTTTTTTTGCCACATGCTCAATGAAGGTGAAGGATAGACCAGACACTGGCGAGGCCTGTGGCCTAGTTGCCGAGTTGATGTGTGAATGGGGGGTAGATAACTTTTCCTTGACAAAGTGACACAGGTATAGAGTGTCAGACTGAGGCCTATAGCCCCCAGCGATGTAACGCCATTGTGTGCTACATATGGGCAGCGCCCAGTCTCCACGTGTAATATAAGACGGCACAGCGTTTGTCCTCAGGAGGAATATCTGTTGTTGTGGGGTATAAGATCCATTTCTCTGATGTGTGATGAGGCCATGCCGCCCCTCACAGCTGTCACATGTCATGTCACCCCCGTCTCCCATGCATATCCCAGACATGGATCCCTGAGCACACGCTCCGTCTTCTGTCATGGCCTCGCAGGGCAATGCCCGCTACGCAGTCAGCTCACACAGCGCCACGTGTCAGTGTCTGAAACCTGTCATCCACATTTCCATTCCTGCCGACATGACAGGGCGAGAGTGATCTGAGAGCGGATCAGAATATTTTATCATTACTTTTCATAAATTGTGTACAGTTAGGGGCGAGCGGGTTGGGTGATGGTGATAGCCGCCATTGATGATAAAGGACTGGTATCTAAAGTCTTTATATTGTATACCGCAATGTGTAGCTCCGTTATTACATTATTATACTTATGGTGATAATATTGTAGCACTGTATTGTGGTATAATTTGAGCACTGCATTGTGGTATTATTTGAATACTGTATGGAGGTATAATTTGAGCACTGTTATTGTGGTATTATTTGAACACTGTATGGAGGTATAATTTGAGCACTGTTATTGTGGTATTATTTGAACACTGTATGGAGGTATTATTTGAGCACTGTTATTGTGGTATTATTTGAACACTGTATGGAGGTATTATTTGAGAACTGTATTGTGGTATTATTTGAACACTGTATGGAGGTATTATTTGAGCACTGTATTGTGGTATTATTTGAACACTGTAAGGAGGTATTATTTGAGCACTGTATGGTAGTATAATTTGAGCACTGTATTGTGGCATTATTTGAGCACTGTATGGCAGTATAATTTGAGCACTGTATTGTGGCATTATTGGAGCACTGTATGGCAGTATAATTTGAGCACTGTATTGTGGTATTATTTGAGAAATGTATGGTAGTATAATTTGAGCCATGCATTGTGGTATTATTTGAGCACTGTATGGTAGTATAATTTAATCACTGTATTGTGGTATTATTCGAGCATTGTATGGAGGTATAAATTGAGCACAGTATAGAGGCATAATATAAGTACTGACTGGTCATATTTGAGTACTGTATAATGGGATTATTTTGAGCACTGTATTGAGGTATTATTTAAGAACCACCTGGTAGTAATTTATCACTGTGTGAAGGTACTGTATAGCGACCATATTACAGTATTATTTGAGCACAATATGGATGCATTATTTGAATACCATATTGTGGTATAAATTAAACACAGTATGGAGCTATTCTATAAATACTGTATGTTGGTATTGAGCACTGTTTGACGGTATTCTTTCATTACCATATTGCAGTATTAGTTGAGCACTGTATGATGGTATTATTTGACGACCATATTGTGGTATTTTTGAGCACTGTATGGATGTATTATTTAAGAACCATATGGTTGTGTTATTTGAGCACTGCATGGAGGTATTTAAGTATTGTAGTATTATTACAGCACTGTGTAGAGGCATTATTTAAGGACCATATTGCAGTATTAGTTGAGCACTGTATGCTGGTATTATTTGATGACCATATTGTAGTATTATTTGAGCACTAGTCTGTATGAATGTATTATTTCAGCACTGTATGGATTATTTATGTGTTATTTTTGAGCACTTTATGCTGGATTATATTTTGACATAATATGATTGGTGATATCACTTGCAGTCCATGATGCGGTAGTATATCATATCTATGTTATTATGATTTTAGCACTGTGGTGGAATTATTTGAGCACTATTGGTGGTATTATTTGAGACAAGTGCTGGTTTTTCATCAATGTATGGAGTCTTTATTTGAGGAGTTTATGGCGGTATTATTTGAGATCGATGATAGTTTTATTTAAGGACTGTATGGTGGTAGTATTTGAACACTTTATGGCGGTAGTATATAAATGTGAAAGGGGAAGTTATTAAAATGTTGTTGGTATTTGAGTGCTGTATGTGCTGCTGCTTTCCTATAGCATAGAATTATTATTTTGAGTGTTGTATAAGTGCCATCACCTACCCTCTGTATGGTTCTCTCTTACAAACATCTGGCACTTCTCTATCTCAGCTACCACTTCAGTTTCTGGGGTGTAGTAATATGGAGCCAGAGCATGTGGGGACATTGTCCTTTCCTGACTGATTTGGGAGCTACATCTTCCTGGACCCATCATGGGGTAGAAAGCTTCAGTACCTGCAGACAGGTGGCTTGTGTTTGATCTCCTGTCACCAGACCGGAGCCATCCTATTAACCATCCCCCCCCCCCAGAAATACATGGTTATAAATATTTATTCAGAGGGAATTCTGGGAGCTCTATAAACAGCCTAGTTAACCATTTCCCTATCATAGAGGGGACAATCACGCGATTTACATGAGCAGAGATAGAAAAAATGTTAACACATAATTCAAGTTTTCACACAATTTCACATTTAAAGGTAACCTGCTGTGTTGAAGACATTTTCAGGCCGACCCGACCAGATTTTACATAGTGTCCTATCTGCAGGCAGCATGTTATAGAGCAGGAGGAGCTGAGCAGATTGTACAAAGTGTCCTATCTACATTCAGCATGTTATAGAGCAGGAGGAGCTGAGCATATTGTACTGAGTGTCCGATCTGCATGCAGCATGTTATAGAGCAGGAGGAGCTGAGCAGATTGTACATAGAGGCTCATTTACTAACGATCCACACACTTTCGTCAGATTTTCCGTCTTTTTGCGTGGTTTGCACAGGTATTTCACAGGCATCTGCGCTGGGATTGAGTCGCACGCAATTGGTTTTTGGCGCAGCTGCCCTGGCTTCCATTCGACAGAAATGGGGGGGCGATCAGACTGATTCGGACTGAGCGCAGGATTTAACTTTGAAATTGTGTCACAATCCAATGCACTTACATGCACCAGGAAGAAGAAGGTGAACTCCGGCGCACCAGTGCATTATCGTCGGAAGGCACCTAACTGCATGCAGCATGTTATAGAGCAGGAGGAGCTGAACAGATTGTACGTAGTGTCCTATCTGCAGGCAGCATGTTATAGAGCAGGAGGAGCTGAACAGATTGTATGTAGTGTCCTATCTGCAGGCAGCATGTTATAGAGCAGGAGGAGCTGAGTAGATTGTACATAGTGTCCTATTGGCAGTCAGCATGTTATAGAGCAGGAGGAGCTGAGCAGATGGTTCAGAATGTCCTATCTGCAGGCAGCATGTTACAGAGCAGAGTCGATGAGCAGATTGTATATAGTGTCCTATATCCATGCAGCACGTTGTAGAGCAGGAGGAGCTGAACAGATTTTACTGAGTGCCCTATCTGCATGCGGCATATTGTAGAGCAGGAGGAGCTGAGTAGATTGTACATAGTGTCTTCCTGTGCTATTTAATCACTTTATGGTTGTATTATTTGAAGGGTATTATGGGAAATAATTAGAGAAGTATGTGATTGTATTAGCAATTTACGGTGGTAATTGGTGTGCAATGTATGGCAGTCTCATTTCAGCACTATTTTAGGCACTGAGTTTTGGTCCCATGACTGGTTCCTTTGTGGACCTTTGGAAAATAGCCACAGTGGGCCCCCTCTGCAGCTCTCACAACATGCTTGAAGTTGTAGTTCTCCTTTTGCAGTGTAGCATGTACTTTATGGATATGGCCCTGGCAGCTGATAGAGGTATTTAGGCTTTAGGCTCGTACTCGCTGCTCCTTCACAGTAAGTTCCAGTCTTCACTTGATTAAGGATAAAAGATCTTTTATTACCAAATGTGTTTTCTCTGAGCCGGCTAAAAGCCCCGGCCGCACCGGCAGTGCACTTGTGCAGTATTCATGTAGATAAATAGATGTTACCAGAGACGCTCCAGACATCGCTGGATTAAAATCTCAGCGGTCACATAATGAGGAGGCATCAGCTTGGCACAATGCCATATCCCTTCCCTGCCCGCACTCCATTAGCCAGGCCCGGTACATCACTGCGGCACAGACCAGGCACCGGCACATCTGTCTATGTAGTCATGGCAAGCTGCGGAGTGACCCCTCATGTGCAGATGATGGCGTAATGTGTGTGTGTGTGTGTGTATATATATTTGTGTGTGTGTGTATGTATATATATATATATATATATATATATATATATATATATATATATATATATATATATGCAACACCCCTGCCAATGCATGGAATGGGTAGGTGTTGCGTAAATGTCCTTCTTCATGCCAGTAGCTACCTGGTGAGATTGATCACCTCACTAGGAAACTTAATAATTGCGGCGTGAAGCCACTGCCTAGTAAGGCAAAAGTTAACGTGAAATGTTATTAACCTATGATTAACCTTTATACTATTGTAAAGCGAGCTGGAAGCTGATTGGAGAGTGCTGCCACCTCACTAGGGGAATATAAAAGCCCCTTGTGGACAGGGTTTAGTCAGCATTTGAGAAGCAAGTTCAGTGTGTATCTCCTGCAGAGCTGCCATCCAGACCCACTACCAGGAAGCAGAGGTGTCTCTGGCCGCTGCCAGTCAGGAGACTAAGCCCCAGAACAGAGGTCCACTGTCCAGACTCGGCTCCATCTACCAGCCCAGCCTGAAGTTACTACCAGGCTGTGAGCAACCCTTCCTGCAGACCATCTTTCTCCTACCAGCTATCCAACCTGCCCAACATGTGAACGTGGGAAAATTGTCAACACAGCAAAATTTTTGTGTGATTACCCCACCCCTTTTCTTTAGCCTCGCCTCTTCAGGGTAGGGCCATGAGGAAGGGAGATGCTGAGGAGACAGTGTAACAGGAACTACAGCAGAGAGGTTCTCCGGTAACACCCCCAGGTCGCCTTAGCATAATATTAAAAGTTGATTTTAGAAGGAAGGAGGCCATGGATAACAAATATAAGAAGATTACCACAGTCACGGTGCCTGGATCTATGAGTAAGTGTCCCTGGTTTATCATGATGAATTTTGAAGGTAGATTTCCTTTAAGATACCTGCGATCCAATAAAGCAAGGCAAGTGTTGGAGCATTTCAGGAGTTTTGGTAGTCCTTCAGAGGTTATGTGTTGCATATCCGGTCTCTCCGCTGGGTCCCCTTGTTCCCAGCAACAAAGCACTGGTCTCTCATACTTTGGGCCCTGTATGACCAGAATTGATGATGTCACATGCACTGATGACGTGACCCAGGAGGCCAGAGATTGACTCAGCAATCACGTGCACTGTGTATGATGTAATCACTTCCAGCCCAATAGAACCAGAAACGGCTGACACTGACGGCATCTATATTTTTTATTTATTTTTTTTTATGCAACTGCATTCATTTTTGAAAAATTCTATAAGAATATTGGTTCTGTAACCATTTCCCTAACAATTGCATAAATTTCCTGTAAGATGTATGATCTCATAACCGTAGTGTCGCTTTAGTATAGAATAAATAGGGTCTTCAATTTTTCTGGGAGACTCACAAGCCCATTGATTTAGAATGAGAACCATGTAATGCCGCTTTTCTCCTGTAGTAGTGCTGTAGGGAACCCTTTTTCACAGAAATTGTCGATCACTACAGATTTTTCCTCTGTGGTCTGATATTAAGCACCAGGATTTGACACAAAATGTGAAAGTTTACTTAAAGATTTAAGGTGGAGCTATTGAAACATGTACAATGAATGACTTGCTGATCATGTATGATCCTTCATGATATGTAGGCCGATCACTAATTCTACTTCTGTTTTAACCCAAGGCGTGGAAGAAACGTTGGTTCATCCTGAGGAGTGGACGTATGAGCGGAGATCCCGATGTCCTGGAATATTATAAGAATGATCACTCCAAGAAACCCATCCGGGTCATCAACCTTAGCTGCTGTGAACAGGTGGACTCTGGGCTGACCTTCAACAAGAAGGAACTTCAGGACAGCTACGTCTTCGACATCAAGACCAGCGACCGAACGTTTTACCTGGTGGCCGAAACAGAAGAGGAAATGAATAAGTGGGTTCGAAGCATATGTCAGATTTGCGGATTTAACCAGTCCGATGAAGGCTCAGGTATGATAAGCGGTTTCTTAAAGGGAATCTCACAGAATCTCTTCATCTGTGAGTTCATCTGTTGTCAAGAATCTTGGCAATAGCAACTTAAGAACCTGCTAATCTGGTCATGTGACCACAGGTCCTACATAAGTGGAGTAGTAGATTTGGCAGCAAAGCACCAAAATAGTGTACATATTGGGGCTCATTTACTAAGGGTGCGTGGACCGCACAAACGTTGGATATTCCGACGATTACCATTTTGTGCTGCATTTAAAAGGGGATTGTGGCGCACGTGATTGTATTTTGACGCACCGGCTTTCACTCGACACAAATCGTGGGGCGGGCCGTCGGACAATCCAACGGATTCGGACTGAGGGCGGGATTTAGCATTTCAATTTTGTCACAAGACAATGCACACTTACATGCACTGGGAAGAAGAAGGTGAACTCCGGCGGACCTGAGCAGGGAAGCGACACATGCAGGATCTCGGGCGCACATTCTTGGTGAATCGCGCCAGACTTCATCTTTGTCAGACCGGACCGGGTCGGGACTCCCCCACCCCCTTCCCCTCCCTAGCAGGGTGCATTCCCATTTGGTGAGATCACATGGTATAATGGCCCTTTGTGGACCCCACGTAGGATAATGTCAACTCCAGGGCCTTCTACCACATGGAAACCAAAAATGACCAATAAACTATAATAACCCTCATACACAATTCCCCTGCTGTTAGTGGCACCCACAAAGAATATTGTTACCCCAAAAAGTATAATGACCCTCAATGACCTCAAATGGAAAATTGCCTCATAAGGCCCCACATAATATGATGACCCCCTCCTCTTAGTGACCCCTTCCCTGTATAATTCCCCCACACTGTATAACGTCCTCTCTTTGACCTCCCAAAACGGCTTTTACACCACCAGTAAGGCTCCTCATGGCCTTGTCTGGTCTCTACTGATTTTAGGTAGAAGCAGCAGTAGTCGCCATGACGACAAGATGTTGTGTCTTCCTGCGTCCATGTTGATGGTTCCCTGTTCTGCATTTAACACAGGACCTGTCACCCTCTACCCAACAGTACCCTGATATTTGGGATGCCATGGTTTATGGTTCCGGACCAGAATAGAGTCCATAATATGATTGTGCAGTGCCGCCTCAGGCTTCGGGCCTGTATGTTACCACAGCGATATCTCTGCCCATGTGTAACCTATTAAACTGGAAAACTTTTAGTCCTTCGAAACCATCTTTCGCTATCTTTCACATACTCATCAGCCCTAGTTACTCGCTGACATTTTGAGATGTTTTTAAGCCTCATTTTCTGTTCCGCTTTAATAATTGAGGGGCAGCGCGGTAAGCGGGACGCCCCGGCAGTTCTCAGGCGCTTGTGATATTGACGTATCTCGGCCATATACTGCGCTGTGATGGACTCTCCCGGGCGCTGCCTGTCATTTGCACGTCCCGACATTAAAAACATTGGCCTGATTTTATCATTTTCGACGGAGTTGGCGCTTGGCAGCTTGCTGCGATTAATATACAGGTCAGTGGTTCCCATTAGCTGTGAGGACTGAACGTGAACATCTTCCCTGCACGTAGCTGCACAATCAGCGAAATACAGGACCTTTTGGAAAAAAAAAAATTCTTTAAAAATTGATGTGGCCGAAAGTATGTGAACCCCCATTTGTAATAGAAGGATTTTGGCCATGTCACCCGCTCTCTTTTCTATGTTATGGACTGTAGAATGGATTACCTCCATGACTTTCGCCATAGTACCGTCCTATAGTGCCATACCATAGTGTATACAGTGCTGCCTATACATAGTGATTGATTATGAAGGTATGAGTATACACAATGCCAGGTGTCAGCAGGTAAAGCCACTAGCCATGCACTTGTATCGTTTATATTCCAGGATTGTAGCTACGCAAAGTGCACTGGGGTCGTGCACTCACATTTCTGTGCTTTGTGCAGATGGTGTTAGATGTGTAACAATACTTTTGTGTACATTGTTAGTAGCAGCAGAGCTGTGAAATATGGGTTTATATTCCAGGATAGTAGTTATGCCAAGTGCCCTGGTGGCGTGCACTCACACAGCTGTGCTTTGTACAGACAGTGTTAGATGTGTACTCATGCCTTTGTGTACGTAGCTAGTAGAAGCAGGATTGTGAAATATGGATTTATATTACAAGATTATAGCTTTTTCAGTGTCATGGCTTGCCCTCACACTGTTGCGCTCTGTACTCTCTGCAGCCCATGTTATGTATTGTCCCTGGAGAGATGTGTCATCATACCTTTGTATTTGTTGTAAGTTACTGGACTTCAAAATATAGTTTTATATTCCAGAATTTGTATCTGGGGTGAGTTGTTACACTGCAGTGCTCTGTTCTCCCTTTAAAGGTCTGATTACATATATCTCTGTGTATATTGTTAGTAGCAGCAGGAGTGTGAAATAAGGAGTTCTATTCCAGTATTGTAGCACTGTGAACTGGGGATATGTCCTCACACTGCTGTGCTCTGTTCTTGTTACAGACAGTGTTGGTATTTTACCTAGAAAAATTTTGAGTCATGCCTTTGTGTGTAGCAGGACTTGAGGTGCACTACTGGGGGCATGTCCTCACACTGCTGTGCTCTGAGCTCACTGCATTCTCCACAGCTCTTTCATTCTGCTTTCAGACAAGACTGTAGTAGGCTTCAGGATACATACTAAACTACAGTATTTTTTTGGACTATAAGGCGCATCGGATTATAAAGCGCACCATCAATAAATGCCTGCTAAAACATCTAGGTTCATATATAAGACGCACCGTATTATAAGGCGCACCTGATTATAAGGATAAATGACCACCAGGTGGCAGACCTGTGCACAGTTCAAGGCAGCTGTTGTCTGTAAGTGCGCACTCTCTGCACACACTCTAAAGGGGATAAAAGTCTACTTACCTTACCCTCTACTTACCCTTAGGCTTTTTGAATTTCAAACCTTTTTGAGACACTTTCCATAAATTTAAAAAACAGAGAGTCCTAAAAACATTTCCACATTAGAGGGATTAAGCTCTTGTTGCCGCTCGTCGTTTTTCGTTGCAACATATTAATCGCTTCTGGGAGCGCACAATCCGCAGTCTGTATTTGCTCGGCCTCAGTCATACGTGAAATTGTCATACTTGCCGCGCATGTTCTTAGTGCATCATTAAATTGCCCTTGACGAATCTCACGCGGAGCACATGACTGCAGACATGACTCCAGGCCTGCCACCAGCCGTAATGTGCAGGAGGTAACTAGTGTGTACAAGGAGTTTACATGAATATTTAGTAAAATTGTTCCCTGCGGATAAAAGGAATCATTTTAAAGGGATATTTCAGAGATTAATATTGATGACCTATCCTGTTGAAAAGGCACCAATAATTCAGGATCAGTACAGGATAAGTAATGTCATGTATATACACAGTGACTGCACCAGCAGCAGAATAGTGAGTGCAGCTCTGGAGTATAATACAGGATGTAACTCAGGATCAGTACAGGATAAGTAATGTCATGTATGTACACAGTGACTGCACCAGCAGCAGAATAGTGAGTGCAGCTCTGGGGTATAATACAGGATGTAACTCAGGATCAGTACAGGATAAGTAATGTCATGTATGTACACAGTGACTGCACCAGCAGCAGAATAGTGAGTGCAGCTCTGGGGTGTAACACAGGATGTAACTCAGGATCAGTACAGGATAAGTAATGTCATGTATGTACACAGTGACTGCACCAGCAGAATAGTGAGTGCAGCTCTGGAGTATAATACAGGATGTAACTCAGGATCAGTACAGGATAAGTAATGTCATGTATGTATACAGTGACTGCACCAGCAGAATAGTGAGTGCAGCTCTGGTGTATAATACAGGATGTAACTCAGGATCAGTACAGGATAAGTAATGTCATGTATGTACACAGTGACTGCACCAGCAGCAGAATAGTGAGTGCAGCTCTGGAGAATAGTACAGGATGTAACTCAGGATCAGTACAGGATAAGTAATGCCATGTATGTACATTCCTCACCATCATGGCTTGCTGTCAGTGAATGGAAAATCAGGTATACATGTGAACCCAAACAAATATTTAACTCCCTTTAAGGTTGGGTCTCTCCTGTACAGATGGAAGGTATGAGCTCATGGTACATGTAGGTGACCCCTTACACTGACCTCACTCAGTGTGGTGCTCGGGGTGTGTGAGATGAGAGGATTTATCAGGGAGATGTTCCCCTCCTCGATCACATTCCTGTGTAACATGTCATCCCTTTCAAAATGTGTACTGTAAATATTTAAAGGTTATTATTAATCCTGACATCTCGGGGGTCGGAGCGCAGAATAGCTGGTCAGCTGATACTGTAAATAGACAAAAATGAAGTATGAACCGAAATCCCGGGACACACCCCCCACGAAGAAGCCAGGGGTCACCCACTAGTTCTTAAGAAAACTGGAAAACCCCTTTAACAAGGCTGAGTCATTCCAGAATCATTTCTTTCTCCCTGCATTGAATATAATTTCCTCACTATTTGTGAGATCTCTGCTTGCTGTCAGTAAATGGGGCAGTGTCAGTTAATATTCATAGGCACAAACATGTTCGGAGCTGCTACTTTGTATCCAGTCTACTGTCCTCTGTGTGGTAAGCAGTGTGGGCTGCGGATATATACATCTTACCTGCACTGATACATTGTAACAAACTATCAGGGAAGAAGAGGAAGTTGTGTTTTTATATCTGGCAGAGTCCAAAACGACTGAAACAAATCTTCAGATGTGAGAAGTTTTAGATTTGTTATAATATGTGAAAAATAAACAATTCTTTACTTATCATGTGTAAGTGAGAAGACGTATCTAAACCTATCATGTGTGGTTAGATAGACTGTATCACACATGATGGGATTAGACATACAATTCACCAGGCAGTATTGCACAGGATAGGATTAGATACACAGCTCTGCAGTCAGTATCACACAGGATAGGATTAGATACACAGCTCAGCAGACAGTATCACACATGATAGGATTAGATACACAGCTCAGCAGACAGTATCACACAGGATAGGATTAGATACACAGCTCAGCAGACAGTATCACACAGGATAGGATTAGATACACAGCTCAGCAGCCAGTATCACATAGGATAGGATTAGATACACAGCTCAGCAGACAGTATCACACAGGATAGGATTAGATACATAGGTCAGCAGACAGTATCACACAGGATAGGATTAGATACACAGCTCAGCAGACAGTATCACACAGGATAGGATTAGATACATAGGTCAGCAGACAGTATCACACAGAATAGGATTAGATACATAGGTCAGCAGAAAGTATCACACAGGATAGGATTGGATACACAGCTCAGCAGTCAGTATCACCCAGGATAGGATTAGATACACAGCTCAGCAAACAGTATCCCACAGGATAGGATTAGATACACAGCTCAGCACACAGTATCAGACAGGATAAGATTAGATACACAGCCCAGCAGACTGTATCACACATGATGGGATTAGATACACAGCTCAGCACACAGTATCCCACAGGATAGGATTAGATACACAGCGCAGCACACAGTATCAGACAGGGTAGGATTAGATACACAGCTCAGCACACAGTATCCCACAGGATAGGATTAGATACACAGCTCAGCACACAGTATCGCACAGGATAGGATTAGATACACAGCTCTGCAGAACGTATCACACAGGATAGGATTAGATACACAGCTCAGCACACAGTACCGCACAGGATAGGATTAGATACACAGCTCTGCAGAACGTATCACACAGGATAGGATTAGATACACAGCTCAGCACACAGTACCGCACAGGATAGGATTAGATACACAGCTCAGCAGACAGTATCACACAGGATGGGATTAGATACACATCTCAGCAGACAGTATCACACAGGATGGGATTAGATACACATCTCAGCAGACAGTATCCCACAGGATAGGCTTAGATACACAGCTCAGCAGACAGTATCACACAGGATAGGATTAGATACATAGGTCAGCAGACAGTATCACACAGAATAGGATTAGATACATAGGTCAGCAGAAAGTATCACACAGGATAGGATTGGATACACAGCTCAGCAGTCAGTATCACCCAGGATAGGATTAGATACACAGCTCAGCAAACAGTATCCCACAGGATAGGATTAGATACACAGCTCAGCACACAGTATCAGACAGGATAAGATTAGATACACAGCCCAGCAGACTGTATCACACATGATGGGATTAGATACACAGCTCAGCACACAGTATCCCACAGGATAGGATTAGATACACAGCGCAGCACACAGTATCAGACAGGGTAGGATTAGATACACAGCTCAGCACACAGTATCCCACAGGATAGGATTAGATACACAGCTCAGCACACAGTATCGCACAGGATAGGATTAGATACACAGCTCTGCAGAACGTATCACACAGGATAGGATTAGATACACAGCTCAGCACACAGTACCGCACAGGATAGGATTAGATACACAGCTCTGCAGAACGTATCACACAGGATAGGATTAGATACACAGCTCAGCACACAGTACCGCACAGGATAGGATTAGATACACAGCTCAGCAGACAGTATCACACAGGATGGGATTAGATACACATCTCAGCAGACAGTATCACACAGGATGGGATTAGATACACATCTCAGCAGACAGTATCCCACAGGATAGGCTTAGATACACAGCTCGGCAGACAGTATCCCACAGGATAGGATTAGATACACAGCTCAGCAGGCAGTATCACACAGGATGGGATTAGATACACAGCTCAGCAGGCAGTATCACACAGGATGGGATTGGATACACAGCTCAGCAGCCAGTATCACGCAGGATGGGATTAGATACACAGCTCAGCAGGCAGTATCCCACAGGATAGGATTAGATACACAGCTCAGCAGACAGTATCACACAGGATAGGATTAGATACACAGCTCAGCAGGCAGTATCACACAGGATAGGATTAGATACACAGCTCAGCAGACAGTATCACACAGGATAGGATTAGATACACAGCTCAGCAGGCAGTATCACACAGGATGGGATTAGATACACAGCTCAGCAGGCAGTATCACACAGGATGGGATTGGATACACAGCTCAGCAGCCAGTATCACGCAGGATGGGATTAGATACACAGCTCAGCAGGCAGTATCCCACAGGATAGGATTAGATACACAGCTCAGCAGACAGTATCACACAGGATAGGATTAGATACACAGCTCAGCAGACAGTATCACACATGATATGATTAGATACACAGCTCAGCAGCCAGTATCACACAGGATAGGATTAGATACACAGCTCAGCAGACAGTATCACACAGGATAGGATTAGATACACAGCGCAGCACACAGTATCAGACAGGGTAGGATTAGATACACAGCTCAGCAGACAGTATCACACAGGATGGGATTAGATACACATCTCAGCAGACAGTATCACACAGGATGGGATTAGATACACATCTCAGCAGACAGTATCACACAGGATGGGATTAGATACACATCTCAGCAGACAGTATCCCACAGGATAGGCTTAGATACACAGCTCGGCAGACAGTATCCCACAGGATAGGATTAGATACACAGCTCAGCAGGCAGTATCACACAGGATGGGATTAGATACACAGCTCAGCAGGCAGTATCACACAGGATGGGATTGGATACACAGCTCAGCAGCCAGTATCACGCAGGATGGGATTAGATACACAGCTCAGCAGGCAGTATCCCACAGGATAGGATTAGATACACAGCTCAGCAGACAGTATCACACAGGATGGGATTTAGATACACAGCTCAGCAGACAGTATCACACAGGATAGGATTAGATACACAGCTCAGCAGGAAGTATCACACAGGATAGGATTAGATACACAGCTCAGCAGACAGTATCACACAGGATAGGATTAGATACACAGCTCAGCAGGCAGTATCACACAGGATAGGATTAGATACACAGCTCAGCAGGCAGTATCACACAGGATAGGATTAGATACACAGCTCAGCAGACAGTATCATACAGGATAGGATTAGATACACAGCTCAGCAGACAGTATCACACAGGATAGGATTAGATACACAGCTCAGCAGTCAGTATCACACAGGATAGGATTAGATACACAGCTCAGCAGGCAGTATCACACAGCATAGGATTAGATACACAGCTCAGCAGACAGTATCACACAGGATAGGATTAGATACACAGCTCAGCAGACAGTATCACACAGGAGAGGATTAGATACACAGCTCAGCAGGCAGTATCACACAGGATAGGATTAGATACACAGCTCAGCAGGCAGTATCACACAGCATAGGATTAGATACACAGCTCAGCAGGCAGTATCACACAGCATAGGATTAGATACACAGCTCAGCAGCCAGTATCACACAGGATAGGATTAGATACACAGTTCAGTAGACAGGACCCTGCTTTATATAAAGGTTTTTTAGGTTAGATACTTGGATTAGTTTGGTACAGAGCCGCACATAACCTTATCCACAGCTCTATTAAACATCCTGGGAAAAATCTGTAAAACTTGGGATTAGGACTTGGAGACAATACGTTGTGCTGTGACTGTGACGACCCTCCAGCTCTGCTCATTACCGCAGCCGTATCTAGCGCTGCCATCTCTGTCCCATGATGCTCTCTGAGCCGCCTCTTTATCCCACGTTCCCTCTTGGCTCTATAGACGCGGGTTTCTGCCATCAGTCGGACTTGGAGCGGTTCCTGCTTCGTAAGGAGGGAAAAGAAACTTCAGATGTGGAATCTGGAATTATCTGCGCTGCCACATGGTGCACATCATAATATCATAATACCGCCATACAGTGCAAAGATAATATCGCCATAAGTGGCCTGCATAATCTCACCCAGATAATCTTACACTAAGCACAACCCATATGATATGTCCATATAGTTCCTACAAAATTCTGCAATTGACTCTGTAAATAATACCGCTATCCCCCAGGACGGCCTTGGTTCCACTGTAGTAATCACTGATACTAAACTGATGCCTTGATTGTGGCCAGAGATATTACTGATTAGTGCTCATCTGTTATGTGGTCTATGAGCAAAGCAGTGTGAGGACACACACCCCCAGTGCACTTGGAGAAGCTACAGTTCTGGAATATTATTCCATCTTTCATAGTGCTGCTGCTACTAATAACATATGCATAGGTGTGATTACAGATCTCTCCAGGGACCATACCTAACACTGGCTGCAGAGAGTACAGAGCACAGCAGTGTGTGTATGTACAATCCTGGAATATAAATCCATATATAACAGTACTGCTGCTACTAACAACATACACAAATGTATGATTACACATCTCTCCAGTGATAAAACCTAACATGGTCTTCAAGTAGTGCAGTGCAGTGTGCACTTGGAGAAGATACAATCCTGGAATATAAATACATATATCATAGTCCTGCTGCTACTAACAATATACACAAAGGTATGATTACACATCTCTCCAGGGACAGTACCTAATACTGGTTGCAAAGAATGCAGCAGTGTTTGTACAGTACTGTAATTTAAATTAATATTTCACAGTCCTGCTGCTAATAACAACACACAAAACGTTATTATTACACATCTCTCCAGTGAAAATACCCAACACTGTCTATAGAGAGAACAGAGCACAGCAGTGTGAGGACCTATCCCAAGGGCACTTGGAGAAGCTACCATACTGGATTATAAATCCACATTTCACAGTCCTGCTTCTACTAATAACATACACAAAGGTATAAATGTACATTTCTCAAAGGACAGAACCTAACAATGGCTTCAGGGAGCCCAGTGGAGAAGATACAATCTTGGAAAATAAATCTATATTTCACAGTCCTGCTGCTACAACATACACAAATGTATTATACTTTTGATCACTCCAGGGACAATGTCGTATACTAGCTGCAGAGAGCACAGAGCACAGCAGTGTATGTACAATACTGGAATATACATTCATCTTTCACAGTTCAGAACTCCAGATCCAAGTGGTTACTCTGCGTTTTGTGGATTGTACAAAGTTGCAAAAACATAGCTGTCTTTTTCAAGAAACAGCGCCACATCTGCCCTCAGGTTGTGTGTGGTATTGCAGTTTAGCTACATTCACTTGAATGGGTCTGACCTGCAGTACCAGACACACCCCACGTACTGGTGTGGCGCATTTTTATTGCCCGGAATACAATGTAGAGAGACTCCTTATAATAAGTATATATTGGGGATGTTCCCTATATCTGTATAGTTCATGTCCTGTGCCTGGATATAACATCTCTATATAATACCTACTGGGACGTGGTCCCGCTGACCCAGACACTGCAATTGCTTCCAATTACCGATGCATCAAACACCGGGAACACCACTGTGGTGCGCCCCTTTAAGGCGAGACACCCCGGCAGAGGGATGGGCTGCAGAAATACACGACGGCATCTGCCAAAAAACATAAGATCTAGACTCAACAGCTGAGAGCACAGAGCGGCCAATTACAGCCCACACACACACACTCCTCGAGACTTTCCCAAAGTGCGGTCACATCAGGGTACGGAGCGCTAGACCGCCTCCCCGAGCGTGACCGCCGGCTGCCCGCGGATAAGGAGCGCTCCTTACGTGACTCTCTTCTGCGCTGTCTACACAGTTACACATCAATGTAGTCTCAATGTTGGAACATTGACCTTCAGAGCCAAGGACTGATGTTCAGAGATGTCAATCACAATGTCAGACCGGGGGGTATATAGCAGGATATTAAAATCTAGCACCCAACACTGCTTTCCCTGAGCCTGCTGTCTAGACTGTGACTAATGATGAGTCCGGAAACTAATTAGAACATCCCCTCTAGTGGTTCCACCTCTCCTGTAGTCTACATCCCATCTATACAGAACATGTATAAGTAGCAGCAGGACTGTGAAACGACAATTAACCACGGCGTGTCCTCACACTGCTGTGCTCTGTACTTTTTGTATTGAACTGCAGACAGTGTAGAATATTGTTCCTGGAGGGAAGTGTAATCATACCTTTATGGATGTCGTTAGTAGCAACAGGACTATAAAAAAAGAAAAAATAGCTTTACCGGGAATATTCCTGTACAGGGTTGTGTTCAACAAAGATATGATTACACATCTCTCCGGGGACAATGGGTAACACTGGCTATAAAGAGCACAGGGCACAGCAGTGTAAGGACACAGCCCCAGTGTAGAAGGTAAAATTCTAAATTGTAAGTCCATATATCACAGCCCTGCTGCTACTGACAACATACACAAAGATATGATTCCACATATCTCTGGGTATAATATGTAACATTGGCTACAGAGAGGACAGGGCACAGCAGTGTAAGGACACAGCCCCCTTGCAGAAGGTAAAATTCTGAAATGTAAATCCATATTTCACAGTCCTGCTGCTACTGACAACATACACAAAGGTATGATTACACATCTCTCCGGGGACAATGGGTAACACTGGCTATAAAGAGCACAGGGCACAGCAGTGTAAGGACACAGCCCCAGTGCAGAAGGTAAAATTCGGAAATGTAAATCCATACTTCACAGCCCTGCTGCTACTGACAAGATGCACAAAAGTATGATTACACATCTCTCCGGGGATAATATGTAAGACTGGCGACAGAGAGGACAGGGCACAGCAGTGTAAGGACACAGCCCCCTTGCAGAAGGTAAAATTCTGAAATGTAAATCCATATTTCACAGTCATTCTGCTACACAAAGGAACATTGGCTACAGAGAGCACAGAGCACAGCAGTGTGAGGACAGAGCCCCAGTACAGAAGTGAAAATTCAGAATAAAAATGTATATATCATAGACCTGCCTCTACTGAAAACCTACACAAAGGTATGAGTACAAATTTCTTCAGGGAACACAGCAGTGTGAGGACATAACCCCAGTACAAAGGTATAATTACACAACTGCCCAGGGACAATACATAACACTGTCAGACTGATGACAGATTCCCTTTAAGCTTTGAGTGACGGGTTCAGCTCCATCCATACGTCGTATTCCCTAACAATGACCTCTGATGCCCCTTATGTAGATGTTTACAGAAGATTCCGCCGGCTCTGTCCTCAGGTTTACCCCATGGACCCCTTATATTGGACAGCACTATAAATATCCACCAAATAACAAGATATTTACTCCAGAACAAAGACTTTCCCGATGGAGTATTGTTTCCTGTTCCACTGTCTTGTCAACAAGTTGACAGGATTTAGTCCGTTTCCTGGGAAGATGTCTAAGCGGAGCCGGCTCACGGTTGGAAATGTTTTTGGAAATCTTTGCATAGGAAGTCACCCCCCTTCCCCCCTCTGTCACCCAGACTGACAGGCACTACTGATGTCCTCCGCTCCCATATACACATGGCAGGATAATGGCAGGAAGGGGTTATTTTGCTGATGGGTAAATGGAACATTCCTTGGCTCTGTGGATTTAAAGGTGAGGTTGTTATCTGCTTTAAAGTCAAGTCTGCCATAGGTATTATGATCCATATTACTTCCACATAGAACAGGATCTGAATATAGAGCTGATTGTATTCTATGGGCTCACTTTAATACCCAGGATTCTCTAGTGGCCACATTCACCCCATAGATATCGGTGCAGCCAAAAAGTTCAACATCCAGAACCGAACATATTCTATAGATCATATTCTGCTCAGCCAGGTGCAGTCTTGTTTACAGAATTATTATACATCTACTTAATAAAATAGCGGGAATATGAAAGCACCGCCCCTGAGGAACTGCACATGTCCTACTAGGAAAGGTATGGGAGAGAATATGTAAAATTTCATAGGATTTTCTTCTGATGTTTGCTGCGATTTCTGACTTGAGACATATCTGTTGAAAAAAAAATGCAGAGGAAGAAGTCACCCCTGGGCCTAGGCAGCTATAAGCCCCTCAAATACACTGATGGCACTTTCAAGATTTCAATATGAAGTCATAACAATATTCCATTGGAGGTGACCATATTGCCTTTTATAGTTATCAGTGGAGCCAGAAAATCCAAATTCCAGGTACATGGCATGTTACAGTGTTATCAGAAGTTCTGAAATAAACCTAAAGATGCATACCAACTTCTAGGTCATAAATAATGGGGTTTAAATGCCCGACCCCTGAGGACTTCTCATCCCAGAGATCCAAGTTCAATTTCCAGGTTATATAATACACATCCATGTGCATGGCACGTTAGTCTTCTCAAACTTGACGTTTTGATACAAGCCTCAAGCCCCATTTCTTAGAAGATATTATTATTATTAAGATTGGCCATTAATACCCCACCCCTGAGGAGCTTCCCTATCTGGGAATCCAAGGTCAATTTCCAGGTTATATGCTGCATTCCCGGGTGCATGGCATGTTACAAAATATAAAGTTCTGATACATTGAAACATGCCATTCCCCTGTGTGTCGTATATAACCTGGAAATTGACCAGGTAGGAAAGATCCTCAGGGGTGGGGTTTAGATTGCTCTTTATTTATCTAGGAACTAGGAATTGGTAGATATCTAGAGGATGGTTTCAAAACTTTGAAGTTCTTACACACTATTATGTGTCATGCACCTGGATGTGTAGTACATAATCTGGAAATTGAATTTGAATTCCAGGGTAGGGAAGATCCTCAGGGGTTGAGCAAACATTCACTATTATTTATCAAAGGTTGGTATGGATATTAAGGCTTGTTACAAAACTTCAAGTTCTGATATACTGTGATGTTCCAAGGACCTGGGTGTGAAACTTAGAACCTGGAAATTGAACTTGGATTCCCTGGTAGGAAAGTTCCACAGTGTTGAGGCATACATGCCCTATTATTTATCTATTAGAAGATGGTTTGGATAAATAATGGAGCTTGTATGCCCCACCTTTGAGGCTCTTCCCTACCCTGGAATCCAAATTCAATTTCCAGGTTATATACTGCATATCCATGTGCATTGCACATTACATTGATGTTTTGCAACAAGCCTCAATATCCATACCATCTTCTAATACATAACGGGACATGTATGCTCCACCCCTGAGAATCTTCTCTACCCAGGTATCCATTTAACTTTCCAGGTGTATAAGAACTTTACAGACTTACCAACTTTTAGGTTAAAAATAAAGGAGACTCTAAGCCCCGCCCCTGAGGAACTTCCTTAACCAGGAGTTCTCAGTTTATGACCCAGGAAAGCAAAATTTGGTACGATTTCTTGGAACTATTGCCAATATATATCCAGCCAACCAGAATCAGCATGCGCTTTGTGCCCCAGAATGTTCCCAAGTGGACCCCAAAGGTGCTTATAACACCAGTATAATAATTAGTAAAAAGCAAGTGGGTCCCTGTGACAGATTTTACATTGGGATCCAGGAGCTTTCAAACAGGTCATGTAACCCAAAATAAAGTCTTAGCAAACCAAAAACTTCACACAGCTGAGGGTTTGTAACTGTCGCATCCAGTCTAGGCAGAGATCTGCTAAAATCAACAGCACTTAGCTCTTTCCTGTCCTGATACTGAGTAGCACAGAGGATTGTAAAGACTGGAGAGAACTGTAACAAACCCACAGCTGTGAGAACAGTTATTCTCAACAATGCTCCCATTCACTGACAGCAAGCTGAGATCTTGAAAATTGTAAAAAAACAAAACAAAAAAAAACACACATTTGAGGTGAAATCTTGAATGTGATAAACTGACTGGCGGAAGGGTTAACCTGCGAGCTCCTGGTGACATTTCACGAGATGACTGAGTTGGCGCTACTAATGAGCAGAAAGTTTTGTACCTTGGCTCTCTGTAAGTGGGCGGATAGATTAGCGACACAATCTCGCCTTTTCACACCCCTATCTCCAGAGCCCCGAACGCGGGGAGGAAATGAATGTTCTAATCCGCAGGGTTCACAGGACGCAGAGTGTGGGAGTGGGAACACGGGAAGAAATTGCTTTTACTTGTCGTGTAATCTTTACTTATGGGAAGGAATTTGAGTGGAAAATATATTATTATTTTAAAGGGTGTATTATATGTGTGAGGTATATACCATATATAGCACTCCTACCTCTACTACAGTAATGGAGGAACACTCTCCATGGGATCCACTATGGTTATACATCAATTTTACCCCTTAAAGGGACTGTGTCATCATATTTTGTCCCTTTAAACTGTTCCATGGGTATTTTATGAAATGTTCTTGAATTCCATCTGTAATGTGAATTGTCGCCCATTTACTTATAACAAAAAATCTCCTCTAAAATCAAGTGACAGCAGAAAAGAGTCACATTTTACATGAGATGAGTCACCAGGGCAACAGGGGGAGTGTCACTTCAGACCCCACCATCTTTTGTTGTATAGTACAAAATATGCATGTGTATCATGCTGAAGATTCAGAATCCCATCTTTTAAATCACACCAGGCTTATGGTTTTGTGGTCTACAGAACCAAACATATGGACAGTTTAAGACCTAGTTGGCGATGTGAGCTGCAGATAAATATTCAGTTTGTTCCTCTTTTGGTAACTTTCGTCACACGTAACCACTAGTCTGAGGAGAAGTGTGAAAGATGAGATTCTTATCTTTAATATGACAGCAGCAGTATGTTTTTAGACCCAATAGAATTCACCTTTCCCTAAAGTCTCTAAAACTTTACTCATCTCAGTTAAATATGACTCTTCTCTGCTCATTTTCATGCGACTCTGGAGTTGATTCCACATAAAAGAAGCAATTCTAGAAATGACATTTCATCTTCTACCTGAAGGGGATGGTACTATAATGGACTAAAATCTGGTGACCAGTTCCCTTTTTTAAGAGAATCCATTTTCGTATACCTTGACAATAGTAGAGAGCAATTACATACAAGGTCTCTCACTGTTCTTTCTTGAATTGCACAGATATCTTGTCTTGAATGGACACTATGAGATGCCTCATTTGCCCTGCAGGGGGGCATATTGTACACCTAGGAGAAGGTTTACTCATAGATCAACACTAACCCTTAGGTCATGAATCGCTAGTGAGAGATCGACCAAACTCTCCTTTAACGATCATAGCTCTCATAATAAAGGGTTTTTCTCAGTTTTTTGGTGCCATGTCTTTAGTTAGTACTGCAATACTTTTTTGGCAAATATGTAAACTGTGTTAAAGGGGTTGTCCAATTTATTATTAATGGATGTGATGGTCACCTGCTAAAAAAGGGAGCGTGTTTTGTCCTCAAATATGGGAGTTTTATAACAAAAATGGGGGAGCAATTTGGAAAAGTTGTGATGTGCAAAAGTTGGCACAGTCACGCTCTGTTTCTGCTGAGGTCAGCAGTGAGGCCTGTGATCGACTACAGCTATGACAAGGCCCAAAATGGACGTCTATTTCAGAAGGGCAAAGAAAGCGGAGTAGGAACTAAAACCAGAACCGCTACCACTGAAGCCCCTCTGCTGCACCCTCACAATAGATAATCTAGACAATCCCTTTAATATCACTGTATAATATAGGTACATAAGGGTAGAGATCTAGAGCACCGTATCTGTGCTACCCATAGCAACCAATCACAGCACAGCTCCCATCTTTCAAGACCCCATTACAAAATTAAAACTGCGCTGTGATTGGATGGTACTTCCTGTAGTCCGTATCCTATAATTTTTCTTTATTTTCAATACCTTTGCTTGCTGATGTTTACCTCTAGGGGCCATTATCCGTGTCTGTACAGTATTGGTTGTCACCCATCTTTACCTCACATAGAGGCGCCTCTTCAGTTTTTCAGTAATAAGGTCCTAGTATTTTCCTCTGGAAAGTCTAATTAGTAAAGTGCGTTCATTCCAGAGACGGAGATGTCACGCTCTAATAATAGGCACCACATTTTTCAGCACAAACCTAAGGGCGGGGAAGTTGTGTGGAAGTGTGGGTTGTTAATGGTGACAATTCCAGATGAATCCAATTTTTCGGATTATTTAATTCCTTTTTTTTTTTTTTAACAAAGACTGCGAGAATGTGTCCCATAATGGTTCCCAGCTCTGTTCTAATGAGAATCACTCTCACAGGGGGGATTTATAATAATATTTTCAGTTTTATTTAAAAAAAAAACACAAACTCGTTGCCGAAAAGTCACAAAAATATTCATTATGTAAAGTAAAACAGATGGCGCCTGAGGACCCCACAGATGGAGCTGTGAGGGGGACAATGTAGCTTTGGGTATATAATATATGCCTAGCAATTAGCTAATATGCGTATATATATATTAATATAAAAAAGTGGTGACTCTGCTAAAAAGTTATAATAATCTAAAATCCGACTAAATTTCACCATTACAATAGTGACCCCAACAGGCCATTAATCATCACTACATGGCACATACAAACCGTGTAGTAGTTTCTTTACGAAACCTTTGTGAGACTAAGGATTCTTTGTATCTGTGCATTTTGTCAAACGTTTTATATTATTCATGGTTTTTCATCTTACTGGAGCATCCGCTTAATAGTTGATTTTAAGCATTATGAGGATAGTAATTACTGGGCTTTTAGAGATATGGTTTTCAGTAACTCCACCAACAGAATAGTGAGTGCAGCTCTGGAGTATTACACTAAAGGATGTAACTCAGGATCAGTACAGGATAAGTAATGTCACGTATGTACACAGTGACTGCACCAGCAGCAGAATAGTGAGTGCAGCTCTGGAGTATAATACAGGATGTAACTCAGGATCAGTACAGGATAAGTAATGTCATGTATGTACAGTGACTGCACCAGCAGCAGAATAGTGAGTGCAGCTCTGGGGTATAATACAGGATGTAACTCAGGATCAGTACAGGATAAGTAATGTCATGTATGTACACAGTGACTGCACCAGCAGCAGAATAGTGAGCGCAGCTCTGGAGTATAATACAGGATGTAACTCAGGCTCAGTACAGGATAAGTAATGTCATGTATGTACACAGTGACTGCACCAGCAGCAGAATAGTGAGTGCAGCTCTGGAGTATAATACAGGATGTAACTCAGGATCAGTACAGGATAAGTAATGTCATGTATGTACACAGTGACTGCACCAGCAGCAGAATAGTGAGTGCAGCTCTGGGGTATAATACAGGATGTAACTCAGGATCAGTACAGGATAAGTAATGTCATGTATGTACACAGTGACTGCACCAGCAGCAGAATAGTGAGTGCAGCTCTGGGGTATAATACAGGATGTAACTCAGGATCAGTACAGGATAAGTAATGTCATGTATGTACACAGTGACTGCACCAGCAGCAGAATAGTGAGCGCAGCTCTGGAGTATAACACTACAGGATAAACAGTAAGAGATGGGAAGTGATTGGTAGCTGTTGGCAATGGATCCCCTTTTATTGACCATTGTGTCGGTCTATCTCTCCTACGCGTATATACTGTATATCGCTCTGTGGCTCATGATTTCATGCTCTATAGCTTCCCCATCCATGTGGCTGTGCAGAGGCGCAGTCTGGACCCCAGGCACCGCATCATCGCACAGAACAGGACACATAATGATTCTCTCCTTGCTAAATTACATCCGGACATGATGATTCATGACTACTGCAGTACACATCCATAATCTGGTTTATACCACTGCAGAATTATACTGCGAGTTATTTACTGGAACATTGTATTATGTGTAATGGATTGTAAGATACAAGAAGAACAAGTGCCGAGTCACCTCTAAACTGGGGGGAAACATAGAGGTGCACATACATCATCACACTGTATTATTATACAGATTCTGTTATATCCATAGGGGGCAGTATTATAGTAGTTATATTCTTGTACATAGGGGGCAGTATTATAGTAGTTATATTCTTGTACATAGGGGGCAGTATTATAGTAGTTATATTCTTGTACATAGGGGGAAGTATTATAGTAGTTATATTCTTGTACATAGGGGGCAGTATTATAGTAGTTATATTCTTGTACATAGGGGGCAGTATTATAGTAGTTATATTCTTGTACATAGGGGGAAGTATTATAGTAGTTATATTCTTGTACATAGGGGGCAGTATTATAGTAGTTATATTCTTGTACATAGGGGCAGTATTATAGTAGTTATATTCCTGTACATAGGGGGCAGTATTATAGTAGTTATATTCTTGTACATAGGGGGCAGTATTATAGTAGTTATATTCCTGTACATAGGGGGGCAGTATTATAGTAGTTATATTCTTGTACATAGGGGGCAGTATTATAGTAGTTATATTCTTGTACATAGGGGGCAGTATTATAGTAGTTATATTCTTGTACATAGGGGGAAGTATTATAGTAGTTATATTCTTGTACATAGGGGGCAGTATTATAGTAGTTATATTCTTGTACATAGGGGGCAGTATTATAGTAGTTATATTCTTGTACATAGGGGGCAGTATTATAGTAGTTATATACTTGTACATAGGGGGCAGTATTATAGTAGTTATATTCTTGTACATAGGGGCAGTATTATAGTAGTTATATTCCTGTACATAGGGGGCAGTATTATAGTAGTTATATTCTTGTACATAGGGGGCAGTATTATAGTAGTTATATTCCTGTACATAGGGGGGCAGTATTATAGTAGTTATATTCTTGTACATAGGGGGCAGTATTATAGTAGTTATATTCTTGTACATAGGGGGCAGTATTATAGTAGTTATATTCTTGTACATAGGGGCAGTATTATAGTAGTTATATTCTCGTACATAGGGGGCAGTATTATAGTAGTTATATTCTTGTACATAGGGGCAGTATTATAGTAGTTATATTCTCGTACATAGGGGGCAGTATTATAGTAGTTATATTCTTGTACATAGGGGGCAGTATTATAGTAGTTATATTCTTGTACATAGGGGGCAGTATTAAAGTTGTTATAGTCATGTACATAGGGGGCAGTATTATAGTAGTTATATTCTTGTACATAGGGGGCAGTATTAAAGTTGTTATATTCTTGTACATAGGGGGCAGTATTATAGTAGTTATATTCTTGTACATAGGGGCAGTATTATAGTAGTTATATTCTTGTACATAGGGGGCAGTATTATAGTAGTTATATTCCTGTACATAGGAGGCAGTATTATAGTAGTTATATTCTTGTACATAGGGGGCAGTATTATAGTAGTTATATTCTTGTACATAGGGGGCAGTATTATAGTAGTTATATTCTTGTACATAGGGGGCAGTATTATAGTAGTTATATTCTTGTACATAGGGGCAGTATTATAGTAGTTATATTCTTGTACATAGGGGGCAGTATTAAAGTTGTTATAGTCATGTAAATAGGAGCACTGCTCCTGGAGCAGCATTGTAATTGTCATATGTTATAGAAATTGCTTCACTCTGTTTCTAACCAGCTCTTTCATCTTTCCATTCAGACTCTTTAAGAAATGTGCAGTCAGTGAATCATGGCCCCAGGTCCTCCCCTGCGGAGTTCAGCTCTACCCATCACCTGCTCAGGGAACGGAAGTCGTCTGCTCCCTCTCACTCCAGTCAGCCCACGCTGTTCACGTTTGAACCTTCATCAAACCACATGCATCAGACAACACTGTCAGCGAGCGCTCCCCAGGACTACCTGTTCCTTCACCAATGTATGAGCCGAAAGACGGAGAATATGAGGTAAGTCCTTGATCCATAAATGGACCACCGGATGGTGGAAGTTATTACCCATGCTTTCATGGTGTTTGTGGCCTTATAACTCTGAGCTATGGGCAATGACTGAAGCCTGGGTGCATTGTCTATTGCAGATTTGGGTAATCCGAAATCCACTGCTTGTCTTGCGCTGCTTCTCCTCTCCTCCACCATGCTTTACACTGCATCTGTTTTGGTTTTAGTTTGTTGAATTTTTCAGGATTTGTTTTCTATATTTCAGAAGCGCCAGTTTCTCACAAGCCACGCGGTCCTCCTTTTTCATGCGTAGTGACACGGCCGTGCAGAAGCTGGCCCAGGGCTATGGACACTGTGTGAATGGAGTGACTAGTCAGGTCCATGGTTTCTACAGTTTACCAAAACCCAGACGGCTCAGTTCTGAGCTGAGGGACAGCGCCTATGATCTCCCCCGGAGCTTCGGCTCAGACACTCCTACCAAGTCAAGCCTTACTGCACTAGAGTCTGAGAGCGAGGACGTTTACACCTACAAGACTCCCAGCAACGCTCTGTGTAAAGAGTTTGGGGACCTTTCCACTGACTCCTATGACCTTCCTGGGACTCCGCATTCAGTTTATCAAATACCAAGGACCTTTACATTGGATAAGAACCATAATGCATTAGGTTTAGCCTCTAATGATTTCCACAATGCTCCTCCTCCAAGGCCCCCAAAACCAGGTCAAACAGAAATGCGCTGGGGAAGTCCTCAACAGAGTAATGGGGACAATATTGGGCTTGTATCTGTCAACATTCCAAGGAGGAACACATTACCAGCCATGGAAAACCGGCGGCATCGAGGTAAGAAAGGAAGAGAGTCTGGTAATCAGCTGTAACAAAGTGTACAAGAATATAACAATAATATAACTACTATAATACTGCCCCTATGTACAGGAATATAACTGCTATAATACTGCCCCCTATGTACAAGAATATAACTACTATAATACTGCTCCCTATGTACAAGAATATAACTACTATAATACTGCCCCTATGTACAAGAATATAACTATTATAATACTGCCCCCTATGTACAAGAATATAACTACTATAATAATTCCCCCTATGTACAAGAATATAACTACTATAATACTGCCCCTATGTACAAGAATATAACTACTATAATACTGCCCTCTATGTACAAGAATATAACTACTATAATACTGCCCCCCTATGTACGAGAATATAACTACTATAATACTGCCCCCTATGTACAAGAATATAACTACTATAATACTGCCCCCTATGTACGAGAATATAACTACTATAATACTGCCCCCTATGTACAAGAATATAACTACTATAATACTGCCCCCCTATGTACGAGAATATAACTACTATAATACTGCCCCCCTATGTACAGGAATATAACTACTATAATACTGCCCCCTATGTACAAGAATATAACTACTATAATACTGCCCCCTATGTACAAGAATATAACTACTATAATACTGCTCCTATGTACAAGAATATAACTACTATAATACTGCCCCCCTATGTACGAGAATATAACTACTATAATACTGCCCCCCTATGTACAGGAATATAACTACTATAATACTGCCCCCTATGTACAAGAATATAACTACTATAATACTGCCCCCTATGTACAAGAATATAACTACTATAATACTGCTCCTATGTACAAGAATATAACTACTATAATACTGTCCCCTATGTACAAGAATATAACTACTATAATACTGCCCCCTATGTACAGGAATATAACTACTATAATACTGCTCCCTATGTACAGGAATATAACTACTATAATACTGCCCCCTATGTACAAGAATATAACTACTATAATACCTCCTTCTATGTACAAGAATATAACCACTATAATACTGCCCCCTATGTACAGGAATATAACTACTATAATACTGCTCCCTATTTTTTTCCTGATTTGTGCAGCATCTTCCTGTGAAGCTTATGACTATCCTCACCTTGGAGATTTTAGCACGGAGCAGTCTGTGGAGTCAATCAATGATGGGTTCAACTCATATCTTGTGAGTAAATTACTGTAATATCTTATTTACTGAACAGTAAGCACGGAGCTTGCACTCTGAGTGCTACATGCCAACTACTGTTAACTCTTCCGATAGCCCTAAATTTATGAGAAAGCCCTGGCAAGTCTGGACCTGGAAACAAGATGGAACTTACTTATTCCCAACTGACAGTGAGAAGTGTCATTCTCCACTAGGGGGAGCTCTGAGGCCTGCTGCCTACTGTATAGAGCTCCCTCTAGTGGTGACAGCCATTGTTGTTTAATTTATGTCTCTCCATGGGTTTTTATTTTGCTTTTTAAAAAAAAAAAAAAAAGAATAACTTTGGCATAAAATTAAAAAATATAAAATGGAGCTGATTGTTCAATGTATAACATGTTTGGCATCCAAAAACCTTGACTCAATTTTTAATTTAGCAAACAAAGTGCTCCATGACGCGCTCTGAGAGTGCGGATTCTGAGGACAACTACGTGCCCATGAACCCCGGCTCCTCATCTCAGTTCACCCCTGAGAAGCAGAATGACAATGCCCAGAGTGTGTACATCCCCATGAGCCCCGGGCCGCATCACTTTGACTTCCTGGGGTTCTCTTCTGCCACCCTCCCTGCCCGCAAAGGAAGCACGGCCTCCTTGTGCCAGCGGCCAACCAGGGTCAGCGACATCCAGCCTCCGCCTGTCAACCGCAACCTCAAGCCAGATAGGAAAGGTGAGCGGCTTTATGGAGGTTGTGTAATAGCAAGAGAGGTGTGAGCCGGGATCTGACCCCTTATATTCCTCCCATTCACCGCCCTCATCTACTCACCCAGCGACTGCACTGACCTACTCACCCAGCGACTGCACTGACCATCCACCGCCCTCATCTACTCACCCAGCGACTGCACTGACCATCCACCGCCCTCATCTACTCACCCAGCAACTGCACTGACCATCCACCGCCCTCATCTACTCACCCAGCGACTGCACTGACCATCCACCGCCCTCATCTACTCACCCAGCGACTGCACTGACCATCCACCGCCCTCATCTACTCACCCAGCCACTGCACTGACCATCCACCGCCCTCATCTACTCACCCAGCGACTGCACTGACCATCCACCGCCCTCATCTACTCACCCAGCGACTGCACTGACCATCCACCGCCCTCATCTACTCACCCAGCGACTGCACTGACCTACTCACCCAGCGACTGCACTGACCATCCACCGCCATCATCTACTCACCCAGCGACTGCACTGACCATCCACCGCCCTCATCTACTCACCCAGCGACTGCACTGACCATCCACCGCCATCATCTACTCACCCAGCGACTGCACTGACCATCCACCGCCCTCATCTACTCACCCAGCGACTGCACTGACCATCCACCGCCCTCATCTACTCACCCAGCGACTGCACTGACCATCCACCGCCCTCATCTACTCACCCAGCGACTGCACTGACCATCCACCGCCCTCATCTACTCACCCAGCGACTGCACTGACCATCCACCGCCCTCATCTACTCACCCAGCGACTGCACTGACCATCCACCGCCCTCATCTACTCACCCAGCGACTGCACTGACCTACTCACCCAGCGACTGCACTGACCATCCACCGCCATCATCTACTCACCCAGCGACTGCACTGACCTACTCACCCAGCGACTGCACTGACCATCCACCGCCCTCATCTACTCACCCAGCGACTGCACTGACCATCCACCGCCCTCATCTACTCACCCAGCGACTGCACTGACCATCCACCGCCCTCATCTACTCACCCAGCGACTGCACTGACCATCCACCGCCTTCATCTACTCACCCAGCGACTGCACTGACCATCCACCGCCCTCATCTACTCACCCAGCGACTGCACTGACCTACTCACCCAGTGACTGCACTGACCATCCACCGCCCTCATCTACTCACCCAGCGACTGCACTGACCATCCACCGCCCTCATCTACTCACCCGGCCACTGCACTGACCATCCACCGCCCTCCTCTACTCACCCAGCGACTGCACTGACCATCCACCGCCATCATCTACTCACCCAGCGACTGCACTGACCATCCACCGCCCTCATCTACTCACCCAGCCACTGCACTGACTATCCACCGCCCTCATCTACTCCCCCAGCCACTGCACTGACTATCCACCGCCCTCATCTACTCACCCAGCGACTGCACTGACCATCCACCACCCTCATCTACTCACCCAGCCACTGCACTGACCATCCACCGCCCTCATCTACTCACCCAGCCACTGCACTGACCATCCACCGCCCTCATCTACTCACCCAGCGACTGCACTGACCTACTCACCCAGCGACTGCACTGACCATCCACCACCCTCCTCTACTCACCCAGCGACTGCACTGACCATCCACCACCCTCATCTACTCACCCGGCCACTGCACTGACCATCCACCGCCCTCATCTACTCACCCAGCCACTGCACTGACCATCCACCGCCCTCATCTACTCACCCAGCCACTGCACTGACCATCCACCGCCCTCATCTACTCACCCAGCCACTGCACTGACCATCCACCGCCCTCATCTACTCACCCAGCGACTGCACTGACCATCCAGCACCCTCATCTACTCACCCAGCGACTGCACTGACCATCCAGCACCCTCATCTACTCACCTAGCGACTGCACTGACCATCCACCGCCCTCATCTACTCACCCAGCGACTGCACTGACCATCCACCGCCCTCATCTACTCACCCAGCGACTGCACTGACCATCCACCGCCCTCATCTACTCACCCAGCCACTGCACTGACCATCCACCGCCCTCATCTACTCACCCAGAGACTGCACTGACCTACTCACCCAGCGACTGCACTGACCATCCACCGCCCTCATCTACTCACCCAGAGACTGCACTGACCTACTCACCCAGCGACTGTACTGACCATCCACCACCCTCATCTACTCACCCAGTGACTGCACTGACCATCCACCGCCTTCATCTACTCACCCAGCCACTGCACTGACCATCCACCTCCCTCATCTACTCACCCAGCGACTGCACTGACCATCCACCACCCTCATTTACTCACCCAGCGACTGCACTGACCATCCACCACCCTCATCTACTCACCCGGCCACTGCACTGACCATCCACCGCCCTCATCTACTCACCCAGCCACTGCACTGACCATCCACCGCCCTCATCTACTCACCCAGCGACTGCACTGACCATCCACCGCCCTCATCTACTCACCCAGCCACTGCACTGACCATCCACCGCCCTCATCTACTCACCCAGCCACTGCACTGACCATCCACCGCCCTCATCTACTCACCCAGTGACTGCACTGACCATCCACCGCCCTCATCTACTCACCCAGTGACTGCACTGACCATCCACCGCCCTCATCTACTCACCCAGCCACTGCACTGACCATCCACCGCCCTCATCTACTCACCCAGCCACTGCACTGACCATCCACCGCCCTCATCTACTCACCCAGCGACTGCACTGACCATCCACCGCCCTCATCTACTCACCCAGCGACTGCACTGACCATCCACCGCCCTCATCTACTCACCCAGCGACTGCACTGACCATCCACCGCCCTCATCTACTCACCCAGAGACTGCACTGACCTACTCACCCAGCGACTGCACTGACCATCCACCACCCTCATCTACTCACCCAGTGACTGCACTGACCATCCACCGCCTTCATCTACTCACCCAGCCACTGCACTGACCATCCACCTCCCTCATCTACTCACCCAGCGACTGCACTGACCATCCACCACCCTCATTTACTCACCCAGCGACTGCACTGACCATCCACCACCCTCATCTACTCACCCGGCCACTGCACTGACCATCCACCGCCCTCATCTACTCACCCAGCCACTGCACTGACCATCCACCGCCCTCATCTACTCACCCAGCGACTGCACTGACCATCCACCGCCCTCATCTACTCACCCAGCCACTGCACTGACCATCCACCGCCCTCATCTACTCACCCAGCCACTGCACTGACCATCCACCGCCCTCATCTACTCACCCAGTGACTGCACTGACCATCCACCGCCCTCATCTACTCACCCAGCGACTGCACTGACCATCCACCGCCCTCATCTACTCACCCAGCGACTGCACTGACCATCCACCGCCCTCATCTACTCACCCAGCCACTGCACTGACCATCCACCGCCCTCATCTACTCACCCAGCGACTGCACTGACCATCCACCGCCCTCATCTACTCACCCAGCGACTGCACTGACCATCCACCGCCCTCATCTACTCACCCAGCGACTGCACTGACCATCCACCGCCCTCATCTACTCACCCAGTGACTGCACTGACCATCCACCGCCCTCATCTACTCACCCAGTGACTGCACTGACCATCCACCGCCCTCATCTACTCACCCAGCGACTGCACTGACCATCCACCGCCCTCATCTACTCACCCAGCGACTGCACTGACCATCCACCGCCCTCATCTACTCACCCAGCGACTGCACTGACCATCCACCGCCCTCATCTACTCACCCAGCGACTGCACTGACCATCCACCGCCCTCATCTACTCACCCAGCGACTGCACTGACCATCCACCGCCCTCATCTACTCACCCAGCGACTGCACTGACCATCCACCGCCCTCATCTACTCACCCAGCGACTGCACTGACCATCCACCGCCCTCATCTACTCACCCAGCGACTGCACTGACCATCCACCGCCCTCATCTACTCACCCAGCCACTGCACTGACCATCCACCGCCCTCATCTACTCACCCAGAGACTGCACTGACCTACTCACCCAGCGACTGCACTGACCATCCACCGCCCTCATCTACTCACCCAGTGACTGCACTGACCATCCACCGCCCTCATCCCAATGTGCATTCACCTAGAACTTTCCTCAAACTCATCAATTCACCACAATATAAATCCTGACACCCAACCATCTCTGCCTCCAAACCTCTTTCCATCCATCCCTACCTCTCTCCATACCTCCTTCTATCCATCCCTACCTCCTCCTATCCATCCCTACCTCCTCCTATCCATCCCTACCTCCTTCTATCCATCCCTACCTCATTCTATCCATCCCTACCTCATTCTATCCATCCTTACCTGCTTCTATCCATCCCTACCTCCCTCTATTCATCCTTACCTGCCTTCATATAACACTACCATCAGATCTCCCTCCTTCTATCCATCCAACCCTATCTCTATACCTCTAACTCTCTATATCCATCCCTATCTCCTTCTATCCATCCCTATCTCCTTCTATCCATCCGTACCTCCTTCTATCCATCCCTACTTCTCTCTATCCATCCTTGCCTCTCTCTATCCACCTTTACATCTCTCCATCTTTCCCTACCGCACTTCTCTATCCATCTTTTCCTCTATACCTCTCTCCATCCGTCCCTACCTTCTTACCTCTCTCTATCCATTCGTACCTCACTCTATCCTTCCCTACCTCTATACCTTTTTTTCCCTCCCTCTATATTACTCTCTATCCTTCCATACCATTATACATCTGTTTCTACCTCTATACCTCTTCGTCCATCCCTACATCTATGCGTCTCTCTGTTTATACCTCCATGCCTCTCTTCAGCCCCCCCCCCCCCCCTGTATAAATTTCATTCTGTTCTTAACTTCATACCTCCTTCTATCCGTCTGTCTGTCCATCCATCTGTTCCTGGTCTCTCTTCCCCTTATCCATGTAGCTTCTTCTATCGGCCTTAGGCGTCAGGCCCCATTTCTGTGCCCCACGCCTCCTCCTCCCCTCCCACAGACATTGCGGTCACCATCTGCGTTTCGTGTAGGTGTCTGTGTGGATGGGGACCATCCTTATCCCTCCTTTCTTCCTGCCTCCTTCCCTGCAAATTGATCAATTTTACTCAATGTCATTTTTATTCTACAATAATCTCCTGCTCCTCAGCCAAGCCGACCCCGCTGGACCTGCGAGCGACTACCATAATTGACGAACTTCCCTTCAAGTCTCCTGTGACTAAATCCTGGTGCAGACAGACGTGAGTACAGTGGCGCCCCCTGTGTCCTGTGATGTGGTATCTACTCATCTATTATATCTGTCAGGTGTATAATACACAGGGTGTAATATATCTATCATCTGCTTCCAGACATTCACTAAAATCTGGCTCATCTCAATACTGCCGCCCGGTGTCTACACAGAGTATTACCAGCACCAGCTCTGGGGACAGTGAAGAGAACTATGTCGCCATGGTAGGTGGGCAGTGATACACTGGGTACTCTTTTCTTAGCTGCAGTGCCCCCCGTCCCCAGGATGCTGGCACAGTGCCCCTACCCCCAGGACACTGACAGTGCCCTCTCTCTTTGGACACTGACCGCTGGAGTGCCTATTCACCCCCAGAAAGCTGGCAGCAATGGTGCCCATCCAGGAGGCTGGCATCTGCATTGCCCTTTACCCTAGAATAGTTATAGCCACATTGCCCCCCCCCCCCCCACTGTATCCCCCCAGGACATTGCCAGTTGCGGCGCCCCCCAGGACATTGCCAGTTGCGGCGCCCCCCAGGACATTGCCAGTTGCGGCGCCCCCCAGGGCATTGCCAGTTGCGGTGCCCCCCAGGACATTGCCATTTGTGGCGCCCCCCCCCCCCCCACGGACATTGCCAGTTGCGGCGCCCCCCAGGACACTGCCAGTTGCGGCGCCCCCCAGGACACTGCCAGTTGCGGCGCCCCCCCCACGGACATTGCCAGTTGCGGCGCCCCCCAGGACATTGCCAGTTGCGGCGCCCCCCAGGACATTGCCAGTTGCGGCGCCCCCCAGGACATTGCCAGTTGCGGCGCCCCCCAGGACATTGCCAGTTGCGGCGCCCCCCAGGACATTGCCAGTTGCGGCGCCCCCCAGGACATTGCCAGTTGCGGCTCCCCCCAGGACATTGCCAGTTGCGGCTCCCCCCAGGACATTGCCAGTTGCGGCTCCCCCCAGGACATTGCCAGTTGCGGCTCCCCCCAGGACATTGCCAGTTGCGGCTCCCCCCAGGACATTGCCAGTTGCGGCTCCCCCCAGGACATTGCCAGTTGCGGCGTCCCCCAGGACACTGCCAGTTGCGGCTCCCCCCAGGACATTGCCAGTTGCGGCGCCCCCCAGGACACTGCCAGTTGCGGCGCCCCCCAGGACACTGCCAGTTGTGGCGCCCCCCAGGACACTGCCAGTTGTGGCGCCCCCCAGGACACTGCCAGTTGTGGCGCCCCCCAGGACACTGCCAGTTGTGGCGCCCCCCAGGACACTGCCAGTTGTGGCGCCCCCCAGGACACTGCCAGTTGTGGCGCCCCCCAGGACACTGCCAGTTGTGGCGCCCCCCAGGACACTGCCAGTTGTGGCGCCCCCCAGGACACTGCCAGTTGCGGCGCCCCCCAGGACACTGCCAGTTGCGGTGCCCCCCAGGACATTGCCAGTTGTGGCGCCCCCCCCCCCGCCCACGGACATTGCCAGTTGCGGCTCCCCCCAGGACACTGCCAGTTGCGGCGCCCCCCAGGACACTGCCAGTTGCGGCGCCCCCCAGGACACTGCCAGTTGCGGCGCCCTCTCTCCTAGGACATTCTCAGCCGCAGTGCCACCCCCCCAATATGCTGGCAACTACGGTGCCCACCTAGGGTGCTGACATCTGCCTGGCTTTCTCCTAGCATGGTGATGGCCATGGTAGCCCACACCTGCCCCCCAGGACGCTGGCAGCTGCACAAGATCAGAAAATTTAAAACCTTTCATTTTTTTCTTTTGAAGCAAAATCCAGTGTCAGCCTCTCCAGGAACCAGCGGTACTAACAGCCCGGCCCAGAAGAAGAGCACTGGGAGCGTGGACTATCTGGCCCTGGACTTCCAGCCGGGGTCACCGAGCCCTCACCGCAAGGTAACATGGCAACCCAAACCAGGAATAGCTCAGCTTTTCCATAATCCTGAATAGTCTTCCTGTGTAATCAGACCTTTATGTATGTTATTTATAGCAGCAGGACTGTGATATACAGATTTATGTTCCAGGATTGTAGCTCTTCCAAGTGCAGTAGAGGTGTGTCCTCACACTGCTGTGCTCTGTGTTCTCTGCACCAGTGTTAGATATTGTCCCTGGAGAGATATGAATCATACATTTGTGTGTGTTGTGAGTAGTGGCAGAAAAGTAAAAATATGGATTTATTTTCCAGGATTTTAGCTCCTCCAAATGCACTGTAGGTTTGTCCTCACACTGCTTTGCTCTGTGCTCTCCGTAGCCAGCATTAGGTATTGTCCACGGAGAGATGTGTAATCCTACAGAGTGGCTTCTGTTGAGTTAAATGAGAATCCTGAAATAGCTTTTACTTTTAGCAGGGTGGAGAAGCTTTGGAGCGGTTAACTTCAGAAAGCTCAGAGCACAGCAGTGTGAGGACATGCCCCAGTTCATCTGGAGAAGCTGCAATCCTGGAATATAGACCCGTATAGTCTTGAATGTGTCTAAAATTATGCTACAAATAAAGAAGTGGGTGCTTCACTATACAGATTTGCCATTCAGGAACTAGGGAAAGCTGGGTAATTACATTTTCTCTTATTATTCCCTGCAGCCCTCCACATCTTCTGTAGCATCTGACGAAAAGGTGGACTATGTACAAGTGGACAAAGAGAAGACGCAGGCCCTGCAAAACACCATGCAGGAGTGGACGGACGTGCGCCAGTTTTCAGAGCCCGCCAAAAGCGCCAAGCAGTAACGGCTCCGCCCACTGAACATTGGCTCCACCTCCTCCACACTGGATTAAGGCCATGCTGCTTGTTTTACCAGTACCCCCGGGCCCTGACCATGTATAACGGAGACCTGGCGTTGTGGGAGGAGCTTCCCAACAAGTCCAGCGCTGGCGTCTCTACCTCTTAAAGGGTCCTGACCACTTCTAGGTTACTATAGTCGATGCTTCGGCCTAGTCCTCAATTTACATTGAGTATTACATTGACTTTAAAGTGCACTGGCCACGCCCAAGCCGCCATATTGAAAACGCACCCTATACCTGTGACAGCCGTATTCTAGTGTACAGAGCTGAAACGGGCTTCCTTCTTAAGGGGATCAATCAGAGGGGGGCGGGGTCTGTTTATGACACACACTAATTTACATACATTTGGTCATTGTAGGAACAATTTTATTTTATTTTTTTAATTGTTGTAGCCGTGCCTTTAAATCACCACATAGTCACCGGATGAAACGAGTCCTAGAAGGCGTAGAGTTAATCCTCGCGTTGCGTCACATATTTTCCTCTAGTACTTTCCAAAGCGGCGTTCATACCATATGATATGAACACTACGTCTCCCACAATGCACTGCAGCAGAAAACGGGAGTTTCTGAAATGTGGACGCAGCTTTGGATGTGATTGGAGTAAATTGTTGAATGTGGCCTAGGGTATGTCGTGGACGTTGGCGAGTGGCTGCGGTCATGTGACTGTCAACGTTACGTTTTGCATAGCAATATATAGAATGCGGCTGCTGCTGGTGATGAGTTTCTTTAGACTGTAACCCAAAACCGCAAAAAAATTACAAAAAAAACCCCCTTCCCCTGTGCCACTATTAACACTCATTCCATGTTGTACACTGTTGCCGTGGTATCTGGACAGAAAAGTGTCGGCCATCTTGGATTATACCACCTCACCTTCTTCCTGGGGGAGGGACATGTACTGAGCTATGGCTTTGCCATCACACTGGATCATCCCACAATCATTTAGGCCGTCGTCTATTTTTGGAAGCCTGGCCACAAACATGCACCCTCAGCTGACGAATCGTGTGTTCTTAAAGGGGAGAGGGGATGGCCACACCTCTGTTAGGCACGTGTCTACTCAAAGTCTACCCAGCTGCAATAATTTTTCCTCACATCTTCCATTGAGAAAGAATTGGGGGACCCCTTATACAGTAGATATCTGGGCAACTCTGCTAAAATCAATGTCCAATGTGTATGAACAACCTATGAGTATGGTTCACTGCTCTCTGTCTCCGCCCCCGAGGAACAGGGGATGAAGCAAACCAGAGCTGTGGGTCCTACTTCTAAAGCAAAGGCCTAGCTCTTGAGCCCCAGTGCAAATCTCTAACAGGGACCTCCACCTACATTGCGCCATTTATATCAGTGGGGCCTATTTCTTCCATTTTAAAATTTTTAATGATTACTGTATTTATTTTTAATTCATAGAAAAAATTGAAGAAACCAATCGGTAGTAAAACACTGTCATAACCCACACACACACACACACACACACACACACACACACACACACACACACACACACACACACACACACACACACTTAGTAATTTGGGGTTTTTGGAATCACTGGCTGGAGGAGTGTTTTTGAAATGTGTTTTTTTTTTCTTTTTTGTAAGTTTTGCTTTCCATTAACTGGACTACGGTCATTTGTTTTTTGTCGGTTGAGTTACATTTTTTTATTTTGCATATGTTTCACCTTTTTTTAAGGTTTTTTTTAAAAAAAATGTAGAGTTTTTTTGTATTTTTATAGGACACGTGATCACTATGGAGTGGATGGTTTGTGTGAAATTATTTGCACTTTTTTTTTTTGGTAAAATATTCTTACCACATTTCGTGAGTTTTGTGTCTGTGTTAGTTTGTACTAAGAAAAACCACTGAGAAAAAAAACACTTATTTTATTATTTAATAATTTTATTTTATTTCAAGATATTTTTTTTCGGGGGGGGAGGTGGAGGTAGTTTTTTTTTTTTTTTTCATTTCATTTTTTTTCATTTCGTGTGTATTTGCTAGCCAAACGAAGAACATAACCCAGTCTTATAGCAGTATTACCGCATATAACAGTATTTTTATTTTTGCTGCCTTGTGTGGGCTGCCACATGGTTCATCTGTATAATACCGTATTTCTAAGGGGGGTTTTTTGTTTTGTTTTTTTTTTTTTTTAACATCCCCTCCCACACATTATATCTAGAGCAAATAACGATAATCTTGACTGCTGCGAGGTTTTTTTTTTGTTTGTTTTTTTACACTCGCTGTGTATAAATGAAGAAAAATCACTGATTGGAATTTTTTTTAAAAAAATTTTTTTTTTACTTTTAAGTGTTTTCATAATAAAATTATGGCATATTGTAGACTGTGTGTAACTTGTTTCAGGGCCCCACTGAAATGATTTATAGCTGGGGTCACCCAACTATAATTAGAAGCAGTAGGTGGGGGTGTAGATGTCACTACCGGGCCCTATAGCCAGAGTGGGCCCCAAAACTACACTGCAACATGGGAAGATACCAATATTTCAATATATAGGGACAAATTATACATTTTACAGTGGGGCCCTCATATGAGGCAGAGTTCTTGGACCCACCCCCTAACTCCGGGGCCCTAGCACCACCGTAACGTCCTGCCCTCTATTTTAATTTTTCTTGTTGAATTTTTTTAAAGTATTTTTTATTTAATTTTACCCGTCATTCATGTTGTCATAATTTTCTTTCTTTTTTTTTTTTTTCTTTTTTTAAATTGCTGAAATTTCTCATGAGAGTAAAAGAAATGCGGGCATGGTTTTTTTTCCAATTTTTCCAATTTTGGGAAACTTTAAAAAAGAAAAAATTTTAAATGTGATAAATTTTGGTGACACACTGGTAAAGTAAAATCCACTGATACTTTCCTTATTGTTGAAATTGAACTATGTTGAAAAGATCGAGCTGAGGAACCCCTCAAATTTTAGAACCTGCAAAGTCTATGAGAATATATCGCGCCCCATTCTATATTTATTACTGCGGGATATTATCACTGGAATTACTAACATACAAATTAGTGTAGTAACAGCAGCACAGAGTATTTCAGGGCAAAATATACGAATTTTGCATCCAATCGTAAGAATTTTACTGCGCTCCTATGTAGTCGGCAGGATATTAAAGGGGGAGGAGTCACAGTGGGAAGGGAAAGTAACAGGGACCACAGCAGCACAGAGTATTTCAGTAAAGTAGGGGGCAATAACCCATCAGAACACGTATGTAACAAGCGCTTTACATGATGAGTGGTCCAGACGTTGTCCTCCTCCATACCTGCTCTTAACCTAATATAATAGCCCCCAAATCCCTCCCTCCCCCTGGTGGTTAACCTCTTAGATGCTGGCATGGACACTGATCAGTATAGTAATGAATACACATTGGGATTTTTTTCACATACCCCCCCCTCCCCTCCCCCCTCTTTTGTTACAACATGGAATGTATATCTCATACTATTAACGGATCTGTGTTTCTAATTTACATGTCGTTGTGTAGTAACCACATAAATTATTAATTTATTCTTTTTTTTTTTTTTGACTAGTCCTCATCCCTTTTTTTTTTTATTTATACCTTAGATAGACCTCCTTGTCGTCTTAACATAGAAATCATGTTTAGGATTTTATTTCTGATGTCGTCAATAAACATGGTACATATTAAACGCCGTCACGTGTCGCGTGTCTCAATCTGTAATGGTCGTGTTCTGGTTCCAAATCCTCTGTATAGACACAGGTTGTATTATGGGTGTGTCACCACCAGGGGGAGCTCACTACATATAAGTTATAAAAATGTATGCAGTGTGCGCCCTCCAGTGGTGGCTTCTGGTATATAGAATTTTATGATTTATAGGGGTGTTCCAGCACTTTGATATTAAATGTGTCAGCCACTCCTGAACATAAGTTACCCTTGTGCTTTTACTGCTTGAATGCTCATCAAGTCATTTATCAGTCCTGCTACTTGCTTTGTGCAGACACTACGTGCTTCTTTCTTTACATCTCTGAGCTTTACTGAATAGGAGGAGCTGCAGCAGCAGCACAGTATGACATATTCTGCTCTCTGCCCCTTCCTTCTCCCACTTTGCCAGTGTGGACAGACTGTGAGGAGGGACAGAGAGAGGATGACCTAGAGCAGTGGACCCCATACCAAGCTTTCGAAGGAAAGACACAGCTACATGCACAGTGTTCCAGAGTTACAAATCCACATTTGGCCTTCAGTGGAACTGATCCCTCCACTGAGATTCCCTCCACTCAGGTTCTGAGGTTCATCAGTAAGCTCACAAGTATAGATAGTGGCTACATAGAACAACACTACCTCCACACCAAATGCCTGTAATAGGTAGATATCCGTGCACTATATTTGTATGTCCTGCTGAAAGGGTTAACATTTTGTTTATACCAAATGTATCATCTCTGTGGTATCCAAGGCTGGCATAGGTTTGTACTTCAGAGATGTATTTAATGAGGGGGTATTCCCACAAAGACAAGTTTCTTGTATGTACTCCGCATAAGAAAATAACACATTCTCTAATTCACTGTTATTACCAAAAATGCAGCATTTCACAGAAATGAGTCCAACCTGTCTCTATCAGTCCTGCTGTAAACAATTTCAGTTGCCCCTAGACACAACCCTATAACTTCTGACTTAGAGTCGGGTGTTGGCCATCTTGGATTTTTGTGTGAGATCGTGGAGCTGAGTTTCTGCCTGACTGTAGCCCCACCCCCTGCACAGAGTTCAGAGACATTGACTGATTACATCCTGCCCACACATGGTGAGCAGAGAGAGAGAGAGGCTGCACAGTACAAGCTACAAAGAGATAAGTGATCCGGGGAAAGGGGGATGCAGGCACATGTCAGTGAGGTGTAGTAGAGCTGTGTGTGCAATAGGCATCTCATCATCTCTGAACCGTCTCATCTCTCTGTGTCAGTGTGTTAATACAATGTCAGACTCCAGATGAAAGTGTATATATACACCTGTACCCTGATCATGTAACCACATTGTCAGCCCACAGAACTAGGCGGATAATACAGTAATGTGTCTGATTAGTGAGGCCCCGCCCACACCCTGGGATTTTACACAGATCAGCGTAGAGAGTGATAGGAGCCGAAACAGCAATAAAACTGAGTAAATTGTTGGGGTTAAAAGGATTTTTATTGTGTTAACATCACTAGGGGATATAGATGTGAGAACTTTCTTTCATGGGAAACCCCCTTTAGGGCCAAGTTGATGTAAAGACTGGGTCTGCAGCTTTGGGTTCAGCTGAAGTCGTTATCTAGTCTCCATGTTAGACACATCCCTACACAGATTACTGAGCTGCTCATGCAGCAGAGCCAAACAGTCTGGATTGTCTCCTTTAGAGCCTATCTGACCAATAAATCCAGGGCTGTGATACTAAACTGTTCCTGCAAGGATTATGTCCTACACAAAAGTTATCTACAGTTCTGCTCGCCACAGGATTAACCATTTCCAGCCTGTACTTTGCTGCTGTTTAAAGAAAACATGGGTTTTTAATCACGTTACTTCAGTGTCTACAGTGCATATCCCTGGCCGTCTGGCCTTTCTGAAACCATTGACCACCTATATACATCGGGAGTCCCCTGGGGGACTATCTACCATACTATGGCCTTCCCCTCCTTTTCTTGCTTCTACCCTGGTGGACAAAGCCTAGTTTAGGACCAAGCCACCATCACACTGGCTGCAGGTGCTGTGGTCCTAACCATCTAATTGCCCCCATCCACTGTCTCACGGAGCACAGCACATTGTTAGTGGCCGTGTTTGTTATTGCAGCTCAACCCCATACAATTATCTATTCACATTTATTGGTCACATGACCTGTCAGTAGATATCGCTGGCCTATCTGGTAGAAGATAACTGGCTGCAGCAGGCTCCTCCCCCTTCACCATAGTATACAAAGATCTGTAAGCTCCGCCTCTCTAACTTGCGGACAATGAGACTGGATACAAATTAAGCTGATGTTTTGGAAGCAGGAAAATGCACAAGTGGAAGGAACCAGTGACTGGGCCAGTCACGTACATGTGGATCGAAGACGAAATTCTTAAGAACTTGACACGAGAGGCCGGTTTCAGAAGTTTTTGTTTATTGCGGCAGAGCATTGCGGCCATAGGTTTGCTGTGTCTTTGTCCTGGGGGAGTTATTTTACATCTCTATAGCCAAAAAAAGACTCAATTCCCCCAGAATACATAGCTAAACATTTGATACGCTTAAAGAAAATGACAGTATCTATGTGTGATACGTTTTGGCAGGTGGGGACTGAGGGGATACTGGGGTGTAACTGGGCGCTTCTGCAATAAATCTGTTATAAAGCCATTAAAAAGTAGGGAGACCCCTGAGTGTGGGACCTCTAAAACACCAGACCATGAAAGGAGCCGGAGCCCCCCCCATTGGAGGACCCCAGACCACCCGCAGAGGCGTCGTCATCGCTGTCCTTGTCAAAGTCCTGCCACCACAGAGGGGACTTCAGCAGTGGAGAGATGTAAGCCGCCGTTTTCCTCGCTTCCTTTTCTTGCTCCTATTAAACAATTATAACCCAAAAATACAATAAACTTTATTTGAAGTCTCAACATTTAACAATGTAAGGGCTGCGGTGGTCTCATTGGGTGGAGGAGATTAGGCCTTGGCACCCAAGGTTGATTGGACGCTAGGGGGTTCTAGTCATGTGAAAAGCCCAGGGCCCATTGGACACGTAACCGACTACTGACTGGGGGTCTGTTACTTTGGACAGCTGATAGGGTCAGCCTCCTCCTGGCACCAGAATAACAGAGATCAAAGTTGAAAGTACAGCTTTGCTCCTTGTATAGTTGCCAGGGTCAGAAATTGCAGCTCCTGCCCCTGTCCCCAGACTCCTATGCCAGGCTCCTCTTCCCTGTCCTCCGCTCTCCCGTGCCAGGATCCTGCTCCCCGCTCTCCCGTGCCAGGATCCTGCTCCCCGCTCTCCCGTGCCAGGCTCCTGCTCCCCGCTCTCCCGTGCCAGGCTCCTGCTCCCCGCTCTCCCGTGCCAGGCTCCTGCTCCCCGCTCTCCCGTGCCAGGCTCCTGCTCCCCGCTCTCCCGTGCCAGGCTCCTGCTCCCCGCTCTCCCGTGCCAGGATCCTCCTCCCCGCTCTCCCGTGCCAGGCTCCTCCTCCCCGATCTCCCGTGCCAGCATCCTCCTCCCCGCTCTCCCGTGCCAGGCTCCTCCTCCCCTGCTCTCCCGTGCCAGGCTCCTCCTCCCCGCTCTCCCGTGCCAGGATCCTCCTCCCCGCTCTCCCGTGCCAGGCTCCTCCTCCCCGATCTCCCGTGCCAGCATCCTCCTCCCCGCTCTCCCGTGCCAGGCTCCTCCTCCCCTGCTCTCCCGTGCCAGGCTCCTCCTCCCCGCTCTCCCGTGCCAGGATCCTCCTCCCCGCTCTCCCGTGCCAGGATCCTCCTCCCCGCTCTCCCGTGCCAGGATCCTCCCCGCTCTCCCGTGCCAGCATCCTCCTCCCCGCTCTCCCGTGCCAGCATCCTCCTCCCCGCTCTCCCGTGCCAGCATCCTCCTCCTCGCTCTCCCGTGCCAGGCTCCTCCTCCCCTGCTCTCCTGTGCCAGGCTCCTCCTCCCCTGCTCTCCTGTGCCAGGCTCCTCCTCCCCGATCTCCTGTGCCAGGCTCCTCCTCCCCTGCTCTCCTGTGCCAGGCTCCTCCTCCCCTGCTCTCCTGTGCCAGGCTCCTCCTCCCCTGCTCTCCTGTGCCAGGCTCCTCCTCCCCTGCTCTCCTGTGCCAGGCTCCTCCTCCCCTGCTCTCCTGTGCCAGGCTCCTCCTCCCCGATCTCCTGTGCCAGGCTCCTCCTCCCCTGCTCTCCCGCGCCAGGCTCCTCCTCCCCTGCTCTCCTGTGCCAGGCTCTTCCTCCCCGATCTCCTGTGCCAGGCTCCTCCTCCCCTGCTCTCCTGTGCCAGGCTCCTCCTCCCCGATCTCCTGTGCCAGGCTCCTCCTCCCCGATCTCCTGTGCCAGGCTCCTCCTCCCCCGTTCTCCTGTGCCAGGCTCCTCCTCCCCCGCTCTCCTGTGTCAGGCTCCTCCTCCCCCGCTCTCCTGTGTCAGGCTCCTCCTCCCCCGCTCTCCTGTGCCAGGCTCCTCCTCCCCCGCTCTCCTGTGCCAGGCTCCTCTGCCCCCGCCCCCCAGACTCCTATGCCAGGCTGCTCTGTCCCTTTCCTCCAGAATACTATGGCAGGCTCCTGTTACCCCTCCCTAAAAACTCCCATGCCAGGCTTCTCTCCCCCGCCCTCCAAACTCCTATTCACATCTCCTCTGTCCCTCCAGGGTCCTATAACCCTCTTTGTCCCACTTTGATCTGGATGAATTTTTCACCTCCCTAATCCCATCTTCCGACCATTCCACCGACAATGACACAGTCCTGACCTTTACCTGCAGATACTTGATGTTGTCTTTGGAGATGGCTTCCATCAACTCTTTGCTAAGAGCCCCGTCTCCATGTGACTTTGATGACCCTGGATCTATGTCGGAGTCCACCTGGCCATGTGTTCGATTTCTGTAGAACAAGACGTAGGCCGTGTCTTTGGGGAAGAAGGACGTAACGTTACTGACAGACTCAAAGGAGGAAAAGGAGACTCTGGTGTCATTGAAGAGATACCACTGGATCTCCAGGTCTAGGTGTTTGTCAACTGCGAGCCTCTTCACCCCAGTACACTGCGGTTTCTGGCCGTCTGGGTCCATACAGTCTCTCGAATAGCAATAATAATGTCCGCTTTCTGAGGACAGTCCTGAATGCACAATGACGGTGCACAGGTCATAGGTTGCGGACTGTCGATCATAGGCCAATGTGGCTCTACTACAGCCATACTCAGTCCGATGAGGGTTGATCTGGATTGGTAACTTGAGCATCAGTGGAATCGACACATTGTCCAAGATCTTCCTCCGTCTCATGGCCTTCAAGTCAAAGGAGAACCTCAGCAAAGTCAGGATCAGATACTGCGGACCTGTGGAGAGCTCCACCACCTTCTCGGCGTCTTGTAAGGAGTCGCAGGTCTCGCATCGATACTTATTATCTTCTGTCAGCATCTCCGGGCACAGGAAATGGTTGATCAGATCCAATAGAGTTAGGGAACTTTTTTTTGTCCCCGGTGCCTCAGGAGAAGAAGAGGTTCCAGCCATGGTACAATTGTTCTCATCCTTGCCTTGAGGATGTTTCATATCAGCTGTGACTTTCCCTTGTTCCTTCTCTACTTTCTGATTCCTTGTCCGCTGATGTGGAGAACTTGATGACTGCTGGTCTTGGTCTTCAAGATTTTTGGGCCCAGCATCTGTAACAGGTACACTGGAAGGCACAGTGATTTTGGAGAACTTTTGGGTGGGGTCATCCCGTGGTGGGAAAGCTAGTGATAGGTCGGTGAAGGCCTCCTCCCTGGCAGAGATACTATGACACTTCAGACATCGGATTTTGGTGACGATTCTCCCGCCAAACATCTGCTCTACTAACGTCCTGTTGCCTAGGAGGGTTTTCTTCACTTGGAAACTGCAGTTGGACTGGGCCAGAGTTTGGGATATTCGTTTCCCTGTTTTTTCCTCTTCATGAAGCCTTGGGGGTAAAACATCCATCCATCAATAAGTATGGCTCTATTATTGTATGTAGCCCTTACACATAGCTGTGACTTACCGATCTAGTAGATACTTCAGATACTCGGAGCAGTCCTGCTGCACACCGGGTGTAAACCACGGGGGCCAAGATGATGACAGGAAACTCTCCGGTGAGATAGCGGGGCGCTGTAATAACAAATAGAGTCACTGCCACTAGAATCACATCTGCCAATGCTTTACCTTGTGTACTCATATCATTATAGAGGTGACATATCCAGCTCAAGACCCCCGAGCTTAACCAGAGCAAAGAGGCATGGAAGCTGATGATCAAGTATATCCTGCTAGGTTGGTTACTATCAATGACATTACTTATACTGTACTAATTTTGTACTGTGGAGATGCACTCACTATTCTGCTGCTGATGCAGTCACTGTGTACATACAGGACATTACTTATCCTTTACTGATCCTGAGTTACATCCTGTATTATACTCCAGAGCTGCACTCACTATTCTGCTGCTGCAGTCACTGTGTACATACATGACATTACTTATCCTGTACTGATCCTGAGTTACATCCTGTATTATACTCCAGAGCTGCACTCACTATTCTGCTGCTGGTGCAGTCACTGTGTACATACATGACATTACTTATCCTGTACTGATCCTTAATTGCATCCTGTATTATACTCCAGAGCTGCAGTCACTATTCTGCTGCTGGTGCAGTCACTGTGTACATACATGACATTACTTATCCTGTACTGATCCTGAGTTACATCCTGTATTATACTCCAGAGCAGCTCTCACTATTCTGCTGCTGGTGCAGTCACTGTGTACATACATGACATTACTTATCCTGTACTGATCCTGAGTTACATCCTGTATTATACTCCAGAGCTGCACTCACTATTCTGCTGCTGGTGCAGTCACTGTGTACATACATGACATTACTTATCCTGTACTGATCCTGAGTTACATCCTGTATTATACTCCAGAGCTGCACTCACTATTCTGCTGCTGGTGCAGTCACTGTGTACATACATGACATTACTTATCCTGTACTGATCCTGAGTTACATCATGTATTATACCCCAGAGCTGCACTCACTATTCGGCTGCTGGTGCAGTCACTGTGTACATACATGACATTACTTATCCTGTACTGATCCTGAGTTACATCCTGTATTATACTCCAGAGCTGCACTCACTATTCTGCTGCTGGTGCAGTCGCTGCGTACATACATGACATTACTTATCCTGTACTGATCCTGAGTTACATCCTGTATTATACTCCAGAGCTGCACTCACTATTCTGCTAGTGCAGTCACTGGATACATACATGACTTTACTTATCCTGTACTGATCCTGAGTTACATCCTGTATTATACTGCAGAGCTGCACTCACTATTCTGCTGCTGGTGCCGTCACTGTGTACATACATGACATTACTTATCCTGTACTGATCCTGAGTTATATCCTGTATTATACTCCGGAGCTGCACTCACTATTCTGCTGCTGGTGCAGTCACTGTGTACATACATGACATTACTTATCCTGTACAGATCCTGAGTTACATCCTGTATTCTACTCCAGAGCTGCACTCACTATTCTGCTGGTGCAGTCACTGTGTACATACATGACATTACTTATCCTGTACTGATCCTGAGTTACATCCTGTATTATGCTCCAGAGCTGCACTCACTATTCTGCTGCTGGTGCAGTCGCTGTGTACATATATGACATTACTTATCCTGTACTGATCCTGAGTTACATCCTGTATTATACCCCAGGGCTGCACTCACTATTCTGCTGCTGATGCAGTCACTGTGTACATACAGGACATTACTTATCCTGTACTGATCCTGAGTTACATCCTGTATTATACTCCAGAGCTGCACTCACTATTCTGCTGCTGGTGCAGTCACTGTGTACATACATGACATTACTTATCCTGTACTGATCCTGAGTTACATCATGTATTATACCCCAGAGCTGCACTCACTATTCGGCTGCTGGTGCAGTCACTGTGTACATACATGACATTACTTATCCTGTACTGATCCTGAGTTACATCCTGTATTATACTCCAGAGCTGCACTCACTATTCTGCTGCTGGTGCAGTCGCTGCGTACATACATGACATTACTTATCCTGTACTGATCCTGAGTTACATCCTGTATTATACTCCAGAGCTGCACTCACTATTCTGCTAGTGCAGTCACTGGATACATACATGACTTTACTTATCCTGTACTGATCCTGAGTTACATCCTGTATTATACTGCAGAGCTGCACTCACTATTCTGCTGCTGGTGCCGTCACTGTGTACATACATGACATTACTTATCCTGTACTGATCCTGAGTTATATCCTGTATTATACTCCGGAGCTGCACTCACTATTCTGCTGCTGGTGCAGTCACTGTGTACATACATGACATTACTTATCCTGTACAGATCCTGAGTTACATCCTGTATTCTACTCCAGAGCTGCACTCACTATTCTGCTGGTGCAGTCACTGTGTACATACATGACATTACTTATCCTGTACTGATCCTGAGTTACATCCTGTATTATGCTCCAGAGCTGCACTCACTATTCTGCTGCTGGTGCAGTCGCTGTGTACATATATGACATTACTTATCCTGTACTGATCCTGAGTTACATCCTGTATTATACTCCAGAGCTGCACTCACTATTCTGCTGCTGGTGCAGTCACTGTGTACATACATGACATTACTTATCCTGTACTGATCCTGAGTTACATCCTGTGTTACACTCCAGAGCTGCACTCACTATTCTGCTGCTGGTGCAGTCACTGTGAACATACATGACATTACTTATCCTGTACTGATCCTGAGTTACATCCTGTATTATACTCCAGAGCTGCACTCACTATTCTGCTGCTGGTGCAGTCACTGTGCACATACATGACATTACTTATCCTGTACTGATCCTGAGTTACATCCTGTAAATCTTTTATTTTATATAAAAGTAAAAAACATAACAATAATAAACATAAATAAAGCCATAACTTCTGGCAAAAGAATTACAAAAGAACAAATATAAACGAAAATAAACTTACAAAACCTCCTGGCCCAGCCACACACACACCACACACTCAGCATGAAAACAAACAAAACCCTCACCCATTCCCACCACCTAATAATTTTTTTTTTTTTTTTTTTTATATCGAAATACACAGCAAACTACACATAAATAAATAAATAAACAAGAAATAACAATGAATATAATGGAAATAACATTAATAACATTAAATAACATAAAATATAACTAACTAAATCCCACGCCCATCACCCTCCCCCCAGACACTGGTCTAACGTCCAAAGTTTGCGCTATATAGTCCAGACCAGTGCCCGGGATCATATTGTCCAAATCCCGTCCACCCCCCCTCCCAACCTAACACCCTAACACCAACACCCCAAAACCAACCAACCTATATACACAAGAACTATAACTACATAAATACACACTGTACACAAAATACAAACACATTAAACATATCAACATATAACAAACCAACCACATAAAGCCCAGGTTCGGCGCCTGCAAGCCCTACATCACTATAACCTCAGATACAAAACAAAAATCTACAGTGTCAGCTTCAGCCCAACACCAGGAGTGGAGACGACAGACTAAGGGACACTAAAGGAGAACCCCCTCCAAAGGAGAGAGGCCCTCCCCGTGCCCAGCCTCTCATACTCCAGAGAGCGCACCTTCACCAGGTCACCCAGAATGTTCCTAACCACCTCATCCACCGGGAGGATTTTACGCTGCGTCGATACTAAGCACCGTGCGTTCCACGTGTGGTACCTGACCACTAGACTAACTAGGAATAACGTGCAGCGGTCCCGGCCACCCAGGCCTCTGAATGCTCCATAGGCCCACTCCGCATAGGAGAGACCGGCCAACCCGGGCCAATGGATGGAAGCGCCCACCCGGTTGTACACCTCTGTGTTAAAGGGGCACTGAAGCAGGAAGTGGTCCATGCTCTCCAGCAGGCCACCGCACTCCTCCCGGGGACAACCCCTTTCCTCAGAGCTCCTACACTTCAGATTGTCCCTCACACACAGCTTTCCATGGAAGCAGCGCCAAGTCAAGTCCCAAAACTTCAAGGGGATCCTGATGGAATTCAAAAGACCTAAACCCACCCCCAGATCCCGACTTGGGCAATCCCTGAGGGCCAGAGGCTTCTGGAAATGGGTCAACAGAACCCTTTTGTCAAGGATTTTCCTCGACATGGTCCTGATCTCCCACATTCCCAGACCCCACCGGCGAATCACCTTCAGAACCGGGGTAGCGTAAGCCGGAAGATGCCCATGTGGTGTGCGAAGATCCTTCACTCGCCCTCCTGTCTCCCATTCCTGGAAGAAAGGCCGAAACCATCCCCTGCAGGAGTATACCCACGGAGGAGCCCTCTCTTTCCAGAGGTTTGCTACATTGATCTTAAGAAAGGTATTCACTAGGAACACCACAGGGTTGACCATACACAACCCTCCTTGTCTCCTCGTGCGGTAAGTAACCTCCCTCTTGATAAGGTTCAGCCTATTCCCCCATAACAGCTGGAAGAACAGACTGTAGACCCGAGTCCAGAGGGGTTCTGGCAACATGCACACACTGCCCAGATATATCAGCAATGGGAGCAGGTAAGTTTTAATCAAGTTCACCCTTTCCCTGAGGGTCAAAGACCAACCCTTCCACTGGTCCACCCTCTGAGCGGCGATCTTAAGCCTGCCGTCCCAGTTTTGCATGGGGTAATCCCCCTGGCCAAATTCGATGCCGAGAACTTTGGCAGAGTCTTGGGGCCCTGGAAGAGTGTCCGGGAGATCAAAGCCTGGATCCCCCTCTCCCAGCCAGAGACTCTCACACTTATCCCGGTTGATCTTGGACCCAGAAGCCTCTGAGTAGCGGTCAACCTCTGACATCACCCATTGCGCCTCCCCTCTCGAGGACACAAAAACAGTGACATCATCAGCGTACGCTACCACCCTTAGAGTGGCTTCCGGTGCCGCCTGGTCCATCCCGACTCCCACCAACGGCCCACGATCAACCCTCCTAAGGAATGGGTCAATCGCGAACACGTATAAAAGTGGGCTCAGAGGACAACCCTGGCGAACACCAGACCCAACCTCAAAAGAGCGGCCAATCCAACCGTTCACAAGCGGGAAACTCTCTGCCCCTGCGTACAAAACCTTTAGCCAATTGACAAACTCCCCCGGCAGGCCATACCTCAGAAGGACAGACCAGAGGTACTCGTGGTTAACCCGATCAAACGCTTTTGCCTGATCCAAGGACAGCAAGTACCCCTTCCAGTTACCAGCCCTGCCCTGCTCCACTGCCTCCCGAACACAAAGCACAGCACTAAATGTACTGCGGCCTGGAACAGAGCAGTGCTGGGTCCCCGAAAGGAGCCGGGGCGCAAACTGCACCAGCCGATTAAACAGCACCTTTGCCAAAACCTTTCTGTCCGTATTGAGAAGCGCTATGGGACGCCAGTTCTCAATACGAGATCGGTCCTTACCCTTTGACAGGATGATCAGGGCAGACCTCCTCATTGACTTCGGCAGAGCGCCCGAGGAAAGACACTCATTGAATACCTCAGTCAAGAGGGGAACCAAGGCGTCCTTAAAGGTCTTATAAAACTCAGATGTTAAGCCATCCGGACCCGGCGATTTCTTGAGGGCGAGCCCTTCAATCGCCCGGCTGACTTCCTCTTCCCTGATCATCTCTGTCAAAACATCAAGAGAGGGGTCTACTCCTGGCTCAGGGACAGTTTCAGCCAGGAAAGCCGACATCACATCCCGATCTAGATCCTTCCTGCCCAAGAGGTGCGAGTAGAAGGATCTGACGACCTCCAGAATCCCTGATCTGGACCTTTTCAGGGATCCCGTACTGTCAACCAGTCCCGTGACAACTTTACCATTCACTGACATCTTGCAGTTTCTGTAAGGGTCGGGCGAGCGGTATTTCCCGTAATCCCTCTCAAAAACCAAAGATGCGTGTCTATCGTACTGACACCTCTTCAGCAAGGATTTCACTCTTGAGATGTCTTCACGACTACCTCCAGTCGAGACGAGATGCTCGAGTTTCCTCCTCAGGCCCTGATACAGGCGGTACCTGTCCAGGCTCCTGAGGCTCGAGAGCTGGCGGAAGAATCTCGCCACCCTTTTCTTGAGCATCTCCCACCACTCTGACTTACTGCTACAAAGGCCCAGCAATGGTTCTTGGCTCTGAAGAAAGTCCTCAAAGGATTGTCTTATCTCCGCTTCTTCCAGGAGAGACGAATTGAGCTTCCAGTAGCCTCTTCCCATCCGGGGGGTCTCTGTAACATTCAGAGAAAACAAAATTAGACAGTGGTCGGAGAACTCCACCTCAACAACGGACACTGCTGAAGAAATGGCTTCCTCCTTTAAATAAAACCTGTCTATTCTAGACCTGCAGCTACCCCTATAATAGGTGAACCCCGCGTGGCCTGGGGTGTGCCGGATGTGGACATCCACCAGGCGAGCCTCACTAGCTATGCTATTAAGAGCGACGCTATCATAAGTCAGCTTGTCTCTGGAACCTCCCCTATCCTGGGACCTCGTGACAGCATTGAAGTCCCCTCCAAAGACCACCTGCCGACTTGTAAAAAGGTAGGGCTTGATCCTCATAAAGAGACACTTCCTGTCCCACTTGGACTGGGGACCATAGATGTTAATTAGGCGCAGTTCTTGTCCCTTCATGAGGACATCCAGGATCAGGCACCTCCCCATTTCTAACTCAATAACTCGTCGGCATTCTACCGGTGCGGTAAAAAGGACCGCCACTCCGCTATACGGCTCGGCCGCAAGAGACCAATAGGAAGGCCCGTGTCTCCATTCCCTCTTAGCTTTAAACACGGCCGCCAAATCTGGCAGCCTGGTCTCCTGCAAAAATAAAATGTCGGCTTCAACACGGCCGAGAAAATCAAAGGCCGCAAATCTAGCCGCATCAGACTTAATGCTGGCGACATTAATGGACGCCAGCGTCAACGGAGTGGGTGCCGCCATCATGAGTGATTAAGTTAGACGGCTTTTTTCTTACTATTTCCCTTCCCCCGACTCTCCTCTGAAGATGAAGCCTTTTCCCTTTTCCCTTCAGAATTGGGGCAACTTCTCTTTAACGAAATTGAGGTGTCCATGTTATTACTGGCCCCCAAGGACCCACCCGGACCACCCTCTCCTTCGTCCTTGTCTCCTGACTCTGAGTCAGTCTCCCACTCTGAGGACCCGGCTTCCCCAGAGGATAGAGACTCGGCGCCCCCTGCAGGCTGCTCCGCCGCCACCTCCAGAACCCCACCCTCAGCCTCTCCTTCCGAGGAGGCGATCTCATCGAGGGTGAGGAACCGGTTGGAAAGCTCAACCAGAGGGGAGGAAGTTTTCCCTTCCTTAGGTACCTTAGATACGCCGCGTTTTTTCTTTTTCTGCTTGCGCTTATTTTCTAGCCAAATCCTGTTATCCTCATCCATACTCTCATAATGGGAGGACGTGGAGGACATGGCACCTTTCTCGCGCTCCATCCTCCTGACCTCCTCATCCAACTCATCATCCCTCAGGGCCTCAGTAGCATGACCAGCCTCTGAGGAAGGACCAAGGGTCACCCCAGCAACCTGAGGCTTCCCCAGTTCTCTCCCTTTTTGTCTGGCTTCAAGCCGCCTCAACTGAGAAGGTGACTTATTCTTACTTTTCTTCACAGGCCCCTCAGCTCCTCCACCTCTGCTGGTACCTTCCCCAGCAGAAGCAACCTCATGGCTCTCCTCCACTGGGGTCACAACCGCATTGGCAAAGGAGCGAGGACAACGGCTGAAAGGGTGACCGAGCTCACCACACAGGTTACACCTAATGTCCTTACAGGATGCAGCGAGATGACCTAGCCCACCACACAAAGCGCACTTCTGCACTTGGCAGCTGGCGCTAAAGTGTGTGGGGTCACCGCACCTGTGACAGACCTTCGGCTGCCCCTGGTAGAAAATCAGGATTCTGTCCCGCCCAAGAAAGGCTGAAGAGGGAATGTGAGCGACTGTGCCGCCTGAACACTTCAACTTCATCATGAAGGTCCAGGCCCCAGACCAAATGCCAAATTCATCGCGGTTTTTCTGAGGTACCTGAACTACTTCGCCATAACGACTTAGCCAAGTCATGATGTCCATGCAAGAAAGTGACTCGTTACGGGTCAAAACGGTCACCTTCTTGACTGCGTTTTGGCGAGACACTGCTTGCACAACAAAGTCTCGCCATGCGGGCTCGTTCTTTGCCAGCTCATAATTCGACCAGAAGAGCTCTAAGCCCTCCGGCCGAACAAAGCTGACATCGAACTCCGGAGTACCATAAGGATGTATCAGGGCAAAGATGTCACTAGCCCTGAAGTTCATCTTCAGGAGGAGCTCCACCACCCTTGACCTGGGTGGGCATGCGTCACTGCCCCTCCAGCGAAGACGAACCACATTCCTACGGGAAGCTCCGGGCCCAGTTGTGGGTAAAGACCATACAGTCTCTCCCCCCCTTTTCTCTTGGAAGGCTGCCAGGCCATGCCTGTCTGTCCAGAAGGACAGATCAACCTCTCTCCCCTCTACAGTGATTGACTTTTCCCCTCTCCTGAGAGCCTCCAGAAGACGCCTTTGCAAAACGCTGTTCCCAGAGCCAGGAGACAAGGAGTTAACCCCACTTGCCCCAGCAGTGACACTCGCATAGCTCCTTATGGGAGCGGCCACCACTGGGGGTGCAGAAGGTCCAGCACGCACAACAGGATCACCCCCCTCAGCACCATTCACCACCCCCACATTCACCACACTATGTGCATTACTGCCTCGCTTCCTTGCATCACTCACACCAGCTGGGCCAGGAGGACCTGGGGTTGCCTCGGCGTCACTGGGCACTGGGGGTAGAGCCACCTCCATAGCTGATACAGCCTGAGAAGAGGCAGCTCCAACCCCGATCTTAAAGGTGCCCTCTGCCTCATTGGCATTAACCCCTTGTTGTCCAGTAGTTTTTTTAATATTTCTGCTCTGCTGCTCGCTGGATGCAAGAGGCCACTTGCCCTTGCAGACTCCGGACAGTCTTTTTGTGCCCTCTCCAGGGTCTGATGATCCAATGCAAAACAACACTTTTCCTGCGCCTTTCTCTGCAGGCTGTTCGGGATGCTTGGGAGGCGCCGCACCACAAGCCCCAGCAGCCCCATCACACTGCCACTGCTCACCGGAGCTAGATGCAGCCACAGTGCTAGGGGCCACAGGAGCCACCGCCACTGCCCCTGGCACCGGGCCACCCCCCCCTCCCACTGGGGGGCAGCGCACAGTACCAGGACCTGCTGGATCGCCCTCACTGTCCGGCCTTTCGGCCGATGCCTTCCCTGCACCATCCTTGCTACTGCAAACAAGGCTGGTGCTCTGCGCCATGATGGAACGTGGCTTTGCACTCTCCCCGCACCCTGGCACCGAGTCCACTGCAGGATTCGTGCTGGGCTGGGTTACGGGGCCTACACGACAGGCTGACACTGCTGCCCGCCCGGAGGAAACAGGGAGGGGACGAAACACCAGATTCACCTCCTGAGACGCCTTGGTCTTCTTGGGTCTCGTCTTCTTCCTCTTTTGGTCGTCACTCGGGATATCATCACCAAAGGAAAAGTTCTGGAGGTGAACTGGAGACTCAAGCTGACGGATCTGAGCCATTAGCGCCCCCCCCTGGCCGCTGTCATTACTTTCCTCCTCCAGGTTGGCAGAGCCGCAGCCTGATGGTAATGGCGCTTGCTCTGCAGGCAGCCTGTCGTGCGAGGCCTGCTGGTGTTGGTGCAGGCCACCAGACGGACACGGCAGGTCTTCCTCATCCTCCTCATCATCGCCATCATCCGCCTGGATCTGAAGCCCCTTCAGTTTTCTTAACTGCTCCTGGCGCATGTCATCAAACCGGGCATCATTCTCCAACTTTTCACGGAACGGACCGCTGTGCTCGCGGATTAGATGTCGCTTCTCCTGCAGAGCGGTGACCTCGGCTTTTAGTCTGTCTATGGTGGTAAGTAGATCAGACTTTTTCTTTCTCTGCGTAGCCACCCCCGCTAGGGCCACGGTCTCCCTTATCTCCTCCTGGAGCCTCCTCAGCGCTTTTCCAGCTTCCTCGTACTCACGGAGGTGCTCAGCAATCCGGGAGCCATAGATGGAAGCAGACTCCCGGGCCTTAAGATCACCCCATGCTTTTTGCACACCTCCGTGAGCACCCAGCTTTCCAGCTGAACCACCCAGCTTTCCCGCACATACATCCAGCTTTCCAGGAGGAGCACTCAGGCTGATGTCACTTGCCTTGATCTTCTGTGTTCCGGAGACCTTGCGGCTTCCCTGGGTCTTGGGGGTGGCAGCCGAGGTCACATCGCTGCGTCCTTGGCTCCGGGCAGATCTTCTTACACCCTCCGATTTGGCCGGTAACTGGCTTCTCCTGCCCCCCGCCGGCCTGGTCCGGGAGACAGGAGCCTGGGATTTTCCTGCAGGATTCATCCCACAGAACCCACTCCCTCCCTGGGGAGGAGAGAGCAGGCCTGGGTGGATGGAGATTGCTCCAGGTGGTGCAGGAGCTCAGCAGCACACAACCACACCCTTCAGTAGCTCACAGCAAAATGAGTCAGCACGAACTATTCTGCTGCTGGTGCAGTCACTGTGTACATACATGACATTACTTATCCTGTACTGATCCTGAGTTACATCCTGTATTATCCTCCAGAGCTGCACTCACTATTCTGCTGCTGGTGCAGTCACTGTGTACATACATGACATTACTTATCCTGTACTGATTCTGAGTTACATCCTGTATTATACTCCAGAGCTGCACTCACTATTCTGCTGCTGGTGCAGTCACTGTGTACATACATGACATTACTTATCCTGTACTGATCCTGAGTTACATCCTGTATTATACACCAGAGCTGCACTCACTATTCTGCTGCTGGTGCAATCACTGTGTACATGCATGACATTACTTATCCTGTACTGATCCTGAGTTACATCACGTATTATCCCCCAGAGCTGCACTCACTATTCTGCTGCTGGTGCAGTCACTGTGTACATACATGACATTACTTACCCTGTACTGATCCTGAGTTACATCACGTATTATCCCCCAGAGCTGCACTCACTATTCTGCTGCTGGTGCAGTCACTGTGTACATACATGACATTACTTATCCTGTACTGATCCTGAGTTACATCCTGTATTATACTCCAGAGCTGCACTCACTATTCTGCTGCTGGTGCAGTCACTGTGTACATACATGACATTACTTATCCTGTACTGATCCTGAGTTACATCCTGTATTATACACCAGAGCTGCACTCACTATTCTGCTGCTGGTGCAGTCACTGTATACATACATGACATTACTTATCCTGTACTGATCCTGAGTTACATCCTGTATTATACTCCAGAGCTGCACTCACTATTCTGCTGGTGCAGTCACTGTGTACATACATGACATTACTTATCCTGTACTGATCCTGAGTTACATCACGTATTATCCCCCAGAGCTGCACTCACTATTCTGCTGCTGGTGCAGTCACTGTGTACATACATGACATTACTTACCCTGTACTGATCCTGAGTTACATCACGTATTATCCCCCAGAGCTGCACTCACTATTCTGCTGCTGGTGCAGTCACTGTGTACATACATGACATTACTTATCCTGTACTGATCCTGAGTTACATCCTGTATTATACTCCAGAGCTGCACTCACTATTCTGCTGCTGGTGCAGTCACTGTGTACATACATGACATTACTTATCCTGTACTGATCCTGAGTTACATCCTGTATTATACACCAGAGCTGCACTCACTATTCTGCTGCTGGTGCAGTCACTGTGTACATACATGACATTACTTATCCTGTACTGATCCTGAGTTACATCACGTATTATCCCCCAGAGCTGCACTCACTATTCTGCTGCTGGTGCAGTCACTGTGTACATACATGACATTACTTACCCTGTACTGATCCTGAGTTATATCCTGTATTATATCCCAGAGCTGCACTCACTATTCTGCTATTGTCCTCACCTGGCTGTGCTCTAGAAACGCAAACAGATGCTGTAGTTTCATCATCAGGGGTTGGTTGCTGCTGTCTTGTAAACAGAGAACTGAATGCCTGAAACTGAGAACAAAAACTGAATTCAATCAAATAAGTTTACCCATTGCCAGTTTACCTGTTTGAATGCAATGGGTAATGCAGAACTACAACTCCCATCATGCCCTGAAAGGCTGCAGCAGATTGCAGGGAGAGCGGTCAGTCCCTTCCTGCTGGTAAAAATCATGATTCTATTTTCAGCAGAAGTAAATTGTCATCTAACAGTAAAATCGATGGACACAGAGCGAGCGTCCTCCCCCGGGGCCTCAGGCTGGAGGTTATTTAAAGGCGCATTGCGATTTATATATAGTTTTATAAGGAGGGGGTCTCATTTCTTTTGGGTGGTCCATTATCACAGGGTGAGATGAAATGGGGACAATGCAGGGGCACAATCCCAGATCAATTCACAAAGCGTCACCCCAATATTTTTATTATAATCTCAGCTCACGTATTTGTACTATACCGCCACATACTGCAAAGACGCTACAGGCATCCTACCATATAGAGACAGGATAATACTAACCTGCGCAGCCCATGTAATACCGCAATGTAATGCCAAGACAATAGATCCACACCGCCATATAGTGTCATAATAAACACTGCTAGACACAATCGTAAAAAACCATACCACCATATTATGCTGCAATATAAAGCTCACGTAATACCGTACTACATCTATACACCACATACACTAATTCAGCTTTGCCACCACAAAGAGCTTAGACAATATTGAGATTTACAGCTCATATACTAATAATACGGATCAGATATAAAAAAATGTTTGTGAGTAAGTTTCCGTTTTTCAATATTTTATAGTCATTCATTTTTTTATTTTTTCATTCCTGCTATCCGCTCAAATAATGGACAGTCTAATGGAAGATAGACCGGATACCAGAAAAACGGATACTAAAAGGACGCCACTGCAAGTCCATTAAAATCAATGGGAAAAAAATGGATCTGTTTTTAAAACGGAAGCCAAAACGCAGATGGGAACTGGCGCTAAGACGAAATCATATTTATACCGTAAAGCCAAGTTAATACTGCAATATGCAGCTCACATAATGCCACCTTACAGACACAAGCCCACATACCGGAGCCATACCGCCACGGAGAGTTAAGATAATGGGGCAGATTTACTTACCCGGTCCATTCGCGATCCAGCTGCGCATTCTCTGCGGAGGATTCGGGTTCTGCGGGGATTCACTAAGGTAGTTCCTCCGAAGTCCACCAGGTGTCGCTGCTGCGCTGAAGAGCATCGGAGTGCACTGAAGTCCACCGTCCTACCCTGGGTGCAGGTAAGCGCGTGTCAAGCAACACTTTTTTTTAAATGCAGCGGTTTTTCCGAATCCGTCGGGTTTTCGTATGGCCACGCCCCGATTTCCGTCGTGTGCATGCCGGCGCCGGAGAGCAACAATCCGATCGCGTGCACCAAAATCCCGGAGAAATTCAGGGAAAATCGGCGGAAAAACGTGATTCGGGCCCTTAGTAAATGACCCCCAATATTACGATATGGGATCCACATAATAAAACCATATAGTGCCAATACAATACTGTGATAAACGGCCCATATATTATCACTATACCGCCATAGAGTGCCACAAAGATACTGCCATATACAGCCAACATTATATCACCATACCGCCATAGAGTGCCACAAAGATCCTGCCATATACAGCCAACATTATATCACTATACCGCCATAGCGTGCCACAAAGATACTGCCATATACAGCCAACATTATATCACTATACCGCCATAGCGTGCCACAAAGATACTGCCATATACAGCCAACATTATATCACCATACCGCCATAGAGTGCCACAAAGATACTGCCATATACAGCCAACATTATATCACCATACCGCCATAGAGTGCCACAAAGATCCTGCCATATACAGCCAACATTATATCACTATACCGCCATAGCGTGCCACAAAGATACTGCCATATACAGCCAACATTATATCACTATACCGCCATAGAGTGCCACAAAGATACTGCCATATACAGCCAACATTATATCACCATACCACCATAGAGTGCCACAAAGATCTTGCCATATACAGCCAACATTATATCACTATACCGCCATAGCGTGCCACAAAGATCCTGCCATATACAGCCAACATTATATCACCATATCACCATAGAGTGCCACAAAGATACTGCCATATACAGCCAACATTATATCACTATACCTCCATATAGAGCCCTAGAGATACTGCCATATACAGCCAACATTATATCACAATACCGCCATAGAGTGCCACAAAGATCCTGCCATATACAGCCAACATTATATCACCATACCGCCATAGAGTGCCACAAAAATACTACCACATACAGCCAACCGCCATATTGTCCCAAGATATTGCCATATACAGCCAACATATCACAATACCGCCATAAAGTGCCACAAAGATACTGCCATATACAGCCAATGTTATATCACCATATTGCCATATAGCCCCAATATTGCCATATACCAGTGGTGGCGAACCTATGGCACTGGTGCCAGAGGCGGCACTCTGAGCCCTTTCTGTGGGCACCCAGGCCATCACCCCAGAATGAAGTTCACCAGACAGAACTCAAAGAATCTGCCTGCAGAATCTTCCTACAATGATAGGGGAATTTTCCCTCCTCCTTTCAACTTTGTTGGTGTCCTTGGGAGGCTGAAGGATTGAAAGTTGTCAATGTACAAGGAGAAATAAATTACTGCTTAAATTGCTGCCCTGGCACTTTGCAATAAATAAGTGGCTTTTGGTTGAAGTTTGGGCACTGAGGCTCAAAAAGGTTCGCCATCACTGCCATATACAGTCCATGTAAAACTGTCCTATAGTCCCAGTATAATACTACTATTAATGATCCATGTAATATATCCTAGCCTCAACAAAAAAAATGCAGTATCCCAAGCCAAATAATGTCCAAATGATACCTCCATACACTCCTGATACCTGTCCCCGGGGAGCCCTGATATGATGCCAATGAGGAGCATTTGTACAGTGTCCACAAGGCTGAGACTATCAGTAATGACGGAGGCCGTCACATGTCATGGTGGTCCCCATGGAGCTGATCTGTGAGGGTCACACTCACTCAGAGGCCATGAACAGGGCCTGCAGGATGCTGTTCATGTAGCAGGTGTTCCCCAGGTTGATGAGGCCGATCTTCCCCGTGTCGGACTTGGACACCAGTCGGGGGTAATATGGCGCCAGCTCGTTCTTCTGGGAGGTCCACGCGTTCTGGCCGAGAAGTTGCTTTATACGATCTTCATTGGGGACCGGTAGCTTCTGCCAAAAAACATCAGAGACCCCTCACATTACATGACAGAACCCTATACAAGGAGCATATAGTATATAGTATAATGGGGCACTGTGTGGGATCCTAAAAATTCCAAAGGTTTTGAGTGATCAGTAGTGAGCAGTAGTAGAGGGTGCATATATAGGGTGCACACCCTATCACTAGCCTCATGGGTGTTTGGCTGAGGCCAGTATTAGGCTACAGCGGGTTCATTTTTTGGGGTGACTATTTGATCACTGATACCCCGAGCAGTCATGTCCTCACCTTCACGGCTTCCATGACTGGTCCATACAGATCCGGATACCCGGAGAAGCGGAAGACCATGCAGTGGACCAGCTCCGCTACCTGCTCCAGGCAGCTGCTGGCCGAATTTGTGCTCTCGTTGGAGAGACAGGAAACCATCTGGGGGATGTGAGGAACGATCTGGAGGACAAGAAGTAGAGAAGAGGGACGAGTATAATATTACACTGTGTGTGTGCTTCATTCATGGGGTGTGGAGAACCCTCCCTGTACATAGCTAGTCCTGCTCTTAGCTAAGAAGTGGAGACAATTGTATCCAGTCTAGACAATGCTCTGTGAGCTAGGTACATCAGCAGCAGCTGCACAGTTTGTTACAATGTATCAGTCTGGAATACAGAATGTTTAGCTCACAGAGCATTGTCTAGGAAGGATACAATCTAGACAATGCTCTGTGAGCTACACACATCAGCAGTACCCATTGTATGACTGTTATTGCTGCAGTGTGACTGCACGGGGGCCAATACTTTTACACATGGGTGAAATAACTTCTGCTCCTAAAATATAATCTAAATTTTTTCACAAACCGTATGCAGCACCTACTCCCATTGGCAGGGTGACAAGAGAGTAATTAAAGGGTCATTACATTCCGCTATCATATTCATTACATCATCCGAAAATAAAAACAATGACATAAATGTGATTCTTACTAAGTGAAAGGCTTCGGGGGAGTGCTGAAAACTCAGCAGCATGTACCGCAGGACAGACAGCGCCGCTTCTCGGACCACCGGGTACAGCAGCTTTGAGAAGACCTGAAACGAGAGATGTCGATATCACACAAACCGGAAGGGGAGGTCTCCTTTAAGATTCTACCGTATTTCCCAGCATTCTACATTGTTCCTGTAGAGATGTGGAATCAGACCTTTGTGTTTGTTAGTAGCAGCAGGACTGTGATATATGGATTTATATTCCTGGATTGTACTAGGGCGTGTCCTCACACTGCTGTACTCTGTGCTCTCTCCAGCCAGTGTTAGGTATAGTCCCTGGAGAGATGTGTAATCAGACCTGCCCCTCTGTACATTTAGACCCCCTATATAATACAAGAGGATCTCTCTTACTCCCTATTAGGGGAAAACACATCATTATACCGGCCAGATGTCACAAAAACTACCAATATCTGCTGCGGGTTCGGACCTTTTGTATCTTTGCTAGAGAGACTTCGGTCAGGATGCTGAACTTCTTCACAGCGGCCAATCCCTTTAATAAAGCAATGATCCACTTGTCGATGTTCTTACCGAGAGGCCATGACACCCAGTCGATCATCCTGCAAGAAAATCACAAGAAATCCAGGAATTCAGCCTTTTCCCAAAATTTGGTGTGGACCCTGCGTAGTTTCCGAGTGATCGAGCATGGGTCTTCCTGGGGTGGAGTTCACATCTCCTTCACGTTTTGCAGATGTTAAAAGCATTTTCAATTAATTAAAATTTAGGGGCTGGTAACAAAAAATAACAGTAAATGCACCTCCCCCAGTGACTGCTGCACCCGGTCTCCACTGCACTGCACTTCCTGACACCACAGGAAACACTAGGTAAGACCACTCGGCCAATCAGTGGCTGAGGCGTGTCCCCATTCCAACCAGTGATTGGTCAGGTGGTCTCCCTTACCATTTCCTGTGCTGTCAGGAAGTGCAGTGCAGTGGAGACCAGCAGTAACATTTTATTTTGTTACTAGTCTCCTAGGAAGCCATTTTAAATATCATTGTGACTTGATTGAAAATTCCTTTAAGGAATCTGACGTTGACCACCGACCCCCCCACAAATGATGAGTCTTAATTTGTTCAGTCATGTGCCATGCCCATACCTGTTAATGGAGGTCATCATCTGGGCATCGGTCACACTGTCTGCATTGGCCAAATTTCTTACGATGCCGTCCATGAGCTGCAGGGGTATGTACTGCACCACGCTGGCCAGGGCATTGGAGGGAGTCTCCGTCTCATCTGCCAAAAATAATATAATACAGTATAATACTGCCCTCATAATACCGCCCCGGTGCGCCATGATTTCATTGCCATATATATAAAAAATACCACCATGTAATACCAAATTGTACACAATGGGGCAGATTTACTTACCCGGTCCATTCGTGATCCAGCGGTGCGTTCTCTGCGCTGGTTTCGGGTCTTCCGGCGATTCACTAAGGCAGTTCCTCCGACGTCCACCAGGTGTCGCTGCTGCGCTGAAGTCCGCCGGAGTTCTTGATCCTATTCCTGGTGCAGGTAAGCGTGTGTCCAGTGTCACTTTTTTTTTTTAAATGCGGCAGTTTCTCCGAATCCGTCGGGTTTTCGTTCGGCCACGACCCCCGATTTCCGTCGCGTGCATGCCAGTGCCGATGCGCCACAATACGATCGATTGCGCCAAAAACCTGGGGCAATTCAGGAAAAATCGGCGCAAATCGGAAATATTCGGGTAACACGTCGGGAAAACGCAAATCGGGCCCTTAGTAAATGACCCCCAATATTTACATACTTGTCCCCAAAATAATCTACATAATACTGTTATATACAGCCCTGATAATACTGCCATATAAGGCTCAGATAATACTGTTATGTACAGATCCCATAATACGGCCATAATACAGCTCAAATAATACTGTCATATACAGCTCATATAATACAGCCATAATACTGCGGTCATACTACCACAATGTGAAAAGATAATATTGTCATATACAGTCCACATAATACCACTATATAGTGCAATGATAATAGAAGTTATATACAACCCACATAATACCCCCATAGTGCTAAGATAATAAAATTATATACAGTTTACCTAGAGCCACCATATAGCGACAATATTGTCACGTGCAGCCAGCATTATACCACAATATAGTGCCAAGATAGGTTTACATAATACCAACATTTAGTGCTAAAATAATAGGGCTATATACACCACACATAATACCACCATCTAGTACCAAGATAATAGGGTGATATACAGCCCACATTATACCACCCCATATTGTTACATACTGTGATGCATTATTTATACCTCAGGGAACAGAGATTTTGGGCAACTTCCCAGTTACCGGCTGAACCCCAGCCCTTGGTCTCTCTATAGGACCTATCGGTGGGCCTACCAGGTCCATGGTAGGGGGTTCTGTAGTCCGCTACTCACATACTCTCTGGTTAGGTCTATCACTATGTTCTTACCTGTGAAGGATATAATAGCAAACAGCTCCTTGAGAGAGGGGAGGACCAGGGAGGTCTGAAGCCTCCAGATGTTCTGCAGCAGCGCACTGACTCTGTTCACCTGGTCCAGGAACTGGATGATCCCTTCTTCCCCTTCGGAGTGACAGTGGAACTGCCCGATACAACGTATCAGCTGCTGGCAGAACAAGAGCTGGTGGTTCCCTTCTGGAATACATTGCGGGTGCGAGATCAAGATTCTGCTAACCCTCACACAGATCTTCAGACTTGGCCTTTCGCAGACAATCCGGAGGACTTCCACCTTCAAGAGCCTGAAGATGTCCTCGGCAGAAGCCTTGTCCAACACGAATTGTAGACCGAGGTGTATGTACTCTAAGATATAGGGGTGTCTCTTCCCTAGAGACCTGTACCCTTCCTGAAGAAGGCTCAGGATAAACCGGACATTGAAAAATTCCTCAAATTCTTCTGGGTGGTACCTGCCATAGACCTCCAGGACTTCTCTGGCCGTTTCTCTGGCAAAACGGGATTCTCCTAAGAAGAAGAGCTTGGTGGAAAGTTCTAGCATGGACCAGCACTGCTCAGAGTCAATGGGCTGCTTGGAGGCGTCGATTACGCGTCGTGCTAAGCTTTCCTTGACATACATGGGGTAGGAAGACTGCAGGACGGCCTCTAGGATCTTATCCATGGCCTCTTTGTCTTTCGGGGGCGCTGTTTTCCACTTCTATTCTGGAACCAGAACGGAGGGTTAGACAACAGTAACATCATAACAGTACATGATAGTTGGGTAGTGGTCTGGGCTCTGACTTAATCTTAGTTTTTTTTTAATGTGCCGAATTTCTTCTAGGCGAGGTCTGATGTCTAAATATAATTTGAGGGTCTTGTCAGGGATGTAAATTTTCTAAAGTATATACTCGAGTATAAGCCGACCTGAGTATAAGCCGAGACCCCTAATTTTACCACCAAAAACTGGGAAAACCTATTGACTCGAGTATAAGCCGAGGGTGGTAGTATACAGCGTGCCCCCAGTAGTATACAGTCAGCCCAGAAAAAAAAAACAAAACTTATATACTCACCCTCCGGTGGCCCCGATGTGCAGCGCTGCTCCCCCGATGTCATTGCGGCTCCTCTTCTGGCTTCCCGGCTCCTCTTCTTGCTTCAGCGCCCGTCTTCTGTCTTCTTTAACATCGTGCTGGGCGCTGCCATGCTCTTCTCCCGGGCGGCGCCTAGTATGGCGTTAGCAGCGGCGTGTCATACTAGGCGCCAGCCGGGAGAGAACAATGGCGGCACCCAGCACAATGTTAAAGAAGACGGGCGCTGAAGCCAGAAGAGGAGCCGGAAAGCCAGAAGAAGAGCCGCAATGACATCGGGGGAGCAGCGCTGCGCATCGGGGCCACCGGAGGGTGATTATATAAGTTTATTATTTTTTTTAGTCCATTTTTAATTATTTTTTACTTGACTCGTGTATAAGCCGAGGGAATGTTTTTCAGCACATTTTTTGTGCTGAAAAACTCGGCTTATATACGAGTATATACGGTAAGTGGTTCGGTCTGGGGTCTTAATTAATTTGAGGGTCTTTTCAGGGATGTGAATTTACTAAGTGGTTTGGTCTGGGGTCTAAAAAAAAGTTGGTCTTGTCAGGGATGTGAATTTACTAAGTGGTTTGGTCTGGGGTCTAAAATAATTGGGATTTTTCAGGCATGTTAATTTACTAAGTGGTTTGGTCTGGGGTCTAAAATAGTTGGAGGTTCTTGTCAGGAATATGAATTTATTAGGTGGTTTTGTTTGGGGTCTGACTTGATTAAAGGTCTGGTTTAGGACCTGAACTTATTTAGTTGTTCAGCCAAGGATCCGGCTCTTGGAGTAGGATCTGGGATCCCAACGACAAATGATCTCCTCAATAATTCTAGGTTCTGCCCAGAGGTTTTGTAGGGGTCTGGTCTCGGGTCCAATTTAATTTTTGATCTGGTTTGGGACCAGATTTAGAAGTTTGATGAGAGATCTAAGGTATGTTTTTGGATTCTGTTCTGATCTGCTCAGATGTCTGGTTACATTTTGGCATCTAATCTAGGGTCTAAGATACCTTTGGTGTCTAATCTGCAGTTGGGTTATGAATTGTTATGACTTGACTCTTAGTCTGGTTTGGGGGTTGGAATGAATTCTTGATTTCACACCTGATCTGAGTTCTGAACTAATTTTAGGGTTATATCTGAGATCTGAAATGATTTTGGGTTGTAATCAAGGGTTTGGATTGGGTTTATGATGAGGTTTGGGGTTTTGATACAATGGGGCAGATTTACTTACCCGGTCCATTCGCGATCCAGCGGCGCGTTCTCTGCGGAGGATTCGGGTCTTCCGGCGATTCACTAAGGTAGTTCCTCCGATGTCCACCAGGTGTCGCTGCTGCGCTGAAGTTCATCGGAATCCACTGAACTTCACGAAGCCGGGCTGGGTGCAGGTAAGAGCGTGTCCAGCGCCACTTTTTTTTTTTAAACGCGGCGGTTTTTCCGAATCCGTCGGGTTTCCGTTGCGTGCATGCCGGCGCCGATGCGCCACAATCCGATTGCGTGCGCCAAAATCCCGGGGACATATAGGGAAAATCTGCGCAAAACTGAAAAATTTGCATAACCCGCCGGAAAAACGCGATTCGGGGCCCTTAGTAAATGGCCCCCAATGAGTTTTTTCTAGATCCAGAGTGTTGACTTGATTTTAGGGTATAAATTACTTTTGGGATCCGGGTCTAGGTTCTGGGTTAAAATTGGCGGTCTGGCTTTTTGGACTCTTTGGACTGGTTTGAGGTCAGCACTAATTTTAGTGTCTAAAATGACTTTGTTGTCTGAGGTCTGAATAAGTTTGGTCTCCATTAGGACACACATTAAGAAACCATCTCCTCAGATTAGGACTCCTAATCCAGTCCTTCCAGACCACGGATCCTGCGTCTGCTGAGATAATTCTGTATTTGCTGCGTTGGTCAATAATTACGATGAATAATAAAGCAGATTCAGTGCGGATCACGTTCCACCTTGATGCATATTTAATCACTTATTGTTCTGGATCCCAAAGGATTTTGCTGCTACTGTCTTAAAGCAACTGCTCAACTTTACTGAATATGGAATATTAAGTAATTGCCCCTTCAGCGATTCTATAGCATACACAATATATGCTGCAGTGAGTTTCCACTTGGATCTGCATTAGATTTTTTGGACACTAGGGGTCAATGTATTGCATATTTTATACTTTAGTAGAGTATGTTATGCTTATGGCTGCAACACCGCCCCCTACAGGATATAAGAAGAACTAAAGTGCAGTGTGATTTTTATAAAAGAATCACTTAAAGGAAATCTACCTTCAAAATTCATCATGATAAACCAGGGCCACTTACTCATAGATCCATGATCCTTGACTATGGTAATCTTCTTATATGTGTTATCCTTGGCCTTCTTCCTTCCTTCTAAAACCAATTTTTAAAATGATGTTAATGAGCCAGAAGGACTCCTGGGGGTGTTACAAGAGCCCATCCGTGCTGCAGCTTCATAGGCTGTCACACTGTGCATAAGCACTTCCCCTCCCACTGTGTAAGATTATACATCACAGTGGGATCGGAAAGTGCTGAGGGAGCAGTGTAACAGCCTGTGATCCTACAGCACGAAAGGGCTCTGGTAACAACCCTTCTGACTCATTAGCATAATTATAAAAGTTAGAAGAAAGGAGGCCATGGATAACAAATAAAACAAGATTACCACAACCATGGTGCTTGGTGCTTGGAGTAAGTGTCCCGGGTAAATCATCATGGATTTTTGATGGTAGATTTCCTTTAGAGGTAGAGTAGGTTGTACTACATGCATTTGGGGGGGGCGAGGGTTACTGGGGGGCAAGCACTATGACAACTGCCTACTGGGGGGGGGCAAGCACTGTGACTACTGGGTACTGGGGGGCAAGAAATGTAAATACTGGATACTGTGGGGAGCAAGCACAGTGACTACTGGGTACTGGGGGGCAAGCACTGTGACTACTGTATACTGGGGGCAAGCACTATGACAACTGCCTACTGGGGGGGGGGCAAGCACTGTGACTACTGGGTACTGGGGGGCAAGAAATGTAAATACTGGATACTGTGGGGAGCAAGCACAGTGACTACTGGGTACTGGGGGTCAAGCACTGTGACTACTGTATACTGGGGGCAAGCACTGTGACTGCTGGGGGGACAAGCACTGTGACTACTGGCTACTGGGGGGGAAAGCATTGTGACTACTGGCTACTGGGGGGAAAGCAGTGTGGCTACTGGGGGGCAAGCACTGTGGCTACTGGCTACTTGGGGGGGGCAAACACTGTGACTACTGGCTACTGGGGGATCACTGTGACTACTGGCTACTGGGGGATCACTGTGACTACTGGCAACTGGGGGGAAAGCACTGTGACTACTGGCTACTGGGAGGGCAAACACTGTGACTACTGGCTACTGGGAGGCAAGAACAGTGACTACTGGCTACTGGGGGGCAAGAACAGTGACTACTGGCTACTGGGGGGGCAAGAACTGTGACTGCATGATACTGGGAGAGCAAGCACTGTGACTATTAGCTACTGGGGGATCACTGTGACTACTGGGGGATCACTGTGACTACTGGCTACTGGGGGGATCACTGTGACTACTGGCTACTGAGGGGAGCAAGCACTGTGACTACTGGCTACTGGGGGGCAATAACTGTGACTACTGGTTACTGGGGGCAATAACTGTGACAACTGGATACTGTGGGCAGCAAGAACAGTGACTACTGGGTACTGGGGGGGGTGCAAACACAGTGACTTCTGGCTACTGGGGGAGCACTGTCACTATTGACTATTGGGGGAGCAAGCACTGTGACTACTGGCTACTGGGGGATCACTGTGACTACTGGCTACTGGGGGGATCACTGTGACTACTGGCTACTGGGGGGGTCACTGTGACTACTGGCAACTGGGGGGAAAGCACTGTGACTACTGGCTACTGCGGGGCAAACACTGTGACTTCTGGCTACTGGGGGAATCACTGTGACTACTGGCTACTGGGGGGATCACTGTGACTACTGGCAACTGGGGGGAAAGCACTGTGACTACTGGCTACTGGGGGGCAAACACTGTGACTTCTGGCTACTGGAGGAGCACTGTCACTGTATACTATTGGGGGAGCAAGCACTGTGATTACTGGGTACTGGGGGGGCAAACACTGTGACTTCTGACTACTGGGGGAGCACTGTCACTATTGACTATCGGAGGAGCAAACACTGTAACTACTGGCTACTGGGGGATCACTGTGACTACTGGCTACTGGGGGGATCACTGTGACTACTGGCAACTGGGGGAAAGCACTGTGACTACTGGCTACTGAGGGGAGCAAGCACTGTGACTACTGGATACTGGGGGGGCAAGAACTGTGACTACTAGCTACTGGGGGGCAAGAACTGTGACTACTGGATACTGTGGGGAGCAAGCACAGTGACTACTGGGTACTGGGGGGGCAAACACTGTGACTTCTGGCTACTGGGGGAGCACTGTCACTATTGACTATTGGGGGGGCAAGCACTGTGACTGCCTACTGGGGGAAAGCACTGTGACTACTGGCTACTGAGGGGAGCAAGCACTGTGACTACTGGGGGGCAAGAACTGTGACTACTGGTTACTGGGGGCAATAACTGTGACTACTGGATACTGTGGGGAGCAAGCACAGTGCCTACTGGGTACTGGGGGGGCAAACACTGTGACTTCTGGCTACTGTGGGAGCACTGTCACCATTGACTATTGGGGGAGCAAGCACTGTGACTACTGGCTACTGGGGGGATCACTGTGACTACTGGCAACTGGGGGGGTCACTGTGACTACTGGCAACTGGGGGGAAAGCACTGTGACTACTGGCTACTGGGGGGCAAACACTGTGACTTCTGGCTACTGGGAGAGCACTGTCACTGTTGACTATTGGGGGAGCAAGCACTGTGATTACTGGGTACTTTGGGGGCAAACACTGTGACTTCTGACTACTGGGGGAGCACTGTCACTATTGACTATTGGAGGAGCAAACACTGTGACTACTGGCTACTGGGGGGTCACTGTGACTACTGGCTACTGGGGGGATCACTGTGACTACTGGCAACTGGGGGAAAGCACTGTGACTACTGGCTACTGAGGGGAGCAAGCACTGTGACTACTGGCTACTGGGGGGGGCAAGAACTGTGAATACGAGCTACTGGGGGGCAAGAACTGTGACTACTGGATACTGTGGGGAGCAAGCACAGTGACTACTGGGTACTGGGGGGGGCAAACACTGTGACTTCTGGCTACTGGGGGAGCACTGTCACTATTGACTATTGGGGGGCAAGCACTGTGACTGCCTACTGGGGGAAAGCACTGTGACTACTGGCTACTGGGGGGAAAAGCATTGTGACTACTTGCAACTGGGGGGCAAGCACTGTGACTAATGGCTACTGGGGGGGCAAACACTGTGACTTCTGGCTACTGGGGGAGGACTGTCATTATTAACTATTGGGGGAGCAAGCACTGTGATACTGGCTACTGGGGGATCACTGTGACTACTGGCTACTGGGGGGAAAGCACTGTGACTACTGGCAACTGGGGGGAAAGCACTGTGACTACTGGCAACTGGGGGGAAAGCACTGTGACTACTGGCTACTGGGAGGGCCAACCCTGAGACTACTTGCTACTGGGGGGCAAGAACAGTGATTACTGGCTACTGGGGGGGGCAAGAACTGTGACTGCTGGATACTGGGAGAGCAAGCACTGTGACTACTGCTAGTGGGGGGCAAGAACTGTGGCTACTGGCTATTGGGGGGACAAGCACTGTGACTACTGGCTACTGGGGGGCAAGCACTGAGACTACTGGCTACTGGGAGGAAACACTGTGACTACTAGCTACTAGGGGCAAGAACTGTGACTACTGGCTACTGGGTGGCAAGAACTGTGACTATTGCCTTCTGGGGGAGCAAGCAATGTGACTACTGGCTACTGGAGGAGCACTGTGACTATTGGGGGAGCAAGCACTGTGCCTACTAGCTAATGGGGGATCACTATGACTACTGGCTCCTGGGGGAATCACTGTGCCTACTGGCTACTGGGGGTTCAAGCACTGTGACTAGTGGCTACTGGGGGAGGGGGGGGGGGGCAAACACTGTGGATATTATGACAATCCATAACAGTAGCAAAATTATAGTTATAAAGTAACAGTGACATTTTTTTTATGATTGGGAGTCACCACAAAGGAACTGTATTAAAGGGTCGTGGCATTAGGAAGATTGAGAACCACTGTTTTAGAAGATGATTTAGAAGATTAAGGATTTATAAAAATTGAAACTAAGGGTAGAAAAAAAATATTTGAAACAGTATGCAGAAATGTTTATACTTAATATCAATAAAACGCAAAATCGCTACAAATAAAAAAAATGGCTGTAATGCTGAGAATAGAAATTCAAAATGAATTCATTTCTTTTTAACAATTAAATAAATTTAAATCAAATAAAAACTTAATGCAAAAATTGAAATATAGAAGTAAAATTAAAATTACACAAAACTGAACGTTCTAAATTAACCTCCAGTCATTTTCTTTTAAAATGGCTTTATAAACGCCAGACGTATTACATTTTATAATAAAAATAAAGAAAATAATTATAATAAAGAAAAAAAAAAACATCAAAACGTGAAATAAATATAAATCAAAATTATTTAACAAAATTCCAAATACCAGAAAAAGTCCCAATTTTTTCTTATTTTTACTTGGGTCCAGTCCTGGGCGCTGACCCCTCTGTTTATCAGTGGGACATGTGGCTGGTTCCAGAATTATCTGTGTCAAATTCCAGCCACAGCAAGAGCTAAGGACAATGTGATAAGACTAGTATCAATCAGGGGCGTAACTACATGGGGCCCGCAGTGTCAGGGGGCCCCGACATTTGGGGTATTGGGTGTGAATATGCTGTATGTGTATGCATTGTGTATATACTGTATTTCTATGTAAGTGTGTATGGTATTGTAGGTAGGTATGTATGTGTGTATATGTGATGTGCATATGCTGTATTTCTATGTGTGTGTATATACTGTATATGGTATTGTATGTATGTCTGTATATGATGCATGGGTGTATATGGTACTGCAGGTATATACTGTATGTATGTTTATATATGGTGTGTATATAGTGTATGTATGTATATATGGTGTGTATATACTGTATGCATGTGTGTATATATGGTGTGTATATACTGTATGCATGTGTGTATATATGGTGTGTATATACTGTATGCATGTGTGTATATATGGTGTGTATATACTGTATGCATGTGTGTATATATGGTGTGTATATACTGTATGCATGTGTGTATATATGGTGTGTATATACTGTATGCATGTGTGTATATATGGTGTGTATATAGTGTATGTATGTATATATGGTGTGTATATACTGTATATATGTGTGTATACATGGTGTGTATATACTGTATGCATGTGTGTATATATGGTGTGTATATAGTGTATGTATGTATATATGGTGTGTATATACTGTATATATGTGTGTATATATGGTGTGTATATACTGTATGTATATGTTTATATGTATATGTAATATAATGGATAACACATAAAGTCAAAGTCAGCTCTGCTACACCTGTATTCCCATCATTTCCAGGACTTCCTACATCTAGTACCAGAATCAGCTTCTCTAGGAATGGAGGGTACATTCTGTCTTCTGCCTGATTTCAATCTGTGGTTTCAGAACCTTTGGCAGACCTTCAAAGGTCCTGAAATGGCTCTTGTGTACATGTGTATTGAGAGTAGGAACAGATGTATGAGGATTTCATGGGTAAAATTTGGTGGGTGGTTTGGGTGGCCATGGTCCCCCTCGAAGGCTTGGGCACCGGGCTATCACCCAAATCCCCTATGTTCTGATCCACTACTGTTTGGTACATACACATGTGACATATGGGACTGTATAATAAATGTTTACAGTACTAAGTATTAGAGATGCAGCCCAACTGCATAACAAACTCGGCTCTGCTACATCTGTGCATAGTTATCCAATGAAATGAAACTTGTCTGGAGAGAATAAATAGCCCCTCAAATAAAAGGAAAAAAAAGTCTCTCAAAAAATGAGCTTTCAACTCAATAGGAGAAAGTGGCACGATTGAGATGTAGCAGAGCTGAATGTGTTGTTAACACACTGCAGAAGGTTGACCTCTGATCCTATGATAATATAATACTATAATCATTGATACAACTGATACAACAGACACTGCACAGTATTTGCGGTATCAAAGAGAGTTGATAAACTCATCTCTGCTACATCAGTAAAAGAGCTACCGGTAAGTCAGAGATGTGCTAAAAGACAAACTCAGCTCTGCTAAGTCTCAGTGATTGGATATGTGATATCTGGAATATTACTCACCAATGTCAAAGGATTCTCCAGGGATCTGTGCAGGGACGATGGAGTGAGACGAGTGTGGAAGAACGAGGGAGCAAGGAGGTGCTGGTTCCGGGCAGGGGATGGATGCTGATGCTGGGAGGGACGATGCGTCTAATCTATCTGCAGGACTGATCTGGATATTTCAGTGCCCAAACTTCCCTGATGTCTCTGCTGGTTGGCACAGTCCCGGGTACACTGACCACACCTACTGCTACACCGTGCCACACACACCTATACCTCTACACCACCAACATGCTACACACACCTATACCTCTACACCACCACCGTGCCACACACACCTATACCTCTACATCACCACCGTGCCCCACACACACCTACACCTCTACATCACCACTGTGCCACACACACCTATACCTCTACACCACCAACATGCTACACACACCTATACCTCTACACCACCACCGTGCCACACACACCTATACCTCTACACCACCACCGTGCCCCACACACACCTACACCTCTACACCACCACCGTGCCACACACACCTGTACCTCTACATCACCACTGTGCCACACACACCTATACCTCTACATCACCACCGTGCCCCACACACACCTACACCTCTACATCACCACTGTGCCACACACACCTATACCTCTACACCACCAACATGCTACACACACCTATACCTCTACACCACCACCGTGCCACACACACCTATACCTCTACATCACCACCGTGCCCCACACACACCTACACCTCTACACCACCACCGTGCCACACACACCTGTACCTCTACATCACCACTGTGCCACACACACCTATACCTCTACACCACCACCGTGCCACACACACCTATACCTCTACACCACCAACATGCTACACACACCTATACCTCTACACCACCACCGTGCCCCACACACCTATACCTCTACACCACCACCGTGCCCCACACACACCTACACCTCTACACCACCACCGTGCCACACACACCTGTACCTCTACATCACCACTGTGCCACACACACACCTATACCTTTACACCACCACCGTGCCACACACACCTATACCTCTACACCACCACCGTGCCACACACACCTATACCTCTACACCACCAACATGCTACACACACCTATACCTCTACACCACCACCGTGCCCCACACACCTATACCTCTACATCACCACCGTGCCACACACACCTATACCTCTACATCACCACCGTGCCACACACACCTATACCTCTACACCACCAACATGCTACACACACCTATACCTCTACATCACCACCGTGCCCCACACACACCTACACCTCTACACCACCACCGTGCCACACACACCTGTACCTCTACATCACCACTGTGCCACACACACCTATACCTCTACACCACCAACATGCTACACACACCTATACCTCTACACCACCACCGTGCCCCACACACCTATACCTCTACATCACCACCGTGCCACACACACCTATACCTCTACACCACCACCGTGCCACACACACCTATACCTCTACATCACCACCGTGCCACACACACCTATACCTCTACACCACCAACATGCTACACACACCTATACCTCTACACCACCACCGTGCCACACACACCTGTACCTCTACATCACCACTGTGCCACACACACACCTATACCTTTACACCACCACCGTGCCACACACACCTATACCTCTACACCACCACCGTGCCACACACACCTATACCTCTACACCACCAACATGCTACACACACCTATACCTCTACACCACCACCGTGCCCCACACACCTATACCTCTACATCACCACCGTGCCACACACACCTATACCTCTACATCACCACCGTGCCACACACACCTATACCTCTACACCACCAACATGCTACACACACCTATACCTCTACATCACCACCGTGCCCCACACACACCTACACCTCTACACCACCACCGTGCCACACACACCTGTACCTCTACATCACCACTGTGCCACACACACCTATACCTCTACACCACCAACATGCTACACACACCTATACCTCTACACCACCACCGTGCCCCACACACCTATACCTCTACATCACCACCGTGCCACACACACCTATACATCTACACCACCACCGTGCCACACACACCTATACCTCTACACCACCACCGTGCCACACACACCTGTACCTCTACATCACCACTGTGCCACACACACCTATACCTCTACACCACCACCGTGCCACACACACCTATACCTCTACACCACCAACATGCTACACACACCTATACCTCTACACCACCACCGTGCCCCACACACCTATACCTCTACATCACCACCGTGCCACACACACCTATACCTCTACACCACCAACATGCTACACACACCTATACCTCTACACCACCACCGTGCCACACACACCTATACCTCTACATCACCACTGTGCCACACACACCTATACCTCTACACCACCACCGTGCCACACACACCTATACCTCTACACCACCACCGTGCCACACACACCTATACCTCTACACCACCACCGTGCCACACACACCTATACCTCTACACCACCACCGTGCCCCACACACCTATACCTCTACACCACCACCGTGCCACACACACCTATACCTCTACACCACCACCGTGCCACACACACCTATACCTCTACACCACCACCGTGCCACACACACCTATACCTCTACACCACCACCGTGCCACACACACCTATACCTCTACACCACCACCGTGCCACACACACCTATACCTCTACACCACCACCGTGCCACACACACCTATACCTCTACACCACCACCGTGCCACACACACCTATACCTCTACACCACCACCGTGCCACACACACCTATACCTCTACACCACCACCGTGCCACACACAAACCTATACCTCTATACCACCACCGTGCCACACACACCTATACATCTACACCACCATCGTGCCACACACACCTATACATCTACACCACCATCGTGCCACACACACCTATACATCTACACCACCACCGTGCCCCACACACACCTACACCTCTACACCGCCACTGTGCCACACACACACCTATACCTCTAATAATAATAATTCTTTATTTATATAGCGCACACAGATTGCGCAGCGCTGCACAAGGCATGTCAAATTGGTCCCTGTCCCCATGGGGCTCACAATCTAAACAATCTACCAGTATGTTTTGGAGTGTGGGAGGAAACCGGAGTACCCAGAGGAAACTCACGCAAACATGGAGAGAACATACAAACTCTTTGCAGATGTTGACCTGGTTGGGATTCGAACCCAGGTCTCCAGCGCTGCAAGGCAGAAGTGCTACTCACTCAGCCACCGTGCCGCTCTACACCACCACCATGCCACACACACACCTATACATCTACACCACCACCGTGCCACACACACACCTATACCTTTACACCACCACCGTGCCACACACACACCTATACCTTTACACCACCACCGTGCCACACAACCACCTATACCTCTACACCACCACCATGCCACACACACCTCTACCTCTACACCACCACCGTGCCACACACACACCTATACCTTTACACCACCACCGTGCCATACACACACCTATACCTCTACACCACCACCGTGCCACACACACCTATACCTCTACACCACCACCGTGCCACACACACCTATACCTCTACACCACCACCGTGCCCCACACACACCTATACATCTACACCACCACCGTGCCACACACACACCTATACCTCTACACCACCACCGTGCCACACACACACCTATACCTTTACACCACCACCATTGTGCCACACAACCACCTATACCTCTACACCACCACCATGCCACACACACCTCTACCTCTACACCACCACCGTGCCCCACACACACCTATACATCTACACCACCACCGTGCCATACACACACCTATACCTCTACATCACCACTGTGCCACACACACCTATACCTCTACACCACCAACGTGCCACACACACCTATACCTCTACACCACCACCGTGCCCCACACACACCTATACATCTACACCACCACCGTGCCATACACACACCTATACCTCTACACCACCACTGTGCCACACACACCTATACCTCTACACCACCACCGTGCCACACACACCTCTACACCACCACCGTGCCCCACACACACCTATACATCTACACCACCACCGTGCCATACACACACCTATACCTCTACACCACCACTGTGCCACACACACCTATACCTCTACACCACCATCGTGCCACACACACCTATACCTCTACACCACCATCGTGCCACACACACCTATACATCTACACCACCACCGTGCCACACACACCTATACCTCTACACCACCATCGTGCCACACACACCTATACCTCTACACCACCACCGTGCCACACACACCTATACATCTACACCACCACCGTGCCCCACACACACCTACACCTCTACACCGCCACTGTGCCACACACACCTATACCTCTACACCACCACCGTGCCCCACACAAACCTATACCTCTATACCACCACCGTGCCACACACACCTATACATCTACACCACCACCGTGCCACACACACACCTATACCTCTACACCGCCACTGTGCCACACACACCTACACCTCTACACCACCACCGTGCCACACACACCTATACCTCTACATCACCACCGTGCCACACACACCTATACCTCTACACCACCACCGTGCCACACACACACCTATACCTCTACACCACCACCGTGCCACACACACCTATACATCTACACCACCACCGTGCCACACACACACCTATACCTTTACACCACCACCGTGCCACACACACCTATACCTCTACACCACCATCGTGCCACACACACCTATACCTCTACACCACCACCGTGCCACACACACACCTATACCTCTACACCACCACCGTGCCACACACACCTATACCTCTACACCACCATCGTGCCACACACACCTATACCTCTACACCACCACCGTGCCACACACACCTATACATCTACACCACCACCGTGCCACACACACACCTATACATCTACACCACCACCGTGCCACACACACACCTATACCTCTACACCACCACCGTGCCACACACACACCTATACATCTACACCATAAGGATTCAGAGCTGCCGCGATTCATTAAGATCGTGCGTCCAATTTCCTGCATATGTCTCTTCCCCCGCTGAGGTCCGCCGGAGTTCACCTTCTTCTTCCCAGTGTATGTGAGTGCTGATCTTGCGACACAATTTGCTTTTTGAATTCCGCGGTTTGTCTGAAGTTGGGTTTTCCGACGTCCACGCCCCCCCCCCCCGATTTGTGTAGCAACCCGATGCATTTCAGGGCAAAACGGTAAAGAGTCAGGAAACCTGACGAAAGTTCGGACCCTTAGTAAATGTTCCCCAGTGTGTCCATTATTCCATCATTGGCTACTTACAACTACACCTACACCCAGCATCCTCTCCATGTACACACAGGACATCATGGCCTCCATTAGAGTGGCTACTCAGCTTTCAAAATGGCACATAGAACCCTTGATTCATCAGAACTATAGAAAAGCTGGGTGACAACCTCCTGGTGTTCTGATACAGAATATGATGACAGCCATGAGGGACAAAGCAAGGGAGGAGCAGTCCATTAATGGATCAATAACAGACATCTGTACATATCAATAAACTCCACCGCCATATAGTGCACAAGAAGAGGATGAGCATGAAGGTCATTGTATACCAGACCTAGAGGAGAACAGAAATAATTACTGCTCCCGGAAACCTCAGTAATGGCCGCTGCAGGTCCCTCCTTCCCTTCTGCGCCCATAGAACAAGTAACGGTCACGTGTGGGGGGTCTCTGTACTCAGGAGAAATTGCATTACAAATTTTAAGATAGGTTTTCTCTTTTTATCTTTTGGAAATGTGTCAATTTTAGGGTTGACTTAGACCATTCTAAATGTCAACTCCATTTTGTTTTAATAATTATGCAGGGACCATAGGGTTAAAAATAACTTCCTAAAAGCAGTTTCCAGTTTGAGGGTGTATTTGAAAATGAGGGGGGGGGGTTTAGGGGGATATTCTAATAATTTATATTTCAGACTCATTAAAAAAATTATTACCGTATCCCAAAAATTTCAATTTAGAAATTTCGGGGGAAAAATCTCTGTTTGATATGTCATATACGGATAAAAGATGATGAAAATATAAAGTTGAGATATGGGAAATGTTAGTAAGTCTCAAAAGCAGAATTCTTAAATAAATTGGCAAATTTTAGGTTTTTTTTTAAAATAAATTAACGCAAAGCATATGAACCAAAATTTACCACTTACCTTATATACTCGAGTATAAGCCTAGTTTTTCAGCACAAAAATATGTGCTGAAAAACCAAACTCGGCTTATACTCGAGTAAACAAAATATAGGTTTTACCAGGTTTTTGTGGTAAAATTAGGGGCCTTGGCTTATACTTGGGTCGGCTTATACTCGAGTATATACGGTACATAAAGTATATTTACTAAGGGTCCGTCAGACACATTTCCGTCGGGTTTCCCGAATATTTGCCCTGAATCGCACAGTGGTTTTTGGCGCACACGATCGGATTTTGCTGCATCAGCGCTGGCTTTCATGCAACACAAATCGGGGGGCGTGGCCGTTGGACAACCCGACTGATTCGGACAAACCGCGGAATTTAAAATTCTAATTGTGTCGCAAGACAATGCACTTACATGTACCAGGAAGAAGGTGAACTCCGGTAGACCTGAGCGGGGAAGCGACACATGCAGGAAATTGAGCGCTCGCTGTAAGTGAATCGCGGCAGCTCCGAATCCTCGTCGGACATTGCCCCAATGTGTCACGAATGAAACAATTTCATCATAATTTTAGTTAAGTTAAAGTGTTCAAAAGTTAATAACCATATAAAGCAACACATGACAGATTACAAAAAAAGAGACCGAGCCTTTAAAGGAAATCTACCATTTTTTTTGTGCATTGTGAACCAAACATACCTTGAGAATGCTGTAGCTACACTGATGCAGAAACATATCTTGTTTAATCTCTGAACTGAGTGATTTTACTAAAAAGTAAATGATAAAATTCAGGACTTTGGGAAAGCTGGGTTGCACGCAGGCTGCCTTACATAGACACATTACAAATGGAGCTTCCTGAACTGTCCAGACAGGACTAACCAACCTGAGCTGGATGACTCCTACACAGCAGCTTGGGGATGGTGCAGCGATAGATTACTGCTGCCTGTCAGGGACAACACAGCGATACAGCGTTCTCTGGAGCAGAGCATAATTAAGGTAAGAGGAAAAGCGCCGGGGCAGCCACAGGAGCGACAGAGCCTCATTATCATAATTTTATAATTGTCTTTTCAGCAAAACCACTCAGCTCGGATTAAACCATATATGTGCCTGCATTAGTGTCACTACAGCATTCTCAGGGTATGTTTGTGCAACATCCCCCACCGCTCCTAGCCTTTTCTTGGGGCCTGGAGGCAGCCAGGTCCAAGAATACCAGGGTGGCTGGATAGTGCGGCCCTGGGCACCCTATGGTCACGGTGCTTGGTATGGGGGCCGGAGGGCTGTCCTACATTCTGGCAGGTGGTGTGTGCAAGAAATATGGAGGGAGGGGCTGATGCCGTGGTTTCTCCCTGGGGCAACCCTGAGAGTCCGTTGTGGTAACAGTCGTATCCAGGGATCAGATGGAGGCAACGTAAATGGTCAAACAGCAGATCTGGATTATGGTACTAGAGTGGTGGTAGAGAGTGGTCCTCAGGAATAAAGCACCAGCCTGGTAGTAGATGCAGGCTGAGATGGAGCTGTGCCCAAACTGTGAAGTTGCAGCTCTGGATTAGAGTCTCCTGACTCAGTTCCTGGGATCGGGTTCTGTGGCAGCACTAAAGGTGTACAGAACACTGACTCTCTGACAGCAGGTCTGACTCTCTGCTGTGCGGAAAGACCATGAGGCCTGGACCATGTGCTCCCCCTGGGGATTTATACTCCCCCTGGTCAGGTGGTAGCACCTCTCCAATCACACTCCAGTTTACAATACAGCCACATAATTGGATAACATCTCACACCCATTTAACTATTGCAGAATCTACAGCTGCTATTACACAATGACCAGGTTCTAGAACCTTCATAGAGGGTTTGCGACTCCTCCTAACAGCTCCTGACCTGGAGAGGGCGCTATTCGCAACTACCAGTCTGTCTATAAATTGGCAGGGGTGTTGCATTTGGTTCACAGTGCATAAAAGCAAATGGTAGATTTCCTTTTAGGGGTTATTTTCACCAATCAAGTTAGGCCCTATCCACAACTTGCTGATGTGTGGGGGTCTCAGTGATGATACCCCCACATATAACGAGAACGGGGGAGTTGGACAGGGTCCAAAGGACCAGAGGGTACTTCGGGTTAACCTATTCATTACAATCAGCACAAATGAGGAGTAAAATACTGTAGTATGGCAGTATATGACAGGATCGTACAGACAACCTAGGGTTAAAGTACCCTAAGGAGTGTGAAAAATAGTAAAAATTAAAAAAAAAATAAAAAAAAAAGTTTTGAATTTTTTTTTTAATAAAAACCTCTTTCCCTAGAACTGATATACATATAAATAAACAGTAAAAATCATTAACACATTAGGTATCGACACGTCCGAAAATGCCCGATCTATAAAAATATGATACCGGTTTTTCACTGCGTTTAACCCCATAACGGAAAATCTCGCCCAAAGTCGAAAATGGCACTTTTTTGGCATTTAAAAAAATGTTTTAAATTCTATAAAAAGTGATCTAAAGGTCGCACATTCCTAAAAATGATAACATTGTAAACGTCATCAAAAGCCACAAAAAAACACCACCCAAAGCTCTGTACACCACAGTATAAAAAAAGCGCCAGAAGACGGCAAAATCCAATTTTTTCCCGCTTCCCAGTACAGGGCATGGAATATTAAACACCATCATTTTGAAGTGTAATTTGTTACGCAGAAACAAGCCATCGCACAGCTCTGTGCATGGAAAAATTAAAAAGTTTTAGATTTTTGAAGGTGGGGAGTGAAAAATGAAAACGCAAAAATGAAAAAGGGCTGCGGCGTTAAGGGGTTAATATAAGGGCTTTTTTTTTTTACTGGGTTAAATTTGTCAACTCAGTTTTCACCAGTTTTTTTGCCACTATGTTTATATGATGAGTTTAGTTCTAGTGCTGTGTTTCTGTAGAGAAAAGTGTTCAGTTCTGGTGCTCTATTTATGGTCTTAGCATTGTTCTGGTTGTGTATTTCTGTAGGGACCCTGATTTCGTTGCTATATTTACATACTGAGATTGGTTCTGGTGCTGTATTATTGTATTGTAGGAAGCACTATATTATAATTTAAGAGACATTGAACATATTTTCTAAAATTTATTTGGGGACATCATTGTATCAGGGATAACAGGATAGTAGGATAATAGGTCTTGGAGTAGAAGGCCATCACTGGTTCTCCATAGTCACTAGTAAACATACTTATTTCTACACAAAATGATTTTTTTGGGTCCCCTTTATGGTTGCAATTATACACAAAAAGGTGCCAGTCATCAGAGGGCGTTCATTAAAGGGGTGGACAGTAATTTAAAGGGACGGATCACAGTGAAGCCATCCAGTGTTTACTCATATGTAAGTACATTAAGCAATAGATTTGAATACTTTTTTTTTTTTGGCTATCTTTTTCCTTATATCCAGTTGAAACATTTCCCCTCAAAACTTCAGTATTATCTCCGGACGACAGGACGACGTGACCACGGCTCCACGACCAGCTCCGCCCTCTATGAACACGCCCCCGGTGGGGCGCGTGCGAGTGACGTCACACGTGAAGCCTGTCGGCCGCATTGTTTGTTTGTGTGTGTGTGTGTGTGTGTGTGAGCGTACCAAGATGGCGGCCTCTAGAGGCGGAAACGTGGACAGCGGAGGCCGGAGCCGGGAGCCCGGGGATGGGGGATGGTTTGTGACGCTGGCTCTAGGGGTGTCACTGCTGAAATGTCTCCTCATACCGACCTAGTAAGGAGCGGAGCGCGGAAATCTGTCCTAATCACAAAGGGTTAATTGAACTACAAGTCCCAGCATGCTTTGCGAGGGGGCGGGGAGATCTGGGATGGTGGGATGTCATAAATGTCAAGAGAGGGGGCATGACATGTGCCATATAGCTGCCATTCTAGTTTATATAGTGTTCATGAGTGTGGTCAAAAGTATGTGCACCCCCAATTATCCTGCCCCCCCCTTTACTGTTTTATTAGGATTCCCCAATTCATTATATGGTAGTCAGTGGCTTCCTATGTAATATATATATGTTTAAGAGCATCAGCGACCACCTAATACAACATACACTACTGTCTGTCATGTATATAGGTCATGTAATGCCGCCATATGTCTCAAAATATCACAGTAGTGACAAAATAATACTGGCTCAACACTGCATAGTGCTGAAATAATACTGTCATATTCAGCCAGCCCATATAATCTCATTATAAAGCTGCCGTACAACCCACATGACAGTATATACTAATGTACATGCCCAGGTAATACAGTGTTGATTATCATCTATGGTGTATATAGACCACGCAATGCAGTCATATATCTTATAAAACCACCATATAATGCTAAAATAATATTGTCATATTTAGCCCATATAATACCACATTATTGCCTGAGTAATACGGCTTCATAGCCCATACAATATAAAAAGCCATGCCATTACCATAATACTGCCATGTGGTGCTCAAGTAGTACAGCCACAAAGCCAATATAATAAAACGGCCGAATACAACCGCAGAAATAAAGCCAATATACGGTATACAACTCACATTATGTATTGTTGTATGTGTGAAGTAATAGCCCATATGATAATACAGTACAGTACCAAAATATTCCTGTTATGAAATTACTATAAAACTGCCATATGGTGCACAACTACTATAGGCATTTAAGGGGTTTTCCCACAAAGAAAAGTTACGCCCTATCCACTGGATACGGCCTAACTTGCTGATCAGTGGGGGTCACAGTGCTGAAACCCCACAGATCACGAAAACGAGGACCCGCGGACCCTTCGTCGCTCCGTCAGATTAATGGAGCAGAGGGACACACATAACCAGTCTGCTCCATTAATCTCTATGGAGCTGACGGAGATCGCCGAGCACTGCAATCTGCAATTTCCGTCAGCTCCATAGAGCAGAACGGTCATGCACGGCTGTCTGCTCCATTACTCTGACGATGCGACAAGGGGTCCAATGCAGCACTGAGACCCCCACTGATCAGCAAGTTAGGCCCTTTCCCGTGGATAGGGCCTAACTTTTCTTTGTGGGAAAATCCCTTTAAGCTTATGTAATACTGTCACCTTAAAAAATAGGGGCACATGTATTAAACTTTTTTTTTTTCTATGACTTTTCATGGCAATTGTGCTCATTTGCAACTTTTTTTGTAGAAAGTCTCCCTTCAAAATTCGCCATTGTCTAGTTTTCTACTGTGTTGCCCAAATGATCACCTGAATCCAGATATGAAAGTTGCGATTTTTCTTTTACCATATTACTGCCATAGGTTGACATGCAGCATATACAATAATGTCTCCTAAATAGTAGCTATACAGTGCAAAATACACATGTGGTGCTGAAAAGCAGCTACTGTACAGACCACTTAATATGGATCTACTGCAGCAGAGATATTACTGGCTTTCAATGACCACACAAAGTCTCAGTAATACTGACCTATCATCCACAAAACCCACACAATATAATACAGGCGGTCCCCTACTTAAGAACACTCGACTTACATACGACCCCTAGTTACAAACGGACCTCTGGATATTGGTAATTTATTGTACTTTATCCTTAGGCTACAATAATCAGCTGTAACAGTTATCACAGGTGTCTGTAATGAAGATTTATTGTTAATCCTGATTCTTATGACAACCCAACATTTTTAAAAATCCAATTGTCACAGAGACCAAAAAAGTTCTGGCTGGGGTTACAATGATAAAATATACAGTTCCGACTTACATACAAATTCAACTTAAGAACAAAGCTACAGACCCTATCTTGTATTTAACCCGGGGACTGCCTGTACCTGAGTACTACTAGCATCAAGTACTAATAATACTGTTTACATCCCCATAATACTGCTCCATAAAGCTACAAACTACTGCCATATGCTGCATATAATACTGCCATGCAGGGCTCACTTTATGAGATTTTTTGATCTTTACACAGGATATTCCATGAATTTCCAATAGATACAGGGCTCATAAATGTTAATATAAATATGTACACACATATACAGCCTATGTATTGCTGCCATATAATGTCTAAGTAATACTGCCATATAGGGCCCAAGTGATAAGTGTCCTATACATCCCATTGTGTCATAAAATAATTGGGACAAGAATTTATCTTGATAACAGGGGTCCCTGAGGTCCATCAATGGGAAAAGGCAACCTCCTATGTCTTATACTGCTCTCCTCACATAATACCGCCATCTTAGGCTCTATTCACACTTTTGTCAGGCAATTTCCATACTTGATAAGAAGAATAGTGCATCACTATCCTTTACACTGATCCAATCCCAGTGGCTGTAATGTGAAATGTAAAATTACTGCATCAATGAGACTGAAGGCTTGAGGCCTACTACATGTAAACAAACCATCTGACCTGGTATCTCTGGCGAATCAGAAATTAATTTCAACCAACTTTATTTATAATCAAAATCTATGTATGTTTGTGTGTATGTTTTATATATATGTATATATATATATATATATATATATATATATAATTTTTTTTATTTATTTATTTTTTTATATTGTGAATATGAAAAACCAGACTACGGTACAACCAGTTAATATTTTATGTTTTCTCCACAGTCATTCCACAGATTTCGAGGTACATAGAAACTGGCTGGCGATCACACATAGTTTGCCCATATCTCAGTGGTACTATGAGGTAGGTAAATAGGGATTCCCTATAAGAGCCCAAAATTTAAATTTCCTGCTACTTTCATCTCTTTTATTATGCAATAAAAATCCCACTAAAGAAATTAAATCTATTACCGTGAAGCCTCAGACTCCACTACTTCTCATGATCTTTTCAGGTGCTGGGTGTGGATTAATATCACCATCTGTATCAATGTCATATATCCAGCTGACTTAGTGCTATTATTGTGTTGTGCTTAGTCCATCAGTAGTGCAGCCTTATGCTTCGATCCTGTAACTTGTGGAAAATTGCATTATGATTTTTAAATTTTTCATGTGAATTATTTGCAGTGTTATTTGTAGTTTTATAATTTTTGTAATGATAGCCCAACTTACAGACCCTTGATCATGGCCTATAGTTATGTTACGTTTCTCATTAACCTCATTGCGTTGATTGAGCATAATGTTTTTTGACTTCCAGGCAACTTCGGAGTGGACGTTGGATTACCCACCTTTGTTTGCGTGGTTTGAGTACGCCCTTTCCCATGTCGCTTGGTACTTTGATACTGAAATGCTGAAAGTGGAGAACCTGAACTATGCTAGCTACAACACCGTCCTCTTCCAGAGGCTCTCTGTCATCCTGACCGATGTCCTCTTCATCTATGCAGCCAAACAGTAAGCACTAGCCTGAAAATGGACTCTCTTTGTCTGGATTTTGTCTTCTTCTCTTCAATATGTAGACCTTGCATGTACCCTCTCCCCAGTGTCTGGACCTAGTTTCCTCCTTCTCTTCGGTGCCTGGACCTTGCCTGTTCCCTCTCTCTCTGGTGCCTGGACCTTGCCTGTTCCCTCTCTCTCCGGTGCCTGGACCTTGCCTGTTCCCTCTCTCTCCGGTGCCTGGACCTTGCCTGTTCCCTCTCTCTCCGGTGCCTGGACCTTGCCTGTTCCCTCTCTCTCCGGTGCCTGGACCTTGCCTGTTCCCTCTCTCTCCGGTGCCTGGACCTTGCCTGTTCCCTCTCTCTCCGGTGCCTGGACCTTGCCTGTTCCCTCTCTCTCCGGTGCCTGGACCTTGCCTGTTCCCTCTCTCTCCGGTGCCTGGACCTTGCCTGTTCCCTCTCTCTCCGGTGCCTGGACCTTGCCTGTTCCCTCTCTCTCCGGTGCCTGGACCTTGCCTGTTCCCTCTCTCTCTGGTGCCTGGACCTTGCCTGTATCCTCTCTCTCTGGTGCCTGGACCTTGCCTGTATCCTCTCTCTCCGGTGCCTGGACCTTGCCTGTATCCTCTCTCTCCGGTGCCTGGACCTTGCCTGTATCCTCTCTCTCCGGTGCCTGGACCTTGCCTGTATCCTCTCTCTCCGGTGCCTGGACCTTGCCTGTATCCTCTCTCTCCGGTGCCTGGACCTTGCCTGTATCCTCTCTCTCCGGTGCCTGGACCTTGCCTGTATCCTCTCTCTCCGGTGCCTGGACCTTGCCTGTTCCTTCTTTCCAATATGATGTTTGTCCCTATACACAGACTGAACACTACTTTTATATTAATGGACATACATGTAAATTTCTTTGGTTTATCTTACTCTGCTTTTGTTCCAGGTGCTGTCAGTGTATCGACATTAGAAAAGATCGGAGGGAGCTGCTGGAGAGACCGTCATTCATTCTCGCTGTCCTGCTCCTCTGGAATTTTGGGCTGCTAATTGTAGATCGTATCCTTACTACATGTTTTTTTCACAGGATTCTACTGGTCAACACAGATCAAAACTACAGACAGATTTCCTATGACTACATAGTGATAAGGAATCCTATACAGGATTAATGTAGTTTCCTAGTACCAGACATTGTGGTAACTGGAGAGGACTTGGTCTGGTTCTTGGTTCTGGTTATACACATCCTCAATCACATTTTAGATATCCACTTCCAGTATAACGGATTCCTCTCTGGGATCATGCTTCTGTCCATTGCTCGTATGTTTCAGGTAAAACATTATGGATCACTAATTGTCCACAAGATAGTACGCACAGCGATCAGTGCAATAAATGTTCAGTTTCCCACCAGCTCCCCCCTTCTGGATATATGATGCATTACGCAGAGTACATGTATCAGTGGGTTGCCTGTGTAATACACGACAGGTCCCATAGTGTAAGAGCCGCTTTTGGTAATTGCTCACCAAAAGGGAGATCATTCTGGGTGTTTATACATTAGCAGCCATATCTGGAGGACCTAAAGATTTCAGTTCTGCGATGCTTCTATTCCCCTGTGGTGATGCTGTGAGGAAACTGACCACTTACTGTCCAGTTCTCCCACACATTACTGCTAATGTCTGGCGGAAAGTCTCCACATACGGATATTCTATAAAATGTTGTGTAGACCCACTAAGAAAATAGAGTGTGATCCAAAATAGAACAATAAAAATAATAACATTTTCCATTTGGCAGAAGAGACACCTGGAGAGCGCACTCCTCTTCGCTGTCCTCTTGAACTTTAAACACATCTACCTATATATTGCCCCGGCATACGGCATCTACTTATTGCGGTGTTACTGCTTCACAGCGAATAATCCAGGTTAGTGCAGAAGACGATGCTAACGCCATTGTTACAAGTCTTGCTTCCTGGTCACAGCTGAGTTTCCTTTGTTTCCGATCTTGTTCCACAGATGGATCCATACGCTGGAGAAGCTTCAGTATCCTTCGTTTCCTCGCTCTGGCCTTCATAGTTGTGTTTGTTTTTGTCGTTTCATTTGGACCCTTTATATACCTGGTACGTGTCGTATACCAAAGTCCTCGGAAGGTCTCAGTGTGATAATCCAGAATCAGATGTGTACAGTAAATCCAACCAAAGTCTGTTAATCTGACATCTGTGAATTGTGTACAGTAAATCTGACCATCATTTGATCATTCAGAATAAGATAATCTAACATCTGTATATACAGTAAATCTGATAATCTGACATGTCTGGATTGTATACGGTAAAAATTTGCACATGTCCCCTGTGATTTGTAAAGCGCTACAGAATATGATGGCGCTAAATAAATTATTATTATTAAACTGACACCTGTGGATTGTGTACGGTAAAAAACAACCATAATCTAATCGTTCAGACTAGAATAATCTGGCACCTGAATTTACAGTCAATCGGATAATCCAAAATGAGATAAAATAGCACTTGTGGAGTGTTCACAGTCTAACAATACAGCAAATGTATAATTTTATATAAATGTATAATTACCAGATTAAAGAAATTTTGTAGAACATGTTAAATAGGGAATTGGGACAGATGTCAGTGATTAAAATCTATGATATATTATGGGTAACAATGATCAACTGTGACCTTTTATGGAGGCTGTGAGTGTGATATTTACCCCTTTTTTATAGGGTCAGATACCTCAGGTCCTGTCCAGGCTTTTCCCCTTTAAGAGAGGCCTCTGCCATGCGTACTGGGCTCCGAACTTTTGGGCATTGTACAACGGCGTCGACAAAGCCCTGTCCATTATTGGTAACGTATTATCTTGTTTTAAATGATATGAGAAAAATCTTAGATTTTCCATGTATAGATAGATTTTGTGTGAGATCCAATATGGTTTCCATTACAGCTTTCACTGGCTGCCCCTCAGCCTCTCTACCCAGGGTTGTTACAGCTTATTTCCATTGCAATAAATTGGTCTGTGAATGTGGTGCTCTTTCTGTTTTTGTTGTACCATGTTCCTCTGTGTATGGCAGGTGTGAAGATGCAGCTGCTGAATCCGGATTTGGTTCGCACAGGTTCCATGACGGGGGGTTTGGTCCAGGAGTTTGAACACAGCGTCCTCCCATCTGTCACACCATTGGTGACATTAATCTGCACATTTATATCTATACTAGTAAGATTTTTTTTATTTGATTACCTTATGTTAGGATAGATCTATATTAGATATGCATGGAGACATTCAGTTGATTCTGGAGTCAAAGAACAGCTCCATTCTCATTGTAGTGGTTGCAGAGTGTAACTGCAGAGAAAAATTGTCCAATTGGGACACATGAACCCATTGGTCACTAAAAAGTAACTTTTATTGATATTTATTAAAAGATGGATAAGGCTTCATCCAATATTATGTTTTAAAATTTTACAGAGTGCAGGGGGCAGCAGCTTTCACCATAACAGGGTGATCAGGATTAGCAAGTTGTACACATCATCTCCGAATAGATAAAGGGAACTGGTAGTGTGCACCGTCACCGAATATGGGATTTCGAGACTGTAGCTGTATTTTATACTGTGGAGGGGATCCGTGTTTGTTTATTGGGTTCAGTTCACACTAGGTTACTATAACCCACTTCTGTGTAGTACTGCCCTTGAGGTTACAGGTCTAACCCCCCAGTGTTGCTAAGATAATAACCCCACGGTGCTATGTACCTCTTACCAGTATCCCCTATCTAATGGTCTGAATAATCGATACTGCAACTAGCTAGCTAGCTATATTTCTGATTAATTCATATTTCACCCAAGGTTGCCTAGCTGTCCGCTGCCTCTGAATTAAAACCTAACAAACTAGCCCGCCTGACATGTTTCGCCACATGCCGTGGCCTCCTCAGGGGGATCGGGGCTAATAATGCGGGTGTAACTCCAGCTCTTGTTGTTGTGAACGAGTTGAGCTGCACTAGCACAACTTGGCATTACGCATTTTTACCTTTCTGTTATCCAGCCTTCAGTTTTTGGTTTGTGGTTCCGACCCCAAGGACCTCAAGGCTTCCTGCGCTGTCTGATCCTCTGCGCCCTCAGCTCCTTCATGTTTGGCTGGCATGTACATGAGAAGGCGATCCTCCTGGCCATATTACCTTTAAGGTTAGAGGATGGAGCAAGTGTGTGCATATATATAGTGTATGTATGTGTATTTAATGTGTGTGAGATAATATGCAATTATATGTTCCAAATTTCTAATTGTTTTTAACCCCTTCACGACTGCCATACGGCTATATACATCCTATTTGCACATGCTACATGCAGAAAGGACATTTAGAAAACAGTGGCCAACTTCAAAAGGCTATATCTCCTGAACCCTGGCACCTAGAAACACAACTGTGGTGTCATATTAATATGATAGCTGGATTGTGGATGGATGCTTCACCGAACCAGAGATATCCACCCTTGAAGTTGTACTAAAAAATAATGATTTTTATGTACAGCTTTCTTTTTATGATGTAAATTTAAGAGTGGATATCTCTGGTCCTGTTAAGAATCCATGTACAATTATTATATCATTTTAAAGGGGAGACTCCCCTGTTTAATATGACACCAGAAATATCTACAGGGGTTCAGGAGATATAGGTGTTTGAAGTATGCCCCCCTCCAGCCTGCCAGGTGAAGGCAGAATGTAGAAAGAGCTGCAGGAAAGACTTTTAGTTAGCAGAAGTACATGCACCCTCTGCATCTGTAGCAGAACCAGGGATAGGGTGATGGCATAATGTTCTATATAACATATTTTGGTAAAAGTTACTACTTATGAAAAAAAATTTAATCAGAAAAGTTACAAAAACGACTTATTTTTTCACATTTGTAGTCAATTATTGGCAAATTGGCAAGTTAAAGTCTCACATGTCATGAAAAAAAAAGCTTTTTAAAGAAGCGCATTACAGAATGTCAGAAAATTGACCTGGACATTCAGGCACCAAGGGCCATCGTTCACGAGGGATTAAATTAATACTCCTCTTTATCACTATTTTTCAGCTTACTGGCAGTCAGCAGTGCAAAGGACGCTGGGATATATCTAATACTTACGACTGTGGGTCACTTCTCATTATTTCCACTTCTTTTCACTCCTGAAGGTAAAGAGTTTATTTAAATTTTTCTTTTATTGTAATTTTTTTAAATAGTTTTCATTCTAAGTGACTGTTCAGTCATTGTACCCTTGCTCAGTCTTGGTATATTGATGAGATTTCTTGGGCTGACAGCCATTGTCGGTGCCTATATCAAATTGGTATGGGGTGAGGGTGTCTGGAAGCTATGCAGCGGAAAGAGGTTCTGTTTAGTGGCCATTCTGGGGTACTGCAGTTTGGTTACAGTTTTCATCCAGAGCCAAAATACAGTGAATGGAGTCTTCTACCCCCAAACAACTTATCAATATGGGGTCTGACAGTTGTTGAACCCCCACCAAACTAATACTGGTAACCTGACCTGTGGGTATAGGTAATTAATATTAAAAGCAGCCCATTAAGGTGTAGACATGTGCCTCTCTTCTGAAGCTTTATTTGCTATTGAAATTAATGTTAACCTTCAGAGCAGGAAGATTCACCTTGCTTAACCTCATCTTGTATGTGGGATGTCATGTGAATGCACATGCCCCAGCGCTGGAGGTGCACAATACACAGAGACTGGGAATTAAAATAGATCTGGACAGAGAAAAGTGGTGCTGGGTTAGATTCTAGTGACTGTAGAGAGAGCTGAACCTTGTAATAGCCCAGGGTGCAGACCAATCACTAATGTTTTTTTTTTCCCCAGAGCTGCCTATAAAGATCCTGCTGATGGCGATTTTCACTGTGTTCAGCTTCAGCTCATTGAGGGCTCTGTTCAGGTAACTCGGATTCACACATTCTCCTTAATCATTAACCCCCTGGGGACATGGGTTGTAAATATACATCACATGTGTATAGTGAGTGTGAGGCAGGCTCAGGGGCAAAGCTTGCTCCTTACATAGCTACCATAGTACGTATATATTATACAACTGACACCGGTGACTGTGGCATGTGATGAGTTAGACGGAGGGAATTTACTTAATTTATTACCCTCATGGACTTCAATGGTTACTGTATGAATAGGCTTTTTGCACCCCTTTCCCCAACATCGGGGGTCGCTCTAAGGATCTCACTGCTGATAGGATATTTGGATAGCCCCTTTAATTGTTTGTAAGTGTGGGCTCTATTCTGTTTGAGGAGCGACATGGTTGGTCACTACAGGCCACTCATTTCTTCTTCATTTCTAATATTTGTGAAATTCTTGTACTTCTTACAGGAGAGAAGGGAAGCTCCTGAGCTGCATTGAGGTGCTGTACGTCTCTGGCCTCATACCCCTGGAGTTACTATGTGAGATTATATACCCCCTGACCCCCTGGCAGCAGCGCCTACCATTTATCCCGCTGCTGCTTACCTCTGTGTACTGCGCTCTGGGCATCGCCTATTCCTGGATCAGACTTTATATTTCCGCCTTCACAAGACCAGCCGCTACTCTAAAGAAACGTCAGTGAAGTCCCGTCCATCCTCACACCAGATCTGCCAGGGACCAGGATTTATTCTGTACAGGAACTTATTTTTATACTGTCTTTGATGTAAATGCTAGATTTCTTCTTTATTAAAAAAAACATCATGATAAATGTTATTGTCTCATTCACTGATTTGACTGGAGGGGGCGAAATCTGACTTTCCAAAGCTTTTTTTCGAGAGGTGGATAAAAAAAAATAATAATAATAATCAGTTAATTTAAATATTTCACACTTTGGAAACAGCCATTTAGGGAAACAAATCTGGCCTGTGAGTAAGCATGGTGAGAGCAGTCCTTCATTAGGATCCAGATTGTCCTGCAAAGAGGATACCCTGTGATTGTAATGCAGGTGCCAACAGAGGGAAGTAACGCACATACATCAGATGTTGTGGTCACTATAACCTAGAGTATCTTAGGTTAACTGTTACTTGTGAGCTCCAACCAAGTGCCCTTCTTGTTGGTAGCAGCTGATTGTGAAAGGTGTAGGAGAAGATTCTGTCCCCTTGACATATTACAAATGAACTCCTTTCTGCATCATGGCACAATATCTGTGCACACACAAAAACTGGAACCAGATGTCATTACAGTTCCAGTTGTTTAATCCTGAAAGTTGTCTAATCACTATCCTGTGGACAGGGGATAACTTGATGATACTTTGGGATCCCAGTGGTTGGTACACTGGGAATGGATCATGGGAATTGGGGTCCATTGTACCCCCAGATAAATAGAGAATCTTGTTGCTCATGCACCTTCCTCTTATTCATCTTTAAGTTACAAGCAGAGACAGTGGAGTGCAGTACTCTGCTACTTATGTCAGTGCCATATACCGTGAATCGAGTAACATTACACATGACTGACTTGCTGATCTGTGGACCCCTGATCTGTGGGAGTCCAACCACTGGAACCGGCACTAACCAGCAACAAAACTTGTAGTAAGCTGGATGTCCCGACACTGGAACAGCCACTAACCAGCAAACCAAACTTCTAATGACTAGATCTCCCACCACGGGGACAGCCACTAACCAGCAAACCAAACTTGTAGTGACTAGGTCTCCCACCACGGGGACAGCCACTAACCAGCAAACCAAACTTGTAGTGACTAGACCGTCCCTTAAATGAGCTGTTACTTAGATGGTATAAACAACACCGTCAACCACCTCGTGCACTGCCATTTGAGTAGGGACCAAACCCTGACCTTAGCAGCATAAAACATTGGAATACAGGATAGTGATGAGGTCACTTAGTGGGGTAATAAAGGTATAATAAATTTATTTTTAAAATAAAAAAAAATGATTGTGTTTGGCAATAAAATATTTTTATAGATTAAAGAATGTATCTTAAAAAAATTATATTTTTGCTATCATTGCAATAAAAAAATGCAATAAAAAAATGATTGTGTTTGGCAATAAAATATTTTTATAGATTAAAGAATGTATCTTAAAAAAATTATATTTTTGCTATCATTGCAATAAAACATTGGCACAGCCTACGCGCAGGATGGTGAATAGCCTCATGTTGGGGCATCTCTTTAAATTACATTTAAAGGGGGTATCCAGTCCTGGATGTGTTAATTCTCTATATGACTACCGGAGACAGAGCGACGATGTTTATTTTTTGTTAGTTTTTTGGCTATTTCTGGTAGTCCCTCATGTACATCTAGTGTCTTCATTCATATTATGGGGGTACAATGGACAACACTTTTGAGGGTTTTATTTTAATTAACAGATTACAACTTTCATTGCATATACAGTTAAACAATTGTATTTATAAAATCAATATTAAGAAGGGACACAGGGAAAAATTAAAGATGTATGGCGGTCAAGGTGTCTTGTTTGCGATTACTACTACTTGTCAGGCCCGTGTCACGTGACCCGCTGCCCCGGAACCTCCGCTCGGTGACTGTTGTTTCCCAGCCGGAAGGGATTAAATGTTTCTCCCTGTGCGTCCTTGATTGTCGTCCCCCGGTGTCCTTGGGCTGCAAAACCATGGGTCTGATTCCGGACGAGGGTCGGGTGTTACCGCCGCCCTCCCTGGTAAACAGGGGCTCCTTGTACCTCGGCTTCCTCGGATACCTGTCCGCCATAGTGCACAACGCCCTCAACAAGTACCCGGTGCTGCGGGCGGGTGAGGCGCTTATTACATTACTTATTATAATGCACCCCCTTATATACACTCATGACCTCACTGTATTATCTCCACAACACCCCAACATTACCATAGTACACCCCCTTATATACACTCATGACCTTACTATATTATCTCTACAACACCCCAACATTATCATGGTGCACCCCCTCATATACATTCATGACCTTACTGTATTATCTCTACAACACCCCAACATTATCATAGTGCACCCCCTCATATACATTCATGACCTCACTGTATTATCTCCACAACACCCCAACATTACCATAGTGCACCCCCTTATATACACTCATGACCTTACTGTATTATCTCTACAACACCCCAACATTATCATAGTGCACCCCCTCATATACATTCATGACCTTACTGTATTATCTCCACAACACCCCAACATTACCATAGTGCACCCCGTTATACACTCATGACCTTACTGTATTATCTCCACAACACCCCAACATTATCATAGTACACCCCCTCATATACATTCATGACCTTACTGTATTATCTCCACAACACCCCAACATTACCATAGTGCACCCCGTTATACACTCATGACCTTACTGTATTATTTCTGCAACACCCCAACATTAAATTTTTCTTATTGCATTTATTTTACATGATACAAAATATTTATCAAAGAGGTTCTTTTGCACTTCACCGTAAAAATCCATAAATCTTCAGACCATTATAATAGAATTAAAACAATATCCAAATAGCGCAGTCCATGGCGTTCAGACTGAACGAGGCTCCATCTCCTCCTTCAGGCAGGTGATATTACCATAGTGTATCCCAATATATACACACAACCTCACTGTATCCTCTGTGGACACCCCAATACTATCACAGCTCACCCCATAAACCCGACTGTTGCAGGTGTCAGGGGTAGCAAACCAATATTATCATTGGGAACCTGCATATACACACAATAGTATATTACAGAGCACTCCAATATATACATACACTGTACTGTATGCTCTCTGCTACAAGTGTGTATGGCAACACCCAAACATTACCACATGCAGAGATGACACTGCTGGATCTTCTCTGCTAGAAGTATATACTATGGAAGCATAGCCCATAAATCTGTATGCCCTTCGCTGCAGGTTTATGAAACTGAACCCCAATATTTCAATAATTTTCCTTATATACACACGAGTACTGTATGCCCTTGGCTGCAGGTTTATGAAACTGCACCCCAATATTACAATAATGAATTCCTTATATACACATGAGTACTGTATACCCGGTGCTGCAGGTTCTTTTATATTTACATTACATCACCGTATACATTACATCCCACAGTGCTGTGGGAGTCTAGGGCTGCGTTCAAACCTGTTTTTTTGCTGTCCGTTGTCAGTATACGTCCGGAGGCTTCCCGACATGTCCTTCCAATGGAGGGCAGCGTTGTATCCCACTGTGCGATCATACAGTGGGATACGTCATCCAGTTCAGCTCCTCTCCCTTGAAAGTTGGACTAGGAGCAAATATCCTTAAATGGGCAGTTACATCACTGGTGAAGCACCCACAGTGTATGCTCAGCAGAGCTGGTGGATGGGGGCCATAAAGTGGCTTCCGCCCTCTAGCCTCCCCTGGATAATGGTGCTTACTGCTGTGCTTTTCCATCCGTTTCCTGCCAGATGTGACCTATACTTTGCAAATGGAGTCAAAACGAAGGTTGCCAGTGTAAGTCTTGGAATGCATTCACTGTATACATCTGTTGCATATGTAGAACATGTCCAAAAAATGAGGTGTGAATGTGGCCTAGTTCCAGCAGTGATACCTCCATACAGGGACCAGAGGGAGCTGCACACAGACACAAGACGTAGAAGTGGTGCTCCTTATTGGGCCAAATCCACTTTAAACCACTAATTGAATTCTTTGGGTGCAAGTCGGAAACTCCCCATCTGGAATTCATCTCCTGCTCTACAGAGTAGAATTGGTATTTACGTCCTGGGATGAAGATCATGATGATGCAGTGTACACAGCTCTGATGCTTGTGCTCTTCTCCTCAGGTGTTCACCGCCAGGTCCTCTTCACCACCATCGGGGTATTCGTCGGGTATCACCTGACTAAATTTGAGAATTACAGGTATGCCAAGAAGGATCGGGAACTGTTTGACTACATCAGACGACATCCGGAGATCCTGCCACAGAAGGGTACAGCTGATTTTTATATTTATTTATTTATTTTGTATATTAGAAAATGACCCTCAGACTTTTGGGAGTCAAACCATCATGTTAAAGGAAACCTGCCATCAGGAATCTACCTATTAAGGTCGATCTGTTTGTAGGTTCCCTATAAAAACCTAAACCCTAGATTATGCTTGCCTAGCTCTAGAACGATGCCTAACCTAATCTAGAGTTTATCGATGTAATATGCTAATTCTTTAGAGAGGGTACTGGCGCATGGAGTGGGAGTGAAGGCTACTCCACACCACAGTAGCCTATGCTCTCCCTGAGCATTGTGCAGTAGCACCACTACTAATCATGCGCAGAGCTCCAGGGGTGTACAGGTAGGCAGAGGCTGCTGGGGCATGCAGTAGCCTTTTCTCCTGCTCCACTGAGGGGCTACTCCATGCCCCAGTAGTCTGTCCAAGAAATTGGCATGTTAGAAAAACTCTAGATTAGGGTAGACAAGCATAATTTAGGGTTAAGGTTATTAAAGGGAAACTACCATCATATCTACCTTAATAGGTAGATTCCCAATGGTAGGTTTCCTTTAAGTTACTGTTTCCTGGTCCCTCATACTAGATGTATTACTTCAGGGGAAACACATTACATAATAACATCAATCAACACTTTATATATTGTGGACTTTCTATTCTCCCCAGAAAACTCCTTTAAAGGGATTTTCCCATGAAAGAAAATTCCCAAATTTAAATCCCCTAGTGATGTTTACATAATAAATATCATGTTTAACCCCTTAACGCTGTGCGCCGTAGCTCTACCGCGCAGAGGTATAGGGAATGTATGAAGAGGGCTCACGGGCTGAGTCCTCTTCATACAAAGGTGGGGGTTGTTGCATATTGCAGCAAACCCCCACCGCTAATAACCTCGGTCGGTGCTTGCACCGATCGCGGCTATTAACCTTTCCGTTGCCGGTGGCAAAGTCCCCGGCGGCATTTAAAAGACGGCCATCTTTATTACGATCGCCGCGCCCCCGAACGTCATCGGGGGGCGGCGATCGGTTGCCATGGTAGCCTCGGGTCTTCGTTTGACACATGGCTTCTGCAGATTCGTTACAATGAGCCAGTGGCTCATTGTAATGAATGTGCTGCAAAAATGCAATATATTGCAATACAGAAGTATTGCAGTATATGGTAGCAGCGATCTGACCGTCTGGGGTTAATGTACCCTAGATGGTCTAAGACAGTGATGGGCAACCTTTTGAGCTTGGTGTGTCAAAATTCGCCAAAAAACCGAGCATAACTCGGGTGGTGTGTCACCTTGACAAAAAAACATTTTTGTGATATTTATAGTTTAAATAACAAATATGTATACTATTTAACTTCTAGGGTACTTTAACCGTTGGTTGTCTGATTGATCCTACCATATACTGCCATACAATCAGACAGGTGTGAAATTGCTTATTAACCTGCAAACTTGAAAGTTCACAGGCTATAGCGAGGGCGCAGGCGCCGCTGTCCGCATTTCCTTCATGCCCTCTTGGCATGGACAAGGTGTGAGGAGCAAAATAATCGCAATGTCTGGCGATTTACAAGGTGTGGCGATTATTATTTCAGGGCTTGTACGTCACAAAACTGACACACAAGCCTTGATGACTGTCTTCTATCATACAGTGCACTGATCTTACTCACTGTATGATGGGAGTTGTTGTCCTCCCTCATCCCTGCTCTGGAGCTGGTCAGTGTAGAGGACACCACACGGGACATCACACAAGGCAGCAGCAATGTGACCTCTGACTGTGCTGCCTTCTTCCCCTCACCACAACTATCAGGAGCTGCAGAGGAGCCTCCTGGGTGTATGGCCGGGTCACCTCTCCTGCTGTGCCCTGTGCTGATACCTGTGCTGACTGGAGACACTAGGCACAGCTCACACATGGGGAGGGTCCGGCCCGGGGGAGGAGGAGGAGGGGGGAGTGCTGGGAGCTCAGTGCAATCTATCAGCCTCCCGGCTACTGCACCTGATCATGTAGGATGAAACTTAACTGTCAGGCAGCCGCGTGTCAGTGAAAATGGCTACGTGTGTCAGCACTGACACGCGTGTCATAGGTTAGCCATCACTGGTCTAAGAAATGGTGGGAAAAAAAAAAGTTTAAAAAATAAAAAAAATTAATAAAAAATTCAAATCACCCCCCTTTCCCTAGAACTGATATAAAACATAATAAACAGTAAAAATCACAGACACATTAGGTATCGCCGCGTTCCAAAATGCCCGATCTATCAAAATATAAAAACGGTTACGGCCGGCGGTGACCTCTGAGGTGGGAAATGGCGCCCAAATGTCCGAAATGCGACTTTTACACCTTTTTACATCACATAAAAAATGAAATAAAAAAATGATCAAAATGTCGCACAGACCTCAAAATGGTAGCAATGAAAACGTCGGCTCATTTCGCAAAAAATGACCCCTCACACATCTCCGTGCACCAAAGTATGAAAAAGTTATTAGGGTCAGAAGATGGCAAAAAAATTTTTTTTCTTTTTTGTACACGTTTGTTTAATTTTTGAAAATGTATTAAAACACAATAAAACCTATATAAATTTGGTATTACCGCGATCGCACCAAACCAAAGAATAAAGCTGAGGTGTTATTTTGAGTGCACAGTCAAAGTCGAAAAAACTGAGCCCACAAGAACGTTTTTTTTTTCAATTTTTCCACATTTGGAATTTTTTTTCAGCTTCGCAGTACACGGCATGTTAAAATAAATAACATTACGGGAAAGTAAAATTTGTTACGCACAAAATAAGCCCTCACACAGGTCTGTACACGTAAAAAATGAAAAAGTTATGGATTTTTGAAGTTGGAGAGCGAGAAATGAGCGGAAAAACCCTGCGTCCTTAAGGGGTTAAACCTTTACTGCACAATTTTACTCAGTGTTATTGCTGTTTTTGCTCCTATCACTCGGTGATGGCCAGTGTAATATTCTAGGGTGTGAGCGGGGACTCTCTAAGCAGACACATTATGATTCCTCTAATGTTGTGTGTTGACTATGTGGTTAAATTATCAGTGTATAGATTTATATACACTTTAATTTAGCTTCCGATTATTGTTCTGGTATCACACATCGAGCGATGAAACAGATCTGAGATGATGAGATCCATGAGATGCCTATAACACACAATGACACAGTCAGCCCTGCTACATTTCTGCTATTCCACAACACCCTAGATCTGTTGTGCCTCCCCACATAAAGAACTTATCTGTCTGTAGCTTGTAGTTCTCCTCACACTGCTGCCGGCAGGAACTCAGTGTCTGTGTATCAGTGTGAGCTCGTCCTGGATTGCAGGGGGTGGGGCTAGAGATAGAGAAACTCTGCTGCACGGCCACAGAAATCCAAGATGGCGTCCCCGACCCCAAGTCAGAAGTTAGTGTCGTGTCCAGGGGCAACTGAAATTGTGTACAGCAGGACTGATAGAGACAGATTGGACTTATATCTGTGATGTGCAACCCTGCAGCAGATTGGTGCTGTTACTCATCTCATGTCACTCTTCGGGAATCATAAGAGCACCTGCTTGCTGTCATTGAATGGCTTTCACTGACTGCACCCTCTACATAGCTACTCCTGCTCCCATCTATGAAGTGGATGCATATATATTCAGTGTAGACAATCCTCTGTGAGCTACACATCCTGGACTCCAGACTGATCCATTGGAACAAAGCAGCAGAGAGATCTATGCAGCTTCTGCTGATTGGGTTTAGCTTTGTGAATTTTTATTTATTTCTATTTTTTATATTCCGTTCTTTAGATGCCAAAACCATGGCGGAGGTCTACGAGAAATTCTATCCCGTTCGCTAACTTAATTTCTGAACCCAATAATCGACCTGAGAACCAACTGTAATGTTCTGCTCTTCACTGGAGACGTCTCCCCAGCACCGTGTGATATGTTCTGTACAAATAAAATAATGATTTGGACTGTTTTGTATGTTTCATCTTTATTAACAACCCATAAATACATTGTGTTATGGCACTGAAACTTTTTTGTGTCTGTAAATATCACAATTTCTATACACTCACCGGCCACTTTATTAGCTACACCTGTCCAACTGCTCGTTAACACTTAATTTCTAATCAGCCAATCACATGGCGGCAACTCAGTGCATTTAGGCATGTAGACATGGTCAAGACAATCTAACAATCAAACCGAGCATCAGTATGGGGAAGAAAGGTGATTTGAGGCCTTTGAACGTGGCATGGTTGTTGGTGCCAGAAGGGCTGGTCTGAGTATTTCAGAAACTGCTGATCAACTGGGATTTTCACGCACAACCATCTCTAGGGTTTACAGAGAATGGTCCGAAAAAGAAAAAACATCCAGTGAGCGGCAGTTCTGTGGGCGGAAATGCCTTGTTGATGCCAGAGGTCAGAGGAGAATAGGCAGACTGGTTCGAGCTGATAGAAAGGCAACAGTGACTCAAATCGACACCCGTTACAACCAAGGTAGGCAGAAGAGCATCTCTGAACGCACAGTACGTCCAACTTTGAGGCAGATGGGCTACAGCAGCAGAAGACCCCACCGGGTGCCACTCCTTTCAGCTAAGAACAGGAAACTGAGGCTACAATTTGCACAAGCTCATCGGAATTGGACAGTAGAAGATTGGAAAAACGTTGCCTGTTCTGATGAGTCTCGATTTCTGCTGCGACATTCGGATGGTAGGGTCAGAATTTGGCGTCAACAACATGAAAGCATGGATCCATCCTGCCTTGTATCAGGTGGTGGTGGTGTCATGGTGTGGGGAATATTTTCTTGGCACTCTTTGGGCCCCTTGGTACAACGCCACAGCCTACCTGAGTATTGTTGCTGACCATGTCCATCCCTTTATGAGCACAATGTACCCTGTAACATCTGATGGCTACTTTCAGCAGGATAATGCGCCATGTCATAAAGCTGGAATCATCTCAGACTGGTTTCTTGAACATGACAATGAGGTCACTGGACTCAAATGGCCTCCACAGTCACCAGATCTCAATCCAATAGAGCATCTTTGGGATGGGGTGGAACGGGAGATTCGCATCATGGATGTGCAGCCGACAAATCTGCGGCAACTGTGTGATGCCATCATGTCAATATGGACCAAAATCTCTGAGGAGCTTCCAGCACCTTGTTGTATCTATGCCACGAAGAATTGAGGCAGTTCTGAAAGCAAAAGGGGGTCCAACCCGTTACTAGCATGGTGTACCTAATAAAGTGGCCGGTGAGTGTATGTAGTAAGTGCTAGAATCCATACAAGATAAGTAATGCCATGTATGTACACAGTGACTGCAGCAGAATAGTGAGTGCAGCTCTGGAGTATAATACAGGATGTAACTCAGGATCAGTACAGGATAAGTAATGTCATGTATGTACACAGTGACTGCACCAGCAGCAGAATAGTGAGTGCAGCTCTGGAGTATACTACAGGATGTAACTCAGGATCAGTACAGGATAAGTAATGTCATGTATGTACACAGTGACTGCACCAGCAGAATAGTGAGTGCAGCTCTAGAGTATAATGCAGGATGTAACTCAGGATCAGTACAGGATAAGTAATATCATGTATGTACACAGTGACTGCACCACCAGCAGAATAGTGAGTGCAGCTCTGGAGTATAATACAGGATGTAACTCAGGATCAGTACAGGATAAGTAATGTCATGTATGTACACAGTGACTGCACCAGCAGCAGAATAGTGAGTGCAGCTCTGGAGTATAATACAGGATGTAACTCAGGATCAGTACAGGATAAGTAATGTCATGTATGTACACAGTGACTGCACCAGCAGCAGAATAGTGAGTACAGCTCTGGAGTATAATACAGGATGTAACTCAGGATCAGTACAGGATAAGTAATGTCATGTATGTACACAGTGACTGCACCAGCAGCAGAATAGTGAGTGAAGCTCTGGAGTATAATACAGGATGTAACTCAGGATCAGTACAGGATAAGTAATGTCATGTATGTACACAGTGACTGCACCAGCAGCAGAATAGTGAGTGAAGCTCTGGAGTATGGGGCGCACAGTCAAAGGTGTAAAAAAAACAAGCCCACAAGAAAATGGTGCAAATGTGTTTTTTTTTCACCAATTTCACTGTATTTGAAATTTCCTTTTCCTGCTTCCTAGTACAAGCAGTCCCCGGGTTACGTTCAAGGTAGGTTCTGTAGGTTTATTCTTGGTTTGTTCCCAACCAAAATTTTTTTGGCCTCTGTGACAATTGGATTTTAAAAATTTTGGGTTGTAATAAGAACCAGGATTAACAATAAATCTTCATTACTGACGCCTGTGATAACTGTTACAGCTGATTATTGTAGCCTAGGACTAAAGCACAATGAATTACCAATATCCAGTGGTCCGTTTGTAACTAGGGGTCGTATGTAAGTCGGGTGTTTTTAAGTAGAGAACCGCCTGTACACGGCATGGATTATTAAATACCATCATTATAAAGCTTGTTCCGCAGCAAACAAGCCCTCACACAGCTCCGTGCATGGAAATAAAATAAAAGCTATGGATTTTTGAAAGTGGAGAGCGAAAAATGGAAGCACAAAAAAGGGCCTGGTCGTTGTGGGGTTAATTTCCTTTTTTTTTTTTGCAACTTTTAAGGCGACCCAGCATCTGGAAGCTGGCAAGACTCAAATATGAGTAAAGGCACAAACCGGGCTAACGAGTGCACAGCAAACTGCAGAGTCCTCCTGAAAAAGTTTTTTTTTTTTTTTTTTTTAAATGTGCAAAAAGAAGGAAAAGATGTGATACATCCCCCACGTCACATACACACGGGGAGCACTTTTTTTTATAAATTCTTAAATCTTGCCATGCACTCGTCGACAGAATGATAGATTGGTTGGTTACTGCTGTTACTGACTTCGGAGGAGAATTTTTATAGATAAACACATAAAAGCGGGAATTCTAGAATACTGGACCTGAGGGGGGATGGGAGTTTAAAGGGAACCTGTCATCAGAAATTGATGTCTAATGCATGGCCCAGTGTGATGGCATTGTCCAGAAAATCAACATTAAAGTGAGATGTAATTTGGTTGTATAAAGTCAAGAGATCAGCCCTGAAGTCAAGCTCTCCTCACCTCAGAATAGCCTCTTCACTGTAATTGATGGTCCTACATCCAGACACATCACTAACCAGATCTCCTTCATTCTGAAGTGAGGAGAGCTTGACTTCAGTGCTGATCTCTCCGCCTCCATGACTTTGTACAACCAGTTTATATCTCTCTTCACAGTAGATTTTCTGAATGATGCCACCACACTGAGACATGAAAGAAATATGATCTGGAAGGTGTTAATCTGCTTCACAACATACTAGTAATGGTTAATGAGGTAAATTTCTGATGACAGGTTCCCTTTAATATGGTAAAATCTGGTGACCTGTTCTTTGCAGCGACAAGCACTTTACTCAGGGGTGGGATCCGGGCGGCTCTCCCTGGCTTGGCTGAGCTGGTTGTTAAAAGGCATCTACCACCAGGATGAAGAGCTGTATGCAAATGAGCCTGAGGGGCTCCAGGCTCTGTCAGCACCTATGGATCCTGGAGCCCCTCAGGCTCATTTGCATACAGTCCTTCTTCCTGATGGTAGATGCCCTTTAAAATCACAGGCGGTTCTCTGAGCTGGGAGAAGTGCCGGCTCTCATCCCTTACTTGCTTCAGCGGAATTTTATTGAAAATGTTTTTAAATAAAACCTGTATACATTTGGTATCTCTGTGATTGTATCAGCATCATTGGGATCACAGAGGGAAAGCACATGGGGTTTTTTGGTCAATTTCAAACCTGCATGTGTCCGACCTCCTTCTTTATTCTTTTGGGGTGCAACACGTTCTCATGATCCCACCACTAAGACCTCCACCGATCAGCAAGTTAGACACTATTCTGTTGTGGCTGGACAACCCCTTTAAGGCTCAAGATACATAACACTGACTCCCCTGCAGGAGCTGACAATGAGATGTTCATACTTTTAAAGCATTTATTAAAAATATCCAAATGGTCAATCTAAATATCTGGAATAATCCTGGAAGTGCACCTGTTGGTGGGCGGGGCTTATGTGGACAGGTATTATATCCACTGCGAGCTGCACCCATCTTTGCTCCACATATCAGTCCGTGCAGTATCTTGCTATAGCGGCTCCGATCACCTTTCACCCTCATTTACGCCCTTAGTTTCGTGGTTTATTTTTGGTTCCAGGAATCACCTTGTTACACGGGGAGTGTGGGAATCCTCCCATGTATCTCCGGTCACACAGCGGGCGGGGGATGTGCTGTATTGACACAAGAAAGCAAATTTACCCAGAGCCCTCAGCTAAGGAGAAGACGACTTTCTCAAAGTGGAAATCTCTGATTCCCTTCTACACTACTCACTAAAAAGTTAAAGATATCACCTTGTGTGTGTGAAAGTTCAGCATGAACCTAAAACGCCCTTTAACCTTTACAAGTGAACTTCTTGAAACTTTTTCAGAACTTTCTGTTCTCTAGAACAATAAAGCTCAATGGCACAATTCACAACAGGTGTTTAACCTGATAATCACACAATACATTTCCTAGTTCAATTAGAATTGTGTTGTAAACAGTCCTCCTTATCATGCTGATAATGACACCTAATCACTGTTAGACAGTATCGAGCCATTAGCAGGCTTCAAGCAGGATGTTCTCAGACAGAAGTGGCCCCTGAGGTTAAAGAGTCATCAATAGAGATACAGATACAGCAGAGAAGTGGATGTCTTTCAGATACATCGCACAGATGACCACTTCATTGTCAACATTGTCCGGTGGTACCAATAATGAAGACCACTCAACTCCAGGGAGGGTCATGTCAGACCATATGTGAATGATCTCCATACTAAAGATGACCTGCGCGGCACATGGCTAGACCACCAGGCACAGGTCATGATCTAGCAAGGGTCATGGAGTATCTACTCTGTACAAAGACCCAGTGTGCCTCACGGATGGTCACTGATGAACGTCAATTGAGCAGAAATGATGTCCACCGAGAATGGGGGACATGTGAAGGAGAGGGCTATGCGTCAGCCACTGAGCCTTTGGTGGTGGTGTTATAGTGCGGGCAAGTCCATGCTACTTGTATGACATCATTAATCCAGTCATTGTGTCTCCACCTGACCAACCCAAGCCTGAAGTCATCTTCATGGTGGAACATGCTCCAGCTCATTGAGGTCACATCATCATAAGTCAATGAGACTGAGGGACCTCACATAGAGCTTCCTCCACTTTCTCCAGACCTGAATCCCAGTGAAAACCTATGGAATCGGCCAAGTCGCTGTGTAGAGGCTCGTAACTCTGTACCCCAGAACCTCAATAACCTGAGGGTTGTCCTTCTAGAAGAGTGGGAGACGCCTCCTAAGACGATAAGTGACTTGGGAACATCACTAGACCTGGTGATCAGATGCAGTTGGTGCTCAAGGCAACACGACCAGTTATTGGGACACTTACATGTATGCGGAGGTGCACCCAGCACTGGTGTCCACTAATGTTTGAGAAGTCATCGATGCCTATTTCGACATGAAATATTTACGTTTTCCATACGTTTCACTCGTGGCGTTTGTGATGAGTATATTGTATCTGTTATAGTGGCTGAATTATACACATTTTGGAGCTGCAATACCAGGCACAACCTGTAGGCAAGGGTGGCACTGTTTACGTATTGGACCCACCCCTGTCTACTTAGAATATTCATTCTCCTAGTATTGTGAGGGTGCACTGCACTAATTACAGGAGCTTCCACCACCATCTTTTTAGGGACCCCCTTGATTCTGAGGTCAGACCCCCTATGATAATACAGAGAGGTCACCCCATGTTCATGTGTTCACCACCTTTCTGCATTGCACTCCTGGCTTTTTCCGTATGACATAACCTGGAATATTCCACGTGGAGTCCTGGAGCGCTGGGCACAGCCCTGACTGCAAACACACAGATTCCTGAGGCTTTACCTGCCCGAAATCTTATCATTCACAGGCTCCCTATGAAAACACCCCACAACATGAATTCTCCCAGAGCCGAGAGTCCCCAACAGGTGAGTCACCCATCATAACACATCACAAGGGGGTCACAGGTCAGCAGCGAACTAACCAAGCAGCAACGTAGTGCAAGTTATAACCTGCTGCACAGGGATAGGGAGCTCGCTGGTATAACCTGGGGATCTCCTGTATATAATGATATATGTACAGCCGGTATAACCTGGGGATCTCCTGTATATAATGATATATGTACAGCTGGTATATCCTGGGGATCTCCTGTACATAATGATATATGTACAGCTGGTATAACCTGGGGATCTCCTGTATACAGTGATATATGTACAGCTGGTATAACCTGGGGATCTCCTGTATATAGTGATATATGTACAGCTGGTATAACCTGGGGATCTCCTGTATATAATGATATATGTACAGCCGGTATAACCTGGGGATCTCCTGTATATAATGATATATGTACAGCCGGTATAACCTGGGGATCTCCTGTATATAATGATATATGTACAGCCGGTATAACCTGGGGATCTGCTGTATATACTGATATATGTACAGCTGGTATAACCTGGGGATCTCCTGTATATAGTGATATATGTACAGCCGGTATAACCTGGGGATCTCCTGTATATAATGATATATGTACAGCTGGTATAACCTGGGGATCTCCTGTATATAATGATATATGTACAGCCGGTATAACCTGGAGATCTCCTGTATATAATGATATATGTACAGCCGGTATAACCTGGGGATCTCCTGTATATAATGATATATGTACAGCTGGTATAACCTGGGGATCTGCTGTATATACTGATATATGTACAGCTGGTATAACCTGGGGATCTCCTGTATATAATGATATATGTACACCCGGTATAACCTGGGGATCTCCTGTATATAATGATATATGTACAGCCGGTATAACCTGGGGATCTCCTGTATATAATGATATATGTACAGCCGGTATAACCTGGGGATCTCCTGTATATAATGATATATGTACAGCTGGTATAACCTGGGGATCTCCTGTATATAATGATATATGTACAGCCGGTATAACCTGGGGATCTCCTGTATATAATGATATATGTACAGCCGGTATAACCTGGGGATCCCCTGTATATAATGATATATGTACAGCCGGTATAACCTGGGGATCTCCTGTATATAGTGATATATGTACAGCTGGTATAACCTGGGGATCTCCTGTATATAATGATATATGTACAGCTGGTATAACCTGGGGATCTCCTGTATATAATGATATATGTACAGCCGGTATAACCTGGGGATCTCCTGTATATAATGATATATGTACAGCCGGTATAACCTGGGGATCTCCTGTATATAATGATATATGTACAGCTGGTATAACCTGGGGATCTCCTGTATATAATGATATATGTACAGCTGGTATAACCTGGGGATCTCCTGTATATAATGATATATGTACAGCCGGTATAACCTGGGGATCTCCTGTATATAGTGATATATGTACAGCTGGTATATCCTGGGGAACTCCTGTATATAATGATATATGTACAGCTGGTATAACCTGGGGATCTCCTGTATATAATGATATATGTACAGCTGGTATAACCTGGGGATCTCCTGTATATAATGATATATGTACAGCAGGTATAACCTGGGGATCTCCTGTATATAATGATATATGTACAGCCGGTATAACCTGGGGATCTCCTGTATATAATGATATATGTACAGCTGGTATAACCTGGGGATCTCCTGTATATAATGATATATGTACAGCTGGTATAACCTGGGGATCTCCTGTATATAATAATATATGTACAGCTGGTATAACCTGGGGGTCTCCTGTATATAATGATATATGTACAGCTGGTATAACCTGGGTATATCCTGTATATAATGATATATGTACAGCCGGTATAACCTGGGGGTCTCCTGTATATAATGATATATGTACAGCCGGAATAACCTGGGGATCTCCTGTATATAATGATATATGTACAGCTGGTATAACCTGGGGCACCCCTGTATATAATGATATATGTACAGCTGGTATAACCTGGGGATCTCCTGTATATAATGATATATGTACAGCTGGTATAACCTGGGGGTCTCCTGTATATAATGATATATGTACAGCCGGTATAACCTGGGGGTCTCCTGTATATAATGATATATGTACAGCTGGTATAACCTGGGGATCTCCTGTATATAATGATATATGTACAGCTGGTATAACCTGGGGATCTCCTGTATATAATGATATATGTACAGCCGGTATAACCTGGGGATCTCCTGTATATAGTGATATATGTACAGCTGGTATATCCTGGGGATCTCCTGTATATAATGATATATGTACAGCTGGTATAACCTGGGGATCTCCTGTATATAATGATATATGTACAGCCGGTATAACCTGGGGATCTCCCGTATATAATGATATGTGTACAGCTGGTATAACCTGGGGATCTCCTGTATATAATGATATATGTACAGCTGGTATAACCTGGGGATCTCCTGTATATAATGAAATATGTACAGCTGGTCTAACCTGGGGATCTCCTGTATATAATGATATATGTACAGCCGGTATAACCTGGGGATCTCCTGTATATAATGATATATGTACAGCTGGTATAACCTGGGGATCTCCTGTATATAGTGATATATGTACAGCTGGTATAACCTGGAGATCTCCTGTATATAATGATATATGTACAGCTGGTATAACCTGGGGATATCCTGTATATAATGATATATATACAGCTGGTATAACCTGGGGATCTCCTGTATATAATGATATATGTACAGCCGGTATAACCTGGGGATCTCCTGTATATACTGATATATGTACAGCTGGTATAACCTGGGGATCCCCTGTATATAATGATATATGTACAGCCGGTATAACCTGGGGATCTCCTGTATATAATGATATATGTACAGCTGGTATAACCTGGGGATCTCCTGTATATAATGATATATGTACAGCTGGTATAACCTGGGGATGGCCTGTATATAATGCTATATGTACAGCTGGTATAACCTGGGGATGGCCTGTATATAATGATATATGTACAGCTGGTATAACCTGGGGATCTCCTGTATATAATGATATATGTACAGCTGGTATAACCTGGGGATCTCCTCTATATAATGATATATGTACAGCTGGTATAACCTGGGGATGGCCTGTATATAATGCTATATGTACAGCTGGTATAACCTGGGGATGGCCTGTATATAATGATATATGTACAGCTGGTATAACCTGGGGATCTCCTGTATATAATGATATATGTACAGCTGGTATAACCTGGGGATCTCCTGTATAATGATATATGTACAGCTGGTATAACCTGGGGATCTCCTGTATATAATGATATATGTACAGCCGGTATAACCTGGGGATCTCCTGTATATAATGGTATATGTACAGCCGGTATAACCTGGGGATCTCCTGTATATAATGATATATGTACAGCTGGTATAACCTGGGCATATCCTGTATATAATGATATATTTACAGCCGGTATAACCTGGGGATCTCCTGTGTATAATGATATATGTACAGCTGGTATAACCTGGGCATATCCTGTATGTAATTATATATGTACAGTTAATTTGAAAGAATGCCAAAAAAACATATGATGAAGGAGGATATTTGTGTAAGAGGTGATGGACTTGCTGGGTGTAAACTGATAGTAGTTGTAATAAAGTGAGAAATATGTCAGGATTCCAGACAGATTTCATTCCACATGATTTATGGTTGTCTGTCCGATCACATATGACCGGTCATTCTTGTTGTTCATGTATTTTTTTTTATCATTAAAGAATACGGTCGCTATGCAAAAAGACTATGTACAAATATTTTAGTTTTCGATATGCTCCAATGTACACTCACCGGCCACTTTATTAGGTACACCTGTCCAACTGCTCGTTAACACTTAATTTCTAATCAGCCAATCACATGGCGGCAACTCAGTGCATTTAGGCATGTAGACATGGTCAAGACAATCTCCTGCAGTTCAAACCGAGCATCATTTTCACACACAACCATCTCTAGGGTTTACAGAGAATGGTCCCCTTGGTACAACGCCACAGCCTACCTGAGTATTGTTGCTGCCCATGTCCATCCCTTTATGAGCACAATGTACCCTGTAACATCTGATGGCTACTTTCAGCAGGATAATGCGCCATGTCATAAAGCTGGAAGCATCTCAGACTGGTTTCTTGAACATGACAATGAGGTCACTGTACACAAATGGCCCCCACAGTCACCAGATCTCAATCCAATAGAGCATCTTTGGGATGTGGTGGAACGGGAGATTCGCATCATGGATGTGCAGCCGACAAATCTGCGGCAACTGTGTGATGCCATCATGTCAATATGGAGCAAAATCTCTGAGGAGCTTCCAGCACCTTGTTGTATCTATGCCACGAAGAATTGAGGCAGTTCTGAAGGCAAAAGGGGGTCCAACCCGTTACTAGCATGGTGTACCTAATAACGTGGCCGGTGAGTGTATATACTCCATGTACTAGTCATATACCCTGCAGAGCATCACACACACTCTATATACTCCATGTACTAGTCATATACCCTGCAGAGCATCACACACACTCTATATACTCCATGTACTAGTCATATACCCTGCAGAGCATCACATACACTCTATATACTCCATGTACACTGCAGAGCATCACACACACTCTATATACTCCATGTACTAGTCATATACCCTGCAGAGCATCACACACACTCTATATACTCCATGTACTAGTCATATACCCTGCAGAGCATCACACTACTCTATATACTCCATGTACTAGTCATATACCATGCAGAGCATCACACACTCTATATACTCCATGTACTAGTCATATACCCTGCAGAGCATCACACACACTCTATATACTCCATGTACTAGTCATATACTGCAGATCATCACACACACTCTAAATACTCCATGTACACTGCAGAACATCACAAACCCTCTATATACTCGATGTACTAGTAGTATAGCCTGCAGAGCATCACATATACTCCATGTACCATGCATACACTAGTAATACCCTCTGCAGAGCATCACACAAGATGCATACACTAGTAATACCCTCTGCAGAGCATCACACACGATGCATACACTAGTAATACCCTCTGCAGAGCATCACACACGATGCATACACTAGTTATACCCTCTGCAGAGCATCAAACACGATGCATACACTAGTTATACTCTCTGCAGAGCATCACACACGATGCATACACTAGTTATACCCTCTGCAGAGCATCACACACGATGCATACACTAGTTATACCCTCTGCAGAGCATCACACACGATGCATACACTAGTTATACCCTCTGCAGAGCATCACACACGATGCATACACTAGTTATACCCTCTGCAGAGCATCACACACGATGCATACACTAGTTATACCCTCTGCAGAGCATCACACACGATGCATACACTAGTTATACCCTCTGCAGAGCATCACACACGATGCATACACTAGTTATACCCTCTGCAGAGCATCACACACGATGCATACACTAGTTATACCCTCTGCAGAGCATCACACACGATGCATACACTAGTTATATTCTCTGCAGAGTATCACACACGATGCATACACTAGTTATATTCTCTGCAGAGCATCACACACGATGCATACACTAGTAATACATTCTGCAGAGAAGGCAGCGCCGGGTATACTGGGAGTTGTAGTCTCCGGCACAGGTGCACAGATCGGATGACGTCATGTTTCCGGCCCCGCCCCTGTTCCACCTGTCACGCGGGGAGGTCCCCGGAGGAGGAGGAGGGGGGTAATAAGAAAACCTCCTGCGGGGCCCCGGAGCTGCACAGACCCGGAGCAGGGGCCACAGCCGTCACCATGAGCGTCATCGAGCACCGGAGCACGGGCAAGCAGCTCACCAGCCCCCTGCAGAGTGTGAGTATCCGCACTACAACTCCCAGCATGCTCACCTGTACAACCACAACTCCCAGCATTGTCACCTATACAACTCCCAGCCTGCTCCCGTGTACAACCACAACTCCCAGCCTGCTCCCGTGTACAACCACAACTCCCAGCCTGCTCCCGTGTACAACCACAACTCCCAGCCTGCTCCCGTGTACAACCACAACTCCCAGCCTGCTCCCGTGTACAACCACAACTCCCAGCCTGCTCCCGGTGCACTGAGCTGTTGTCTGCTCTGCAGATGAGTGTCTCATGTAAAAAAGAAGCTGCTGCAGCAGTCTTATGACATGGGGTATTCTGGGTCTTGTAGTCCTCCATAATCTTTTACCCCCTGGTATAGTTTTTTTTTTGTATGGGGGGATCCTCCTTGGTGATTAGTATGGGCACTGTGCAGGATCTCCCCTGGTAAGTAAAGGCGGCACACAGGGACCCCCATGGTTAGTGTGGGTAATATGCAGGCAATGCATGCAATGATTGGTAGGGTTTTGCGCAGGGATCCCCCATGATTGGCAGGGTTTTGCGCAGGGATCCCCTCTGGTGAGTATGGGCGACACACAAGGACCACCATACAACCTTTGTGTGTGGCGGTATTCTGCAGGCAGCATATGGGGCAGTATGTAAGGCACTGATTGGCAGCACTGTTGTATGCCGTTTACAGCTGTGTTTATGGGCAATATATGGCGGTATAGTTTCCCATGAGAGAGTCATGTCCTGCTTGCTTTTCCCGTGTGTTGTGTGTAATGAGGCGCTCATCCATTCATCTCCAGATGTGGGAGCGGAAATATTCGCAGTAAAGGCGGAAAATTCTTTAAGTTGCTTGTTGACTGATGGATCGAGTGCTTCCCGGGAGCTGCTGTCCAATAACCCTATATGACCCGCGGCCTACCCCTACTGTACCAGGTCACGGATTACTGACTATGAGACCCCGGACAACGGAAACGCCAACAGCCGCGAAACCTGTATCCCAGGAAACACAACTCCTATATGTTATATTATTATAACATATTATATTATATTATATGCATATTATATAATATGAGGAAAATTCTTCTAGAAGACCTGTAAGATCAGCGGCATCGCCCTCTTTACTAAATAAGGGATCAGTGGAAATGACTATGGACAATTCTAAGAAACTGGAGCTTGTAATAATCTTACTTTTGGAACCAGTCGAAACCAAAGAACAGAGATAAAGAGACTAAGAGATGACTCACTGATATAATGTGCCAAATATAATAGTCAGTGATCATGTACTACTGACAATTTCTCATTATAGTAGCAATTATGTTCTCCTACATAGGGGGCAGTATTATAGCAGTTATATTCTTGTACATAGGGGACAGTATTATAGTAGTTATATTCTTGTACATAGGGGCAGTATTATAGTAGTTATATTCCTGTACATAGGGGGCAGTATTATAGTAGTTATATTCTTGTACATAGGGGGCAGTATTATAGCAGTTATATTCTTGTACATAGGGGGCAGTATTATAGTAGTTATATTCTTGTACATAGGGGCAGTATTATAGTAGTTATATTCCTGTACATAGGGGGCAGTATTATAGTAGTTATATTCTTGTACATAGGGGCAGTATTATAGTAGTTATATTCTTGTAAATAGGGGGCAGTATTATAGTAGTTATATTCCTGTACATAGGGGGCAGTATTATAGTAGTAATATTCTTGTACATAGGGGCAGTATTATAGTAGTTATATTCTTGTACATAGGCGGCAGTATTAGAGTAGTTATATTCTTGTACATAGGCGGCAGTATTATAGTAGTTATATTCTTGTACATAGGGGGGCAGTATTATAGTAGTTATATTCTTGTACATAGGTGGCAGTATTATAGTAGTTATATTCTTGTACATAGGGGGCAGTATTATAGTAGTTATATTCTTGTACATAGGGGGCAGTATTATAGTAGTTATATTCTTGTACATAGGGGGCAGTATTATAGTAGTTATATTCTTGTACATAGGCGGCAGTATTAGAGTAGTTATATTCTTGTACATCGGGGGCAGTAATCTAGTGAATGAACCAGAATTAGATTCTGGCTGGGTAAAGCCGTGACTAGCTTGTGCAGGTACACTTCTGTGTCTGAACTTCTCCTTGTCTCCTTGCAGATGTCTCCGGTTGTGCAGCTGAATATCGGCGGGAATATCTATACAACGACTATTGGGACACTGAAGAAGTATCAAGCATCCAAGCTGTTTGAGATGTTCAATGGGCAACCCAAACTGCGCACAGACTCTGAGGGGCGGTACTTTATAGACCGGGAGGGGAAATATTTTGGCTACATCCTGGAGTTTCTGCGTTCTGGCCAAGTTCCCTCTCAATATATCCAAGAAGTTTACAAGGAGGCCTTGTTCTATGATATTGAGCCACTGGTGAAGAAATTGGAGGAGACCCCGCAGATCTTTGGGGAACAGGTTGGAAGGAAGCAGTTCCTTGCTCGAGTGCCAAACTACAGCGAGAACATTGAGGTGATGATTCGTATTGCCAGAGCAGAGGTGGTGGCCTCCCGATACTCCAATGTCATTGTCTGCATCGTGAGGACTGAGGAGGACGCCTCCAAATGTCACGATGCCCTCAACACCCTCGACATGGACAAGGAGTCTGTGGTCAAGTTTGGACCTTGGAAGGCGTCTCCAGGAATCTCTGATCTGCTTGACTGTATAAAGGCAGACATTGAAAACAAAGGGTACAGGGTGTCTTATGCGCCTCACGTGGCCGATAAAGGCTTCAGATTCAAATCCTATGACTTTTTTTACAAGTTTGTATTCACTTGGTGGTAATATATATATTTACAATGAAATGTCCAGCACTGAAATAGACACTATTGATATATACATTCCAAACACACTATATTACAATAATGTAAGCAAAATAACCATATCCTGCAATGAAGCAGGGCATGTGGATCCTCATGGGAGTGGCCTTAGCCCTGATCCCTCCCCTGCTCAACCTAATATTGATTTAATGACTGCTTGCAGCTGCCCCTAGGGGGAGCTCAACCCTTTATGTTCTTACAAGGATGGGGTGAGTTGGGTGCAAATGCTGCAGCATTTCTGCATGAAAAAAAGTAGATTTTTTTTTTCTGCAGTATGTAGATGCTATTTCTCAAAATATGACATCTGCAGTGTTTCTGCCCTGTATGTACATACCTTTACCATACAAAGGTTTTTTATTTTTCTAGTTGACATCCCTTGGGAAGTGGAAGGGGGAAGAGTAAAATATCTTTTTTTTTTTTTTTTTTTTTTTTTTTTTTATAAAACTTCCCCCTAAGGTGCCTTTTTACTTCTCTATATGATAATACGGCCCACTGTCGGCATGATTATATAATTACTATATAGGATTTTGGGCACGCCTGCATTGTGCCTTTATACATAGCCGGGTTTTTTATATGATATTCCTATACAATGACACAATATTTTCGTTGCAAATATGCAAGTCATCAAGCAATGAGGACTTGGCCTATGGCAAAAAAAACCCCCATAAAATAAAAAAATGTCACTAAGTCACATTTTACAACTTCTGTAAAGACTTTGATACTGGCGTTTCCTGGAATCATCGGCTGTGGAGTATGACCTCCCCGCAGCTAGAAGTAAGTAGTTACAGGAGGAATTGTCTAGTTTGGTAAAAAATTAAACTTTAAATAAAAGCGCAGCTATAAAAAGTGCCACACACCTTTACTTGACACAGTCGATTGATTTTAATGGACAGGGTGCAATGCCTCATTCTGCCTGTGGAGGTGCTGCAGGGAAACTGAACACTCCTTCATTACTGCTGATTGTGTGGGATCCCAGTATTAGAACACTCCGTGATCAAATTTTTAGATAAATGCATTTTCCAAAATGGGAATGTAAAAATAGTGGAGAAACTCCACTTCATATGCTTCTTTTTATCAATAAAGTTGGCCCTCCTATTTAAAAGGGTTGTCCGGAGGTTGAAAAACATGGCTGCATTTCCAATAACAGCTCTCACCTGACCATAGGTGGTGCTTAGTATTGCAATTAAGCTCCATTCACCTATAGCCATCTGAGTTGCAATACCGGCACCAACCATGGTTAGGTGTAGTGCTGTTTTTGTGGGAAAAAAATGCCAATTTATTTAACCTCTGGTCAACCCCTTTAAGTGGCTTTAGTTAACCCTCTCAGACTCTCATTGCCTGATATACGCTCCTCCGTCTATACCGATCTACCTCACAGAATCTACACAGCCACTGCATACCATCAGGGTATATGGCTTTCCTGCCAGTATACATCTGTACGCATCTTGTTGATGAAGTATATACCGGTATATGTTTTACTATTTTGGAATAATATTTTAATAAGTTTTAATAAAAATTGTCATCATTTGTTGTGTTTTATTCTTACAAGAGCTGTTGTTGTTTAGGGCAACTAATCACAGCACAGCTTTCATTTTTTCAGAACGGTTTAAGAAATGTAAGGTGCATGCTGATTGGTTGCTATGGGATGGATAAATGAGGCCTAGTGTTATGGCTGGTGGTGAGGATGATTCGGGGACCAAAATTCGTCCACGTCATGTGGCCTGTATTAAACCTACATATCCTGGCAACATGGGGGTCTAGGATGTTGTTGGTTTGGGTTATTTGATCAGAGGGTAATATCCACAATACAGTTTTTATTTAAAGGGGTTGTCCCATCTCTGATCCTTAAAAACTGTCCATAGCACTGTGAATGGTCTGCAAATCTCTGTCTCACTGTTCTGAATGGGTCCAACAGACCCCGCACCCTCCATTAAAGTTAATGGGACCGAAAATTACAAAATAAACATCCTTCCTGAATTTCGGTACTTCTATTAACTTGGAGTGTGCATTGTCAGTCAGACCACCGCTCAATTTAGGAAAGTAGTACGATGACGATCAACAGACCCCCGTCCCTATTCTCGCAATGTCATAAATGCCAGACATGGGAAAACCCCTTTAAATTATGAAAGCTGTGATTATTATTATGTACCCATCTCATGCAGATTCCTAGCTCTAAAAGAGTGTTCACACATTGCGTTTGAAACGCATTACAACAGTTGAGGAGAGATGATTTGCCTAATTACATTACTGTTAATATTTGCGTTTACAAAAACGCATTGTAAACGTGATGTTAACACATTTGTTAACAAATGTAAACTATAATGTAACTCGGCAAATCACCTCTTCTTAACTGTTGTAATGTGTTTCAAACTCAGGCCAAAACGCAACGTGTGAACGCGCCCTAAAAGTTGTCAGTTTTGCTTGATATTCACCCTCCTTTTTAGGGTGCTGTCACATGGTGCGTTCTTGGTGTGTTTTTTAACGCACTGAAAAAGCAGTATTAACAGTTTCATAGCTGCTTAAACTTCCACAAAGGTAGGAAAACAGATTTAAAAAACTCACCAAGAATGCACCATGTGACAGCACCTGTAGGGTGGTGGCACACGATAGCGTTTTGAACCCCTTTTTTAAGCAGTCCGTTGTTGTTGTTTCCGTTTTTTCCAATTATCAATTCAGTTAACGCATGAGTTTTTTAATGGACTGCTAAAAAAAGGGCCTAAAAATTGGTTCAAAACGACACGTATGCCACCACCCATAGGCTTCTCACCTCATTCCACCCTCCCCTTTAATAATTGCATTTGCTATATTTGAGCATGTGACCAGCTTCAAGAGATTTTGTTCCTCTCTGAGGCTGCGGTGACACGATCCGCTAGGCGTCCGTTCATAACGCGGGAAACGCATCCGATCGGCTTATCAATCGCATGCGTTTCCCTGTTAACGCATGAGACTTTAGCCAGCCTCCTAGATAGTCTATCGCGATACCAATATGAAATTCCCCCAATGTGCATCTGGTTTGTGTCTTTTTCTACTCCACTTGTACAAAACGTTTTTGTGAATGGAGTCTTTTGCCACCTTGCCAGATTTACCAATTGTATTGACCCTTGCATGGGTGCAGAAAGTATTCAGATCCCTTTAAATTGTTCACACTTTGTTTCATTGCAGCACATTGGTAAGATCAAAAAAGTAATTTTTTCGCAGATTAATGTACACTCTGCACCCCATCTCGACAGAAAAAAAAACAAAAATGCAGATATTTTTGCTAATTTATTAAACAAGAAAAACTATCACATGGTCATGATATAGTAGACCCTTTGTTTTGACATATATTTATGATTTTCCTTGAGATGGTTCTAATCCTTCATTGGAGTCCAGCTGTGTTAAACTGATTAGACTTGATTAGGAAAGGCACACACCTGTCTAAATAAGAGTCCATAGTGCATATCAGAACACATAAGAATCATGAGGTCTAAGGACCTGCCCAAGGAGCTCAGAGACAGAATAATGGCAAGGCACAGATCTGGCCAAGGTTACAAAGTAATTTCTGCATCACTCAAGGTTCCTAAGAGCTCAATGGCCTCCATAAAAGGAAGAATTTTTGGATGACCACAAATTTTCCTCAACCTGGCCATTCAGCCAATTTAAGCAATCATGGGAGACGGGCCCCAAGATCACTGTGGCTAAGCTCCAGAGATGCAGTAGTAAGAGTGGAATCACCTATCACTGCAGCCTCCACCAGTCGGGGCTTTATGTCAGAGTCTGATGACAGAAGCCTCTCCTCAGTGTAAAACATATGAAAATCGCATACAGTGTGCAACACATGAAGGACTCCCAGATTATCCACTGCTCTGAGGAGACGAAGATTGAACTTTTTGGTGTTAATTATCAGCGGTGGACAAAACCAGGCTTTGCTCATCACCTGCCAAATACAATCCCCACAGTGACACATGGTGGGGGCGGCATCAGGTTATGGGGGCAGGGACAGGACCACTGGGTGTAAGGGAAGGAAGGATGAATGTGGCCAAGTACAGATATCCTGGATGAGAACCTCTTCTAGATGCTCTACACCTCAGACTGGACTGAACATTCCAAGACAATGATCCTAAGCACAAGCTAAAATACCACAGCAGAGGCTTCATAACATCTCTGTGACCATTCCTGACTCGCCCAGCCTGAGCCCTGACCTAAACCCCATGGAGCATCTCTGGAGAGACCTGTAAATGGCCTCCACCAACGTTCATCATCCAACCTGAGGGACCTGCAGAGGATCTGCAAGGAAGAGGCAGAGGATCCCCAAATCCAGGGGTGAGGAACTTGTAGCATCTTCCCAAGAAGACTCCTGGCTGCCCTAACTCCAAAGCTGCTTCAACTCAACACCAAGCAAAGGGGCAAAATACTTATCAACGGGGGCTGAATACTTATCACCGGGGGCTATATACTTATCACCGGGGGCCGAAAACTTATCACCGGGGGTTGAATACTTATCACCGGGGGACTGAATACTTATCATCGGGGGCTGTATACTTATCACCGGGGGTTGAATACTTATCACCGGGGGTTGAATACTTATCACCGGGGGTTGAATACTTATCACCGGGGGCTGAATACTTATCACCGGGGGCTGAATACTCATCACCGGGGGCTGAATACTTATCCCCAGGGGCTGAATACTCATCACCGGGGGCTGAATACTCATTTCCGGGGGCCGAATACTTATCACCGGGGGCCGAATACTTATCACCGGGGGCTGAATACTTATCACCGGGGGCTGAATGCTTATCACCGGGGGCTGAATACTTATCACCAGGGGCCGAATACTTATCACCGGGGGCTGAATACTTATCACCGGGGGCTGAATACTCATCACCGGGGGCTGAATACTTATCACCGGGGGCTGAATACTTATCACCGGGGGCTGAATACTTATCACCGGGGGCTGAATACTCATCACCGGGGGCTGAATACTTATCACCGGGGGCTGAATACTTATCACCAGGGGCTGAATACTTATCACCGGGGGCTGAATACTCATCACCGGGGGCTGAATACTTATCACCGGGGGCTGAATACTTATCACCGGGGGCTGAATACTTATCACCGGGGGCTGAATACTTATCACCGGGGGCTGAATACTTATCACCGGGGGCTGAATACTTATCACCGGGGGCTGAATGCTTATCACCGGGGGCTGAATGCTTATCACCGGGGGCTGAATACTTATCACCAGGGGCCGAATACTTATCACCAGGGGCCGAATACTTATCACCAGGGGCTGAATACTTATCACCAGGGGCTGAATACCTATCACCGGGAGCTGAATGCTTATCACCAGGGGCTGAATACTTATCACCGGGAGCTGAATACTTATCACCGGGGGCTGAATACTTATCACCAGGGGCTGAATACCTATCACCGGGAGCTGAATGCTTATCACCAGGGGCTGAATACTTATCACCGGGAGCTGAATGCTTATCACCAGGGGCTGAATACTTATCGCCAGGGGGCTGAATACTTGTCCCCGGGGGAGATTTCAGTTTTTCTTGTTTAATAAATTAGCAAAAATGAGGTAAGTCATAGAACCCACTTCAGCCAATGAATTGACTTCTTGGCCTTGTGGACAAGAAAGCTAGTGTCTGTTCGTTCCTCGAGGAGTCCATTCAATGGCTGAAATTTCTGCTATCCCCCCCCTTCCCTGGATGCATGCTTGAAAACTGTAAGTAAGTGCCACTTTCTTGTGGGATGGTATTTTACAGCTTTCACTGAGTGCCTCAAATGACCTCTCTACTTTATTCTTTGTGTTGGTGCTATCACAGGGAAACCAAATTGATATAGGTGAATGTTTTAAAACATTTACAAAAATTATAACAGAAATTTTCATTTTGCCATTTTCTGGCGCTAATAACTGTGGGTGGTGTAGGTTTAGGTTTAACACCCGTGATTGCTGCAATGTGAAGCAAACACTCACCATCGTTAAGTGGTTAAAAAAAACTTTCCCTAGAATTGATGTAAAAATAAACACATTCATAAACATGTTAGCTATCACTGCATCCCAAAAGTCCCTTTGTATGAAAAATAAAAAAAACAATTATTCCCGTTTGAGAACCCTGTAGTGGAAATGAATGCCCAAATGTCCAAAACGCCATTTTTTCAACGCATAAAAAAAAATGGAAGTTGCTCAGACCCCAAAATAATAGAAATTAGAATGTCATTTTGTCCCTCAAAAAATGACACCTTAAATAGCTCTGTACACTACAATCTGAAAAAGTTATTGGTCTCAGAATGGTGACACAAAGATTGCTTTTTTTGTAATCTATTAGAACTTAATTAAAAATATGAGATCCCTGTGATCATACAGGAGATAGATATGAGATAGATAGATAGATAGGAGATAGATAGATAGGAGATAGATAGATAGATAGGAGATAGATAGGAGATAGATATGAGATAGATAGATAGATATGAGATAGATAGATAGATAGATATGAGATAGATAGATATGAGATAGATAGATATGAGATAGATAGTTAGATAGATATGAGATAGATAGGTATGAGGTAGATAGATAGGAGATAGATAGATAGCTAGATAGATAGATAGGAGATAGATAGATAGGAGATAGATAGATATGTCATATGTGATAGATAGATAGATAGATAGATAGATAGACAGATGCACATAATTTGCCTCATGTTTGCAACCATGGGAACAAGAAAGGTTGGAGGACTACGGCTAGAGCGGCCGGCTACTCTCTCTTTCTCCGTTCTATCTCTATGGTTGCTTTCACTCACGTGATTCGATTCTTTTCGGCTTTGCGTGATTTTTCCTGCTTCTATTGAATCAACTTTATTTGTAAGAAACAGGTAGACAATTCTAAGAACCGGGGAGACTGCGTGACGTACTGAAGCCGCAGAGGGTCAAACATCGTGAACTATGGCGGCGCACTTGAAGAAACGCGTTTATGAAGAGTTCACTAAAGTGGTTCAGGTGAGAGAATTCTTAGACGCAGAAGATCTCTTCTCTATGAGATCTCACGGGTTGTTGCTTTTTACTTTGTGTTTAGTTACATTCGTTCCTCAGAAGGCTCCACTATACCGGGGTGAAGTGTCAGGACAGTCCGGGGATCGGGCTGCGGCCTAGGTGCCTGCAGGGTTTTGTTATTAAGCTGTAGAAGTGACATAATATTATTTTATTTTACAGTGCAGCAGAATGAGCACATAGTGACTGATATACTACAGGGCCTTATGTCCTGCTGGGACTTGTAGTTCTATCACACCTGGAGCCTCCTCCTGTACATGTATAATACCCAGTACAAATGTCCCTGTCGGCAGCGTCATCACATGTCGTTGTCTACGCACCTGACATGTAAAGGCTGCACCCCCGGAAATTGGGAATCAGTGACACATCTTGTGGAGTAACAGAATTTATAACCTCAAACTTGTCAATTTCCTCAAAATTTGTGCTTCACATTTCCTCAAAATTTGTGCTTCACATTCTCTCCTGTGAAAGAAGACTCCAATAGTCCCAGCAATACTGATACTATAGCAGTCACAGTAGCTCCCCCAAAGTCATCAGGTTATGTGATCCCCCGCAGTCCTACATCTACCCCCAATACTCACCTCAGTACCTCCATTCACTATTGACTAGTATCTACTACCTAGCGCTGACATCATTACCCCACCACCTGTAATCACATCAGTATCCAAACCCTCACATCAATGCTGATACTTTAGTATTTATAGCAGTCCCCAAATGTCATTGCAGTACACAATCCCCAGTACTCACATCAGTACCTTACTGCCACTACTCACAGCATTACTCCTTCCCCAGTAGTTGCCCAATACCCACATTACTCCTTCCCCAGTAGTTGCCCAATACCCCACCACTGATACCCACTACATTACTCCTTCCCCAGTAGTTGCCCAATACCCCACCACCGATACCCACTACATTACTCCTTCCCCAGTAGTTGCCCAATACCCCACCACCGATACCCGCTACATTACTCCTTCCCCAGTAGTTGCCCAATACCCCACTGCCAATACCCACAGAATTACTACCTCGCCAGTAGTTGCCCAATACCCACAGCATTACCACTTCTCCAGTAGTTGCCCAATACCCCACCACTAATAACCACTGCATTACTACTGCCCCAGTAGCTGCCCAATACCCACAGCATTACTATTTCCAGTAGTCGCAGCAGCTACCCCCAATATACACATCAGTACCGCTGCTTACAGTATCACGTACTACCCAGTTTTCCTATATGCACCATTGGGACCTATTCACATTAAGGGAATCCGAGCACCGCTGTGCCCTCGATGTCAGATTTGTCATTTGAACTTGGTTATTTGATGTCAACACGATGATTATGGAGTAGTGCCACCCGACTTTATAGCCTTCTGTGTCTTAACATTACTAGTTCCCCAGTGGTCACAGCTGTTCTGCTTCTATTATAGTCATTATTCGCGTAACACTAACCCTGCAGAACTACTTTCCAATTGCAAGAGCAGGCAACAGACCAGTCACACAGGACTTCTTCACTAGAAGTCCATGCACAGGCACTCACTGGCGCCCTCACTACCATTAGTACTTCCCCAGTAGGCACAGCAGAACCCCCACTAGACCAGCTATGCAGTACTACTCCAAGCAGGAGATTCACAACAGTACTACTTGTACAGTAACCACAGCAGTTACATCAGTGTTACTTCTTCCCCCAATGTCGATTCTTCTCTCCGGTAGCAGTTTTTCTAAAACTTCTGCTTTCTGTCAGTGAATATAAACATCTTAATCTAAAATCTCTACCATCCGCAGCCAGCACATATACAGCTGCAGGGCTTTTGTAACAAACCGTGCAGCTAGATCTCAACCTCTAAATATGATGCTTTCATTCATTTACAGCAGACAGCAATCTATAGAAGAGCAATGAAATAATCAGTATTTTCTCCTCCCACGCAGCAGCAGCCGATTGAGGATCTCTCAGCTAAGAAACTCCGCCTGACCAAACCGAGCAAGTCCGCCGCCCTCCACATCGACCTCTGCAAGGCCACATCCCCCGCGGACGCCCTGCAGTACCTCCTGCAATTTGCACGTAAACCTGTAGAGGCAGAGAGTGTGGAAGGAGTGGTCCGCATCCTGCTGGAGCATTACTACAAGGTAGAGGACCCTGCATGAGTCAACCTCTGTATATCACCCAACTCTTCTAAGTTCCTGAATGGAAATTATGCCGCACTATGACCACTAAGGATGATTACTGGGCAGATTTCACCCTTGGTACCATAGGACAGTTGTATTTCCTGTCAGTGCTCCATATTAATAATCACCCAGCTTTCCTAGAGTCGGCTATAATTAAGGAGTGGCAGAATCTGTGTCAATTTTAATTTTCTTTGGATTTTAGGAAAATGAAACTTCTGTTAGACTGAAGATCGCGTCTCTCCTGGGCTTGCTGTGTAAGACTTCAGGGTTCTGTCTGGACTCCATAGTGGATGATGTGATCGGTACTCTTCAGAATGAAAGTAAGTGCCCCCTGTGATAATTATAAAGGGGTTCATGTAGTAGTCTATGGGAGGTGGCAGAAGCTGGGTGTCCTGTCTCCTCCCCATGGATCCTATTGGAATGTGAAGATGTATGACAGTGTCCTCAGTATCCACTGGAGCTTCTCATGCACCATACCATCCAGTACACCCTTATACAGGCTACAGCCAGCGCTGTGATGTGTACCAATCCCTTTATCTTTGTAGGACCCCTGATTATACTGGATATTGTCCAGCACTTGTCTATATTGCGTCCAGAGAGTATCTGACTGTCCTGGTACTTTGCCCTCTGTTTAGAGTCTCACCAGGTTCTGGCGCAGCTGCTGGACACTTTGTTAGAGATCGGGATCAAGCTGGTGGACTCTCCACCCGTCCGGATGAGACTGGTGGACGTTGCATACAAGGTAAGAAGGCTAAAGTCTGAACAGATCTGGTCATTTCTTGTGATTTAGTAAGAAACATCTGTAACTGGAGAACCTCCGCTCTGTTCTGCTCTCAGTATCTCTCAGACACCTCTCACGGCGTCCGAAACAAGTGTCTGCAACTTCTGGGCTGTCTTGGAGCTGTCGATAAAACCCCTTTAAAAGATACAGAAGCCGCAATCGTCAAAGATGTACAGAAGATAATCGGAGACTATTTCAATGATCAGGACCCCCGTGTCAGGACGGCTGCTATAAAAGCCATGGTAATCGCTCTACCCTCCATTATAGCCAGATAGAAAACGTGGAAGCTTTCTTCCTGAAAAAGTGCTGCTCTTGTCTGTGGGTTAAGTCTGGTTTTGCAAGTTGATCGGACTTTATCGATTTATTTTTTTTTGGACACCTTCAGCATATTCGCTGCTGACATATACACTGAACGTGTCAATAGACATATACTGGCAGGTGGGGGGCGCATCTTTGCCTCCGTCTGCTCAGTATATGTTGTGTCTAGTAGGAAACGCTGGATGAAAAAGTGTAAAAGTCTACACTGTTTCCTCCTGGAGAGCGCAGTATACTACCAGCGGAGGCCATGGAGTGCGAATGCATCTGTATGGCCGTCGCTGGGGGCATTTCTGACGAAATGTGGAGACACCTGGAACATTTGCAGCAGCTGCGAATTTTCACTCCTCCTTCTGCTTTCAGGGGGAAGGGGATATCCCTATAAATGAGTATACAATGGGATACATCCTGGCCCTTCCATTGTAAGAATACACCGGGAGGATTCTTTACAACGGCAAAAAACAAGATGTGAATGCAGACTAGGCTGTGGAGAGGGACACAACAACCAGTTGGGGTGTTGTTTCTGACAATAAAAAGTCAATTTTTTTTCTAACTTTGAAAAACCTTTATCATTTATCTTGTATTTAAAAGTTAAAAATGACTGGGCTTGCAGAAGTATTCAGAATGTGTTTTTTTTTCTTTGTTGTAGTTGCAGCTGCACGAGAGGGGCCTGAAGCTGCAGCAAGTCTTGTACTGTCAGGTATTGTGTCCATGACCATATAATACTATATACAACACGTGTACATACTCTTGTAGTGCTGGCTCATATCTCAGTTATTACATCAGGTATTGTGACCAGGAGCGATCGCACTCACAGAACAGGTGTGAGTCTTTCCATTACACCTCTGTGTAGTTAACAGTCCTGGTGTACAATAACTGATGACTAGAGATGAGCAGACCCGATGGTCGGGTTCAGTGTTTGGGTTCGGCCACCTGACCAAGACATATTGCTGGATTGGCGGCCGAAAAGCCTATCCGGCAAATTGACACCCCCTAGCAGCTAGCCATAACTATGATTGGCCAGGATAGTGAATCCTTCCACATTGGATCTTTGAGACATCTCAGGCTTTGTAACATGACAACATTATTTCCATCACGTTCCATGACGGCCCCCCATTATTTCAGGTGGGGGCCCCCACCTCAAATAATGGGGGTCCGTCATGGTCACTAGTGGAAACCGAATTACCAGTAAGACTAATTCCATATTTCCTCTCCAATACTTAGGCTTGTAAGCTTCTGACGGACGATTATGAGCAAGTGCGCAGTGCAGCCATAGAGCTGGTGTGGGTGCTAAGCCAACTGTATCCAGAAAGGTAATCCAGCCTCGTAAATACCTAGAATTACTGAAGGACATCAGTTCCTCCAGTAGGGGGCATCCTGTACAACGGTAATTTTGTCTATATCATTCACCTCACGCACTACGATTCACATTCTCAGCATCGTTCCTATTCCATCCTCCAACGAGGAGATCCGCCTGGTGGATGAAGCCTTTGGAAAGATCTGTCACATGGTCAGCGATGGATCGTGGATGGTCAGAGTCCAGGCTTGCAAACTGCTGGTAGGTTGTCGGAGAGGGATAAATTGCACAGACATCCGGCCAATACTACCTTCTATCACCCTGGCGTGGAATCTGATTGGATGTCAGCTGATTGTGTAATGTATTTTTAGGGTTCCATGCAGCAAGTCAGCCCTCACTTTTTAGAGCAGACCCTGGATAAGAAGCTCATGTCAGACCTGAGGGTAAGTGTGTGCTCTATATTGTTAGTGAAATTGTTCTTTGCGTTAGTAGCCAGAGCTGCAGACCTTCTGAATCCCTTCAGGCATAGGCATGCAGCCACCACTAGGGGGCTTTATCAACCTTGTACAGGCGGTGCCCTACTTAAGGACACCCGACTTACAGACAACCCATAGTTACAGACAGACCCCTCTGACCTCTGGTGAAGCTCTCTGGATGTTACTATAGTCCCAGACTGCAATGATCAGCTGTAATGTGTCTGTAATGAAGATTTAGTTATAATCCTTGGTCCCATTACAGCAAAAAATGTTTAAACTCCAATTGTCACTGGGGCAAAAATTTTTTTTGTCTGGATCTACAATTATAAAATATACAGTTGAACTTAAGAACAAACCTCTTGTACATACCCCGGGGACTGCCTGTACTAGTCTGCGGTATAATAGGGGGGGTCTCTGGACCACCCTGATCACACGGACTCAATGACGGGTGTCAATGTCAGGCACGTAGCCTCAATACAAATACAGACCCGTGTTTTATCCTATGTTATCTGAACGTTTAACCCTTTAGATGTCACGGTCAAGAAAAGGCTCTGATGTTCTCAGAATAGACCAATTGATTTTGTATAAATCTTGTGATCATCCTCTGCGGCACCTATTAAACATCCAGTGTTTAGGTTAACAATAGATTTTTACTCCCCCTATTTCATTGCACACTAATTAATGGGAACTTTACGAAGAGCAGTTTTGATGTAAGAACTTGATGATAATCCAGTCTTTGTCTCATCACACAGAGGAAGAGAACTGCTCACGAACGCGCTAAAGAGTTGTACAGCTCCGGGGAGTTCTCCAGCGGCAGAAAGTGGGGGGACGATGCCCCCCGGGAAGAGCTGGACACTGAAGCTGTGAACCTGATTGAATCCGGGGCTTGTGGAGCTTTTGTACATGGACTGGAAGATGAAATGTATGGTAAGAGGACCGAAAAGTACAAAATATTTTATAATGTGTTTCCATATCAAAACAAAATATCAAGATGGACAGAAATCTGATAAAGTATTAAGGGGTTGTGCTAAGTTTTCTTGTTATCCCCAGGATATAGAATAACTTTAATGGTTCTGTTCACTGACAGCAAACAGATAACTTCTTTTAAAATGTTGCTGAATTTATTTACAAAGTCTAATGCTTCATCTTCCATCTTCATTAGAGGTGAGGATCGCTGCGGTGGAGTCCCTGTGCCTCTTGGCCCGTTCCTCTCGCCCCTTTGCGGAGAAGTGCTTAGATTTCCTGGTAGACATGTTCAACGACGAAATAGAAGAAGTTCGACTGCAGTCTATACACACCATGCGCAAGATCTCCGACAACATCACCCTGCGGGAGGACCAGCTGGACACCATCCTGGCCGTGCTGGAGGTGAGCGGATGGTCTGTGGTGTGTCGGGTGTATCATCACCTCTGCATTACACAAACCCTAATGTTTGCTACATTTTCATATTTGCTGCCTCTGATGGTAAATGGTTTAATTTATATATCACATTTTGAGACCTGTATCGCTAGAGGGAAGGGGTCACCAGTCCAGGACACTAGAGGGCACCATTGCAGCCTTTAATCACTGGTTGGGAGCTTATGCCTTTTAGTTGCCGGTTCCTCTCCTGCATGAATCTTAAAAGACACTCAGGAGAAGAGAAGGATATTTCAGCTTCCTCTGTAATGTCTCCTGGTAGCGATGCAGACTGGTTATGACTCCCTTGTGACCCTATATATCTCCCGGTGCCTCCTACAGGACTCCTCCCGAGACATCCGAGAGGCTTTACATGAATTACTCTGCTGTACAAACGTCTCCACCAAGGAATGTGTCCACCTGGCCCTGGTGGAGCTCCTGAAGAACCTCTCCAAGTACCCCACAGACCGCGAATCCATCTGGAAGTGAGTATCTCAACCTCTTACTTGCTCCACCATCCGTCATAACGTTCCCTTTATTCCAGCATCCCTTAATCCAGAATGTCTAAAACACTGTAACATATCACCTGTTGCTAATCATAGTTTTGGGCATCCAATCTGCAAGTAATGACTTGCGGATGCTGCATTATTGGATAGTTATGGAGAGTATACAAATCTTCTAGTCTATGGAACAGACGGAAACTTCCATGTGATACCCTCTGCTGTCCTGATAATAGGTTGCAGTGTCTCAGTACAGGTAAAATGTATCAGTCTGGAGTTCCAGGCTAATTTTACAGAGTATTATCAAGACTAAAACAAAGTCACCATTTAATCAGAGCAAGCAGAGGTTTTGCGAACATTCAAGTACGAGCCTATATAAGTTGAACAAGGATGGAGCTTCGTCTTTACTACTTCATGTAATTTCTTACATCATCTCTCTCTTTAGATGTCTGAAGTTCCTGGGCAGCCGGCACCCCACCCTGGTCCTGTCCCTAGTACCAGAACTCCTCAGTACACACCCGTTCTTCGATACACCGGAACCTGATATGGACGATCCAGCGTGTATCCTTATACCTGTCTATGGACCATGTCCGAATCATATTATATTCTTCCTGCACTGCTCCCTAGGGCCCATGCACATGAACGTGTGCCTGTAAGGGTGTGCTGGGGAGGTGGAGAAGCGACAGCTGCTCGCCCCTGCCCTCTCCTTAGAGATGTGCTCACCGTACCAAGCCTGGGCGCCATATACAACTATGGGGGACGTATATGCGGCCATGTATACATAAGTTCTTTAAGGGCCCCCCATATGTTCGTGTGCATGTGCCCTTAAAGAGCTTCTCTTAGGCGGCTATGGCGCCCGGGCTTTTATTGCATAAATGCTCTATCTTTGCCGTATGGCACTATTTCCTATGGAGACGGGAGGGGTGAGCAGCATGTACCTCCTGTATGCTCGTCCGGATGAGAATACATCAGTGTAAATGCAGCCATAGGTTCAGGTTATTACTTATTTGTGTTATGTGTATGTATTCACTAAACCTTAACTCCTTGGATCAGATATAGCAGTTTTGGTTTTGATCTTCAACGCTGCAAAGACCTGCCCCACCATGCCCGCTCTCTTCTCCGACCACACGTTCCGGCACTACGCCTACCTGCGGGACAGTCTCTCCCATCTGGTTCCTGCTCTGACGGTAAGTCCTCTCTGCAGGGTGAATTCAGTATCCTGCCTGTGTGGAAATTTGGTTGTGGCAAAGCTTGGTTACTTGATTTGATCTTCTTGTTTATTTCTAACCCCCCCAGCTTCCTGGGGTGAAGTGGTCCTGGATCCCAGACCTGGAGCGGCAGTCGCCCCCTGAGGACCCCTCCCAGCAGTTTCTGCAGAACAGCCTGGAGAGAGTCCACAACCTGCAAAATCTGGATATCCAAGGGACACGGGAACTGCTGGAGTTCACCATCCGGTAAATGACTCTTCCATAGGACTCCTGTGTATGGTGTGAGGGACAATGTGTAGGGATGACCTATCACTTCTCCTCCTCCAGGGACCTGCAAAGGATTGGGGAGCTCCAGTCTGAGCTGGCCGGCATGGCGGACTTTTCGGCCACCTACCTGCGCTGTCAACTGCTACTTATAAAGGTATGACCTGACATCCTCACTCATTTCCCCCATTGATAGGGACGGTTTGTGTAATTTGAGGACATGACTATTGGTGCTACACGAAAATGCTCAACATTCATCCATACTGGTCATCTTTAAAGGAACACTCCAGTCACATCTAATTCATTGACTAATACATGGTGCAGGGCCTGAAAGGAAGAGCAGGACTCATTATCATTGTATTCCTAAAGCCTGGAGTCCTTCTTCTCCCCTCAAGCAATTCAATGAATGAGTTTAACCAGAGTCTTCCTTTAAAGGGTAAAATTACTGCAAAGGATTGGTGGTCTAATTCCCACAACCCCACAGATCAGCTGATACACAGAGAATGGAACATGAGGCAGACAGCACCGTTCTTAGTCGTGTAGTGGCTGAACCAAGTCACTGCATGAATAACAGCTGTAGTAAGCTGGTCTGACCACTACACAGGAATGGCGCTTTCTGGCTTCTGGTTCTACTCTCTAAATATCAGTTGCTGAGAACATCTGGTCTGTGAGGGTTCTGATCCTCAGGAAATTTCCTAAATATTCTTAGCCTGGAAAACAACTGGGCCTTGACTAAAGTCGTAGCTTCTAAGTGAATATTGCTGTAGATTTGGGACATCAGGGAGGGAGCGTGGCATGGGAATGTCTCAGTAGTGCAGTGTCAGTCTTTAAATCACAGTTTAATATACCATATTAACAAATAGAAGTGCCGAAAAATTTCCCATTTTTGTCGGGCTCCCGCTGGCTGATAAATTTCTTTTAATCTGGCATCCGGCAATACAGAAGTTCTGATAATCCGGCATCAGATTTTATTTTGCCACTTCTTCTGGGCCCCTTATCATCTTTGTGATTCCCCAGTTTTGTGGCACATCATGTTTTGCAATACGATCATACGTTGTCCTGTGGATTTTCAGGCGCTGAATGAGAAGCTGTGGAGTCTGGCAGCGCCCCTTTACGTCAAGCAGAACTCCTTGGCTGCTACGGCTGTCAAACAGGTAAAATCTCCCTGTCTCCGAGTCCTGTGCAGCATCCGCCGAGGTTATATCTTACTCTGTGTTCTTTTTTTTTTTTAAATTCACCCTTTGCTCCAGATTTTGGAAGAAACCTACAAGATGGAGTTCATGTACAGCGGCCTGGAGAGCCGGCAGGTGTCTATCATCCATCACATGAGGTTACAGGCGAACGCCCTCCAGCTCCTGGTAACCGCTCGCACCACCAAAGGGTGAGGAATCGGAAGAGCACAATGCACCTTGTGTTGTGTCAAGGGGGCAATAAACCTACAAATCGCAGAGATGAGAGCAAAAACACTGTCTGCGGGAGCTTCCATGAGCTCCTTCTTGTAGAAATCTTGGAGTTCTCCATGTCTCCTTGTTTATACGTGGCCGCAGTCCTTTCAGATTAAAGTCTGGTGCTATTACCATTTGACTGCTACCTGTGAGCTCATAACAAAGACCCCAAAGCTATAGAAAGGAGGGGGATCACAATGGGGCTCCCCCACCTGCCCCGGCTGAGGGATGGGATGAGGGGATGGACACCAGGGGCCTCTGTACTAGACCTGTGTCTGGTCCTCCTTTTAAAAAAAGTGGTCGCTGAAATGAGAAAAAAAAATCTGTGTCTTGCAGGGAGGAGCCGCTGTTCAGCATGTGTAAGCAGTTCTTGCAGGAGGTTGATTTTTTCCAGAGGTGAGTGTTCTTTTATCTTCTTATGTTCAGCAGAGGCTTTGTTACACTTGCATCCAGTCTGCGTCTTTCTATTCTTATGTTGGTCTTGGCACTGTTACTTCATTACGTGTAATGCGGCCGGCAGGTCCTACGCCTGCCCTTGGGATGGGTCCTGTAGTCCTCACTGCACTATAACTTCTCTTATCTAATAATCATGAGTTCAGTTACCTGCAGGGAAGATTTCGGTTGTACTTTTGTCTCACTGTCTTTAATCTCACAGGTGCTTTATCTCGGAGCTCCCCCACATGCAGGACAGTTTTGTGGACAAGTTGCTGGATCTTATGCCTCGACTTGTGAACTCCAAACCCTTAGAGATGGTGAAGATCCTGCAAACCTCCCTCCGGCAAAGCAGCTTCCTGCGGCTGACTCTTCCGGAGCAGGTGACTATGACCACTATGATAAGATTGTAGACTTTGTCTTTACCTTTCCGCACACCTCTGGGGTAACATCCACTTTCTCTTCTTCTTCCCGTTACCTTACAGATTCACAAGGCCTCGGCGCACATCATAGAGCCGGCGGCAGAGTCCGATAATCCCATCCGCTTCACCTCTGGTTTAGTCGTAGCCCTGGATGTTGATGCCACGCTGGAACACGTCCAGGAACCGCAGAGCGCTGTTAAGGTCCAGGTACGTCCGGTTGTAAAGAGAATCTGCAAACTACAAGTCATGGGGGCACATGTAGCATAATTATTTTGGCTGACATTTTTTTTTCATGTTTCCTGAAGTTGGCTACTTAATCATTGCAATGTATCTTATGTTTTTTCCCTGTGAGGAGTTGCCTGATTAGTCTCTCCTTTGTGACTTTTTGTGGTGTGTGACTTTTTAGTCCCAAATAGTAGTTTACTAAATGTAAGTCTGGGTCTAGCATGCTCTGTTTTGCGACTTATTAGGTGTAAGAATGGGACAATTCCAAGCCCAAAAGTTGCACAACATTTGGGCTACAAAGATAAATCTGGCAAACTGCATTTCATCGTGGAGGCTGCTTGATTCTGCACTTAAAAAGTTGCACAAAAAAATAAAAAGGAATCAATAGGAGGGGATACACGTCCCCCATGATGTAGCAGAGCTCAGGTTGTTTGCTCTGCAGGGTCAGTGTCCTGTATAGAAGTAATAGTATCATAACTTGTTATCTCTCTTCGCAGGTTGTGTATCCAGACGGGCAGGTGCAGATTATTCATCCGAAACCAGCTGACTTCCGTAACCCCGGCCCGGGACGCCATCGGCTTATAACACAGGTCTATCTGTCACATACAGCCTGGACAGGTGAGGAGAAGGGGAGAGTCTATATAGATATCCTGCTATATAAAGAGGTATTCCGGGACTTTGTTACTTGGTGTCACTTTAACTGGATTCCTTCGAATCTGCTGGGGAGCATAAGTTCTCACCTATCCTAAGAGTAAGGCTACATTCACACAGCCGTTGCGCTGCTCACCCCCGCCCCTCTCCATAGGGATGTATGGCGCACGACGCCTTAATACGGGAAAAGATAGGACACGTAAGGCGCCGTGCGCCCATTGCCGTCTATGGGGGACGTATATCGGCAGTGTGAACGCAGCCTAAGTGATACAATACATAAGCCCTGGAGGAGTCCTGTAAACATGAGGTGAAAATATCGGGATCGGACTATATAGGAGTGGACATTATCGACATTATTGTATTTTTGCAGAGCCCTGCCAGATTGAAGTCAGCCTCCTGCTCGCCTACAGCTCCAGCAGAAGCAATGTCCACTCCTCCAAGACCTCCTGGGGGGAGAGTGTAGACTCTGTGCCCCCGCCAGACAGCAGCATCGATGGGACTCTGCCATTCAGCAAACCTGTCAAAGTCTTCCTGATGCCCAAACCTGCCAGGCGGTGACCTCTCCTAAAAGATGTGCAGCTGCTGCTGGTAGAATTGGGACCACACTGACTAATAGAATAAGGACTTCCTCCCAATGGACCTTTATCCTCCTTCAGTCCTGGTGACTTCCGGAGTATAGCTCCTGCTCTATCACATGCCGGGTTATAAGACTTTCTGCTCTATGTGTTTGTATATAGAAGGACTTGTGTTCTTGTTTGTTTTACCATTAATATTCTTGATGTGTTTTCTACAGATCTTTGGATTGTTTTTGTGTTATTTTGTAGTAAATCTTGTGCTGTTTAGGGTTCTTGCATATGAACTGTGTGGGGATTTGGGAAACCCTTTTTAAAGAGAATCTTATAGGGCAGTGATGGCGAACCTTTTAGACACCTAGTGCCCAAACTACAACCAAAACCCACTTATTTTTCGCAAAGTGCCAATGCGACATTTTAAGCAGTAACTTATTACTCCCTGCTCTTTCACAGATATGATTGTACAGGCACCCGAGGACACCAATACAGTAGAAAGAAGAAGTAGTTTGGATTATCATTGTAGCTTCCTTCTGGGGTCCTGGGACTGCAAGAGGCCTTGAGTCCTGTCTGGCAAACTCTACCCTGGGGTGATGGCAAGGGTGCCCATAAAGAGGGCTCGAGTGCCACCTCTGGCACCCGTGCCATAGGTTCGCCACCACTGTTATAGAGTGATAATCCCATGACTGGCACAATGTGGTACTTTACAGCCAGTTGCTCTTTATTACTTTAGAGCTTGATCCCTTTAAGTAGAAGAAGAGCTCTTACACATGAACGTGTGCTGTATGGTGGCCTGATACCACGGGCTGCACATAGTGCAGTGGATGGAAGTCCATCAAGTATACAGAAATATAATGTATCACCTGCCGGGCTTAGCTCGCTGGGGCTGTATTATCTATTAGAGTTCTGGCGCGGCCGATAGGACATCCTTGCATTATATTTCTACATAACGCAGGGACCCCCATCCACATCATTATATGAAGCACGTGGGATCGGGCCACAATATGGCACAAAGGCTGCACAAAATAAGAATCCAATTTTTTTTTCAGACTGCCTTGTAGTTCTGTGATTTATAGAACCACAGATCCAAATCCAGCCTTACTATTTATTTAGTATTCTGTAGATCGCAGAACCATAAACTTGTGCTCCTGAAAGATGAGATTCTTACCTTTAACATGACACCATATTTCTAGGTTCTGTAGCACAGATGATAGGTGCCGTGTGAAATGACCCCTCCCCCTGCAGCCTCTAAACTTGATTCTTCTCTGCTCGGTGTCACATGACTTTGGAGGAGAGTTGTTTTATATGCAGCCGGTAAAGATCTTACATAAGAGGGAATTCTAGAAAGGACATTTCATGCCGTACCTGAGGGGGCTGTTATTTTAATGGGGTAAACTTTGATGACAGGTTCCAGATGTTAAAACACATTGACAGCCTTTTTTTTTTTCCCCTAAAAAAACAGCATCACACCTAACCATGGGTTATATTGTAACTAAGCTCCATTTATCTCTGTACATCTGGATGGAAGTACTGACACAAAGCCGGGTCATGTGGGACGCTGCCTTTAGAACACAGAAGTAATGTGCTGTTTTTTTTTTTAATCACTGGACAACCCCTTTAATGTTATAGATGGAGGGTAAGATGCTGATCACTCAGGGGAGATAGGATTCCCCATATCATCACTAGTGTATACTCTCCTATTCAATAAGAAAAACTGGCATAGGGTAACTTGTGTACAGGCAAAGCTTTGCTAGGAGTCTGCACGAGCACCAGGAGAGGTTGCATAGGTGACATTTCACCTTCTTCTTTGCAGTTTTATTATTCATCTGGTAAAAATATAAAGCACAACATTTTTTTTTTTTTCCATTTGTCTCTAAAGCACAAAATGACCACGATTGTCATAGATAGATCCCACACTTCAGAGAAAAGGCCAGCTGCGGTAGTGACTGCCACATGCACCAATAGAGGGCGATGCTCCTATCAAATGTGATGGCACTAGGCGTAAATATGCCCGAACTGATCTATAAACCCAAAATTTAATGGAGCGAGGCATTCTGGTCTTGGAGCAGTAGTACAGACACTAGAATGGGCCCTTATCAAACATGGCTGAAAGCTATGGATATTGCATTTGCCTCTAGGACCCTGGTGGGATGCTGGGCGTTGTGGTTTATAGCTCTCGGATTCTTACATTATCTCTGGTATAAGAGTTGCTGACATTGTAATCACATTACATGTAAATTACTACATCCAGGCCCATTATACAGCAGACACTCGCCACACCAGGTACCAGCTTCTTGCTCCATACATGCATGGTGTTCAGACTTGGCACAGGTTTAGCAGGTGGAGTGAAACACTCCTCCAACTTTGTCTCCTCTTGCGGCCAGGCTGTTATACTCCTGCACGGCTTTCTCTGTCTGAAAGACCAGGACATCGATACCTTGAGATTTGATGTATTCCAGGGTGGAGGCTGGAACCTAAAGAACAACAGTAAGAGCATGAGAACTGTCCACAGCAGAGGAGAATATAATGGTGTAATACTCTATTTTTTCCTGGTGCTATTTCAGAGATTTTGAAAATCTCCTTTGGTGTTCAACTCATCTAGGACACACAATATGGTGGTTGTATTGACATTTGTACACACAGTCCTACTCCTGGAAAAAAGAAAGTTCATGCGTGGAAATACGCATGAGTCCTTTCCTCCGTACTTGGCCTGTGACCGCTGCAGTGATTGTTCTCGTAAATAAGCAGTGGTGAAGAAGTTTGCTCTTTAGAGTCTCTTCCATGGGCAGTGGCTACTCCAGGCTGGAGGATAAGGTGGTCAGAACTAGGAGGCCAAGCCTCTCACTCCTCACATGTTTCAGGACAGCAGAGGCTCTGCCATGGTAAGTAGTGGCCCTATAGTCCCCTTCAGGATGGGGGATATGGTAGCATCTGCTATAGCTGTGTAGTGGAGGAAGATCACCTATGTAAATACATAAACTGATAGGTACTGTGTATACATTAAAGGGGGTTTCCCACAAATTCAAGTTAGGCCCTATCCTTGCAACCGTGCAAGACCATTCCACTTGCCGATGCATCAGCTCCATAGAAGATGAATGGAGCAGAACGGTCACGTGCAGCCGTCTGCTACATTACTCTCATGGAGCAACGAGGGGTCTAAGTGAGCAACGCGGACATCTCGTTTTCGTGATCTGTGGGTTCTCAGCAAGTTAGGCCCTAACTTGAGGAGTTTGTAGGGGAAAAACCCCTTAAAATATAGAAAATTAATTACCTGGATGCAATAGGGTCATTAGTACCGAGACATAAGCAGCAATGGCGGCTGCTATAGGGCCTGCAGTGTCATGGGGCCCAGTCAGACACACCACACTACAGAAAGGACAATGTGCACCATTAGATACATATTATGCTGCACATTGTACACATGAGCACTGCACACCGCACTGTATGTGTATAATCTCTACATGTGTGCGATTGTAACTCATATTTGTGAGTATAGTGGCAAGATGAGGGCACCCATTTCGAATCCTGCTCTGGGGCCCTGCCTCCTGGTTATGCTGCTGTGTCCAAAAGTTTAATTTAACCCTCCTTTGCCACCAAGACTGTATTCATTTTAACAATTTATAGTAAGAGTGAAGAGGGGTTAAATTTTCCCTTTCTTATACATGTTTGAGCCTCTGCAGAGAGCTTAGATGTTTCCTATGCAGCCCTACACTGCCCTCTTGAGTTCATGTTGGTAATTACACTCAGGCTCACCTGCAGCGCTTCGTTCATCCCTCGGCCAATGACCAGTGTCCTCACGCCCTTCTTCAGGACCTCCTCCACGTCTGCGGGCTGGACACCCGGATGGTGCTGGTCAACACAGGGCACAAAGGGCTTAGTCAGGCAAGAGGCTCCTTGTACTGCGTGGTGGAATATGTTGGTGCTATCAACAGTACAAACACCTGCTACAGCTAGGATCTGGCTCCCTCTCCATCACCACTTCCATCTATTGTAGGGCTGCAGGGTGATTTAAGGTTATAGCTCATGTACTGCCTCTTCTTCTATCAATAGAGGAGAGCCGGCCATGTCCCAAGCTCTTACACTTTACCCTTCCTCCTCACGCCTGGAAGAGACAGAAGCCCACCACCCCCCACACCAGTGTAACCAGCGCTGTTCACAGCATTTGCGTTTTTATTTTTCACTCTCCACCTTCAAAGATCTATAACTATTTTATTTTTCCATGTACAGAGTTGTGTGACGGCTTATTTTCTGCCTAACAAAATTACACTTCAAAATGATGGTATTTAATATTCCATGCCGTGTACTGGGAAGCGGGGAAAAAAAAAAAAATCTAAATGCAGTGAAATTGTTTTAAAAAAAAAAAAAAAAACACCCTTGCATTTGTGCTGTATTCTTGTAGACTTGGATTTTACTGTACACCCCAAATGACATGTCTACTTTATTCTTTGGGTCGGTATGATTACAGAGATACCAAATTTGTATAGTTTTATAATGTTTTCATACATTTACAAAAATTAGAACCTCCTCTACCAAAAATTTTTGGGGGATTTTGCAGTCTTCTGGCGCTAATAACCCTTTTTTTTATACTTTGGTATACGGAGCTTTGGGTGGTGTCATTTTTTTTGCTGCTTTTGATGAGGTTTACAGTGTTATGATTTTTAGGACTGTACGACATTCTTTTTATAGATTTTTTTTTTTTTTAAATGGCAAAAGAAGTGCCATTTTCAACTTTGGGCAAGATTTTCCGTTATGGGGTTAAAAACAGTGAAAACCCGTTATTATATTTTGATAGATCGGCCATTTTCGGACACAGTGATACCTAATGTGTTTAGGATTTTTACTGTTTATTTATATCAGTTCTAGGGAAAGGGGGAGTGATTTGAGTTTAGGGGTTTTTTTTAAATATTTTTCAGACGCCCTAGGTTGTCTGTACAATGTAATGAATAGGTTAACCCAAAGCAGCCTTGGGCCAATAACGTCACGGTGAGCGACGATCCTCAGATCACTGCCATCTTTTTGAAGCCACCGGCGGGGATCAGTGGGAAATATGACTGTTACATTATACCCATATTACATTAGTACAATGTATAAACCCTGATAATCTAAGAACATTGTCAGCAAACAGCATCTCATAGCACTATAGGAATCATGAAGTATCTGCTTAGAGAGTCCTCACTCACACACCGACTATCACTGAGTTATAGGAGCCAAAAACAGCTATAAAACAGAGTAAAATTGCAAAGTAAGGGGTTTAAAAAGGGATCTTTATTGTTTAAACATCACTAGGGGATTGAAATTTGAGAACTTGCCTTCATGTAAAAAACCCCAGTTTTCAATACTAACAAGATATCTGTACATGAGGTGTCCCCCACAGCACTGCCTGTATACACTGCATGCAAGGAGCTCCCTCTAGTGGTTACATCTTACATTGGTTCCAGTTTCTCTCCAGTCCCAGGTTCTGCTTCCTGCAGGCCACACCTTGCAGTCTTTATAGACCTGACCCGAAACCTTCATACTGCCCCAAGAGATCTTTGAAATTTCTGGAGATGACATTCTGTCTTGTACCTTCAAGGAGGAACACAGAGGGGGAATAGGTATAAAGCGAAAGCACCAGCATTATGGGTACAAGAGGAGGAAAAAAAAAAAAAAAAAAATCAATAAACTGCCTTATGCCTCAGAGGATTTTTTCTATCACTGTACCCCTTAAGTATCAGCGGAGTCAAAGGTCATTATAGAGAAGGGCTGCTGAGAATAAAGCACTCTGGAGATAATAGCAAGTTTCTATCTGAACCCATCTCTTGTCCCCAATAAGGATTCAGACATCTACTCATCAATAAAATAAACATATGAAATACACAACAAATCCACCAGCCCCCACAGGACTAGTGTGCCACCAACAACCAATAGCCCCCGCTGCGCGTTTACATCTATATGTACTGCTGGCTCGATCGATGTGTGTATAAAGCATTTGCTCCTAAGGGATCAATAAAGTTGTATTGTACAAGTTGTTGGAAGAGAAAGTGGCAAGTGAAAATTATTTTATTTAAACATTGAAGCGATGCAGTAATAATACAGATAAAGACTGTCATATACCATGGTTCACCACATCACACCAGCAGGGGGCAGTGTGTCCTCCTATCACTACTAGGGGTGACTGTCCTATACCAGTATAGTCAGTACAGTAATCGTGGCTTTTTGTTCGGACCATGACCTCTGATCATTACTAAATGAGTTGAATCAATCGAGCGTCCATATATAGCGCCTCCCGGTGGAGAGGTGCCAGGTCTATTCACGACCACAGCTGCTGGGAATCCAACACAGACCGGACCGGAAGCTGGGACAGCAAATATGGACACAAGACACCAACGCCTGATGTACGTACAAGATCTTCCATTTCTGTATTGGAATTACACCTTGAGCTCCCACTGAGGGATAGTAGTGATCTGTAAGAGGCCCCTTCATCCCCAATAACAGCAGCCTCCAAACTCCTCACCACAGGTGCACGGCCCGTTATACCCTCTGGTCATGTGATGTCACACAGCTGCACAGCTCATTATACCCCCTGGTCATGTGATGTCACACCGGCGCACAACATGTTCTATCACGGCAATAACAAGTAGGGATGAGCAGACCCAAACGCTGAGCACAGCATACTGGCCATGGCTGTGCTAGGCCATGGGGACACTTAGAGCCTTGGCTAAGGGAGGGAGGGGGGGGGGGGGGGGATGTATTTGCCAGTTTGGGCCCGCTCATCTCTAATCACAGCCCTGGCATCACCCAGGGGGGTCCTTTGACAGAATCCAAAGCTTCCTGTACCAGTTTCCTATTACAGCTTACACAAAGATGTTGCTACTATTAATACACTAGTTCCAAGCAGTGAGAGACAATCATAGTATTTTCCCAATAGAAAAAAAAAAAAAAAGCATCACGTTTATTGATGAGCAGTAGCAAGTAGTTAAAGGGGCGTTTCCATTTCAGAAAGTTAATGTTTTCATAACTAAAAGTTACGCATTTGTCCCAATATACTTTCTGTATCAGTTCCTTACAGTTTTCTAGATCTCTGCTTGCTGTCATTCTATGTTTATATCCTGTGGACAGAAACCTGACCATGGTCACACAGGTGCAGAGAGTAATTAGAGCTGTGAGATATAACGAGCCATGCTCATCTGGTCAGATTTCTATACACATGCTGTAAACATAGCAGCTCTCTATTGTAGGACAGCAAGCAGAGATCTAGAAAACCCATGTGAAATTGATACAGAAAGTTCTATAACTTTTTATAATACAAATATTCATCCGCTGTAATGGGAATAGCCCTTTAAGGAGAAGTTGACTAAGTTCTCCATGCCAGACATTACGACAGGTTAATACAGCGCGGCCCCTTTAAGCCTCTGAAAACCATAAACCGGTGAATAGTAAAACTTAACCAGACCCCAAAACAAACCCTGTCTTGCAGTAACAGAGATGACAAGTGCGCGGCCTCCACTACACAAAACTCACCGCCTCCTCAGACACCGTTTTAATGTGCCGCTTCTCCCTCAGACATTACTATATATACCCCCGTCCCCTGAGCGCCTATTGGCTGGCAGGCTGCTGGCTCCGCCCCCGGCCATACCAGCTTGGAGGCGGGAGGGAAACGCGCTTCAAATGTGACACCAGAGGCGAGCAGCTCTCAGTCAGTGAGAGAACTAAACCGCTACAGAGTGAGAGTGAGCGCGGCATGGCGACACCACGGGGGATGGTGCCGCCCGGTTATCGCTCATTTCGCTATAATGAACGTGAACCGTGATGAACGTCGACTTATCAGCGCGTTTCAGAAGCAATAAAGTTTTATTTGGAGGAAAAAAAAAAAAGGACGCGAGTCTCTTTGTTGTGTTGAGCGCTCTCTTTAGCTTAGGGGGGAGTGGCCATAGAGAGGAAGGGGCCGGGACCAGAAGGGGTCCCCTGGCGCGGTGTATGCTGGGATATGGGCTCCAGTCAGGAGGAGGAGCGCTCATAGAGCCCGGGGTGCTCCATCTTCTCTGTGCTCGCGCTATCGGCCGCCCGTAGCCGCCGCTCCCCGGGAGGCTGAGGCCGTTCTAGCAGCGGGGGGAGGGGAAAACTCCTCTCTGTCTCCTCCGCTCCCGCCCTCTTCCTCCGCCCCCTCCATACTCCAAGATGGCGGAGGCTGGTGCGGAGGAGGCTCCGGCGGCGCCAGAGGACCTAGCTCCCGCTCCGGCTGCCCCCAGCACCTCCTCGGTGGGATCATGGCCGGATTTCGCGGTGGTGTGCTCGTTCCTGGAGCGGTACGGGGCCGTGCTGGATCTGCCCGAGCTCACCTTCCCGGAGCTGGAGGAAGCGCTGGAGGAGACCGGAGCAGGTGAGGGGAGGAGCGGGGGCCGGCCCGGGGATGCTGGGGGGCACAGGGGAGCGGGGGATGGCGACCACAGGGCATCCGAGCAGAGCTGCGGCCCGCCATACTGGTCACATGTCCATCCTCAGCAGCGGCCAGCTCCTCCATCATCTCCTGCCTCCATCACAGCACCTAGAACCCACCCCTCTACTAGCATCACAACACCTAGAACCCACCCCTGCTGACATCGCAGCACCTAGAACCCACCCCTGCTAGCATCACAGCACCTAGAACCCACCCCCTGCTAGCGTCACAGCACCTAGAACCCAGCCCCCTACTCTCATCACAGCACCTAGAACCCAACCCCCCCTACTAGCATCACAGCACCTAGAACCCATCCTCCTAGCACCCTCACAACACCTAGAATCCAATCCTATTCCTATCACAGCATCTAGAACCCAACTGCTGCCTCCATCAGAGCACCCATCTAGAACCCAGCCGCCTGTCCCAACACCGCTCCAGAGCCCAACTCCTGCCTCCTTCACAGCATCTAGAACCCAACTTCTGTATCCAGCATAGTCGGTGACTGTACCTAGAATGCAACTTCTGTCTTGATCACAACACCAATGTAGGACTCCGCTCCCTGTTCCATCACAGCACCTAGAACCCAACTCCTGCCTCGATCACAGCACTGATCTAGACCCCGGTCCTGCCTCCCTCCCTATACCTCATTGTTGCAACCTATCCAATGCCTGGGATCTAGTACCCTAGATTCATCACTTATTATCATATCTAGAACCCTCCTGTTAGGGAAGATGAGTTCTTGGCATCTATCACCAATAATCTCCCATGCCTGTATTTCCATCTATTGTTCCTGATTTTATCACCAGTTATAACTTTTCTCCCTACAACCCATCACCAATTCTTAGAACCCATCTCCAGCCTTCATTACCAAGTATCATAGCTAGAACTCTTCTTCCACCTCCATTACTTAGCCGCTAGACATACAGAACCTGTCTTCTGGTCTAAATCTAGAACCCAACTTCTAAATCCAGCACCCACCCCCTGTTCTTATGACCAAGTATCAGATCTAACACTTCTTCCATAACACCAATACTTAGTACTCAATGTGTACAATGCATCTTACGTAGAACTCATCTTCCAGCCTAGCATGATGCCTAGAATAGGTCTCCTGTCTCCATGACCAAATATGTTACCTATAACCGATTCCCCATCTCTATGTATGATGCTTAGAATCCATCTGCAGTCTCTATAAGCAGCCTACAATCCGAGCCTGGCATCTAGAACCCATCTGCTGTCTCTATTAGCAACCTAGAATCTAAGCCTGGCATCTAGAACCCATCTGCTGTCTCTATAAGCAACCTAGAATCTAAGCCTGGCATCTAGAACCCATCTGCTGTCTCTATAAGCAACCTAGAATCTAAGCCTGGCATCTAGAACCCATCTGCTGTCTCTATAAGCAACCTAGAATCTAAGCCTGGCATCTAGAACCCATCTGCTGTCTCTATAAGCAACCTAGAATCTAAGCCTGGCATCTAGAACCCATCTGCTGTCTCTATAAGCAACCTAGAATCTAAGCCTGGTATCTAGAACCCATCTGCTATTCTATTGGATGTTGTAGCGCCCCCTGCTGCCTTTCTTCAAATTAGACTTGACAACCTTTAAGGGTTAGGAGGGAAGGACTGCTTCCTTCCAGCGGTCCCCAAGGGGTGGTGGGAGGGACAGAGGTCTTTTTATGTCACTCTCTAAGATCCTTAAAATAAGTAACCCCCAAGGTGCTGGTCCCTGTACACTCCATCTGTGTAAGAAGTTTGTGTGCGGAGAAGAGTTGGAGGGGCTCTAACCCCCTGCAGTGCTGTACATTGTATCAGTCAGGTCTCATTGTGAGGTTCTGCAATGATTTTTATGATTGTTTAATTTTTTTAAATTTTATATCTGATAACTTTTAAACTTGTTCCTACTCCTTTATTTATTCCTCACCTGTATCTGCTTCCTTACATCCTACCTGTGTGGCCTGCTGCTCTCATTACACAGGGCACTTGGGACCCCCTGCAGATCCCAGGGGGGGGTCCCAGGGTCAGACATCACCACTGAGCAATGTTTCACAGTCCACAGTTATTTCCCACAGCTGATTTTCCTGATTGGTTTGTTACAATGTATCAGTCAGATTGTTTTGGTCAAATAGTGTCTGCAATTATAAACAACCTTCAACTGTGTGAGATTTTTCAGCCTCTGAATATAAATAAAGATGTTCTGTTCCCAGACAGCAAGCAGTTATGACTTTAGTATTTAGTAGCTTAATTGTTTGTTGCTGGAAATTCCAACTTGTGGTTCTCCATCTTTTACAGAACTACAACTCCCAGAATGCCCGCCTAACAGCCTTCCTGGGCATGTTGGAAGTTGTAGTGTTGCTACATTTGTTAAGGGGGTGCCTGGTGAGGTGCTTCTGCCGCCAGAGCTAGGGGGTGTGTCTGATGAGGTGCTGCCGCCACCAGAGCGGAATGGGGTGCTGCTGACAGCCTTGCCTGCTAGGGTGCTGCAACCGCCAGAGCTGTAGGGTGTGTCTGATGAGGTGCTGCAGCCACCAGAGCGGAGTAGGGTGCTGCTGATGGGCTTGCCTGCTGGGGTGCTGCTGCTGCCAGAGCTGTAGGGTGTGTCTGATGAGGTGCTGCTGCACCATACCTGGGGGGAAGGGGTTATTGGCGTGCCTGGTGAGGTGCTGCCGCCACCAGCAGAGCTGTGGGGCGTGCCTGCTGGTGTACTGCTGCCGGGGATGTGTCTGGTGGGGTAATGCCGCCAGAGCTGAGGGCTGTGCATGGTGGGGTGCTGCTGGGGGCTGTGCATGGTGGGGTGCTGCTGGGGGCTGTGCATGGTGGGGTGCTGCTGGGGGCTGTGCCTGGTGGGGTGCTGCTGGAGACTTGTGTGGTGAAGGACCATGTAGCTGCTGGGACACAGACCTGTTTATGCTGCTGAAGCACTTCTTCTTGAAGTTGCAGTTCCTATCTCTGTATATTCTGACCAATTACTTTCCTCTGCAGTGTCCCGGGCGCTGGTCGAGCTCCACCTAAAGCTCATGAGAAAAATTGGGAAGTCTGTGACGTTTGAAAGATGGGAGAAATACCTGATCAAGGTGGGTGACCACGTACAATCCTCCACCTGCTGTGTATATGGGGGTGCAGTCCCTATCATCCCCTGGTACGTAGTTTCTGGGAGGGTGGGGGGTTATTTAACCACATAGATCTGCTCTCCCCTTATGGTCCATTGGTGACCAAGACTTTTTGTTTGGCTGCAGTAATATGATAGGCGTTGGCCAAACCCAACAACACCATGAAAAAGTGAGTTGGAGACTCTTTCCACAAAAAACAATGAGGTGCCATACCTGACACAACCCATGAACAGGTGGTGGCGCTGTTTATAATGTTTATCTAATCCAGGATGTGTCTCATGTTTGTCATCTGCAGATATGTCAGGACTACAACAGCACATGGGCCTGGGAGATGGAGAAGAAGGGCTACCTGGAGATGGGTGTGGAGTGTAAAGTGGGGATACTGAAGGTAAATATGTTTCCTAGGACCCATTTGAGGAAATCCAATGCCGGTCAACTCTGTGACGGTAGCCAATAGCCGCACCATTCTCTGACATGTTCTCTCATTTCAGCACTTATGTGAATGTCAGTTTGATGACAATCTGAAGTTCAAGAATGCTATTAATGAGGAGGACGCCGACGCCATGAGAGTCCAGCCCATAGGACGAGATAAGGACGGTCTCATGTACTGGTATCAACTGGATCAAGACCATAACGTCCGTATCTACATAGAAGAGCAGGATGACCAGGACGGATCCTCATGGAAGTGTATAGTCAGGTCAGTGGAGTAGTGACCCCTTCAACAGAATAGTGAGTGCAGCTCTGGATATAACTCGGGATCAGTACAGGATAAGTAATGTCATGTATGTACACAGTGACTGCACCAGCAGCAGAATAGTGAGTGCTGCTCTGGGGTATAATACAGGATGTAACTCAGGATCAGTACAGGATGAGTAATGTCATGTATGTACACAGTGACTGCACCAGCAGAATAATGAGTGCAGCTCTGGAGTATAATACAGGATGTAACTCAGGATCAGTACAGGATAAGTAATGTCATGTATGTACACAGTGACTGCACCAGCAGCAGAATAGTGAGTGCTGCTCTGGAGTATAATACAGGATGTAACTCAGGATCAGTACAGGATGAGTAATGTCATGTATGTACACAGTGACTGCACCAGCAGCAGAATAGTGAGTGCAGCTCTGGGGTATAATACAGGATGTAACTCAGGATCAGTACAGGATAAGTAATGTCATGTATGTACACAGTGACTGCACCAGCAGCAGAATAGTGAGTGCAGCTCTGGAGTATAATATAGGATGTAACTCAGGATCAGTACAGGATAAGTAATGTCATGTATGTACACAGTGACTGCACCAGCAGCAGAATAGTGAGTGCAGCTCTGGGGTATAATATAGGATGTAACTCAGGATCCGTACTGGATAAGTAATGTCATGTATGTACACAGTGACTGCACCAGCAGCAGAATAGTGAGTACAGCTCTGGAGTATAATACAGGATGTAACTCAGGATCAGTACAGGATAAGTAATGTCATGTATGTACACAGTGACTGCACCAGCAGCAGAATAGTGAGTGCAGCTCTGGGGTATAATATAGGATGTAACTCAGGATCAGTACAGGATAAGTAATGTCATGTATGTACACAGTGACTGCACCAGCAGCAGAATAGTGAGTGCAGCTCTGGGGTATAATACAGGATGTAACTCAGGATCAGTACAGGATAAGTAATGTCATGTATGTACACAGTGACTGCACCAGCAGCAGAATAGTGAGTGCAGCTCTGGAGTATAATACAGGATGTAACTCAGGATCAGTACAGGATAAGTAATATCAAGTAAAAATCCATTCGCAATATGTTTTTAGGTGCAGTGCAATAATCTGAAAATGTCTTTGACCATTTCCCTGCTTTATCCTTTAGGACCAGGAATGAGTTGGCCGAGATCCTAGAACTTCTGAAAGCACAAATAGACCCTGCGTTACTCAAGAAATCTGAGCCAGAAGAAAATTCATCTCAGAATCCCAATCCGGAGGATGATGAGAATGGGGGTATGTATGGTGACTGATGGATTTGTATTCACCTATATTACTTTGATATATTTGGCCTGGTTCTCCTTTGTATCTCATTGTCTCTATTTTGTCTTTCAGAGAAACCCGCAGAAGATGTAGAAATGAAAGAAGAGAAGCCGGATGTGCCGAATAAACAGACAAGTGACTCTCCATCCGAGAACGCCACTAGCGGCAAAACAGATGGTGAAAAACCTCTGAAACTAAGCAAAGAAATCAAATCTGAACCTTCCTCAGACACAGAGGACGGGAAGGAGGCCGCCAAAGAAAAAGACTCCTTCAAGGAGAACATAAAACCTGTAAAAGTTGAGGGTAAAGATGAAAAAACGGAACTGAAAGACAAGGAATCCAAAGGAGTCTCGGAGAAGACTCCTTCACCCCAAGACCCTGAGCGTGCCGAGGTTTCTGTCATCGTCAAGCGTCCGGAAGAACACGTGGAAAAACCTGTGGAGGATCCGGAGAAAATGAAGAACGACCAGCAAGCTAAGATCCCATTGAAGAAACGGGAACTGAAACTCACCGATGATTTTGACGGCCCGGTGAAAGCGGCTATTTGCAAGTCAAAAACTCCCACGAAAGAGCTGCTTCAGAAGGAGGACGCGAAATCTGAAGACGATGGTACGAAAGCTTCAGCTGCGGATGGGAAGCAACTGGTCAATGGGGAAGTGAACAGCGATAAAGCACACAAAGCGGAGGAGGGCGCCGCTGCTCCGAGAGAGACCGTTATCGAGTGCACCAAGGATGAAAACTGTATTGCAAATGAGAAGAGGAATTCAAGTGTTATCAAGAGTTTACAAGAACTTAAGGAGAACGGCCAAAATAAAATTGTAGATGGGTTGGAGAAAAGCACGGCGGAGCTCAGCAATGACGTGAGTACACCCCCTGTCCAAGAATCGCCTCCAAAACCGGCAGAACCCACTGAAGTGGACTCAAGCAAAAGCACTGCAGGACCAAAATCCGATAAAGACAAAAAGATATCTGAATCTGAGAAACTGCCTGCGGAGGTGATGGAGGATAAAGAAGATACAGAGGCAATCAAGAAGCCTGAAGAGGTGGCAGAGGTCCCAGCAGCTGAGAGCAAGGATGAGAAGGAAGTGTCACAGACTGCAAAGCCAAGCGTCACAGAAGAGAAAGATGAAGAACTCAAAGAGGAGTCCGAGGCGAAACTCAAAGATGGGAAAAGTAAAACTATAAAAGCAAAATTAGCAGTATCCAAAAAATCTTCTACCAGAAATTCTGCAGCCAAGAAGGAGAAACCCAGTGAAGATGCAGAGAAGCCAGACAATGACGCAAAAGGGGAAGCCGAGACTGAGGCGAAACCCAAGGAGAAGAAAACCTTTCCTTTAAGAAGCAAGCGTAAGCCTGGAGGGAAAGACGGCGAAACTTCAGAGTCCAAAGATCAGGAAGATGAGGAAAAAGCTGAGGAGGATCAGGATAAATCTTCAGAGAAGTCATCATTGATATCCAGAAGTAAAAATAAGCTGAAAGCTATTACAGAAGAGGAGAACAGCGGCTCTGAGGGTAAGGAGATGACCTCGGAGAGGCAGAAGGATGGCATAAAGCTCACCATTAGGATCTCCAACAAGAGGAGGAGGCCAGAGCTGCCGGTGGAGAACGTGGCGGTGGAGGATGCAGAAGACGCAGACATGGAAGAAAACATTGGGAGGAGGTTGAGGAGGTCTCCTCGGATCTCCCGGCCGTCCCCCAAGGTGTCGGCAGTTAAACCCCGCAAGCCTGAGAAGAAACAAAGTGATGAGGACGACCTACCGCCTGCTCCTACAAAACCAAGGAAAGATGAGGAGGAGAAGAAGTCTGAAAAAGAAGCAGGCCAGAAGATAAAGAAGGTGAGTGGAGAGATAACTACAAGGTTGTGTACACTTAAGAGACCCTGTCACCAGATTATACCCCAGTAAACTACCAGCCCTTCAGGTAGGGGATGAAATGTCCTTTCTAGAATCCCCTTTATTTTTTATTTTTTTGCATAAAAAAAATCTCAAGTCATGTGACAATGAGCAGAGAAGAGATTCTACATTTCATACTATAACTGAGGGGTCTGGTAGTTTGTGGTGGAATCTCATGACAGGTTCCCTTTTTAAAAGGGTTTTCCCATGTAATCCATTTCCGACATTCACAAGCCAGGTCATAAACAGGTGATAGGTTTAGGGACCCGCACCTATCTTGGAAGCTGCTGAGCGTGTTGCCGGACTTTCCGTTCATCTCTATGGTAGCCAAGAGCGTATAGTCTTAAATGGATAGTGGCCCCGACATGAGCGATGCACTCAGAGGACCTCTATTCCCAGATGCAAGACCCCCACCTATGGTCTATTAGACGTGTCCTTTGGTAAACCAATTTAAGCCTACAAGAAATACATTGGGACAATTATAGGACCCCCTGAACTGCTGATCCTGGAAGTCTCATTCGTATTGGGGTAGGTTAGGGCATCTTAAAAGGGTTTTTTTTTTTTTGCAGTGTTGTTTCCAGTGGCTGAGCTGAAAAACCGGGTAGATTTGTGTCAAAATCATCTAGTGGTGCTGGTGCAGCCATTAGATTTTTGGTTTTAAAGGGATTGTCCCACGATGTAAATTTACCCCTATATGCAGGATTGTGGATAGAGATGATGGGTTCCTGGTTCCTCAAATAAATAGAGCAACAGATTCTGTGCTTATTCTCCTGTATAAATGAAGCGACAAGCACAATCCTCCTGTTCTCATGATCAATGGGGGTCCCATTGGTAACCCCCCCCATCCATTAACATAGATTCCTTGACCTGACCCTTAAATCTTGAGAGGACCCCTTTAAGCACAGATGATGCTATTGAAGAGTTCTATTCGCTGCAGCCATTAGATGTAACACTGCTTGGAATAGAAGTCAGAGTTTGGCTGTAAACTTTAGGCCCTGGTGCTTACAACTACGTAAATTTCTCCTAAACAGAAATCCAGACCAAGACGCAGGGCCCGCTGGACCAACACGCGATCTCGCCGCAAACGTAAATCTTCCAGTGATGAGGAAACTGAGGATTCCGATAGTGAGGAGGATTCGGAAGAAGGGTCTGGAGATGAAGAGAAGGAGGAAGGTGTCCCAGGGGAAGACGATGAACCGTGTAAGAAATGTGGCCTTCCCAACCACCCAGAGCTGGTAAGTGTGTGGCCATCATTGCACATCATGGGGGGTGGAAGACCAACCTAATGTACCACAATATTACTGCTGTTCCTCTGCGTAGTGTGAACATTGCCTAATGCAGATTTTCCAGCACCTCGGGATGATGCGGTTTCTTCTCATGTCTTACACTTGCATTATGTGATTCTTGTTTCTCTCGTCCAGATTCTGCTGTGTGACTCGTGCGACAGCGGATACCACACGGCCTGCCTGCGGCCGCCACTGATGATCATTCCCGACGGAGAATGGTTTTGCCCACCGTGCCAACATGTACGCAACAGGCTACTATGCTTCTCACATGTGTATTGTTACATCGTCTGTCACTTTCTGATTCTCTGCTAAACCATTATATAACAAGGAAACTGTGTAACAGTTATAGAGCCATTCAATTCAACCATACCTGTCCATTATGTAAGGTATGGTTGTGCTACTTTCATGTGCTACTGCCGATACTGTATGTGGAGTCTTCTATGTACATGAAACCAGGTGCTATCTATAGCCAGAAATGTTCTCTGTTCTATAGGTCAGCACATTCATCCCCAGCACTGCACTAATCTATCAATGTCCTCTATTGTTGCACTAGAAACTGCTTTGTGAGAAGCTGGAGGAACAACTCCAGAATCTAGATGTTGTCCTGAAGAAGAAGGAGCGAGCAGAGAGAAGGTAGCCTGCATTTTATATTGTTCTGGGTTACCATTTGTTCTATATTACTGATTATAGCGGCACTCACTATTCTGCTGGTGCAGTCATTGTGTACATACATGACATTACTTATCCTGTACTGATCCTGAGTTACATCCTGTATTATACACCAGAGCTGCACTCACTATTCTGCTGCTGGTGCAGTCACTGTGTACATACATGACATTACTTATTCTGTACTGATCCTGAGTTACATCCTGTATTATACTCCAGAGCTGCACTCACTATTCTGCTGCTGGTGCAGTCACTGTGTACATACATGACATTACTTATCCTGTACTGATCCTGAGTTACATCCTGTATTATACACCAGAGCTGCACTCACTATTCTGCTGCTGGTGCAGTCACTGTGTACATACATGACATTACTGATCCTGTACTGATCCTGAGTTACATCCAGTATTATACCCCAGAGCTGCACTCACTATTCTGCTGCTGGTGCAGTCACTGTGTACATACATGACATTACTTATCCTGTACTGATCCTGTGTTACATCCTGTATTATACACCAGAGCTTCACTCACTATTCTGCTGGTGGTGCAGTCACTGTGTACATACATGACATTACTTATCCTGTACTGATCCTGAGTTACATCCTGTATTATACACCAGAGTTGCACTCACTATTCTGCTGGTGCAGTCACTGTGTACATACATGACATTATCCTGTACTAATCCTGTTCTGCGTCCTGTTAATGCGTCCTGTATCTTATAACAGATACTAAGAGGATATGGGGCTGTCGATATTGAGAACACAATGTTTCTCAATTTCATTTTTGTGTGTTCCCATTTTTCAGGAAAGAGCGTTTGGTCTATGTTGGAATCAGTATTGAGAACATTATCCCCACCCAAGTAAGTTTCTTTCCTGCATCATGAAGGCTGCAAGAATGTGGGAGCAGATGACACAATGGCCTTTTATGTTTTAGGAAACTGAGGAAGTGCCAGAAGTACAAGAGAAGGAGGAAAAGAAGAAGAAAAAGTCCAAGCCCCTGGAGAGGAGGTCAACAAGGGCCAGGAAGTATATCAGCTACAGGTGAGGGGTTACCTGTGCCAGCAATGATGCTGCAGCTGAGGCCTCAAACAGTCAGGACTCCAAAATACTGAGCAAACCCCTTTAACTCTTCCGTTTTTGCTTTCATAGGTTTGATGAATTTGATGAGGCCATTGATGAAGCTATAGAAGATGACATCCGAGATGGTGATGGAGGAGGAGGAGGAGGTGAGGAAATATTAAGTCTTTATAGATGGTGATCCCAAAACTGAATGCTCCATCTTGTTCTAGTTCATGATTTCCTATAATTTTGCCTTGGTATCTCTAGTTAAGTAAAGTATTTTGTGTTTCCTTTCTTTTATAGGTGGAGGTAGAGGAAAGGACATGTCAAACATCACCGGTCACCGTGGCAAAGACATCTCCACCATCCTGGAAGGAGAAAGGGAAGAAGGGAAGCGTCCTCAGCGGGCCGTCTCACGGCGGAAGAAGCGGCGGCGATTAAATGACCTGGACAGCGACAGCAACCTGGACGAAGAGGAGAGTGAGGACGAGTTCCGGATCAGCGACGGGTGAGTCAGCCTATGTACACATGATGGCCTGACGGGGATACAGAATCTAGCATCATGTATTAAAGCCCACGTTGTCTCATTAGCTCTCAGGAAGAGTTTGTTGTATCGGATGAAAACGCAGAAGAAAGCGATGACCTACAGTCTAACGACAGCGACTTTGGAGCCCGACGACCGCGGCGACACTACAGCCGACCAATGAGGCAAAGCCGGCGAATAAAGAGACGCAGTGTCCGCAGGAGGTTCTCTGATGATGATGACGACGATGATGATGAATCTGATGACGATAGCCAGGGATCTGGTAATACTGTCTCTTACTACTAATTTGCATATTTAATAAGTAGATTCCACATTGGACAAAGGCAGCAGACTTTTGAAATTGGGGAGAGTGTGGAGCCATAAATTGATGGTTAGGCCTGGTGTGAGGGATAAATTAGATGAAAATATGATGAACAGGTATATAATCCAGAGCCGTCTTCATTATTCTGCTTGTTGACACTGGAAATAGTCCGGACAATACAACATCTCGAGAGGTCAGTAGAACTTCTCCAGATCCAGGTGAGACCCTTACCACCTCTATTTGTCTTTACAGTGACAGATAACAGCAGTGATTACAGCGATGACTACCTGGACACCCGGAGGAGGAGATCCCGGAGGAACCAGAAGCGGCAAGTGAACTATAGAGAAGATTCGGAGAGCGATAGTTCCAAGAAAGGAGCTCGCCCAGGACGAGGGAAAGAAATGAGACGTGTCCTGAAGAGAAGGTTCTCCAGTTCTGAAAGTAATGGTGGGTTTGTGGCACACTTGGATATCCACTGCTCTATACTATCACTGTTGCCCTGTGTACACCCGTGGCCTCCAACTAGCTGTATACAGCATAGGAGGTCACAGGAAAGTCACTGGATGCATTGTATACATAATACTGAATGGGGGGGGAACAGTCTCTCTATAATGGATCAAAATATGGGGTCTGACTACATCTAGTACTATGGCTTTTATAGCTCACATAATGCTGGTTTAGTATGAATAAAAAGCTCCTGTAATCAAGCAAAAGCAGGCGTCATCATTTCCAGTGCAACATAGAGTGTGCAACTAGCTTCAAAGGGAACCTGTCAGTAGGTGTGACCATGCAGACTGCAACCATTGTTGGGTATTGTCCCTGGAGAGATGGGTAATCAGACCTTTGGTGTATGTTAGTAGCAGCAGGACTGTAATATATGGTTTTTAGGATTGTAGCAGTTGGTGGCATAGCCTCACACTGCTGTGCTCTGTTCTCTCTGCAGTTAGTGTTAGGTATTGTCCATTGAGAGATGTGTAATCCTACCTTTGTGCTCTTGCCTCTCAGCATTGAATAGTTTTTCATCCCCTTCTCTCTGTGACTGCAGCAGTATTCAACTAGAAAATCTGCTACAGCTCTATTCAGAATGGAGGGAAAGAGTTAAGAAGCTCCATTGCAAAGGGCACAGCAGTGTGAGGACACGACCCCAGTACACTTGGAGAAGCTGTAACCCTGGAACATAAATTCATATTTCACAATCCTGCTGCTACTAACAACACACACCCAAGGTCTGATTACACATCTCTCTAGGATTAATACCCAATACTGGCTGCCCTCTGCATGGTCATACCTGCTGACAGGTTCCTTTTAAAGGTGGCATTACAAAAGTGTTGGCCTCTGCAGCTAAGGCCCAGTTCACAGCAGCATTCATGGTGTCCGCCACCAAGTTCTGTTATTTTGAAGAGCAGAAATATTGCTAGTAAGAGAGATCCTAATGATCTAGATCAGTGATGGAGAACCTTTTAGACGCCGAGTGCCCAAACTACCACCAAAACCCACATATTTTTCACAAAGTGCCAATGTGACAATTCAGGCAGTAACTTATTACTCCCTGCTCTGTCACCTGAGGACACCAATACAATAATAATTAATAATAATTGCTTTATTCATATAATGGTCAGAGCTTGCTAGTTAAAAAAAGAAGTTGGGATTATCATTGTAGCTTCCTTCCAGGGTCCTGGGCTGCCTGAGACTGCAAGAGGCCTTGAGTCCTGTTTGGCAAACTGTGCCGGGATGAAGGCACGAGTGCCCATAGAGAGGGCTTTGAGTGCCACTTCTAGCACCCGTGCCATAGGTTCGCCACCACTGATCTAGATGGTGACACTGACAGATAAATTGGAAGATTTAAATGCTAATTGTGTGTGTTTTTTTTTTTATCTTCCAGAGAGTGATTTCTCCGGAGCATCGGAGGATGAGAAGCCTCGAAATGTGCGGAAGAACCTTCTTAGGAAACGTATTCGCAGCTCAGACGATGAACTTTCTGATGAAGAGGAGGAGGAGAGGCCGGTCAGAAAGCGGTTAAACCGCATCGAGACGGACGATGAGGATGAAGAGGAAGGAGACGCAAAGGTCAGCAGTGAGGACAAGCCCCCGGCTGAGGAGAAACCTCCTGCAGAGGACAAGCCGCCTGCTGCCAGTGCCGCCCCTGAGCCTGCTCCTGCCCCTGCTCCTACTCCTGCCCCGGAAGGCACCAAGAAGCCTTGTTACCGGATAGAAAGCGACGACGATGACTTTGAGAACGTTACAAAAGACGGGAGCCCGTTGGACTACAGCTTGGTGGATTTACCTTCCGCTAATGGACAAAGCCCGGAAAAAACCATCGAGACTTTAATCGGGAAACCGTCTGAAAAAAGCGAAACCACAAAGGACACTTCAGCCCCCGTCAGCCAGGCTTCCAACGGCACGGGGGGCAGCCAGGAGGCCGCGGGGGCCGAGGAGGACGAGGACGAACTATTGCGAGTGACTGACCTTGTGGATTATGTCTGTAACAGTGAACAGTTATAAGATTTCCACCTCTTCTTCCATTTTTGTGCTAATTTATTCCACCGTAGCTCATACCAGCCCGGGAAGGGGGAGGGGCCAGTTACGAAAATGCGGTTTTAAAGCGGGAGGAAAAAAAGACAACAAACCCCCCGGAACCCTCTTCACTACAGATTTTATCCCTTTTCTAGAAGCGAACACTTGACCAGTTCTGCAGTCTTTCTGTGAAGTGACCAGTCTATGAACTTTCGAAAAAAAAAATTCTGTACATTATTACTTTTTTTTTTTTTTTAAATCATTTTCTCTCATTGCATTTGTTGTGGTCATGGGTCATTTCAGTGACTGGAACCAATGGGAACGACAAAAAAAAAGAGAGAAAAGTGGCGGCAACTTGTGGTACCTGGAGGGGAAACGTGTTCATAGGGGATATGCATTCCAGACGTGTCCCCAAACCCCCCCCCCCCCCCAGAAAAAAAATTATTTTTGTTTAGGGAGCAGAATCCAAACAGAAGGGAGAAGGAATGGGGGGAGGGGATGGGGTGAAGAAGCACTTGATGCTTTTAGCTTTTTCATATGAGATATATATTCTATTTAACTACTCAGTACTTAGGTTACGATACAGGCAGTTATAAATAAAAGTTACCGACTACTTTACCGTTGCTTTGTGAGTCGTAGCTATATGATTGGTTACTCTCCCCCCACCCCCCCTCAGTATTTTTTTGTATACCTTCTAGTCTAGATTCCTCAGTGACCACAAGATGTATATTATTTAACCACTTCTGTGTCAGAAGGCCCTTATACAACACATTATGTCGAAAAAAAACAACTAAAAAACAAAAACTACAAATTTGCTGCTGTCATTTTCTAAAAAAAAAAAAAATTGAACCACAGAAAAAATGAATTTTTTTTTTTTTAAGACATGGAAAAGAAATATGTGCTGGTTCTAGTCGTCTTTTTGTTTTTTTAAAGTGTTTATCATTTTGCCTCCGGTTGTCGTGACAGAGACTCTCTATTCTGGCGCTAAGTGTTGTAATCGCTCCTGTTTTAAACATCTAGAATTGCACAAACTCTGGACTTTTACAGGCTCGGTCTAATGTATTATGTTTTCGTATATGCGTTACACTTCACTCGGCTGTGCTGCGTTGTGGGAGATGTAGTGTATTACCGTAGGCCATGGTACGGCACCTGCGGTAAATACTACACCTCCTGTGTGGTCCGATGGCAAAGTGGGGGCTATACAGAGCAGCACAACTGTTGCAAAGCATCTTTGGAGCTGGAGAGTCTGGGGCAATGGGAGTCAATAAAGAAACTAGTACCATTATGCTGGTCCTAGATACAAGACAACTTCATCTTTCTTATAAGAAAACCTATAAAGTACCTGCACAATATTACATAGAGGTGGTGACCCTATTTTGCGCCTACAAGGTTCTGGACTGTGTAATACCACACGTCGCCTACAGTAGGTGCTACAGGAAAGCGAGGAGCAGCATCTTGGAGCTTTCCACCAGCAATCGCCACTGATTATTTGGGGTTTTTAGCTGCAGGAGCAAGTGCATTACACAAGGTGAAGGGGGTTTGGATCAGATGACTGTATGAATGAATCTGTATAAAACCTGGTGTCATGGCTTGTACTGGTCTGTATGGGGGTTGGAACTGAGTGTAGAACTGCAAGTACCTTGCGGCCTCCAAATAGTAGAGTGACCCATTCTGATGCTAGGTCGTTACTGAGATTGAAAGAAAGGTAATCAATATCTACTCCTATGTTGTAAGGAAAAGAAAAATTCCGGTCATGATCTGATAAAGGGATTGTCCAGGTTAAAAAAAAAAAAAAAAAAGTGGTTACAATGAGTGTCTTACTCTACGACCTACCTGCCTGTGCTAGAAGGACAATTGTATGATTTTGGATGTAAACCAAACACTGTCCCGGGAATGGAACTCATAGCGTCAAAATTCTTTATGATAAAAGGAGTCCCTTCTTCCCTGTGGCAAAACAGTGTTGTACTGAGCACATAATTACAGTACGGCTGTGTTTATCAGGAACTCCTTGCATCAAATCTAACAATGATGCTAGGATTCCCATCCTCGGCAGAGTATTCATATGATATCTGGCCACCACGCAGTCTTGTGTTTCCCAGATGATGCACATTTGTGTCTTTTAGCCTTGACCCTTGATGACCTATTCCGTGGTACGAGGGCAAATCTGTGATTTTAATGGAAACTGTGTGTAATGCGTAATTTACCCCTGTGGTAGTTCTGCAGGAAAACACTCAAAGGGGTTCTTTGTAGGTAGAAAAACATGGCTGCTTTTTTCTAAGAACAGCTCTACCCTTGTCCATAGGTAGTGCATGGTATTGTAACTAAGCTTCATTCAATTCTATACAGCTGAGCTGCAATACAGGCACCAACCTGGGTCAGATGTGGCGCTGTCTTTGGAAGAAAGCAGCCATGAATTTAAAACGCCAGACAACCCCTTTATGCCAAATTCACACACAGTGGTTGTGTCGCATTTTGTAACACTATGCAAATTCTGCAAGTGAGGGGCTAACCCAATCACAGAAGCGTTTCTACTGCATCCGGTAACAAGCAACGTGGTCTGTATGCAAAACACATGGCGCTTGTGCCCACGAAGTAATGCCCTTACACATAGTGCCGCCTCCCTGAATTTTCTGTAACCGAAAAGGAAAAAGAAAACTTCTCTTAATTCACCACAGGGAGAGGGAGCAGCTTCATTCATCTGGTTGTGTAGTCGTCTACATGCAAAATCCCATGAGATTTGGTGAACAGGTCAGCAGAGCATCAGCCTCCAGCAGTGAAGAACATGTCAATCACTCCTCACAAGATATCATCTACCCCAGTGGTGGCGAACCTATGGCACAGGTGCAAGAGGTGGCACTAAGAGCCATTTCTGTGGGCACTCAGACCATCACTCCAGGATAGAGTTCACCAAATCTTCCTGCAGTCCCAGGCAACTTAAGAGATGCTGCTCTCAGCGCGATTATAAAGCGACTCTTCATTGACTGTTTGCAACTGTGGGAAAAGTGAGAAGGTGAGGACAGAACTGCATTATCTTTAGAGGTCCTCATTCTGGACCCAACATTCTTCCTCTACAGAGAGACCCTAGAGCAGTGATGGTGAACCTTTTAGAGACCGAGTGCCCAAACTACAACCAAGACCCACTTATTTACCGGGAAGTGCCAACACAGAAATGTAATTTGTGATTTATACTCCCTTCTCTGTCACAGCTTTCATTGATACCAACACCCTAAGGACACCAATAAAGCAGAAAATAGAAGAAATTTGGATGATCATTGTAACTTCCCTCCAGGGTCCCATAAACAGGAAGAATTGTCAGGGCCGGAGCAGGAGCTACAATGATAATCCAGATCTGCCCCCCCCCCCCCCCCCTTTCCGCTCCTCCAGTAGTCCCAGATAGCGTTAAAATAGCTCTTTGCACAGCAAGTCCTGGGCTGTCTGGGACTGTAGGAAGATACTTGGAGTCCTCTCTGGTGATGGCCTGAGTGCCCACAGAAAGGGCTCTGAGTGCCACCTCTGGCACCCGTGCCATAGGTTCGCCACCACTGCCCTAGAGAGAAGCTACAACTATGTCTGAATTTGCCCTCCTTATTTCAACTGTATTGGTGGCCTCAGGGGGGCGATGATTGAAAGATGTGGAAGAACAGGTAGCAGTAAGTTACTGCTTAAAATGCCACGTTGGCACTTCACGGTAAATAAGTGGATTTTGGTTGTAGTTTGGGCACTCGGTCTCCAAAAGGTTCGCCATCACTGATCTACCCTATGGTTGCATTGCACTGAATTGTGTGCAAATGCAGCTTTACCAAAACCAACGTCCTCATGGTCTTTTCACATTGATTTTTCACTGAACCCTTTTTGGCTTATGGACACAAACAGATTGGTTTTCTCTTCCTGGCTTCAGTTGTCAGTGAACACAAAAAAAGAACAGGTTCCAATCTGATGACTGATCAGTGAAAAAAATTGAACGTGTAACGCACCCTGAAACCAGCATTAGGGTGCAGTCACATGGTGCGTTCTTGGTTAATTTTTAAACACACTGAAAATGCATGCGTTTTTACATGTTACCATGTGTTTAGCAGGTTTGAAATAATTTCTGGTAGTGTAAGCAGCAGTGTTAACATTAGTACAGCTCCTTACACTTCCAGAAATGAAGAAAAGCACATAGTTAACCTGCCGAAGTGCACCGTGTGCCCGCACCCCTGGGTAGGGAAGCTTTTTAGACATGTATTTTCAGTTTTGGTGATTGCTATAGAATTAAATACAAGCTCCTCTCTCTGTGATCAGTGAATAATAAGATAATGAATTTTGATAATGAATTTTTTTTTTTTAAATAAAACTAGTAAATTAATTTTAATTATTTATTCCCCTTATGAATGTGACCTTGGCACAAATCTAGAAATCTGAAAGGAAACCAGGATAACATTATTAATGGTTCAGCTAAGAATATAACAACTCGGGATCCCCAACTGAAGATTACTGCAAGACAAAGCAGTCTGACCGCACTGCTGGCATCTTCAATCAATACAGGATTACTTCATAGGAGCGGAATAACGGCCCTTTGGACTATAGATGCTCAGTATGAGGAGTGTGTGGTGCCAGGCAGTGTGCCCAGTATGAGGAGTGTGTGGTGCCAGGCAGTGTGCCCAGTATGAGGAGTGTGTGGTGCCAGGCAGTGTGTACCAGTATGCCCAGTATGAGGAGTGGGTGGTGCCAGGCAGTGTGTACCAGTATGCCCAGTATGAGGAGTGGGTGGTGCCAGGCAGTGTGTACCAGTGTGCCCAGTACGAGGAGTGGATGGCGCCACGCAGTGTGTACCAGTGTGCCCAGTATGAGGAGTGGGTGGTGCCAGGCAGTGTGCCCAGTATGAGGAGTGGGTGGTGCCAGGCAGTGTGTACCAGTGTGCCGAGTATAAGGAGTGGGTGGTGCCAGGCAGTGTGTACCAGTGTGCCGAGTATGAGGAGTGGGTGGTGCCAGGCAGTGTGTACCAGTGTGCCCAGTACGAGGAGTGGGTGGTGCCAGGCAGTGTGTACCAGTGTGCCCAGTACGAGGAGTGGGTGGCGCCAGGCAGTGTGTACCAGTGTGCCCAGTACGAGGAGTGGGTGGCGCCAGGCAGTGTGTACCAGTGTGCCCAGTACGAGGAGTGGGTGGCGCCAGGCAGTGTGTACCAGTGTGCCCAGTACGAGGAGTGGGTGGCGCCAGGCAGTGTGTACCAGTGTGCCCAGTACGAGGAGTGGGTGGCGCCAGGCAGTGTGTACCAGTGTGCCCAGTACGAGGAGTGGGTGGCGCCAGGCAGTGTGTACCAGTGTGCCCAGTACGAGGAGTGGGTGGCGCCAGGCAGTGTGTACCAGTGTGCCCAGTACGAGGAGTGGGTGGCGCCAGGCAGTGTGTACCAGTGTGCCCAGTACGAGGAGTGGGTGGCGCCAGGCAGTGTGTACCAGTGTGCCCAGTACGAGGAGTGTGTGGTGCCAGGCAGTGTGCCCAGTATGAGGAGTGGGTGGTGCCAGGCAGTGTGTACCAGTGTGCCCAGTATGAGGAGTGGGTGGTGCCAGGCAGTGTGTACCAGTGTGCCCAGTATGAGGAGTGTGTGGTGCCAGGCAGTGTGCCCAGTATGTGGAGTGTGTGGTGCCAGGCAGTGTGTACCAGTGTGCCCAGTATGAGGAGTGGGTGGTGCCAGGCAGTGTGTACCAGTGTGCCCAGTATGAGGAGTGGGTGGTGCCAGGCACTGTGTACCAGTGTGCCCAGTATGAGGAGTGGGTGGTGCCAGGCAGTGTGCCCAGAATGAGGAGTGGGTGGTGCCAGGCAGTATGTACCATTCAGTGTGTACCAGTGTGCCCAGTATGAGGAGTGGGTGGTGCCAGGCAGTGTGTACCAGTGTGCCCAGTATGAGTGGGTGGTGCCAGGCAGTGTGTACCAGTGTGCCCAGTATGAGGAGTGGGTGGTGCCAGGCAGTGTGCCCAGTATGAGGAGTGGGTGGTGCCAGGCAGTGTGCCCAGTATGAGGAGTGTGTGGTGCCAGGCAGTGTGTACCAGTGTGCCCAGTATGAGGAATGTGTGGTGCCAGGCAGTGTGTACCAGTGTGCCCAGTATGAGGAGTGGGTGGTGCCAGGCAGTGTGCCCAGTATGAGGAGTGGGTGGCGCCAGGCAGTCTGTCAGTGTTCCCAGTATGAGGAGTGTGTGGTGACACATACATTGTGCATTGCGTCTCTTCACTGGATATGGAGATAAAACCGCAGAGAGGGACCGTTCATTGCAGACCACATCAAAGGACGGTAGCAGCACTCCAGTATTTAGTGAAAAAAAAAAGAAGAATGTTCCTTTATTGCTGTGACATGGCATCCCAGCAATGTCTCGTCTTTGTCAAGCATTCAGTGCAGATTGATGCCTCAGGCTCTGCCATAAGCTATATGTTGAATTTTTTCCTATGAGTATGAAAAAATCCTAAAATGAAATCTACCATTAGAATCCATATTGATAAACCAGGGACACTTACTCACAGATCCAGGCACCGTGACTGTGGTCATCTTCTTATATTTGTTATCCCGGTTGATCCTGCCAGTAGTATATGCTTTTTAAAGATTAAGCCATGCATGTCTAAGTACTGACTTTTCTTTACGGTGAAACTGCAAAAGGCTCATTAAATCGGTTATGGTTATGGTCTCCTTCCTACTAAAATCAACTTTTAAAATGATGCTAATGAGGCAGAAGGACTCTGCGGGTTAAAACTGAGAAACTGTTATAAGTGCACAGGCTGTTACAATGAGAAGGAGCATTTCCCCTGCCGACTGTGTGGAGATTACAGCAGCCAGAGGAAGTGGTACTAGTGTAACAGCATGTGAAGCGGCAGCACAGAGGGGCTTCCTTCTGGCTCATTAGCATGATTTTAAAAGTTGATAAGGAATATAAGAAGATAACCACAGTCACGGTGCCTGGATCTATGAGTAAGTGTTTATCATTCTTGATTCTGGTGTATTTTTTTTACTTTTTTTTTTTTTTTTTTTTTTTTTATTATTAACAAATCTGTTTCCGCAACAAATCATCTTAAAGTTACATATTTTATATAACATTGTACTGTAAAATATCATCTTCATTAGTTCTAGTTGTACAATCTTAATCATTAATATCCTGTTTCATGTTTTAAAAAGCTGTTTTGTTTTCCTATTTTCCTTACCTTTAAAGGGATAACCGTTTTCTCAATTTTTTTCTAATATTGTAAAATTGTGTCTCCCCCTAATCATTTCATTACCTCTGTTGTCGATGAAAAATCCAGACACAGCTCCCACTGTTACAATTTACCCAATCACATAAGATCTCAGGAATCTAGAAGTACAGTGATACATTGCAACAAACCCTCAGCTTCCAGAAAGCTTTGGACAGAACCTGTTTTCATTCACTGACAGGGGTCTTGTAATGAATGAAACCACCCCACATGACGTTATCAGAATCACACTGTTACGTCTTGCATTATATTATACTAGTAATTAACCAGTACTGACCACTTCTTTCCAGGCATAAAGCGTTGCCATGGTTGCCGCCGTCCACCGGAAATGACGCGGACACGCAGCGCGTCACTTCCTGTCACTGGCTGTCAATAGTCACCCCGCGCGGTGGCTGCTGGGAGCAGAAGTTTTTGTGGCACAGTCACGTGGTCGGGCCCGGCTCCGCTCGGTCAGTCATGCTGGGAGTGCTGAGCAGTTTCCCGCCGCCCGCTGAGGGGGTGAGGCGGCTACAGCCCGGGACTGAGGCGGTGCTGAGCGGCCAGAAGCTGGGGAGCGGCACCCTGTACATAGCGGAGAGGTGAGTATCCCCTGCATTGTCCAATACACACCTTACCCGCGCTCCAGGAAAGCTGAGTGACTGCTCACGTGACTCTGCAGAGCTTATCACCCAGCTTTCCTTGGCTCCTGAGCGGCACCGTGCTCCACCTCTGTCCCGTTATGAGCATATTATAAGCATGACTGCACTACCAACATATTTGCTATACTCGGCACTGGGAAAGCTGGGTGACTGATCACGTGACTCTTCAGAGCTTATCACCCAGCTTTCCTTGGCTCCTGAGCGGCACCGTGCTCCACCTCTGTCCCGTTATGAGCATATTATAAGCATGACTGCACTGCCAACGTATTTGCTATACTGGGAAAGCTGAGTGACTGCGACATGTGGCATCTAAAATTTTGCCATCATTGTTTTTTTAACCAATAAATTAACAAATGATGAATAGAAAAGATGAGAAGCAACCGTAATTGACTCCAAGCTTTTCCAGGAACAGATAAGTAGTGACCGGAATGTAGTGTAGTGGTACATGCTCTCAATCACATGGCATCTTATTCTTGTCTTCTAGTCGGTTATCATGGCTGAATGGCTCTGGTCAGGGCTTCTCCTTGGAGTATCCCTCTATCAGCCTGCACGCCATCTCCAGGGACACCGCCGCCTATCCCGAGGAGCACCTCTATGTCATGGTGAACACCAAGCTGGCAGGTGAGGGGTGCAAGGTACTGGAAGTGTCCATAGAACTTCTGTGCACCAGCAGCAGAATAGTGAGTACAGCTCTGGAGTATAATACAGGATGTAACTCAGGATCAGTACAGGATAAGTAATGTCATGTATGTACACAGTGACTGCACCAGCAGCAGAATAGTGAGTGCAGCTCTGGGGTATAATACAGGATGTAACTCAGGATCAGCACAGGATAAGTAATGTCATGTATGTACAGTGACTGCACCAGCAGCAGAATAGTGAGTGCAGCTCTGGGGTATAATACAGGATGTAACTCAGGATCAGTACAGGATAAGTAATGTCATGTATGTACACAGTGACTGCACCAGCAGCAGAATAGTGAGTGCAGCTCTGGGGTATAATACAGGATGTAACTCAGGATCAGCACAGGATAAGTAATGTCATGTATGTACACAGTGACTGCACCAGCAGCAGAATAGTGAGTGCAGCTCTGGGGTATAATACAGGATGTAACTCAGGATCAGTACAGGATAAGTAATGTCATGTATGTACACAGTGACTGCACCAGCAGCAGAATAGTGAGTGCAGCTCTGGAGTATAATACAGGATGTAACTCAGGATCAGTACAGGATAAGTAATGTCATGTATGTACACAGTGACTGCACCAGCAGCAGAATAGTGAGTGCAGCTCTGGGGTATAATACAGGATGTAACTCAGGATCAGTACAGGATAAGTAATGTCATGTATGTACACAGTGACTGCACCAGCAGCAGAATAGTGAGTGCAGCTCTGTAGTATAATACAGGATGTAACTCAGGATCAGTAATGGATAAGTAATGTCATGTATGTACACAGTGACTGCACCAGCAGCAGAATAGTGAGTGCAGCTCTGGAGTATAATACAGAATGTTGTTCTGAATGTGTTTAATTCTATGCTTTGTGAATTTAGGTCAGACGTTTTGTTTGTTTTGCAGATAGTGATGCAAAAGAAGCGACGATGAAAGATGAGGAAGAAAATAATGGAGCGGAAGAGGAGAGTGACGACGATGATGACGACGATCAGCCCATCACAGAGATCCGTTTTGTTCCAGAGAATAAATCTGACTGTACGCATCTTATTGTTGGACTTTGGATCTTGTGCTGTGTTCCTGCCTTATACATGATCTCTGTTTCCTCTCTCTTCCAGTGGGGGAGATGTTTTCGGCCATGTGTGACTGCCAGGCCCTGCACCCGGATCCAGAGGATGAGGATTCGGATGATGATTTTGAAGGAGAAGAATATGACGTGGAGGCACATGGTGAGCGCCCCCTGTCTTCTATTTTCTTATTTTTACAAATTATGTCTCCCTGCTTTCAAATTCCGGTAACTGTATATTCACGTTTAATAATTTACTAAACGCTTTAGAGTATAGAGAAAGCACATGACTTTATAATACAGCAGACATCTGCCATGTAGGGAGTCTGCGTTCCCTCTTCTTGTGTGTTGATGACCAGAAGTGGTGATTGATACAGTTGTCATGGACTTGGTGATAACATTATGTGAATGTGAACCCTCTCAGGCTTTGTATATATGTACGTTATTCTCTGTGTGTCTTGTCCGCAGCATTATCCTGTCTGTAGTTGTTCACGTCCCAGCTCTCACCTCCAGATGTCTTGCACTTTATCCACTTTACTAAATAGGCTTAGCGCAGTGATGGGCTGATCTGCTTTTAATTGGGATCTATATAATATTATGCATTAATAGAGCAAAGTGGAGTGATGTGGAGGCAGCCATGTAGTAAGCAAATATAAGATACAATACAGCCATGAAAGGTATCTTGTGTTTCCTGCAGAACAAGGACTAGGCGACGTCCCTACGTTTTATACCTACGAGGAAGGCTTGTCCCATCTCACCTCTGAAGGTCAGGCTACCCTGGAGAGGTTAGAAGGCATGCTGGCCAACTCCATTGCCAACCAGCACACCATGGCCGGGGTCCGTACCGAAGGCTCTGCTGCGGATTATGAAGGTAATGATGGGACTATGGGTAGTCGGGCAGAACCATACTAGGGAGCATTGATGGGTTAACATGGCTGTCAACAGTTGCAAGTTAGCTGAGAACACTGACCTGTCTTGTTACTGTTAGATTGCAATGTATTGGAGAACATACAGCAACCACTTAGACATAAGGTTATAGTCTTCAGCTGTTTGCATCAGTTATTTTGAGATCAAACCGGGCGAGACAACTACTTGGGTAAGATATAATGAAAATTTGTTCACTTCTGGTATTGTCTCATAAAAAAACTTCAACCAACTGAAGACTTGACAAAGATAATGACTGTACCAAATTCCACTGGAACTGATGAGCATTGTATCATCAGTTTTGGGCTCCCTTCAGACCAATGTATCGTATGCCTGGACCGGGACTTGAGCATAAAATGTAGCCGGCTGGAGAAGGGTTTGGGTGAGTGCTCCTTTCCATATGGAGCCATGCAGTCTGGTCGTACATACGGCAGAAGATTGAACATGCTCTATATTCTGCCAACTGTATGGTCCAGTGGGCGTTACAGCCATACAAATAGATGGCCATATTGCCCATTCAAGTGAATGTGGCCGTGTGCTGCCCATACTGAAACCGTATGATGGGTTTAGCAGACTGCTGTATTCTGTATTAGTCTGAAAGCATCTTATTCTGTGGTTTGATGAAGTGCACACAGTAATCTCTGGTTGGATTTTCTAGATGGCATGGATGTGGAGGCTGCAGCCACCGAGGCCGGACAGTTTGAAGATGCAGATGTTGACCACTGATTGCTTTATGTAAGTAGGACACTAGCGGAGACACATCCAGTTATGTTATCTACTTCAGATCCTCAACAAGACGAGAACCTTGGTTACCAAAAAATCTTTTCAATGTAGCATCATGGGACAAACCAGGGAGATCCCCCTCCTCTGTTACATGTAGCCATCACCTATCTTCCTCTTATTAACCAAATCCTACACGTTTTGGAGATCACATGTGCATTTTTTCTGTGTGCTGCTCTTTTCCACATGTGTATGAGCTCAACTCCATCCTAGTCAGCATAATGTGAAATACACTTCAAGAATCAAATGAATATGACCCTGAAATGTTTGTCTGGCCTCTAGGACATGTAGCTGTTCTGGCAATGGTAGGGAACCTTCTGGTACATTCACTTCATTATGAGAATATCCTAGCGGGGGGGGGGCTTTATTTTCTTGGATGTCCTGTTAAAGTGAATGGAGAGAGCTGCACTTTGGCACCAGCCTTGTTGTGGGGTTGAGCTGAATCATACAGGGCGTCTACCACATCCTCAAGCATTCTAGTCAGCTGACATCATGTTATAGAGAAATGCGTTGTGATTTCTGTCCACTATGCCATATCTGAGAGATCTTACCTTTGCTGTATCCTTCTACAGGTGCAAAAGTTATCGCCATGGACGTCTCCAGTCACTGTGTGCCGCCTACACATCATCATTTCATTAACTTTAGTCATTCCAGGGATAGTCCTCATCGTGGACGCGCCGCTCCGACAATTACGCAACTATTTTATTTTTCGAATTAAACTAACCGCAGCTGCCAAGTGCAGACCCCGGGCTCTCAGAGGTCCCGGGTCAGAACCCTCAGCTAGGTACCGTAGAGCACTAGGACCTTCGTCTCCAGTCTTCTTGTGCTGGATTTTCTGCTTTTGTTTTTTGGATAATCCGCTGGACCTTTCTAATTTGGAAATTTGTAACACCCCCCCCTCTGTCCATTTCATAGAAATTTGGACTGAAGACAGTGAGCACTTATTAGAACTTGGCAGTATTTGTAGGGCTTAATATTGTCTAATAAACTAGGGTTTTTGTATCAAGTGGTGCAGTGTCTCCTTGTGATTGATGTCTAAAATCTGTGGTTTTCCATACCTCCTATGTGATGTCTAGCAGATATTTACAGGCTGTTACCTAGACACTTGGAAGCGTCTACCTGTTGGTAAACTTATGCTTGGGGTTGTGGTTTAATAACACATGACTCAACCTTTTGCTGCTCAGAAGGGGAGCTCATTATATCTATTTCCACTTCCCTTTGATTATCCCTGTGTGATAGTTTTCTGTGCAAAGCTAAAAGCAGCTCATCAATATGCGGACAGTGTTTGGAACATGACCGGTGTCTCCTCCCTCCTTGGATTCTTTTTTTTCATAGAAACAGAATTAAATAGACCCTGTATACAAATGATGAGAGCAGAGGTGTGGGGTCAGGGTGATGGGCTATGGAGAAACGTCATCCTTTACAATGAAACGGTGCCCTCTATGGACAGTGTGTGACTGCATGAATGAGACGGTAACTACCTTCACACTGCATTGCTATGAAAACACATCTATAGACCTCTAGCCACCCACTGGAGGGCAACTCAATGAATGTAGATTGCAGACTTCCAGTCCCATCAGATTGAAAGTCACATTTACACTACACGTGACCACTGAGCCAGTATATTCTGATGCTCAGGTGGACATACAAATTCACTGGCCCACTATGTGCCGGGTGCAGCAGGTTATTTAATACTGGTGCACGTTCTTTATTAATCTGGTGCACCCTACCCTGCTTGTGAAGTGTGCACCATCTTTTTTTTTGCACTTTTAACATACAGTGTGTGACACAAATCTATAATAAAGAGGTATAATGTGGCTCATGGTCTGAATTGGCACCGTTATGCCCCTGACCACACAAACGTCACAGAGCAGTGAGAGTGCCTACTGCTGGCTACGATAGAAAGATGTCAGGACACACAGGACATGGCAGCTCGCTGTGTATAGGGGGTGTAGTCACAGAGGGGTCAGAGCGCCCATGCTGACCCCTGACCACTGCTGGCTATGATAGAAAGGTGTCAGGACACACAGGACATGGCAGCTCGCTGTGTATGGGGGTGTAGTCACAGAGGGGTCAGAGCGCCCATGCTGACCCCTGACCACTGCTGGATATGATAGAAAGGTGTCAGGACACACAGGACATGGCAGCTCGCTGTGTATGGGGGGTGTAGTCACAGAGGGGTCAGAGCACCCATGCTGACCCCTGACCACTGCTGGCTATGATAGAAAGGTGTCAGGACACACAGGACATGGCAGCTCGCTGTGTATGGGGGTGTGGTCACAGAGGGGTCAGAGCACTCATGCTGACCACTGCTGGCTATGATAGAAAGGAGTCAGGACACACAGGACATGGCAGCTCGCTGTGTATGGGGGTGTGGTCACAGAGGGGTCAGAGCACTCATGCTGACCCCTGACCTCTGCTGGCTATGATAGAAAGGTGTCAGGACACACAGAACATATGTCAAAGAGAAGAAACTTCACGCTTACAGGAGGTTTTCATTTTATGGCTATTCTGTGTACAGAGGCGACTAATCCAACATTGCTACAATCCTTGTCAGACATTCATATACATATCTAATATCAGTCAGTATCCTATAAGTATCCTAGCAGCATTTTGTCTGGTACCAAAAAAATTAAATAAAAATCAGCAATTTGTTAAGGGGAGGGGACATATCAATAAACACTGCATACTATTCATAGTAAATTAGAGGTAAAATTGCATCTCTCAGGGTGCAGAGGTAGTACAGGTCATATCTGCTATAAGTGAGATGAAATTTGTCTCCTAGAATAATCATGGCCTGCTAAATTTTTCTAAAATAATAGTAGCAGCCATCTCAACCAATCAGAGTTCATTTTGCATTTGTAGAACTGCTCTGGGAAAGTGAAAGCAGTTCTGTGATTGGTTGCTATGGGCTACAGTAATACTATTAGTGTTGAAGTAGTTGACCTTATTTTATGATGCGGTTATTTATGTGAAATAATTATTATTTGCCCTTGTGATGTTTTTTTTTTTTTTACTGAAGGTCACTCCACAATTCAACCCTAAAAGGGGTTGTCCAGTTTTGATAGAAGTGTCCTCCAATAATGTCCCACCTGTCGAAGATGAACAGAGCTGCAATACTACACACGACCTTTGGTTAGGTGTGGTGCTGTTTTTGGAAGAAAATTAGTGTTGCTCATCCTAGATAACCGCTCTCCATAAGAGGATCCAAAAAGACAAACAAACCTAAAAATGTCATTGCACACTAGGCACAGTATATACCTTTAGGTCACATGACCTAGTCATGGTATATAGCTCTGGATCACCCTATACTAGGCATTGTATATACTACTGGATCACCGCATACTAGGCATTGTATATACTACTGGATCACCCCATACTAGGCATTGTATATACTACTGGATCACCCCATACTTGTCATTGTATATACTACTGGATCACCTCATACTAGGCATTGTATATACTACTGGATAACCCTATACATGTCATTGTATATACTACTGGATCACCTCATACTAGGCATTGTATATACTACTGGATCACCCCATACTAGGCATTGTATATACTACTGGATTACCTCATACTAGGCATTGTATATACTACTGGATAACCCTATACATGTCATTGTATATACTACTGGATCACCTCATACTAGGCATTGTATATACTACTGGATCACCCCATACTAGGCATTGTATATACTACTGGATCACCCCATACTAGGCATTGTATATACTACTGGATCACCCCATACTAGGCATTGTATATACTACTGGATCACCCCATACTAGGCATTGTATATACTACTGGATCACCCTATACTTGTCATTGTATACACTACTGGATCACCCCATACTAGACATTGTATAAACTACTGGATCACCCCATACTAGGCATTGTATATACTACTGGATCACCCCATACTAGGCATTGTATATACTACTGGATCACCTCATACTAGGCATTGTATATACTACTGGATCACCTCATACTAGGCATTGTATATACTACTGGATCACCTCATACTAGGCACTGTATATACTACTGGATCACCCCATACTAGGCATTGTATATACTACTGGATCACCTCATACTAGGCATTGTATATACTACTGGATCACCCCATACTAGGCATTGTATATACTACTGGATCACCCCATACTAGGCATTGTATATACTACTGGATCACCTCATACTAGGCATTGTATATACTACTGGATCACCCCATACTAGGCATTGTATATACTACTGGATCACCTCATACTAGGCATTGTATATACTACTGGATCACCCCATACTAGGCATTGTATATACTACTGGATCACCCCATACTAGGCATTGTATATACTACTGGATCACCCCATACTAGGCATTATATATACTACTGCATCACCCCATACTAGGCATTGTATATACTACTGGATCACCTCATACTTGTCATTGTATATACTACTGGATCACCCTATACTAGGCATTGTATATACTACTGGATCACCTCATACTAGGCATTGTATATACTACTGGATCACCCCATACTAGGCATTGTATATACTACTGGATCACCCCATACTAGGCATTGTATATACTACTGCATCACCCCATACTAGGCATTGTATATACTACTGGATCACCTCATACTTGTCATTGTATATACTACTGGATCACCCTATACTAGGCATTGTATATACTACTGGATCACCTCATACTTGTCATTGTATATACTACTGGATCACCCTATACTAGGCATTGTATATACTACTGGATCACCCTATACTTGGCATTGTATATACTACTGGATCACCCCATACTAGGCATTGTATATACTACTGGATCACCCCATACTAGGCATTGTATATACTACTGGATCACCCCATACTAGGCATTGTATATACTACTGGATCACCTCATACTTGTCATTGTATATACTACTGGATCACCTCATACTAGGCATTGTATATACTACTGGATCACCCTATACTAGGCATTGTATATACTACTGGATCACCCCATACTAGGCATTGTATATACTACTGGATCACCTCATACTTGTCATTGTATATACTACTGGATCACCTCATACTAGGCATTGTATATACTACTGGATCACCCCATACTAGGCATTGTATATACTACTGGATCACCTCATACTTGTCATTGTATATACTACTGGATCACCCTATACTAGGCATTGTATATACTACTGGATCACCCCATACTAGGCATTGTATATACTACTGGATCACCTCATACTTGTCATTGTATATACTACTGGATCACCTCATACTAGGCATTGTATATACTACTGGATCACCCCATACTAGGCATTGTATATACTACTGGATCACCTCATACTTGTCATTGTATATACTACTGGATCACCCTATACTAGGCATTGTATATACTACTGGATCACCCTATACTTGGCATTGTATATACTACTGGATCACCCTATACTAGGCATTGTATATACTACTGGATCACCTCATACTAGGCATTGTATATACTACTGGATCACCTCATACTAGGCATTGTATATACTACTGGATCACCTCATACTAGGCATTGTATATACTACTGCATCACCCCATACTAGGCATTGTATATACTACTGGATCACCCCATACTAGGCATTGTATATACTACTGGATCACCTCATACTAGGCATTGTATATACTACTGGATCACCTCATACTAGGCATTGTATATACTACTGGATCACCCCATACTAGGCATTGTATATACTACTGGATCACCCCATACTTGTCATTGTATATACTACTGGATCACCCCATACTAGGCATTGTATATACTACTGGATCACCCCATACTAGGCATTATATATACTACTGCATCACCCCATACTAGGCATTGTATATACTACTGGATCACCTCATACTTGTCATTGTATATACTACTGGATCACCCTATACTAGGCATTGTATATACTACTGGATCACCTCATACTTGTCATTGTATATACTACTGGATCACCCTATACTAGGCATTGTATATACTACTGGATCACCCTATACTTGGCATTGTATATACTACTGGATCACCCCATACTAGGCATTGTATATACTACTGGATCACCCCATACTAGGCATTGTATATACTACTGGATCACCCCATACTAGGCATTGTATATACTACTGGATCACCCCATACTAGGCATTGTATATACTACTGGATCACCCCATACTTGGCATTGTATATACTACTGGATCACCCCATACTAGGCATTGTATATACTACTGGATCACCCCATACTAGGCATTGTATATACTACTGGATCACCTCATACTTGTCATTGTATATACTACTGGATCACCCTATACTAGGCATTGTATATACTACTGGATCACCTCATACTTGTCATTGTATATACTACTGGATCACCCTACACTAGGCATTGTATATACTACTGGATCACCCTATACTTGGCATTGTATATACTACTGGATCACCCCATACTAGGCATTGTATATACTACTGGATCACCCCATACTAGGCATTGTATATACTACTGGATCACCCCATACTTGTCATTGTATATACTACTGGATCACCCCATACTAGGCATTGTATATACTACTGGATCACCCCATACTAGGCATTGTATATACTACTGGATCACCCCATACTAGGCATTGTATATACTACTGGATCACCCCATACTTGTCATTGTATATACTACTGGATCACCCTATACTTGTCATTGTATATAGTACTGGATCACCCTATACTAGGCATTGTATATACTACTGGATCACCCCATACTAGGCATTGTATATACTACTGGATCACCCTATACTAGGCATTGTATATACTACTGGATCACCCCATACTAGGCATTGTATATAGTACTGGATCACCCTATACTAGGCATTGTATATACTACTGGATCACCCCATACTAGGCATTGTATATACTACTGGATCACCCCATACTTGTCATTGTATATACTACTGGATCACCCTATACTTGTCATTGTATATAGTACTGGATCACCCTATACTAGGCATTGTATATACTACTGGATCACCCCATACTAGGCATTGTATATACTACTGGATCACCCTATACTAGGCATTGTATATACTACTGGATCACCCCATACTAGGCATTGTATATACTACTGGATCACCCTATACTAGGCATTGTATATACTACTGGATCACCTCATACTAGGCATTGTATATACTACTGGATCACTCCATACTAGGCATTGTATATACTACTGGATCACCTCATACTAGGCATTGTATATACTACTGGATCACCTCATACTAGGCATTGTATATACTACTGGATCTCCTCATACTAGGCATTGTATATACTACTGGATCACCCGATACTAGGCATTGTATATACTACTGGATCACCCCATACTAGGCATTGTATATACTACTGCATCACCCCATACTAGGCATTGTATATACTACTGGATCACCCCATACTCGTCATTGTATATACTACTGGATCACCCCATACTTGTCATTGTATATACTACTGGATCTCCTCATACTAGGCATTGTATATACTACTGGATCACCTCATACTAGGCATTGTATATACTACTGGATCACCTCATACTAGGCATTGTATATACTACTGGATCACCCCATACTCGTCATTGTATATACTACTGGATCACCCCATACTAGGCATTGTATATACTACTGGATCACCCCATACTTGTCATTGTATATACTACTGGATCACCTCATACTAGGCATTGTATATACTACTGGATCACCTCATACTAGGCATTGTATATACTACTGGATCACCCCTTACTCGTCATTGTATATACTACTGGATCTCCTCATACTAGGCATTGTATATACTACTGGATCACCCCATACTAGGCATTGTATATACTACTGGATCACCCCATACTAGGCATTGTATATACTACTGGATCACCCTATACCTGTCATTGTATATACTACTGGATCACCCCATACTAGGCATTGTATATACTACTGGATCACCCCATACTTGTCATTGTATATACTACTGGATTACCTCATACTAGGCATTGTATATACTACTGGATCACCCCATACTTGTCATTGTATATACTACTGGATTACCTCATACTAGACATTGTATATACTACTGGATCACCCCATACTAGGCATTGTATATACTACTGGATCTCCTCATACTAGGCATTGTATATACTACTGGATCACCCCATGCTAGGCATTGTATATACTACTGGATCACCCTATACTAAGCAAGGTATATACCACTGGTTTAACATACATTGGGCATAGTATATGCTACTGGATTATCAGATGCTTAACACAGTATATACCATTAAGTTACATAAAGTTATCTTAGTATATACCACTCCATCAACATACATTGGGCATAGTATATACTGCTGGATCATCAAATACTAGAAACAGTATATACCACTACATGTACATGTACTAGTCAAGGTATATACCAATTAATCACAAGCTACAAGACCTTTTCTTAGTATATACTACTGGGTCACCAGACTTTGGATCACCAACTAATAGGCACTTTGTGTTCATTAGGTTTCAAAGAACCAGACACATTCACATTGGGCCCCCAGTATTGGGGACACTGTATAGCATTTGGCCAACTGAGACAGCTTGAGATACTACCGTCCCAACCTGGTATGAGATGTATGCGGCTAGTCTTGGGAATTGCAAACTACATTGTGCTTTCCATGGGTGAGGTGTTTACCACTGTACCACCAGGACTAAGTTATAGTATATACCATTTCCTCACCTGAGACTGGAATATGTGGGTAGGGATGAATCTGCTATGAATTGGGCACATTGCACCCCACCGGGTCTAACTATACTCAACATACCACGAGGACACCAGGGCACCTGTATCTCTGCAGGTAACATACCACTAGTAAGAGTAGCCATCAGTTTGGCTTAGGGCTACATGTCACATCCTTGTCTACAGTCAGATTGACCCTGTACATGCACATTAAGATACCCCAATGGGGGTGAATGTAAGTCTCCCACTCCTTACGCACAGACTTGGAATTAAGGCTCGGTTCCTGCCTGGTCCATGGAGTAGAAAGTGTTAACAGGAGCAGCACTTGTATCACCACTGGTGGCACCCACTGATATGGGAACCCATAGCGCCCGCCAAGGCCTTCACAGCAAATATTGAGGTAAAAAAGTACAATCTAAAATAAATTCCATAAAAGATGAGATTGCATCGTATCAGCCAGCGACCGCAGAGGTTGTTATCAGGATTTTGTGGTGTGACCCCAGGATCCGCTGATCTTCTAGTCGCTCTTGACGTGATAAGGAGAAGCTTTGTCCTGCTTTATTTTGGGAATGCCACGTTCCAGTATGACGATGGAGAAAACCATTCCTGGAAATGGAGAAGATTATGTCAAAATGGAGGCTTAAAAGTGTTACAGCTAGCCAATCCGAAGTAAGCATCCATCTCCTACTTGCAATGTTATGGGGGCACTGTGTCGTTGTGTCTGTTATGGGGATACTGTGTGGTTGTGTATGCTATAGGGGTACTGTGTGGTTGTGTTATGGGGGCATTGTGTGGTTGTGTTATGGGGGCATTGTGTGGTTGTGGATGTCATAGAGGCACTGTATGGTTGTGGATGTTATGGGGGCACTGCATGGTTACATTAGTTATGGGGGTACTGTTGTTTGTGTCTGTTATGGGGCACTGCGTGGTTATAGTGGTTATGGGGGCACTATGTGTTTGCCTCTGTTATGGGGCATTGTGTGGTTGTGGATGTTATGGGGGCACTGTGTAGTTGGGTCTGTTATGGGGGCACTGTGTGGTTGTGTCTGTGTTAAGGTAAACCTGCTGATAGATCAAATCCTGTCATTTCTACTTGTTCTATATTCCTAAAATCATTGTAACAGAGACTTCATTATAAGATGGCGCCGGCATCGTGATCATAATGAAAACAATTAAGGCTAAAGAATGTCAACAAGACCTCAATCCTGACGTCAATAAGCAACAGCAAGGAAGTTCTCCAATCAAGAGACGACACGAGCTGGGAATTCTCCGCCCCTTCTGCTTCTTCCATAATTTCTATATAGTTTTGTGAAACCAAATAAAGTTCTAGCAGTGCAGATTTGCCATGGCCATGATCGCATGAGTGAGATTTAAATCAGCAAATGTGTCTGAATTAATTTCTTACGATGTGCACGCATGCTTATTGATTAGAAACACGCAGCCAACGCACACTAAAAGAGGATGTCTTGAATCCTACCCTAACATTGGAGGCACTGCTGAGATTTCGCGATCAGGATGACCAGGACGCCCCCTCGTTCCAGCACCGTTTGCAGCCTCGGGGTCACCACTTCCCGACTGGGTCTGATCAGCCCACGATCACGGTAAGTTTCAGATAACATATGTTAACCTGTGACTTGCCTGTGACTCGGGGAGTGGTGATACCTGTGGCTGTAGACAGCTGGGATTGGAGGGTAAATATGTATAGCCACCTGGTGTCCTGCATCGGGGTCTGAATTGTTATATAGCTCTGTATGAGAAGTGCCTTGGCTGCTGTGTGTATGCGCTTTGCTGAGCCAGAACAGAAAGGGAGGGGGGGGACGTTCGAAGTTCATATAGAGAGGAGTATAGCGAAGCCGCAGTGAAGATCAGACATATGGCCGTTAGAATTAGGAGAAAAAGGACGGATGTCTGCACACAGACATAGGCCGCCAGAATAAGGAGAAAAAGGACGGATGTTTGCCCGCCAAACATAGGCCGCCAGAATAGGAGAACGGGTAAAGAACGGGTGTCTGGGGATTTGACAGGAATTAGGAGAAAAAGGGAGATCGTTAAGCGGGGACCTTCTGATAAACCTCTAACCGACACGCAGTGAGCTAAGTCTCTATAACTGGTGATCGGGGAGCTTGAAGGTCAGACCTTCTGATAAACCTCTAACCGACACGCAGTGAGTTAAGTCTCTATAACTGGTGATCGGGGAGCTTGAAGGTCAACCCTTAAGCCGTGAGCAGCTGCACGGTAAGGGTCTCAGACAAATTATGCTGCGGTTTCGGAATAGAAAGGACGTCCTCCCAGAGGGAACCACTGGTGCGCTAGCGATAGTTCAGTGCAAAGAAGGGAAAAATGAGGTAGACAGAAGATTGGCTTGATGTAAGTAGAGAGAAGGTTGTTGAGTCAAGTAGGATGAATTAAGTTGGACTGCAATTTGATTTAATGGAACAGGTTTGCGGTGAAATAAAAAGTAATAATGAAGGTTTGAGAGTTTTGGGATGTGTTAGAGGATCTGATGATTGTACAACTTGTAAACATGCAAACAGACTCTGAGAACCTCTAACTTTGACTGACGGACCAGGACAGAGTGACAGGGATCCTTCAGAGTGCCGTTTAAGAAAGAGACAGGTGATAAGGGACATTTAAAAGTTTTTGATGTGGAAAGAATTTGAGAAAAAGAGATTCAATTATATTTTCCTTGGAGTGAAAAATGGCCCCTGTAATCCAGACTCCACCCCTGTATCTGGTGGTTAGAGAAGATGACACGCCCTACCATTCTTCAGTGGCGGCCATCTTAAAAAACAGTTTATTTCTCAGTGGCGGCCATTTTATATTCCCTTCAAGTCCCTGAAAGTTGATTGCTGTTGGCAGCCATAAAAGCTGTTGATAATAGCTGACAATGCTTCGGGCGTCTGCTAGGGGTCTTGGAGTGTGAGAGGTTGTTTGATTATTATTAAAATTTATTGATCCCGACAATTAGAGAAAAATTACTATAAAAAGTGTTGCAATGTCTCTGGTACCTGCTTTCTGGCGTTTAAGGGGTTAACAGAAGGGTGGGGGCTGTTGGAGCTGCGTTTTGTTTTGTGAAGACATGTACATGGCCTTGACGCTGAAGTTCTCCAAAAATCTAGGGCTCTGTCTGAGCTGTGTTATCACTTTGTGTTCTGTTCTGACCTTGACGCTACAGTAAGCTGAAGTTGTTTACAGAAGGGGGCAGATCGCTGCATTTAGACTTCTCCCTGACAATCTAAAAAAGACTTGAAGGAGTTTATTTGGTTGTGGAACAAGAATACAGTATGATGTGAAGTCCTCCTGTGTACCCCATGAACAGACTAAGCAAGAACAAGCCCCCCAACTGTATTACAGAGCCTATGACTGACTTTTATTCCTTTTATGACTAAAAAAAACAAAAAAAAACAAAAAAAAAAACAACATAAGTGTACCTGGATTTTGTTGAGATGTTAGAGTCTGGCTAGAAGTTTATAGATAGTTAAGAGAATCCTATATGTCTGGATGAGATAAAGCGGAGACGCACACGGTAATGGAAGATTCCCATGGGAACGGTTTGCAGCTTTGGGAAACATGGGGAATGACCTGACAGTGTAGTGTAGTGGGTTGTTACCAAAGGTGTTAACGGACTGGAGACATCTCTACCAGATTTGCGTATACAGGGATTGATAAGATTGTGACTGAAAGCCAGAGGGAAACAGAGACCAGTTTCACAGACCACGGCAAAGTGACACTGACAACATTTCCAATAGTCTCAACCGACCGACCCAAGTGGGCGTGTTTTCGACTGTGGGGAAGAGACATTACTATAGTGAGTGGCGGAGACACCCCCAACAGGGCAGGACAAGGGGTGGTGGTTATGGACAAGGATGTCAGCGAGAACAGTCCCCCTTCTGAACGGCCCCCCCAAACAGAGTTAGTGCCTTTCATTGTAAAACTGATGTGTGACTCTCCTCTGCTAGTCCGATGATGATTTTAGCCCATTCCCGGTCAAGGAAAAGACCCAGAAAGAACAGCTGGATACATGTAGGATGGTCTATGACCTCCAAGCTGCCAATGAGTGTACTTAAGCCCAGTGGTCCCTAGCCCAAACTGGCAGCAGTCCCTGAGAGTGACATATTATTCACTGTTATTGATTTGGCAAATGTTTTACTCTCTGTGCCCCTACATGAAGATTGCCAGGACCTATTTTCCTTTACCAGTGTAGTATTCCAGTATACCTGATGTAGATTCCCACAAGGGGGGTAAAACTCACCCAGCCAATACCCCACGGCCCTACAGGGAGTAGACTGGCAGACTAGCCCCTTACTGGATGTTCTCCTTTCCAGTATGCGGAGGACCTACTGTTTTTGTTTGCCAGGATGCATTTATTGACCTTATGTGTTTTCTGTTCCAGAAGGGTTACAAGGTTTCCAGAGACAAACTCCGGTATTGCCAGGAGAAGGTGGTCTTCCTAGGCCACTGCTTCTCAGCCACAGGCAGACACCTGACAGAGGAAAGAAAGCTGGCAGTCCAGAATATGCCCCTGCCCTGAGGCCCTAAGCCTCTTCACATGATTCTAGGACTGGCCAGCTCCTGCAGGCCTGGGATAAGGTCTGCTGCCTCCAGCCCGATGTTGCCCCTTTCTGACTGCATTGCCTCTTCCCCATTTGCCCTTAGTCAGGAGGCAATTGATGCATTCCATAGCCTTAAGCTGGCAAATCCTGTCTGCCCCGGCCCTAGGCACATGTCACTGAACCATTTATTTTATTTTGCACTGAGTATATAAGCCACAGGTTTCTTGGCCCAGGAACGTGGTGGCCTCCCCAATGGCCCATTATTAGGCCCGGTTAGACTCAGTCGTGAGGGGAGCCCCTCATTTGTTAGTAGCTGCAGCCAGCAATCTGCTCAGCAAGGCCAGTGAGTTGATCCTAGACCCTAGACCACTCAGTTACAGTGCAAACCCCACATACCTTGCACAGTGTCCTCACCCAAGTCCAGCCCAAGCATCTGAGCAAAGGCTAGACAGCTCAGACTCCAGTGTGCACTCCTGATGCCCCAGGATACACTCATAAGGTGCACAGCTCTGAATCCTTCATTTGGCGTATCACCAGTCGTCCAGGATTCAGAGAGGGGGGAGAGAAGGGTGATTAACCCAGATGTTGAGTTTTATTTCTCATAGATGGCTCCAGGTCTGCAGGAGAAGACAGACGGTTCTACACTGGATATACAGTGGTCCGTGGCGCACATGAGGTAGTACAAGCAGAACCACTCCCTCCACACAGGTCAGCGCAGGAGGTGAAGTGACGGCACTCAGGGAAGTGCTACAGCTGGTAAAAGGGCAAATATCTATACTCAAGGTATAGTTCTGGGGTCTAAACACGACTATGAACCCATATGGAAGGCTAGAGATTTCCTCACCTCTGCAGGGACCCCCTTTAAGCATGGCACGCTGGTTAAAGAGCTCATGGATGCTCTCTTACTTCCACAAGAGGTGGGGATAATAAAAGTAAAAGCACACACAATTTGGTAACTCCACAAGCCAAGGGCAGGTATGTGGCTGACGGGATGGCAATGGCAGATGCACAGATGGAGCCCAGAGACTGTCCTGAAGTCTCAGCTGTGAGTTCTGAGCTAAAAGTTTGATCCACAGGTGTTCCAGTCCCTGGTGGCCCGAGTGTCATCAGAAGTGAAGGGAGTGTGGAGGAAAGCTGGAGCCCAGATGCCGATGGGACCTGGATGCTGGGAGAGAGGGTGTGCCTGGCCGGAGCCCTGCACCCGACAGTAAGTCAAGTAGCCCACGGACACACACACATATCCAAAATGGCCATGCTAGTGCTCATAAACTACCAGTGGTTTGCCCCGGCATTACTACCCCTGTCACTAGACTAGTGAAAGCCTGTATAGTCTGTGCCCACCACAGCCCGGGTAAGGTGGAAAAGACCCCACAGAAGGTGACACCTAAGCTGCTGTATCCCTTCCAGAGACTGCAGATGGATTTTATCCAGCTATCAAAAAGTGGTACATAGGAGTACGTGCCTGTGTGCATTGATCTCTTTCCAGGGTGGCCAGAAGCTTCTCCCATGACCAAGGCTACTGCCAGAGCTGAGGTAAAGAAGGTGGTGAGTGAGATTTTTCTGCAGGTTTGGACTTCCAGAGACCATAGAGTCCGGTCGCAGAACCCACTTCACTGGACAGGTAAAGACCTGAAACCTTGTCCCTCCTGGGTGTAGAACAGGCCCTGCACACCCCATACCCTTCCCAAGTTGGTGGTGCGTTTGAGATACTTTAAACAGCACTCTTAAGTTAGAGATCCGGGAGGCCATGGAAGAAACAGGGAAACCATGGTGCGAGTGCTTTCCTGCTGCCCACCATTCAGTTAGGACCACACCCAACAGAAATATGGGATTGTCCCCCTTTGAAGTACTTTTTGGCTGTGCACCCAGACTAGGCCCCTACTTCCCACAGACCCTAGAGATGATGGCAGGGAACCAGGTGGAACATGCCACAGTTGAGCCAGGCCTTGAAAAAGGTTGGCAAAAGTGTTTCTGATTCCTTTTTCAAATGCAGACAGAGAGCTCAGGATGCATAACCTGAAGCCTGGAGACTACGTGGTGGTGAAGAGACACCAGAGAGAGAGTCTTTAGCCTCGCTATGATGGTCCTTTCCAAGTCCTGCTGACCAGTGCCACGTCTGTGAAGCTAGAGGGAAGTCAGCACGCTTCCACGCTTTCTATTGCAGATTAACCTATTCTTCTTGCTAGCTGGTTTCTTCTGACTGACTGTATGCTCAGGGACACCCCAACCATGACTATCACTGTATCTATAGGGGTGACCAGGATGCCCCCAGGGTAGGAGACTTTACCTACGGTTGGTGCAACAAGACAATGACCTTCTATAACACTGACAGCACAGGTAACCCTGTATAGCAGTGTCTGATGTGTACAGGATTTGGGGGGATAGGAGAGTTAGGTTAGGCCTAGAGGCTGGGAAGGTGAGTGTACGGTGATAAGACTTGTGCATTCCTTCCTCGTGATCCCCAGGGATAAGGTTGATCAGACACATAAGAAAAGGTAGAGAATCCCAAAGGATTCTGGAGGTCTGAGAGAAGCACCTAGATGACAACGTTTATACAGATACGGTGGGAGCACCAAGGGGGGTCCCAGATGAGTACAAGGCCCACAATCAGATATGGACAGGTATTCCCCATGACAGATCATTATTCCCCAGATAGCTATGAGCAAAGAGGTTTGTTGGGTTAACTGTTTTTATTGTAATCAACAGAGATTTGTGAATTATATCCGAGATGCTTTCCGAGAACCGCATGATTTTGGACATGACCCTTGCTGAGAAGGGAGGAGTCTGTAAGATGATGGGAGTGACTTGTTGCATGTACATCCCGGATGACATCGCCCCCTATGGATCGATTACCCATGCTCTTGAAAAGATTGAAGGACTGTCCAGGGAACCCAAGAGAAACTCGGAAGTGGACGCTATATCCTTCACTTTGTAGTTGGGGGATTGGAAGGGTTTCCTGTAAGTGGGGGTGATATTGGGGATTGTGATTTTGCTCTTGTCACTTATTGTGTGTTATGTGGTCCCCCCATCAAGTCCGCCTAGTATCATGGGTATCAGTAGTTAGACAAGCCAAAGACCCCTTACTCAAGTTACCTAAATTTGTATAATGAAGATATCCCTCTAAGATCAACCACCCCTGAAACATATCAAACAGCCCCTGGAGTAGAGATTTGATTCCCATATGTGAAAGTCCACTAAATGGGGGCGCACCCAACAGGGGTCTGCTGTCATCCAACTGGTGAAGAGGAGAGCGAAGCACATATGGGCAGATCTGTAGGTCCTTCTAGACTAAGAGTAGCTGAGAGAAATTCCAGGATTTAGGGGGGACTGTTAAGGTAAACCTGCTGATAGATCAAATCCTGTCATTTCTACTTGTTCTATATTCCTAAAATCATTGTAACAGAGACTTCATTATAAGATGGCGCCGGCATCGTGATCATAATGAAAACAATTAAGGCTAAAGAATGTCAACAAGACCTCAATCCTGACGTCAATAAGCAACAGCAAGGAAGTTCTCCAATCAAGAGACGACACGAGCTGGGAATTCTCCGCCCCTTCTGCTTCTTCCATAATTTCTATATAGTTTTGTGAAACCAAATAAAGTTCTAGCAGTGCAGATTTGCCATGGCCATGATCGCATGAGTGAGATTTAAATCAGCAAATGTGTCTGAATTAATTTCTTACGATGTGCACGCATGCTTATTGATTAGAAACACGCAGCCAACGCACACTAAAAGAGGATGTCTTGAATCCTACCCTAACATCTGTGGGGGTACTGTGTGGTTGTGTATGCTATAGGGCAGTGATGGTGAACCTTTTAGAGACCGAGTGCCCAAACTACAACCAAAATCCACTTATTTACCATAAAGTGCCAACATGGCATTTCACGCAGTAACTTATTGCTACCTGTTCTTCAACATCATTCAATTGTATTGGCCGCCTGAGGCCACCAATACAGTTTAAAGAAGGTGGGCAAATTCAGACCATCATTGTCCAGGAAAAATGGTGGGTCCAGCAGGAAGACCTTCAAAGACAATGCAGTTCTTCAGCACTGTTGTTAAGTTGCTTGGGACTGCAGGAAGATTTGGTAGATTTGGTCCTGTTTGGTGAAATTGGGGCGATGGCCTGAGTGCCCACAGAAAGGGCTCCGAGTGCCACCTCTGGCACCAGTGCCATAGGTTCGCCACCACCATAGGGGTACTGTGTGGTTGTGTATGCTATAGGGGTACTGTGTGGTTGTGTTATGGGGGCACTATATGGTTGTGGATGTCATAGAGGCACCGTGTGTTTGTGAATGTTATAGGGGCACTGCATGCTTACATCAGTTATGGGGTTACTGTCTGTTTGTGTCTGTTATGGGGCACTGTGTGGTTGTTATGGGGGTACTTTGTGGTTGTGGATGTCAAGGAGGCACTGTGTGGTTGTGTTATGGTGGCATTGCGTGGTTATATCAGTTATGGGGGCACTGTTTGTCTGTGTGTGTTATGGGGCACTGTGTGGTTGTGGATGTTATGGGGACGCTGTATAGTTGGGTCCATTGTGGAGGCACTGTGTGGTTGTGTCTGCTATGGGGGTACTTTGTGGTTGTGTTATGGGGGCACTGTGTGGTTGTGTCTGCTATGGGGGTACTTTGTGGTTGTGTTATGGGGACACTGTGTGGTTGTGTCTGCTATGGGGGTACTTTGTGGTTGTGTTATGGGGGCACTGTGTGGTTGTTTCTGCTATGGGGGTACTATGTGGTTGTGGATGTCATGGAGGCACCGTGTGGTTGTGTTGTGGGGACACTGTGTGGTTATGTCTGCTATGGGGGTACTTTGTGGTTGTGTTATGGGGGTACTATGTGGATGTGGATGTCATGGAGGCACTGTGTGGTTGTGTTATGGGGACACTGTGTGGTTGCGGTTGTGTCTGCTATGGGGTACTTTGTGGATGTGTTATGGGGGCATTGTGTGGTTGTGTCTGCTATGGGGGCACTTTGTGGTTGTGTTATGGGGGCACTATGTGGTTGTGTCTGCTATGGGGGTACTTTGTGGTTGTGTTATGGGGGCACTATGTGGTTGCGGTTGTGTCTGCTATGGAGGCACCGTGTGGTTGTGTTGTGGGGACACTGTGTGGTTATGTCTGCTATGGGGGTACTTTGTGGTTGTGTTATGGGGGCACTATGTGGTTGCGGTTGTGTCTGCTATGGAGGCACCGTGTGGTTGTGTTGTGGGGACACTGTGTGGTTATGTCTGCTATGGGGGTACTTTGTGGTTGTGTTATGGGGGCATTGTGTGGTTATGTCTGCTATGGGGGTACTTTGTGGTTGTGTTATGGGGGCACTATGTGGTTGCGGTTGTGTCTGCTATGGAGGCACCGTGTGGTTGTGTTGTGGGGACACTGTGTGGTTATGTCTGCTATGGGGGTACTTTGTGGTTGTGTTGTGAGGACACTGTGTGGTTATGTCTGCTATGGGGGCACTTTGTGGTTTTGTTATGGGGACACTGTGTGGTTGTGTCTGTTTGACACTGTTACTCACCAATGATTGGGCCGATCCAGTACACAACGATGTACTGCAGGAGGCTGTTTCCTTGGCACAAGAAGACAACTGCAAACGCCAACGCAGGGTTAAACACGGCTCCAGTCAGCGGGGCCCCTACAGTAACACAGCAGAGCGAGGTTTAGAGGACATCATATCATCTACCATATGTGATATGCCAGATAAAGACAGAGCGGTCATTCAGGGGTTAAAAGGATGTGGTGACACCGTGCCAACAATAACAACCTGCATACTAGATCAGTCATGTGACTAAACCATTCCCTCCTATAACCCCCAGCAACCTGCAGCTCAGGATTAAAGTGCAAAGTCCTCCAAAACTTTACCAGGTAGAAGGTGACGCCTCAGATTTCAGCCTCTTTCAATAAATCTCTTGGCTGAGGGTCAAGTTTAAATGTCTGACCCCCACCCATCACTGTTCTATGACTTGTCCTATCAATAGAGAGTCCTGCAAGGTCCTTTCCAATTTTTAATATCTCGGCTTGCTGTCAGTGAAAAGGGACACAATATTGTGACATCCAGAGATATGTCCTGATCCTAATTATTTGCAGTCATGTAGCATCAGGTTGCCCTTCCAAGGTGCCATGTTGGGTATCAGCACCCAAAACAGCTCAGCACCTGTGCCCGCAGCCAGGGTGGCACCTAGGATGTCAATGCAGCAGGAGGCAAGTTTTAATTCCAACTAGGGCAGAATGCCAAGTAGGTTTATCTCCCAAAAATGAAGGGTGCACACAGTATCTATGAACAGATCCCCTGCCAGTCCTGAATGCAATGTGGGGTGGGTCACTTGGCACCACCACGTGGTCAATCACAGCCACGGGGCACAGTACCTACTACTTTTTTGGTTGCTGCATTAGCACAATCAATACCCCAGGAATAGACACTAGCCAGAAAGCAAGGAATGACTATGCACTAAACTGGGTGTTATGCAGGGTCACGTGGCTGTCCTAGGGCATAGGTCATATACCAGTTTATCCAGACCTGGAGGTTATTGAGGTCAGACCCTTAATAGTGTAAGGGGCTATTGACTGGATTACAGCTACAATTTACATGGAAGGTGTCAACAGGTGTGACCTATAACTTTTTACAAACTTTCATGACCTCTGCTTGCTTACAGTGAATGGAAACACAACTGAAAACTCAGTCACTATTTGCATATAGTCATATAGCATGAAAAATCATTGTGCCCAAGGGCACCTAAACTGGCACTGATATCTGAGCGGGTGATATGGCTTTCCTTACCTGCGTATACGATGGCAGTGATGGTCAGCGCCACCACATGGGGTCTGTACTGAGGTTTCACTCGAGGGAGAAAGTGCATTGCCAGGAATAGACTCAGGGCACAAGTCATCTCCACTAGCGCCCCCTGCCAAGGTGCCATATTCAGGGGGCTCCCACAACCTTTATCCCACGCATGAAGAGGGGACAATCGCAGCAGCCAGATATTGGGCATCAGTACCTGGGACAGCAGAGCACCCACAAACTGTGCTGCCAACTTTAGGATGATGTATGGACCAGGGGCTTGTGCCCGTAGCCACTGCTCCAAGCTGCCACATGGGTTACAGGTGGCACCTTGGAAGGTCAGGCAATGCAGCACGGTCAGAAGGTAGGTGAGTGTCAGTGCCAGCCAAGGTTGGATGCCACCCAAAGTGCCAAGCAAGATCATCTCCCTTGTGCAGCAGCATAACTGAAGGGTGGAAACAATCTCTATGAGCAGGTCCTGTGCCAGTCCTGAAGGCACTGTCCGGCGAATCAATGAGCGCAGTAGCTGGCATAGTGCCACCATGCAGCCAATGAGGGCCACAGAGCCTAGAAGCAGATGCAATATGGCCATCTTCTCCCACTCTTCCTCTGCTTGGTGCAGGGGCAAAGTCAATACTCCTCCTGTGTTGGTGTAAGGTACAGTCCCTGCTCCTCCTGTGCCAGGTGTAGGGTACAGTCACTGCTCCTCCTGTGCTTGGTGTAGGGTACAGTCACTACTCCTCCTGTGCTTGGTGCAGGGTACAGTCACTGCTCCTCCTGTGCCAGGTGCAGGGTACAGTCACTGCTCCTCCTGTGCCAGGTGTAGGGTACAGTCACTGCTCCTCCTCTGCTTGGTGTAGGGTACAGTCACTGCTCCTCCTGTGCTAGGTGCAGGGTACAGTCACTGCTCCTCCTGTGCCAGGTGTAGGGTACAGTCACTGCTCCTCCTGTGCCAGGTGCAGGGTACAGTCACTGCTCCTCCTGTGCTAGGTGTAGGGTACAGTCACAGCTCCTCCTGTGCTAGGTGTAGGGTACAGCCACTACTCCTCCTGTGCTAGGTGTAGGGTACAGCCACTACTCCTCCTGTGCTTGGTGCAGGGTACAGTCACTGCTCCTCCTGTGCCAGGTGTAGGGTACAGCCACTACTCCTCCTGTGCTTGGTGCAGGGTACAGTTAATAATTCTCCTGTGCCAGATTTAGAGGCACAGTCACTTCTCTTCCTGTGTGCGATGCAGGGGCACAGTCACTACTACTCCTGCGCCCGCTGCAAATCACAATTACTATTCTGCCTTTGTTGGTTGCACGGGCACAGTCACTACTAATCCTGAGCCCGCTGCAGGTATACAGTCACTTTTCCAACTTTGCAGGGTGCAAGGTTACAGTCACTGCTCCTCTTGTGCTTGGTTTGGGGGCACAGTCTATACTCCTGTGCTAGGTGATTAGTTGGTGAGGCTCCTCCTCTGCTGGGTGCAGGGGCACAGTCTCTACTCCTCCTGTGCTGGGTGCAGGGGCACAGTCTTTACTCCTCCTGTGCTGGGTGCAGGGGCACAGTCACTACTCCTCCTGTGCTGGGTGCAGGGGCACCGTCTCTACTCCTCCTGTGCTGGGTGCAGGGGCACAGTCTCTACTCCTCCTGTGCTGGGTGCAGGGGCACAGTCACTTCTCCTCCTGTGCTGGGTGCAGGGGCACAGTCACTACTTTTCCTGTGCTGGGTGCAGGGGCATAGTCACTTCTCCTCCTGTGCTGGGTGCAGGGGCACAGTCACTACTTCTCCTCCTGTGCTGGGTGCAGGGGCATAGTCTCTACTCCTCCTGTGCTGGGTGCAGGGTCACAGTCTCTACTTCTCCTGTGCTGGGTGCAGGGGCACAGTCTCTACTCCTCCTGTGCTGGGTGCAGGGGCACAGTCACTACTTCTCCTCCTGTGCTGGGTGCAGGGGCATAGTCTCTACTCCTCCTGTGCTGGGTGCAGGGGCACAGTCTCTACTTCTCCTGTGCTGGGTGCAGGGGCACAGTCTCTTTTCCTCCTGTGCTGGGTGTTTAGTTGGCGAGGCTCCTCTTGCGCTTGCTGTGTTGGCAGTGTTGTTCTGTTGCAGGCGCCGCATGTGCCTCCAGCTGGACTAGTGCTGATGCTGCCTGCAGCCGGCGTGCCATCCACAGCTCAGCAGAGTGTGACATCACATAGAAGGCGGGCGCTGACATCACTATCCGGTGTCAGGACTGCCCCCTCCCGGTAACTTGTGTAGAGCTCAGATTACAGCAATGCTCTATCCTCACAGATCTGCAGCGTGCTGAGCCCTGGGGGTCATTACCTATAGATCTGCCAAATATCACTGAGAAATGAACGACATTGTATGGGCGCAGTTGGGAGGGGAAAAAAACTTTTTCATTGTGACCCTCCAAGAGCCGGAACGTTAGGGGGCTTGATTTTTGCATAAACATCTGTATTTTCCACAAGCTTTATTGCTTTCAATATTATTTTCTTGTGTGATCGGTGAATAAAATGTTTTTTTTCCGAGGCACTTTGAAAGCTGAAAGATCATTGTTTTTCTTTTGAAACTAATTTTTCAGGGCTCCAAAGGAGCAGTAAATGTAATCGGCAGGAATCTAACCTGTGCAGGGAAACCCCAATGGATTTCTAGTCCAAAATCTTTGTTATACGGATTAAATACTGCATGTTTTTATCTCATCAGACACCTTGGAGCCTGCAGTAGGTGCTATGTCTCCCGTAGTTAGTAACTACAGCCACGTCCACACACGCTGAAGTGTTCACGCTCACTTGTAATAACAGGACATGCGGGTTTGGGAGGGTGCAGCATGTGCAAGGGAATAGGCGGAGCTACACAGCACATTCATATGCTAATGACATGCTAATGACATGCTAATTTTGTAAGGGAACTGTTGTCTTCTGGGTAGGAAAGGTTTTACACACTTGTACAAAAAAAAGTCTAAAAAAAAGTCTTTCACCCTCCAGAGACGGCTGTAACCATTCAGTGTATCAGAGTCTCCAGGTTTCTCCCTGTATAGTGTATTGGGTGCAGGTCGCCCTAATGTTAAGGACAAGCTCTTATCACCCGGGGCGTCTCTACGGCATGGAAAGAGTTAAGACTATACTTTCAGGGATCATTTCTATAGTTTTTAACTGCGGAAATGTGCTCTAAAGTGATCAGACCCAGCAACCATGATGAGGAGCTGTAGTGATCTCTCCTGAGCGGGAAGTGAGCCCCAGATCTGCTTCACTGCAGGGACTGGAGGCTGATGATGAACGTTCTCCTTCTCTATTACTGAGAGGGTGGAGGGAGAAATCACAAGCTGAGTGGTGCTATCATATAGTACAAAGACAGATCTAAAATTTATCTCTTCTTACTTAAAAGACACCTGTCAACAGGTCTCTGTCACTTGTCCTGTCACCCCTACCTGTTGGAGCAGCTCACAAGGATCCCATCCCAGCCTTTATCTAGTTATTTCATACATTATTCATTGTAAAATCATCTATTCTTTATTATGTAAATGAGGCTGGTCACATGGTCAGAGGCAGTGATGTCACCCCTGTTACCCCTCCCCTCTCCCTGCTCATGTCTGTGTGTTATGTATAGTAAAGCATTGCTAGTGTGTGTGCTGCATCTGCTGACATGCTGCATCCTCCTAATATACAGGTGAGAGACACAGACATCAGCTACACATGAATCTGACATGTTCTGCTGTAACATGGCTGCCTGGAACTGCTGTATCTCTCCTATACACACACACAGGCACACACAGGCTGCAGGGGGCGTGGCCACCAGCACCAGGAATCACATCATTATACAGCCTCACTCCATTATACAGGCTGTCAGTCATGCACTGGGGGTGTGGCTGTGCCTCCCACTTATGAATAGAGTGGACATTTCACAGGTTATTTGCATACAGCTTTAGGACCTCATTGCTTAGGTTTACAGGCATGTAGAGGGACAATGAAGGGACTAGAGGCAATGCTCTCTAATGGCAGTTTATGAAAATATGTTTAGTTTAGGGGGTTATTTTGCATGACGGGTTCTCTTTAAACATTAGAGAATTAATGTTGGATTGCAGTTTTCCTGACTAGAGCCTAGCCTTTTCTTAGGGCCTGGAGATAGCCTGGCTGGAGATGTCACGGTGCTTGGTATGGGGACCGGAGGGCTGTCCTATAGCCTGGCAGCTCTCCAGCAGGTGATGCGTGCAAGAAATATGGAGGGAGAGGCGGATGTACTGGTTCTCCCTGGGGCAACACCTGAGTAATAGATGGGGAGCCCTTGATGGTACAGCCTTATCCAGGGAACAGAGGCAATGTTGTGCAAAATAACTTACGGTTCTTTATTGAACAATGGCCTGAACAATTTCGGCACAGATTCCGGATTACTGGAGTGGTCATGGAGAGTGGTCCTCAGGAATTGGGTCACCAGCCTGGAAGCAGATGCAGGCTGGGATGGAGCTGTGTCCAGTTGTGGAAGCTGCAGCTTTTATTCTGGGTGTAGTTGAGTGTTAGTGCTGATGGTGCACAGACACTGTTCCTCTCCTCTGTGACTGGATGTGCTCTGTAGTGAGAGCTGGGGCCTAGGAGGGGCCTGTGGCATGTGCTCTAAGATCTTTCTCTCTGGTAAGACCTGGGGCCTAAGAGAGCTAAGAACTCTCTGGAACTGACCTATCCCCTCCCTGTCCAGGGTTTTTTTTTAATTATCCTGGTCAGGTGGTGGCTCACTCTCCAATCACACTCCGGTGTACATGGTGCAATACAATTGGTTGACACAATCACATCCACTTAACTCTTACCTGTTCAGACAGAATCTACAGCGCCTAACCTGGAGTTCGCAACTACTCCTCTGTCCATGTATTGGCAGGGGTGTTGCATATTCACGTATATGAATGGATGTTTGCTTAGGGAAAGACAGAGCAGCCACAAAGTCTTGGTAAGAAAACTAGACCAAGATAAATTAATGGATTGGACTCTGGGCCCTCAGATAACTAATATTTCAAGGAGAAAAAAGATTTGTTTCTGCTCACCTCCCTGTTCAGCGTTGTCTTGTAGTAGCCGATGCAAGAAAAGCCTTATGGGGACGGCACGATATCTGTGCATAAATCCGAAGAAAGAATTCAGCATCCAGGCAAAATATGTAAATATAAAATCCGGTACTTTATTAGAAAGGAAGAATTAAACATATAAATCAAAGATTTATATTTTAAATTCTTCTTTTGTATTCAAGTGCCTCAGACAGCTTTCCCTCATGGGGAAAGCACTTGTCCTGCGTAACGAGGTGCTGCCTGTGCCTTTATTCACAGATGCACAGTCAAACTTACAGACAGTGTGTGCCATGACGCAGCATGGGCTTTGTACAAAGCACACAATAAATTAGTGCTACTCTAGATCAGGCAAACAAAAAACACACATTTTCAATTAAAGCAACAACCTTTAACTCGAAAAACAGATGGGGGGTTGAGGGGGAAGTAAAACGGGTAAATTGTCACAGGCCCGAAGTTTTATTGAAAAATAACAGACACAAGAGGGAGGGAGAAGATGGTGAGTCTTCTACTTCCTGGATGCCTCAATCTGTGAAGATAAAGGCAGAGTACCATAACTCCCTAAAATGAAGTCCACAAGAGAAACAAAAATGAAGAATTGGCTTGTCAGTCCTCTTCTTCTGAGTTCATCCTGCTGTCAAATGAGGCGTAGTCTCTGAGCTGGCTCAAGACTAGCCGATGACAGTCCTGGATGGACAAAGTTTCCCTGTGCATAGTGAGGCGCCTCCTTGAGTACCACAAGACGTCTTTGAAGCAATTCATAAGATGCCAGGCGTCCTGGATGGCCCCCACCATGTGGGTGACCTGGAACAGACCATAAAGAGCAGTGTGGCACGACGTGGGGTTCCTAAGCACAGAAAGAAGGAGTTTGTTCTATTAATTATAAAGTTCTATTTCACCTTATTGAATGTGGATTTAGTTCAGACCATTATCGCTCATGCACCAATTCATTATGACCCTGTGCCACAATGTAACATCCCATTGTTAATTAATGCACAATTTGTGCACCAAAAACACGGACTCTGCGACACTATTAATGAATTTTCCACTTTGTGCACAAAATCAGGTAGAAAACATTCTCTGAGGAACATGAAAATGTGACCGGGATGTTATGCACCAATCCTGTTGGTGCTGGAGAAGATGACTCCTGGGTATCCTGGTGGTGCTGGAGAAGATGGCTCCTGGGTATCCTGGTAATGCTGGAGAAGATGACTCCTGGGTATCCTGGTGGTGCTGGAGAAGATGACTCCTGGGTATCCTGGTGGTGCTGGGGAAGATGGCTCCTGGGTATCCTGGTGGTGCTGGAGAAGATGACTCCTGGGTATCCTGGTGGTGCTGGGGAAGATGGCTCCTGGGTATCCTGGTGGTGCTGGAGAAGATGGCTCCTGGGTATCCTGGTGGTGCTGGAGAAGATGACTCCTTGGTATCCTGTTGGTGCTGGAGATGATGGCTCCTGGGTATCCTGGTGGTGCCGGAGAAGATGGCTCCTGGGTATCCTGGTGGTGCCGGAGAAGATGGCTCCTGGGTATCCTGGTGGTGCTGGAGAAGATGGCTCCTGGGTATCCTGGAGGTGTTGGAGAAGATGGCTCCTGGGTATCCTGGTGGTGCCGGAGAAGATGGCTCCTGGGTATCCCAGTGGTGCCGAGGGAAGATGGCTCCTGGGTATCCTGGAAGTGCTGGAAAAAATGGCTCCTGGGTATCCTGGTGGTGCCGGAGAAGATGGCTCCTGGGTATCCTGGAGGTGTTGGAGTGAATGTCTCCTGAGTATCCTGGTGGCTCTGCTGATTGGATAATAAATTAGCATAGGATGGTATCCTTAATTTAATCCCTTCAGCACCAGAACATACTATAATTTTGTGGCCTTGTAGGGGATGTATGGAGAGAGCTCTTGGGCTGGATTCTCTCCGTACATGGTGGGTGTCAGCTTTATAACACATAAAAACAGAGCCCAAAAGAAAATGTTGCCAATGCATTTTTTCCAGTATATGGCATAGAATATTAAAAAGTGTCACCAAAGTACAATTTGTCCCACTTTAAGACTGCATGAATTTTATAGTCTCCCCTATTCACTTCCCACATATGGCAGTAGAATCAGCTTCATGGGGAATGGAGGATGTGTCCCTTCTGCTGCTTTCAATCTGTGGTTTCAGGACCTCAAAGTTCCTGCGATGGTTATTGTTTAAATTTGCATTGAGAGCAGGAACAGATGTACGAGGATTTCATGGGTGAAGGTCCTTCAGAGTATAACATTTGGTGGGTGGTTTGGGTGGCTCAAACAGCCTTTATCATATCTACCACTGTTCTGGAGTCATTACCCTGGAGACAATAAAACTTTCACACTGCCTAAGAAATCTACTTACTGTGGGGAGGCTGCAGCACGTTCAGGGAAATGGGCTGAGCTACACAGCTCATTCATATGCTAATGAACTATGTATGAGAACAGTTGTTTTCTGGGTAGTAAAGGTTTTACACACTTGTACAATAAAACTCTAAAAAAGTCTTTCACCCTCCAGACACGGCTGTAACCATTCAGTGTATCAGAGTCTCCAGGTTTCTCCCTGTATAGTGTGTTGGGTGCAGGTCGCCCTAATGTTAAGGACAAGCTCTTATCACCCGGGGTGTCTCTACGGCATGGAAAGAGTTAAGACTATACTTTCAGGGATCATTTCTATAGTTTTTAACTGCGGAAATGTGCTCTAAAGTGATCAGACCCAGCAACCATGATGAGGAGCTGTAGTGATCTCTCCTGAGCGGGAAGTGAGCCCCACATCTGCTTCACTGCAGGGACTGGAGGCTGATGATGAACGTTCTCCTTCTCTATTACTGAGAGGGTGGAGGGAGAGATCACAAGCTGAGTGGTGCTTTCATATAGTACAAAGACAGATCTAAAGTATATCTCTTATTACTCAAACTATAGAAAATAAATGTTGATGTTCCTGATCAGGGCCCAGCCTTGTTTTGGAGGCAGCGGAGGTTCAGAATATTGGAGTGGTTAGCGGACGCGGCCTGGGCACGCTAGTGTCACGGTGCTTGGTATGGGGATTGGAGGGCTGTCCTACAGCCTGGCAGGTCTCCAGCAGGAGGTGTGTGCAAGAAAGATGGAGGGAGAGGCTGAAGTACTGGTTCTCCCCGGGGCAACCCCTGAGTGTCCTTAATATATGTACCTGGGTGATGGATGGGGAGCCCTTGATGGTAAAGCCTTATCCAGGGATCAGACAGAGGCAATGTTGTGCAAAATAACTTACGGTTCTTTGTTGAACTACGGCCTGAACAATTTCGGCACAGATTCCGGATTACTGGAGTGGTCATGGAGAGTGGTCCTCAGGAATTGGGTCACCAGCCTGGAAGCAAATGCAGGATGGAGCTTTTATCCTGGGTGTAGCTGAGTGTTAGTGCTGATGGTGCACAGACACTGTTCCTCTCCTCTGTGACAGGATGTGCTCTATAGTGAGAGCTGGGGCCTAGGAGGGGCCTGTGGCATGTGCTCTAAGATCTTTCTCTCTGGTAAGACCTGGGGCCTAAGAGAGCTAAGAACTCTCTGGAACTGACCTATCCCCTCCCTGTCCAGGGTTTTTTTTAAATTATCCTGGTCAGGTGGTGGCTCACTCTCCAATCACACTCCGGTGTACATGGTGCAATACAATTGGTTGACACAATCACATCCACTTAACTCTTACCTGTTCAGACAGAATCTACAGCGCCTAACCTGGAGTTCGCAACTACTCCTCTGTCCATGTATTGGCAGGGGTGTTGCATATTCACGTATATGAATGGATGTTTGCTTAGGGAAAGACAGAGCAGCCACAAAGTCTTGGTAAGAAAACTAGACCAAGATAAATTAATAGATTGGACTCTGGGCCCTCAGATAACTAATATTTCAAGGAGAAAAAAGATTTGTTTCTGCTCACCTCCCTGTTCAGCGTTGTCTTGTAGTAGCCGATGCAAGAAAAGCCGTATGGGGAGCCCCCAGTGAGCCCCCAGATCTGCTTCACTGCAGGGACTGGAGGCTGATGATGAGCGTGCTCCTTCTCTATTACTGAGGGGGTGGAGGGAGAGATCACAAGCTGAGTGGTGCTTTATTAATACAGTGTACTAATAGATTTACACAATATCTTTCTTATCCTTAACCCCTGACTAGCATGTGACATGATAGTATGTCACATGCCAGGTCCTGGTGCATGGAGATGTCCTCTCCATAGCTGTTAAGTCCTACCAGTAACACCGGTCGCGGGTGTCTTCCTGCTGATCGCTGCCGGCGGCTTCAAAAAGATGGTGGCGCATGGGTTAACTTTGGGTTAACCCATGCATTACAATGTGCTATCAGCTGTAGTATGGCAGTATATGATGGGATCGTACAGGCACCCTAGGGCTAAAGTACCCTAGGGAGTCTGAAAAATAGTAAAAACAAAAGTTAAAAAAAAAGAATATATAATAAAAAAAACCTAAAAATTTTAATCACCCCCCTTTCCCTAGAACTGATATAAATAAATAGTAAAAATTACACATCAGGTATCGCCGCATCTGAAAATGCCCGATCTATCAAAATATGATAGCGGTTTTTCCCTCCGTTTAACCCCGTAACGAAAATCATGCCCAAAGTCGAAAATGGCACATTTTTGCCATTTAAAAAAAAAAAATTCTATAAAAAGTGATCAAAAGGTCATACAGTCCTAAAAATGATAACATTGTAAACGTCATCAAAATCCGCAAAAAAACGGCACCACCACAGCTCCGTACACCAAAGTATAAAAAAGTTATTAGCGCCAGAAGATGGCAAAATCCCCCCCAAAATTTTTGTACAGGAGGTTTTAATTTTTTTAAATGTATGAAAACATTATAAAACCTATACAAATTTGTTATCCCCATAATCGTACCGACCCAAAGAATAAAGCAGACATGTCATTTGGGGCGCACAGGGGTTGCCCCGGGGAGAACCAGTACTTCAGCCTCTCCCTCCATCTTTCTTGCACACACCTCCTGCTGGAGACCTGCCAGGCTGTAGGACAGCCCTCCAATCCCCATACCAAGCACCGTGACACTAGCGTGCCCAGGCCGCGTCCGCTAACCACTCCAATATTCTGAACCTCCGCTGCCTCCAAAACAAGGCTGGGCCCTGATCAGGAACATCAACATTTATTTTCTATAGTTTGAGTAATAAGAGATATACTTTAGATCTGTCTTTGTACTATATGATAGCACCACTCAGCTTGTGATCTCTCCCTCCACCCTCTCAGTAATAGAGAAGGAGAACGTTCATCATCAGCCTCCAGTCCCTGCAGTGAAGCAGATGTGGGGCTCACTTCCCGCTCAGGAGAGATCACTACAGCTCCTCATCATGGTTGCTGGGTCTGATCACTTTAGAGCACATTTCCGCAGTTAAAAACTATAGAAATGATCCCTGAAAGTATAGTCTTAACTCTTTCCATGCCGTAGAGACGCCCCGGGTGATAAGAGCTTGTCCTTAACATTAGGGCGACCTGCATTCAACACAATATACAGAGAGAAACCTGGAGACTCTGATACACTGAATGGTTACAGCCGTGTCTGGAGGGTGAAAGACTTTTTTAGAGTTTTTTTTGTACAAGTGTGTAAAACCTTTCCTACCCAGAAAACAATGGTTCCCTTCCATAGTTAGCATATCATTAGCATATGAATGAGCTGTGTAGCTCCGCCTATTCCCTTGCACATGGAGAGTAAGATCCCTGACCCCCACACATGCTGCACCCTCCCCCTAATGACTTCCTGCAGGTAGGGGTAATAAGCCGGGCAGTTGTGTCCCGCCCTCTCATTTTTCTTCTCCTCACCTGGGTTTTCAGGTTCTGGTCATAGGGCGAGCATGGGCTATGTGACTGGGGGATCTCTATGTGACTGGGGGATGTCCTGATGGGTTAGGCAGCCCCCACTCCTCAAATGGAGGGGTTAAAAGGGTTGTCCACTCTCAGCAAATAATTGATATGGTTTGTGTAAGAATAAGTTATACTTTTTTCCAATATACTTTCTGTATCAATTCCTCACAGTTTTCTAGATCTCTGCTTGCTGTCCTTCTATGGACAGATTTCTATGCACTGGAAGTAAACATAGGAGCTTTCTATAGAAGGACAGCAAGCAGAGTTAGACTACACACTTAAAATTTACATCTGTTGTCTGACTGTTATTTATGGGCCAGAAAAGTGGGGGGTCTGAGTTACAGGGGTGGGACCCTTGTTTGGTGTGAAAACCACTTTTTTTTTTTATTGAAAAGAGCTTTATTCAAAATTCTCATGTGAAAACCACTTTAAGCGGTTGCATTATGTGGAGACCCTATTGATACCTATATACTGGGGGCATGTTCTGGAGCTACCTATATACTGGAGACATACACCTGAGCTAACTAGATACTGGGAGCATGCGCTGGACTACCTATATACTGGGGGTATGTGCCTGGGCTACCTATGTACTGGGTGCATGTGCCTCCACTAGCTATATACAGGCGGCATATGTCTGGACTACCTATATACTGGGGGTATGTGCCTAGGCTATCTATATACTGGGGCATGTGCTGGGCTACCCATATACTGGAGGTACGTGCTGGTCTACCTCTGTGAGGAGGCATGTGCCTGGGCTATCTATATGCAGGGAATATGTGCTTGGGATACCTATATACTGGAGGCTTGTGCTAGGCTACCTAAACATTGAGGCATGTTCTAGAGTTACCAATATACTGGAGACATATACCTGAGCTATTTAGATACTTGGAGCATGTTCTGGGCTACCTATATACAGGGGGCATGTGCCTGGGCTACCTATATACTGAAGGCATGTTCTGGAGCTATCTATATAATGAAGGCATGTACCTGAGCTACCTATATACTGGAAGCATGTACTGAGACTACCTTTATATTGGGGCATATGTCTGGGATACCTGTATACTGGAGGCATGAACTGGGCTGCCTACATACTGGAGGTATGTGCTGGGCTACCTCTATACAGGAGGCATGTTCCTGGGCTATCTATATACTAGGACATGTACCTGAGCTACCTATATACTTGGAGCACGTGCTGGACTACCTATATACTGGGGGGTATGTGCCTGGGCTACCTGTATACTGGAGGCATGTGCTGGGCTACCTGTATACAGGAGGCATGTGTATGGGCTATCTATATAACAGGGCATGTACCTGAGCTCCAAAATATATTTACGGTCCAGCCGGGCTCTTGACAGCAAATGATTTTTATTTGGTTACATCATAACCTCTCCATGAAACAAGTATGTTTCATAGGTAGCCCAGGCACATACCCCCAGTATATAGGTAGTCCAGCGCATGCTCCCAGTATCTAGTTAGCTCAGGTGCATGTCTCCAGTATATAGGTAGCTGAGCTACCTATATACTTGGAGCACGTGCTGGGATACCTATATACTGGGGGGTATGTGCCTGGGCTAGCTATATACTGGGGACATGTGCTGGGCTACCTGTATACTGGAGGCATGTGCTGAGCTACCTCTATACAGGAGGCATGTGTCTGGGCTATCTATATAACAGGGCATGTACCTGAGCTCCAAAATATATTTACGGTCCAGCCGGGCTCTTGACAGCAAATGATTTTTATTTGGTTACATCATAACCTCTCAATGAAACATTTGCTGTCAAGAGCCCGGCTGGACCGTAAATATATTTTGGATTGCTACATGCCCTAGCAGAAGGGTGGCCCATGCCAGGACCTGACACAAGAGGCATTCATGGGGAGGTGAGCTGGCATCTTCTTTGAGCATGTACCTGAGCTACCTATATACTTGTAGCATGTGCTGGGCTACCTATATACTGGAGGCATGTGCTGAAACTACCTATATACTGGGGGTAGGTGCCTGGGATGCCTATATATTGGAGGAATGTGCTGGCCTGGGCCTTGTTCTGGGCTACCTATATACTGGTTGGCATGTGTTGGGCTACCTAAATGCTGAAGGCATGTGCTGGGCTAGCTCTATACTGGGGAAAAGCGTTGGACTACCTATATACTGGTGGCATTTGGTGTGCTACCTATATACCGTGGGCATGTGCCTGGATTATCAATATACTGGGGGCATGTGGGTTACCTATATACTGGGGGTATGTGCTGGGACTATATATTTACCACTGGTAAGCCTTATTGTACATGATCCCATAGCAGTTGGGCTCTTATATTTCATAATGATTTTTTAATAGGGTCACTTATTCCCCCCCCCCCTTAGGCTTCACCCTTCTTTTGCTTCGATTTTGATAAAATATTAGAGATGGGGGGGCTCGATATTGCTTGTCTGCCTAGGACACCAAAATGCCTTGTTGTGGCCCTGGATGTTAGATTAATTTGCTCAAAACCACCAGCGCTCCCTGCACTTAGTGAGGAAGATACCCGCTGGTCCAACTAATGCACTCTATACCAATTATTTATGGTGTGGTTTATAGGGGGAGGGTGGGGAAATGGCGGCGCCAGCATGGGAGTTGTAAGCTGGAGGGTGTATTTTTATTTTACTCATGTATGACAAGTAGCGTAGGTGCTAAAAATGTTGGTGTTGCCCACCTTGCCCATAGCAACCAAGGAAGTTCCCGATTTTCTGTTTTCACTGCGGATTCAAAAATAAAAGCAGAAATGTGATTGGTTGCTAAGAGCAGTTTTAATTACCTTCCTTACTAATTTAAATAGTTTAGGCCTCATTTAACCAAAGTAACAGAAATCCGGCCTAGTTTCACAAAGAAAGCCTGATTTTATTTTTAAAACTTTATTGCACATACAAAAAGGTTCTAGGAATACAATGAAAATGAGTTATCGTATGCTCCTGCTTTAAGGCTTTGACTCGGGTGTTTCTTTTACTCCGTACTGTAGTACGGCAGTAAATGGTAGGATCAATTAGACAACCTAGGGTTAAAGTACCCTAAGGGGGTACTTAGGGTACTTAGGAAAATCACTCCCCCTTCCCCTGGAACCGATATAAATATAAATAAACAGTAAAAATAATAAACATGTTAGGTATTGCCGCATCCCAAAATGTCCGATCAACCAAAACTTAATAACGTTTTTTCCCGCCATCTAACGGAAAATAGTGCCCAAATTCGAAAATTCCACATTTTTCCCATTTTGAAAAATTAAAAAAAAAAAGTAAATAAAAAGTGATCAAAATAATTAATAATAATTCCTTTATTTTTATAGCGCAGACAGATTACGCAGCGCTGCACAGAATTTGCCAAAACAGTCCCTGTCCCCAATGGGGCTCACAATCTAATCAACCTACCAGTATGTTTTGGAGTGTGGGAGGAAACCGGAGGACCCGGAAGAAACCCGGAGAGAACATACAAACTCTTTGCGGATGTTGACCTGGATGTGACTTTAAGGCCTGTTCCATACTCGCGAATGTGATGCGATGAACACGCATCGCGCTTGCAACGTGTGTTGCTCGGATCTCCCGGCCCGAACACTGCAAACCGGAAATTAACTGACATGCTGACTTCAGTTCCTGTTTGCAGCGCTCGGGCCATGTGATCCATGTGATCGCATCACACTCGCAAGTGTGGAAGGGGCCTTACCCAGGACCCGCAGCGCAGCAAGGCTGTAGTGCTAACGACTGAGTCACCGTGCTCCCCATAAGGCCGTACAGTCCTTAAAATGGTAGCGTTGAAAACGTAATCGAAAGTCGCAAAAAATGACACCACCCACAGCTCCATATACTGAAGTACAAAAAAGTTATTAGCGCCAGAAAATGGCAAAATGAAGAATTTTTTTTGTACAGGAGGTTTTAATTTTTGTAAATGTTTTAAAACATTATAAAACCCATACACATTTGGTATCACCGTGATCGTGCCCATACAAAGAATAAAGTAGACATGTCATTTGGGGCGCACAATGAAAATGACAAAAATCCAAGCCCACAAGAAAATGTCACTATGGGGCACATTTACTTACCCGGTCCTGTCGCAATCCAGCGGAGCGTTCTCCGACGAGGATTTGGGTCTTTCGGCGATTCACTAAGGTCGTGCGCCCGATGTCCACCAGGTGTCGCTTTTGCGCCGAGGTCCGCCGGAGTTCACCATCCTTTTCCTGGTGCAAGTAAGTGTGTGTCAAGAGACACAATTCGTCGCAAAACGTTAAAATTCGGAAAACCCGGCGGAAAAACGCGATTCGGATTCCTTAGTAAATGTGCCCCAATGCGTTCTTCCACTGCATTTGGAATTTTTTTCCCACTCCCCAGTACACTGTATGGGATATTAAATCACTATGAAGTGCAATATGTTACGCAGAAAACAAGCCCTCACACATGTTATGGATTTTTGAAGGTCGGGAGTGAAAAATTAAAACTCACAAATTAAAAAGGGCCTGGTTGTTAAGGGGTTAAAACATCATAGCGTTACTGCCATCTCATAAGGAAAGCTATACTGCTCCCTAGTGTAAGGGTCCCAACAAACAGCCCCCTATATCACAGTTACTACTCCTGTGGTATTGGGTATGTGGGCATTGGCACTGCACTTCCTTTGGGGTGCAGCGTTCTAGGCAATATACCCCTCCTGTGCAGCACCAAGGCAGATCATATATAATATATAAGAGAAGGTTAATGGCACTACTGGAGGAGGGAGGGAAGCAGTTTTTGGGGTGTCACAGTCCAAACATCCACTACTGAGAGGTCAAGAGTATCCTAGAGATTCAAAGTGGTGGCAACTACTCAAATCATTTTTAGCACCAAATGGCGCACATTTACTATGGATCTTGCGCCAGTTTTCTGTCGGACTTTGCACGTTCTTTTATGTGCAATCTGCTTGCACAGGTATTTGAGAAGTTGTGGGCAGCACGTTGGCTCAGTGGTTAGCATTACAGCCTTGCAGCGCTGGGGTCCTGGGTTCAAGTCCCAGAGTCAACATCTGCAAAGAGTTTGTATGTTCTCTCCGTGTTTGTGTGGGTTTCCTCCGGGTCCTCCGGTTTCCTCCCACACTCCAAAACATACTGGTAGGTTGATTAGATTGTGAGCCCCATTGGGGACAGGGACCGATTTGGCAAACTCTGTGTAGCGCTATATAAATAAACAAATTATTATTAAGAAGTGTCTGCACCACATATACGTCGGACCACGTGCAAAATCCAACGGAATTGTGTCGCACATCCCATGATAAAGGCGCACCAAAAAAGAGTTGGTGCGGTCTGTCGGAGCAGTGGAGGCAGCGCCAGATTCATGAAGAACGTGAGCCAGAAATCCCGAATCTGGCGCCCCCTGCACACGACACAGGTAACTGCACATAGCACAGATTACACTGTTCTTAGTAATTGTACCCCAATATGTTTCCCTTATACTGCAGTTCCCCCTTAAACATAAGGTCCTCTGAGCTGGAGTTAGAGCAGACGTCCCCCATCTGGATACATATATTAGACACCAGAGCTCTCTCCCGTCTCCTCTATCCCCGTTGCTCCTCTCACATTTCCACCAGGGGGGTCTGTTTCGCTGACGGATAAGCTTAGACTCATTACATTCATACCTGAGAGCATCCAAATCGGGATGACCTTGATCAGATTTGACCACGAGTAGAGGGTTACCCATGTCTCCTGCCGTATATCATGCAGCGGCGAGCTATAATCTGTATATAATGTAGTGATTATATGTATATAGGAGGCTGTAGACCCCTGAAGCCTATGCTATCTATAGAAAGCTCTGCTCACTGACTGCGTGCATTCCATACATACAACACAGGCAACAGGTGGCTCATAGGGTTGGGATATGCTCTACACTTTTGTCCTAATTGCATGCTAGGAGTTGTAGTGTCAAGAGGTTAAAAGATCTAATGTTATTATCAAAAGTGAAAATCTTCTTATTTTTGTTTTATTGACAACAGTGCTATTAAAAGGCTAAAATTATTGACCTGTCCTTAAAATACACAGAACCGAACATAAAGCAGCCAGCACTGTTCTCTGTTTAGTGGCTAAACTGAGTTATTGCAGCTGCTATTTAAATTAATAGGAAGTGATCTGTAGTACCGGTTCTGACCACTACAAGAGAATGGCGCTGTCTGCATACACTCTCATTCTCTGTGGATCAGTTGATGAGAACATCGGATTTGTGTGGGTTTGGTTGTTGGACCTCTCACCATCTAATACTGACATTTTATGAATATTTTAAGCTTGGAGCTCCAATTTAATGGTGTATCCATTAGAATGGACAATGAATATAAAATTAGGGGACAACTCCTGACAATTGGATTAGGCTGCTTATTGTAGGGGCGTCTTTACAGAAACCCTGTAATGTATAGGAGGGGTATTCTTCATAGTTTACTCACACAAAAGTACAAAAATCAGATTGGTAGTGGGACTGCAGTGATGCATAGATAACACCAGAGGGAGCTACTTCCTCACAGATCTGTTCCATCATTCACCAATTCAATGCAGTATTTAGCATTTGTAACCAAAATAACATATATAACGGTGATTTGCACTGTGATGTTATATTGTGGCACATGGCCAGGGCAGCCATCAGGAAATTCGGGGCCCCATACAGCAAAAGTGTCTGGGCCCTAACACACCCCAAAACCGAACAAGCCTCCTGCCCCCCGCAGTGACCTTTCACAAACAGGGTTTGAGGCCTGTTGCTACGACAAGGCACACTCTTCTGGTAGATTGCCAATAGGAGTCATACTATTGAACGTCACGTGCAATTTTTCACATTTTCATAAAAAAAGCTAAATCCTGCTATTGAGGGACCTGCTCAGGTTTCAAGTCACTTTGAGAGGCCTAAATAAAGTAAAACCCCATAAATTACTCCATTATAGAAACTACACCCCTCAACGTACGTAAAACAACTTTTATGAAGTTTGTTAACCCTTTAATTGGTTTACAGGGGTTAAAACAAAATCGGATGCAATTTCGAAATTACATTTTATTTGGCTAAATTAATGTGTTTTTCATAAAATGTACAAATTCTCAGTGGATAAAATTCCAAAACGCTCCTCAAAATTTGATCCCCCATCTCTCCCGCGTATAATAATACCCCATATGTGGTGGTAACCTGCTGTATGGGCACACGCCAGGGCATTGAGGGGGAGCTGCGCCATTCAGAGCAGATTATGCATTGTCACTTTTTATTGGCTATACAATCTTTATTTTTTTGGCAATTTGGACATTTAAGGGCTTATTTTTTGCGACATGAGATGCACTTTACAAATACTTCATTTAAGTGGGTCTATAGCTTTTCGATGAGATTTTATTAACTCTTTAATGTATGGAGGAAAAGAAAATTGTCAATTTGGGGTTTCTTTTTTTTGTATATTTTGGGGGTCGTACACCATACACTAAAAATACTATAATATTTTCATTCTATAGATCACTACGATTACGGTGATACCTCATTTATATAGTTTTTCATTTATTTTTACAATTTTACTGGAGAAAAACTAATACAGAGGAAATCTTATTTGTTTCTGCATCGCCATCTTTTCGGGAACTTAACCTTAATATTTTTTGGTTGACAGAGCTAGTTTAGGGCTTATTTTTTACGTGTTGAGTTGTTCTTTCAATTGGTACCATTTTGGGGCACATAACTTTTTTTGATCACTTTTTAGAACATTTTTGTAAAGGGATTTTATGAAAATTTATATTTTTGGCGAGTTTTTCGGGTTTTGTTTTTACGGCGTTCACCGTACGGGTCCAATAATGTTTCTGACTTATTGTACAGATTGTTACGGACGCGGTGATACCAAATATGTGGGGGGTTTTGGTGATTTTCAGGTATTTTTACTTTATTAGATGTGTATAGGGAATGTTTGTGTTTAGGGGACTTTAACTCTATTTAATTAATTATTTTTATTAAAAATTGTGTTTATTCAGTGTTTTTAACTTTTTTTTCTTTACTTTTACAGGTTAGCTTGAACAAGTGATCCACTGATCACTTGTTCAAGCTATTCTTCACCTAATACAGTGTAATACAGATGTATTACACTGTATTATGTGAAACACTGAGCATGCTGCGCATGCTCAGTGTGTCACAGCCGGTTCCTGCCAGGAGGCACGGACCCGGCACCCGGAAGAAGATCGCGCAGCCCCGGGCACCGGCAGTCCCGGGGCTGCGATCAGAGCAGCGGGACCCCCCCGGTAAGCGCCGCGGGGGGGGCCGAATCCTGTTAAATGCCCCTAGCACGCCGCGGTCAGCGCGACCGCGGCGTGTTAGGGGTTAACACCCGCGATCGGAGAAATCTCCGATCGCGGGTGTTAGAGGAGGGTGTCGGCTATAATATATAGCCGACACCCGCAGCTTCTGGCCCCGGCTCCATTCAGGAGCCGGGGCCAGAAGTTTGACGTACTATTACCGCACATTACCCCACCGGCCGGGCCCCCCCCCCCCTAGTGTCTTAGAGTCCGGGCCCCATAGGGCAGTACCAGTTGTACTGCCCTATCGGCGGCCCTGCACATGGCCTTTATGTATTTGGCACACTGTAAGAAGAACAGGGACTGAAGAGGTGTGCCCAAATTGAGCAATAAAAAGTGGAAAAAAACCCGAAAAAATAAAATAAAATACAGAGCCAATAAATACCCGAATATTGTCAAGATAGTCCTATAGTGCCAAGAAGATATTGTCATATACAGCCCACATAATACAGCCATATAGTGCCATGATAATATTGTCAGATAGACCACAGAATACCACCATATAGTACCAAGATACATAATAGCCCCATATAGTGAAAAAATAATAGGGTCATATACAGTCCACATAATACCCCCAAGTAGTGCAAAGATAATGAGGTTATATACTGCCCACATAATACCACCATATAGTTCCAAGATAATAGGCTTATAGGCTTATATATATAGCTCACATAATACACCCATATAGTGCAAAATAACATGGCCATATACAGTCCACCATAATACCCCCGAGTAGTGCTAAGATAATGAGGCTATATACTGCCCACATAATACCACCATATAGTGCCATGTTAATATTGTCATAAGGGCCACACAATACCACCATATGATGCCAAGATAGTAGACTTATTTTTTCACTATATGGGGCTATTATGTGAGCTGTATAGAAGTCTACTATCTTGGCACTATATGGTGGTATTGTGTGGGCAGTATATAAACTCATTATCTTTGCACTGCTTGGGGGTATTATGTGGACTGTATATGACCCTATTATTTTTTCACTATATGGGGCTATTATGTGAGCTGTATATAATAGGGTCATATACAGTCCACATAATACCCCCAAGCAGTGCAAAGATAATGAGTTTATATACTGCCCACACAATACCACCATATAGTGCCAAGATAATAGGCTTATATATATAGCTCACATAATACACCCATATAGTGCAAAATAACATGGCCATATACAGTCCACCATAATACCCCCGAGTAGTGCTAAGATAATGAGGCTATATGCTGCCCACATACTACCACCATATAGTGCCATGCTAATATTGTCATAAGGACCACACAATACCACCATATGGTGCCAAGATAATAGGCTTATATACAGCTCACATAATAGCCCCATATAGTGAAAAAATAATAGGGTATTTTACTGCCCATATAATACCATCATATAGTGCCAACATAATAGGGTTATGTGAAGCCCACATAATACCACCATATAGTGCCAACATAATAGTGAATAATACCGTATAGTGCCAACATGATAGGGTAGCGTGAAGCCCACATAATACCCCATGTAGTGCCAACATATTAGTGACAAACCCACACATAATACCACCATATACTGCCAAAAATAGGGTCATGTATAGCGAAAAATGTTACAATCATATAGTGCCAAGATAATATGGTCATATACAACCCCCATAACACACCACCATATGGTGCCAAGTTAATAGGGTCATAAAAAGTCTACATAATACCACCCTATAGTGTTCATATAGTTCATATAACCCTGTGGTTGCTCAGCTTTTCATGGACTCTGATCTTGGCTAAGGCTGGAGGAACCTGAAGCTTTTGAGATGTGATTTCCCGGATGATGTCCCCCTCCGCTCCCTCCCCATCTGTTTCTCATCTCATAATGTAAATCATGCCCCCCCCCATCATAGTCACCATTGTGCTATCACAGGAGATTTATAGGCTGATGATCCTGCCTTCGCTCAGGGCGACATAGACCTGGCTGGGGGTAAGAGGACTCATTCAGCGGATTAAAGAAACACCCCCCCCCCCCCCCCCCGTTTAATATGTCGCCCTCAGTTATCTACATGGGGGTTATACCGAGCCTTTGATGTTACAATGAGACTGAATGGCCCTGTCTGCATAATCCCAATCCCAGGCGGATCAAAAAATAAAAAATAAAAAAGCATCTGACCCTGATCAAAAAAGATCAACATCATTAATAACTGATGATACCCCACACCCACCAGGCGCCACCATCCTGGATGCTGAAGGCAGACTTGGCTCACTGACACTCTGTGATTGACACTACAGAGGCTGACACATGTCTTACAATCCAGAAAGTTAGTCTGTGACTACACGACTGATAAGTGACATCTCATAAGGGACATCCATCAGGTTCAGAACTTCATGGTTACCTTTCCTGGCCATAAATTATAACTGCAAATTGTGCACCTTAAATTACCACAGTCACGTACAGTATAGTGTCCCCTGAATAACACTGTGCTCCTAAATAATATATATCCCTCAGTATACAACTGACCACATTGTGCCCCCACATATATCATATATACCCCTCACACCACAACTGACCACACTGTGCCCCCACATATATCATATATATTCCTCACACCACAACTGACCACACTGTGCCCCCACATATATCATGTATACCCATCACACCACAACTGACCACATTGTGCCCCCACATATATCATATATACCCCTCACAACACTACTGACCACACTGTGCCCCCACATATATATATATATATATATATATATATATATTCCTCACACCACAACTGACCACACTGTGCCCCCACATATATCATGTATACCATCACACCACAACTGACCACACTGTACCCCACATATATCATATATACCCCTCACAACACAACTGACCACACTGTGCCCCCAGATATATCATGTATACCCATCACACTACAACTGACCACACTGTGCCCCCACATATATCATATATACCCATCACACCACAACTGACCACACTGTGCCCCCACATATATCATATATACCCCTCAGTATACAACTGACCACATTGTGCCCCACATAAATCATATATCCCCCTCACACCAGTACTGACCACACTGTGCTCCTCACATATATCATATATACCCATCACACCACAACTGACCACACTGCGCCCCCACATATATCATATATACCCCTCAGTAAACAACTGACCACATTGTGCCCCACATAAATCATATATCCCCCTCACACCACTACTGACCACACTGTGCTCCTCACATATATCATATATACCCCTCACACCACAACTGACCACATTGTGCCCCACATAAATCATATATCCCCCTCACACCACAACTGACCACACTGTACCTCCCATATATATCATATATACCCACAACTTACATCACATCACAACTGACCACACTGTGCCCCACATAAATCATATATCCCCCTCACACTACTACTGACCACACTGTGTTCCCCACATATATCGTATATACCCCTCACACCACAACTGACCACACTGTACCCCCACATATATCATGTATACCCATCACACCACAACTGACCACATTGTGCCCCCACATATATCATATATACCCCTCACAACACTACTGACCACACTGTGCCCCCACATATATATATATATATATATTCCTCACACCACAACTGACCACACTGTGCCCCCACATATATCATGTATACCCATCACACCACAACTGACCACACTGTACCCCACATATATCATATATACCCCTCACAACACAACTGACCACACTGTGCCCCCAGATATATCATGTATACCCATCACACTACAACTGACTACACTGTGCCCCCACATATATCATATATACCCATCACACCACAACTGACCACACTGTGCCCCCACATATATCATATATACCCCTCAGTATACAACTGACCACATTGTGCCCCACATAAATCATATATCCCCCTCACACCAGTACTGACCACACTGTGCTCCTCACATATATCATATATACCCCTCACACCACAACTGACCACACTGCGCCCCCACATATATCATATATACCCCTCACACCACAACTGACCACACTATACCCCACATATATCATATATACCCATCACACCACAACTGACCACACTGTACCCCCAGATATATCATATATACCCCTCACACCACAACTGACCACATTGTGCCCCACATAAATCATATATCCCCCTCACACCACAACTGACCACACTGTACCTCCCATATATATCATATATACCCACAACTTACATCACATCACAACTGACCACACTGTGCCCCACATAAATCATATATCCCCCTCACACTACTACTGACCACACTGTGTTCCCCACATATATCGTATATACCCCTCACACCACAACTGACCACACTGTACCCCCACATATATCATATATACCCCTCACATCACTACTGACCACACTGTGCTCCCCACATATATCATATATACCCCTCACACCACAACTGACCACACTGTACCCCCACATATATCATATATACCCCTCACACCACAACTGACCACAGTGCTCCCCACATATATCATATATACTCCTCACACCACAACCGACCACACTGTACCCTACATATATCATATATACCCCTCACACCACAACTGACCACACTGTACCCCCACATATATCATATATACCCCTCACACCACAACTGACCACACTGTACCCTCACATATATCATATATACCCCTCACACCACAACTGACCACACTGTACCCCCACATATATCATATATACCCCTCACACCACAACTGACCACACTGTACCCCCACATATATCATATATACCCCTCACACCACAACTGACCACACTGTACCCCCACATATATCATATATACCCCTCACACTACTGACCACATTGTACCCCCACATATATCATATGTACTGCATACACCACATCTAACCACACTGTGCTCCCCATATACACTCCTTTTTACCACAACTGATCACACTGATCATATATACCCCACATACCACTACTAATATACACCCTTCACACTAAACCCCCGTTTGGGAACAAGCAGCTAATAGGCTACTGAACCTACGAAATCATGGCCGGACGCACGTACTGATGTATTCCGGAGCCCCAGTATTTACTTTATGACTTTAGACATAACATTTTATTTTTGAATCAGACTACAAAGAGTTTTATGTGTCGTCTGTTGCTATGGAAACACTTGACATTTTAACAATTTTTTTGGATGCATCGGTACAATTTAATAAATTTGCTCCTCACTACAATAGGAAGACAGATTGTATTGGTGTTAAGCTATGATGTATGAGTGAGAAAACAAGTGCTGCTCCATCTGTCTTCTGATGTATAAACAGTATGAGTCACTGCGATCGCGCACACGGTTAGGAGCGCAGTCGTGACTCAGCCGCCACCATGTAGGGTCACGTAACCTGTTATGTCTGGGGTCACAGCCTTGATAATCAGAGGCTGTTTCAGTCGTTTCCTGACAACTACAAGATCCTCATGTCTGTGCAGAAGGCGCAGCATTCAGTGACTCACTGGAGCGTAGCAGCAGGGGTGATGTCATGCAACTTAAAGGGGGTTTCCAGCTCAATGTAAACAAAGATCACTGTATAATGAACTTTCCTATAGACTTTGGGCTCGTTTAGATGGGTCTGTTTCGCATCTGCCAAAAAAAAAAAAAAAAGCCTCCGTTTTCAATCGTTGTAGTATTCAAGTCTGTTTTTATTGCGTGCGCACAAAACTAACAGATGATTGGCTGCATTTGGAAGGCCCAAAAAATCGTCTGAGGAAAGAATCGACAGGAGACATTCGTAATTTCTGTGAATCAAATGACCTATAGAAATCTGAGAAAAAAATAGTTCATGCTGTGATTTTTTTTCCTCAGGGTTCATAAAACTGTGTTTACAAAAAACGGACGTGTGAAACAATGGGTCAGTATGTTATTGGCAACCATCATGGAGAGCGTACAGACATGTGACTAGCCACATGGGAAATAATGGGTCAATATATTATTGGTAAACTTCACGGAGAGCGTACGGACATGAAAAACGCTTGTTTGAATAAGCCCTCATTTAATCCCTCTCCATTGTTAAGATATCTGTTTGCTGTCAGGGAATAAAAAGTATCCAAAATCATCATGGTGTCCATTATTTATTACATTTTACTAGAATAAAAGGGGGTGTCGCAAGGTTAGTTAGAGGACATTATAGTATGTGGGGAATTGGGGGCTACGTAAGGGGGAAATAAATACAGCTTGCGGTAACAAGGGAAGCATCTTTGTGTGGGGGCTGCTAAAAAATGGACATTATACAATGTGGGGGCGAAACGAGAGATAATTATACAATGAAGAGTGAGTATATAGATTGGGAGCCACAAACGGGGGCAAAATACATTATGGAGACAATCAAAGGGGCATTATACAGTGTGAAGGGGGTGCAAAAGTGGAACATTTTATAGTGTGGGGGCATTATACACTGTGGGGACCATAACTGGGGCAGTGTGGGGGGGGACAATAAAGTTTAATTAAGTAGTGTGGAGGTATTCATTGTGGGGTATCACTAGGGGGGAACATAGAGTGTGGGGGTCAATTAGCAGTATCCCTCTTTTCCACCTTGCTGGGAGTAGTAGTTCTGCACAGGCCACTGCCAGAGATGGATGTGATAAGACACAGCGGAGACATTATCTAGGCATCTGTGGCGGTCTTTATGAGACCGTGTGCCCCCCCCCCCGATGCCCTGACTTCTCATCGTCTTCACAGCTTGTCACATCTCATTTTCTCAGCTCTGTGTCGTCCTAAATCACCGCTGTATAAATAATCCCCGGCTCCATGAGAAGCTTCATGTTCTCACCACAAGCCACAACCTCAACGCCTAGGTGGCAACAAACACAGCGCGCCACAGGCTGTGAGAACCTGGCAGTGCCAGGGGGTGGGAAGTGACTGCCCTGTCATATATAATACAGTACTGTACACACTGACCGCAACATGAACTGCCCCAAATATCTCAGTATTCTACGCCGAGTTATAGCCCCATTCAAGGAAGAACCCTATATCACTGCCCCCTGTAATCTGTGCAAGACAAATCAATCGTCCTCATAGATTGTGAGCTCTTGGGAGAAGAGCCCTCATTCCTATTGTCTCACATTATTGCTCTGTAATGTCTTATACTGTTACGTATTTCCCCCCATGAACTGTAAAAGCTGAAGAATATGATGGTGCTATAGATATAAAGATGTTATTATCCCATGTTTCAATCCTCCACAATCTCTGCTTGATGTCAATGGATGGAAACAATGATCTGTGGCAGGGATGTAACTACAGCAGTAGCAGACGCAGTAGCAGACATAGTGCAGCTGCTATGGGGCCTGCAGTGTCAGGGGGCCCTGGTATCTAACCTGAGACTATAGAATGGAGAATGTGCACTGTTATATACATGTTATCCTGCACTTTGTACAGCATAACATGTATATAGCAGTGCATATCTTCCAAAGTACACAGGATAAATGTGGTCAGCAGCTACAGAGACAGATCTGTGTAAGTGTATACATGTATATATCAATGCATAAATGTGTGCGCATGACTGTATAAATGTATACAAATATGTGTATTTATTCAGAGGGGCTAAGGGGCCCCATTCAGAAGTCTGCTATGGGACCCTGGCTCTCCTAGTAATGCCCCTTATCTGTGGTTAGTGTTCGAGTAAAGAGGACTTTAACTTTTTCATCCCTAAAATTATGGACAGTGATCCAGCTTCAATGCTTCTTGTAAATTTTCCATAGCCATATCCAGGGGAGAACTGGGAATTTAAAGTGGCCCTGGAAAAAAACTTTAAAAGAAGCTCCATTATATGGGCGGACTCAAAACAAGTGGGCGTGGTCACGTGATGTGGGTGGAGTTACTAAACTCCACACAAACTGTTGATAGATGGTCTAAATCAACATGTACACCGCAGAGAAAGAGACTCACACTGCCTCCCTTATACAGGAATAACTCTTATTTTTTAAAAGAGCACAACTTAATACTGACTTATATATATACACTGCCCCCTATGTACAAGAATATAACTACTATAATACTGCCCCCTATGTACAAGAATATAACTACTATAATACTGCCCCCTATGTACAAGAATATAACTACTATAATACTGCCCCCTATGTACAAGAATATAACTACTATAATACTGCCCCCTACGTACAAGAATATAACTACTATAATACTGCCCCCTATGTACAAGAATATAACTACTATAATACTGCCTCCTATGTACAAGAATATAACTACTATAATACTGCCCCCTATGTACAAGAATATAACTACTATAATACTGCCCCCTATGTACAAGAGTATAACTACTATAATACTGCCCCCTATGTCCAAGAATATATCTACTATAATACTGCCCCTATGTACAGGAATATAACTACTATAATACTGCCCCCTATGTACAAGAATATAACTACTATAATACTGCCCCTATGTACAAGAATATAACTACTATAATACTGCCCCCTATGTACATGAATATAACTACTATAATACTGCGCCCTATGTACAAGAGTATAACTACTATAATACTGCGCCCTATGTACAAGAATATAACTACTATAATACTGCCCCCTATGTACAAGAATATAACTACTATAATACAGCCCCTATGTACAAGAATATAACTACTATAATACTGCCCCTGTGTACAAGAATATAACTACTATAATACTGCCCCCTATGTACAAGAATATAACTACTATAGTACTGCCCCCTATGTACAAGAATATAACTACTATAATACTGCCCCCTATGCACAAGACTATAACTACTATAATACTGCCTCCTATGTACAAGAATATATCTACTATAATACTGCCCCTATGTTCGAGAATATAACTACTATAATACTGCCCCCTATGTACAAGAATATAACTACTATAATACTGCCCCCTATGTACAAGAATATAACTACTATAATACTGTACCCTATGTACAAGAATATACCTACTATAATACTGCTCCTATGTACAAGAATATAACTACTATAATACTGCCCCCTATGTACAAGAATATAACTACTATAATACTGCTCCTATGTACAAGAATATAACTGCTATAATACTGCCCCCTATGTACAAGAATATAACTACTATAATACTGCCCTCTATGTACAAGAATATATCTACTATAATACTGCCCCTATGTACGAGAATATAACTACTATAATACTGCCCCCTATGTACGAGAATATAACTACTATAATACTGCCCCCTATGCACAAGAATATATCTACTATAATACTGCCCCTATGTACGAGAATATAACTACTATAATACTGCCCCCTATGTACAAGAATATAACTACTATAATACTGCCCCCTATGTACAAGAATATAACTACTATAATACTGCCCCCTATGTACAAGAATATAACTACTATAATACTGTACCCTATGTACAAGAATATACCTACTATAATACTGCTCCTATGTACAAGAATATAACTACTATAATACTGCCCCCTATGTACAAGAATATAACTACTATAATACTGCTCCTATGTACAAGAATATAGCTGCTATAATACTGCCCCCTATGTACAAGAATATAACTACTATAATACTGCATCCTATGTACAAGAATATAACTACTATAATACTGCCCTCTATGTACAAGAATATAACTACTATAATACTGCCCCCTATGTACAAGAATATAACTACTATAATACTGCCCCCTATGTACAAGAATATAACTACTATTTATTTATTTATAAAATTATTTTGATTCCATTCCCTTACAAAGAATGTCTGGACCATTATACAAGCTCTTAAACCTCTTGTGTCACCCCTTCGTCCTCATAGATTGTAAGCTCTTGTGAGTAGGACCTTCACTTCTATTGTTCCATATGATTATCCTCTATGATTTGTAAATTGCTGTGCAATTTGAAGCTGCTATATAAATAAAGATTACTATTATTCTATTACTTTAGTACTGCGCTTTTGTACATGTTAATTACTTTGAGTTGTGGATTTGTTTCTCTCCTTGTGATTTCCTTCTGCATGTAAACAGTCTGAGAGGAGAATGTTGATAAAACTGGAGGTAAATATAGATGTAATGAACAGACTGCGGTATATTTCCATACATTAGTGTGGGGACATCCTCCGCACAGATGTCCTTTTAGGTTGCTGCTACTTTGTCAACAGAGATTTATTTATTTTAAAGTTCCACCACCCCAAAAATGACTTTTATGGCACTCTATAGCAGAGAAGGTGTAACAAAAATGATCACTGGTGGTCCAGGACCAGGAGAAAAGAGTCATTATCAACATCATTACTGCAGTAACATTATACCATTCACGGAATGTCATTATCCTTGGTGGTCTAGGGCAGACAATTGGTAGTTATCCAAATCTAATACAATCTCTGTGATCTAAGGTAACAAGGGAAACCCTATGTGGTCTCATTCTCCATTTCTGGGATTTCGAGGGTCACTGCCCTACGAGGTGGGTAGAGAGAGAACTGTGCAGCAACACAGCTCTCTTTATGATCAGAACTATCCATGACCACTCTGTCCAATAACTGAGGATAGGGCTCAGGACACAGGGGTCTGGTGTTCCCTCCCTATGCTTTAGCATTACCTGTATTCTGTCTTCTATGTAAGAGCAGAGGTAGGTAGAGAGAGAACTGTGCAGCTACACAGCTCTCTTTATGATAAGAACTATTCGTGAACACTCTGTCCTATCAGTAAGGATGGGGCTCAGGACACAGGGGTCTGGTGTTCCCTCCCTATACTCTAGCATTACCTGTATTCTGCTTTCTATATGAGAGCAGAGGTGTGTATAGAGAGAATTGTTCAGCTACATAGCTCTCTTTATGATCAGAACTATTCGTGAACACTCTGTCCTATCAGTAAGGATAGAGCTCAGTACACAGGGGTCTGGTGTTCTCTCCCTACTCTCTAGCATTACCTGTATTCTGCTTTCTATATGAGAGCAGAGGTGTGTAGAGAGAGAACTGTGCAGCTACACAGCTCTCTTTATGGTTAGAACTATTCGTGAACAATCTGTCCTATCAGTAAGGATAGAGCTCAGGACACAGGGGTCTGGTGTTCCTTCCCTACGCTCCAGCATTACATGTATTCTGCTTTCTATATGAGAGCAGAGGTGGATAGAGAGAGAACTGTGCAGCTACACAGCTCTCTTTATGATCAGAACTATCCATGACCACTCTGTCCTATAACTAAGGATAGGGTTCAGGACACAGGGGTCTGGTGCTCCCTCCCTATGCTCTAGCATTACCTGTATTCTGCCTTCTATGTGAGTGCAGAGGTGTGTAGAGAGAGAACTGTGCAGCTACACAGCTCTCTTTATGATCATAACTATTCGTGAACAATCTGTCCTATCAGTAAGGATAGAGCTCAGGACACAAGGGTCTGGTGTTCCTTCCCTACGCTCTAGCATTACCTGTATTCTGCTTTCTATATGAGAGCAGAGGTGTGTAGAGAGAGAACTGTGCAGCTACACAGCTCTCTTTATGATCAGAACTATTCATGACCACTCTGTCCTATCAGTAAGGATAGGGCTCAGGACACAAGGGTCTGGTGTTCCTCCCTATGCTCTAGCATTACCTGTATTCTGCCTTCTATGTGAGAGCAGAGGTGTGTAGAGAGAGAACTTTGCAGCTACACAGCTCTCTTTATGATCAGAACTATTCATGACCACTCTGTCCTATCAGTAAGGATAGGGCTCAGGACACAGGGGTCTGGTGTTCCCTCCCTACGCTCTAGCATTACCTGTATTCTGCCTTCTATATGAGAGCAAAGGTGTAGAAGGAAAGTGTGTAAAGAGAGAACTTTGCAGCTACACAGCTCTCTTTATGATCAAAACTATTCGTGAACACTCTGTCCTATCAGTAAGGATAGGGCTTAGGACACAGGGGTCTGGTGTTGTGCCCAATGGCAGATCTTTGTATAGGCGGTATGGACGGGTGCCTGTGGCCCAGGGCCCTATATGAAGATCTCTAGGTAAAAAAAAAACCTCTTTATTCCCCTTTTGGCTTCTTCCCCCCGGCCCCGCAGCTCCCTCTTCTGCTCTTCCGGCCACCGCGCATACACTATGACAGTGCGGGGTCGCGGTTGCTTGACGTCAGAGGAGAACAGCCTTGTGAACAGCCTAGGGCCGATGGGCCACTTAATGCGCAACTGTCTGTGCCCCCGCTACATCCTTTCCAGGTCCCTTTGGAACCTTTTGAACAGACTTTCTTCCAGGGCCAGGAGGTTAGCATAGGTAAATGTAGAAGGAATGGGTTGGATCTGTCCCTCCAGGGGCCCCTATAGCCGCCATATATGAATATATATTTACTACTGAACTGTTTACGTGTCTCAGCAGGGAAGGAGGGGGGGGGGGGGGTTAAGACCACCGTGGGCCCTGGGCTGTATGAACATTACAGGTCCTATAAGTCCGGGATTCACTTCCTACATATGGTACTAGAATCAGCTTTTATGTAGAATGGAAGAGTCCCTTCTTTTTGCTTTCAATCTGCGGCTTCAGGACCTTTGGAGGACCTTCAAAGGTCCTGAAATGGCTCTTGTGTACATGTGTATTCATAGCAGGAACAGAAGTATAAAGTTTTTATGGGCTGATGGTCTTTTTAGTATAAAATTTGGTTGGTGGTTTGGGTGCCCATGGGCCCCCTAGAATATCGCCCAAACCTACATAACAATGATAATTCTCTCAGCACATTCCTTACAGTTACCATCCTTATCACAATGTGTAATGTAGCAAGGGATCACTAACTTTTGCAAATGACTATGGAGCTGGTTGTATGTGCACTGGACTCCAGCGTGGGGGCCACAAATTTTAGGCTATTGTCCAAATTCCACAAGGAAGACCCCATAAAATAACACATACATCCTCCACTAAGATACTTCTGGGGGCTATAATGGTGGCCAGGGTGGGTGTCACTCAGCTTTCCCAGGAACAGAGAGAAGAGAACGACTCAAAGACTTCCAGCTTCCGGGATGTCGACATGATATGAACTGTGCTGACCTTGTAATATTGAAATGAGATGGAAACAAGATATTGAGAAAAACATCAGAGACTCAGACTCCAGGAGATATCAGCAACCAAGAATATATTTACATATAAAGAGCGGAACACACGACCTTCATGTGATACAAGGTGCAGAAACCCCTACATATATCATCTGTGTGCAGGAGAGGCAAAGCCTGTGTATCTAATCATATCATGTGTGATACTGTCTGCTTACCTACTGTATCTAATCCTATCATACTACAGTATTATAGTAGTTATATTATTGTACATAGGGGGTAGTATTATAGTAGTTATATTCCTGTACATAGGGGGCAGTATTATAGTAGTTATATTCTTGTACATAGGGGCAGTATTATAGTAGTTATATTCTTGTACATAGGGGCAGTATTATAGTAGTTATATTCTTGTACATAGGGAGCAGTATTATAGTAGTTATATTCTTGTACATAGGAGGCAGTATTATAGTAGTTATATTCTTGTACATAGGGAGCAGTATTATAGTAGTTATATTCTTGTACATAGGGAGCAGTATTATAGTAGTTATATTCTTGTACACAGGTGCAGTATTATAGTAGTTATATTCTTGTACATAGGGGCAGTATTATAGTAGTTATATTCTTGTACATAGGGAGCAGTATTATAGTAGTTATATTCTTGTACATAGGAGGCAGTATTATAGTAGTTATATTCTTGTACATAGGGAGCAGTATTATAGTAGTTATATTCTTGTACATAGGGAGCAGTATTATAGTAGTTATATTCTTGTACATAGGAGGCAGTATTATAGTAGTTATATTCTTGTACATAGGGAGCAGTATTATAGTAGTTATATTCTTGTACATAGGGGGCAGTATTATAGTAGTTATATTCTTGTACATAGGGAGCAGTATTATAGTAGTTATATTCTTGTACATAGGGAGCAGTATTATAGTAGTTCTATTCCTGTACATAGGGGGCAGTATTATAGTAGTTATATTCTTGTACATAGGGGGCAGTATTATAGTAGTTATATTCTTGTACATAGGGAGCAGTATTATAGTAGTTATATTCTTGTACATAGGGGGCAGTATTATAGTAGTTATATTCCTGTACATAGGAGGCAGTATTATAGTAGTTATATTCTTGCACATAGGGGGCAGTATTATGGTAGTTATATTCTTGTACATAGGGGGTAGTATTATAGTAGTTATATTCTTGTACATAGGGGGCAGTATTATAGTAGTTATATTCTTGTACATAGGAGGCAGTATTATAGTAGTTATATTCTTGTACATAGGAGGCAGTATTATAGTAGTTATATTCTTGTACATAGGGGGCAGTATTATAGTAGTTATATTCTTGTACATAGGGGGCAGTATTATAGTAGTTATATTCTTATACATAGGGGGTAGTATTATAGTAGTTATATTCTTGTACATAGGAGGAAGTATTATAGTAGTTATATTCTTGTACATAGGGAGCAGTATTATAGTAGTTATATTCTTGTACATAGGGGCAGTATTATAGTAGTGATATTCTTGTACATAGGAGCAGTATTATGGTAGTTATATTCTTGTACATAGGGGGTAGTATTATAGTAGTTATATTCTTGTACATAGGGGGCAGTATTATAGTAGTTATATTCTTGTACATAGGGGGTAGTATTATAGTAGTTATATTCTTGTACATAGGAGGCAGTATTATAGTAGTTATATTCTTGTACATAGGGGGCAGTATTATAGTAGTTATATTCTTGTACATAGGGGGTAGTATTATAGTAGTTATATTCTTGTACATAGGGGGCAGTATTATAGTAGTTATATTCTTGTACATAGGAGCAGTATTATAGTAGTTATATTCTTGTACATATGAGGCAGTATTATAGTAGTTATATTCTTGTACATAGGGGGTAGTATTATAGTAGTTATATTCTTGTACATAGGGGGCAGTATTATAGTAGTTATATTCTTGTACATAGGAGGCAGTATTATAGTAGTTATATTCTTGTACATAGGGGGTAGTATTATAGTAGTTATATTCTTGTACATAGGGGCAGTATTATAGTAGTTATATTCTTGTACATAGGGAGCAGTATTATAGTAGTTATATTCTTGTACATAGGAGGCAGTATTATAGTAGTTATATTCTTGTACATAGGGGGCAGTATTATGGTAGTTATATTCTTGTACATAGGGGGCAGTATTATAGTAGTTATAGTCTTGTACATACGGGGCAGTATTATAGTAGTTATAGTCTTGTACATAGGGAGCAGTATTATAGTAGTTATATTCTTGTACATAGGAGGCAGTATTATAGTAGTGATATTCTTGTACATAGGGGGCAGTATTATGGTAGTTATATTCTTGTACATAGGGGGCAGTATTATAGTAGTTATAGTCTTGTACATAGGGGGCAGTATTATAGTAGTTATAGTCTTGTACATAGGGGGCAGTATTATAGTAGTTATATTCTTGTACATAGGGGGCAGTATTATAGTAGTTATATTCTTGTACATAGGGGGTAGTATTATAGTAGTTATATTTTTGTACATAGGGGACAGTATTATAGTAGTTATATTCTTGTACATAGGGGGCAGTATTATAGTAGTTATATTCTTGTACATAGGGGGCAGTATTATAGTAGTTATATTCTTGTACATAGGGGGCAGTGTTATAGTAGTTATAGTGTCAGGTTATTTGGTGTGCAGGTTCCGGGTAATACCATTGCACTGTGTGGATATCAGTACATGGCTATAATAGGGTTAATCCCCTCACGCTGCGCTCACACATCTGGCAGGACAAGCACTTTGGGCGGAGCTTATCTCTAGTCAATGAAAAGAGGGCGGTGGCTTCAACCAACTGAGCAATTGTAATTGGCTTCTGTTCTAGTGGGCGGAGATTTTTTCACCTTTTGCTAAGTAAGTAGAACTGAGCTGTTAGTGGGACGGCATTAAGGGGCGTAGCTTCATTGCAGAACGCTGTGGATTGGTTATGGTACGCGGGGGGCGTGGAGCAGGGAGCGGCTGTGGAGTGCGGGCAGTCAGTGTGCAGTACCGCAGGTTGTATGGAGCCGGTGTGCACGGAGCCGGGAGTGCGCGTTATTCTGTTGCTGTGATTAGTGAGGGACGTGCAGGGCGCCAGGTGAGCTGGACAGGTGAGTCATGTGACCTGAGCATCAGATAACTGTGAGCATTGTGCTGTGCACAGAGCGGTGCTGGTGCAGTGTGTCAGTGCAGAGACTCCTTATACATTACATACCCTGTATACTGCGTGTACTATATATACCCTGTGTACTGTGTATACAGTATATACCCTGTGTTCTGAGTATACAGTATATACCATGTGTATTGTGTGTACAGTATATGCCCTGTGTACTGTGTGTGTACAGTATATACCCTGTGGGCAGTATGTGTACAGTATATACCCTGTGTACTGTGTGTGTACAGTATATACCCTGTGTACTGTGTGTGTACAGTATATACCATGTGTACTGTGTGTGTACAGTATATACCCTGTGGGCAGTATGTGTACAGTATATACCCTGTGTACTGTGTGTGTACAGTATATACCCTGTGGGCAGTATGTGTACAGTGTATACCCTGTGGACTGTGTGTGTACACTATATCCCCTGTTGACTGTATGTGTACAGTGTATACCCTGTGGACTGTGTGTGTACAGTATATCCCCTGTGGACTGTGTGTGTACAGTATACCCTGTGGACTGTGTGTACAGTATATTCCTGTGTACTGTGTGTACAGTATATACCCTGTGGACTGTGTACAGTATATTCCCTGTGGACTGCGTGTGTGTACAGTATATACCTTGTGTACTGTTTGTACATTATATACCCTGTGGACTGTGTGTGTACAGTATATACCCTGTGTACTGCGTGTGTGTACAGTATATACACTGTGTACTGTGTGTGTACAATATATACAGCAGAGACCCCCTTTTAATGAAATGTCCACAGCAAAGACCCCCACTATACAGTATATACCCTGTGGACTGTGTGTACAGTATATACCCTGTGTACTGCTTGTGTGTACATTATATACACTGTGTACTGTGTCTGTACAATATATACAGCAGAGACCCCCTTTAATGAAATGTCCACAGCAAAGACCCCCACTATACCGTATATACCCTGTGGACTGTATGTACAGTATATACCCTGTGTACTGCTTGTGTGTACAGTATATACACTGTGTACTGTGTCTGTACAATATATACAGCAAAAAACCCCAGTATACAGTATATACCCTGTGTACTGTGTGTACAGTATATACCCTGTGTTCTGTGTATACAGTATATACCCTGTGTACTGTGTGTACAGTATATACCCTGTGTTCTGTGTATACAGTATATACCATGTGTACTGTGTGTACAGTATATACAGCAGAGACCCCCTTTAATGAAAGGTCCACAGCAAACTTCCCCTTTAATGAAATGTACAGTATATACCCTGCGTACTGTGTGTACAGTATATACCCTGTGTACTGTGTGTACAGTATATACTCTGTAGACTGTCTGTACAGTATATACCCTGCGTACTGTGTGTACAGTATATACCCCGTGGACTGTCTGTACAGTATATACTCTGTGGACTGTGTGTGTACAGTATATACCCTGTGCACTGTGTATAGTATATACCATGTGTACTGTGTGTATAGTATATACCCTGTGTACAGTATATAACCTGTGTACTGTGTGTACAGTATATACTCTGTAGACTGTCTGTACAGTATATACCCTGCGTACTGTGTGTACAGTATATACCCCGTGGACTGTCTGTACAGTATATACTCTGTGGACTGTGTGTGTACAGTATATACCCTGTGGACTGTCTGTACAGTATATACTCTGTGGACTGTGTGTGTACAGTATATACCCTGTGCACTGTGTATAGTATATACCATGTGTACTGTGTGTATAGTATATACCCTGTGTACAGTATATAACCTGTGCACAGTGTGTGTACAGTATATACCCTGTGGGCAGTATGTGTACAGTATATACAGCAGAGACCCCCTTTAATGAAATGTCCACAGTAAAGATCCCCTTTACAGAAATGTACAGAATATACCCTATATACTGTGTGTGTACAGTATATACCCTGTGTACTGTGTGTGTGTACAGTATATACCCTGTGTACAGTATATATCCTTTGTAGAAAGCTCACTGTACATCTATAAAACTGAGAACATGCTGTTTGAAGCCTTGCAATGGTGCGGAACTTTTGATCAATCATTTGGGATCATCTTGTTCAAAATATGAACAACATGATAAGGAGGACTGTCTAAGACCCGCGTGTTTTCTGCGTGTGTATTGGATGCGCAGAACTATCATTGCACTCTGTCCCATTGTATTGGGTTTTGTCAGACTTGTCAAAATCTCAGCATGCTCTACCTTTGCAAGTCACACGCGTGAACACACGCACCATACATGTGTATAGAGACGCATCAAAACTCCATTACACTCTTAGACACTGGCAAGTGCAATGCGTTTTTCACCGATCGCAACGCATCGTGTGAATGCGCCCTGACTGAAAACTGATGGACTCCGACGTGATCTGCAACACAAGTGTGAAAGGGGCCTAAATACCAACTTAATTCTTATTGTACCAGGAAATGTATTGGGTAATTCATGGATCAAACAAATGTGGTGAACTTTGACACTGAGTTCCTTGTTACAGAACAGCAAAAAGTAATAAAACATTGAAGGGTTGGACATGTGCATCCAGAAGTTTAGAGAAGGGCAGATCAAGTTCATCTGTAAAAGTCAGGGAGCACTTTCGGCAAATATTTAGCTTTCATGTCATTCACTGACTCTGTACCTGTATCTATCCTGTAAGGACGGGGGTGTACGTGGTATTTCGGATGGACTGGAATCCCTCCTGCAGCGGCATCTTGAGGCTCTTTCACATTGGCGTTGTTTTTCACGTCCCGGGGTCAGTGATTTCTACGGATGCCTCACAAAGCCATTGATTTTTATGGGTGTTTCACATTGGCGTACATTTTCACTGATCCGTTGTCCTGGAAAAAATTATGAAACATGTCCTATTTTTTTCACGGATGCGGATCACGGAAGGCAATAGAAGTCTATGGGGCACATTTACTTACCCTTCGCGATCCCCGAGGTGCGTTGTCCGACAAGAATTCCGAGCTGCCATGATTCACTAAGATCGTGCGTCCAATTTCCTCCATGTGTCGCTCAGGTCCACCGGAGTTCGCCATCTTCTTCCCGCTGTATATAAGTGCATGGCTTGCGACACAATTTTGAATGTTAAATCACGCGCTTAGTCTGAATCAGTCGGGTTCAGACGGCCACACCCCCCCCATTTGTGTCACATGAAAGTCGGCGCAAAATGTGTTGCAGTTAAGTGCGGCGCAAAACGGAAAAAGTCAGGAAACCCAACGAAAATGCGGTCCACGTACCGTTAATAAATGTGCCCCCATGTGTTCACAAAAAAAAACTGATGAAACATCACGCCTGGTTTTTCTGCCTTATCAGTGAAAAAAAATATCATAGTTTGTTAAACTTTGATTTTTTTTTTTTGTTACACAGAGACAAACAGAAGAAAACGGAGACTATACCCAACAGATGCACAACGCATCCGTTTTTTTTTTACTGTTTACCCTGTGTTTGGCTGCTTAGAACCTGTTTATCTTAATAGGTACACAGGTTCAAAGCAACCAAACGCACGGTAAACGGTAAAAAATCAATGCGTTTTTAAACGGACTGAAAACGCATGCTTAAAAACGGACCAAAAACGCCACGTGTGGCATCTCCATTAGCTATTAATGCTGACCTCAGTTTTCCGAAAGCTTCCGAAGAAGTTGTCTATCCGCTGATCTCAGGTTTACCTTCAGTGACTCTGGAGCGATTGACGTGATCACAATGACCTAAGATGACGCTATTTATATCAGTAAAATATACGGCGCCCCCGGAGGTGGAAGCTGCAATGACTTCCTATTGGTCTATCTGGTTCTGTAATTTGAAAGAATAGTACATGCTGCACTTAATTGATATATTTTGTCATACATTGCGCAGGGCATACATGCCCCGCTCCCGACCAAAACCTTGTGTCCATCATTGTTTTTTCCTTCCTAATTTAATTTCCCAACTTTTCTAATCCTATACGTCTCCATCAATAATTAACGTTGTAAGGAAGAAACCGTTCAGGCGGATGAGTAAAAACGACCTTTTAATATTCTGCTAATGGCCGACTGCAAGCTTTAAAGGCCACTTGAGTTCCCAAGACCCTAAAGTGACCTCCACCCCTTAATACGTGGCCATTAGCAGTTTTTTCCTTCAAAGGCTTTCATCTTATTAATATAACTTTTATTCTTAAATGTTAAAATAGGACATGTGAACATTAAAGGGATCCTTTCACCTGATTTTGCCCCCTTAAACTAGCAGCCCCCTCATGTAGGGTATGGAATTCCCTCTTTTATGTAAAATCTCGACTATTAACTAATAAAAATAGATCCTCTGAAGTCATGTGACAATGGGCAGAGAAGAGTCATATTTTAACTGAGATGAGTCAAGTTTAGAGACTGCAGTGGGATACTGTTCAGTTGCTCTTATCGTTGGTTCTATGGCACCTAAACATGCTGCTGGTGTCATATTAGAGATAAGAATCTCATCTTTCAGATGATGGTTGTGTGATCTACACAATCGGATAAACAGACGGTTAGAGGCATAGGCAGGAATTGGATCTTTATCTGCAACTCACATTCCCAACTATGTTTTTGATCACCTCTCTCTCTGGCTGACAGAACCCCAAGCCTATTGTTATTCTTAATATGATACCAGCAGCATGTTTCTGGATTCTATAGAAAATCAGGGGGTCAGAAGTGACACTCCCCCAGTATCCTCTGACCTTGACTTATCTCAGGTAAAATAAGACTTTTCTCTGCTAAACTTCATATGAAAGGGGAATTTTAAGAAGGACATTTCATACCCTACTTGAGGACGATAGTAGTTTAATGGGGTCAAATCTGGTGTCCCTTTTAAGGGAGTAGCCTATCCATTTACTGCCTATGGCCCTTTAAGGAGTAAAAAGCAAGATTCATGCTTTTTAGAGTGTTAAAAAAGTTAGCGGCCATATTGGTTATCATTTATCCTTGCCAGAGGTTGATGTGACTAACATACAGTTTAGGAAAGACCTTCCTGGTCCATAAAACGCAATGCAAGCCGGCAGTGAAGACTGACATGTCACCAAAAACCAGCTGCGGCCGTTTTGTATTGGTAAAGGGACCCCTTTAAGACAGTACCAGGGTCTGGTTTTGGTATTTAGGGGTAAGTATAACAGAAATTAGGTTGCAGCGCTGTAGACGCCAACACCAGACACCTTTTTCTAATGTTGTAATGATGCATCGCACGTAACTCGACAGCTGATTATATATAGCGCGACCAACGCTTGTTGTGGGGAAGAAAAACGATCAGAATTAATTTAGGAATTTTCTTTAACCCTTTACGTCTGACACATTACTGAGGCGCTGGGCACTATTGCTATTCATAGGGACAGAGAAGATACAGGGGAATCGAAAAGTCCTAAGACCCCCTTTCATTTCAGGAACGAAAGGGTAAATCATATATCTGATACCTCAGTAAGTAAAGGTTAAAATATTTTAGTCTAGAATATGGCTGCCATCTTGTAACTGTATCTTGTATTGTATAAAATGCAATTTTTTATAACAGGAAGGAGGAAATGTAGTAAATCAAAGAAGACCAGAATTGTCTCAGAAATTGATTGGCACAATCAGATCTACAATATCTCTTGTGTGCTTAAGATAGGCCGCGGTCTTGCGTTCCACTAGCGTTGCGTTCATAACGCGACGCTAGCGCACAGGGGACGGGCCTCGGAACAATCGCATATGTGTTTCCAGGGAAACGCATGCGATCGAAAACCAGGCTGCCAGGGAAGATACCGGGGCCTGGTTATCGAACCTCATGCATTTCCCTGGAGCCACATATGCGATCAGGCCGAGGCCCTTCCCCTGTGCGCTAATGCGCGTTATGAACGCAACGCTAGTGGAACGTGTGACCGCAGCCTTATAAGTACAGAGATTTTCCATAGATTCTCATGCAGGTTCATAACAATTGGATCCAGCCCATAGTAGATGACAACGCTGTGCATCACAGGTAACTTTACTGGTTGTCTGTGTTGAACCACAAGGATATTACGGATCTGATTGGGGCAATCCATTTCTGAGACAATTCGGGTCTTCTTTGATCATATATGACTTACTATTGGAAAAACTGGTCTTTATCCAATATAGCGGCTTTCAAGATGGCGGCCATGTTCCAGTCACAGCAAAAAAGACAGGCCCCCTCAACCCATTACTTTGGGGTATCGGATATGTCATTGACCTTGTAATAAAAGGGTCCCCTTAGGTCTTTTTTATTCAAAACTGACATTTTTTACCCAGACATTTTTGAAACTCGTCTCATTGTGACGACATTTGATAAATCTCCCTCATTAGGCCTCAGTTAATAACAATAACAGAGAAATTGGCTTTGATGCCCATAGCAACCAGTTACAGCACAGCTTTCATTTTTCAAGAAGCAAATAGAACATCTAAGCTGCGCTGTGATTGGTTAATATGGACATCAAGGATAGTTTTGGCGTTTTTGGAGTTCCTCGGGCCTGTGTATATCTAGCGTATACAAAAACTCAACTGACAACCTGCATAAAAATATCTACCCCCCTAGTGGGGGCCATATAGCGATCACGTGTGAGATACCTTCTGACTATACAACACCCACAACCTGCATCATGTTTGTTCCTAATAAACACAGGCCTCTCTCCAGCTGCTACACCAGGTGCAAATATAAACCTGTTCACAACTGAGGGTTTGTTACAGTTGTACAGTTACAATACTCTGTGAAATGCAAACATATCATTACAAACACCACTCTTTTAGTTTATCATAATGTGTCAGCATAAGTGAGATATATTATCCCAAAATCAGACTCGTCAGCTCCCACAGAATGATCCTGAACCAAACCCCAGCATTCCCTGAGTGCGTATCCACACGATGCGTTGCATCGCGTTGTGCGTTGCGTTTTTGACGCATTCCACTGGCTTTAGCCTTGATTACATGCTAAGGGTGATGCCACACATGGCGTTTTTGGTCCGTTTTTAGTCCGTTTTCCCCAATTATCTTAATAGATAACAGGTTATAAGCAGCCAAATGCATGGTAAACGGCCAAAAACGGACTGAAAACGGATGTTTAAAAAACGGACCAAAAACGCCATGTGTGGCATCACCCTAAGGTTACATTACGTTTCCACTGCATCTGCTAAAATGCAATGTAACCTCAGCATGTGATCACGGCTGAAGCAAGTGGAATGCGTCAAAAATGCAACGCGACAGTTGCAGGATGGCAAGGCATGCTGGGAGTTGTTTTGCAGCAGACAGTGGGGCACATTTACTTATCCAGTCCGCGGAATTCACTGAGGGCGCGGTCACGCGGTGCGTTTTGGTTGAAACGCATTACAACAGCTGAGGAGAGGTGATTTGCCAAATTGCATTACTGTTAGTGTAAACACGATGTTAACGCATGCGATATCCTGCATGTGTCGCTTCCCCGCTCAGGTCTGCCGAAGTTTTCATGCACAGTCACTGAATCTTGCGCAGGCGCCTTCCGCGACACATTGCAGCTGTGCGAGATTCATTGGCTGAAAATGCGCGAGAAGTGGCAAGAGCCGAGTGACCTCACCGGCTCTCGGTCCAAGGAGGAGGAACACAACGAAGATGGGGCGTGCATAATTAAATATCGGAGGTGCGCGGAACTGCCAGGGTGACGTAAGTGAAGCGCCAAAGCCACATTTCTATAGATTATGAAATACTTTTTTTTGGCCTAAACTATCGGTTTGTGTCCCTAAACAAAATATGTCCTGGGGTCAGTGGTAAAGAGCCTAGAGGGTGGTGTGAGGAGGTAATTTTGTCCGCGATCAAGTGGTAGGTTTCCTTTAAGTTGTACCTTTAATCTAATATTAGAATCTGGCTCCTTCCTATGATTTGTAAAATGATTTTACAGAATGTGGCAAATGTGGTAAAAATCTAAAATGTTAATTTAACCCTTGAATGACTCTGGGTGCCATATGGCGGTAATATTACATCATCCCACCATGACTATATCCCTTGTATAAGGATGAGACACAGTTGCCGACCCACTAGTATCCAGGATGTAGCAGAGCTTGTTGTGTAATTTGCATGACTACATATGACATTATCCTAAGTGCATAAGTGAATAATACATGATCTCTTACATGCATTAACTTTTGTGTGTTACACATATGTCTTAACCCCTTCCCGCCGTGGCCCTTTTTCGATTTTGCGTTTTCATTTTTCACTCCCCACGTTCAAAAATCTGTAACTTTTTTATTTTTCCATGTACAGAGCTGTGTGACGGCTTATTTTCTGCGTAACAAATTACACTTCAAAATGGTGGTATTTAATATTCCATGCCGTGTACCGGGAAAAAAATTCCAAATGCAGTGAAATTGGTAAAAAAACCGCATTTGTGCCGTATTCTTGTGGGCTTGGATTTTACGGATTTCACTGTGCACCCCAAATGACATGTCTACTTTATTCTTTGGGTCGGTACGATTATGGGGATACCAAATTTGTATAGGTTTTATAATGTTTTCATACATTTAAAAAAATTAAAACCTCCTGTACAAAATTTTTTTTGGGGGATTTTGCAGTCTTCTGGCGCTAATAACTTTTTCATACTTTGGTGTACGGAGCTGTGGGTGGTGCCGTTTTTTGCGGATTTTGATGACGTTTACAATGTTATCATTTTTAGGACTGTACGACCTTTAGATCACTTTTTATAGACTTTGAATTTTTAGGTTTTTTTATTATGATTTTTTTATTTTAACTTTTTTTTTATTTTTATTTTTACTATTATTTTTACTCTTTAACCCTAGGTTGTCTGTACAATCCTATCATATACTGCCATACTACAGTATGGCAGTATATGGCGATTTTACTACTCATACATTACAATGTGCTGACAGAGACCCGAAGCTACCATGGCGACGGATCGCCGCTCCCCGATGACGTCTTTTTGAAGCCGCCGGCAAAGGTGCCGGCGGCGATCAGCGGTAAAACACCCGCACCGATCGCGGGTGTTACCGGTAAGCCTTTGGGTGAAGACACACATGGCGTTTTTAGGCCGTTTTTGGGCCGTTTTTACTAAGTGCGTTTTCAGATCGTTAAAAACGCATGCGTTAAAAAACGCATGCGTTTTTTGAAAACGCGTGCGTTTTTGACCGTTTTTCCGAAATTGCGCAATTAAAAACAGACAAAAACGCATGCGTTTTCAAAAAACGCATGCGTTTTAAAAAAAACGGATGCGTTTTTAAACGTATGCGTTTTTAACGATCTGAAAACGCACTTAGTAAAAACGGCCCAAAAACGGCCTAAAAACGCCATGTGTGTCTTCACCCTTTGCTGCATGTACCGGGACCCGACATGTGACGTACCATTACGTCACATGTCGGTAAGGGATGCGTAATGTTATGTGTACAGCACTGCGTTATAAGAGGAGCCGCCGAGATATAGCAGTGCTGAAATTGTCATTGATCTGTCACTTTTGCTAACCATCAGGCTGCGTTCACACATGCCATTTACACTGTGTTTTGAAGTGTAATACACCAGCTAAGGAGAGGAGCTTTGCCTAATTACATTGCTATTAACATTCGCGTTTACAAAATGCAATGTTAACACAATACATTAACAATGCTTTAAAAGACCCGATACCTCACCCAGCTGAGGGTTTGTTACAGTTGTATCCAGTCTAGATCTAATCATGCTGGAATCCACAGTGATACATTGTCACAAACCATCAGGACTGAAAATACATCTGCACTGTTGGTGCTTTTCAATTATGGAGGATTGTCTGAACTGGATGCAGTTGTAACAAACCCTCCGCAGTGAGAGTAATGGTGTTCTATATGGTGTTTTATAGCTTTTGGGTGTATATGGGCCTGCAGTAATTTGGTGGAGAATTAGATTTTGGTGCATTTTCCTGGTGTTGCGCTCTACACACAGCTGATGCTTCGTCTCTCATGGGATTAGGGAGCAGGTGATATCTCTGTCGCTTGGCCACCTTTTTAGATGCAAATTGGTGTCTTCTGATGCGCCTCCTTTACCCTCCGTGTGCCATCTGGTGTCCCCTAGGCTGCAGCACAAATACAGACCTGCAGGCGACCAGGATGCCTGGAGTCCCCGGGGCCCATCATCTGTACGGGCATTTTATACTACATATTTAATCGCCATAAATCACCCCAGGGCTGGATTACTAGTCCTACGAGGGCCTCGATAAAAGATGACTCTATTCTGCCATCTTTGCACAGTTGGGATCTCATGTGTGCAGCCAATGCAAATGCAATAGAGAGGAGGCTCTAGGAACCTGTTGGATACAAGATGAGATACATCTTCAGGCTGTGTTCCACCACTATTGTATTTACAGTGTGTTTACATTACAGTTACATTATGTAAACAGCATGTTTACATTGTATTTGCTTAGTGATAATATGTTTAATATTGTTACAATATTCTGTTTGCAGTGTGTTTACATTGTGTATATGCAGTGATACTGGTATATTTAAGTTGTGTATACTTAGTGTTTACACTGTTAATGTTACATAGTGTTTATACTGCGTTAATGTTATGTTTACACATTGTTTACCTCATGTTAGTGTTATGTGTACATATTGTTTACATCGTTTTTATATTGCTGTGAAATAATGTTTCCTTTGTGTGCATTAAATGTACACACTAATGTGTTTACATCATGTTTACACATGCTACATTTATTTCATGTTTACACTGTTACAATATTCTGTTTGCAGCGTGTTTACATTGTGTATACAAAGTGATACTGTTATATGTAAGTTATGTTTACAATGTATTTACACTGTGCTACTGTTATATTTATGATGTGTTTACGTTGGGTATTGCATTACGATTACACGGCACTAATATTGTGTTAACATTAAGTTTACTTTGTGTTTACATTGTGTTCACATCAAAGCAATGTAAACGCAATGAGTGAACGTAGCCTAAGATTCTGTATGGTATCTACTGGGCGTCGTGAGGACAAGTGGTGTGTAAATGTAATTTTCTTTCATATATATTGTATGAATAGCCAAATTATTAATTTAAAGGGGTCTTCTACCATGGACCATTTTCACATGGAGCCACAGTGAGTATTAAATTTCATGTCTTGTCTTTTGACACAGGAGCCATTCGGGGACCACTAAAGATGTCTGACAATGGTATCGACGATGATAAACCCCCAGCCCCGCCCCTGAGGAACACCAGCACTTTTATTGGAGCCATTGTAAAGGACACCATCAATCACGGCTCAAAGCCCCTTCCCCCAAACCCAGAGAAGAAGAAGAAGGGCGACCGACTTCTGCAGATGTTACCCCGGACTGGAGACAAATGTACAGTACTGTTCAAATGCTAAATAATATGTCATAATGATGGGGCGCCCCCTATAGGTGTAAATGTGTAACAGGAAATCAGGGAAAGTGCAGACAAAGCAGTCTGGGTTTTCTTACTCAGTGTATGAGTCACGTATTGTGCGATGTCATGGGGTGTGATGAAGGGGTTACACTGACTCCACACCCAAGGGAGGGCGATACACCACAGGTATTACTTTATGCTCCACCTGCTCAGTCATTGAATTGATAAGGAGGGACTGCAGGTCTTTGAAATCACAGAGGAAGGATTTTCTTTGCTCCTTATGGCCAGGTGCACATTGGACAATGGCCTCATTACATAGGAGGGCGTGAAAACCTATGCACTTAGGTTTATTCAAGTGAAAAATCCCACTTTTTCATGGCTTTGTTTAAAATGGAGCCTGGTGTAAGGTTTTGCCATTACTTTATTCTTCATACATGTAATATGAGAGGGTGTGAATACTTATTCACTCCTATTTTGGGGTAATTTTAGATCAAGTATTAACATTTGCCTTGTTACCCTATACAATCTTGGCACATGGAGCCCTGTTTGGACAGTATCAGACTGTAAAGGGACAAACCTATAATTGTTAACACCCAATTGTCAATTTTTTTTATTATATACAGGCGGTCCCCTACTTAAGGACACCCGACTTACAGACGACCCCTAGTTAAAGACGGTCCCCTCTGCCCCCTGTGACCTCTGGTGAAGCTCTCTGGATGTTACCATAGTCCCAGACTGCAATGATCAGATGTAAGGTGTCTGTAATGAAGCTTTATTGATAATCCTTGGTCCCATTACAGCAAAAAAATGTGAAACTCCAATTGTCACTGGGGCAAAAAAAAAAAATTTTGTCTGGAACTCCAATTATAAAATATACAGTTTCTACTTATATACAAATTCAACTTAAGAACAAACCTATGCAACCTAACTTGTATGTAACCCGGGGATTGCCTGTGTATATATATATATATATATATATATATATATATATATATATATATCCTTTCTGCATTTAAGAGATTCCTCTTCCTCATAACCATGCTGTCAGATCTGATCAAAACCATCTTGATTGTGATTCTCTGTCTCTGTGCTGCCTGTTAGTAACCCCATGATGCCTCAGCACATCACATGGATTGCATGAGTCAGTAACTTCCATGCCTACTAGGATGACAATTTGATTACCCCTCATTTCTTTATCCTACTAACAGGATAGGAGGCTATGATTTTACAGTCAGGGAAGCCGCTCTCATCATCCCTAGTAGCCGTGATAGGAGCTTGTGCTCCCCCTATGTAGAGTCTGTGTTGGTACAAACCATCATAGTAAAATGATGCTAGAAATCGGACCCTATATCCCATAGAACAGTGGTGGCGAACCTATGGCACGGGTGCCAGAGGTGGCACTCGGAGCCCTTTCTGTGGGCACCCAGGCCTTCACCCCAACACAGAGTTTGCCAGCTATGACTCAAGACTTTCTCCTGTGATCCAATACAGCCCAGGACGCACCATGCTCAGCGCTATTTTAAAGCAACATCCTTGGCTGCCAGGACTACAGGAGGAGCGAGACAGTGTGGATAGAGATGGATTGTCATTGGAGCTCCTGCTCTGGGTCCCCTGATTTTCTCTCTTCAGGGGACCCTGGAGGGAAGCTACAATCCAAATGTCTCCATCATCTTTTTATTGTATTGGTGAATTCAGGAGGCCAATACGATTAAAACCTGTGATACAGCAGGGATCAGTAAGTTACTGCTTAAATTGTCATGTTGGCACTTTGCACCATATAAGTGACCATTGATCTCGAATTTCATAGAAAACAAACCCGTTCCCTATTTTGATAGTTTATGAGCCCAATAAAGCTTTCACGGCAGGATTTAAAGGGAAGTGCGCCGAATGCTTGTGGGATTCCTTGTCACAATGACGTCGATGCTGGAAAATGAATCCAACATCCAGTTTATTTAAAGGTACACGGTGGCTCTCCCCATAGGCGCCTGTTGTGCAGGAGTAGACATTTTTGAAACTGCAGTAGAGAAGAGAATGAGCAGCTGACCAAAAACTACCAATCGGATCACTGCTTTCATTTTTTAAAAATGCCCTGGAGAAATGAAAGCTGTAATTTGATTGGATAACCACTTTCACTTGTCAACGCACTTTTATCATCTTGATGCCCTCAATTTATTGACGTCTCTTTCTCCAGCGAGCAAAAAGAAGCCAGAAATCTCTCTCCCCTCAGATTTCGAGCACACCCTCCACGTTGGCTTTGATCCTGTGACGGGAAAGTTCACTGTAAGTTGGGGGCCATAAAAAAGTGATTAAAATATTATCAATGGATGCTAAATATTGAAGAAATTGTGTTTACGTCTGTTGTGTTATACAGGGAATGCCAGAGCAATGGGCGCGATTGTTACAGAGTTCCAAAATTTCAGAGGAAGAACAGAAAAAGAATCCACAAGCCGTGCTGGACGTGCTGAAGTTTTATGACTTCAAGAAAACTGAAAATAGCCAGAAATACATGAGCTTCACAGGTAACAGGGAGAGGAGTTATGTGGTAATGATAAAATGATAGTGTACATACAGTATTGTAGCAGTTATATTCTTGTACATAGGGGGCAGTATTATAGTAGTTATATTCTTGTACATAGGAGCAGTATTATAGTAGTTATATTCTTATACATATTGGCAGTATTATAGTAGTTATATTCTTGTACATAGGGGGCAGTATTATAGTAGTTATATTCTTGTACATACAGGGCAGTATTATAGTAGTTATATTCTTGTACATAGGAGCAGTATTATAGTAGTTATATTCTTATATATATTGGCAGTATTATAGTAGTTATATTCTTGTACATAGGGGGCAGTATTATAGTAGTTATATTCTTGTACATAGGGGCAGTATTATAGTAGTTATATTCTTGTACATAGGAGCAGTATTATAGTAGTTATATTCTTGTACATAGGGGGCAGTATTGTAGTTATATTCTTATACATAGGGGCAGTATTATAGTAGTTATATTCTTGTACATAGGGGCAGTATTATAGTAGTTATATTCTTGTACATAGGGGCAGTATTGTAGTAGTTATATTCTTGTACATAGGGGGCAGTATTGTAGTAGTTATATTCTTATACATAGGGGCAGTATTATAGTAGTTATATTCTTGTACATAGGGGGCAGTATTATAGTAGTTATATTCTTGTACATAGGGGCAGTATTGTAGTAGTTATATTCTTGTACATAGGGGGCAGTATTATAGTAGTTATATTCTTATACATAGGGGCAGTATTATAGTAGTTATATTCTTATACATAGGGGCAGTATTATAGTAGTTATATTCTTATACATAGGGGCAGTATTATAGTATTTATATTCTTGTACATAGGGGCAGTATTATAGTAGTTATATTCCTGTACATAGGGAGCAGTATTATAGTAGTTATATTCTTGTACATAGGGGGCAGTATTATAGTAGTTATATTCTTGTACATAGGAGCAGTATTATAGTAGTCATAATCTTGTACATAGGGGGCAGTATTATAGTAGTTACATTCTTGTACATAGGGGGCAGTATTATAGTAGTTATATTCTTGTACATAGGGGGCAGTATTATAGTAGCTATATTCTTGTACATAGGGGGCAGTATTATAGTAGTTATATTCTTGTACATAGGGGGCAGTATTATAGTAGTTATATTCTTATACATAGGGGCAGTATTATAGTAGTTATATTCTTGTACATAGGGGGCAGTATTATAGTAGTTATATTCTTGTACATAGGGGCAGTATTGTAGTAGTTATATTCTTGTACATAGGGGGCAGTATTATAGTAGTTATATTCTAATACATAGGGGCAGTATTATAGTAGTTATATTCTTATACATAGGGGCAGTATTATAGTAGTTATATTCTTGTACATAGGGGCAGTATTATAGTAGTTATATTCCTGTACATAGGGAGCAGTATTATAGTAGTTATATTCTTGTACATAGGGGGCAGTATTATAGTAGTTATATTCTTGTACATAGGGGGCAGTATTATAGTAGCTATATTCTTGTACATAGGAGCAGTATTATAGTAGTCATAATCTTGTACATAGGGGGCAGTATTATAGTAGTTATATTCTTGTACATAGGGGGCAGTATTATAGTAGTTATATTCTTGTACATAGGGGGCAGTATTATAGTAGCTATATTCTTGTACATAGGGGGCAGTATTATAGTAGTTATATTCTTGTACATAGGGGGCAGTATTATAGTAGTTATATTCTTATACATAGGGGCAGTATTATAGTAGTTATATTCTTGTACATAGGGGGCAGTATTATAGTAGTTATATTCTTGTACATAGGGGCAGTATTGTAGTAGTTATATTCTTGTACATAGGGGGCAGTATTATAGTAGTTATATTCTAATACATAGGGGCAGTATTATAGTAGTTATATTCTTATACATAGGGGCAGTATTATAGTAGTTATATTCTTGTACATAGGGGCAGTATTATAGTAGTTATATTCCTGTACATAGGGAGCAGTATTATAGTAGTTATATTCTTGTACATAGGGGGCAGTATTATAGTAGTTATATTCTTGTACATAGGGGGCAGTATTATAGTAGCTATATTCTTGTACATAGGGGGCAGTATTATAGTAGTTATATTCTTGTACATAGGGGGCAGTATTATGGTATTTATATTCTTGTACATAGAGGGCAGTATTATAGTAGTTATATTCCTGTACATAGGGGGCAGTATTATAGTAGTTATATTCTTGTACATAGGGGGCAGTATTATAGTAGTTATATTCTTGTACATAGGGGGCAGTATTATAGTAGTTATATTCTTGTACATAGGGGGCAGTATTATAGTAGTTATATTCTTGTACATAGGGGGCAGTATTATAGTAGCTATATTCTTGTACATAGGGGGCAGTATTATAGTAGTTATATTCTTGTACATAGGGGGCAGTATTATAGTAGTTATATTCTTGTACATAGAGGGCAGTATTATAGTAGTTATATTCTTGTACATAGGGGGCAGTATTATAGTAGTTATATTCTTGTACATAGGGGGCAGTATTATAGTAGCTATATCCTTGTACATAGGGGGCAGTATTATAGTAGTTATATTCTTGTACATAGGGGGCAGTATTATAGTAGTTATATTCTTGTACATAGGGGGCAGTATTATAGTAGTTATATTCTTGTACATAGAGGGCAGTATTATATTATAGTAGTTTTTTATTTGTTTATTTGTTGGTATTAAAGTTAATTCCTTTTTTTCCACATCAGTGACACATGATTCTGCTGTTATCTTCCCTTTCTGGTCATGTTTTCAGCATATTTCCCCCTAGTCAGTCAGTTCTGATAATCCGCTTTTTAGTGCTCTGGGACCTTTACAAGTAGAGTTATAGTGTGTGATTGTTTCCGCTCTTAGTCATCATTGGCCTCCCTTCTCCTCTCGCTCACTCTCTGGCCTCAGACATTGTTGGTGTTGGCAGGCTATCCTGTAGCTGACTCGGCTACTAGAATGGCTCGGCAGGGTCCTGTTTGCAGAGTGATGCCATTCAGTCATGCATTCTGCATTCCCGGAAACTGAAAGTGAGCTGCTCCCTGTATGTAATGAATGGGCAGATAATGACAATGCCCACACGCAGCCTGGCACCTACAAATACACAGATGCCACGCAGTCTCCATGACATTGTTGTAGTGGGTTGTAGTTTGAAGAAAAAAAATTATCTCAGATAGATGCTGCTCCCATAATCTATTACTTTTGTTATTTTTAGGACAGGTTATCAATACAATTGCTTCCCGGAAAGCAGCTAGCATTATGAAGTGTGGTCACTCTACTTTCTCTGTGTCCTGATCATCTAATTTCCTTTTTGAGTTATATTCTGACATTCCAGTTGGTGCAAAAGCACTAGCACCCATTTAAAGGGAACCTGTCAGCAGGTGTGACCATGCAACTAGTGTCCGGTATTGTCCCAGGAGAGATGTGTAATCAGACCATTGTGTATGTTGCTACTGGCAGCAGGACTATATGTGGATTTATAATCCAGGATTGTAGCTTCTCCAAGTGCACAGGGGTAATGTCCTTACACTGCTGATCTCTCTGTAACCATTGCAATGTTTATCCCTGGAGAGATGTATAATCAGACGTTTGTGTATGTTAGTGGCAGCAGAACTGTAAAATATGGATTTTTATTCCAGGATTGTAGCTTTCCCAGGTATACTGGTGGTGTGTCCTCTCACTGCTGTGCTCTTAGTTCTCGGCATTATGCCCTAAAATACTATAGTGTTTTAAGACAGAGAGGAGGGACAGTTCAATGCAGTGACCTAACAGCACAACAGTCCGAGGACGTGCGGGAGAAGTAGTGAAAGTTTCAGTATTAAAAAAAGATTAATCACTTTTCAGCTTTTGTGTACAGTTTTGGGCACGAGTGTATAAAAAGGATATAGTAGAGCTGGAACGGGTGCAGAGTAGAGCAACCAGGATTATTAGGGGAATGGGGGGATTAGAATACACTGACAGATTAAAAAATTTGGGATTATTCAGTTTAGAAAAAAGACGACTGAGGGGAGACCTCATTACAATGTACAAATACCTGAACGGACAGTACAAGGATCTCTCCAAAGATCTTTTTATACCTCGGCCTGTGACCAGAACAAGGGGGCATCCTCTACGCCTAGAGGAGAGGCGATTTTACCATCAACATAGACAAAGGTTCTTTACTGTAAGAGCAGTGAGACTGTGGAACTCTCTGCCGCAGGAGGTTGTTATGGCGGACTCTATGTACATGTTCAAGAGAGGCCTGGATGACTTTCTGGAGAGAAAAAATATCACGGGTTATGGGGATAAAACATTTATTTAATTCTTAAAGGTTGGACTTGATGGACTTGCATCTTTTTCCGGCCTTATATACTATGATACTTTCTTTCATTGTTTTACTATATGGATGTAGATTGCAGAGTTTGGGTTTTACATGTAGCCACTGGGGGGAGCTATCTTATAACCGGATGTGTTTTTTCCTTGCAGAAAACGAACTTGAGGTTTACAAAGCATCTGACAGTGCGGTAAGTTTATGTTTAAGATAAATAATATTAATAAAGTGTGTGCAGGCGGTCCACTACTTAATGACACCCGACTTACAGACGGACCCCTCTGCCCACTGTGACCTCTGGTGAAGCTCTCTGGATGTTACTATAGTCCCAGACTGCAATGATCAGATGTAAGGTGTCTGTAATGAAGTTTTATTGATGATCCTTGGTCTCATTACAGCAAAAAATTTTGCAAATCCAATTGTCACTGGGGCAAAAAAATTTTTTGTCTGGAACTACAATTATAAAATATACAGTTTCGACTTACATACAAATTCAACTTAGGTTCCATAGGTTTGTAATTATCTTGTACGTAACCCGGGGACTGCCTGTACTTCACTTTCTAAACCTATAGTCTGTTTAAAAATTCCTTGGCGGCAAAGGACATGGCCGACAATTCTGACCTGACGCATAAGACTTAAAGGGTTTATCAAGAATTGGGAAAACATGACCAGTCTCTATAAACGGCGCCACACTTGTCCACAGGCTGTGTATGGTATTGCAAGTCATCTCAATTCATTGCAACAGAGCTGAGCTGCAATACCACTTACAACCCACAGGCAAGCATGGTAACATTTATAGCAGATGGCAGCCGTGTTTTTCTAATTTGTGACAACCCCTTGAAGGTACAAATCTGATAAGGTACCATGATATTCATACTTTGCTATATAAATACATATGGGAGTTGTAATATTGCTTGTCATCCAGCTTTTCTAGATCTATAGCATACCTGCCTCTATCGTCAATACTGCTAAAATGCTAAACTACCCAAAAATTTCCCATCAGAATCCTAAAAAAGAAGGCTGGAACTCAGAACTATATTCATGACTTTGACATCCCTATTTCTGGGAAAGCTGAGTGGCGTCCCCTTTAGGAGACACAGTCAAGACTATTGTGTTTGTCATGCAGCTGGCTCATGCAGCTTGTCATGGGGTGCTATCCATTTCCCATCCGCATGCTTGTTGGATTATTAGATACATATGACATTCGGGTGCCCGGGAGAGCTGGGTGATAATCAATATCTGATATAAAAGATTTAGAAGTAAATGCTCACACACCTGGGTGAATGTTCATTGATCTAGTCTCCATTGGTTGGTGATGCAAAGAGCTTAGTCCTCCCCAATTGGTGCCGCATGGAAGCCAGTGCAGCTGTGCCGAAAAACGATCACGTGCGACACAATTCCAGTGCAGACCCCTGTTAAATACCTTTCCAAGCCGTGCAAAGTCCGAAAAAAGGTGCAAAGTCCGACGAAAGTGAGCTGCATGACCCTTAGTAAATGAGCCCCATTGTGCTGTATTACTAGGCAGATTTGCCATTCATGTGCTTGAAAAGCTGGGTGACACACAAATATCTACTCATATTTCACTGACTATCTATAAAAACTGAAGGGGTTTGCTTAATATCAAGATAGGGGCCTTATTTCTGGTTGGCAGAGACTGTGAGTGTTAACCCCTTCATGTCCAGAGAGGAGATGCTCCACGTCTACTGAGCGCAGGATCTCGGCACATCTTTCCATATACTTCTGTGTCTAAGGGGATTTCCATTTACATGACATATTCCTAATGGAATCTACGAGGATGAGAAATGCAGCGTTACAGTTCTAATTTCCTTATAACTTTGAGCTTTGGTTATAAAGCTTCTGACAGCGATGTCATAATCAATATAAGAAATATTAGAAATCCTAATAACTAATATCTAGTTTTACTTTTTTTTCACCTAAAGTGCCATAGATCAGGCTGGAGGAAGAGCAGGTATAGCAACCAATCAGAGTTCAGCTTTCAGTTCTTATTCTCAACTGGTAAGATGGAAGCTGCCCTATCATTGGTTGCTATGGTAAATAATGAGGCCTGTGTATTTCTCTGAAGCCTTCACTCACCTTGAAGGTGCTTACCTTTTTATTTACCTGAAATGTAATCTTTCCTGGCTGTTAATTAGGCACCATTTACCCATGTCTAACTTTGTAGGATGGGACCAATGTTATTACATAGTGAGCAACTAAACTTCTGTCAAATTTGTCACATTTTATAATCCGATACCTGTACATTTATCTACAGACTGCAAAAGTCGTTTCAGAAGTCCCTGATGTACCTCCAGTGTGTGAAGATGAAGATGATGAAGAGGAGCCTGCAGCACCCCCTGCTGTGGCACCACGTCCTCTATATACCATGTCGGTGGGTACATAAGTGCTCAATTATAGTAGTTATATATTTGTACATAGGGGGCAGTATTATAATAGTTATATTCTTGTACATAGGGGGTAGTATTATAGTAGTTATATTCTTGTACATAGGGGGCAGTATTGTAGTAGTTATATTCTTGTACATAGGGTCAGTAATATAGTAGTTATATTCTTGTTAATAGGGGGGCAGTATTATAGTAGTTATATTCTTGTACATAGGGGGCAGTATTATAGTAGTTATATTCTTGTACATAGGGGGCAGTATTATAGTAGTTATATTCTTGTACATAGGGGGCAGTATTATAGTAGTTATATTCTTGTACATAGGGGGTAGTATTATAGTAGTTATATTCCTGTACATAGGGGGCAGTATTATAGTAGTTATATTCTTGTACATAGGAGGCAGTATTATAGTAGTTATATTCCTGTACATAGGGAGCAGTATTATAGTAGTTACATTCTTGTACATAGGGGGTTGTATTATAGTAGTTATATTCTTGTACATAGGGGGCAGTATTATAGTAGTTATATTCTTGTACATAGGGGGCAGTATTATAGTAGTTATATTCTTGTACATAGGGGGCAGTATTATAGTAGTTATATTCTTGTACATAGGGGGCAGTATTATAGTAGTTATATTCTTGTATATAGGGGGCAGTATTATAGTAGTTATATTCTTGTACATAGGGGCAGTATTATAGTACTTACACTCACCGGCCACTTTATTAGGTACACCATGCTAGTAATGGGTTGGACCCCCTTTTGCCTTCAGAACTACCTCAATTCTTCGTGGCATCGATTCAACAAGGTGCTGGAAGCATTCCTCAGAGATTTTGGTCCATATTGACATGATGGCATCACACAGTTGCCGCAGATTTGTCGGCTGCACATCCATGATGCGAATCTCCCCTTCCACCACATCCCTAAGATGCTCTATTGGATTGAGATCTGGTGACTGTGGAGGCCATTTGAGTACAGTGATTTCATTGTCATGTTCAAGAAACCAGTCTGAGATGATTCCAGCTTTATGACATGGCGCATTATCCTGCTGAAAGTAGCCATCAGATGTTGGGTACATTGTGGTCATAAAGGGATGGACATGGTCAGCAACAATACTCAGGTAGGCTGTGGCGTTGCAACGATGCTCAATTGGTACCAAGGGGCCCAAAGAGTGCCAAGGAAATATTCCCCACACCATGACACCACCACCAGCAGCCTGAACCGTTGATACAAGGCAGGATGGATCCATGCTTTCATGTTGTTGAAGCCAAATTTTGACCCTACCATCCGAATGTCGCAGCAGAAATCGAGACTCATCAGACCAGGCAACATTTTTCCAATCTTCTACTGTCCAATTTCGATGAGCTTGTGCAAATTGTAGCCTCAGTTTCCTGTTCTTAGCTGAAAGGAGTGGCACCCGGTGTGGTATTCTGCTGCTGTAGCCCATCTGCCTCAAAGTTCGACGTACTGTGCATTCAGAGATGCTCTTCTGCCTACCTTGGTTGTAATGTGTGGTGATTTGAGTCACTGTTGCCTTTCTATCAGCTCGAACCAGTCTGCCCATTCTCCTCTGACCTCTGGCATCAACAAGGCATTTCCGCCCACATAACTGCCGCTCACTGGATGTTTTTTCTTTTTTGGACCATTCTCTGTAAACCCTAGAGATGGTTGTGCGTGAAAATCCCAGTAGATCAGCAGTTTCTGAAATACTCAGACCAGCCCTTCTGGCACCAACAACCATGCCACGTTCAAAGGCACCAAATCACCTTTCTTCCCCATACTGATGCTCGGTTTGAACTGTAGGAGATTGTCTTGACCATGTCTACATGCCTAAATGCACTGAGTTGCCGCCATGTGATTGGCTGATTAGAAATTAAGTGTTAACAAGCAGTTGGACAGGTGTACCTAATAAAGTGGTCGGTGAGTGTATATTCTTGTATATAGGGGGCAGAAGGTATTATAGTAGTTATATTCTTGTATTATATGCCAAGGACTGAACACATTACACATGATGAGAGTCTATGATCATACTGAAACATGATACAAGGAGACCCTGTCTGCTGGCTGAACTTCAGCACAGATATTGTAAGAACTACGGTAATACCAGCGCTGCTGATTGGCCAGAGGGACAGGACTACTTATAGCATATTGTGCATTGGGTTCAGTGCTTGGGACCAACATACTGTCCAATTTCCATAGGCTGGACACATTCTTGTGCAGCCGGCCTTAAGCTGCATTCACACGACCATATGGAAATGGCCGTAAAAAAACGGTATGGTTCGGGTTACATACGGCCACATTCATTTCAATGGACAATACGTCCACCGTATTTCAGTTTCATATGCCCTTAGAAGTCTATAGGGACATATAAATATGTGCTGCATACAGATGAAAAACGTCACGTATATATGATGTCGTAAGGCCCGGAAATACGGGACTGGAGAAATCACACGTTTGTGACACTGTAGTAATAATAGTTGTGACTGGGGTTCCTCTGTCTTCGCTCGCTGTGTGATATATAAACTACTCTACTGTCTGTGATGATAAACGGAAGTGTTGTATTGCTTCAGCTGATGAAAAACTGCAAATCCCATCATAATTGAGTAGCGGAATATTACAGTAATGACTAGAGTTGTAGTTTTGCTATGGTTGGATGAGGGAATAAAGGTATTGTAGGGGTCCAGGCCCCACCTATGGAATGATTCCTCTGCACGATGCCTTTCACACTCTCACGTACACAAGAGGTTTTTGTATGAGTTTCGTCTGTCTTGTGTACCTCCATTGTATGTATAGCAGTAGATGTCCTTCACTAGAGGCTTTACCAGCTGCCTCTAGACATTAAGTTCTCTGCTGTGCCATAGCGACTGATACTATTGGTATATCTCTCCAGGTACACACCCGCTCCATTATAGTGCCCGCACCTCCTCCGGCCAAAGACCTGGAACCATCTCCTCCCCCCGAACCGCAAGAAACCAGCGAGACACCTGCAGATGCCTCTGCCAAAGCCACAGACAAAACCAAGAAGAAGGCCAAGATGTCAGATGAGGAGATCCTGGAAAAACTGAGTATGTGTCCTTCACATTTCATCTCCTTATTACAAAGGAACTTTTTAATCCGTATTCCGATAATTGTTAAATCTTATACTTCGGCATTTGCTTCCAGCTGTTTTATAATGGGACTGAACAGAGAGAAGCAACTACAACGCTCCTCCCACCAGATACAGTTATATTATATATAGTTGCTCATATCTCGATAATCTATAAAATGTTGATAATTTTCCATTAACCTCTAAGTGACTGGTTTTAAAGGGGTTGTCCTGTGGTTGAAGAACATGGCTGCTTTCTTCCATAAAGAACTCCTCACCTGATCATGCATAGTCTGTTGTATTGCAGCTTTCACATCTTCACAGCTCAGCTGCAATACTGGACCAACCCATGGTCAGGTGTGGCGCTGTTTTTGGAAGAAAGCAACTATGTTTTTCAACCTCTGGACAAGCCTCTTAATGTCTGTTTTGTGCATGCCCATGCCAGGAGTGCAATGTTATGATTTTTTTTATTTTTATGGTTATGCAGCTAGTTGAGGACTTGTGTTTAGCAGAAGGGGTTACAGTCTTTATTGGTACCATTTTTTTATTTTTATTTTTTGCGAGATGGATTCCCACAAATTACCAAATATTTGTATTTTTTTTTTGGAGGTTTGCTTTACACTGTTCATTATATAGAACAATAACATATCAGTTGGGAGGTACAATTACAGTAAGATGTGTAATTTTCCTTTTTTATGGATTTAAATTATTGATTTTGTAGAGGAAAACCATATTAAATATTTTGTTTTATTGTATGTAAACACTGTGGGGGTCATTTACTAAGGGCCCGATTCGTGTTTTCCCGGCGTGTTACCCGAATATTTCCGATTTGCGCCAATTTCCCCTGTATTGCCCCGGGATTTTGGCGCACGCGATCGGATTGTGGCGCATCGGCGCTGCCATGCACGCGACGGAAATCGGGGGGGGGGGGGCGTGGCCGAGCGAAAACCCGACGGATTCGGAAAAACCGCCGCATTTAAAAAAAGATATGTGTCGCTTGGGACGCGCTCACCTTCACTTGGTCCGGCCCGGTGAACTCCAGTGCGTTCAGATGCTTTTCAGCGCAGCAGCGCCACCTGGTGGACGGCGGACGAACTACCTTGATGAATCCCGGCCGGACCCGAATCCAGCGCAGAGAACGCGCCGCTGGATCGCGAACGGACCGGGTAAGTAAATCTGCCCCTGTATGTATGTAAACACTGAATTTACTAAGGGGTTTGTTTGAAATAGTTTACGGTAGTTTCTTTATAGCGCCCCCTCCTGTCAGGGGTTGTAGAGATCACGCAGTGCAGAGTATTTCACTACGTATCCTTGTTTGTGAATTGTTAATGAGCCGTGTCTTGATCCAAGCAAAACATGTCCTGTACTCCTAGATTGTTACAGTGTATCATTGCAGCTAAGACGTATGAGCCATGTGGCAACTGCTTACTTCAGACGATTGTCAAGACTGGATACAATTGTAACAAACCTTCAGTTCTGAGGAGCAAGTTTCAGCCTCTTCGTATAGACTTCAATTACTTCATTTGCCGACAGCAAGCAGAGATCTTGTAAATGGCACGAAAATGTAACACAAAGTGATTGGGAAAGCAGTGTTATATCAGAAGGCTGGGGTTGATTATGGGAGGTGACATATTTTCCTGGACCCATTAGATATTGTGAATGCCACAGCCCTTTAATGTGGGCTCCGTGTAATCCTGTACGTAATGGAGACTGCCTTGGCAGCGATCATGACCTCAGATATGTCCTAACCGCATCTAGGGCTGAAATGGATTGCACATTCATGTGGCTTGTAAAATCAGAGTGTGGTCTTAAAGGGGAAGTATCAACTTCCTTCACAAAGGCGAAATCCCGGGCATATCTTGGTTATTCGTCAGGCGGTGAGCAATAGTGATTTCCCATTGTCTTTCCCATTGTCTGGCGATTAGGAAGATAAAATATACTGTTTAATGATTAAGTATTAAATATGGAGAATTTTTTTTTTTGTGTGTTTACAGGAAGCATCGTAAGTGTGGGGGATCCTAAGAAGAAATACACCAGGTTCGAGAAAATCGGACAGGGGTGAGTATTTGGTTCTCTCTCTAACATATCATTCAATAGTCTGGAAAAACTGAATGAAAATCCATATGGCTTCTATGGGCGATTGCTGTAACTTTCCTTATTAAAGGGAAAGTATAACCAGGAGTGACCATGTAGACTGCAGACAGCGTTAGGTATTGTCCCTTGAGAGATGTGTAATCATACGTTTGTGCATGTTGTTATTACCAGCAGCACTGTAAAATATACATTTATATTCCAGGATTGTAACTTCTCCAAGAGTCCTCACACTGCTGTGCCTCCAGCTCTCTGCAGCAAGTGTAACATACTGTCCCTGGTGTATGTTGTTAGTAGCATGTTGACTCTGAGATATGGATTTATATCCCAAGATTGTACTGGGGATGTTTCCTCACACTGCTGTGCTTCCAGTTCTTTGCAGCCAGTGTAACATATTGTCCCTGGAGTGATGTGTAATCATACCTTTGTGTATGTTGTTAGTAGCAACCAGACTTTAAGATATGGATTTATATTACAAGATTGTACTGGGAATGTGTCCTCACACTGCTGTGCTTGTAGTTCTCTGCAGACACTGTTAGATATTGTCACTTATAATATGTGTAATCATAACTTTTATTCATGTTGTTAGTAGCAGCGGGATTTTGAAATATGGTTTTATATTCCAGAATTGTACTGGGGTTGTGTCCTCACACTGCTGTGCTCTGTGCACTTACTTTTTCTCTGAGTGAATGCTGTTTCAGTGAATGCTGTAGAATACTACAGCAGTGACTCAGACGGGAGCGGGCGAAGAATTATGAGCACAGCAGTGTGAGGAGACACCGCCAGCACACTTGGAGAATCTACAATACTAGGATTATAGATCGATAATGGGTTACTTGTTTACCCTATGACCCCCTTATGTTAGTGGTTGACACTAGGACCCCGCCACGGTCTAGGTGATGTCATGAACGCTTTTGTGGGACTTCATTGTGGAGCCTAAAAGCTTCCCCGACTCCTGGGCCTCATGTAATGACTATGGAATAAAGTTGAGCAGCACAAAGAGGGATCATATGTCCAGGGACAAAGGCCACTCTCATCCCCCCCAACACCTATAATTAACCCTGACTTTACAGTAGCAGATAGATGCCATTAAAGTGCAGAAATGCACAAATAATCTTTCCCTTTCGGGACACTGGGAAAGCTGAGAAGTAGATTCTGTGAAGGTCATTTTAGTTGTCACCCAGCTTTCTCAAATCCTATAATGGGAAATCACTTAATTCTGTGGTTTTTACCCTCATCAACACATTACATGGTAGGTTTGCCGATCAGGGCATTAGCAACAAGATAACTTTGACTTTCAGGACTCTAGGAAAGTTGTCCATTTACCGTAATTGGATGGCAACCATTTTATCTGTCACCCAACTTTCTCAGAGCACTGAATAACAGTCTGTGTACCCTAGATGGCATTATTGCAACATAAGAGACCAGTTTGCCATTCAGGACTTCAGGAAGTTTGGTGGCTGCTAAAATTATGCATTTTGTTTGTCACCCAGCTTTCCCTGGAACAAGTTTTCCTTTATTACACCCTTTAAGAAGGTACCCTCTTGTGCGCTGTGGTGTAAATTACAGGGATATATCATGACATGGTAATTGTCGCCATGTCTCCTGTCACTTTGTGATGTTTGGTTATGCAGCGTTCTGAGGTAAAAGCTCTCCTGGCAGACTGCGGCGGCCTGGCACACTGAAACGGAGCGCTGCTGTGTGCCAGCGGAGCTAGTAATGCTGCTGTGAGCTGGTCACGGGCCAGTGGGCGCTCTGCATTCGCTCACAGTCGGCGAATGCCCCTGCATATGATTATCCGCATGAATGTTCTCTTTGTGTTCCTGTCAGGCTGCCTAGACCTGGCAGGAGATGGCAGGCCGTCCGCCCGCAACGTATAACTGCTATCTGTGCCCTCTGACATAAATGGGTCACGTTTCAAATTCTACATCGAAATGTGAATTTACAGGCCTGGAGCCTGAGGCAGCACCACTAAGACATCAGGGGTTGTCATGTGCTCTTAGCGACCAATCATAGCGCAGCTTGTATGTTCTAAAAGCAGAATATGAAATGTAAGCTGAGTTGTGATTGGTTGTAATAAATCTTGGTTCCTTATACAAATCTCTTACACGTCAATTCACTCACAAAATGCGTATCAGTGATGGGAATTATGGTTCTTCTTAGTGAGCTGGCTCATTAGGCTCCGCTCACTAAGAAGAGCCGGCTCTTTTGGCTCCTGAATGGCTCCCTATTAAATATATAATTTAATATGATATACTATATATATACTATATATAATATAGTCCCCCCACACCAATCCACTTTTAACCCGATTTTATCGAGTTAAAGGGGGCATGGTGAGCCGTTTAGGGGCGGAGTTTAGAGAGCCATCGACTCATTAAGGTGAGCCAGCTCACGTCCTTCACGCAAATGAGCCGGCTCTTTGTGCCGGCTTGTTTGCAAACGACCCATCACTACTGCATATAAGAAGCCGGTATGGCTGTAGATATTGGTGTGGATATTGATCAGAATTTCTCAGTAGAGCACCACACATTAAAGGCATCATATTTAGTAAACTTTCCCTTTAATAAAAAACATTATTCCATATTACAACATTATATAAACTTTAAGTGACTTTTCACCAGGTATAAAAAATACCCAAAACTTATATTTCATATACAAGACCCTGCGTTATTTTCTCCCCTCCATTTCTCAACTTTCTTCATAATTATTTACCTCACACTTTGACAGGAAGTGGCGGCCATTACAACTCTACTGGAGGTCTGATCTCTGTGTCTAGTCTACTGATTGTCTAATCTGTTCACCAATGAACAAGCCGACTAACCTCCGGACAGCGTGACCACCTCCATAAATCCTGTCATGGCTGCCACTTCCTGTTTGAAAAATAGGTAAGAACAAACCCCCAGGAACAGCTGAGGAGAAATTTATTAAACTTGAGGTAAATAAAGGACTCAAAGGTTTCTATGTGAATTTACAGGAGCTCCTTGGTTCCAGATGGACATGCCCTTTAAGCAGTGGCGTAACTAGGAGAGACAGGGCCCCCTAGCAGGCCCCCCTTCCCACTTAAAAAATATACATATTAGTATAGTCACACATGCGAGTTACAATCACATATAAAAACACTCATGTACACACACAGCATATACACACACATACAGTGCCCTATGCAACATACTCACATACAGTGTATACAGACACCGTATACACATCCCAGATACTGCATATATACTTCACAGTATATGTTATATACATATTATGCTGGACAATGTGCAGTACAATATTGATATAATGGTGCACATCCTCCATTCTTTATTGTGTTAGGTTGGATGACGGGGCCCCCTGACCCTATGGGCCCCATAGCGGCTGCTATGGCTGCTACCGCTGTAGTTACGCCCCTGCCTTTAAGTCTTATATGTATTTGACTTTGCCTCTTGTTACTTACAGGGCATCCGGGACAGTTTACATTGCTATAGAAGTGGCCACCGGACAAGAGGTAAGGAGGCCATGTCTAATGTTGTGTTATGGGTGTACTGACCCCAAAGTCCAGTATAAGACCGCCTTTTCATAGTCCATACTATGTTAACTATAGTGCCCACCTCAATGATACACGTCCCCCTCACCCTCTTTTGTCCGTGTGTAGTCGTCTAATTCTTATCCGGACCCGCATTTTGGAAATTGACCCCATGTTGTTTGCAGTATTGAAATAATGGGGCAGATTTACTTACCCGGTCCATTCGCGATCCAGCGGCGCGTTCTCTGCGGTGGATTCGGGTCCGGCCGGGATTCACTAAGGTAGTTCCTCCGACGTCCACCAGGTGGCGCTGCTGCGCTGAAGTTCCCTGAGGCCCGCCGAAATGCACTCAAGTTCACCGGCCTATTCCTAGTGAAGGTAAGTGCAAGTCTTGCAACACTTTTTTTTTTTTTAAATGCGGGTTTTCGTTCGGCCACGCCCCCTGATTTCCGTTGCGTGCATGCCAGCGCCGATGCGCCACAATCCGATCGCGTGCGCCAAAATCCCTGGGCAATTCAGGGGAAATCGGCGCAAATCAGAAATATTCGGGTAACACGTCGGGAAAATGCGAATCGGGCCCTTAGTAAATGACCCCCAATGTGCTTTTTCTGTCCATACAGGTTGCAATTAAGCAGATGAATTTAAAACAGCAGCCAAAGAAAGAGTTAATTATTAACGAGATCCTGGTAATGAGGGAAAACAAGCATCCCAACATTGTCAACTATCTGGACAGGTGGGTTAAATAAACAGATTAATTGAATAAACTATGGAGGATATTCGTCCCTATAGACTCCTATGGTGCCCGGCCACAGTACAGTGAGCACACCCGTGTCACCATACCGTGCCATGTATATCTTTTCCTCTTATGTATGGCTGTGCACTACCATCCCAAACATTTGCAATGCACGGATGCCCACCCAAGCAAAGCATACATCTTTTGCATGAGGCCTATAGGGTATAAAGAATCTCATGTAAACATTTTTTTTTAATTTGGGGTTTATTTTAGCATTTTTCATCTAGTAAATTAGTTTGCAGTCTGGTAAGTTTGCTTCCCTTTTTAGCAAACAGTAAATTTACTTGATAAAAAAATGATAAAATAAGCCCCTGTCACCAGAATTTTCCCCATTTCCCTCAGGTCGGGTATGAAAGTCATTTCTAGGGTTCCCTCTTTTATGTGAAATCTCAGCTGTTAACCTATAAAAAATCTGCTCCAAAGTCATGTGAAAATGAGCTGAGAAGAGTCATATTTTACCTAAGATAAGTCACAGTTAAGGATGCAGGGAGAAGGTCACTACAGATGCCGCTATCTTGGTCTCTATAGCAACAAGAAATATGGTTCTGGTGTCATTTTGAAGAAGAGTTTGTAAATATTTTGCGTCTTGGATCTTTTAGCTATAGAGCCAGAGATTCAGGCTTTTAAAGGAAATCTACCATCATAATCCATCACGGTTAACCAGGGACACTTACTCATTGATCTAAGCACCGTGACTGTGGTAATCTTTGTTGTCCATGGACTCTTTACTTCTATAAATTATGCTAATTAGCCAAAAGTGCTCTATATGGTATTAACAGAGCCCCTCCTTTCTCTGGCTTCACAAGCTGTTACAGTACATAGGAGCACTTTCCCACCCCGCTCCCTCTGTCTGCTGTAATATCACCCAGTGGAAGGGGGGAAGTGCTCCTACATAGTGGTAACATCACCCATAGCACTCCTGTCTCATTAGCGTAATTTTAAATGTTGTAAGACTTTGGTTTTCCTTTGCCTTAATAAAAAAGTTGTAATTAAAAAGTTGATTTTAGAAGGAAGGAGGCCATAAGAAGATTACCACAGTCACAGCATATATCTATCTATGTCTACCTTTATCTATGAGTAAAAAAAAGCTACCATTAAAATCCATCATGATAAACCAGGGACACTTCAAGACAGATTTGTGACAGGTCCGGTCCTGGGCTATGTCTTTAATTATCTGTATCTTACAGACCTGCTATCATTTTTCATCTATGGTTCTAGATGGTGGCTTCTGAAGTGACACTTCACATCCAACCTCCAAAAGTGTCTCTTCTCAGGTAAAATATCTTCTCAGCTGATTTGTATGACCTTGGAGGGAATTCTAGAAAAGTTATTTCATTCTCTACCTGTGTTGTAGATTTTATGCTGGATTTTGCTGCAGATTCTAAGTTAAGGAATGGAAAACCACATGTAAATCCACACAAAATTTTATGCAGTTTTTTGTAATGTGTCAACATTTTTACATGTGGATTTGTATGTGGTTTTATTCTTGCAAAAGTTTGATGCCACTTACAAAAAGTCACCGAGCTGTCCTAAAATGTACCTACTTAGTAATCCTATATTACTTTATGTATAGATAATCTATCAGGGCACATGGACTGGACAGAGAAGAGTCACGCAGTTAGGGTCCCCCATCTATGAGTCTCTATGACATACTATGCACGTTCTATGCATCACATTGCTGCCGATGCAATCATCTATCACGCCTGCAGCAGCTGTAGGTGCTTTGCAGATAACAGTATATTATCGCACCACATTGACCATTTGACCGCCAGACCTTAGAGAGGAGACGTATTTGATCTCTTTTTGTTTCTCTTTTCTGTTTCTTGGATTGCAGCTACCTGGTCGGGGAGGAGCTGTGGGTAGTGATGGAGTACCTGGCAGGTGGGTCACTGACGGATGTGGTCACCGAGACCTGCATGGCAGAGGGGCAGATAGCGGCCGTGTGCAGAGAGGTAAGTCCAAAATCACTAAATATGTCAATCTCCATGCAATATAAACTCCACTACCCAGAATGTATATATTTGATTTGTGTTTTGGAGGGGGGAACATCATCTTTGAATATTATTTAATGAAGTTGAATGTGTCCTGATATGACCAGTACCACTCCCCCCCCTTCCCATCCCTCACCAGGATCTCAGATGCATATGTCTCATCTTTGAATTGCAGATGAAATTACGGGGGGTAGTTCAGGGTTAATGGACATTTACATGTAACAGGCCGGGTGACGGCAATAAATGTGTCTGCTCCGACTCTACATCTATGACCCCATCCTTGTTCTGTCTCCTCCTCAGTGTCTTCAGGCCTTAGAGTTTCTGCACTCAAACCAAGTCATCCACCGGGACATCAAGAGCGATAACATTCTGCTGGGGATGGACGGATCCGTGAAATTAAGTATGTAAACCGTGAGATAGGAAATATGAGAGAATGAGAGAGGATAATGCTATAGAAAGAAGAGAGAAATTTGGAATAGAGAGAGAAATGTGGGCTAGAGAGAGAAACGTGGGATAAAGAGAGAAAGAAACATAGGATACAGAGAGAAACGTGGGATAGAGAGAGAGAGAAACGTGGGATAGAGAGAGATGGAGGATAGAGAGAAAAAAAGAGGGATAGAGAGAGAGAAGAGTGGGATAGAGAGAGAGAAACATGGGATAGAGAGAGAGAAACGTGGGATACAGAGAGAGAGAGTGAGAAACGTGGGATAGAGAGAGAGAAACGTGGGATAGAGAGAGAAACGTGGGATAGAGAGAGAAACGTGGGATAGAGAGAAAGAAACGTGGGATGGAGAGAGAGAAACGTTTGATGGAGAGAGAGAGAGAAATTTGGGATAGAAAGAGAGAGAGGAACGTGGGATAGAGAGAGAGAGAGGAACGTGGGATAGAGAGAGAGAGAGAGGAACGTGGGATAGAGAGAGAGGAACGTGGGATAGAGAGAGAGGAACGTGGGATAGAGAGAGAGGAACGTGGGATAGAGAGAGAGGAACGTGGGATATAGAGAGAGAGAGGAACGTGGGATAGAGAGAGAGAAACGTGGGATGGAGAGAGAGAGAAATGTGGGATAGAGAGAGATGGAGGATAGAGAGAAAAAAAGAGGGATAGAGAGAGAGAAGAGTGGGATAGAGAGAAACATGGGATAGAGAGAGAGAAACATGGGATAGAGAGAGAGAGAGCGTGAGAAACGTGGGATGGAGAGAAAGAAACGTGGGATGGAGAGAGAGAAACGTGGGATGGAGAGAGAGAAACGTGGGATGGAGAGAGAGAAACGTGGGATAGAGAGAGAGAGAGGAACGTGGGATATAGAGAGAGAGAGGAACGTGGGATATAGAGAGAGAGAGGAACGTGGGATGGAGAGTGAAACGTGGGATAGAGAGAGAGAAACGTGGGATGGAGAGAGAGAAACGTGGGATGGAGAGAGAGAAACGTGGGATGGAGAGAGAGAAACGTGGGATGGAGAGAGAGAAATGTGGGATAGAGAGAGAGAAACGTGGGATATAGAGAGAGAGGAACGTGGGATATAGAGAGAGAGGAACGTGGGATATAGAGAGAGAGGAACGTGGGATATAGAGAGAGAGAGGAACGTGGGATGGATAGTGAAACGTGGGATGGATAGTGAAACGTGGGATAGAGAGAGAGGTGGGATAGAGAGAGAGAAACGTGGGATAGAGAGAGAGAAATGTGGGATAGAGAGAGAGAAACGTGGGATAGAGAGAGAGAAACGTGGGATAGAGAGAGAGAAACGTGGGATAGAGAGAGAGAAACGTGGGATAGAGAGAGAGAAACGTGGGATAGAGAGAGAGGAACGTGGGATAGAGAGAGAGAAAGGAGGAATAGAGAGAGAGAAAGATGTGGGATAGAGAAAAACGAGGGATAGAGAGAGGGAGAGAGAGAGAAAAGAGGATTAGAAAGAAAAAAGAAAAAGGGGAGAAAGAGAGAGAGCAAGCCGTAAAGAGAAGGGTGAGTGAAATGAAGAAAGAATAAGGTAAAAAGAGGAAGAGAATGAGGTAAAGTGCCTGAGTCGGGGGGGATAGAGATGGTGAAGGAGATAAAGAGAGAGGGAAAGAGGGTGATGGAGTAACAATGAGGTAAAGAAAATAGTATAAACAAAGTAAGAAGTGATAAAGCCGGAGGAACAAAAATTAAATAAAGCAAATGAAAGTATGAAGATGGTTAAAGAGAGACGAAGAGAAACCGGAGGAAAGATAAGAAACCGGGACAGGACGGAGTACATTTACAGAAGAAAAAGGCCTAAAAGGGAAAGTGTCCGTGTCATAGTTGTAACTGTTTGTAAAGATACAGAATATTGTGTCTTCTTCTTTTAGCGGACTTTGGGTTTTGTGCCCAGATCACACCAGAACAAAGTAAGCGCAGTACAATGGTGGGAACCCCCTACTGGATGGCACCCGAAGTGGTAACCCGCAAAGCGTATGGGCCGAAAGTGGATATCTGGTCACTGGGCATCATGGCCATAGAAATGGTGGAAGGAGAACCGCCATACCTAAATGAGAACCCCCTCAGAGTAAGTGATGCTACAGTATAATAGTGGTTATAGAATATTATAGCGGCACAGAATTATAGTAGTCATATTCTTGTACATAGGGGGCAGTATTATAGTAGTTATATTCTTGTACATAGGGGGCAGTATTATAGTAGTTATAGTCCTGTACATAGGGGGCAGTATTATAGTAGGTATATTCTTGTACATAGGGGGCAGTATTATAGTAGTTATATTCTTGTACATAGGGGGCAGTATTATAGTAGTTATATTCCTGTACATAGGGGGCAGTATTATAGTAGTTATATTCTTGTACATAGGGGGCAGTATTATAGTAGTTATATTCTTGTACATAGGGGGCAGTATTATAGTAGTTATATTCTTGTACATAGGGGGCAGTATTATAGTAGTTATATTCTTGTACATGGGGGGCAGTATTATAGTAGTTATATTCTTGTACATAGGGGCAGTATTATAGTAGTTATATTCCTGTACATAGGAGGCAGTATTATAGTAGTTATATTCTTGTACATAGGGGGCAGTATTATAGTAGTTATATTCTTGTACATAGGGGGCAGTATTATAGTAGTTATATTCTTGTACATAGGAGCAGTATTATAGTAGTTATATTCTTGTACATAGAGGGCAGTATTATAGTAGTTATATTCTTGTACATAGGGGGCAGTATTATAGTAGTTATATTCTTGTACATAGGGAGCAGTATTATAGTAGTTATATTCTTGTACATAGGGGCAGTATTATAGTAGTTATATTCTTGTACATAGGGAGCAGTATTATAGTAGTCATATTCTTGTACATAGGGGGCAGTATTATAGTAATTATATTCTTGTACATAGGAGCAGTATTATAGTAGTTATATTCTTGTACATAGGGGGTAGTATTATAGTAGTTATATTCCTGTACATAGGGGGCAGTATTATAGTAGTTATATTCTTGTACATAGGGGGCAGTATTATAGTAGTTATATTCTTGTACATAGGGGGCAGTATTATAGTAGTTATATTCTTGTACATAGGGGGCAGTATTATAGTAGGTATATTCTTGTACATAGGGGGCAGTATTATAGTAGTTATATTCTTGTACATAGGGGGCAGTATTATAGTAGTTATATTCCTGTACATAGGGGGCAGTATTATAGTAGTTATATTCTTGTACATAGGGGGCAGTATTATAGTAGTTATATTCTTGTACATAGGGGGCAGTATTATAGTAGTTATATTCTTGTACATAGGGGGCAGTATTATAGTAGTTATATTCTTGTACATGGGGGGCAGTATTATAGTAGTTATATTCTTGTACATAGGGGCAGTATTATAGTAGTTATATTCCTGTACATAGGAGGCAGTATTATAGTAGTTATATTCTTGTACATAGGGGGCAGTATTATAGTAGTTATATTCTTGTACATAGGGGGCAGTATTATAGTAGTTATATTCTTGTACATAGGAGCAGTATTATAGTAGTTATATTCTTGTACATAGAGGGCAGTATTATAGTAGTTATATTCTTGTACATAGGGGGCAGTATTATAGTAGTTATATTCTTGTACATAGGGAGCAGTATTATAGTAGTTATATTCTTGTACATAGGGGCAGTATTATAGTAGTTATATTCTTGTACATAGGGAGCAGTATTATAGTAGTTATATTCTTGTACATAGGGGCAGTATTATAGTAGTCATATTCTTGTACATAGGGGGCAGTATTATAGTAGTTATATTCTTGTACATAGGGGGTAGTATTATAGTAGTTATATTCCTGTACATAGGGGGCAGTATTATAGTAGTTATATTCTTGTACATAGGGGGCAGTATTATAGTAGTTATATTCTTGTACATGGGGGCAGTATTATAGTAGTTATATTCCTGTACATAGGGGGCAGTATTATAGTAGTTATATTCTTGTACATAGGGGGCAGTATTATAGTAGTTATATTCTTGTACATGGGGGCAGTATTATAGTAGTTATATTCTTGTACATAGGGGGCAGTATTATAGTAGTTATATTCTTGTACATAGGGAGCAGTATTATAGTAGTTATATTCTTGTACATAGGGGGCAGTATTATAGTAGTTATATTCTTGTACATGGGGGCAGTATTATAGTAGTTATATTCTTGTACATAGGGAGCAGTATTATAGTAGTCATATTCTTGTACATAGGGGGCAGTATTATAGTAATTATATTCTTGTACATAGGAGCAGTATTATAGTAGTTATATTCTTGTACATAGGGGGTAGTATTATAGTAGTTATATTCTTGTACATAGGGAGCAGTATTATAGTAGTTATATTCTTGTACATAGGGGGTAGTATTATAGTAGTTATATTCCTGTACATAGGGGGCAGTATTATAGTAGTTATATTCTTGTACATAGGGAGCAGTATTATAGTAGTTATATTCTTGTACATAGGGGCAGTATTATAGTAGTTATATTCTTGTACATACGGAGCAGTATTATAGTAGTTATATTCTTGTACATAGGAGCAGTATTATAGTAGTTATATTCTTGTACATAGGGGGCAGTATTATAGTAGTTATATTCTTGTACATGGGGGCAGTATTATAGTAGTTATATTCTTGTACATAGGGGGCAGTATTATAGTAGTTATATTCTTGTACATAGGGAGCAGTATTATAGTAGTTATATTCTTGTACATAGGGGGCAGTATTATAGTAGTTATATTCTTGTACATGGGGGCAGTATTATAGTAGTTATATTCTTGTACATAGGGGGTAGTATTATAGTAGTTATATTCCTGTACATAGGGGGCAGTATTATAGTAGTTATATTCTTGTACATAGGGGCAGTATTATAGTAGTTATATTCTTGTACATAGGGGGCAGTATTATAGTAGTTATATACTTGTACATAGGGGGCAGTATTATAGTAGTTATATTCTTGTACATAGGGTGCAGTATTATAGTAGTTATATTCTTGTACATAGGGGGCAGTATTATAGTAGTTATATTCTTGTACATAGGAGGCAGTATTATAGTAGTTATTTTCCTGTACATAGGGGCAGTATTATAGTAGTTATATTCTTGTACATAGGGGGCAGTATTATAGTAGTTATATTCCTGTACATAGGGGGCAGTATTATAGTAGTTATATTCCTGTACATAGGGGCAGTATTATAGTAGTTATATTCCTGTACATGGGGAGCAGTATTATAGTAGTTATATTCTTGTACATAGGGGGCAGTATTATAGTAGTTATATTCCTGTACATGGGGGCAGTATTATAGTAGTTATATTCTTGTACATAGTGGGTAGTATTTGTCAGCATGCCTCTTAACTGATTGTGATGGTTTCTTGACTTTTCTATACACAGGCATTATATCTTATTGCAACTAATGGTACCCCGGAGCTGCAGGAACCAGATAAGTTGTCTGTTACATTCAAGGACTTTCTCAACCAATGCTTAGAGATGGATGTAGAGAAAAGAGGATCGGCTAAAGATCTTTTACAGGTGACCTCTGGCTACATTTGTAATAAAATTAGATGGTCTGCAGTTCTTATATCAGACTTTGACCGAATACAGTGGGTACGGAAACTATTCAGTCCCCTTAAAATGTTTCACTCTTTGTTTTTATTGCAACTAATTGGCAAGATGAAAAAGTAATTTTTTTTGCTCAGTGATATACACTCTGCCCCCATCTTAACAGACAAAAACAGAAATGCAGATATTTTTGCATATTTATTAAACAAGAAAAACTGAAATATCACATGGTCATAAGTATTACAACCCTTTGCTGTGACATATATAACTCACATGCTGTCCATTTCCTTCTGATCCTCCTTTAGATGGTTCTACTCCTTCCTTGGAGTCCAGCTGTGTTTTTTTTTTTTTTAACTAATTTGGCTTAAATAGGAAAGGCGCACACCTGTCTAGGAAAAATGTCAAAGGATCTCCAAATCCAGGGGTAAAAAACTTGTTGCATCATTCCCAAGAAGACTCCTGGCTGTACTAGCTCAAAAGCTGCTTGTAATCAATACTCAGCAAAGGGGCTGAATACTTATCGCCATGTGATATTTTAGTTTTTCTTGTTGAATAAATTAGCAAAAATATCTACATTTCTGTTTTTTTTTTCTTGTCAAGATGGGGCAGAGTGCACATTAATGAGCACAAAAAAAAGAATTTTTTGGATCTTACCATTTGGCTGCAATGAAACAAAGAGTGAAACATTTAAAGGGGTCTGGATACTTTCCATACCCAATGGGGCAGATTTACTTACCCGGTCCATTCGCGATCCAGCGGTGCGTTCTCTGTGGTGGATTCGGGTCCGGTCGGGATTCACTAAGGCAGTTCCTCCGACATCCACCAGGTGGCGCTGCTCCGCTTAAGTTCCGCGAGGCCCGCTGGAATGCACTCAAGTACACCAGCCTATTCCTGGTGAAGGTAAGTGCAAGCTCCGCAACACTTTTTGTTTTTTAAATGCGGCGGTTTTTCCGAATCCATCAGGTTTTCGCTCGGCCACGCCCCCCGATTTCCGTCGCGTGCATGCCAGCACCGATGCGCCAAAATCCAATTGCGTGCGCCAAAATCCCAGGGCAATTCAGGGAAAATCGGCGCAAATCGGAAATATGCGAATCGGGCCCTTAGTAAATGACCCCCATTGTATCATGCGGTATAAATCACAATGATGATGCTTAGTGGAGGAGACTTAGCATCTTGTGCTCCTTCTCTGTGTGACGTGTGATGCTTGGCTTCCCCTCCGCTGACCATATTGCATTGAGCAGGTGTCCTCTGCTTGTGTTCTGGAGACTGACAGGAGCTGAGATCATCAGATAGAAATAGATTGTCTATAGAGATGATCCCGAGCCCAGCACACTGTACCCTCTGCCGATTATCACCCTCTATTATGTACTTGAGGATGTAGCATATGTCCTTATTGTAAGGAGCAGAGTCTGGTGGTAAGGTACCATCAAAGAGTAGCAGCTTGGGGTGTGGGGTAGTATGTGGCGGTATTATCTTCTCTGTCCATGTTAATGTGTCTAGTCTATATTCTTTTCCGGGGCAGCACCCTTTCTTGAAGACGGCCCAACCCCTCTCCAGCCTCACACACCTGATCGTAGCAAGTAAGGAGGCGGCCAAGAAAAACCACTGAGTGATGGGACTGGATTTATTGACTCTTGGCTTGGGTGGCATTGACCTATCAATTCCGGAGCCACAAATATGGACCCTGCAGCCTCCTCCCGGAGTGTAAGAGACATTTACAGGATGAACACTACAATTTATAAAAAAAAAAATTGCTCTTTTTTTATCGTTTGGAGATTTGCCGAATATTGATCAGAATAAATGAAACATCTTGCTCTTTTTGTTCTAATCAAGAGCCGTGCAAAATCGTCAGGCAAGATTATTGTAAGTCCTCTTATTATTGTCCGGCCGCAGGAAACATCAGTTTCGTCTAGTGTTTTAGCGCTACAAGTACTGACCAAAATTTCCTTATACCATCGCGGGTCGACAGTCGGTGACGTCCTTGATGACAATGAGGCAGGAAGGGGGGGGGGCCTGAATAAATTAGGTTTTGGAGGAGCCAGGAAGCGCTTGGCCGACGGGACCCTGTTCACCCCCGGCTCATTTGAATATTTATAAAAACCTCTTTTCTGGATGTAACAGAGGAGGAAGAGGCTCTCTCATCATCAGCAGGTAACGAGGGTGCGATATAGGACAGTTTACCACCGAGAAAATGGGATATGTCATTTCAGCAGGTCTGTTACAATGTGCTAGGGGCACATTGTAACAGATCATGTGTAAAAATGCATGTACTTCCATACTGTAGTATGGCAGTATATAGTAGGATTGATCAGACCACCCAGGGTTAAAGTACCCTAGGAATAGTAAAAAAAAAAGTAAAAAAGTTTTTAAAAAATAAACAGTAAGTTCAAATCACCCCCCTTTCTTTAGAACCGATATAAAAATAAACAACACAAATCATATACATGTTATGTAACACCATGACCCAAAAGTCTATCAATAAATAAAAACTGTTATTCCTGGCGGTGAACCCCATAATAGAATTTAGTGCCCAAAAGTCCAAAAATGTCACTTTTTTGTCAATTTGCAACTCAGAAACAAATTAATAAAAAAACAATCAAAAGTTTGTACAGTCGACAGATTACGAAGACCTCTTTTTTTCCCACAAAAAAAGTTTGGAATTGTTTTCCTGCTTCGGCACACCACCACTAGGAAGTACAATTTGTCACACAAAAAACAAGCCCTCATACAGGTCTCTTCATGTAAAAATAAAAAGCTTATGGATTTTTAAAGAAGAGGAGCAAAAATGGAAACGCAAAAAACTAAAAAGGGCAAAGGTTGGGAAGAGGTTAAAGGGAACCTGTCAACAGGGACCTAATTTTCACTAAAGACAGGGTACAGAAGCCCATGACACCTGAATTCTGCTATCTCTGAGCATTTGCATTACAAAATAATTGTGTGTTATAACTTACCTTGCACCCTAACAGTGTGTGTAGTCCCAGGGGTTGGGCTTTGGTTTGGATGCATTTCAAAAAAACAACATGTGACTTGTCTGTGCTGCAGACTTCTCAGCTCTCAGCCACCGCCTGTGCTCCTGTACAGCTCCTCCCTCCTGCTCCTTCTCATAGCTCACACCTGGTGACTTCAGTGGGGGAGGGAGGAGCTGTACAGGAGCACAAAGGTGGGGGCTGAGAGCTGAGCTGTCTGCAGCACAGACAAGTTTTTTGAAATGCATCGAAAACAAAGCTTAGAGAAGGTAGAAAGGCAGATTTGCACTGCAGGTCTGACGGGCTTCTGGAGCCGGTCTTTAGTGAAAATGAGCCCCTGGTGACAGGTTCCCTTAAGCACCCTCTGTGTAGTGTTAAGGGTTTGTATTATACCAAGCAAGTAGCTTGGTAAGAGATGAGACATTAAGGGGGTCATTTACTAAGGGGCCGAATAGCGTTTTACCGGCGGGTTACGCAAATTTCTCAGTTTTCCCTGTATCGCCCCGGTTTTTGGCGCACGCGATCGGATTGTGGAGCATCGGCGCTGGCATGCACGCGACGGAAATCGGGGGCGTGGCCGAATGAAAACCCGAGAGATTGGGAAAAACCGCCGCTTTAAAAAAAAAAAAAAAAAAGTGTCGCGGGAAACGCGCTTACCTTCACCAAGTATAGGATCGTGCACTCCGGCAGGCCTCAGCGGACTTCAGCGCAGCAGCGACACCTGGTGGACGTCGGAGGAACTGCCTTAGTGAATCGCCGGAAGACCCGAATCCCCTGCAGAGAAGGCGCCGCTGGATCGCGAATGGACCGGGTAAGTAAATCTGCCCCTAAGTGTCCCTTTAAGACTGAATGTCAATGCTTTTTTTGAAGGTTGATTGTAATGTTCAGGTAATTCGGCATAGGGGCGGGGTTTGTGTTAGCTGAACTCAAGTGTTCACGGATTAGGGGCTTCTGATTGTTACCCCCCCCCCCCCCCCGTATGTCAGAGGGGCTTCTGATTGTTATCCCCTGTATGTCAGAATGTCAAAGGGGCCTCTGATTGTTAACCCCCTTATGTCAGAGGGGTTTTTGACCGCTACCCAGCCCCCCATCCCCCCCCTCACCCCCGTATGTACAGTATGTGACCACCCTGAGCGCAAAACATTGCGGCATCAAACAGAGCAAGGAACAAAAATGAAGGCAGGGGCCGCCCTTGCCCAGATACATCTGCCAAATACGGGGTACAAGAGATGAGAAGATTTGCACGTTTAAGCCCCCCGCTAATACAACAGTAAATCGCTAGGAGAAAAACAAAAATGAAGCCCGTCATCCTGGAGAATATAATCCCAATTATCTAATATTATCATTAGATTAATTTAGAAATGACATTAGATTTACAGCTCAGTCTAGACATCAGCAGGGGGTCTACAGGGGGAATGGTGGGGGGGCTGCCTGATTTACTGCTGATTCACAGCGCCACCTAGTGTCCTGAATGGAGAATTACAACCCCCAGTGGAACCTCAGATTACAAGTAACTTGGTCTGAAAGGGTTTAGGAAGACAAGTTTGTATTTTACCAAAAATATTGTAACTTGGTTTCCTAGCAAAATTTCCTAATACCAGCATCATGTGACCCCGCGCCCCCCCACCCCAGCCCCTGCTATACTGCACCTCCCCCTCTCACAACATTGTATAACACAATATTTTAGAAGAAATAAAGGGACAAGATGTTGGAGTAAATATTTTTGCAGTGTGAAACGAAACGTCTGCATCTCAGTGAATTGCTATGGAAAAACATGCTTTGTTATATGAGCGATTTGGATTACAAGTGTCATCCTAGATTGAATTATAATAATAATCTTTATTTATACATCAAATTCCATAGCACCTTCCAGATTCCTGGGGAACATATACACATATAATATTACATTACAGAGCAATAATAGTCATATGGAACAATAGGGCCCTAATCACAAGAGCTTACAGTCTATGAGGATGAGGGGGTGACACAAGAGCTTACAGTCTATGAGGATGAGGAGGAGACACAAGAGCTTACAGTCTATGAGGATGCAGGGGGTGACACAAGAGCTTACAGTCTATTAGGATGAGGGGTGACACAAGAGCTTACAGTCTATGAGGATGAGGGGGTGACACAAGAGCTTACAGTCTATGAGGATGAGGGGGTGACACAAGAGCTTACAGTCTATGAGGATGAGGGGGTGACACAAGAGCTTACAGTCTATGAGGATGAGGGGGTGACACAAGAGCTTACTGTCTATGAGGATGAGGGGGTGACACAAGAGCTTACAGTCTATGAGGATGAGGGGGTGACACAAGAGCTTACAGTCTATGAGGATGAGGGGGTGACACAAGAGCTTACAGTCTATGAGGATGAGGAGGTGACACAAGAGCTTACAGTCTATGAGGATGAGGGGGTGACACAAGAGCTTACAGTCTATGAGGATGAGGGGTGACACAAGAGCTTACAGTCTATGAGGATGAGGGGGTGACACAAGAGCTTACAGTCTATGAGGAGGAGGGGGTGACACAAGAGCTTACAGTCTATGAGGAGGAGGGGGTGACACAAGAGCTTACAGTCTATGATGATGAGGGGGTGACACAAGAGCTTACAGTCTATGAGGATGAGGGGTGACACAAGAGCTTACAGTCTATGAGGATGAGGGGGTGACACAAGAGCTTACAGTCTATGAGGATGAGGGGGTGACACAAGAGCTTACAGTCTATGAGGATGAGGGGGTGACACAAGAGCTTACAGTCTATGAGGATGAGGGGGTGACACAAGAGCTTACAGTCTATGAGGATGAGGGGGTGACACAAGAGCTAACAGTCTATGAGGATGAGGGGGTGACACAAGAGCTTACAGTCTATGAGGATGAGGGGGTGACACAAGAGCTTACAGTCTATGAGGATGAGGGGGTGACACAAGAGCTTACAGTCTATGAGGATGAGGGGGTGACACAAGAGCTTACAGTCTATGAGGATGAGGGGGTGACACAAGAGCTTACAGTCTATGAGGATGAGGGGGTGACACAAGAGCTTACAGTCTATGAGGATGAGGGGGTGACACAAGAGCTAACAGTCTATGAGGATGAGGGGGTGACACAAGAGCTTACAGTCTATGAGGATGAGGGGGTGACACAAGAGCTTACAGTCTATGAGGATGAGGAGGTGACACAAGAGCTTACAGTCTATGAGGATGAGGAGGTGACACAAGAGCTTACAGTCTATGAGGATGAGGTGGTGACACAAGAGCTTACAGTCTATGAGGAGGAGGGGGTGACACAAGAGCTTACGGTCTATGAGGATGAGGGGGTGACACAAGAGCTTACGGTCTATGAGGATGAGGGGGTGACACAAGAGCTTACGGTCTATGAGGAGGAGGGGGTGACACAAGAGCTTACGGTCTATGAGGATGAGGGGGTGACACAAGAGCTTACGGTCTATGAGGATGAGGGGGTGACACAAGAGCTTACAGTCTATGAGGATGAGAGGGTGACACAAGAGCTTACAGTCTATGAGGATGAGGGGGTGACACAAGAGCTAACAGTCTATGAGGATGAGGGGGTGACACAAGAGCTTACAGTCTATGAGGATGAGGGGGTGACACAAGAGCTTACAGTCTATGAGGATGAGGGGGTGACACGAGCTTACAGTCTATGAGGATGAGGGGGTGACACAAGAGCTTACAGTCTATGAGGATGAGGAGGTGACACAAGAGCTTACAGTCTATGAGGATGAGGAGGTGACACAAGAGCTTACAGTCTATGAGGATGAGGGGGTGACACAAGAGCTTACAGTCTATGAGGATGAGGGGGTGACACAAGAGCTTACAGTCTATGAGGATGAGGGGGTGACACAAGAGCTTACGGTCTATGAGGAGGAGGGGGTGACACAAGAGCTTACGGTCTATGAGGATGAGGGGGTGACACAAGAGCTTATGGTCTATGAGGATGAGGGGGTGACACAAGAGCTTACAGTCTATGAGGATGAGAGGGTGACACAAGAGCTTACAGTCTATGAGGATGAGGGGGTGACACAAGAGCTTACAGTCTATGAGGATGAGGAGGTGACACAAGAGCTTACTGTCTATGAGGATGAGGGGGTGACACAAGAGCTTACAGTCTATGAGGATGAGGTGGTGACACAAGAGCTTACAGTCTATGAGGATGAGGGGGTGACACAAGAGCTTACAGTCTATGAGGATGACGGGGTGACACAAGAGCTTACAGTCTATGAAGATGAGGGGGTGACACAAGAGCTTACAGTCTATGAGGAGGAGGGGGTGACACAAGAGCTTACAGTCTATGAGGATGAGGGGTGACACAAGAGCTTACAGTCTATGAGGATGAGGGGGTGACACAAGAGCTTACAGTCTATGAGGATGAGGGGGTGACACAAGAGCTTACAGTCTATGAGGATGAGGGGGTGACACAAGAGCTTACAGTCTATGAGGATGAGGGGGTGACACAAGAGCTTACAGTCTATGAGGATGAGGAGGTGACACAAGAGCTTACTGTCTATGAGGATGAGGGGGTGACACAAGAGCTTACAGTCTATGAGGATGAGGGGTGACACAAGAGCTTACAGTCTATGAGGATGAGGGTGACACAAGAGCTTACAGTCTATGAGGATGAGGGGTGACACAAGAGCTTACAGTCTGAGGATGAGGAGGTGACACAAGAGCTTACAGTCTGAGGATGAGGAGGTGACACAAGAGCTTACAATCTATGAGGATGAGGGGGTGACATAAGAGCTTACAGTCTATGAGGAGGTGACACGAGCTTACAGTCTATGAGGATGAGGGGGTGACACAAGAGCTTACAGTCTATGAGGATGAGGGGTGACACAAGAGCTTACAGTCTATGAGGAGGTGACACGAGCTTACAGTCTATGAGGATGAGGGGGTGACACAAGAGCTTACAGTCTATGAGGATGAGGGGTGACACAAGAGCTTACAGTCTATGAGGATGAGGGGGTGACACAAGAGCTTACAGTCTATGAGGATGAGGGGTGACACAAGAGCTTACAGTCTATGAGGATGAGGAGGTGACACAAGAGCTTACAGTCTATGAGGATGAGGGGGTGACACAAGAGCTTACAGTCTATGAGGATGAGGGGTGACACAAGAGCTTACAGTCTATGAGGATGAGGGGGTGACATAAGAGCTTACAGTCTATGAGGATGAGGGGTGACACAAGAGCTTACAGTCTATGAGGATGAGGGGGGACACAAGAGCTTACAGTCTATGAGGATGAGGGGGTGACACAAGAGCTTACAGTCTATGAGGATGAGGGGGTGACACAAGAGCTTACAGTCCATGAGGATGAGGGGGTGACACAAGAGCTTACAGTCCATGAGGATGAGGGGGTGACACAAGAGCTTACAGACTATGAGGATGAGGGGGTGACATAAGAGCTTACAGTCTATGAGGATGAGGGGGTGACATAAGAGCTTACAGTCTATGAGGATGAGGGGTGACACAAGAGCTTACAGTCTATGAGGATGAGGAGGTGACACAAGAGCTTACAGTCTATGAGGATCAGGGGATGACACAAGAGCTTACAGTCTATGAGGATGAGGGGGTGACACAAGAGCTTACAGTCTATGAGGATGAGGGGGTGACACAAGAGCTTACAGTCTATGAGGATGAGGGGTGACACAAGAGTTTACAGTCTATGAGGATGAGGGGGTGACACAAGAGCTTACAGTCTATGAGGATGAGGGGGTGACACAAGAACTTACAGTCTATGAGTAAATGCTCTTAATCCAAGCTTCCACTGTATGCACTTCTCGGGGCTGGGGGGGGGGGGGGGGGGGTGGAAGCAGAGGTACTAATGTCTCTGCACAACAGGGTTACATGATTAAAATGACAAATTGTGCAGCCCTGTGATATGACATGTTACTACTTATAATCCCTCTCCAGACCTGACCCTGTATATAGTGCCCATCCAAGTAGGAGACAAACAAAGTGGTTCTCCCAGGTCTACACACAGGATAACATGATGATCACCAGGGGTGTAGAGGATGCGCCCACAACCACGCCCAAGAGGCTTAGGGGGGGGGGTCTTTTCTATATGAGAAGACGAGCACTCTAAATAATATATTATTATAATAGTAATATTAATAGTACAGGTGGTCCCCGAGACACGTACATAATAGGTTCATTAGGTTTGTTCTTAAGTTGAATTTGTATGAAGTGAAACAGGTGTATTTAGTAAGTGTAACTCCACTCTAATTATTTTATGGGACCTGTGACAATTACATTTAAAAAATATTTGGGGTTGACACAGGAACATTGATCATTGAAGCGATGGACTAAAGTAAATTAAAAGCATCCAAAGAGCTTCACCAGAGGTCACAGAGAGTAAAAAAGTCCATTTGTAATTAGGGGTCGTCTATTGATTTTTTTAAAAAGGAGGCCCTGCTTCTCCTATATCAAAAGGAAATAATTTACAGCATAATGTATTGAGAGTTAGAGTATTTTTGTTGGGAGCAGTATATATGATATATGTGGGGGCACAGTGTGGTCAGTTGTGGTGTGAGGGGTATATATGATATATGTGGGGGTACAGTGTGGTCAGTTGTGGTGTGAGGGGTATATATGATATATGTGGGGGTACAGTGTGGTCAGTTGTGGTGTGAGGGGTATATATGATATATGTGGGGGTACAGTGTGGTCAGTTGTGGTGTGAGGGGTATATATGATATATGTGGGGGCACAGTGTGGTCAGTTGTGGTGTGAGGGGTATATATGATATATGTGGGGGCACAGTGTGGTCAGTTGTGGTGTGAGGAATATATATGATATATGTGGGGTCACAGTGTGGTCAGTTGTGGTGTGAGTTGTATATATGATATATGTGGGGGCACAGTGTGCTCAGTTGTGGTGTGAGGGGTATATATGATAAATGTGGGGGCACAGTGTGGTCAGTTGTGGTGTGAGGGGTATATATGATATATGTGGGGGCACAGTGTGGTCAGTTGTGGTGTGAGGTGTATATATGATATCTGTGGGGTTACAGTGTGGTCAGTGTGGTGTGAAGGGTATATATGATATATGTGGGGGCACGGTGTGGTCAGTTGTGGTGTGAGGGGTATATATGATATATGTGGGGGCACAGTGTGGTCAGTTGTAGTGTGAGGGGTATATATGATATATGTGGGGGCACAGTGTGGTCAGTTGTGGTGTGAGGGGTATATATGATGTATGTGGGGGCACAGTGTGCTCAGTTGTGGTGTGAGGAGTATATATGATTTATGTGGGGGCACAGTGTGGTCAGTTGTAGTGTGAGGGGTATATATGATATATGTGGGGGCACAGTGTGGTCAGTTGTGGTGTGAGGGGTATATATGATGTATGTGGGGGCACAGTGTGGTCAGTTGTGGTGTGAGGAGTATATATGATGTATGTGGGGGCACAGTGTGCTCAGTTGTGGTGTGAGGAGTATATATGATTTATGTGGGGGCACAGTGTGGTCAGTTGTGGTGTGAGGGGTGTATATGATATATGTGGGGGGTACAGTGTGGTCAGTTGTGGTGTGAGGGGTATATATGATATATGTGGGGGTACAGTGCGGTCAGTTGTGATGTTAGGGGTATATATGATATATGTGGGGGCACAGTGCGGTCAGTTGTGGTGTGAGGGGTATATATGTGGGGGCACAGTGTGGTCAGTTGTGGTGTGAGGAGTATATATGATATATGTGGGGGGTACAGTGTGATCAGTTGTGGTGTGAGGGGTATATATGATATATGTGGGGGCACAGTGTGGTCAGTTGTGGTGTGAGGGGTATATATGATATATGTGGGGGCACAGTGTGGCCAGTTGTGGTGTGAGGGGTATATATGATATATGTGGGGGCACAGTGTGGTCAGTTGTGGTGTGAGGGGTATATATGATATATGTGGGGGCACAGTGTGGTCAGTTGTGGTGTGAGGGGTATATATGATATATGTGGGTGCACAGTGTGGTCAGTTGTGGTGTGAGGGGTATATATGATATATGTGGGGGCACAGTGTGGTCAGTTGTGGTGTGAGGGGTATATATGATATATGTGGGGGCACAGTGTGGTCAGTTGTGGTGTGAGGGTTATATATGATGTATGTGGGGGGTACAGTGTGATCAGTTGTGGTGTGAGGGGTATATATGATATATGTGGGGGCACAGTGTGGTTAGTTGTGATGTGAGGGGTATATATGATATATGTGAGGAGCACAGTGTGGTCAGTTGTGGTGTGAGGGGTTTATATGATATATGTGTGGGGGCACAGTGTGGTCAGTTGATGTATGATGTATATATGATGTATGTGGGGGCACAGTGTGGTCAGTTGTGGTGTGAGGGGTATATATGATATATGTGGGGGCACAGTGTGGTCAGTTGTGGTTGTGAGGGGTATATATGATATATGTGGGGGTACAGTGTGGTCAGTTGTGGTGTGAGGGGTATATATGATATATGTGGGGGGTACAGTGTGGTCAGTTGTGGTCTGAGGGGTATATATGATATATGTGGGGGCACAGTGTGGTCAGTTGTGGTATGAGGGGTATATATGATATATGTGGGGGCACAGTGTGGTTAGTTGTGATGTGGGGGGTATATATGATATATGTGAGGAGCACAGTGTGGTCAGTTGTGGTGTGAGGGGTATATATGATATATGTGGGGGCACAGTGTGGTCAGTTGTGGTGTGAGGGGTATATATGATATATGTGGGAAGTACAGTGTGGTCAGTTGTGGTGTGAGGGGTATATATGATATATGTGGGGGGTACAGTGTGGTCAGTTGTGGTCTGAGGGGTATATATGATATATGTGGGGGCACAGTGTGGTCAGTTGTGGTATGAGGGGTATATATGATATATGTGGGGGCACAGTGTGGTTAGTTGTGGTGTGAGGGGTATATATGATATATGTGGGGGGCACAGTGTGATCAGTTGTGGTGTGAGGGGTATATATGATATATGTGGGGGCACAGTGTGGTTATTTGTGGTGTGAGGGGTATATATTATATATGTTGGGGCACAGTGTGATCAGTTGTGGTGTGAGGGGTATATATGATATATGTGGGGGCACAGTGTGGTCAGTTGTGGTGTGAGGGGTATATATGATATATGTGGGGGCACAGTGTGGTCAGTTGTGGTGTGAGGGGTATATATGATACATGTGGGGGTACGGTGTGATCAGTTGTGGTGTGTGGACTATATATGATATATGTGGGGGCACAGTGTGGTTAGTTGTGGTGTGAGGGGTATATATGATATATGTGGGGGTACAGTGTGGTCATTTGTGGTGTGAGGGGTATATATGTGGGGGCACAGTGTGGTCAGTTGTGGTGTGAGGAGTATATATGATATATGTGGGGGGTACAGTGTGATCAGTTGTGGTGTGAGGGGTATATATGATATATGTGGGGGCACAGTGTGGTCAGTTGTGGTGTGAGGGGTATATATGATATATGTGGGGGCACAGTGTGGTCAGTTGTGGTGTGAGGGGTATATATGATACATGTGGGGGTACGGTGTGATCAGTTGTGGTGTGAGGGGTATATATGATATATGTGGGTGCACAGTGTGGTCAGTTGTGGTGTGAGGGGTATATATGATATATGTGGGGGCACAGTGTGGTCAGTTGTGGTGTGAGGGGTATATATGATATATGTGGGGGCACAGTGTGGTCAGTTGTGGTGTGAGGGTTATATATGATGTATGTGGGGGGTACAGTGTGATCAGTTGTGGTGTGAGGGGTATATATGATATATGTGGGGGCACAGTGTGGTTAGTTGTGATGTGAGGGGTATATATGATATATGTGAGGAGCACAGTGTGGTCAGTTGTGGTGTGAGGGGTTTATATGATATATGTGTGGGGGCACAGTGTGGTCAGTTGATGTATGATGTATATATGATGTATGTGGGGGCACAGTGTGGTCAGTTGTGGTGTGAGGGGTATATATGATATATGTGGGGGCACAGTGTGGTCAGTTGTGGTTGTGAGGGGTATATATGATATATGTGGGGGTACAGTGTGGTCAGTTGTGGTGTGAGGGGTATATATGATATATGTGGGGGGTACAGTGTGGTCAGTTGTGGTCTGAGGGGTATATATGATATATGTGGGGGCACAGTGTGGTCAGTTGTGGTATGAGGGGTATATATGATATATGTGGGGGCACAGTGTGGTTAGTTGTGATGTGGGGGGTATATATGATATATGTGAGGAGCACAGTGTGGTCAGTTGTGGTGTGAGGGGTATATATGATATATGTGGGGGCACAGTGTGGTCAGTTGTGGTGTGAGGGGTATATATGATATATGTGGGAAGTACAGTGTGGTCAGTTGTGGTGTGAGGGGTATATATGATATATGTGGGGGGTACAGTGTGGTCAGTTGTGGTCTGAGGGGTATATATGATATATGTGGGGGCACAGTGTGGTCAGTTGTGGTATGAGGGGTATATATGATATATGTGGGGGCACAGTGTGGTTAGTTGTGGTGTGAGGGGTATATATGATATATGTGGGGGGCACAGTGTGATCAGTTGTGGTGTGAGGGGTATATATGATATATGTGGGGGCACAGTGTGGTTATTTGTGGTGTGAGGGGTATATATTATATATGTTGGGGCACAGTGTGATCAGTTGTGGTGTGAGGGGTATATATGATATATGTGGGGGCACAGTGTGGTCAGTTGTGGTGTGAGGGGTATATATGATATATGTGGGGGCACAGTGTGGTCAGTTGTGGTGTGAGGGGTATATATGATACATGTGGGGGTACGGTGTGATCAGTTGTGGTGTGTGGACTATATATGATATATGTGGGGGCACAGTGTGGTTAGTTGTGGTGTGAGGGGTATATATGATATATGTGGGGGTACAGTGTGGTCATTTGTGGTGTGAGGGGTATATATGATATATGTGGGGGTACAGTGTGGTCAGTTGTGTTGTGAGGGGTATATATGATATATGTGAGGGTACAGTGTGGTCAGTTGTGGTGTGAGGGGTATATATGATATATGTGGGGGTACAGTGTGGTCAGTTGTGGTGTGAGGGGTATATATGATATATGTGGGGGTACAGTGTGATCAGTTGTGGTGTGAGGGGTATGTATGATATATGTGGGGGCACAGTGTGGTCAGTTGTGGTGTGAGGGGTATATATGGTATATGTAGGGGGTACAGTGTGGTCAGTTGTGGTGTGAGGGGTATATATGATATATGTGGGGGGTACAGTGTGGTCAGTTGTGGTGTGAGGGGTATATATGATATATGTGGGGGTACAGTGTGGTCAGTTGTGGTGTGAGGGGTATATATGATATATGTGGGGGGTACAGTGTGGTCAGTTGTGGTGTGAGGGGTATATATGATATATGTGGGGGTACAGTGCGGTCAGTTGTGATGTTAGGGGTATATATGATATATGTGGGGGCACAGTGCGGTCAGTTGTGGTGTGAGGGGTATATATGTGGGGGCACAGTGTGGTCAGTTGTGGTGTGAGGAGTATATATGATATATGTGGGGGTACAGTGTGGTCAGTTGTGGTGTGAGGGGTATATATGATATATGTGGGGGTACAGTGTGGTCAGTTGTGGTGTGAGGGGTATATATGATATATGTGGGGGTACAGTGTGGTCAGTTGTGGTGTGAGGGGTATATATGATATATGTGGGGTACAGTGTGGTCAGTTGTGGTGTGAGGGGTGTATATGATATATGTGGGGGTACAGTGTGGTCAGTTGTGGTGTGAGGGGTATATATGATATATGTGGGGGCACAGTGTGGTTATTTGTGGTGTGAGGGGTATATATGATATATGTTGGGGCACAGTGTGATCAGTTGTGGTGTGAGGGGTATATATGATATATGTGGGGGTACAGTGTGGTCAGTTGTGGTGTGAGGGGTATATATGATATATGTGGGGGTACAGTGTGATCAGTTGTGGTGTGAGGGGTATGTATGATATATGTGGGGGCACAGTGTGGTCAGTTGTGGTGTGAGGGGTATATATGGTATATGTAGGGGGTACAGTGTGGTCAGTTGTGGTGTGAGGGGTATATATGATATATGTGGGGGCACAGTGTGGTTATTTGTGGTGTGAGGGGTATATATGATATATGTTGGGGCACAGTGTGATCAGTTGTGGTGTGAGGGGTATATATGATATATGTGGGGGTACAGTGTGGTCAGTTGTGGTGTGAGGGGTATATATGATATATGTGGGGGTACAGTGTGATCAGTTGTGGTGTGAGGGGTATGTATGATATATGTGGGGGCACAGTGTGGTCAGTTGTGGTGTGAGGGGTATATATGGTATATGTAGGGGGTACAGTGTGGTCAGTTGTGGTGTGAGGGGTATATATGATATATGTGGGGGTACAGTGTGGTCAGTTGTGGTGTGAGGGGTATATATGATATATGTGGGGTACAGTGTGGTCAGTTGTGGTGTGAGGGGTGTATATGATATATGTGGGGGTACAGTGTGGTCAGTTGTGGTGTGAGGGGTATATATGATATATGTGGGGGCACAGTGTGGTCAGTGTGGTGTGGGGAGTATATATGATATATTTGGGGGTATAGTGTGGTCAGTGTGGTGTGAGGGGTATATATGATATATGTGGGGGTACAGTGGGGTCAGTTGTGGTGTGAGGGGTATATATGATACATGTGGGGTACAGTGTGGCTAGTTGTGGTGTGAAGGGTATATATGATATATGTGGGGTACAGTGTGGTTAGTTGTGATGGGTATATATGATATATGTGGGGGCACAGTGTGGTCAGTTGATGTATGATGTATATATGATGTATGTGGGGGCACAGTGTGGTCAGTTGTGGTGTGAGGGGTATATATGATATATGTGGGGGCACAGTGTGGTCAGTTGTGGTGTGAGGGGTATATATGATATATGTGGGGGCACAGTGTGGTCAGTTGTGGTGTGAGGGGTATATATGATGTATGTGGGGGCACAGTGTGCTCAGTTGTGGTGTGAGGGGTATATATGATGTATGTGGGGGCACAGTGTGCTCAGTTGTGGTGTGAGGAGTATATATGATATATGTGGGGGCACAGTGTGGTCAGTTGTGGTGTGAGGGTTATATATGATGTATGTGGGGGGTACAGTGTTATCAGTTGTGGTGTGAGGGGTATATATGATATATGTGGGGGTACAGTGTGGTCAGTTGATGTATGATGTATATATGATGTATGTGGGGGCACAGTGTGGTCAGTTGTGGTGTGAGGGGTATATATGATATATGTGGGGGGTACAGTGTGGTCAGTTGTGGTGTGAGGGGTATATATGATATATGTGGGGGCACAGTGTGGTCAGTTGTGGTATGAGGGGTATACATGATATATGTGGGGGCACAGTGTGGTTAGTTGTGGTCTGAGGGGTATATATGATATATGTGGGGGGCACAGTTGGATCAGTTGTGGTGTGAGGGGTATATATGATATATGTGGGGGCACAGTGTGGTTATTTGTGGTGTGAGGGGTATATATGATATATGTTGGGGCACAGTGTGATCAGTTGTGGTGTGAGGGGTATATATGATATATGTGGGGGTACAGTGTGGTCAGTTGTGGTGTGAGGGGTATATATGATATATGTGGGGGTACAGTGTGATCAGTTGTGGTGTGAGGGGTATGTATGATATATGTGGGGGCACAGTGTGGTCAGTTGTGGTGTGAGGGGTATATATGGTATATGTAGGGGGTACAGTGTGGTCAGTTGTGGTGTGAGGGGTATATATGATATATGTGGGGGGTACAGTGTGGTCAGTTGTGGTGTGAGGGTTATATATGATATATGTGGGTGGTACAGTGTGGTCAGTTGTGGTGTGAGGGGTATATATGATATATGTGGGGGTACAGTGTGGTCAGTTGTGTGAGGGGTATATATGATATATGTGGGGGGTACAGTGTGGTCAGCTGTGGTGTGAGGGGTATATATGATATATGTGGGGGTACAGTGCGGTCAGTTGTGATGTTAGGGGTATATATGATATATGTGGGGGCACAGTGTGGTCAGTTGTGGTGTGAGGGGTATATATGTGGGGGCACAGTGTGGTCAGTTGTGGTGTGAGGAGTATATATGATATATGTGGGGGTACAGTGTAGTCAGTTGTGGTGTGAGGGGTATATATGATATATGTGGGGGTACAGTGTGGTCAGTTGTGGTGTGAGGGGTATATATGATATATGTGGGGGTACAGTGTGGTCAGTTGTGGTGTGAGGGGTATATATGATATATGTGGGGGTACAGTGTGGTCAGTTGTGGTGTGAGGGGTATATATGATATATGTGGGGGGTACAGTGTGGTCAGTTGTGGTGTGAGGGGTATATATGATATATGTGGGGGGTACAGTGTGGTCAGTTGTGGTGTGAGGGGTATATATGATATATGTGGGGGTACAGTGTGGTCAGTTGTGTGAGGGGTATATATGATATATGTGGGGGGTACAGTGTGGTCAGCTGTGGTGTGAGGGGTATATATGATATATGTGGGGGTACAGTGCGGTCAGTTGTGATGTTAGGGGTATATATGATATATGTGGGGGCACAGTGTGGTCAGTTGTGGTGTGAGGGGTATATATGTGGGGGCACAGTGTGGTCAGTTGTGGTGTGAGGAGTATATATGATATATGTGGGGGTACAGTGTAGTCAGTTGTGGTGTGAGGGGTATATATGATATATGTGGGGGTACAGTGTAGTCAGTTGTGGTGTGAGGGGTGTATATGATACATGTGGGGGTACGGTGTGATCAGTTGTGGTGTGAGGGAAATATGATATATGTGGGGGTACAGTGTGGTCAGTTGTGGTGTGAGGGGTATATATGATATATGTGGGGAGCACAGTGTGGTCAGTTGTGGTGTGAGGGGTATATATGATATATGTGGGGCACAGTGTGATCTGTTGTGGTGTGAGGGGTATATATGATATATGTGGGGTACAGTGTGGTCAGTTGTGGTGTGAGTTGTATATATGATATATGTGGGGGTACAGTTTGGTCAGTTGTGGTGTGAGGGGTATATATAACATATGTGGGGGCACAGTGTGGTCAGTTGTGGTGTGAGGGGTGTATATGATATATGTAGGGCACAGTGTGGTCAGTTGTGGTGTGAGGGGTATATATGATATATGTGAGGGTACAGTGTGGTCAGTTGTGGTGTGAGGGGTATATATGATATATGTGGGGTACAGTGTGGCTAGTTGTGGTGTGAAGGGTATATATGATATATGTGGGGTACAGTGTGGTTAGTTGTGATGGGTATATATGATATATGTGGGGTACAGTGTGGTCAGTTGTGGTGTGAGGGAAATATATGATATATGTGGGAGTACAGTGTGGTCAGTTGTGGTGTGAGGGGTATATATGATATATGTGGGGGTACAGTGTGGTCAGTTGTGGTGTGAGGGGTATATATGATATATGTGGGGGCACAGTGTGGTCAGTTGTGGTGTGAGGGGTATATATGATATATGTGGGGGCACAGTGTGGTCAGTTGTGGTGTGAGGGGTATATATGATATATGTGGGGGTACAGTGCGGTCAGTTGTGGTGTGAGGGGTATATATGATATATGTGGGGGCACAGTGCGGTCAGTTGTGGTGTGAGGGGTATATATGATATATGTGGGGGTATAGTGTGGTCAGTTGTGGTGTGAGGGGTATATATGATATATATGGGAGGTACAGTGTGGTCAGTTGTGGTGTGAGGGGTATATATGATATATGTGGGGGTACAGTGCGGTCAGTTGTGGTGTGAGAGGTATATATGATATATGTGGGTGTACAGTGCGGTCAGTTGTGGTGTGAGGGGTATATATGATATATGTGGGGGCACAGTGTGGTTAGTTGTGGTGTGAGGGGTATATATGATATATGTGGGGGTATAGTGTGGTCAGTTGTGGTGTGAGAGGTATATATGATATATGTGGGTGTACAGTGCGGTCAGTTGTGGTGTGAGGGGTATATATGATATATGTGGGGGCACAGTGTGGTTAGTTGTGGTGTGAGGGGTATATATGATATATGTGGGTGTACAGTGCGGTCAGTTGTGGTGTGAGGGGTATATATGATATATGTGGGTGCACAGTGTGGTCAGTTGTGGTGTGAGGGGTATATATGATATATGTGGGGGCACAGTGTGGTTAGTTGTGGTGTGAGGGGTATATATGATATATGTGGGGGTACAGTGCGGTCAGTTGTGGTGTGAGGGGTATATATGATATATGTGGGGGCACAGTGTGGTTAGTTGTGGTGTGAGGGGTATATATGATATATGTGGGGGTATAGTGTGGACAGTTGTGGTGTGAGGGTATATATGATATATGTGGGGGTATAGTGTGGTCAGTTGTGGTGTGAGGGGTATATATGATATATGTGGGGGCACAGTGTGGTCAGTTGTGGTGTGAGGGGTATATATGATATATGTGGGGGTATAGTGTGGTCAGTTGTGGTGTGAGGGGTATATATGATATATGTGGGGGGTATATATAATATATGTGGGGGCACAGTGTGGTCAGTTGTGGTGTGAGGGGTATATATGATATATGTGGGGGGTATATATGATATATGTGGGGGCACAGTGTGGTCAGTTGTGGTGTGGTCCGCTACCTCTTTATCACCGTCACTCAGGATTTCTCCACCTCAGTTAATGATGCAGTCATACAATCCCCCCCGTATACAGTTTTCGGGCCTCCTGCTTCAGTGATCACAAAAAAACGACAGATAATAGAACAGTCTTGTCTGTGTTCACTGCGGGAGATTGTATTACATCACCTGTAACAGCCCCTTTCCCTACACATGCACTGATACAAACCTGCCAGAGCGGAGAAAGGTTACCTTACAGAAGATGTATAAGGTCTGTACAGGTTTGGGGCCTCTAGATATAATATTTTAGGGAGTGTTCAGAGATCCTAAAGAGAAGGTTGGATTTTTTTTCTTCTGTTTTTGCAACTTCTGGCCACTAGGGGGAGATGTCTGTCAACAAACAACCAGAGGACCAGAGGCACCACAACTTTTTCAGGGATACTTGAGGATAGAAATCATGAAGAGCGTCTATGGGGCCCCTGGCTGCCGTCACTGCTGACCTTCTGAGGAGAGAAATGAGTAACAAGGTAAATTGTCATCATTGATATAAACCCCAATCCCTAATTTTAACTGCTCAACTCCTTATGCCGTGTCTGGGAATATTTGTATTTGCATTGAACAACAATTTCATTGTAACTATATGTTCGTAGGCAACATCTTTTGGGATGACAAACCAGGGACATAGGTAACAATGTAAGAAATTTCAGATCCCAAACCCCCCTCCTAGACTGCATAATGCCCCCTTCCCTTAGCCCCCGCTTATAATGTTCCCTGTTCTGCAAGCTCCTCATTTATTTAATTTTCTTCCCCAGTGACTCCATATTCAGTGTCACCCATAGATTGCCCCCGTATTTAGGGTCACCTATAGACTGCCCTCGTATTCAGTGTCACCTGTAGACTGTCCCCGTATTCAGTGTCATCGGTAGACTGCCCCCCATATTCAGTGTCACCCGTAGACCGCCCCCGTATCCAGTGTCACCCATAGACTACACCCGTCGTCAGTGTCACCAATAGACTGCCCCTGTATTCAGTGTCACCCATAGACTTCACTCGTATTAGTGTGACCAATAGACTGCCCCCATATCCAGTGTCACCCATAGACTACACCCATATTCAGCGTCACCAATAAATAGACTGCCCCCGTATCCAGTGTCACCAATAGACTGCCCCCGTATCCAGTGTCACCAATAGACTGCCCCCGTATCCAGTGTAACCCATAGACTGCCCCCGTATCCAGTGTCACCCATAGACTGCCCCCGTATCCAGTGTCACCCATAGACTACACCCGTCGTCAGTGTCACCAATAGACTGCCTCTGTATTCAGTGTCACCCATAGACTTCACTCGTATTAGTGTCACCCATAGACTTCACTCGTATTAGTGTCACCAATAGACTGCCCCCGTATTCAGTGTCACCCATAGACTGCCCCCGTATTCAGTGTCACACATAGACTACACCTGTATCCAGTGTCACCAATAGACTGCCACCGTATCCAGTGTCACCCATAGATTGCCCCCGTATTCAGTGTCACCCATAGACTGCCCCCTTATTTAGTGTCACCCATAGACTGCCCCAGTATCCAGTGTAACCCATTCAGTGTCACCCGTAGACCGCCCCCGTATTCAGTGTCACCCGTAGACCGCCCCAGTATTCAGTGTCACCCGTAGAGCGCCCCCGTATTCAGTGTCACCCGTAGAGCGCCCCCGTATTCAGTGTCACCCGTAGAGCGCCCGTGTATTCAGTGTCACCCGTAGACCGCCCCAGTATTCAGTGTCACCCGTAGACCGCCCCAGTATTCAGTGTCACCCGTAGACCGCCCCAGTATTCAGTGTCACCCGTAGACCGCCCCAGTATTCAGTGTCACCCGTAGACCGCCCACGTATTCAGTGTCACTCGTATACCGCCCCCGTTCCCCCCCCCTATTCGGTGTCACCCATAGAATGGCCCATACTTACTCTCAGAGTATCTTGAAATAATATACCCTTCTATGTGCATGTATGCTGCCCCCGCAGTCTGAGAGGGGTACAGTGCTTGTCCAGTATAACGAATCCTGGCTGTCACATGAGAATACTGTGAAAGACGTGACACAATTAATGTCAGACAAGAAAGAACATTTTGATCATGTGACTGGTTTGTTACTGATTTACATAAATAATCATCATTGTTTACATAGAGGTGATGTTAAAGATTAACACTAATGATGATGACAGTGACTCTCCCAGGATCAGAGGTCACACCATGGAGAGGAACCTGGGGACAAATATCTCATCTCTTCCCTGATATCACTGGTTTTATCACTGATAATGGTGACATCATCACGTGGCCCTTACTGACAGCTGCTCATCCTGGGCTATAATATCACATAGGTCCCATCTCCGGTCACCAGTGTCTATGTAATGTATCATTGTTACCTCTTATGAACTGTTCTTACTGATTTTACATAGATTAGATCAGGCTTCATGCAGATACAATATAACATTTCTGAATTCCGCTCTAGATATCAAGTGGCAATGTAAGTGCATTACCCAATATGAGTTCCTCCACACTAATATACACTCCTCCCAGGGGAGGAAGGAGCTGCTCGAAGCACTGCAGGATGTGATAACAGAACTCACTATTCTGCTGGTGGAGGAGTCACTGTGCACATACATGATATGACCAGACAAGGGCTGACACCAGAAAAATGCCTGACCAACCCCCTAACTAATAACATGACACCGACGACTCCTCGTTGGAAGGTGATTGGTCACATCTTTATTGGAAAATCTTTGGTTACAATGGGGCTCATTTACTTACCTGGTCCATCCGCGATCCCGCAGCGCGTTGTCCGACGTGGATTCGCGTCCTGCCAGGATTCACTATATCCAGCAGGTGTCGCTGCTGCGCCGAGGTCCACCGGAGTTCACCAACTTCGTCCCGGTGCTTGTAAGTGCGTGTCAAGTGACACAATTATTTTTTTGACATACTGCGGTTTTCCCGAATCCATCGGCCACACCCCCCGATTTCCGTCTCGCATGCAAGCCGGCGCCGATGTGCCAAAATCCAATCGCGTGCACCAAAATCCCAGGGCAATTCGGCGCAGATCGGAAATCGTCGGGGAACCCGACGAAAGTGCGTGATTCGGACCCTTAGTAAATGAGCCCCAATGTGTAAAACACAAAACTTTATTAACATATAAAATAAAGAAAGCATAATGTAGGTTGAGTCCTTGACAACAGACCTGGTCGCTTCGTACCAATACTAATAGAAATTCAGTCCGGTCTTAAAACCATTACTAATGTTTAGACAATATGGCGTCTCCTCCGTACACGGCTATATGTCTGGTCTGGGATCTGTAAACTTGTCCATGCAGTAGCCCATTTTTAGCAGTGATAAACTGCTAGCTTTATCAGAGCCCCAGCATACACTGCCGTCCAGAACAATAGGAACGTCGAACCGCGCTCACAGAGGTTCGGCGTATTCATGAGGGGGCGGTCCAAGGCGCTGCTTCTTCCCCACCCCTCCTACTCCATATTCCAGTGGTGACAGGCGGGCTTATGCTGCAATTACCACCTCCTAGTCCCGCCCCCTCATGAATACGCCGGACTGCTTTGAGCGCGGTACGACGTTCCTATTGTACTGTGCGGCTGTGTCTGCTGGCTTTATCGGAGGGTTCCTAAAAAGCTAGAAGTTTATCACTGCTAAAACCTTTAGTAAGCTCGCCTTTTTTATGGGTGACAGGTGCTCTTTAAACATCCCAATGAGCACAGTGCAAGCGTCGTATTGTAATGGAAGGAGCATCAGACCCGGCCGTCCCTCGAAACTTTCATCTCAAACAAGGAGAAGACTGATCAGAGATGCAGCCAAGACGCCCCTGATCCCTCTGGATGAGCTGCAGGGATCTAGGGCTGAGGGGGGAGAGTCTGTCCATAGGACAACAATCAGTCACTGCACAAATATGCCCTTTATGGAAGAGCAGGAAGAAGAAGCCATTTCTCACAGATATCCAGAAAAAGTCTTGTTTAAAGTTTGCCACAAGCCACCGGGGACACACCAAACATGTGGAAGAAGGTGCTCTGCTCAGATGAAACCAAAATCCAACCACAAAACAGTACAGCTCATCCCCCTGAACACATCACCCCCACTGTCACACATGGTGGCGGCACCATTCCCACTGTCACATGGTGGTGGCACCATTCCCACTGTCACATGGTGGCGGCACCATCCCCACTGTCACGCATGGTGGCGGCACCATCGCCGCTGTCACACATGGTGGCGGCACCATCCCCACTGTCACGCATGGTGGTGGCACCATCCCCACTGTCACACATGGTGGCGGCACCATCCCCACTGTCACACATGGTGGTGGCACCATCCCCACTGTCACACATGGTGGGGGCACCATCCCCGCTGTCACTTGTGGTGGCACCATCCCCGCTGTCACACATGGTGGTGGCACCAACCCCACTGTCACACATGGTGGGGGCACCATCCCCGCTGTCACACGTGGTGGCACCATCCCCGCTGTCACACGTGGTGGCACCATCCCCGCTGTCACACATGGGGGGGCACCATCCCCACTGTCACACATGGTGGGGACACCATCCCCACTGTCACACATGGTGGTGGCACCATCCCCACTGTCACGCATGGTGGCGGCACCATCCCCACTGTCACACATGGTGGGGGCACCATCCCCACTGTCACACATGGTGGGGGCACCATCCCCACTGTCACACATGGTGGGGACACCATCCCCACTGTCACACATGGTGGGGACACCATCCCCACTGTCACACATGGTGGGGACACCATCCCCACTGTCACACATGGTGGGGACACCATCCCCACTGTCACACATGGTGGGGACACCATCCCCACTGTCACACATGGTGATGGCACCATCCCCGCTGTCACACGTGGTGATGGCACCATCCCCGCTGTCACACGTGGTGATGGCACCATCCCCGCTGTCACACGTGGTGGCACCATCCCCACTATCACACGTGGTGGCACCATCCCCATTGTCACACGTGGTGGTGGCAGCATCCCCGCTGTCACCCGTGGTGGCGGCACCATCCCCACTGTCACACATGGTGGCGGCACCATCCACACTGTCACGCATGGTGGTGGCACCATCCCAGCTGTCACACATGGTGACACCATCCCCGCTGTCACACATGGTGTTGGCACCATCCCCACTGTCACACATGGTGGGGGCACCATCCCTGCTGTCACACGTGGTGGTGGCACCATCCCCGCTGTCACACGTGGTGGCACCATCCCCACTATCACACGTGGTGGCGGCACCATCCACACTGTCACGCATGGTGGTGGCACCATCCCAGCTGTCACACATGGTGACACCATCCCCGCTGTCACACATGGTGTTGGCACCATCCCCACTGTCACACATGGTGGGGACACCATCCCCACTGTCACACATGGTGGTGGCACCATCCCCGCTGTCACACGTGGTGGCACCATCCCCACTATCACACGTGGTGGCACCATCCCCATTGTCACACGTGGTGGTGGCAGCATCCCCGCTGTCACCCGTGGTGGCGGCACCATCCCCACTGTCACACATGGTGGCGGCACCATCCACACTGTCACGCATGGTGGTGGCACCATCCCAGCTGTCACACATGGTGACACCATCCCCACTGTCACACATGGTGTTGGCACCATCCCCACTGTCACACATGGTGGGGGCACCATCCCTGCTGTCACACGTGGTGGCACCATCCCCCACTGTCACACATGGTGGTGGCACCATCCCCACTGTTACACGTGGTGGCACCATCATGGTTTGGGCTTTTCTTCAGCAGGGACAGGCAAGATGTTAAAATTGAAGGGAGATGGATGGAGCCAAATCCAGGACCATTCTGGGAGAAAACCTGTTGGACTCTGCAAAAGACCTGAGACTGGGACAGAGATTTATCTTCCAACAAGACAATGATCCGAAACATAAAGCAGAATCTACAATGGGAGGTTCACAAATAATGTATCCAGGTGTTAGAACGGCCAAGTCACAGTTCAGACCCGAATCCAATGGAGAATCTGTGGAAAGAGCTGAAAACTGCTGCTCACAAACGCTTCATCCAACCTCCCTGAGCTCCGGATGTTCTCCAAGGAAGAACGGGAAGAATCTCAGTCTCTCCATGTGCAAAATATGACAGAGACCTGATACCCCAAGCGACCCCATTGCTCGCCCCACTTTTTAGTTTATTATTTTTTACAAAAGTTTAAAATAGCCAATAAATTTTGTTCCACTTCACAATTGTGTCCCAACTGTTGTTATTTCTTCACTAAAAAATAACAATTTTATATCTTTATGTTTGAATCCTGAAAAGTGGCAAAAGGTCCAAAAGTTTAATGGGGCCAAATACTTTCTCATGGCGCTGTAGGCCTGTCTGCTCTGCTGGGTCACACAAATTTCTCCAACTACTCGACTAAACTTTCATCCAACAACGAACCCAAACCTAGGTTCGGAGCCTCCCTTCTAGATATTTCTGTGCTACCAGCCAATGAATAGGCCTGCTTGCTACCGGGTGAGTACATATAGTAAAAACTAAAAATACATATAAAAATATGGTAATGAACAGACAGTAAAATATAAATACTATTAGAGACCACTAGGTGAAGCTGTTTTTACACTTCTCAGACAGGGGTTTTTCGACATAAAGTTACTTGTGGAGATTCATCAGAAGTTCTGAAAGTAGAATTCTTCTAGTTGGCAACCAATCAGAGCTCAGCTTTCATTTTCCCATTGATAAGATTGGATAAGCTCAGTCACTTCTGATAAATCTTCCTCAAGTTACAGCAGAGGGTTTACCGTATATACTCGAGTATAAGCCGAGTTTTTCAGCACAAAAAATGTGCTGAAAAACACAAACTCGGCTTATACTCGAGTCAAACATAAAATGTACACACAAAAAAAAGAAAAGAAATCAAAACTCACCTTTCCGGGGGCCCGTTCGGGTCTTCTGTGCCATCTGTTGGTAAGCGGCAGGTCCGTGCGATGTCACAGGCACTGACATCAGCCGCCGCCGCTGCTGCAATAGTATTGTGTGTGCCGGCAGCCGGCACACACTGTGATGCCAGCGGCTGCGGCTGATGTTAGCGCTGTGCGGACCTGCCGCTGACTTGCCGCTGAAAAAAAAATCAAAACTCACCTTTCCGGCGGCCCCCTCGGGTCTTCTGTGTGATCCGGCAGTCAGCGGCAGGTTCGTCTGATGTCACAGACACTGACATCAGCCGCCGCCGCTGCAATAGTATTGTGTGTGCCGGCAGCCGGCACACACTGTGATGTCAGTGGCTACGGCTGACGTCAGCGCTGTGCGCGGCACGGACCTGCCGCTGACTGATGGACAGCAAAGAAGACCCGAGGGGGCCGCCGGAAAGGTGAGTTTTGATTATTTTTTTTTTACATCAATGGGGCTGGGGTCCGGCTCCATAACGGGGCACAGGGGCTGGCAGGCTATATAGCGGGGCACAGGGGCTGGCAGGATATAAACCGAGGCACAGGGGCTGGCAGGCTGTATTTCTCCCGGGGCACAGGGGCTGGCAGGCTGTATTTCCCGGGGCACAGAGGCTGGCAGGCTGTATTTCCCGGGCACAGGGGCTGGCAGGCTATATTTCCCGGGGCAAAGGGGCTGGCAGGCTGTATACTGGGGCACAGGGGCTGGCAGGCTATATACTGGAACACAGGGGCTGGCAGGCTATATACTGGGGCTGGCAGGCTATATACTGGGGCACAGGGGCTGGCAGGCTGTATACTGGTGCACAGGGGCTGGCAGGGTATATACTGGGGGGCAGGGACTGGCTGGCTGGCTATATACTGGGGGGCTGCTGGCTATATACTTCTGGGGGCTTGCTGGCTATATATTTGGGGGAAGGGGCTGTGACCAATGCATTTCCCACCCTCGGCTTATACTCGAGTCAATAGGTTTTACCAGGTTTTGTGGTAAAATTAGGGGTCTCGGCTTATACTCGGGTCGGCTTATACTCGAGTATATACGGTACCTAGTTTTTGTAGGGAACATCCTGTAAAGGGTCTAGTTCTATTTGTGGCGCTTGATTTGGGGTCTGTATATAGATAATTATGGCTTGGGGTTGGTTTGAGATGATAAAGGGGACAGTCTGGGGTGTGTATATAGTTTGGCATGGCTGGGGTGTGTATATATGTATATAGTGAGGACTGGTTGGAGTTTATAAAGTTCACTGAGATCCTAGTTAGTCTCTGTCCTGTGACCTTTATATGGACTTATTATTAGGATGAAATGAAACTTGGCCTCCGGCGTGTGACGTGAGGGCGTGGGCGCCGATTAAGTAAGGAGATGTCACATTACTGGGATAGATTTATTAATGCTGTCTAATAGTGAGACTAGACAGTCACCATCTGAGCCAGGTTTATCCCATGAGACTTGATGTAATTTATGTCTTAATGTCTATTACTTTGTGCATGAAAATTCACCAAAATTTTAAATCACAACTTAGGCCACAGCCACTTATCACTAACCCACACCCCTTCCCCCTAGACAAACTCATTGATATATTTGCTCCTAGATCTGTTACTATTTACCGTTATGTGGCATTTTGCTTAGTAAATCGGAGCCATAGTGTTACATTTTAAGCCACACCCCTTTTCTACTAAGCCCAACCCTCTTTTTGCCAAAGCCCATCCCAAGAGGAGCAGAAAGTGTCTAAAACAATGGAGTAATTCCTACCCCATATTAAGGCCCCTCCCTTTATTTTATGTCTCTGTTACATCCATTCATTATTCAGACAACTCCTTGATTAATATGAAAATAGTGTAATACTATATCTCACCTATGGTGGCGCTGCACTTTTCACTGTATTCTGCAGATTACAGCTGGTTCAGCTGCGTAAGACAACACATGATAGATCTGTCAATGATGGGGGAACTTCAAATTAAAGGGACTGTCCAAAGTGGAGGGCCCCTTTAATTGCAGAGAGACTGCACTATGTATGTAGCTCCACTCATCGGATTGATGGTTACAGCTGTGTCGCCATTATTGGTATCCGGTGTCCTGATACTACATATACAATCAGAGCTCATGTTTCTGTAATTTCCGAATATATTTTTCTTCTAACAATATTGATGGAAAAAAACCCATAAAATCCTGACCAATTTAAGCTCCTCTTAAAGGGGAGGTGCAAAATCAGACTTGGTGGCTTTCATCAAGAAACTGTGCCCTTAGTATACCTAACAGACGTGGAGAGATGTGTAATCATTACTTTGTGTATATTGTTAGTAGCAGCTGCACTGTGAAATATGGATTTATATTCCAGAATTGTAGCTACTCAAAGTGCTCTGGGGGTGTATTACACTGCTGTTCTCTGTGCTCTCTGCAGACAGTGTTAGGAATTGTCCTTGGAGAGATGTGTAATGATACCATTGTGTAGGTTATTGTTGACAGAAGGTTGTGATACATGGATTTATATACCAGGATTATAGCTTCTCCAAATAAATTTGGGCGTGTCCTCACACTGCTTTGCTCCTGGCTCTCTAGCCAATGTTATGTATTGTCTTAGGAGACATTTGTAATCAGAACTATATATACGGTAGTGTGAGGAGCAGCAGGACTGTGATATATTGATATGTATTTCAGGATTGTAGCTGCTACAAGTGCACTGGGGGGTGTCCTCACACTGCTGTGCTCTTTTCTAAATTGAGTTTCTCAGTCCCCAGTGCTCTGAGTAAAATATGTAGCGGGCTCCCTGTTAATAACTACAAAGACTAAATATGCTGCTGTGGCGCAGTTAAATGCATATGGCTAACACCACAGCAGTGCTATGCTATATACATCCCCTTCCCCCTGTGTACCTACAGAAGCTACAATCCTGGAATATAAATCCATATATCACAGTACCGCTGCTACTTACAACATACACAAAGATATTGATTACATATCTCTCCAGGGACACTACCTAACTTGGGCTGCAGAGAGTACAGAGCACAGCAGTGTGAGGACACAACCCCAGAACAAGTCTGGAATATAAATCCATATATCACAGGCCTCCTGCTACTTTCAACATACACAAAGATATTGATTACATATCTCTCCAGGGACACTACCTAACTTGGGCTGCAGAGAGTACAGAAATCCTGAAATATAAATCTATATATCACAGTCCTGCTTCTACCAACAACATGCACTAAGATACGATTTCATATCTCCCCAGGGACACTGTCTGTAGAGAGCAAGGAGCACAGCAGTGTAAGGACACGCCCCCAGGTCAATTGGAGAAATATGAATCCATATATATCACAGTCCTGCTGCTACTAACAATATACACAAAGCTATGATTATGCATAGATCCAGGGATAATACCTAACACTGTCTGCAATATGAATGGTCACTCCTGCTGACAAGTTCCCTTTAATAGACCCATGCACGGTTTCTAGAAGTCAGCAGCTATGTTTATCTAATCCTCGACCTCCCCTTTAAATAGATGGCACATGTACAAATCCCAATGCAAGGAAATGTAGTAATGCCCCAATGTATAATGTATAATCATGTATAATCCAGCGTATTGTGCCATCGTATGCAGGTGTAATATCTGAGCAGTCAGTCTATTGCCCTCTGCTCTGCTACAGCGTCAGATCGTATCCAAGTCTTGAGGATGCAGATGCAACTCACAGCACATAATAGGGCATAGGTTGGCACCCAGCATCTCCTATACCAGCGATGGCGAACCTATGGCACTGGTGCCGGAGGTGGCACTCGGAGCCCTTTCTGTGGGCACACAGGCCATCACCAGAGAGGACTCCAGGTATCTTCGTGCAGTCCCAGACAGCCCAGGACTTGCTGTGCATAGAGCTATTGTAAAGTGACAGCGCTACCCGGGACTACTGGAGGAGTGGGAAGGTGTTGTGATTGAGCAGGGAGTATAAATCACAAGTAAAATTTCTGTGTTGGCACTTTGAGATAAATAAGTGGGTCTTGGTTGTAGTTTGGGCACTCGGTCTCTAAAAGGTTCGCCATCACTGTCCTATACTATTGCTGTGACCAATGTGTGGGGTCTGCCGGGTCCCTATGTTGTTGTGTGAGACCCGTCAAGGCCAAATCAGCCCCCGTCTACATAAAACAGAACCCCTCCTGCAAAAGGCAAAGCCCAATACGGCTACACAAACAAAAATGTTTCCAAAAAGTTGTGACCACAGGAATGCAAAGAGGAAAACATCTAAAAAAAAGGAGGGGTTATAAATGGAAATATATATATATAGTATAATTGTCATCACTAGAAGAATTGGCACTGATTGTTACGGAGTAGGTGAAAAGATGTTCTGCAGCAGCAATGGCAGCGATCACTCTTTCCTCACCATGATATAAATACTGATTTATAAATAGGATGGTCAAGACACTCAAAGCCTGTGGATTGTGCGTCCTGTGCCAGGCTAGGGGGGCACCATGCCCAGTATATGAGGGGTTCTCTGCCTTAGCAGCAGCTCTGGCACCTCCCTCCAGGGGACGGACAAGCAGCCGGTGTTGTTGTATATTACACTCCAGTATTACAGTACAGGCAGCAGTCACTCGCAGGGCTCCAGCAGACAAAGGTCAGTACACCGGGAGGGTAGCCCTGGGGCAGAGGTCAGGAGCGTGCATGCTATTGTCTCCATCTGGAAGGGGGGAGGACGGGGGGTTTACTATAGAGGGGGACCATGCTACATGAATGCATATCCCACCATTGTCTAGAAGACGCTTTTGTTAATGCCGCATCTTGTATCCTCCTGTATAGCTTTCACGGTTAACCCCTTCTTTGCCCATTCATTGTCAACCCCCTATACTTTACAGAGAGCAATCAATGGGGTCAGGAATGGAGTGAGAAGCAGAGCGCCCCCATACAGCTCCATCAGAGACTGCATTGTATATGGGAAATGTGGGGCTCACACCTTAGGGTTCTAGGTGTTCAAGAACCGCCTGAAATAGATTTTTTGGGAGGAAATACAAGTGACGGGAGGTCATACAAAATCAGCGATTAGTCGTCTACTTGGGATATATGGAGCTGCAGTATATACATGTGTGTGTATATATATATATATATATATATATATATATATATATATATATATATATTCCTCATTCACTAGTTTTCCTTAAGGGATTGTTTGTTTTAGGGGAACCTCTATGAAAAAGGGGTCAAAAGAAATTAAAGTGCTAAATAGATATATAACATTTAAACATTGACACCCCCAATGTATGTAATACATAATGCTGCAGAGAAATCGGACATCTTGTAATTAATCTACATCCCCAATATCTGATCAGTAAATGTGTGATACCTAACTTCACCTGCGGAGGTGCTGCAGGGAAATAAGACACTTACTATAGGTTTCCTGCAGAGATTCCAGCTATAGGTTGGGGTCCTAAGAGCGGGACGCCATGTTATAAGCTTATGTTTGGGGCAAAGGTAATAAAAATTTTCCTTCTGTTAAAAGAATCTCAGACAAATCCCTAAAAGACGTCCCTGGTGTCCTTCGTTATTTTCTCCTTTGCCTCAGCTGCCCTCACGACACTTTGGCTCCTCTGTAAAGTTCCTAGAATACCGGCCACAAATTTCCAGTCCTAGACACAATTGGATCCCATAGGGCAGAACACAGATGTAACAGAGAGTCATCAATGTCCTCCAGACTGCTGGCCACTCAGTTACCCCATAATTCAAGCCACAGATGCCCCCATATGGCATAACATAGTTTCACCCGGGCATGTAGTCCTATCATAGATGCCCCCTTTACTGCTCATTTCACATTTGTCCTGAGACGCCTGCCATGGATGCCCTCCGGACCTGATACACCTGCCATGGATGCCCTCCGGACCTGATACACCAGCCATGGATGCCCTCCGGACCTGATACACCTGCCATGGATGCCCTCCGGACCTGATACACCTGCCATGGGATGCCCTCCGGACCTGATACACCAGCCATGGATGCCCTCCGGACCTGATACACCTGCCATGGATGCCCTCCGGACCCGATACACCTGCCATGGATGCCCTCCGGACCCGATACACCTGCCATTGATGCCCTCCGGACCCGATACACCTGCCATGGATGCCCTCCGGACCCGATACACCTGCCATTGATGCCCTCCGGACCTGATACACCTGCCATGGATGCCCTCCGGACCTGATACACCTGTCATGGATGCCCTCCGGACCCGATATACCTGCCATGGATGCCCTCCGGACCTGATACACCTGCCGTGGATGCCCTCCGGACCCGATACACCTGCCATGGATGCCCTCTGGACCTGATACACCAGCCATGGATGCCCTCCGGACCTGATACACCTGCCATGGATGCCCTCTGGACCCGATACACCTGCCATGGATGCCCTCCGGACCCGATACACCTGCCATGGATGCCCTCCGGACCTGATACACCTGCCATGGATGCCCTCTGGACCCGATACACCTGCAATGGATGCCCTCCGGACCTGACACACCTGCAATGGATGCCCTCCGGACCTGATACACCTGCCATTGATGCCCTCCGGACCCGATACACCTGCCATGGATGGCCTCTGGAAGGCAGGACACTCTGGATCTCAAAAGTGCCAGCTCTCCAAATAGTGGTAACCACAGTTGTCCCCCAAAGGGATGGACAAAGAAGTCCTCAGAATCCCTTGAGTTCACCCATATACCGTAGTTCCAAAGAAGTCCCCCTTAGTGTCCACAAGGAGTGTTTCTCACAGATGTCAGTATATTACTGGGCAGTGCTTCTCCTAACAATGTCCTCCATAGTGACAGTAATGGACCCCCCTGCAGTGCTTACCATAGATGCCCCCCACAGTGTCCAAAGTAGAAGCTAAAGCTGTCCCTCAGACTCTTGGCCACTAAGTCAAACAGAACCTTATAATGCCATTTGCCCCCCCCCCCCCAGTTTTGTAAACATATTCCCCCCTACATCATCTCCCAAAACTGCCCCCATAAGAGCCCCTTCTCTGTTACCTCCTGTGCCTGGCGTCCGCCCACCAGAGTCAGTATGCGATGTCTTTCCCTACATTGTAAACAGTAGGTATCAGGCCGGGACCTGTCATTCTTGGCCGTACACCTGCATTTTTTTCAATTAAGATGTTTAATTTGGATGAACAGAAGGAATTCGGTGGCAAAGATGAAATCCCCCCATATCAGTCATCATGCGGGGTTAACAGAGCCATCTGTGTGTAACCTGCATACATACAGTGTTTTGCATGTACTCCAGGTATTTTGCATGTTATTTCTTAGATTACAGTCGTGGTTGATCCTAAACTTGTGCTGCCTCGTACATCGTTCATGAGGCGAGCAATAGAACAGCGCCCCCTGTGCCCCATCCAATAGTAATGTATTTGGTTATTTTTTAGTAAGTGATTACATTGGGTGTGAATAGACACTAAGTGGCAGGTCCTGCTTTGTAGCAGATAACTGTCCCCCATCTTGCTGCAGTTGGTGCTGCCTGAGGCAAGAGGCTCAATTCGACTAATGAACGATGTACCCCAGGTTACAGTTTAGATGTATCCTTGTCATTGGTGTAATGTTTTGTTTCCCCTGTGGAGGCGCTGCAGGAAAACTGAACCGATGCATGTGCTTTAAGAGCAGGTGGGAGGGTTCAGATCTGAACCAAGCTACATGAAACATCAATAGCCCTAAGACAAGGACTGGCTGGAAGTTTTTGCATTCTGTACAGGTGAGGCCATGGTTACATCTTCTGCCCTCAGCATTAAGTTTTACCTTGTTTAATCAATATCCGTTTAGTAACAGGAGTTTTCATTGGATAAATATTCACCGCCATCTTTTGTCTTGGACCCCATGATCTTCCCCTAAGGTTTAGCTGTTGTTGTATACCATAAAGTACTAACATAATACCGCCATATGTGTGTCACACAGATAATAGACAATATACAGCGGCCTGGTAGACGATACAACTCTGAATGGTTGAGGGAAGATGGGATGTTCCTCTGCTCCAATATAAACTTAATAATAGTCAGTCACAATAGTCCTGGTGATCCGATAAGAGGCTACAGTGCTGCCATACCAGTGCCAGTAGTAATGCACCTAGTGCCAAGGTGCCAATAGTGCCAGACACACTTCCTCCTAGGGTGTTATCCATTACACCCACAGTCTGATGTGCCCTCACTGGCGTATTATCTTCTGATAGTGGATCATCTTCCTGTATAAAGTAAAAGATGCCTCACTTGGAACAAAAAGCCAGGTGCCGGGAAGATGGGCGGTTTCCATTTCACTTGTGTTGAGCACACAGAGCATTGTATAGACTGGATACAAGTCTCACACACTACACATAGCTAGTTTAGCTTGCAATTGTTACAATGTATGAGTCTGGAGTCCAGGCTGTGCAGCTCACAGAGCACTGTCTAGACTGGATACAATTGTCTCCACTTCTCAGCTGAGAACAGGACTAGCTATTTGCAGGGTTTGCAGTATGTGGATATAAAAATTATATTCTCTCTAGACAATGCTCTGTGAGCTGAACACATCCGCATCAGCTGCACAGATCTCTCTGTTGGTTTATTACAATATATCAGTGTGTAGTCCAACCACAGAGCATTGTCTAGACTGTATACTATTATATCCATAGGCAGTAACCCTGTACATGGCTAGTCCTGCTCTTAGCTGAGAAGTGAAGTCACCTGTATGCACTTTATGCAATCTAGACAATGCTTTGTGAGCTAAATATCCTGGGCTCCTGACTGATACATTGGGGCAGATTTACTTACCCGGTCCATTCGCGATCCAGCGGCGCTTTCTCTGCGCTGGATTCGGGTCCGGCCGGGATTTATTAAGGTAGTTCCTCCGCCGTCCACCAGGTGGCGCTGCTGCGCTGAAAAGCATCGGAACGTGCTGGAGTTCACCGGCTCGGGCTGAGTGAAGGTAAGTGCAAGCTCCGCGACAGATTTTTTGTTTTAATTGCGGCGGTTTTTCCGAATCCGTCGGGTTTTCGCTCGGCCACGCCCCCGATTTCCGTCGCGTGCATGCGAGCGCCGATGCGCCACAATCCGATCGCGTGCGCCAAAATCCCGGGGCAATTCAGGGGTAATCAGCGCAAATCGGAAATATTGGGGTAGCACGTTGGGAAAACACGAATCGAGCCCTTAGTAAATGACCCCCATTGAATAAAACAAACAGAGAGCTCTGGGCAGCTGCTGCTGATGGGTTTAGCTCACAGAGCATTGTCTAGACTGCATAGTCCTGACAATAGTCTAGAGAATACTCTGCGACCTAATCGAGAGCTCCATCGGTGTCTCTGCTGGTTTGTTAGGATGTATCAGTGTGTAGTCCAGACAGTTTAGCTCACAGAGCATTGTCTAGATTGGATACAATTGCCTCAGGGTCGCAGGAGAGACCTAATTCACTGGAAAATAGTGAGGAAATGAAACATGAAGTTTATGAGAAAGTTGCAAAACTTCTCACAGCGAAGAGATCACCACTTATTTACATGAAACCAGAAAGTGGCGGTTGAAGACGTGAAGCGTCAGAACTGGCTGTGATTTTCTGTTGTTCTAAATTCCTTGTTGTAGAAGCCACGAGAAATGGAACCGCTAGATTCCTTACAACTCACCAAAAGATCCCATTGCTCATTTAGGTTCTGTCTGTGTATATCCTATACCGGATGAAAAAGACTATTCCCTCTCAGATCTTTTGATTAAATCACATGCTTAAAGGGGAACTTCCATCACCTCCACCAAATCCAAGTTTTCCCACTGTGTAATAGGTGAAGCTTGACCGATTCTGGCACAGTTGGAATTTCTTCCCGAGCCCACACCATTCCTGAGGAATCAGGGCTGATAATTTTAGTGCCTGATATACTTATTAGACTCACTATTGCCAGATGGGAGGTCCTGGTCTAGCACCTCCTACTTGACAGTAGATCCTCAGGAATGGTGGGAGAAATTCCAACTGTGCAGGAATCAGTGGAGTGAAACCTAGGCAAATATTTGTTGGTGACGGTGATGAGACCTCTTTAAAGGGGTTATACAGGGTATATAAAAACTCAGCCGTGTATTCACTTGGCCGGGTTCTCATTTACCATTTCATTTCCCCATCATGTTTGCCGCTCTTCTTAAAAGACATCTACAACCAGGATGAAGGATTGTAAACCAAGCACACTGACATACTGGTGTGCGCCCCCTCTAGCAGGATCCACTCTTTTTAAAGCTTCCTATTCTCTTGTTTTTAAGATAAAAAAAGCTTTAGAAATTATGCAAATGAGCCTGAGGGGCTCCAGGCTCTATTAACACCTATTGAATTTAGAGCCCTTCAGGCTTGTTTGCATCATTTTAAAAGCATATTTTTGTAAACACCAGGGCATAAGAAGCGAAAAGGAGACCAGATCCTATCAGAGGGGGCGCACACTGGTATGTCAGTGTGCTTGGTTTACAATCCTTTAACCTGCTGGTAGATGTCCTTTAAAGCGAACCAGTCATCTGGATGTCATTTTTAGCAGGTGTCATATTCCAATAGCCCATGCTATACTGATTTTTAAATGCCTTTGTCAGCATTCTGAATAATTTCAGTAGTTTAGAAAACTTTATTTCACATTACCTGGGCTCCCTGGCAGCAGCATGTGGTGAGTGCATGGTGAGGGGTAGCTGCAGCTATGTATGTGCCTGTGTCTCGAGGCTGCAGCTGCCCCTCCTCTGGGACTCACCACATGCTTCTGGTAGGGAGCCAGGTAATGTGAATTAAATTTATACAATGTACTGAAATGATTCAGAATGCTGACAAAGGCATTTTTAAAATCAGCATAACATAGGCTATTGGAAACCGCCACCAGTTAAAAATCACATTCACTTTAAACTATTCATTGAGCCTGAGGGACCAGGAAGCAGAGTCTTTATGCTGCCTTACAATGGATGTCCAAATCAGGGTCACATGGTCTCCTGTTCCTGAGAGGCGGAGCACAATTGCATCAAGTTACCAAGGCTGCGTGTTTGCCTCCATGTAACCTGCTGTATACATGCAGTAAGATATAGATAGTAATTTGGGTTTGGGTCACATCTGATGACTTTATTTCTTCTGTTCTTCTGGGTTATGGAGCAGAACAGCAATAAAAGCCATAAAATCACAGCCTCATCCACATCCATTCTTACACCCGTACTTACCTTTACTCACTATTCTTTGGAAGAGAAACTATAGCTGCCACATATACAGGAGCTTTAAAAAAAGAAAGACAGTAGACGTTGTTTCCTTTATGTTTATAGTCTTGGTTTTATAAGACGTGTAAGACGTGTGTTCACTTCCTTCTTCTATCCTCTGTGGTCGGGGGGGTCTGTATGTCAGGAAAATGTTGAATACTGCATTATACAGCACAGATACCTCTGCTATATTGTTCTGCTAACATTATGTACTAGGCTTGGGTCTCGTACTATATCTACATATGTGTTCATCTTAGTTTTGGCATTGTATTTATATTGTTATTGGAGTTCTGGTGTTGTATCTATTTAGTAAGCCAGGTTCTGGTACTGTGTCTCCGTATGAAGCACAGTTGCGGTATTGTATCCATATAAAGAACATTGTAATGGCACTTATGAAGTCCACGACTTATGGACACTCGACTTACATACGACCCCTAGTTACAAACGGACCTTTAAATAAAATTCTAGCTGGAGCTCCAATTATAAAATATACAATTCCGACTTGCATACAAATTCAACTTAAGAACAAACATACAAAACCTATTTTGTACGTAACCTGTGAACTGCCTGTATTCAACATTGTCTTATTGTATCAATGTACTACATTTGGTTCTGGTTCTGTGTCTATGCTATAAGTTTTGTTCTGCTGTTGTAGCTATATGGTGAGCTTAGTTTTATGGAACTGTAACTATGTAGTCAGCTTTGTTATAGGACTGTATCTATGTAGACATATTGGTTCTTGGACTATATGTATGAAGTCAGCTTGGTTCTGGGTCTGTATCTATGTAGTCAGCTTGGTTCTGGGACTGTATCTATGTAGTCAGCTTGGTTCTGGGTCTGTATCTATGTAGTCAGCTTGGTTCTGGGTCTGTATCTATGTAGTCAGCTTGGTTCTGGGACTGTATCTATGTAGTCAGCTTGGTTCTGGGACTATATGTATGTAGTCAGCTTGGTTCTGGATCTGTATCTATGTAGTCAGCTTGGTTCTGGGACTATATGTATGTAGTCAGCTTGGTTCTGGATCTGTATCTATGTAGTCAGCTTGGTTCTGGGACTATATGTATGTAGTCAGCTTGGTTCTGGGACTGTATCTATGTAGTCAGCTTGGTTCTGGGACTATATGTATGTAGTCAGCTTGGTTCTGGGTCTGTATCTATGTAGTCAGCTTGGTTCTGGGTCTGTATCTATGTAGTCAGCTTGGTTCTGGGACTGTATCTATGTAGTCAGCTTGGTTCTGGGACTATATCTATGTAGTCAGCTTGGTTCTCGGACTGTAGCTATGTAGTCAGCTAGGTTCAGCTTGTAGCTATGTTTTTATATTGGTACTGTATATATAATAGTTACCTTGCTTTTATTAACTCTTTAATGAGAAATGTAGCTTTATAACAGTATAAATGCAGGGTATGTGCTACTGGCCACTGGGGGTCTTCTGCATGTCACGTGTAAGAGAAGCTACACAGGACAGGATGCCCCCAGACCAGCATGATCTGTTTATCTGTATTTGTCAAATGAAGCTTAGCTTTCTAATAATTGTCTTAATCTGTGCATTAATGAGCGCGTCCTCTAGGTCTCCTGACACTGCTGGGTTTCCAGAGGACTTCCCTAAGGTCTTGTGTGTCCAGGAAACTGCCCCCACCTCCCAAACCTCACGTATCATAGCAAACCTATTCATAGATAACTTCTGTGGTCACTACGTGGCCCGAGGGATCGAGCCCTCCTTAAAAATGGCCCCCTGGGTGATAAGCTGGCAAGGGAACACCCGAATTATACCAAAACTCATGGGCCCAGGGGTGTAATTATGGGGTGTAAATAAGAAAACACCAGGTGAATAAATAGAATCAGGTTATAAGGACAAGGGTGTATACTGTGCCCAACATCCAGCTGCGAGGGAAACTCGGGGGTTGTATTATGTGCTGCTCTCAGCCAATCACCATTGTGGGTGTGTCCTTAGTGATACTGATTGGTTAAGTGCTTCGGATGGGCAGGGCTATTTTGCCTCTTCAGCTGGATCATAGACCCCAATGTAAGGATAGTATCAGCGTTTACCATGTTTTACCACTTACCTAAATGCATGTTCGTTGTACCTATACCTCATCATCCCTATAATATTATTTCATATTCATTAACTTATTATAAGTTGAGGATATTCAGAAGAACTGGGAACTCACTGGTATATATGGTGTGCAATGTTCACAAGCCAAGGTAATTGTATCACAGAGGAATCATATTTTCTTAAAGGGATAGCGTACAATTTGGGATGAAATGTAGGGGGTGCGGTGTTATAGCCGCAGCCTTGGAAGTGAGTCATAAGGTGACATTAGGGTTCCTGTGTCTGATAGGATGAGGAATGTGAGACATGTAAGGTCACAAAGGGCAAATCTGTTGTACCTCCTGAAGGGGGCACCAGAGTCTTGGTAGATCACTGTATGGCAGTGTTATTTCAGCGCTGTGTTGCGATATTACCGGTGACATGTATAATCATTTTACACAATGGGGTGGGGGCATTGGGTTCTGTATGGTACTTTTAGCAATATATACTATGATTATCGTTACATAAAGTGGTGTGGCCTGAACAATATGTGAGAGTCCAGGTGCCTCTAGTTATGCCTCTGGAAGAATCACTGGTCAGACTTGTTCCACCTGCGCTGTGTGTATACACCAGACCTTATGTCAGGCAGATCCTGTGACATACAGAGAAAGCTGTGGAATTTATAATAAGAAAAAACACGTTTAGCAACATCTACCATATATATATATACAGTTATATTCTTGTACATAGGGGGCAGTAGTATAGTAGTTATATTCTTGTACATAGGTGGCAGTATTATAGTAGTTATATTCTTGTACATAGGGGGCAGTATTATAGTAGTGATATTCTTGTACATAGGGGGCAGTATTATAGTAGTTATATTCTTGTACATAGGGGGCAGTATTATAGTAGTTATATTCTTATACATAGGGGGCAGTATTATAGTAGTTATATTCTTGTACATAGGGGGCAGTATTATAGTAGTTATATTCTTGTACATAGGCAGCAGTATTATAGTAGTTATATTCTTGTACATAGGGAGCAGTATTATAGTAGTTATATTCTTGTACATAGGGGGCAGTATTATAGTAGTTATATTCTTGTACATAGGGGGCAGTATTATAGTAGTTATATTCTTGTACATAGGGAGCAGTATTATAGTAGTTATATTCTTGTACATAGAGGGCAGTATTATAGTAGTTATATTCTTGTATATAGGGGGTAGTATTATAGTAGTTATATTCTTGTACATAGGGGGTAGTATTATAGTAGTTATATTCTTGTACATAGGGGGTAGTATTATAGTAGTTATATTCTTGTACATATGGGGCAGTATTATAGTAGTTATATTCCTGTACATAGAGGACAGTATTATAGTAGTTATATTCCTGTACATAGGGGGCAGTATTATAGTAGTTATATTCTTGTACATATGGGGCAGTATTATAGTAGTTATATTCTTGTACATAGGGGGCAGTATTATAGTAGTTATATTCTTGTACATAGGGGGCAGTATTATAGTAGTTATATTCCTGTACATAGGGGGCAGTATTATAGTAGTTATATTCTTGTACATAGGGGGCAGTATTATAGTAGTTATATTCTTGTACATAGGCAGCAGTATTATAGTAGTTATATTCTTGTACATAGGGAGCAGTATTATAGTAGTTATATTCTTGTACATAGGGGGCAGTATTATAGTAGTTATATTCTTGTACATAGGGGGCAGTATTATAGTAGTTATATTCTTGTACATAGGGAGCAGTATTATAGTAGTTATATTCTTGTACATAGAGGGCAGTATTATAGTAGTTATATTCTTGTATATAGGGGGTAGTATTATAGTAGTTATATTCTTGTACATAGGGGGTAGTATTATAGTAGTTATATTCTTGTACATATGGGGCAGTATTATAGTAGTTATATTCTTGTACATATGGGGCAGTATTATAGTAGTTATATTCCTGTACATAGGGGGCAGTATTATAGTAGTTATATTCTTGTACATAGGGGGCAGTATTATAGTAGTTATATTCCTGTACATAGAGGACAGTATTATGGTAGTTATATTCCTGTACATAGGGGCAGTATTATAGTAGTTATATTCTTGTACATATGGGGCAGTATTATAGTAGTTATATTCTTGTACATAGGGGGCAGTATTATAGTAGTTATATTCTTGTACATAGGGGGCAGTATTATAGTAGTTATATTCTTGTACATAGGGGGCAGTATTACAGTAGTTATATTCTTGTACATAGGAGCAGTATTATAGTAGTTATATTCTTGTACATAGGGGGCAGTATAATAGCAGTTATATTCATGTACATAGGAGGCAGTATTATAGTAGTTATATTCTTGTACATAGGGGTAGTATTATAGTAGTTATATTCTTGTACATAGGAGCAGTATTATAGTAGTTATATTCTTGCACATAGGGGGCAGTATTATAGTAGTTATATTCTTGTACATAGGGGTAGTATTATAGTAGTTATATTCTTGTACATAGGGGGCAGTATTATAGTAGTCATATTCTTGTACATAGGGGGCAGTATTACAGTAGTTATATTCTTGTACATAGGGGGCAGTATTATAGTAGTTATATTCTTGTACATAGGGGGCAGTATTATAGTAGTTATATTCTTGTACATAGGGGTAGTATTATAGTAGTTATATTCTTGTACATAGGGGGCAGTATTATAGTAGTTATATTCCTGTACATAGGGGTCATTATTATAATAGTTATATTCTTGTACATAGGGGTAGTATTATAGTAGTTATATTCTTGTACATAGGGGGCAGTATTATAGTAGTTATATTCCTGTACATAGGGGTCATTATTATAATAGTTATATTCTTGTACATAGGGGTAGTATTATAGTAGTTATATTCTTGTACATAGGGGTAGTATTATAGTAGTTATATTCTTGTACATAGGGGGCAGTATTACAGTAGTTATATTCTTGTACATAGGGGGCAGTATTATAGTAGTTATATTCTTGTACATAGGGGGCAGTATTATAGTAGTTATATTCTTGTACATAGGGGGCAGTATTGTAGTAGTTATATTCTTGTACATAAGGGGCAGTATTATAGTAGTTATATTCTTGTACATAGGGGGCAGTATTATAGTAGTTATATTCTTGTACATAGGGGGCAGTATTATAGTAGTTATATTCTTGTACATAGGGGTAGTATTATAGTAGTTATATTCTTGTACATAGGGGGCAGTATTATAGTAGTTATATTCCTGTACATAGGGGTCATTATTATAATAGTTATATTCTTGTACATAGGGGTAGTATTATAGTAGTTATATTCTTGTACATAGGGGGCAGTATTATAGTAGTTATATTCTTGTACATAGGGGGCATTATTATAGTAGTTATATTCTTGTACATAGGGGGCAGTATTATAGTAGTTATAGTCTTGTACATAGGAGGCAGTATTATAGTAGTTATATTCCTGTACATAGGGGGCAGTATTATAGTAGTTATATTCTTGTACATAGGGGACAGTATTATAGTAGTTATATTCTCGTACATAGGGGGCAGTATTATAGTAGTTATATTCTTGTACATAGGGGGCAGTATTATAGTAGTTATATTCTTGTACATAGGGGACAGTATTATAGTAGTTATATTCTCGTACATAGGGGGCAATATTATAGTAGTTATATTCTTGTACATAGGCAGCAGTATTATAGTAGTTATATTCTTGTACATAGGGGCAGTATTATAGTAGTTATATTCTTGTACATAGGGGCAGTATTATAGTAGCTATATGCTTGTACATAGGGGGCAGTATTATAGTAGTTATATTCTTGTACGTAGGGGGTAGTATTATGGTAGTTATATTCTTGTACGTAGGGGGTAGTATTATGGTAGATATATTCTTTCTATACAGTAGTATTCTTCTTACCTTGCTCTACATACTCCATGCTGCGGTCAGCCTGGACACGAGTGGTATTTTAATATAACAATAGTATTGGGGATTAAAGATTTAATATAAAGTGTCTAAATCCTGTCTGCAAATCTGTGCAGGTTTTCTGGACAGACCAGGTGGGTTTCCAAATCCAGCGCAAGAGACAAAAATGTAAAAAGTCCAATTTTCCTTACAGCAGATTTTTCTAACTGGAGATAATATTGTGGTGTTGCTTAACGGGATGACGTTCAGAAAGTTCACTTCGCTGAACATCTTTAAGCCACATTTCTCCAGGACTGTGATCCTCCATATGTGTGACTGAGCTTCTCCTTTGTACACAATTTTGGGAGGCATTAAAAGGGTTGTACACAGATTGTGGACATTATTGCGGCTCAGTTCCATTGAATTGACCTGCAGACGTAGCCCACCGTAGGTGCGGTGCTGTTTTTCGAGGAAAGCGTCCATGTTTTCTTAATCGTGGAAAAACCCGCCACCCCCCTATGTCTGGTAGAAACACCACTAATTCAAGCCAGGCCTGCATATAATAATATTCCTCTGATGTTGAATTACATGACGTTTTTTGACCTCCATTCACATCCAAAGTTGCATTCACAATTAGCCATTTTGAGAGAGAAGTTTTGGTTTTCAGTAATGGCTGCCAGATTCCTAACTGCAGCTTTGGATGTGAATAGAGCATATAGGTACTTGGGAACTAGAGAGTAGAGAAGGCAAAGTCTTGGAGTTACTTGTTGCGCTTCCATCTTTAATGTAATCAGTTTTATTGACTGGGGAAGCATTATGTGGCGGACATCTTGCCTCAGGCACTTCCTGTGATTGCTTGATGACCCACTTTTATATAATTATCATTGATTACTGAGTGGATAAAGCAATAGAAAAGACAATTTACTGCTCCTATGTGGATAGGAAACTGCTAAGGAGGAACCCTGATAAAGAGATAGTTTAGCGGGAAGAGACTGGTGGCCATTTTGTTTTGTTTTGGTCAGCCTAACTTGCTGGTATCAAGGTCGACCAAGTTTTTTGGATGAGAAATTAAGACCCCCTTCCCCAGTATACGAGAGACGAGAGCGTCTGCGACTAATTACAGATGCCATTACCTCATCAACATCATCAAGGAAAGAATGTAGAACACATTCCAACGTCAGGCACCCGGCGGCCGCACGATCCGGCCGAACCAAACCGGATCACACTGACATTTATTTTGACTAAAGAAGCTTAAAAATGATTCTTGGAAAGTTGGATTACAGCTAATATGGCCGCCAATATGTTGTTGTCAAACTCCTGACTGATAATTATGACTAGTTGTGATACATTACATAACAATTCTACTCAGAAAACCAGGTATAACAAGGTAGAGTTTGCTTTTAGGAATCTGGGAAAACCGACTACAGGCAGCCCCCGGGTTACATACAAGATAGGGTCTGTAGGTTTGTTCTTAAGTTGAATTTGTATGTAAGTCGGAACTGTATACTTTATCATTGTAACCCCCAGCCAAATTTTTTTTGGTCTCTGTGACAATTGGATTTTAAAAATGTTGGGTTGTCATTAGAACCAGGATTAACAATAAATCTTCATTACAGACACCTGTGATAACTGTTGTAGATGTTTATTATAGCCTAAGGATAAAGTACAGTAAATTGCCAACATCCAGAGGTCCGTTTGTAACTAGGGGTCGTATGTAAGTCAGGTGTTCTTAAGTAGGGGACCGCCTGTATTTACTATAAAAGTTTTTTACTTCTTTTAGAAAGTTTTAGAAGTCCAGGATAAACTTAGACACCATTATATTATGCCTAGTGCAAGGCTTGCAGGGGCGGAGCATGACACTTAAAGGGTCTGTCCAGGAATCACAATTGATGGTCTATCCTTATGACTCCCAGTTACTTTTCTGGGAATTTCCCTGTGGATGGGTACTAGCACAAATATGTAACAATGTTTAAATCTTGGTCCTAGTTTTTTTGTGTGATTTTAAGTAGACTGTAAGTATAGACTGGTTTTGGGCTCCTATGGGAGGCTTTTTTTTTAAGTACAGGTATGGGGACTTGTTAATTCTTGTGAAATGCTGTGTTCCATGCAACATGTCATTAGGCTTGATTGGAAGGGAGGCAGGGGGTATGGGAACTCTCCAAAATGAGTAATGAAAACTTGCTAAGCAGGGGATGGTTGATCCCTACATGTGTGTGGGGAATAGATGACGAGAGAAGAGCTAAGCAGTGGTGTGATGGTGCAAGGTGTTTACCCTAATTTCCTTTTCGAAGACATACAAAATTATCTTTAAGTGCTGTCACCACTAGAGGGCGCTTAGTAACATAAGTATAGCTAAGTCTTTTCCCTGATCTCCAGACATTTGATTATTTGTATCTATATGTTGCAGGCATGAGGGTGATGTGACTTGTCACAAATGGGGAGCTCCTACACCACTCTCAGGAGGCTGAGGCTGGGGAAGTTGAAAATTGTGCGCCGGCGCCTCCTGCAGCATTACGAGCACCAGCCATTCATCTCCCTCCTGGCCGGTCTGTACAGCTGCAGATGGAAACGCTACCAGCGCCAGAAGACCGAGCCGGGAGAATGCTGCTGCAGATGGGTAAGACATAGCCAGGACCCCAGCAGTCCTTATATATCATAATCAGTATTGATTGAGGACCGAGGAGTGGTAAGTACTTGTAAGCTGTACTGTACTGCTTCTGCACCCGGCACAGCTCTGCTACAGGTCCTGATGCCACCACATACAACCAGCACGGGACACAGAGCACAGCGGCACATAGAGAAGAGAAAAAGCTGCAGTGTTGAGCTTCTAGTAGTACTGGGGGAATCCAGTAATATCATTATCTACTCTGGGGGTCTCTCAATTATTATTACCATTGTCTGCTCTGGGATTTTCAGTATTTGCCTGCTCTGGGTTCTCCACTATAATTAATATTTTCTCTGGGGTCTCCAGTACTATTATTGTCTGTTCTGAATGTTATATTTGCTGGGATGGTATTTATTGTACTGTACTGTGAGATTTATTATACCTGGGGTGATATTTTGTGCTGTACTGTGAGATTTATTATTCCTGGGGTGGTATTTTGTGCTGTACTGTGAGATTTATTATTCCTGGGGTGGTATTTTGTGCTGTACTGTGAGATTTATTATACCTGGGGTGATATTTTGTGCTGTACTGTGAGATTTATTATTCCTGGGGTGGTATTTTGTGCTGTACTGTGAGATTTATTATACCTGGGGTGATATTTTGTGCTGTACTGTGAGATTTATTATTCCTGGGGTGGTATTTTGTGCTGTACTGTGAGATTTATTATACCTGGGGTGATATTTTGTGCTGTACTGTGAGATTTATTATACCTGGGGTGATATTTTGTGCTGTACTGTGAGATTTATTATTCCTGGGGTGGTATTTTGTGCTGTACTGTGAGATTTATTATTCCTGGGGTGGTATTTTGTGCTGTACTGTGAGATTTATTATTCCTGGGGTGGTATTTTGTGCTGTACTGTGAGATTTAGCATTCCTGGGGTGGTATTTTGTGCTGTACTGTGAGATTTATTATACCTGGGGTGGTATTTTGTGCTGTACTGTGAGATTTATTATTCCTGGGGTGGTATTTTGTGCTGTACTGTGAGATTTATTATTCCTGGGGTGGTATTTTGTGCTGTACTGTGAGATTTATTATTCCTGGGGTGGTATTTTGTGCTGTACTGTGAGATTTATTATACCTGGGGTGATATTTTGTGCTGTACTGTGAGATTTATTATTCCTGGGGTGGTATTTTGTGCTGTACTGTGAGATTTAGCATTCCTGGGGTGGTTTTTTGTGCTGTTCTGTGATTGTTGGTGCATCTAGGGTGCTGGTTACTGATGCAGCCCCTTAAATGATAACGTGGCCCTTGGACCAATGAATATTGTTCACCCCTGACCTAAATTAGAAAAGGCATAGAGCAGAAATTTAAAGGAAATTTCATAATTTTTCTAATTTATTATATATTTGTGGAGGATTATCACCAAAATGTTCACAAACTCCGACTCCATGACGAGTCTGTAAATAATAATGTAATAATGTGCTTATTTATAATGATATAGTATTATGTACCATATAATATATCTATATATATACATATATATATAGAAAATGCAAAGTCCAAAGCAGCACAAGCCAATGGTTGATAGTTGGTGCAGCAGCCGATGATCCCTTGGCATGGGTCCTCGATATAAGTAGTGAAGAGGCAGCACTCAATAAGTTGTGGAAAAGTGGTGAACTTTTATTCCATCACACAGCACTGTGTGTATATATATATATATATATATATATATATATATATTATAGTATTAACCAAAAAGTATCAGTGTCAGACAGTGTTCACCTAACAGAACCATACTGCACCAATATTTTACCAACAAATAGAGCACTAAGTAATAAGACCACTAGTACCCCATATACCAGTCCTATACAACACTAGCACTAATACTCCCACTATGTGCCCCCAGAAAATACCCCATACAACAGCTCTGTGTATAAGAACCTGCAGTTATGATCTGTATTTACATGTTGCAGAGGGAGTCGGTGTTCTTCATCCTCCTGGTCGTGGCTTTCTGTCTCTCTTTAGTCTTCCTATATTTCTGGGGGGAGGCCAAGAATGACTACAACGACTTTGACTGGTAAGTGGCTCCGGTAGGTGCTGGATGTGCTACAGATGGTACATGATGAAAGTGCAATCTGATATCCAACCCATTGGGCAAAGCAGTATGAACTATTCGGGATCCTGGTGTGTGATTGGTCAGTTATATCCTATAGGATGTTATAATACACAGGATACCACCTGTTCCTCTCTTGCGCCCCCTGCAGGTACTCGTATAAAGGCCTCGGATACTGGTTCCTGTGGTCATTACTGATCCTGGTGGTGGTGGCCGTGCTCTTCTCCTATGTAGCGCTATTACTGGTAAGTCTCATGTTGTGGGTTGTTGGATTAGTGACATTTCCAGGACCGAGAAGTTGTTATTCCAAACAGTTATAAAGTTTGACAGCGAGACAATGTAGTGTCCCAGAGTTCACCTTTGATAAGTTAAGTTAAAGAGTTAAAGCTTAGTTATGAAATGGTTTTTATGCATTAGCGCGGTTTTCTCTTAGTTTGCAATAATTTAACCCTTTTCTAATGGGATTATGTAGTTTTGAAATAGAATTTTGGGATGGCAATTTAAGCCTCAAGTTCTGCTAGATTGATAGGTAGAACCTGCACCAGCAGCAGAATAGTGAGTGCAGCTCTGGAGTATAATACGGGATGTAACTCAGGATCAGTACAGGATAAGTAATGTCATGTATGTACACAGTCACTGCACCAGCAGCAGAATAGTGAGCGCAGCTCTGGAGTATAATACAGGATGTAACTCAGGATCAGTACAGGATAAGTAATGTCATGTATGTACACAGTGACTGCACCAGCAGCAGAATAGTGAGTGCAGTTCTGGAGTATAATACAGGATGTAACTCGGGATCAGTACAGGATAAGTAATTTCATGTATGTACACAGTGACTGCACCAGCAGCAGAATAGTGAGTGCAGCTCTGGAGTATAATACAGGATGTAACTCAGGATCAGTACAGGATAAGTAATGTCATGTATGTACACAGTGACTGCACCAGCAGCAGAATAGTGAGTGGAGCTCTGGGGTATAATACAGGATGTAACTCAGGATCAGTACAGGATAAGTAATGTCATGTATGTACACAGTGACTGCACCACCAGCAGAATAGTGAGTGCAGCTCTGGAGTATAATACAGGATGTAACTCAGGATCAGTACAGGATAAGTAATGTCATGTATGTACACAGTGACTGCACCAGCAGCAGAATAGTGAGTATGGGATGTAACTCAGGACCAGTACAGGATAACATGTTATGTAGAGGAATGGATTACACATCTGTCCCTGTGTTCTCCATGATGTTGGGGTCCTGTGGTCATAAAGGATTTTTTCTCTGTGTAAAATAGAGACTTTACTTGGTTACATAAAATCTATTTTTGAGCCGTGGACACTTTTAGCTCTCCATAAAATGTTGTAAACAGGCCTAAATTACCCCTGTGGTATGTGGTGGAGGGGGAAGGGTGGGTATTTTTGATATTACAGTAAGTGACATAGTCGATCATGTAGAAAAACTAGTAATAAGGAAGTCCTGCAGTTCTCCTATGCGCTGACTTTTTGTTAAGATTGTGATTTTTAATTATAGGAACATTCTATTGTAGTTTATATATAGAAGATGAAAACCTTTACAGACTTAACAGTTCCCACAGCTGAGGGTTTGCTACAGTTGATTCTAGTCCATGCAATCCTTGGTAACCAAAATATAGAAGCCTGGACACCATAAAGACAGCGCTAGAGAAATGCAAATAGGAGGCCCAATAATCGTGTACCTTCCCTACATGCAGTGAATTGCAACTATCTGCCACATACAGATCATACAGCCACCACTAGGAGGAGATCACTACATACAGATTATACACCACCACTAGGAGGAGATCACTACATACAGATTATACACCACCACTAGGGGGAGCTCACTAAATACAGATTATACACCACCACTAGGAGGAGATCACTACATACAGATTATACACCACCACTAGGGTGAGATCACTACATACAGATTATACACCACCACTAGGAGGAGATCACTACATACAGATTATACACCACCACTAGGAGGAGATCACTACATACAGATTATACACCACCACTAGGAGGAGATCACTACATACAGATTATACACCACCACTAGGGGGAGCTCACTAAATACAGATTATACACCACCACTAGGGGGAGATCACTACATACAGATTATACAGCCACCACTAGGGGGAGCTCACTACATACAGATTATACAGTCACCACTAGGGGGAGCTCACTACATACAGATTATACACCACCACTAGGGGTAGCTCACTACACATAGATTATACACCACCACTAGGGGGAGCTCACTACATACAGATTATACACCACCACTAGGGGGAGATCACTACATACAGATTATACACCACCACTAGGGGGAGCTCACTACATACAGATTATACACCACCACTAGGGGGAGCTCACTACATACAGATTATACAGCTACCACTAGGAGGAGATCACTACATACAGATTATATAGCCACCACTAGGGGGAGCTCACTACATACAGATTATACACCACCACTAGGGGGAGCTCACTACATACAGATTATACAGCTACCACTAGGAGGAGATCACTACATACAGATTATACAGCCACCACTATGGGGATCTTACTACATACAGATTATACACCACCACTAGGGGGAGCTCACTACATACATATTATACACCACCACTAGAGGGAGCTCACAAACATATATGTAATATAGCCACCACTAGGGGGAGCTCACTACATACAGATTATACAGTCACCACTAGAGGGAGCTCACAAACATATATGTAATATAGCCACCACTAGAGGGAGCTCACTACATACACATTATACAGTCACCACTAGAGGGAGATCACTACACACAGATTATACACCACCACTAGGGGTAGCTCACTACATACAGATTATACACCACCACTAGGAGGAGCTCACTACATACAGATTATACCGTCACCACTAGAGGGAGCTCCTCATATACAGATTATACACCACCACTAGGGGGAGCTCACTACATACAGATTATACAGCCACCACTAGAGGGAGCTCACTACATACAGATTATACACCACCACTAGGGGGAGCTCACTAAATACAGATTATACACCACCACTAGGAGGAGCTCACTACATACAGATTATACACCACCACTAGGGGGAGATCACTACATACAGATTATACAGCCACCACTAGGGGGAGCTCACTACATACAAATTATACACCACCACTAGGAGGAGCTCATTACATACAGATTATACAGCCACCACTAGGGGGAGCTCACTACATACAGATTATACATCACCACTAGAGGGAGCTCCTCGCATACAGATTATACACCACCACTAGGGGGAGCTCACTACATACAGATTATACAGCAACCACTAGGAGGAGCTCACTACATACAGATTATATAACACCACTAGGGGGAGCTCAATACATACAGATTATACACCACCACTAGGGGTAGCTCACTACACACAGATTATACACCACCACTAGAGGGAGCTCACTACATACAGATTATACACCACCACTAGGGGGAGCTCACTACATACAGATTATACAGCTACCACTAGGAGGAGATCACTACATACAGATTATACAGCCACCACTATGGGGAGCTTACTACATACAGATTATACACCACCACTAGGGGGAGCTCACTACATACATATTATACACCACCACTAGAGGGAGCTCACAAACATATATGTAATATAGCCACCACTAGGGGGAGCTCACTACATACAGATTATACAGTCACCACTAGAGGGAGCTCACAAACATATATGTAATATAGCCACCACTAGAGGGAGCTCACTACATACACATTATACAGTCACCACTAGAGGGAGATCACTACATACAGATTATACACCACCACTAGGGGTAGCTCACTACATACAGATTATACACCACCACTAGGAGGAGCTCACTACATACAGATTATACCGTCACCACTAGAGGGAGCTCCTCATATACAGATTGTACACCTCCACTAGGGGGAGCTCACTACATACAGATTATACAGCCACCACTAGAGGGAGCTCACTACATACAGATTATACACCACCACTAGGGGGAGCTCACTAAATACAGATTATACACCACCACTAGGAGGAGCTCACTACATACAGATTATACACCACCACTAGGGGGAGATCACTACATACAGATTATACAGCCACCACTAGGGGGAGCTCACTACATACAAATTATACAGTCACCACTAGGGGGAGCTCACTACATACAGATTATACACCACCACTAGGAGGAGCTCATTACATACAGATTATACAGCCACCACTAGGGGGAGCTCACTACATACAGATTATACATCACCACTAGAGGGAGCTCCTCGCATACAGATTATACACCACCACTAGGGGGAGCTCACTACATACAGATTATACAGCAACCACTAGGAGGAGCTCACTACATACAGATTATATAACACCACTAGGGGGAGCTCACTACATACAGATTATACACCACCACTAGGGGTAGCTCACTACACACAGATTATACACCACCACTAGAGGGAGCTCACTACATACAGATTATACACCACCACTAGGGGGAGCTCACTACATACAGATTATACAACACCACTAGGGGGAGCTCACTACATACAGATTATACAGCTACCACTAGGAGGAGATCACTACATACAGATTATACAGCCACCACTATGGGGATCTTACTACATACAGATTATACACCACCACTAGGGGGAGCTCACTACATACATATTATACACCACCACTAGAGGGAGCTCACAAACATATATGTAATATAGCCACCACTAGGGGGAGCTCACTACATACAGATTATACAGTCACCACTAGAGGGAGCTCACAAACATATATGTAATATAGCCACCACTAGAGGGAGCTCACTACATACACATTATACAGTCACCACTAGAGGGAGATCACTACACACAGATTATACACCACCACTAGGGGTAGCTCACTACATACAGATTATACACCACCACTAGGAGGAGCTCACTACATACAGATTATACCGTCACCACTAGAGGGAGCTCCTCATATACAGATTATACACCACCACTAGGGGGAGCTCACTACATACAGATTATACAGCCACCACTAGAGGGAGCTCACTACATACAGATTATACACCACCACTAGGGGGAGCTCACTAAATACAGATTATACACCACCACTAGGAGGAGCTCACTACATACAGATTATACACCACCACTAGGGGGAGATCACTACATACAGATTATACAGCCACCACTAGGGGGAGCTCACTACATACAAATTATACACCACCACTAGGAGGAGCTCATTACATACAGATTATACAGCCACCACTAGGGGGAGCTCACTACATACAGATTATACATCACCACTAGAGGGAGCTCCTCGCATACAGATTATACACCACCACTAGGGGGAGCTCACTACATACAGATTATACAGCAACCACTAGGAGGAGCTCACTACATACAGATTATATAACACCACTAGGGGGAGCTCAATACATACAGATTATACACCACCACTAGGGGTAGCTCACTACACACAGATTATACACCACCACTAGAGGGAGCTCACTACATACAGATTATACACCACCACTAGGGGGAGCTCACTACATACAGATTATACAGCTACCACTAGGAGGAGATCACTACATACAGATTATACAGCCACCACTATGGGGAGCTTACTACATACAGATTATACACCACCACTAGGGGGAGCTCACTACATACATATTATACACCACCACTAGAGGGAGCTCACAAACATATATGTAATATAGCCACCACTAGGGGGAGCTCACTACATACAGATTATACAGTCACCACTAGAGGGAGCTCACAAACATATATGTAATATAGCCACCACTAGAGGGAGCTCACTACATACACATTATACAGTCACCACTAGAGGGAGATCACTACATACAGATTATACACCACCACTAGGGGTAGCTCACTACATACAGATTATACACCACCACTAGGAGGAGCTCACTACATACAGATTATACCGTCACCACTAGAGGGAGCTCCTCATATACAGATTATACACCTCCACTAGGGGGAGCTCACTACATACAGATTATACAGCCACCACTAGAGGGAGCTCACTACATACAGATTATACACCACCACTAGGGGGAGCTCACTAAATACAGATTATACACCACCACTAGGAGGAGCTCACTACATACAGATTATACACCACCACTAGGGGGAGATCACTACATACAGATTATACAGCCACCACTAGGGGGAGCTCACTACATACAAATTATACAGTCACCACTAGGGGGAGCTCACTACATACAGATTATACACCACCACTAGGAGGAGCTCATTACATACAGATTATACAGCCACCACTAGGGGGAGCTCACTACATACAGATTATACATCACCACTAGAGGGAGCTCCTCGCATACAGATTATACACCACCACTAGGGGGAGCTCACTACATACAGATTATACAGCAACCACTAGGAGGAGCTCACTACATACAGATTATATAACACCACTAGGGGGAGCTCACTACATACAGATTATACACCACCACTAGGGGTAGCTCACTACACACAGATTATACACCACCACTAGAGGGAGCTCACTACATACAGATTATACACCACCACTAGGGGCAGCTCACTACATACAGATTATACAACACCACTAGGGGGAGCTCACTACATACAGATTATACACCACCACTAGGGGGAGCTCACTACATACAGATTATACAGCCACCACTAGAGGGAGATCACTACATACAGATTATACACCACCACTAGGGGTAGCTCACTACATACAGATTATACACCACCACTAGGAGGAGCTCACTACATACAGATTATACCGTCACCACTAGAGGGAGCTCCTCATATACAGATTATACACCTCCACTAGGGGGAGCTCACTACATACAGATTATACAGCCACCACTAGAGGGAGCTCACTACATACAGATTATACACCACCACTAGGGGGAGCTCACTAAATACAGATTATACACCACCACTAGGAGGAGCTCACTACATACAGATTATACACCACCACTAGGGGGAGCTCACTACATACAGATTATACAGCCACCACTAGGGGGAGCTCACTACATACAAATTATACAGTCACCACTAGGGGGAGCTCACTACATACAGATTATACACCACCACTAGGAGGAGCTCATTACATACAGATTATACAGCCACCACTAGGGGGAGCTCACTACATACAGATTATACATCACCACTAGAGGGAGCTCCTCGCATACAGATTATACACCACCACTAGGGGGAGCTCACTACATACAGATTATACAGCAACCACTAGGAGGAGCTCACTACATACAGATTATATAACACCACTAGGGGGAGCTCACTACATACAGATTATACACCACCACTAGGGGTAGCTCACTACACACAGATTATACACCACCACTAGAGGGAGCTCACTACATACAGATTATACACCACCACTAGGGGGAGCTCACTACATACAGATTATACAACACCACTAGGGGGAGCTCACTACATACAGATTATACACCACCACTAGGGGGAGCTCACTACATACAGATTATACAGCCACCACTAGGGGGAGCTCACTACATACAGATTATACACCACCACTAGGGGGAGATCACTACATACAGATTATACACCACCACTAGGGGGAGCTTTCTACATACAGATTATACACCACCACTAGGGGGAGCTCACTACATACAGATTATACACCACCACTAGGGGGAGATCACTGCATACAGGTTATACACCACCACTAGGGGGAGCTCACTACATACAGTATATACACCACCACTAGGGGGAGCTTTCTACATACAGATTATACAGCCACCACTAGGGGGAGCTTTCTACATACAGAATATACAGTCACCACAAGGGGGAGCTCACTACAAAGAGATTATACAGCCACCCCTAAAATATATAATGAAACAGTGAGCAACTAATTTTGGCCAAAATAAGAAAATGGAATGTATCAATCTGAAATCCAATCTCCCTGTGCCATAGAGGATTACAATTTTAAAAAATATTCAGCTGTATAAACTAACTTTTCTTTATAATATGAGTGTCCAATCAGAATAATTTGTCCAGTTTCTGTGCAGTCATCTAATTTTTAGAATATGTTACCAATTGCCATATCTGTTTCAATAACTTTACAATATACAAATGTTATGGGCATCCAGAGTCCACAATGGTACTATGTTAATGGATACTTCTTTCTTCCAGATTTTGGCAGTATGTCTGCTTTCAGAAGGTCAGCAGCTGTACCTGCACTGGTGCCACAAGGTAATCTACTGCTGCCATATAGTGAATATCCTGAGCTCCCTGTATATACAGTATCTTGAAATCTCCTGAGCTCCTCCTAGTGGTGGTGTATATACAGTATATAGTAATCTCCTGAGCTCCTCCTAGTGGTGGCTGTATATACAGTATATAGTGATCTCCTGAGCTCCTTCTAGTAGTCGCTGTATATATAGTAATCTCCTGAGCTCCTCCTAGTGGTGGATGTATATACAGTATGTAGTAATCTCCTGAGCTCCCCCTAGTGGTGGCTGTATATACAGTATATAGTAATCTCCTGAGCTCCTCCTAGTGGTGGCTGTATATACAGTATGTAGTAATCTCCTGAGCTCCTCCTAGTGGTAGCTGTATATACAGTATGTAGTAATCTCCTGAGCTCCTCCTAGTGGTGGCTGTATATACAGTATGTAGTAATCTCCTGAGCTCCCCCTAGTGGTGGCTGTATATACAGTATGTAGTAATCTCCTGAGCTCCTCCTACTGGTAGCTGTATATACAGTATGTAGTAATCTCCTGAGCTCCTCCTAGTGGTGGCTGTATATACAGTATGTAGTAATCTCCTGAGCTCCCCCTAGTGGTGGCTGTATATACAGTATGTAGTAATCTCCTGAGCTTCCCTAGTGGTGGCTGTATATACAGTATGTAGTAATCTCCTGAGCTCCCCCTAGTGGTGGCTGCATATACAGTATATAGTAATGTCCTGAGTTCCCTCTAGTGATGGCTGTATATATGGTATGTAGTAATCTCCTGAGCTCCTCCCAGTGGTGGCTATATATACTGTCTGTAGTAATCTCCTGAGCACCTCCTGGAAGTGGCTGAATATACAGTATGTAGTTATCTCCTGAGCTCCTCCTAGTGGTGGCTGTATATACAATGTGTAGTAATCTCCTGAGCTCCTCCTAGTGGTGGCTGTATATACAGCATGTAGTAATCTCCTGAGCTCCCCTAGTGGTGGCTGTATATACAGTATGTAGTAATCTCCTGAGCTCCTCCTAGTGGTGGCTGTATATACAGTATGTAGTGCTCTCCTGAGCTCCTCTTAGTGGTGGCTGTATATACAGTATGTAGTAATCTCCTGAGCTCCCCTAGTGGTGGCTGTATATACAGTATGTAGTAATCTCCTGAGCTCCTCCTGGAAGTGGCTGTAAGAAAAAAAGGCAGGCGAGCAGCACTCCGTTGAATCAGTGTTTTTTTTATATCATAAGTGGATACAGCGATGTTTCAGCTGACTCTTTGCAGCCATTCTCAAGCATGCTTATTCAATGGAGTGCTGCTCACCTGCCTTTTTCTTTTGGAGTTCCAGGATTTTGGAGTCGGACCCCATCGAGCCTGCACCCACTTTGGATCTTAATCCGTTATCTCACTGTGTCGCCCTTTCCTGTTTGCTATTCACCATGGAAGTGGCTGTATATACACTATGTAGTAATCTCCCAAGCTGCTCCTAGTGGTGGCTGTATATACACTATGTAGTAATGTCCTGAGCTCTTCCTAGTGGTGGCTGTATATACAGTATGTAGTAATCTCCTGAGCTCCTCCTAGTGGTGGTGTATATACAGCATGTAGTAATCTCCTGAGCTCCTCCTAGTGGTGGCTGTATATACACTATGTAGTAATGTCCTGAGCTCTTCCTAGTGGTGGCTGTATATACAGCATGTAGTAATCTCCTGAGCTCCTCCTAGTGATGGCTGTATATATACTATGTAGTAATGTCCTGAGCTCCCCCTAGTGGTGGCTGTATGTACAGTATGTAGTAATCTCCTGAGCTCCACCTCTTTTTATGACTGTAGGCATATTAAATTTTACTAGTTACTGATGGATTGCTATTTGGAAGTGTATTTAGAAAATGTTCAATCTCTGATACATAGCAATCCCATTCCTTTAATTTTTCTCTGATGTCTTCATGACATTTTTTTGTAGGGTGTTATGCTTTGTGTCATGATTTTTTTTATCGCTGCCCTTGGTGTCCTGTCTAAATTATGGGGTGAAGAATGGGCAGCTGTTCGCCTCTCATTTCAAGTAAGTTTTTAGCTTTGTAGTATAATACAGGATTACAGGAAAAGTAATGTTATATATGTACACTGCATGTATGACTACACCAGCAGCAGAATAGTGAGTGCAGCTCTTGGGTATAATACAGGATGTAACTCAGGATCAGTACAGGATAAGTAATGTCATGTATGTACACAGTGACTGCACCAGCAGCAGAATAGTGAGCGCAGCTCTGGAGTATAATACAGGATGTAACTCAGGATCAGTACAGGATATGTAATGCCATGTATGTACACAGTGACTGCACCAGCAGCAGAATAGTGAGTGCAGCTCTGGGGTATAATACAGGATGTAACTCAGGATCAGCACAGGATAAGTAATGTCATGTATGTACACAGTGACTGCACCAGCAGCAGAATAGTGAGTGCAGCTCTGGTGTATAATACAGGATGTAACTCAGGATCAGTACAGGATAAGTAATGTCATGCATGTACACAGTGACTGCACCAGCAGCAGAATAGTGAGTGTAGCTCTGTAGTATAATTCAGGATGTAACTCAGGATCAGTACAGGATAAGTAATGTCATGTATGTACACAGTGACTGCACCAGCAGCAGAATAGTGAGTGTAGCTCTGTAGTATAATTCAGGATGTAACTCAGGATCAGTACAGGATAAGTAATGTCATGTATGTACACAGTGACTGCTCCAGCAGCAGAATAGTGAGTGCAGCTCTGGGGTATAATACAGGATGTAACTCAGGATCAGTACAGGATAAGTAATGTCATGTATGTACACAGTGACTGCACCAGCAGCAGAGTAGTGAGTGCAGCTCTGGAGTATAATACAGGATAAGTAATGTCATGTACGTACACAGTGACTGCAAAAGCAGCAGAATAGTGAGTGCAGCTCTGTAGTATAATTCAGGATGTAACTCAGGATCAGTACAGGATACGTAATGTCATGTATGTACACAGTGACTGCACCAGCAGCAGAATAGTGAGTGCAGCTCTGGAGTATAATACAGGATGTAACTCAGGATCAGTACAGGATAAGTAATGTCATGTATGTACACAGTGAATGCACCAGCAGCAGAATAGTGAGTGCAGCTCTGGGGTATAATACAGGATGTAACTCAGGATCAGTACAGGATACGTAATGTCATGTATGTACACAGTGACTGTACCAGCAGCAGAATAGTGAGTGCAGCTCTGGGGTATAATACAGGATGTAACTCAGGATCAGTACAGGATACGTAATGTCATGTATGTACACAGTGACTGCACCAGCAGCAGAATAGTGAGTGCAGCTCTGGAGTATAATACATGATGTAACTCAGGATCAGTACAGGATAAGTAATGTCATGTATGTACACAGTGACTGCTCCAGCAGCAGAATAGTGAGTGCAGCTCTGGGGTATAATACAGGATGTAACTCAGGATCAGTACAGGATAAGTAATGTCATGTATGTACACAGTGACTGCACCAGCAGCAGAGTAGTGAGTGCAGCTCTGGAGTATAATACAGGATGTAACTCAGGATCAGTACAGGATAAGTAATGTCATGTATGTACACAGTGACTGAACCAGCAGCAGAATAGTGAGTGCAGCTCTGGAGTATAATACAGGATAAGTAATGTCATGTACGTACACAGTGACTGCAAAAGCAGCAGAATAGTGAGTGCAGCTCTGTAGTATAATTCAGGATGTAACTCAGGATCAGTACAGGATACGTAATGTCATGTATGTACACAGCAGCAGAATAGTGAGTGCAGCTCTGGAGTATAATACAGGATGTGACTCAGGATCAGTACAGGATAAGTAATGTCATGTATGTACACAGTGAATGCACCAGCAGCAGAATAGTGAGTGCAGCTCTGGAGTATAATACAGGATGTGACTCAGGATCAGTACAGGATAAGTAATGTCATGTATGTACACAGTGACTGTACCAGCAGCAGAATAGTGAGTGCAGCTCTGGGGTATAATACAGGATAAGTAATGTCATGTACGTACACAGTGACTGCAAAAGCAGCAGAATAGTGAGTGCAGCTCTGTAGTATAATTCAGGATGTAACTCAGGATCAGTACAGGATAAGTAATGTCATGTATGTACACAGTGACTGCACCAGCAGCAGAATAGTGAGTGCAGCTCTGGAGTATAATACAGGATGTAACTCAGGATCAGTACAGGATACGTAATGTCATGTATGTACACAGTGACTGCACCAGCAGCAGAATAGTGAGTGCAGCTCTGGAGTATAATACAGGATGTAACTCAGGATCAGTACAGGATAAGTAATGTCATGTATGTACACAGTGAATGCACCAGCAGCAGAATAGTGAGTGCAGCTCTGGAGTATAATACAGGATAAGTAATGTCATGTACGTACACAGTGACTGCAAAAGCAGCAGAATAGTGAGTGCAGCTCTTTAGTATAATTCAGGATGTAACTCAGGATCAGTACAGGATAAGTAATGTCATGTATGTACACAGTGACTGCACCAGCAGCAGAATAGTGAGTGCAGCTCTGGAGTATAATACAGGATGTAACTCAGGATCAGTACAGGATAAGTAATGTCATGTATGTACACAGTGACTGCACCAGCAGCAGAATAGTGAGTGCAGCTCTGGTGTATAATACAGGATGTAACTCAGGATCAGTACAGGATAAGTAATGTCATGTATGTACACAGTGACTGTACCAGCAGCAGATTAGTGAGTACAGCTCTGGAGTATAATACAGGATGTAACTCAGGATCAGTACAGGATAAGTAATGTCATGTATGTACACAGTGACTGCACCAGCAGCAGAATAGTGAGTGCAGCTCTGGATTATAATACAGGATGTAACTCAGGATCAGTACAGGATAAGTAATGTCATGTATGTACACAGTGACTGTACCAGCAGCAGATTAGTGAGTACAGCTCTGGAGTATAATACAGGATGTAATTCACAATAACAAATCATTTTTTATCTTAATGACATTCACTAAGGCCCCTTCCTTATGAAGACTTCTAATTGGACAAACCCTTGAAAGAACAAAATACATCAAATTTAAATATTCTCGCTGTAATACTTGTGTTATAGTGATGGATTGTATCGTCTTTCCTGTACAGGTGACGGCTCCGTACCTCCATATTGGCGCTCTGGCAGCAATGACCCTCTTGTCTTGGCCTGTAGCTCTATATTTTGTCAGGATGAATAGAAAACGTGAGTTTTTATTAATTTTATGTGTGGTTCCAACATCAAGACTTTTGGGGTGTGACACGACCCTTTCACACTTTTCCGGGACGTGACTGACACATAAAGGTGTCTTCTAGGACACTTTCAGGGCTCTTTTTTTTTTTGGGGGGGGGGGGGTGGGGGTGGGGGACGGACTCCCTGACATTCCGAAATAGTTAAACAGTATGTGCTAAAACTAAAATGGTTGCTATTGGCAGGTAAAGGCCTCTTCCTTAGCAACCAATCAGACTGCAGCTTTGGGTTTCCAAATGAGTTTCTGAAAATGAGAGCAGTAACCTGATTGGTTGCAATGGGAAACTTCTCTAACATAATGTTGAATCTTGGTTCTTTTATGAAAAAAATCACCATGTTTATGGTCGTAGCGGAAAAACAAGTAAAATTCTCCCAGATTTAATATTATGTTAAAATATTCCACATTCTGTTCCTATGAGAGCTCCAAAACGCTGACAAATTGAATATTGATTAAAAAAAAAAACCTGTTATGTTTGGGTTTTTTTCTTTTGCATTGGTAAAATCTTCCGTCATCTATAAAATTTAACCCTTGGAGATACCTTGGGAGTCCAAACACAGGACAAATTTTAGTATTTACTGACATTTTTGAATTTTAATAATTTGGTGTATTCTAAGAAATCTCTTATAAGTTGACATTTTAAAACATTTATACAAGTAAGGTCCACATATTATTGTGCCTTAAAATCAATACAGACTCTTCTGAACGTGCCCTTATATTGGTTCTCTATCTTAAAGGGGCATTCCCAATCAGGTATTTATAAAGGACATGCTGTAATTACCTGATTTGGGACAACCCCTTTAAATACATTGATGAACTAGCCATAGGATAGGCCATGAATATCTATTTAGTGGGGTCCATTTCACCTTCAGCTGCATTGGGGTCTACTTAAAGGTTTGCACTAGTTTAAGGGGATCTGGAGTCTATTGTTGTTTAAATTTGGGGGGTCACTATTTATTTAGGGGATCTGGTATGGGTTTTCTATGGCTTTAGGGGTATTTAGGTGTATTTTGAGGCTTGAGTCTGTGTTGTTAGTGTTATGTATTTGTTAAGGGGATACAGTACCACTGCTTGGCCTTGTGTGGCAGGCAGTAAAATAATAAAACAGATACTGCCTGCAGTCATGTTCCTATGCTGCCCCAGGCTCCCCTCTCCTCCCGGCTCTTTTATCGGATGCAGGGACGCAGGTAGCATCATATGATCAAACGCGGCTTTTGTCCTCCATTGCGCACAGAGCAAGCAGAGGAAGGATCTGCGCTGCGCCACTCTGCCTATCAATTGTATATGAATCAATTAAAGACACAGATGCAACTGATTTTATTTGGTGGCCGATTTACACAGCCATGGGCTCCCAAATCATCATATAAATCATCAAATAATCGCCCATTCAGCCATCACTTCAGGGCTCTGTATTCTGCACCCTAAGGTGAGATTCTCAACTCACCTATGGAATATGCGACCCAGTAAATACACAGATACAATTGATTCACCCACATTATAATCAGCCATTCTGCGTCTACTGTCAGGGCTCTACATTCCGCCATCTGAGGCGAAATTCTCATCTCGCCTCATGACAGATGCAGCCCTGACACCTTCCCAACAAATACAGACCAATACCATTACCAAATTAATACAGAGCACATAGCAGACTGACGAAACACACACAGGCCTCCGACCAGAGTCTCTAACAAATATACACCCAGCAAGTGCCGGGGCCGTGGGCTGCTGGGGGGCCCACATAAGGCTCTACATCCACGTGGGTGAGGTGGGTTTTATCTAATGAATCCAAAGGGGGTGAGGGGGCTGTTTGGGATGATAAACTAGGGAATATTTTAGGGAACAGGGGACTGTTTTTTAGTTTCTGAATTTGTAATGTTGACATGTGAGTTCACTGCAAAGAGGCCCACTGAGGCTCTGTCGCCCAGGGGCCTACTGAAACTTGGAGCTGACCCTGCCCAGACCAAGCCACCTAAACAAATACAAACCCACCTAAACAAATATGGACCCCATGACAGAACCCCGTAACTTAATACAGACCACATAGCAGACTGTCTAAACATATACAGATAGACTCCAGCACCAAAGCCTCGACCAAACACAGACCCCAAGCCACACCCCCTGAATTAATACCAATACCCAAATTAGACTTAACAAATACAAAGTCCCCCGTACAAGAGCCTCTGATATATCTATCCAATTCCTGAGTTGGAATATCCATCATGGCCGATCCTTCACCATCTTGCCCAGTTTTGGCCCAAACTACTGTCATTACGACAAGGTGGTCATTTTTTAGGGGGGCGGGGTAATTAAAATTTTTAAAAATGCTTACTTCATTTTCAGTCTCTCAGGTGCTGATCCTCGGTCCATACATCGCTGTGCTGCTGGTCCTGTATTTCTTACCACTGGGGATGTATTCCCCTTGTATTCGGGAGAAGGGGACGCTTGGGGCTAAACCTCTCCTAATAGGGCACAGGGGATCACCTACAGTAAGTGTCCTCCTGTGGGGTCATTATTTTGTAAACAATTGCTATTTATATCAGTCAAGTCAGAGCATAAGGAAAATCTACAGGGAACCTGTCAGCTTCTTGCTGACAGGCATGACACCGCTAGCTAAGCTGTGGTAATGCACTGTCCATATCTTGCTGGGTTGCATCTGTGGGAATATACTGTATTTTGTGAAATTATCTAGAAGCTCCATGGGGAATGTTGAAAAAATTTGACATTTTGTAGTGATTTTTAATAATCTTTTTAAAAATAAATCTACCATCTAAATCCACCGTGATAAACTTACTTACTCATAGCTACAGCCACTGTGACTGTGGTAAGCTTCTTATATTTGTTATCCACGGCCTCCTTCTTTTTAAAAACAACTAATAAAATTATGCTGATGAGCCAGAAGGGTTCTACCAGAGCCCCTCCGTGTTGTGCCTTCAGAAGCTGTTACACTGTGCAAAAGCACCTCCCCTTCCACTGTGTCATAAATATACAGCAGGGGGAAGTGCTGAGTGCTGCTGTCATAAGAATAGAGAAAGAGGCAGGGGGAAGTGATGAAGGAGCATAGGGAGGAGAAGACAGTGTAACAGCCTGAGAAGCCAAAGCACGTAGGGGCTCTCGTAGAGCCCTTCTGGCTCACTAGCATTTTATAAGTTGATTTTAGATGGAAGGAGGCTATGGATAACAAATAGTAGATTACAACAGTCACAGTGCCTGGATCTATGAGTAAGTGTCCCTGGTTTATGGTGGATTTTGGTGGTAGATTTCCTTTAACAAAGTATGTGGTTTCCTATTTAAGGGGGATTAAAGTCACTTGGTTTTGTCTGCCCCATTCTGTGAGGGATTCTTTGGGGTGTTATTATTAAAATGTATTAATTTTCGTATTCGTCTTATTATCATCTTGCAGCTCGCACCAGAAAATACCAAAATGTCATTTGAGAAAACGATTGAACTTGAAGCTGATGGTCTGGAGACTGACGTCACTATAAGGTAACATCTACTCCATTTTACTTCCATGTTTAAAGAAACTCTGTCTCCAGATTTTAGAATTTAGATTTAGAATTCCTGCTTCTATGTAAAATTGTTTCCCAATAAAAAAAAACCTGCAGCTCACATTTCCAACTATTTCCCTAGCTGCCTGTATCTCTGGTTCTGTAGATCACAATAACTACATCTCATCTTTAAAATGATGTCAGCACCATGTTTCTATGTGCTATAGAACCAAAGATGGGGACATCTGAACTGACAGAAAGAAGTCTCTAAACTTGACTCATCTCTTCTTTCCTCTTTTGTCAGAGCAGTTTCTAGGTCATTTAGCCAACAGGGTGATTCTCAAAATTTCCCTCGGCTGCTGCAGAATCTCATAATGTACATCTACTCCTGCTGCAGAACCTTGTAATGTAAAGCTTAGCTCACAATACACACCTCAGCTGCTGGAGAACATCACAATACACACCTCAGCTGTTGGAGACCCTCACAATACACACCTCAGCTGCTGGAGACCCTCACAATACACACCTCAGCTGCTGGAGAACATCACAATACACACCTCAGCTGCTGGAGAACATCACAATACACACCTCAGCTGCTGGAGACCCTCACAATACACACCTCAGCTGCTGGAGAACCTCATAATAAACACCTCAGCTGCTGGAGAACCTCACAATACACACCTCAGCTGCTGGAGAACCTCACAATACACACCTCAGCTGCTGCATAACATCACAATACACACCTCAGCTGCTGCATAACATCACAATACACACCTCAGCTGCTGGAGAACCTCACAATACACACCTCAGCTGCTGGAGAACATCACAATACACACCTCAGCTGCTGGAGAACATCACAATACACACCTCAGCTACTGGAGAACATCACAATACACACCTCAGCTGCTGGAGAACATCACAATACACACCCCAGCTGCTGGAGAACATCACAATACACACCTCAGCTGCTGGAGACCCTCATAATACACACCTCAGCTGCTGGAGAACATCACAATACACACCTCAGCTGCTGGAGACCCTCACAATAAACACCTCAGCTACTGGAGAACATCACAATACACACCTCAGCTGCTGGAGAACATCACAATACACACCTCAGCTACTGGAGAACATCACAATACACACCTCAGCTGCTGGAGAACATCACAATACACACCCCAGCTGCTGGAGAACATCACAATACACACCTCAGCTGCTGGAGACCCTCATAATACACACCTCAGCTGCTGGAGAACATCACAATACACACCTCAGCTGCTGGAGAACCTCACAATACACACCTCAGCTGCTGGAGAACATTATAATACACACCTCAGCTGCTGCAGGACTTCATAATACACCCCTCAGCTGCTGGAGAACATCACAATACACACCTCAGCTGCCGGAGACCCTCACAATACACACCTCAGCTGCTGGAGAACATCACAATACACACCTCAGCTGCCGGAGACCCTCACAATACACACCTCAGCTGCTGGAGAACATCACAATACACACCTCAGCTGCCACAGAACATCACAATACACAGCTCAGCTGCCACAGAACATCACAATACACACCTCAGCTGCTGGAGAACATCACAATACACACCTCAGCTGCCACAGAACATCACAATACACACCTCAGCTGCCACAGAACATCACAATACACACCTCAGCTGCCACAGAACATCACAATACACTCATCAGCTGCTGTGGGGCTCACAATACACACCTGAGCTGCTGGAGACCCTCACAATACACACCTGAGCTGCTGGAGACCCTCATAATACACACCTGAGCTGCTGGAGAACCTCATAATAAACACCTCAGCTGCTGGAGAACCTCATAATACACACCTCAGCTGCTGCATAACATCACAATACACACCTCAGCTGCTGCATAACATCGCAATACACACCTCAGCTGCTACAGAACATCACAATACACTCATCAGCTGCTTTGGGGCTCACAATACACACCTGAGCTGCTGGAGACCCTCACAATACACACCTGAGCTGCTGGAGACCCTCATAATACACACCTGAGCTGCTGGAGAACCTCATAATAAACACCTCAGCTGCTGGAGAACCTCATAATACACACCTCAGCTGCTGGATAACCTCACAATTCACACCTCAGCTGCTGCATAACATCACAATACACACCTCAGCTGCTGCATTACATCACAATACACACCTCAGCTGCTGCATAACATCACAATACCCACCTCAGCTGCTGGAGAACCTCACAATACACACCTCAGCTGCTGGAGACCCTCATAATACACACCTCGGCTGCCACAGAACATCACAATACACACCTCAGCTGCTGGAGAACATCACAATACACACCTCAGCTGCTGGAGACCCTCATAATACACACCTCGGCTGCCACAGAACATCACAATACACACCTCACCTGCTGGAGAACCTCACAATACACACCTCAGCTGCTGGAGAACCTCACAATACACATCTCAGCTGCCGGAGACCCTCACAATACACACCTCAGCTGCCGGAGACCCTCACAATACACACCTCAGCTGCTGGAGACCCTCATAATACACACCTCAGCTGCTGGAGACCCTCATAATACACACTTCAGCTGCTGGAGAACATCACAATACACACCTCAGCTGCTGGAGAACATCACAATACACACCTCAGCTGCTAGAGAACCTCACAATACACACCTCAGCTGCTGGAGAACCTCACAATACACACCTCAGCTGCTGGAGAACATCACAATACACACCACAGCTGCTGGAGAACATCACAATACACACCACAGCTGCTGGAGAACATCACAATACACACCTCAGCTGCCGGAGAACATCACAATACACACCTCATCTGCCAGAGAACATCACAATACACACCTCAGCTGCTGCAGAACCTCACAATACACACCTCAGCTGCTGGAGAACCTCACAATACACACCTCAGCTGCTGCATAACATCACAATACACACCTCATCTGCTGTATAACATCACAATACACACCCCAGCTGCTGGAGAACATCACAATACACACCCCAGCTGCTGGAGAACCTCACAATACACACCCCAGCTGCTGGAGAACCTCATAATACACACCTCAGCTGTAGCAGAACCTTATAATACACACCTCAGCTGCTGCAGAACATCACAATACACACCTCAGCTGCTGGAGACCCTCACAATACACACCTCGGCTCCTGGAGACCCTCACAATACACACCACAAGCTGATGGTCTGGAGACTGACGTCACTATAAGGTAACATCTACTCCATTTTACTTCCATGTTTAAAGAACCTCTGTCTCCAGATTTTAGAATAGAATTTAGATTTAGAATTCCTGCTTCTATGTAAAATTGTTGTAAAATGTAAAAATCTCCTCCAAAGTCATGTGACAATGAGAAGGAGAACCTCACAATACATACCTCAGCTGCTGGAGAACCTCACAATACACACCTCAGCTGCTGCATAACATCACAATACACACCTCAGCTGCTGCATAACATCACAATACACACCTCAGCTGCTGGAGAACCTCACAATACACACCTCAGCTGCTGGAAAACCTCACAATACACACCTCAGCTGCTGGAGAACCTCACAAAACACACCTCAGCTGCTGGAGACCCTCACAATACACACTTAAGCTGCTGGAGACCCTCACAATACACACCTCAGCTGCTGGAGAACATCACAATACACACCACAGCTGCTGGAGAACATCACAATACACACCTCAGCTGCTGGAGACCCTCACAATACACACCTCAGCTGCTGGCGAACCTCATAATAAACACCTCAGCTGCTGGAGAACCTCATAATACACACCTCAGCTGCTGCATAACATCACAATACACACCTCAGCTGCTGGAAAACCTCACAATACACACCTCAGCTGCTGCATAACATCACAATACACACCTCAGCTGCTGGAGACCCTCACAATACACACCTCAGCTACTGGAGAACATCACAATACACACCTCAGCTGCTAGAGAACATCACAATACACACCTCAGCTACTGGAGAACATCACAATACACACCTCAGCTGCTGGAGAACATCACAATACACACCCCAGCTGCTGGAGACCCTCACAATACACACCTCAGCTGCTGGAGAACATCACAATTCACCCCTCAGCTGCTGCAGGACTTCATAATACACCCCTCAGCTGCTGGAGAACATCACAATACACACCTCAGCTGCTGGAGACCCTCACAATACACACCTCAGCTGCTGGAGAACATCACAATACACACCTCAGCTGCCACAAACATCACAATACACACCTCAGCTGCCACAAACATCACAATACACACCTCAGCTGCCACAGAACATCACAATACACACCTCAGCTGTCACAGATCATCACAATACACACCTCAGCTGCTGGAGAACATCACAATACACACCTCAGCTGCCACAGAACATCACAATACACTCATCAGCTGCTGTGGGGCTCACAATACACACATGAGCTGCTGGAGACCCTCAAAATACACACCTCAGCTGCTGGAGAACCTCATAATACACACCTCAGCTGCTGGAGAACCTCACAATACACACCTCAGCTGCTGGAGAACATCACAATACACGCCCCAGCTGCTGGAGAACATCACAATACACACCTCAGCTGCTGGAGAACCTCACAATACACACCTCAGCTGCTGTATAACATCACAATACACACCCCAGCTGCTGGAGAACATCACAATACACACCCCAGCTGCTGGAGAACATCATAATACACACCCCAGCTGCTGGAGAACATCACAATACACACCTCAGCTGCTGGAGACCCTCACAATACACACCCCAGCTGCTGGAGACCCTCACAATACACACCTCAGCTGCCGGAGACCCTCACAATACACACCTCAGCTGCTGGAGACCCTCATAATACACACCTCAGCTGCTGCAGAACATCACAATACACACCTCAGCTGCTGGAGACCCTCATAATACACACCTCAGCTGCTGGAGAACCTCACAATACACACCCCAGCTGCCACAGAACATCACAATACACACCTCAGCTGCTGGAGACCCTCATAATACACACCTCAGCTGCTGGAGACCCTCATAATACACTCCTCAGCTGCTGGAGACCCTCACAATACACACCTCAGCTGCCACAGAACATCACAATACACTCATCAGCTGCTGTGGGGCTCACAATACACACATGAGCTGCTGGAGACCCTCAAAATACACACCTCAGCTGCTGGAGAACCTCATAATACACACCTCAGCTGCTGGAGAACCTCACAATACACACCTCAGCTGCTGGAGAACATCACAATACACGCCCCAGCTGCTGGAGAACATCACAATACACACCTCAGCTGCTGGAGAACCTCACAATACACACCTCAGCTGCTGTATAACATCACAATACACACCCCAGCTGCTGGAGAACATCACAATACACACCCCAGCTGCTGGAGAACATCATAATACACACCCCAGCTGCTGGAGAACATCACAATACACACCTCAGCTGCTGGAGACCCTCACAATACACACCCCAGCTGCTGGAGACCCTCACAATACACACCTCAGCTGCCGGAGACCCTCACAATACACACCTCAGCTGCTGGAGACCCTCATAATACACACCTCAGCTGCTGCAGAACATCACAATACACACCTCAGCTGCTGGAGACCCTCATAATACACACCTCAGCTGCTGGAGAACCTCACAATACACACCCCAGCTGCCACAGAACATCACAATACACACCTCAGCTGCTGGAGACCCTCATAATACACTCCTCAGCTGCTGGAGACCCTCACAATACACACCTCAGCTGCTGCAGAACATCACAATACACACCTCTTGCTGGCTTTGTTATGCTGCTTCAGCCCGTCACACTCTCCCGACTGAACAGTAACATCACATCCAGTCATCATGTGGCCAGATTGTAGCTCAGTTCTATCCAAGTAAAATGCTACTGGACCTAGCTGCCCATGTGATACTGTGCTGAGGCATCATGGGATTGGTGACAAATGTGAGTGAATGAGTGTCTTCCGCACACTTCATTTCTATTATCTACATAGAGATCAGATACAGGATGGAGGGATAGAAAATATTATACTGGAAAGCTTCTTTTATGTTCCCAAAGAATGAAGTGATTTGATATGACGAGAAGATAATGGCGGTTTTATAATCAGCCGAGAGATTATTACATTAGATGTTTCAGGGGTAATAGTTTTGGACAATGGCGGCTCTAGTTGTCAGATCTGTGGCATCGATTGTTCCCGGTGTAGGATTTATCTGTAAATGAACTGATGGGACGATGTCCAGAGATTAATAGAGGAGACCGTCCCCCCTGCTCCGTAATATCCGTGCAAACAGGGGCAACAACAACCTGAGAGCAATCGCTTCAATATGATCTCCAGGTTATCTATCATTTACTGATCTAGATCTGGAGGAGGAATCTAAGAAGAAATAGGAGGAAGATCCTATTGAGAGCCGAATTATCCAACCAGCCATAGAAATCTACTCACAGCATCACAGTAATCCAAAGGAGGACAAACCAGACAGGATGAGGCAGTATTATAGTATATTACTGTACATAGGGGGCAGTATTATAGTAGTTATATTCTTGTAGATAGGGGGCAGTATTATAGCAGTTATATTCCTGTACATAGGGGGCAGTATTATAGTAGTTATATTCTTGTACATAGGGGGCAGTATTATAGTAGTTATATTCTTGTACATAGGGCGCAGTATTATAGTAGTTATATTCTTGTACATAGGGGGCAGTATTATAGTAGTTATATTCTTGTACATAGGGGGCAGTATTATAGTAGTTATATTCTTGTACATAGGGGGCAGTATTATAGTAGTTATATTCTTGTACATAGGGGGCAGTATTATAGTAGTTATATTCTTGTACATAGGGGGCAGTATTATAGTAGTTATATTCTTGTACATAGGGGGCAGTGTTATAGTAGTTATATTCTTGTACATAGGGGCAGTATTATAGTAGTTATATTATTGTACATAGGGGGCAGTATTATAGTAGTTATATTCTTGTACATAGGAGGCAGTATTATAGTAGTTATATTCTTGTACATAGGGGGCAGTATTATAGTAGTTATATTCTTGTACATAGGGCGCAGTATTATAGTAGTTATATTCTTGTACATAGGGGGCAGTATTATAGTAGTTATATTCTTGTACATAGGGCGCAGTATTATAGTAGTTATATTCTTGTACATAGGGGGCAGTATTATAGTAGTTATATTCTTGTACATAGGGGGCAGTATTATACCCTGTTTCCCCTAAAATAAGGCCTCCCCTGAAAATAAGACCTAGTGGCAGCCATTGCTACATCTCCCCCCAAGCCGTATATTAGTATTAGTAGATCTTTTAGATGCTGCAATAGGTTGTGACATGGGTGAAGAATTGCGGAATAAAATCACTGACTGTTGCAGGACCAATAAGATACAAGCAACTACTGGACATGAAGTGGTCATTTAAGGAAAGTGCTATTGCTAAATATGAGAGGTTAGGGCCAAATATTCCAATAATTCAGTGTTTGAAGAGCTATGAGGATGTTTTAGAAGATGATTTTATGTTCACCAATAAATGTAAATTCTTCTTCATGGACAAATAAGACATCCACTGAAAATAAGACCTAGTGCCTCTTAAGGAGCAAAAATTAATATAAGACACTGTCTTATTTTTGGGGAAACAGGGAAGTAGTTATATTCTTGTACATAGGGGGCAGTATTATAGTAGTTATAGTCTTGTACATAGGGGGCAGTATTATAGTAGTTATATTCTTGTACATAGGGGGAAGTATTATAGTAGTTATATTCTTGTACATAGGGGGCAGTATTATAGTAGTTATATTCTTGTACATAGGGGGCAGTATTATAGTAGTTATATTCTTGTACATAGGGGGCAGTATTATAGTAGTTATATTCTTGTACATAGGGGGCAGTATTATAGTAGTTATAGTCTTGTACATAGGGGGCAGTATTATAGTAGTTATATTCTTGTACATAGGGGGAAGTATTATAGTAGTTATATTCTTGTACATAGGGGGCAGTATTATAGTAGTTATATTCTTGTACATAGGGGGCAGTATTATAGTAGTTATATTCTTGTACATAGGGGGCAGTATTATAGTAGTTATATTCTTGTACATAGGGGGCAGTATTATAGTAGTTATATCCTTGTACATAGGGGGCAGCATTATAGTAGTTATATCCTTGTACATAGGGGGCAGTATTATAGTAGTTATATTCTTGTACATAGGGGGCAGTATTATAGTAGTTATATTCTTGTACATAGGGGCAGTATTCTAGTAGATATATTCTTGTACATAGGGGGCAGTATAATAGTAGTTATATTCTTGTACATAGGGGGCAGTATTATAGTAGTTATATTCTTGTACATAGGGGGCAGTATTATAGTAGTTATATTCTTGTACATAGGGGGCAGTATTATAGTAGTTATATTCTTGTACATAGGGGGCAGTATTATAGTAGTTATATTCTTGTACATAGGGGGCAGTATTATAGTAGTTATATTCTTGTACATAGGGGGCAGTATTATAGTAGTTAGGGGGCAGTATTATAGTAGATATATTCTTGTACATAGGGGGCAGTATTATAGTAGTTATATTCTTGTACATAGGGGGCAGTATTATAGTAGTTAGGGGGCAGTATTATAGTAGATATATTCTTGTACATAGGGGGCAGTATTATAGTAGTTATATTCTTGTACATAGGGGGCAGTATTATAGTAGTTATATTCTTGTACATAGGGGGGCAGTATTATAGTAGTTATATCCTTGTACATAGGGGCAGTATTATAGTAGTTATACTCTTGTATATAGGGGGCAGTATTATAGTAGTTATATTCCTGTACATAGGGGGCAGTATTATAGTAGTTATATTCTTGTACATGGGGGCAGTATTATAGCAGTTATATTCTTGTACATAGAGGGCAGTATTATAGTAGTTATATTCTTGTACATAGGGGGCAGTATTATAGTAGTTATATTCTTGTACATAGGGGAAAGTATTATAGTAGTTATTATCTTGTACATATGGGGCATTATTATAGTAGTTATATTCTTGTACATAGGAGGCAGTATTATAGTAGTTATATTCTTGTACATAGGGAGCAGTATTATTGTAGTTATATTCTTGTACATAGGGAGCAGTATTATAGTAGTTATATTCTTGCACATAGGGGGCAGTATTATAGTAGTTATATTCTTGTACATAGGGGGCAGTATTATAGTAGTTATATTCTTGTACATAGGGGGCAGTATTATAGTAGTTATATTCTTGTACATAGGGGGCAGTTTTATAGTAGTTATATTCTTGTACATAGGGGGCAGTATTATAGTAGTTATATTCTTGTACATAGGGGGCAGTATTATAGTAGTTATATTCTTGTACATAGGGGGCAGTATTATAGTAGTTATATTCTTGTACATAGGGCGCAGTATTATAGTAGTTATATTCTTGTACATAGGCGGCAGTATTATAGTAGTTATATTCCTGTACAAATGGGGGAGTATTATAGTAGTTATATTCTTGTACATAGGGGGCAGTATAATAGTAGTTATATTGCTGTACATAGGGGGCAGTATTATAGTAGTTATATTCTTGTACATAGGGGGCAGTATTATAGTAGTTATATTCTTGTACATAGGGGGCAGTATTATAGTAGTTATATTCTTGTACATAGGGGGCAGTATTATAGTAGTTATATTCTTGTACATAGGGGGCAGTATTATAGTAGTTATATTATTGTACATAGGGGCAGTATTATAGTAGTTATATTCCTGTACATAGAGGGCAGTATTATAGTAGTTATTTTCTTGTACATAGGGGGCAGTATTATAGTAGTTATATTCTTGTACATAGGGGGCAGTATTATAATAGTTATATTCTTGTACATAGGGGCAGTATTATAGTAGTTATATTCTTGTACATAGGGCGCAGTATTATAGTAGTTATATTCTTGTACATAGGGGCAGTATTATAGTAGTTATATTCTTGTACATAAGGGGCAGTATTATAGTAGTTATATTCTTGTACATAGGGGGCAGTATTATAATAGTTATATTCTTGTACATAGGGGCAGTATTATAGTAGTTATATTCTTGTACATAGGGCGCAGTATTATAGTAGTTATATTCTTGTACATAGGGGCAGTATTATAGTAGTTATATTCTTGTACATAAGGGGCAGTATTATAGTAGTTATATTCTTGTACATAGGGGGCAGTATTATAGTAGTTATAGTCTTGTACATAGGGGGCAGTATTATAGTAGTTATATTCTTGTACATAGGGGGCAGTATAATAGTAGTTATATTGCTGTACATAGGGGGCAGTATTATAGTAGTTATATTCTTGTACATAGGGGGCAGTATTATAGTAGTTATATTCTTGTACATAGGGGGCAGTATTATAGTTGTTATATTCTTGTACATAGGGGGCAGTATTATAGTAGTTATATTCTTGTACATAGGGGCAGTATTATAGTAGTTATATTCCTGTACATAGAGGGCAGTATTATAGTAGTTATATTCTTGTACATAGGGGGCAGTATTATAGTAGTTATATTCTTGTACATAGGGGGCAGTATTATAGTAGTTATATTCTTGTACATAGGGGGCAGTATTATAGTAGTTATATTCCTGTACATAGGGGGCAGTATTATAGTAGTTATATTCTTGTACATAGGGAGCAGTATTATAGTAGTTATATTCTTGTACATAGGGGCAGTATTATAGTAGTTATATTCTTGTACACAGGGGGCAGTATTATAGTTGTTATGTTATTATCTATAAGGGGCAGTATTATGTAGGGACAAGATAGTATAAAGTCTAAAATGTTTGGATTGGTCTTTATGTCAGTAATTTGTTTTTTATTAGCATGTTCTTGTATACTCTTACATTTCATTACATATTATTATATATGAATTGCTGGTACTTGTAGTCCCCCAGTTCATGTTTGCATGTAGTTATCTGATAGTTGCTCTTCCTTCTCTTCCAGGACTCCTGTCATTGTGACTGTATTAATGGATGGTTGTGTGTTGTGTTTGTGGCATTGGTCCTGTCCTTGATGTGTACGGTCAGTGACTGATCCTATATGTTTCCCTTCCAGTTACGATGGAGTTCCCTTCCTCATGCACGACACCACATTAAAGAGAACGACCAATGTGAATGAAATATTTCCTCAGTTTTCCAATATGAACGCTGCCTTGTTACCTTGGGATATGCTGGAGAATCTTAACGCCGGGAAGTGGTTCATACAGGTAATGACGATGGTCCATATATAAAGTGCCAGGGTTATTTAAAGGGATGTGCTGTAGAATATGATTTAAAGGGACCTGTCACCACATTTGTACATATACAGCTAGGGGCAAGTTGCAATATAGAGCCCTATTAACTAACTAGTCTTTTAGCTAACAATCGTTTTCCACACATCCCCATGAAATCAACTTTATTATCTTTCCTGGAATACATGTAGATCTAGCAGGAGTTAGAGGGGGCACGGCCTCTTCCGTCCAAATTCAGCATCTCCTCCCCATGCCTCCTCAGCAGTTAGCAAATAATGTGACATCTTCTAAGGTCCTTTTGCCTCCAAATATTTGCAAACTGTGGCCCATGTACGTATCTGATGACATAAAATCACAGCAGCCACCATGGAGGATGGGGAGGAGTAGAAGTCCATGGAGGCTGCTGTGATTTCATGTGATCAGATACATACATATTGGGGGTCATTTCCTAAGGGCCCGATTCGCGTTTTCCAGACGTGTTACCCGAATATTTCCGATTTGCGCCGATTTCCCCTGAATTGCCCTGGGATTTTGGCGCACTCGATCGGATTGTGGCGCATCGGCGCTGGTATGCACGCGGCGGAAATCAGGGGGCGTGACCGAACGGAAACCCGACGGATTCGTAAAAACCGCCACATTTAAAAAAAAAAAAAAAGTGTCGCGGGACTCGCGCTTACCTTCAGTCGGCCCGGCTTGGTGAAGTTCAGTGCATTCTGGGGAACTTCAGCGCAGCAGCGACACCTGGTGGACGTCGGAGGAACTACCTTAGTGAATCCCAGCCGGACCCATTTGGGGCAGATTTACTTACCCGGCCCATTCGCGATCCAGCGGCGCGTTCTCTGAACAGGATTGGGGTCCGGACGGGTTTTATGAAATCATCTGAACGCGCCGGAATACACCGAGCTGGACCAGGTGAAGGTAAGCGCTTCCCAAGCGACACATTTTCCGTTTTTAAATGCAGCGTTTTTCCGAATACGTCGGGTTTTCGTTCGGCCACGCCCCCCGATTTCCATCGCGTGCATGCCAGCGCCGATGCGCCAAAATCCGATCGCGTGCGCCAAAATCCCGGGCCAATTCAGGTACCATCGGCGCAAATCGGAAATATTCGGGTAACACGTCGGGAAAACGCGAATCGAATTATGTTTAAGGGGTTGTCTAAACAGTTCTCATAGTAAAGAAGATGAAGGACAGGAACAAAGCTGTTCTTATACTGGTGGAATCTATAGGTGGTTCTATGGGTGGTCCTAGACAGGACATAATGAGAATTAGAGGGCAGATGACTTAAAAATATCAGGATACAATGTTTCCAATTAGTTTTTTGTTGTATTGTTTATAATCATTATTGCAATTATTAAGTTTTATCTAACATTACACCTTCCTGTTGTGTAGAAACCACCGTTTTCCAATATGGGATCCTTATCCAGTGCAGACCAGCAGACGGCCACGAATCAGTCCATCTACAAACTGGTGGATTTCCTCCGACTCGCTGACCGCACCAATAAGACGGTGATCTTTGACCTGTATCGCCCTCCGCCCGATCATCCCCACCAATACACTTGGATTAACCAGACACTGGATGCCATCAATGAAGCCGCTATCGATCCCAAACTGGTATATATAGCGCTCTGTGTGTGGGGTATGAATATAACATCTTAAAGGGATAGTGAAAGCTATATTCTGATACAGAAACTGTGCATAGCTTAGTTAAAGGGGTTGTCCTGGAGTGGTTAAATGACTAGACTATAGCACTTACATTGTGCTGCAATCAGGTCCCCCAAGGCCCAAGACGATATGGACATGAGCTCTACCGATACTCGTGTTTATTGTGATTGGAAACACAATCCTCCACTAGGTGGCGACACCTCTTATATGGAACAGATTGACACCACAAAGGTCGACCCGAGGTCCAGATATCCAAGGCGTACCACAGGCTATGTCCCTTCTTTATGTCACAAAACTGTCACTAGGTCAATGGCTCCTATACATCTATACTGCAATCACAGAGGAACATGGGTAAGCCCCAAGACCCAATAAAAAGTACAATGGAGCAGCGGGGGGGATAGTAATGGGACTGTGCCCCCGAAACGTAACATAGATGAATGTATAGTTGATTTCTACACATTTAACTTGTCTCGTGTCTGGGTTTTTATTTTCCAGGTCCTTTGGCTGTCGAATGACCTGAGAGATGAGGTCTATTCCCTATATCCTGGTTTTCAGCAGACACAGGGCTACAAGGATAGTATCCAGCACCTCGTCCACAATCACATCGTGAAACTGAACCTGCCGTACAGTGCGATGAACCAGCAAGACATCAGGTGACCGGCACTACTGCGACATTTAAAGGGAATGTCCATTCATTCTAGATAATAAGGCTCAGGATGTCTGATAGCTCAGTGTCAATATGCTGCCCGACAGCCTGGTCACAAAGTGTCATTAAGAAGTTCATAGACTGCATAGTAACTACATATAGAAATACAAAATCAGATTGTTATATATCTCCCCCCTCCACTGCCCAAGACTGGGGCAGACCACATAATCTGAGACCTGTATACCGTGACAATTCCTGGAGTTACTACTCTAATTTCTTTAGGACTGTTAGAGGGTTAAGGAGTAAGGATTATTCAATGATAGCTATTTATACGCCGGAGCGCGTGGTGACAGTGACACAATGATAATGCTGTTTATCCAGATCCTGACACCCAGGTCCACAGCCCACTGTGCTGTGTAATGGCCTCCTGACAGCAATAGTCGCCCACATGCACCTGGTCCAGAGATGTTCAATTACAGAGAAAAGCAACACGAAATACACTATTATTGTAAGATGTGTACATCCCCCTATGTACAAGAATATAACTACTATAATACTGCCCCCTATGTACAAGAATATAACTACTATAATACTGCTCCTGTGTACAGGAATATAACTACTATAATACTGTCCCTATGTACAAGAATATAACTACTATAATACTGTCCCCTATGTACAAGAATATAACTACTATAATACTGCCGCCTATGTACAAGAATATAACTACTATAATACTGCTCCATATGTACAAGAATATATCTACTATAATACTGCCCCCTATGTACAAGAATATAACTACTATAATACTGCCCCCTATGTACAAGAATATAACTACTATAATACTGCCCCTATGTACAAGAATATAACTACTATAATACTGCCCCCTATGTACAAGAATATAACTACTATAATACTGTCCCCTATGTACAAGAATATAACTACTATAATACTGCCCCCTATGTACAAGAATATAACTACTATAATACTGCCCCCTATGTACAAGAATATAACTACTATAATACTGCCCCCTGTGTACAAGAATATAACTACTATAATACTGCTCCCTATGTACAAGAATATAACTACTATAATACTGCCCCCTATGTACAAGAATATAACTACTATAATACTGCCCCCTATGTACAGGAATATAACTACTATAATACTGCTTCCTATGTACAAGAATATAACTCCTATAATACTGCCCCCTATGTACAAGAATATAATTACTATAATACTGCCCCCTATGTACAGGAATATAACTACTATAATACTGCCCCCTATGTACAAGAATATAACTACTATAATACTGCCCCCTATGTACAGGAATATAACTACTATAATACTGCCCACTATGTAACAGATTATAACTAATATAATACTGCCCCCTATGTACAGAAATATAATTACTATAATACTGCCCCCTATGTACAAGACTATAACTACTATAATACTGCCCCCTATGTACAAGAATATAACTACTATAATACTGCCCCCTATGTACAAGAATATAACTACTATAATACTGCCCCCTATGTACAGGAATATAACTACTATAATACTGCTTCCTATGTACAAGAATATAACTCCTATAATACTGCCCCCTATGTACAAGAATATAACTACTATAATACTGCCCCCTATGTACAGGAATATAACTACTAGAATACTGCCCCCTATGTACAAGAATATCACTACTATAATACTGCCCCCTATGTACAAGAATAACAAAAATTTACTTACCCCGAAATTTTCTTTTCCTGGAGTCCAGGGGCAGCACACACAAATGGGTTTTAGTCCTCTAGAACCAATCAGATAGAGACAGGTTACCAAGCAGTACACATGTATTCAATTAACTAGTTAAGGAGCCCTATAAGAGGGAGGAGGAACTAGGAGACAGTGTATTATTATAAAGCAATATAAATAAGGGAGGGAAGCATGTGCTGCCCCTGGACTCCAGGAAAAGAAAATTTCGGGGTAAGTAAATTTTTGTTTTCCTGATCGTCTCAGGGGCAGCACACACAAATGGGATTTGTAAAGCAGTACCGAAAAATTCTATGGGTGGGCCACATGTTTGTAACTTAAGCACTGCACTGCCACAGAGTGCCTTCTGCTTAAGAGATAGTCTAGCCTAATAATATTTGACAAAGGTTAAAGATGACGACCATGTTGTGGCCTTGTCCACTTTGTCCATGACATAACTCTGTTGAAGAGGTAGCTGTAGGCTGTATAGAAGGAATCCTTATCACTGAGAAGGATCTTGATAGCATGTATACTGTAGTGTTCTTCTATGGTGGCCTTAGACCACCTGGTTATAGTGACAACTTGCCCTTTGCCCAGTTATTGGGAGCACTGGAATAGGAGGCACCAAAAAAATAACGGAAGATCATTTTTTAAGGGAAGACATCAAGAACTGCTATTCTTAAATCTTGAGTGTGGAGACTTCATTAATCCTAACAAGAGGTTTGTAGATAAAAGGAAGCATAATTTTTTTTTTTTTTTTTTGGAAAAAAATCTGGCATTGATACCCAGATGAGGAAGTCATCTCAATTTTTGAAGTATGGATCTTAGATTAATGGATCCTGTAGTTCAATAACCCGCCTGGCTGCGGTGATGGCGGTCTGAAGAATACTTTAAAGGTGAGGGACCTTTATGTAACAGTTCTGATAGGACCCTATATAGGGCTGAGAAGACAACCGATAGCGCCTTACAGGAAGGACAGCAGAACTTAAGGTTTTGAAGAATTATTATTATTAATTTGAAGAAGATATGCAGTAGATGCCATTGTTGAGAATTTGATTGAGATTTAGTCGAGATTTTAAGATATCTGGATCAAAGTTGATGAAGATTTGAGCCTCTTTCATACTCCGTTAGTCTTTCAACCTGGTAGGTCTATGGGCAGTCTGTAGGGTAATTATGACCTCCGGATATGATCGCAGTTGTGACATGATCACTGCGTCAGCCTCCAGGCAATTAGCTGCCGAGTGTGTGGATGAGTATGGTGTACGCTCTTTTTGGAGAGCAGGTCCCCTGTTGCTGGCAACTTACAGTACCTCCCTTTTGACAGCGACCGTGGCAGGCCCTGTGGAGCCAACGAGGCGGGAAGACATAGTCTTTGTCCTTACCTCATCTGAAACTGTTCAGAACATTTGGACCAAGGGAGTAGGAAAGCAACATGTACACCAGAGCCTGGTTCCACTTAAAAAGGAAGTCCGTCAATTGCCAATGTATGGCTGAAATGACTTACATTTTTGGTAGTTTTGAATTTCCGCATGACGCTATGGCATCTGGATAGGGAAAAATCTCATTTGACCATTACACCATTATAACTGATGAGTTGAGACTCCATTCTTTCGGGTGGCATGGCTCACAGCCCAGAATATCCGCAGTGGTGTTCTATAATCTTTCAATGTGACCTGCAGACGTACTGTGCAGAAGATCTTCTGTCTGTGCCATCATCCTTACATTAGCGGGCTAAGTGATAGCTTTTCAAGCTTACCGCTTGCTCAGAGAATATGGTCAGTCCGTTGTCTAACTGGACTGGGTGATGACAGTGGAGAAGGTACTGAAAGTGGAGAAAAGGGCTCTACTGCCCTAAAGTTCTTTTAGGATTTTGAGATTCATCATCTTGTTTGCTCCACTTCTTCTTAGTCCATAGATGACTAACATGGGCACCCCAACCCTCAGAGGAGGCATCTGATGCAAGTCCCTATCGGAGATAGGAGACCAGAGTATTTTGGATGATTGAGTTTGAGATTCCTACCGTCTTTTCTGGTGTTTGAAGAGCCCTTTATAGGCTTGAGAGGAATGTCGTGTCCCTTGTTCCACTTTGTCTGAAGATCAATCTCTGGATGGCCCCCACTTATTCTGGGGTTACATTCATCAATTGAGGTGTTTATTTAAGAAGCTCAAACCTCGGTGACTGACGGGACACAAAGCAAGATTTCTTTGCATTAAACACGAATCTCAGAATCTGACACAATTGGAGAAACTTCTAAAACATGGGATTGGAGTAGAGGTTCTGAGGAAGCTCTCATCAGCCGGCTGTCTGGATACTCCACCATTGTGATACCCTGATCCTCAGGGCTGCCATGAAAAACCACTGCCAATAAAGAAAAAAACTGGAGATGCAATCTTTTGGATCTGGTTTGAATCACTACACAACTATCCCCTGTGAGTAGACAGGGAACATTGAGGCTACAGTGTGACTAGATAGTCCCCTTTAATTAGAAGAGCCCCTGCAGACTGGATCGCTTTAATCCTGAATTTGACCCCTCTTTATTTATTTATTTTTTTGAATGTTGAGAGAAAAAAAATGAGGGTCATTACAAAAAATATGACGTCAGCTGGTAGAGTTCTCTGGACACTGAGGTGCAGCCTCCTGTGATGACTGATGTCCCCAGTTGTCTGATGGTAGTTCTTGACTACTGAGAGTAATACTTCTGAGGTCTTCCTCCCCACCTCGTGTATGTGGAGCTCGGCGTCACATGACAGTAGGACTGGTAATAGGTCATCTTCTCCTGGAAGAGAAAGCGTCTTCTTGCTTAGCCAGAGACTTCTGCTGCCTCCTAAAGACTCCGCTATGGACTGTGGAGCTTCACTCCCTGACCTTCACTTCAGCTTTCCAGGATCATGGACATGGATTCTGGCTGGAACAGGCTTCAGAAGTTGTTCTTAAAAACACCATTTCCATCCTATTACCTGACTCATAAGGCTCTTCTAGCCGTACTGGCGAGGGTAAATGACTTACAGGAGAGCCTCGCCGTATCCAGGTGAGTATCAAAGATCATCTGTAGCACTTGATGAGATGCAATCTTTTCAGTATTCATCTAATACACCAGAACAATTCGCTCAGCCCGAGCCACTTGGGGCAGAGGGCAGGGAGACTTTACACAGCAGCAGAGGAAGTAGATGACTTCTTCAGTACAGAGACTGCTTTATGGACTAGGGAACGCCGATTCTTCAGCGGGAACATCGCTTTGTGAGGTGCCTTAGTAACCGGAGGATCCTTAATTATAAGAGATTTGACTTTTCAATGTACATCTTTGAATGTAGGCTCAGGTTATATTTAAAATCCACTCCTCTAGGATGGGGTGTCCCTACTAGGATGGTTTAACGTCCTCATAAAGACTGAACTTTATCCTTGTGTAACATAATATTCATCATTATCAGATTCCCCAGAACAAGACCCCTCTTCAGAGCTCTATGGTGACTTCAGAGGCCGCTGCCCCTTGCACCATGATATAGATCCACTATAAATGTCCTCTGTTAGATGTGGGAATCAGGAGAAATAAGCTGTTAGTTTGCATTATCAGGAGGTGCAGAGACTATGCTTAGCTTAGAGAAGGTTTCTTGCTGAGCTCCTGTGAGGCGACATCTGCTATAAAACAGAACAAAACAAGGGTTAATCACCCGTTCTGACCAGGCATTTCTAGCACTAATGCTAGCAGAGAGTGCACATAATATCGCCATTACGTATCCACACAGGAAACTGTGTGACCGGAGGTGCATGATAACAGCACCCTGCTATACATCCGACCCAGGAGCGGAGGTACTGTGAGACAGGGGGTGCATGATAACAGCACCCTGCTATACATCCGACCCAGGAGCGGAGGTACTGTGAGACAGAAGTGCCTATATATAGCATTTATACATCTAATAACAGCAGATGCACTAATCCATAGTGTATAATAACATCCAACATAGGGGCTGCGGCACTATGTGCATATATCATATATCTTACACATCTAATAGCAGCTGATGCACTATGACACAGGGAGTGCACAATAATAACACCATGCTATACATGTAATATGGGGGATGAGACCCTATGTAACAGAAGTGCATTACATCATAGATTTTTATGCATCATATAAATCCAATACAGGAGCTGAGGCCTTATCAAAGGAAGCTGGGATTCCCAGCCAGTCTCCCATTCCGGCACCTGCCAGGCCTGGAGCTGCTTAGCAGCAGTGATCTGACGAGAGAAAGCACATATAGGTTAGAATGGCTGTGGAGAGTAACATAACATAACATCCTGTACATGTAATATAGTAGCTAGGGGTAACCAGCGAGTGTATAACATAGCATCCTATATGTATAATATAGTAGCTAGGGGTAACCAGCGAGTGCATAACATAGCATCCTATATGTATAATATAGCAGCTAGAGGCAACCAGCAAATGTATCATAACACAACATAGCATCCTATATGTATAATATAGCAGCTAGCATAGCATTCTATATGAGTAATATAGTAGCCTGAGGCATGATGTAACAGCGAGTTGTACATATAACCTTATACATTTGATACACGCGCTGCAGCACTATAAAGCAGTGAGTGCCTATAACATTGCATTAGGACACAGCCCTCCTGTATATATCCTGCAGAGGTATACAAACCCATATAGGAGCTGCAGCACTGTGTAGCAGGGAGTGCAGGGCCTGGACAGCAGTAATCAGCGCAGTGTGAATACACACCAGGGAGCATGAGCATAACAGGAGCCATTTCTTACCTCAGTAAGCAGAGGGCCGCGTTGCTGGCAGAGAGCAATCTGCATATTGTGGCGCCGGAACTTCAAACTCCAGACGCCGATTGCGTCACCTCCGGTCCTCAGCCAAAACTCCCTGGCGCCAGAAAGGGAACACCACATCCGGTGCTGTAATCATGGCATCACACAGGCCCGGCCTGCCCTCACCTGAAGTGTCACATCCGGACTCCTCGGGCTGAGGCACTTCCGGTCCGGCTCCCGCCATGGAGGTAGGCAGGGTTGCAGTAGTGTGACGTAGGCGGCCTTCATCTCCTCTGGAGGCCATTACAGCCTCGCGGGTATCAAAACCCTGGGAGGGCAGGCGTGTACCGAGGCTCAACACTGCCCATGTTTAGGCTGCTGAAACAGTGGCCGTCTCAGTACACCATCGCGTCTGAGCAACATGGGACACCCCACTGTGTGCAGCGCGGACACAAGAACAGCAGCAGCAGCAGCATAGGTCCTGTCTGTATCTCTGACCTAGAGAAAGAAAAAATACACTGTCTCCTAGTTCCTCCTCCCTCTTATAGGGCTCCTTAACTAGTTAATTGAATACATGTGTACTGCTTGGTAACCTGTCTCTATCTGATTGGTTCTAGAGGACTAAAACCCATTTGTGTGTGCTGCCCCTGAGACGATCAGGAAATAACTACTATAATACTGCGCCCTATGTACAAGAATATAACTACTATAATACTGCTCCCTATGTACAAGAATATAACTACTATAATACTGCCCCCTATGTACAAGAATATAACTACTATAATACTGCCCCTGTGTTCCAGAATATAACTACTATAATACTGCCCCCTATGTACAAGAATATAACTACTATTATACTGCCTACTATGTACAAGAATATAACTACTATAATACTGCCTCCTATGTACAAGAATATAACTACTATAATACTATCCCCTATGTACAAGAATATAACTACTATAATACTGCCCCCTATGTACAAGAATATAACTACTATAATACTGCCTCCTATGTACAAGAATATAACTACTATAATACTGCCCCCTATGTACAAGAATATAACTACTATAATACTGCCCCCTATGTACAAGAATATAACTACTGTAATACTGCCTCCTATGTACAAGAATATAACTACTATAATACTGCCTCCTATGTACAAGAATATAACTACTATAATACTGCCTCCTATGTACAAGAATATAACTACTATAATACTGCCCCCTATGTACAAGAATATAACTACTATAATACTGCCCCCTATGTACAAGAATATAACTACTATAATACTGCCCCCATGTACAAGAATATAACTACTATAATACTGCCCCCATGTACAAGAATATAACTACTATAATACTTCCCCCTATGTACAAGAATATAACTACTATAATACTGCCCCCTATGTACAAGAATATAACTACTCTAATACTGCCCCCTATGTACAAGAATATAACTACTCTAATACTGCCCCCTATGTACAAGAATATAACTACTATAATACTGCCCCCTATGTACAAGAATATAACTACTATAATACTGCCCCCTATGTACAAGAATATAACTACTATAATACTGCCCCCATGTACAAGAATATAACTACTCTAATACTGCCCCCTATGTACAAGAATATAACTACTATAATACTGCCCCCTATGTCCAAGACTATAACTAGTATACTGTCCCTATGTACAAGAATATAACTACTATAATACTGCCCCCTATGTACAAGAATATAACTACTATAATACTGCCCCCATGTACAAGAATATAACTACTATAATACTGCCCCTATGTACAAGAATATAATTACTATAATACTGCCCCCTATGTACAAGAATATAACTACTATAATAATGCCCCCTATGTACAAGAATATAACTACTGTAATACTGCCTCCTATGTACAAGAATATAACTACTGTAATACTGCCCCCTATGTACAAGAATATAACTACTGTAATACTGCCCCCTATGTACAAGAATATAACTACTATAATACTGCCCCCATGTACAAGAATATAACTACTATAATACTGCCCCCATGTACAAGAATATAACTACTATAATACTGCCCCCTATGTACAAGAATATAACTACTATAATACTGCCTCCTATGTACAAGAATATAACTACTATATTACTGCCTCCTATGTACAAGAATATAACTACTATAATACTGCCCCCTATGTACAAGAATATATCTACTATAATACTGCCCCCTATGTACAAGAATATAACAACTATAATACTGCCCCCTTTGTACAGGAATATAACTACTATAATACTGCCCCCTATGTACAAGAATATAACTACTATAATACTGCCCCCTATGTACAAGAATATAACTACTATAATACTGCCCCTGTGTACCAGAATATATCTACTACAATACTGCCCCCTATGTACAAGAATATAACTACTATAATACTGCCCCCTATGTACAAGAATATAACTACTATAATACTGCCCCCTATGTACAAGAATATAACTACTATAATACTGCCCCCTATGTACAAGAATATAAATACTATAATACTGCCCCCTATGTACAAGAATATAACTACTATAATACTGCCCCTGTGTACCAGAATATAACTACTATAATACTGCCCCCTATGTACAAGAATATAACTACTATAATACTGCCTACTATGTACAAGAATATAACTACTATAATACTGCCTCCTATGTACAAGAATATAACTACTATAATACTGTCCCCTATGTACAAGAATATAACTACTATAATACTGCCCCCTATGTACAAGAATAGAACTACTATAATACTGCCCCCTATGTACAAGAATAGAACTACTATAATACTGCCCCCTATGTACAAGAATATAACTACTATAATACTGCCCCCTATGTACAGGAATATCACTACTATAATACTGCCCCCTATGTACAAGAATATAACTACTATAATACTGCCCCCTATGTACAAGAATATAACTACTATAATACTGCCCCCTATGTACAAGAATATAACTACTATAATACTGCCCCCATGTACAAGAATATAACTACTATAATACTGCCCCTATGTACAAGAATATAACTACTATAATTCTACCCTCTGTGTACAAGAATATAACTACTATAATTTTGCCCCTATGTACCAGAATATAACTACTATAATACTGCCTCCTATGTACAAGAATATAACTACTGTAATACTGCCCCCTATGTACAAGAATATAACTACTATAATACTTCCCCCTATGTACAAGAATATAACTACTCTAATACTTCCCCCTATGTACAAGAATATAACTACTATAATACTGCCCCCTATGTACAAGAATATAACTACTATAATACTGCCCCCATGTACAAGAATATAACTACTATAATACTGCCCCCATGTACAAGAATATAACTACTCTAATATTGCCCCCTATGTACAAGAATATAACTACTATAATACTGCCCCCTATGTACATGAATATAACTACTATAATACTGCCCCCTATGTACAAGAATATAACTACTATAATACTGCCCCCTATGGAGTAACTATAGTATAACAGGAGGATGATGTTATGTGTAGTTCATGTATTATGTTACTCTTGTATCTCTATAGGACATACGCTGCGGCTAATATCACCACTAACCTGTACGTGGTCAGTGAGCCGTGGCTCTTCTCCTTGGCCTGGTGCTCGGGGGCGCACTCGGTCACCACAAATTCTGTACATTCACTGAAGAGGATGAAGGAGCCCATGTTCCTCATGGTAATATATTTTCACATTTCATAACTTTAGATTGCAGAGCACTACAACCTCCATCATGTTCCGACCACTGGACATAAAGATAATCTGTATGCCCCTTACATATATGACTACAACCCCCAGCATGACCGGGCTGCAGGACCCTATACAGTCCTATACATCAGGATTATACCTCTGTTATTATGTTGTAGTGTATTGAGGGTCCCGTGATCCCCCCTCCCCCCCTTTGTTGTGTTTCAGACCCCGGCCGAATACAATCTGATGTGGATCCTCACAGATGGAGCTTCTGCCTTTCTGATTCTTCTCATCTTTGTGCTGCACTGGTGAGTGTGACCTGCCTGATGACTAATGTGTATACATACAAGCCCCGCCTCATTGCTGGGGGTCTTGAGCAGTGAAGGGGTTAATGTTACCATGAATATGGTCTGTCTAGGTTATTTTAACGCGGCATGTCCTAGATAAGCTGGCTTACACAGTTACCCGTCTGGATGCCGCTCCCAAACTGGCCACCAGGGACGCCACCCGAGGCGAGAATCTCAACTCGCCTCCTAGGTGGTGGGTCTGTGGCATCTAAAGGGTTAATGCCAATGTCCCTGGTGTTTTGCGGTTTCAAAGGGAAAGTAGAAAGACAATGTTAGTGTCCGCCTTCCTAGTAGGATAGAATATTGTAATAGCAGTTTCCCTGGTGGTCTACAGTATTGTAAAGGTTAATACTTGTTCCCTGAGGGTCTGGGGTAATAGGGATGGTGTAATTATTCAATCACTTGGATGTCTGTATTTTGGTTTTTTAGGTGGAGAGAAAGGGGCTTTTCATGTTGTCCTGAAAGTAATGAGGTTTCTGATAGTGGATTATACAACACATTCAAAACAGGTAAGTGATCATCAGCAGGTGTGACCACACAGACTGCAGCCAGCGTCAGGTATTGTTTCTGGAGAGATGTGTAATCAGACTTATGTGTAGGTTGTTATTCCACAGTCCTGCTGCTACTATGGATTTATATTCCAGGATTGTAACTTTTCCAAGTATCTGTACAGTGCTGTGCTCTGCAATCTCTGAACTGCTCCACAGCAGTGTGAGGACACGCTCCCAAAGCTACAAACCTGGAATATAAATCCATATTCCACAGTCCTGCTGCTACTAACAACATACACTGAAGTCTGATTACACATCTCTCCAGAGACAGTATCTAAAACTGGCTGCAGAGAGCACAGAGCACAGCAGTGAGAAGACACCCCCAGTACAATCCTGGAATATAATTCATATGTTACAGCCCTGCTGCTACTAAAAATATACACAGTGGTATGATTACACATCTCTCCAGGGACAAAACATAGCACTGGCTGCAGAGAGCTGGGAACACAGTAGTGTGAGGACATACTCACATAACAATTCTATTATACTGTATAATTTCATATTTCACAGCCCTGCTGCTACTAATAACATACACAGTGTTTTAATTACACATCTCTCCAGGGACAATACATAACATTGGCTGCAGTGTATATTCTGTATGTAGTCGGTATGATATGCAGATAGTACAAGCTGCGGTGTTTTCTCTCCATCTAGTGGAGACAAGGCCGGAACAAGGAACTTTGGTACCCGAGGCAGACTAGCAAAATTGCCCCCTCCCTGTAATAGGATAGCAACACCACAGCAAAATCACTTTTCCCAAGCAGGAAAATGAAATGGAGCACTCCCCAATTAAAAATCACAAGAAAAAAAAATATAAAAACCAAATGCTAAGGATATACACCTACAATTAGCCTCCAGTATATAGGTAGCCCGGCACATGCCTCCAATATATAGGTATCCTGGCACATGCCTCCATTATATAGGTAGCCCGCCACATGCCTCCAGTATACAGGTAGCCCAGCACATGCCCTTAGTATACAGGTAGCCCAGCACATGCCCTTAGTATACAGGTAGCCCAGCACATACCCTTAGTATACAGGTAGCCCGGCACATGCCTCCAGCATACAGGTAGCCTGGCACATGCCTCCAGTATATAGGTAGCCTGGCACATGCCCCTAGTATATAGGTAGCCCGGCACATGCCTCCAGTATACAGGTAGCCCAGCACATGCCCCTAGTATACAGGTAGCCCGGCACATGCCTCCAGTATACAGGTAGCCCAGCACATGCCCCTAGTATACAGGTAGCCCGGCACATGCCCCTAGTATACAGGTAGCCCGGCACATGCCCCTAGTATACAGGTAGCCCGGCATATGCCCCTAGTATACAGGTAGCCCAGCATATGCCCCTAGTATACAGGTAGCCCGGCACATGCCTCCAGTATACAGGTAGTCTGGCACATGCCCCTAGTATACAGGTAGCCCAGCATATGCCCCTAGTATACAGGTAGCCCAGCACATGCCCCTAGTATACAGATAGCCCGGCATATGCCCCTAGTATACAGGTAGCCCAGCATATGCCCCTAGTATACAGGTAGCCCAGCACATGCCCCTAGTATACAGATAGCCCGGCATATGCCCCTAGTATACAGGTAGCCCGGCATATGCCCCTAGTATACAGGTAGCCCAGCACATGCCCCTAGTATACAGGTAGCCCGGCACATGCCCCTAGTATACAGGTAGCCCGGCACATGCCCCTAGTATACAGGTAGCCCGGCACATGCCTCCAGTATACAGGTAGCCCGGCACATGCCTCCAGTATACAGGTAGTCTGGCACATGCCCCTAGTATACAGGTAGTCTGGCACATGCCCCTAGTATACAGATAGCCCGGCACATGCCCCTAGTATACAGGTAGCCCGGCACATGCCCCTAGTATACAGGTAGCCAGGCACATGCCCCTAGTATACAGGTAGCCAGGCACATGCCTCCAGTATACAGGTAGCCAGGCACATGCCTCCAGTATACAGGTAGCCCAGCACATGCCCCTAGTATACAGGTAGCCTTGCACATGCCTCCAGTATACAGGTAGCCAGGCACATGCCTCCAGTATACAGGTAGCCCAGCACATGCCCCTAGTATACAGGTAGCCCAGCACATGCCCCTAGTATACAGGTAGCCAGGCACATGCCTCCAGTATACAGGTAGTCTGGCACATGCCCCTAGTATACAGGTAGTCTGTCACATGCCCTAGTATACAGATAGCCCGGCACATGCCCCTAGTATACAGGTAGCCCGGCACATGCCCCTAGTATACAGGTAGCCCAGCACATGCCCCTAGTATACAGGTAGCCCAGCACATGCCCCTAGTATACAGGTAGCCCAGCACATGCCCCTAGTATACAGGTAGCCCAGCACATGCCCCTAGTATACAGGTAGCCCAGCACATGCCCTGAGCTTAAAATAAAAGAAGATGTATACTGACCTGCAGCCTCCTCCTCGCTCCCGCACTTCTTCTCCTCCAGGTGCCCCTGTTATGATGTCACTGCTGCCGGTGCTCTCTCTATGACGCAGGCAGGCATTACAACACTACAGCATGGATGGCGCGGCCTGGGTCACATGGAAGGTGCAGCGCTAACCAGTGCCTGCACCCAGTGATCAGTGCGTCTTACAGACATAGCGCTGATGACTATTGAGGGCTGGGGTGGCCTCCTCCAGGGTGGGAGCCGAGGGTGGTGCCCCAGGTGACCTGGGGATCGCTTACCCTCGCCCCAGCACCCTGGGGATTGCCTACCCTCACCCCGGCACCCTGGGGATTGCCTACCCTCACCCCGGCACCCTGGGGATCGCCTACCCTCGCCCCGGCACCCTGGGGATCGCCTACCCTCGCCCCGGCACCCTGGGGATCGCTTACCCTTGCCCCGGCACCCTAGGGATCACTTACCCTCGCCCCGGAACCCTGGGGATCGCTTACCCTCGCCCCGGCACCCTGGGGATCGCTTACCCTCGCCTCAGCACCCTGGGGATCGCCTACCCTCACCCTGGCACCCTGGGGATCGCCTAGCCCCGCCCCAGCACCTTGGAGATCGCTTACCCTCGCCCCAGCACCCTGGGGATCGCTTACCCTCGCCCCGGCACCCTCGGGATCGCTTACCCTCGCCCCGGCACCCTGGGGATCGCTTACTCTCGCCCCAGCACCCTGGGGATCGCCTACCCTCACCCCGGCACCCTGGGGATCGCCTAGCCTCGCCCCAGCACCCTGGGGATCGCCTACCCTCGCCCCGGCACCCTGGGGATCGCCTAGCCTCGCCCCGGCACCCTGGGGATCGCTTACCCTCGCCCCGGCACCCTAGGGATCGCTTACCCTCGCCCCGGAACCCTGGGGATCGCTTACCCTCGCCCCGGCACCCTGGGGATCGCTTACCCTCGCCTCAGCACCCTGGGGATCGCCTACCCTCACCCTGGCACCCTGGGGATCGCCTAGCCTCGCCCCAGCACCTTGGAGATCGCTTACCCTCGCCCCAGCACCTTGGAGATCGCTTACCCTCGCCCCGGCACCCTCGGGATCGCTTACCCTCGCCCCGGCACCCTGGGGATCGCTTACCCTCGCCCCAGCACCCTGGGGATCGCCTACCCTCACCCCGGCACCCTGGGGATCGCCTAGCCTCGCCCCAGCACCCTGGGGATCGCTTACCCTCGCCCCGGCACCCTGGGGATCGCCTAGCCTCGCCCCAGCACCTTGGAGATCGCTTACCCTCGCCCCAGCACCTTGGAGATCGCTTACCCTCGCCCCGGCACCCTCGGGATCGCTTACCCTCGCCCCGGCACCCTGGGGATCGCTTACCCTCGCCCCAGCACCCTGGGGATCGCCTACCCTCACCCCGGCACCCTGGGGATCGCTTACCCTCGCCCCAGCACCCTGGGGATCGCCTTCCCTCGCCCCAGCACCCTGGGGATCGCCTAGCCTCGCCCCAGCACCCTGGGGATCGCCTACCCTCACCCCGGCACCCTGGGGATCGCCTAGCCTCGCCCCAGCACCCTGGGGATCGCCTAGCCTCGCCCCAGCACCCTGGGGATCGCCTACCCTCACCCCGGCACCCTGGGGATCGCCTAGCCTCGCCCCAGCACCCTGGGGATCGCCTACCCTCGCCCCGGCACCCTGGGGAGACCTTGCTTCTTGCTGTTCTTTGATCACTAATGGAGCAGTGATTGCTTTTATTTCTGCAGAGATGGACATGTCTGTATCTGAGGACGGCTACGGCAAGAGTGTCCCGACCACCCCCAGCGCCAGACCCGAAATCATGGGCTCCGGAGAGATTGCCTGAGAGCGTGCCCAGCACTGATTATGTCTGTATCATGCCCAGGTTTATAGAAAGTCTGTGCCCGCTGAGCACTGACCAGCCTGGCCATGGACTAGAGCCATCATGGATCAAAAGCAAATTCTAGGACAATTGTGACAATTCTGCTGCCCGCGCTGGAGAATGGACTGGAGAAGGATGGAAGGCATGGGTATAGTGCTGCGCCCCTGCAATACCCATGGTGGTGCCCGCTATGCCCATTTTATAATAGTCCATAGTGGGTAACATTAATGTTGCGCTGGTTTGGATTCAGTGTGGTGCCCGCAGTGCCAGCATTACATTAGCCCTGGCAGGTTGTAACTCATTCTGGTGCCCGCATTAGATTAGGCCTAGCAGGTTGTAACTCAGTGTGGTGCCCGCAGTGCCAGCATCACATTAGTCCTGGCAGGTTGTAACTCATTCTGGTGCCCGCATTACATTAGGCCTAGCAGGTTGTAACTCATTGTGGTGCCCGCAGTGCAAGCATCATATTAGTCTGAGCAGATTGTGGTCAATCTCATAGTAGATGCCCATCTTCACCACCAGGGTATAGGCCACATGTCACTTCTGGTGCCCGCCTCCATCACTAGAGATTGATCTTACTACTGATTGCCACTACTCAGTGCTGCCCCTGCAGGCAAGGAGGTGCTATACAAGTACAGCCGACCATCTGCTCCCACCGTGGCCTTCAGTAAGAATCGCTCTCAGTTTGTACAACCTTCACCCAAAAATACAGAAGATGATCTTCCCAAATCTGGATGGACCTCATGGACGGGGTAGCTAAATGATCCGCCGCGGCCGGTCTATATATGGCCGACTTCATGGAGCCATAACCGGTTATCCTCCGGTGTGTGGGGGCCCCTGGGGGCCAACATGAATAGCACAATATGTACAAACTTATCGTATCAAATCCTGAGGCTGCTCTACTGAGACATTGAGGTCTTTTAGGAACTTAGTTGTCCAGCAAACCTCACCCACATCCCTGCACAGGGGTGTATATCATACATGCCGACCCACCCGAAACATCTGCTTCTCGGGAGACACCCAGCGCCTCGAAAGTGGGCAAATTCCTATTGTGACATGGGTACTGTATGAGTCATGACTAAATTGTCACATAACGACCCCGTAAATGGGGCGTGGCTTAGGACAATGGGGTGTGGTCAGTCACATTTATCTATATAAATCTATCGTAGATAAAAGCCCTATGGCCGCCCTCTGGCAGTGCTGCAGCCTCAGGCTTTGGGCCTATAAGTTGAATCCGTCGTAATTTTTGGCTAGAAATAACATATTTATGTATAATTTTTATGACACGCGTCGATAGGGACACGTTTTTTCGATTTAGGGAGTGGCCTAATCAATCACAAGGGATTGTGGGTATCTATATGTATGTGATGGAGAGATACAGAGAGATACGTGACCCCAGCACAGGACGAGGGCTCCCGGTTTTATATCTAGTGTTTTCTATGTGGTCGTTGTGGCGTTTGTATCTTTACAATAAGGGCCGTTAAAGGGACGGGCACATAGATTATCTGTGTAAATATTTAACATTCTGTCATTTTTATCTATTTTAGAAAACGATTATGTTTGATGTTTACCGACAGGTTTGAGCAGAAGTCGCTGCTCAGAGCAATAATGTTCTGTCTGCTGCTTTCACAAGAAATAAAAGGATTTTTGTAAAAAAATAAATAAAAAGTTCTACTGAGTCTTATTGCGATTTATAGTCACAGTGGAGTAAATGTACTCAGGATCTATCTGGGGATCCTTCTCTCTTCTTCTATCTGGGGATCCTTCTCTCCTCATCTATCTGGGGATCCTTCTCTCCTCATCTATCTGGGGATCCTTCTCTCTTCTTCTATCTGGGGATCCTTCTCTCCTCATCTATCTGGGGATCCTTCTCTCCTCATCTATCTGGGGATCCTTCTCTCCTCATCTATCTGGGGATCCTTCTCTCCTCATCTATCTGGGGATCCTTCTCTCTTCTTCTATCTGGGGATCCTTCTCTCTTCTTCTATCTGGGGATCCTTCTCTCCTCATCCATCTGGGGATCCTTCTCTCCTCATCTATCTGGGGATCCTTCTCTCCTCATCTATCTGGGGATCCTTCTCTCCTCATCTATCTGGGGATCCTTCTCTCCTCATCTAGCTGGGGATCCTTCTCTCTTCTTCTATCTGGGGATCCTTCTCTCTTCTTCTATCTGGGGATCCTTCTCTCTTCTTCTATCTGGGGATCCTTCTCTCTTCTTCTATCTGGGGATCCTTCTCTCTTCTTCTATCTGGGGATCCTTCTCTCTTCTTCTATCTGGGGATCCTTCTCTCCTCATCCATCTGGGGATCCTTCTCTCCTCATCTATCTGGGGATCCTTCTCTCCTCATCTATCTGGGGATCCTTCTCTCCTCATCTATCTGGGGATCCTTCTCTCCTCATCTATCTGGGGATCCTTCTCTCTTCTTCTATCTGGGGATCCTTCTCTCTTCTTCTATCTGGGGATCCTTCTCTCTTCTTCTATCTGGGGATCCTTCTCTCTTCTTCTATCTGGGGATCCTTCTCTCCTCATCTATCTGGGGATCCTTCTCTCTTCTATCTGGGGATCCTTCTCTCTTCTTCTATCTGGGGATCCTTCTCTCCTCTTCCATCTGCTGATCCTTCTTCCTGCAAATCGATCTCTCCTCATCTATCTGGGGATCCTTCTCTCCTCATCTATCTGGGGATCCTTCTCTCCTCATCTATCTGGGGATCCTTCTCTCCTCATCTATCTGGGGATCCTTCTCTCCTCATCTATCTGGGGACCCTTCTCTCCTCATCTATCTGGGGATCCTTCTCTCTTCTTCTAGCTGGGGATCCTTCTCTCTTCTTCTATCTGGGGATCCTTCTCTCCTCATCTAGCTGGGGATCCTTCTCTCCTCATCTATCTGGGGATCCTTCTCTCCTCATCTATCTGGGGATCCTTCTCTCCTCATCTATCTGGGGATCCTTCTCTCCTCATCTATCTGGGGATCCTTCTCTCCTCATCTAGCTGGGGATCCTTCTCTCCTCATCTATCTGGGGATCCTTCTCTCCTCATCTAGCTGGGGATCCTTCTCTCCTCATCTATCTGGGGATCCTTCTCTCCTCATCTATCTGGGGATCCTTCTCTCCTCATCTATCTGGGGATCCTTCTCTCTTCTTCTATCTGGGGATCCTTCTCTCTTCTTCTATCTGGGGATCCTTCTCTCCTCATCTATCTGGGGATCCTTCTCTCTTCTTCTATCTGGGGATCCTTCTCTCTTCTTCTATCTGGGGATCCTTCTCTCCTCATCTAGCTGGGGATCCTTCTCTCTTCTTCTATCTGGGGATCCTTCTCTATTCTTCTATCTGGGGATCCTTCTCTCTTCTTCTATCTGGGGATCCTTCTCTCTTCTTCTATCTGGGGATCCTTCTCTCTTCTTCTATCTGGGGATCCTTCTCTCATCTATCTGGGGATCCTTCTCTCTTCTTCTAGCTGGGGATCCTTCTCTCTTCTTCTAGCTGGGGATCCTTCTCTCCTCATCTAGCTGGGGATCCTTCTCTCCTCATCTAGCTGGGGATCCTTCTCTCCTCATCTATCTGGGGATCCTTCTCTCCTCATCTATCTGGGGATCCTTCTCTCCTCATCTAGCTGGGGATCCTTCTCTCCTCATCTAGCTGGGGATCCTTCTCTCCTCATCTATCTGGGGATCCTTCTCTCCTCATCTATCTGGGGATCCTTCTCTCTTCTTCTATCTGGGGATCCTTCTCTCCTCTTCCATCTGCTGATCCTTCTTCCTGCAAATCGATCTCTCCTCATCTATCTGGGGATCCTTCTCTCCTCATCTATCTGGGGATCCCTCTCTCCTCATCTATCTGGGGATCCTTCTCTCCTCATCTATCTGGGGATCCTTCTCTCCTCATCTATCTGGGGATCCTTCTCTCCTCATCTATCTGGGGATCCTTCTCTCCTCATCTATCTGGGGATCTTTCTCTCCTCATCTATCTGGGGATCCTTCTCTCCTCATCTAGCTGGGGATCCTTCTCTCCTCATCTAGCTGGGGATCCTTCTCTCCTCTTCCATCTGCTGATCCTTCTTCCTGCAAATCGATCTCTCCTCATCTATCTGGGGATCCTTCTCTCCTCATCTATCTGGGGATCCTTCTCTCCTCATCTATCTGGGGATCCTTCTCTCCTCATCTATCTGGGGATCCTTCTCTCCTCATCTATCTGGGGATCCTTCTCTCCTCATCTATCTGGGGATCTTTCTCTCCTCATCTATCTGGGGATCCTTCTCTCCTCATCTAGCTGGGGATCCTTCTCTCCTCATCTATCTGGGGATCCTTCTCTCCTCATCTATCTGGGGATCCTTCTCTCCTCATCTATCTGGGGATCCTTCTCTCCTCATCTATCTGGGGATCCTTCTCTCTTCTTCTATCTGGGGATCCTTCTCTCCTCTTCCATCTGCTGATCCTTCTTCCTGCAAATCGATCTCTCCTCATCTATCTGGGGATCCTTCTCTCCCCATCTATCTGGGGATCCTTCTCTCCTCGTCTATCTGGGGATCCTTCTCTCCTCATCTATCTGGGGATCCTTCTCTCCTCATCTATCTGGGGATCCTTCTCTCCTCATCTATCTGGGGATCCTTCTCTCCTCATCTATCTGGGGATCCTTCTTCCTCATCTATCTGCGGATCCTTATCTTCTCTTCTATCTGCTGATCCTTCTTCCTGCGAATCAATCTCTCCTCATCTATCTATCTGCGGATCCTTCTCTCCTCATCTATCTATCTGCGGATCCTTCTTCCTCATCTATCTTCGGATACATCTCTCCTCTTCTATCTGCGGATCCTTCTTCCTGCGGATCTTTCTTCCTCGTCTATCTGCGGATCCTTCTTCCTGCGGATCTTTCTTCCTCTTCTATCTGCGGATCCTTCTTCCTCATCTATCTGGGGATACTTCTCTCCTCTTCTATCTGCGGATCCTTCTTCCTGCGGATCTTTCTTCCTCGTCTATCTGGGGATCCTTCTATCCGGAGCCTTTATGTTGATGTGACTGCAGGAACTTTCAGTCATGTGATGTGTTCTGGACAGGTCCAAAAACTGCAATAATTTTCCTCTTTTGGCCGCCTCCAAGCTAAGTGGCCTCGGAGAGGTGTGAAGGGGGGGTGCGGCCATGATTGCCCCCCCTAGTGGGTAAAATAAATATTATATATGTGACTAAAGTACATGATATTGACATGAAAGTAAAAATAATAATCGTAATAACAGATGTCGGTAATAACCTGTCCAATCCATACTGTCCAAAAAAATCACCAAATGTCCATAAATTATGGGGCAAATTTAACATACGCCCGGCGGGCAGCTGCGATGCTCTGCACTTCTATGCCAGGTCTGAATTGGTGTAGAACTCACAAGTCGTGATAAATCGCCCCCTTATGTGTAATAAGTCATGACAACTGCTGAGATCTGTCAGTAATAAGTCCGCACGGCTTGTGATTCTGATGTTCTCCACATGTATGTTGTGTTCTCTGAGAAAATAATCAATATCAAGGAATATATCAAGAACCCTGATTCTTAAAGGGGTTGGCCATCTTCACCCTTAGTACCCATTATGGGTGATAAACTAACTTACTGGTCCTCTTCTCCTGGTCTGGGGTCCTTTCTTATTCGGCAGTAGCCTAACTGAGTAGGTGGGATAAAGCGGTCGCCATCTTGTACAGTGCGTATAGTGAGCAGAGCTATGAACACTTCAGGCATGTAGAAGAGCTTGCACGGAGGACGGGAAGAAGATGACATTTTCCTCCAGTGAGTGATCCAGGAAGGACGTCTAGGAAGGAAGAGAAGCCAGAAGATGGAGCAGTGACTGCAGGACCGGGACAATGAGGGAGAGAGTGACATCTAGTGGTCCTGCGAGTGCAGTGTACCTTAGCTATCGGCCTGGCACATTAGTGAGGAGTCTCTATACTTATAGCAACCGCTGTATACAGGGAGTAAATAATACCGAACAATCATCTCACCCGTATCCTCATCGTCACTGGAAGCATTTTCCACTCTGTGTGTACTGCGCCTAAAATTGCTGTTTGTCGCTGCGTCTCAACTCGTTTCTATACTGTGACTGAGTAATACCGCCATACAGTGACTGAGTAATACCTCCATACAGTGACTGAGTAATACCTCCATACAGTGACTGAGTAATACCTCCATACAGTGACTGAGTAATACCTCCATACAGTGACTGAGTAATACCGCCATACAGTGGCTGAGTAATACCTCCATACAGTGACTGAGTAATACCGCCATACAGTGACTGAGTCATACCGCCATACAGTGACTGAGTAATACCGCCATACAGTGACTGAGTAATACCTCCATACAGTGACTGAGTAATACCGCCATAGTGACTGAGTAATACCGCCATACAGTGACTGAGTAATACCGCCATACAGTGACTGAGTAATACCGCCATACAGTGACTGAGTAATACCTCCATACAGTGACTGAGTAATACCTCCATACAGTGACTGAGTAATACCGCCATACAGTGGCTGAGTCATACCGCCATACAGTGACTGAGTCATACCGCCATACAGTGACTGAGTCATACCGCCATACAGTGACTGAGTAATACCGCCATACAGTGACTGAGTAATACCGCCATACAGTGACTGAGTAATACCTCCATACAGTGACTGAGTAATACCGCCATACTGTGACTGAGTAATACCGCCATACAGTGGCTGAGTAATACCGCCATACAGTGGCTGAGTAATACCGCCATACAGTGGCTGAGTAATACCTCCATACAGTGACTGTGTAATACCGCCATACAGTGACTGAGTAATACCGCCATACAGTGACTGAGTAATACCGCCATACAGTGACTGAGTAATACCGCCATACAGTGGCTGAGTAATACCGCCATACAGTGACTGTGTAATACCGCCATACTGTGAATGAGTAATACCGCCATAGTGACTGAGTAATACCTCCATACAGTGACTGAGTAATACCGCCATACAGTGACTGAGTAATACCTCCATACAGTGACTGAGTAATACCGCCATACTGTGATTGAGTAATACCTCCATACAGTGACTGAGTAATACCGCCATACTGTGACTGAGTAATACCGCCATACTGTGACTGAGTAATACCGCCATACAGTGGCTGAGTAATACCGCCATACAGTGACTGTGTAATACCGCCATACTGTGAATGAGTAATACCGCCATAGTGACTGAGTAATACCTCCATACAGTGACTGAGTAATACCGCCATACAGTGACTGAGTAATACCTCCATACAGTGACTGAGTAATACCGCCATACTGTGATTGAGTAATACCTCCATACAGTGACTGAGTAATACCGCCATACTGTGACTGAGTAATACCGCCATACTGTGACTGAGTAATACCGCCATACAGTGACTGAGTTATACCGCCATACAGTGACTGAGTAATACTGCCATACAGTGACAGACCATTGAACGGAAACTTCAGAATTTTCCTCGATTTTTTTATCGATTTTTTTTCAACATTTCAGAACAAATTGTGACGTCATCAATTTAAGTTAAATAAATAAAGACGTAAAATTTCCTCTTAAATACCGGGAGCGTCCAATCAGACTCTGGGATGGGGAATATATTATAATCTGTGTCATAGATTCTCTGTATAAAGTCCACTCTGTGTTCTCCTGGAGGAGGCCTCGTCTCTCATGGTGTTCAGGTCCTAAATACTGACACCTCACATGTGATACACAGCCGGGGGGGGGTCTCTGCCACCATGGAAGGACAGCGCCCCCCCAGCGATTGTGGCCGTAGACCAGACTGCGCCCTCACAGGTAGTCGTCCTCGCTGGATGATGGGATTGAACCTTCAGTCTCTGAATCGGATGAGATTTGGGATCCAGCTCTTCTCATGTTCCAGACTTGGGGGGAGAACGTCGTACCCCAGCTACACGGATACCCCACAGACCTCAGGCAGCGGATTACATCCAGCACAAGGTGCCAGCGCTCCTTGCCAGTTCACTTGCTGCCCTTTGCCCCTCGCTGTTTGCTCATTGAGGTCAACATCTGGCTGATGTAGGAGGTCAACAGGTCGTCCATCTTGTAGCCCTGATGGGAAGGAGATCATTAGTATTTATGGCTTATGTATCAATAATTGACAACTGGGTGGAACCAACGCTGAGTGTCTATCTAAATTCTCAAGTTTTCCAGGATTTACTGGGGTGTCTCCTCACACTGCTGTGCTCTTAGCTCTCTGCAATGAGCTGCTTCACACCCCTTACCCTCTATTCTCTCCTGCTGATGTAGTCAACCAGTAGACCAGGGAAAGCTGTGCATCATGACACATCTCTACAGGGACAGTAACTGACACTGGCTGCAGAGAGAATAGAGCACAGAAGTGTGAGGACAGCCCCTGGGTGCACTTAATTCTGGAATATAAAACCCATATATCACAGTCCTGCTTCTACTAACAATACACAAAGGTATGATAACACATCTCTCCAGGGATAATACATAACACTTTCTGCAGGCAGCACAGATCACAGCTGTGTTAGGACACCCCCCCCCCCCACCCAGTACTACAATCCTGGAATATAAACGTATACTTCACAGTCCTGCAGATACTAACACCATACACAAAGTTATGGTTATACATCTTTCCAGAGACAATACATAAACTGGCTGGAGAGAGCACAGAGCACAGCAGTGTGAGGACACCTCCCCAGAGCACTTGCAGAAGCTCTAAAGTCATATATGAATTCATCATATATGACAGTCCTGCAGCTACCAACAACATACACAAAGGGCCTAAGAGCACAGCAGTGTTAGGACAGGCTCAAGTACAATCCTAGAATATAAAGCCATATATCACAGTCCTGCAGCTACTAACAACACAAACAATGGTCTGATTACACATCTCTCCAGTGATAAAACATAACACTGGCTGCAGAGAGCACAGATCACAGCAGTGTCCTCAGCGCTACAAGCCTGGAATATGAATCCATGTATCACAGTTCTGCTGCTACTAACATCATACACAAAGGCCTGATTACACGTCTCTCTCTAGAGACAATACATACCACTGGCTGCAGAGAGCACAGATCCCAGCAGTGTGAGGACACAAACCCTGTTACTACAATCCTGGAATATAAATCTACATATCACAGTCCTGCTGCTACTAACACACAAAACATCTGTCTATGGACAATGCCTAATGTTGACTGACGAAAACACAGAGCACAGCAGTGTGAGGACACCCCCCCTCACTTACCAGCGAGGTCTCGCACAGCAGTTTGCTGCCCCTCACCAGATTCCCGATAGTTATATGGAAGTACGTGTTCCCGCTGCTCCAGTTGGAGATCTTTGTGAAGGGATGCGTGGCCAGAATGTCCTGGAAGAGACCTGACAGATTAGGGGTGTACTACCCCAGAGGCTCAGGGCGCCCCAGGCCCACGCTCCATACCTTAGACTTCGGATCTATCAAGCTGACGCCATGTTTGTTGATTGCTATCAGGAGGATTTCGGGGAAGTGCGGCTCTGTGGTTTGCTGAAAAAAGGAAGACAAAGTAACCATCAAACTATACAATGTTTATGGTTACAGTCAGTCAAGCACACAACTTGGTGGTCACTAATAAGCAGGCACCACGCTTGGTGGTCACTAATAAGCAGGCACCACGCTTGGTGGTCACTAATAAGCAGGCACCACGCTTGGTGGTCACTAATAAGCAGGCACCACACTTGGTGGTCACTAATAAGCAGGCACCACGCTTGGTGGTCACTAATAAGCAGGCACCACGCTTGGTGGTCACTAATAAGCAGGCACCACGCTTGGTGGTCACTAATATGCAGGCACCACGCTTGGTGGTCACTAATAAGCAGGCACCACGCTTGGTGGTCACTAATAAGCAGGCACCACGCTTGGTGGTCACTAATAAGCAGGCACCACGCTTGGTGGTTACAAATTCAATTCGAGACTGTTCTGTCTATGGTCTGCCTCTTGTTTGTGGTGTGAGGGAGGGTTGTGGCCACTATTTCAGAAGAATATTCAGTCTGACATTGTACTCACCAAACCCAATATGAACTCTCCCCCAGCCTGAGCCACATAAGACGACTCACCCCCTTGTCCATCAATAAAGCTTCTCTTACCTTAACCTCAAAGAAAGCGGAACCGAACGTTGGCCACTTAAAGATAATCTTTAGAAAGGCAACCTTGGCTTCCTCCCGCGTCTTGCCCGCGTGTTTGTTAAAGTAGGCGATAATGGACTGTAAGGTGGAGAAAAGAGTTACAAATGTCATCACTAGGGGGAGCTCAGTGTGTACAGTATTTTTCGGACTATAAAGCGAACAAAAAATCCTTTGAAGGTGTGCCTTATAGTCCAGTGCGCCTTATATATGAACCTACTTACAGACAACAGCTGCCTTGAACTGTGCACAGGTCTGCCACCTGCTGGTCATTCATCCTTATAATCAGGTGCGCCTTATAATCCGGTGCGCCTTATATATGAACCTAGACGTTTTAGCAGGCATTTATTGATGGTGAGCCTTATAGTCCGAAAAATACGGTACATAGTAAAAAGCTAAATACTCAATGTATATGTATAAATCACATATGAAGCGAGCTCACCCCGTCAGCTCTCATTACCACATTTATTAGCATTTTGCTGGGGCTCTTAGTGGTAGGAGGGGATCATTCTATAATTCTATAATAAGATCTTGTTAGGGGAGGAGGAGGGAGGAGGAGGGAGCAGGAGATAGCGGGAGGAGGAGGTAACAAGAAGGAAGGGGGAGGGGAAGGAAGGAGCGGGGGAGGGAGGGGTTGGAGGAGGAGGGAGAATAAAGGATAGGGAAGGGGAGGAGGGAGGAAGCAGGATGGAAGGGGAGGGAGGGGAAGGAGGGGGCTTGAGGCAGGGGGCAAGAGGGACAACAGGAGGAAGGGAGAGGAGGGAGGAGAGAGTGGTAAGAGGAGAGAGCAGGAAGGGGAGGAGAAGGAAGAAGGGAAGGACAGAGGAGGAGGGAGGGGGATGGAGGAGGAGGAGAAGGGAGGAAGGAAGGACGGAGGAGGAGGGAGGGGGATGGAGGAGGAGGAGAAGGGAGGAAGGAAGGACGGAGGAGGAGGGAGGGGGATGAGGAGGAGGAGAAGGGAGGAGGGAAGGATGGAGGAGGAGGGAGGGGGATGGAGAAGGAGGAGAAGGGAGGAATGAAGGACGGAGGAGGAGAGAGGGGGATGGAGGAGGAGGAGAAGGGAGGAAGGAAGGACGGAGGAGGAGGGAGGGGGATGGAGGAGGAGGAGAAGGGAGGAAGGAAGGACGGAGGAGGAGGGAGGGGGATGGAGGAGGAGGAGAAGGGAGGAGGGAAGGATGGAGGAGGAGGGAAGGATGGAGGAGGAGGGAGGGGGATGGAGAAGGAGGAGAAGGGAGGAGGGAAGGATGGAGGAGGAGGGAGGGGGATGGAGGAGGAGGAGAACTCTCTCTCTACATCTGGAGTCTCCTACTCACCCTCTTCCAGTCATCTGGATTTAATTGCCGGATTAAGTCTTGAGGAACCAGCTCCTTCAGCATTTTGGGAATGTTTGGGAAGTAGGATTTGTCATCTTCATACTTGACCCTGTAGATGAGGGCGGCCAGCTGCAGGACGTCCTCCCGGGTGCACTTGTGGTAGCCGCGCAGGTACTTTGGAAGCTCCTGGAACAAAGGAAGTTATGGGGAACATGGAAAATGTCTTTATATTGAGAATGAGCGTATTACTACGTCATTACTGATTGTACAGAGGGAGGATTAATCGCTCTGCCCAATCCCAGAGACAACTGTGCAGCCACAGAAAACGAAGGCTGAACCATCCACATTATGTGGATTGGGGGGGGATTTGAGAGCGGGAGCAGCCTGTGTGGTGGGGGGAGAAATCTGGAGGAGGAGGATACAAGAGAGGGAACTACAGGAAGCAGCAGGTAAAAAAATATTGTTGTATAACATCCTATAATTTGCTGTGTCATAGATTTAGATCACGGAATTTACTAGTAACAATATTCAGGAACACTGGTAACAATCCACACCTGATAGTAGTGGAAGATGGAGTCAGCCATAGAGTCCTTCCCAGGAACTGTATTAGTCCACAATTTCTTCATAAAGAACACTTGATATGTGAGGGAAGGCACTATACCTGCAACACACAGCAATGTACTCACATATCTACTGTACATAGGGGCAGTATTATAGTAGTTATATTCTTGTACATAGGGGGCAGTATTATAGTAGTTATATTCTTGTACATAGGGGGCAGTATTATAGTAGTTATATTCTTGTACATAGGGGGCAGTATTATAGTAGTTATATTCTTGTATATAGGAGGCAGTATTATAGTAGTTATATTCTTGTACATAGGGGGCAGTATTATAGTAGTTATATTCTTGTACATAGGGGGCAGTATTATAGTAGTTATATTCTTGTACATAGGGGGCAGTATTATAGTAGTTATATTCTTGTACATAGGGGGCAGTATTATAGTAGTTATATTCTTGTACATAGGGGGCAGTATTATAGTAGTTATATTCTTGTACATAGGGGGCAGTATTATAGTAGTTATATTTCTGTACATAGGGGGCAGTATTATAGTAGTTATATTCTTGTACATAGGGGGCAGTATTATAGTAGTTATATTCTTGTACATAGGGGGCAGTATTATAGTAGTTATATTCTTGTACATAGGGGGCAGTATTATAGTAGTTATATTCTTGTACATAGGGGGCAGTATTATAGTAGTTATATTCTTGTACATAGGGGGCAGTATTATAGTAGTTATATTCTTGTACATAGGAGCAGTATTATAGTAGTTATATTCCTGTACATAGGGGCAGTATTATAGTAGTTATATTCTTGTACATAGGGGGCAGTATTATAGTAGTTATATTCTTGTACATAGGAGGCAGTATTATAGTAGTTATATTCTTGTACATAGGGGGCAGTATTATAGTAGTTATATTCTTGTACATAGGGGACAGTATTATAGTAGTTATATTCTTGTACATAGGGGGCAGTATTATAGTAGTTATATTCTTGTACATAGGGGGCAGTATAATAGTAGTTATATTCTTGTACATAGGGGGCAGTATTATAGTAGTTATATTCTTGTACATAGGGGGCAGTATTATAGTAATTATATTCTTGTACATAGGGGGCAGTATTATAGTAGTTATATTCTTGTACATAGGGGGTAGTATTATAGTAGTTATATTCTTGTACATAGGGGCAGTATTATAGTAGTTATATTCTTGTACATAGGGGGCAGTATTATAGTAGTTATATTCTTGTACATAGGGGGCAGTATTATAGTAGTTATATTCTTGTACATAGGGGCAGTATTATAGTAGTTATATTCTTGTACATAGGGGCAGTATTATAGTAGTCATATTCTTGTACATAGGGGGCAGTATTATAGTAGTTATATTCTTGTACATAGGGGGCAGTATTATAGTAGTTATATTCTTGTACATAGGGGGCAGTATTATAGTAGTTATATTCTTGTACATAGGGGGCAGTATTATAGTAGTTATATTCTTGTACATAGGGGGCAGTATTATAGTAGTTATATTCCTGTACATAGGGGGCAGTATTATAGTAGTTATATTCTTGTACATAGGGGGCAGTATTATAGTAGTTATATTCTTGTACATAGGGGCAGTATAATAGTAGTTATATTCTTGTACATAGGGGGCAGTATTATAGTAGTTATATTCTTGTACATAGGGGGCAGTATTATAGTAGTTATATTCTTGTACATAGGGGGCAGTATTATAGTAGTTATATTCCTGTACATAGGGGGCAGTATTATAGTAGTTATATTCTTGTACATAGGGGGCAGTATTATAGTAGTTATATTCTTGTACATAGGGGGCAGTATTATAGTAGTTATATTCTTGTACATAGGGGGCAGTATTATAGTAGTTATATTCTTGTACATAGGGGGCAGTATTATAGTAGTTATAGTCTTGTACATAGGGGGCAGTATTATAGTAGTTATATTCTTGTACATAGGGGGCAGTATTATAGTAGTTATAGTCTTGTACATAGGGGACAGTATTATAGTAGTTATATTCCTGTACATAGGGGGCAGTATTATAGTAGTTATATTCCTGTACATAGGGGGCAGTATTATAGTAGTTATATTCCTGTACATAGGGGGCAGTATTATAGTAGTTATATTCCTGTACATAGGGGGCAGTATTATAGTAGTTATATTCTTGTACATAGGGGGCAGTATTATAGTAGTTATATTCTTGTACATATGGGGCAGTATTATAGTAGTTATATTCTTGTACATAGGGGGCAGTATTATAGTAGTTATATTCTTGTACATAGGGGGCAGTATTATAGTAGTTATATTCTTGTACATAGGGGGCAGTATTATAGTAGTTATATTCCTGTACATAGGGGCCGTATTATAGTAGTTATATTCTTGTACATTGGGGGCAGTATTATAGTAGTTATATTCTTGTACATAGGGGCAGTATTATAGTAGTTATATTCTTGCACATAGGGGGCAGTATTATAGTAGCTATATTCCTGTACATAGGGTGCAGTATTATAGTAGTTATATTCTTGTACATAGGGGGCAGTATTATAGTAGTTATATTCTTGTACATAGGGGGCAGTATTATAGTAGTTATATTCCTGTACATAGGGGCCGTATTATAGTAGTTATATTCTTGTACATAGGGGGCAGTATTATAGTAGTTATATTCCTGTACATAGGGGCCGTATTATAGTAGTTATATTCTTGTACATAGGGGGCAGTATTATAGTAGTTATATTCCTGTACATAGGGGGCAGTATTATAGTAGTTATATTCTTGTACATTGGGGGCAGTATTATAGTAGTTATATTCTTGTACATAGGGGGCAGTATTATAGTAGTTATATTCTTGTACATAGGGGGCAGTATTATAGTAGTTATATTCTTGTACATAGGGGGCAGTATTATAGTAGTTATATTCTTGTACATAGGGGGGCAGTATTATAGTAGTTATAGTCTTGTACATAGGGATCAGTATTATAGTAGTTATATTCTTGTACATGGGGGTAGTATTATAGTAGTTATATTCTTGTACATAGGGGGCAGTATTATAGTAGTTATATTCCTGTACATTGGGGGCAGTATTATAGTAGTTATATTCTTGTACATAGGGGCAGTATTATAGTAGTTATATTCTTGTACATAGGGGGCAGTATTATAGTAGTTATATTCTTGTACATAGGGGGCAGTATTATAGTAGTTATATTCTTGTACATAGGGGCAGTATTATAGTAGTTATATTCTTGTACATAGGGGGCAGTATTATAGTAGTTATATTCTTGTACATAGGGGGCAGTATTATAGTAGTTATATTCTTGTACATAGGGGCAGTATTATAGTAGTTATATTCTTGTACATAGGGGGCAGTATTATAGTAGTTATATTCTTGTACATAGGGGGCAGTATTATAGTAGTTATATTCTTGTACATAGGGGGCAGTATTATAGTAGTTATATTCTTGTACATAGGAGGCAGTATTATAGTAGTTATATTCTTGTACATAGGGGGCAGTATTATAGTAGTTATATTCTTGTACATAGGGGCAGTATTATAGTAGTTATATTCTTGTACATAGGGGGCAGTATTATAGTAGTTATATTCTTGTACATAGGGGGCAGTATTATAGTAGTTATATTCTTGTACATAGGGGGCAGTATTTTAGTAGTTATATTCTTGTACATAGGGGCAGTATTATAGTAGTTATATTCTTGTACATAGGGGGCAGTATTATAGTAGTTATATTCTTGTACATAGGGGGCAGTATTATAGCAGTTATATTCTTGTACATAGGGGCAGTATTATAGTAGTTATATTCTTGTACATAGGGGGCAGTATTATAGTAGTTATATTCCTGTACATAGGGGGCAGTATTATAGTAGTTATATTCTTGTACATAGGGGGCAGTATTATAGTAGTTATATTCTTGTACATAGGGGGCAGTATTATAGTAGTTATATTCTTGTACATAGTGGGCAGTATTATAGTAGTTATATTCTTGTACATAGGGGGCAGTATTATAGTATATCCCTGTACATAGGGGGCAGTATTACAATAGTTATAATTTGGTCACATCTTACCATCCTTGGATGGTCTGGCTTTCTTTATCCAGTCTGTCAGATGCCGAACAAAATCAAAGAAGAAATCTCCTTCTGGGACACTTATTACCTGTTAAATAAACAAAACAAGAAATAAAATATATCATATGAAAAATATATATATTCTTGCATTTTGTTAAATTTAATATGAGGCTAAACTGAAAATTTGGGCCCACGATAAAAAAAACAATAAGATAAAGATAAAAAGATAATCATGAGTGGTTATACCTGGTAGTACCAGGTTTGGACAGTGATGGCGACCCTATGGCAGGTGCCACTCGGAGCCCACTCTGGGGGCACTCCGCTTGTCACCCCCAGCATAGAGTTTGCCGGGCAGGACAAAGCATCCTCCTGCAGTCAGCACAATTTTAGTGGAACACATCCTTGGCTGCCTGGGATTACAGGAGGAGCAGGTGGTAAGGACAGGGCTGGATTATCATTGGAGCTCCATCTACAGGCCCAGCAATGTCCATGGGCCCTGGAGAGAAGCTACAATGATAATCTGAATTTCTCTTCCTTCCTTCTCTCTACTGTATTGGTGTCTTCAGGATGCCCGTATGACTGAAAACTGTGACAGATAAGGGAGTATTAATTTACTGCTTAAAGGGGTTGTCTGTAGGTCAAAAAACATGGCTGCTCTCTATTAAAAACAGCGCCACACCTAACCATGGCTTGTACTGGTATTGCAACTCAGCTGTAGAGAGTTAAATTAATTGAGTTGCATTACCACGTACCACCATTGGTGAGGTGTGGCGCTGGAAATAAGTAGTGCTGGAGCATAACTACTATAAATAAGTGGATTTTGGTTGAAGTTTGGGCACTAGGTCTCCAAAAAGTTAGCCATCATTGAGTTAAGACCTCAATTTCCTGAGATTCTCAGTCATGGACAATCCCACATGACCTGATTTCATGTATCCCCTTGCTTTTCTCTCAGTCCTTACCTTATCAGAGATCTTCACAAACAGACTGAAGCCTTCTGGGGATTTCAGGAGCAGCCGGTTCGCAATATCTTGGCAGAAATCCTTGGCTTTGGTGCTTGACTCCACTTCAAACGCCTGTAAGAGAAGGAGCGGTGTGAACGTCCAATGTGACACCTTGGGATAATGTTCTGTCTTACATGAGGACAAAGATGGGAAAGAAAACCTCGGCTCTATAGTGACGCTTTGTAGTCCAGGGAGGAGACGGGAAATGGGTCTGGGTCTGACCTAGTAGGATGTAGGGGACGTGTTTCACTCCTATATTTTCTCGTGTTATGTGTGATGACTGTCTACATTGATCATCTTATGTACCCAAGATCTCAAAGTAATATGTAAATCACTGCCCCGGCTTCAGACTCCTCACCCGTTAACAAATTCCGACTCCTGACAAGAAACTAGAGCTCTGGATAATTTCTGACCCCAGAACCTTCACTTCAAATCATGAATTAAAACCATAAATTAGATGCCAAAAGATGTCCCCTAAATTACACCAGATCCGAGACTAGACCTCTAAATCAATTCAGGCTAAAGACCAAACCATTAAATTAATGCAGACCCCAAACCAGACATCTATAGTAACCCAGACCCCAAACCAGACATCTATAATAATCCAGACCCCAAACCAGACATCTATAATAATCCAGACCCCAAACCAGACATCTATAATAACCCAGACCCCAAACCAGACATCTATAATACACCAGACCCCAAACCAGACATCTATAATAACCCAGACCCCAAACCAGACATCTATAATAACCCAGACCCCAAACCAGACATCTATAATAACCCAGACCCCAAACCAGACATCTATAATAACCCAGACCCCAAACCAGACATCTATAATAATCCAGACCCCAAACCAGACATCTATAATAATCCAGACCCCAAACCAGACATCTATACTAAAACCCAGACCCCAAACCAGACATCTATACTAAAACCAGACCCCAAACCAGACATCTATACTAAAACCCAGACCCCAAACCAGACATCTATACTAAAACCCAGACCCCAAACCAGACATCTATAATAACCAAGACCCCAAACCAGACATATATAATACACCAGCCCCCAAACCAGACATCTATAATACACCAGACCCCAAACCAGACATCTATTATAACCCAGACCCCAAACTAGACATCTATAATAACCCAGACCCCAAACCAGACATCTATAATAACCCAGACCCCAAACCAGACATCTCTAATAACCCAGACCCCAAACCAGACATCTATAATAACCCAGACCCCAAACCAGACATCTCTAATAACCCAGACCCCAAACCAGACATCTATAATAACCCAGACCCCAAACCAGACATCTATAATAATCCAGACCCCAAACCAGACATCTATAATAACCCAGACCCCAAACCAGACATCTATAATAACCCAGACCCCAAACCAGACATCTATAATAATCCAGACCCCAAACCAGACATCTATAATAATCCAGACCCCAAACCAGACATCTATAATAATCCAGACCCCAAACCAGACATCTATAATAATCCAGACCCCAAACCAGACATCTATAATAATCCAGACCCCAAACCAGACATCTATAATAATCCAGACCCCAAACCAGACATCTATAATAATCCAGACCCCAAACCAGACATCTATAATAACCCTGACCCCAAACCAGACATCTATAATAACCCAGACCCCAAACCAGACATCTATAATAACCCAGACCCCAAACCAGACATCTATAGTAACCCAGACCCCAAACCAGACATCTATAGTAACCCAGACCCCAAACCAGACATCTATAGTAACCCAGACCCCAAACCAGACATCTATAATAATCCAGACCCCAAACCAGACGTCTATACTAAAACCCAGACCCCAAACCAGACATCTATACTAAAACCCAGACCCCAAACCAGACATCTATAATAACCCAGACCCCAAACCAGACATCTATACTAACCCAGACCCCAAACCAGACATCTATACTAAAACCCAGACCCCAAACCAGACATCTATACTAAAACCCAGACCCCAAACCAGACATCTATACTAAAACCCAGACCCAAAACCAGACATCTATACTAAAACCCAGACCCCAAACCAGACATCTACACTAAAACCCAGACCCCAAACCAGACATTTATAATAACCAAGACCCCAAACCAGACATCTATACTAACCCAGACCCCAAACCAGACATCTATAGTAACCCAGACCCCAAACCAGACATCTATAATAATCCAGACATCTATAATAACCCAGACCCCAAACCAGACATCTATAATAATCCAGACCCCAAACCAGACATCTATAATAATCCAGACCCCAAACCAGACATCTATAATAATCCAGACCCCAAACCAGACATCTATAATAATCCAGACCCCAAACCAGACATCTATAATAACCCAGACCCCAAACCAGACGTCTATAATAATCCAGACCCCAAACCAGACGTCTATAATAATCCAGACCCCAAACCAGACATCTGTACTAAAACCCAGACCCCAAACCAGACATCTATACTAAAACCCAGACCCCAAACCAGACATCTATACTAAAACCCAGACCCCAAACCAGACATCTATACTAAAACCCAGACCCCAAACCAGACATCTATACTAAAACCCAGACCCCAAACCAGACATTTATAATAACCAAGACCCCAAACCAGACGTCTATAATAATCCAGACCCCAAACCAGACGTCTATAATAATCCAGACCCCAAACCAGACATCTATACTAAAACCCAGACCCCAAACCAGACATTTATAATAACCAAGACCCCAAACCAGACATCTATACTAACCCAGACCCCAAACTAGACATCTATAATAATCCAGACCCTAAACCAGACATCTATACTAAAACCCAGACCCCAAACCAGACATCTATACTAAAACCAGACCCCAAACCAGACATCTATACTAAAACCCAGACCCCAAACCAGACATCTATACTAAAACCAGACCCCAAACCAGACATCTATACTAAAACCCAGACCCCAAACCAGACATCTATACTAAAACCCAGACCCCAAACCAGACATCTATACTAAAACCCAGACCCCAAACCAGACATCTATAATAACCAAGACCCCAAACCAGACATATATAATACACCAGACCCCAAACCAGACATCTATAATACACCAGACCCCAAACTAGACATCTATTATAACCCAGACCCCAAACTAGACATCTATAATAACCCAGACCCCAAACCAGACATCTATAATAACCCAGACCCCAAACCAGACATCTCTAATAACCCAGACCCCAAACCAGACATCTATAATAACCCAGACCCCAAACCAGACATCTATAATAATCCAGACCCCAAACCAGACATCTATAATAACCCAGACCCCAAACCAGACACCTATAATAACCCAGACATCTATAATAAACCCAGACCCAAAACCAAACATCTATAATAACCCAGACCCCAAACCAAACATCTACAATAACCCAGACCCCAAACCAGACATTTATAATAACCCAGACCCCAAACTAGACATCTCTAATAACCCAGACCCCAAACTAGACATCTATAATAACCCAGACCCCAAACCAGACATCTATAATAATTCAGACCTTCCCCCAGACAAGACTCCAGGCAGACCCCAAACCAGGCCCATAAACTAGAACTCAAAATCAACTCAGACCCCTAAACCAGAAACATTATTTAAGCTAAATCTCAGACCAAACATAAATAATGTTGACAGCCCAAATTTTTGCACTCTCATTGTCCAGATAAAAAGAAATTGGCTGTAAATTAAGATTTTGATTCATGACAGTCCATAAAGTTGGAGCATCTCTTTACATTTACAGGAGGATCCAAAAGTTTTTTCCACCTCCATAAATTAACTTACACTCCAATCTAAAACTAAATGAAACCAGACTCTAAAACCAAATCCCTAAAAGCCCCAAATGAATCCAAGCACCAGACCAGACCCCATAATCAGACCCTGCAATGATCAGGCCTCGGTCTGTTTCTCACCTCATCCGTGTCATCGGGGAAGTACACTTTGTGGAATATTTGGGTGGTTTTGTGTTGAATGGCCTCCACTTCCACCAAATGTGGTGGATACTTCCTGGATCCGTTCCTAAAAGTGGGAGACACAGGTCAGAGGTCAAGAAGAAGATGTCCTCATGTAATACTTATCACAACTGAGGCTTCGCTACAATTACATCCAGTATAAACAATTATTAACAAAACTGAACTCCAAACTGACCCGTGTTCCCTGCACTGATACATTGTAAAGGAAGAATTTTTGTTTATCATTATCTGGACTGGATACAAGTAAAATTCCCGGCTGTGAGAAACCTGGTATTTAGTTTCTGAAGGTAAATGAGTTTCATTCACTGACAAGAGGCAAAGTTCTTGAAAATGTTAACAAAATATGAAAATTAACAAGTCAGGGAACTTTTAAGTGATTGAATTTTGATATAAAACAGACCCCCCCCCCCATAACTACCATATATACTCGAGTATAAGCCTAGTTTTTCAGCACAAAAAAATGTGCTGAACCCCCAAACTCGGCTTATACTCGAGTAAAAAAAATATAGGCTTTACCAGGTTTTTGTGGTAAAATTAGGAGCCTCGGCTTATACTTGGGTCGGCTTATACTCGAGTATATACGGTATATAAAATGAACTTAAACTTTGCAAATACTTTGTTTAACCCCTGATCCTGAAATATATCATAATTTATACTCCAGTCACACCCAGAGCTGCATTAAAGGGGTTTTCCCATGAAGACAAGTTATACCCTATCCATGGGATAGGGCCTAACTTGCTGATTAGAGGGGGTCTCAGCGCTAAGACCCCCGCATATCGTGAAAACAAGGGGTCCTAACGTGGATAGGGCCTAACTTGTCTTCGTAGGAAAACCTGTTTAAGAACTTATAGGAAATCTACCACCAGGATGAAGGATTGTAAACCAAGCACAGTGACATTCTGATGTGTGCCCCCTCTAGCAGGATTCGCTCTTATTTTAGCTTCTTTTGTCCTGGTTTTTACAAAAAAAGCTTTAAAAAATTATACAAACTAGTCTGAGGGGCTTCAGGCTCTATAGACGTCAATGGAGCCTGGAGCCCTTCAGGCTCATTTGAATACATTTTAAGGCCTTTTTTTCAATAAAAAAAGGGCAGGAGAAGCTAAAATGAGAGCAGGCAATGGCAGAGGGGGCACACACCAGCATGTAAGTGTGCTTGGTTTATCATCCTTCATCCTGGTGGCAGTTTTCTATTAAAGGAAATCTACCATCAAACTCCATCATGATAAACCAGGGACACTTACTCACTGATCCAGGCACCGGGACTGTGGTAATCTTCTCATATTTGTTATCCATTGGCTCCTTCCTTCTAAGATCAACTTTTAAAATTATGCTTATTAGCCAGAAGGGTACAAAAGGGGGGTGGGTTGTTACCAGGGCCCCTCTGTGTTGTAGCTTCAAAAGCTGTACTTCACACAGAACATGTGTGGAGGAACAGCTCTACTCTCTATGAGTAAGTGGTTGATCATGATGGATTTGGATCAGACACTGGATCAGAACATTGTGCACTTACCTGAGAGCTCTCTGCAGTCGGTGCATACAGTCTGCCGCCAGGACGTGCTGCTTCCGGGACTGGATGAACCTCTGTACATGAGGTAGTAGGATATTGCTGGGTGGAAAGAGGCCGGTGGCCAGCCATAGCAGCTCCCAGCCCTTCTCTTCACTATACCTGTGACAACAAGTTCAGTATTAAAGGGGTTGTCCAGCTTGTAAAACCCATTGTCATATGGGGCTCATCTATTGCCCAGACTGGAGGACCCAGTTTAAACCAGCAGCACATTGATTCCTATAGGCACCATGCAATTCCTTATTTCTCCTGTAGGAGTGCTGCCGAGATGCTAAACACTTGTTATTAGGTCCTTCTTTAGATTGTGAGTGATCATTACTGGTTCTGATAGCAGATAAACCCCTATGATAAGATTAGTTTAAGGTCTACCCTGAAGGCAAGGACATTCCTGGTGAAGAGGGACACTTACTTGATGTGGTTGTCCGTCAGCTGCTTGAGAACCTGACAGTAGATCTCGTCCTTCAAGGGTTCGGCTTTTAAGGCACCTTCAAAGATTTGATCTGTCAGCTCGTTGACGGAGCGCATGCGCTTGGACGGGTAGTCGCCCATATACTTCAGCATTGGTGCACAGGACACGTCAAGGAATATCAGTGCAGTATAATAGTATATAGCGATAACACAGGGAGGTCATGGGGTCATGTCATTGATTTTGTACTGTGGATGACCCCTGAACTCCTCCCAGAGGAACCCTAACACCTGAATGGACTTCCACCCAAATACTCTCAAGGAAACGTACATAGTTAGACAAAACTGCAGTCTTAGGTATCATCCCCGGATAGATTAGTAATTATACTACTGTGTTGATAGTAGCAGCAGGACTGTGAAATATGAGTTTTTGTTCTTGGATTCGAGTTTCTCCATGTCCACCCACTGCCATGCTAGGTGCAGCCCTTGTTAGGTATTGGCCATGGAACTATATGTGATTATATTTCAGTATGTTGTTAGTAGCAGCAGGACTGTGAAATAAGGATTTATATTCCAGGATTTGTAGCTTTTCCCAGTGTACCACAGATCCTTTGCCTTAAGTGATAGATCTTATATTAAACCAGAATCCTGACACAGATTTTACTCGCAGCAGAGAGGAGGGACTTTGAAGCAGCTCAATGAAGAGAGAACAGAGCACAGCAGTGTGAGAACATGTCCCCAGTATACTTTGAAAGGCTACAATCCTGTGATATAAATCTATATTTCACTGTTCTTCTTCTACTAACAACATACATAAAAGCTGGATTACACTTCTCTCCAGGGACACTAACTAAAACTTTTTTTTTTAGAAAACACAGAGCACAGCAGTGTAAGGACACACCCCTTATATACTCGAGAAAGTTACAATCCTGGAATCTAATTTTATATTTTACAGTCCTGCTGCTACTAACAACATATGCAAAAATCTGTTTACACATCTCTCCAGGGACAATACATAACACTGGCTGCAAAGAGCACAGAGCACAGAGTACTGCAGTGTGAGGGCACTCCCCTCAGTGCACTTAGAAAAGCTACATGGAATATAAATCCATTTTCACAGTCCTGGTCCTACTAAACACACACATAAAGGTCTGATCATACACCTCTCCAGGGATAATAGCTAACGCTGGCTGCAGAGACCACAGAGTACAGCAGGGCATACCCCTAGTGCAATAGAAGAATCTACATTCCTGGAATTTTATTCTATATCTCACAGTCCTGCAGCTACTAACAATATATGCAAAAGTATCTTTACACATCTCCCCAGGGACAATACCTAACAAAGAGCTGCAGGCTGCAAAGAGCATAGAGCACAACAGTGTGAGGACATGTCCCCGGTTCACTAGGGGAAGCTACAATCCTGGAATATTAACAGCCCTGCTGCTACTAACACAACCCCAAGTGCACTTGAAGCTGCAATTCTGGAATACAAATCCACATTTCACAGTTCTGTTTCTACTAACAACACACACAAAAGTATGATTACACATCTCTCCTGCCTGCAGAAAGCACAGATCAAACCAGTGTGAGGAAACACCCTCAGTGCACTTGGAGAAGCACAGAGTACAGCAGTGTGAGAAGCTACAATCCTGGAATAAACTTTTCAAAGTACTGCTGCTATTAAAAACACACATCTGATTATACATCCCTCCAGGGACATTACCTAACACTGGCTGCAGAGAGCACAGAGTACAGCAGTGTGATGAAACACCCTAAGTGCAGGAGGAGAATCTACAATCCTGAAATATTAATCTATATCTCACAGTCCTGCAGCTACTAACAGCATACACAAAGGTCTGATTACACATCTCTCCCGGGGCAATGCTGCCTGCAGTCTCTATGGTTGCACCAGCTTACAATCAATGTAATCCATTACAGCGTGAGTGTATGGAAGGATATCGATGAAGGCCATGCAGGCTTCCTGGGACAGCTCGTCGCTCATTAACACCTTCCTCAGGAGGGCCTGTTTGATGGGCTCCCGGGTGTAGCACCACAGCCGGTCCTTCCCTCGGTTCTTGGTGATCATGACGCGGCTCAGGGTGTGCTTAGGTGGTGGTCTGAGGAGCAAGAACATAATCTCATGAATGTGTAATTATCTATTGGTTAGGACTCTCCATGATTGCTGGGCTATGTAGTCAGTGATAGATTGCTCCTGTCTGGCAGCAGAAGAACATGGAGGAGGTGATTGGGTCATGATGTGCCGGACACTGTTATGGGGGTGATAGGGTTGGCACTGAGATGTGGGCAATGCATGACATTGGGGAGGGAGCTGGGGAAATGCCCCACGTGTATCACCACCACAAAGTAGCTTCCTCAGGGGGAACCACAAATGTGCTGACAACAAACTCAGCACTGCTACATCTGTACACAGACATAATGTACTGAGGTTCCTGACCTGAAGTAATCGTAGGAGAATTCCTCCAGCGTGTACGGCTTCGTCTTCTCCTCTTGCTCCATTGTAGTCATCTGGACTGTCCGCACTACGTCCTGGCGCTGATCCGGGGTCATCGTCACCAGGGTCTGGACAAAGTGGAAAATAGTATTAATGACCAGGTACCATCTATTTATACTGCTCTGTGTGTATAGTTTTAGGTCGCAGTCACTAGAATGCTCATATGGCTGACAATTATCTCGTCCTAGTCCTCTCCCCCCACCAACCCCCCCCCCCCCAAAGGGGGAAGGGGGAGAAGCCACTTTTTGGCAGTGGCTGAACTACCTAAGAGTAAAAGGATTAGGCTAAAATCTTCAAACATTAAATGCTCAAATGATTTCGAGATGCCTCTGCAGAAGTGACCCAGTCTATACAGCAAAGCTGTAAGCATGAGGCTCTGCCTTTCTCACACCCTCTAGTGGCCAGTGTGAGAACGCGGATAAATTGTTGTATTGGAGGCCCAGTTGGATGGTAGCCTATGGTAAGAACCTACCACAATCTCCGAGGACGGTTTGGTGACGGTCGGCATGACGTACACAATCTCGGTTGGAAAGTCTCCTTTCTGCTTTGTCCTCTCGTTATAGCCGTGGGCCCAGCCAGAATTCATGATAGACTCCCCCGTGTCCTGGTCCAGGATAATCAGATCCCCCTTCAAAAAACTAAGGAATCCTGAATCTTCTCCGGCTACAAAAGTGAAAAAAACAATAAATGGAAACTAAAAAGAATGGAGCCGAAAATTGCTTAAAGACCCCATCTCCTCCACGAACCACCCCATCTCCTCCACGAACCACCCCATCTCCTCCTCCATGAACCACCCCATCGCCTCCTCCATGAACCACCCCATCGCCTCCTCCATGAACCACCCCATCGCCTCCTCCATGAACCACCCCATCGCCTCCTCCATGAACCACCCCATCGCCTCCTCCATGAACCACCCCATCGCCTCCTCCATGAACCACCCCATCGCCTCCTCCATGAACCACCCCATCTCCTCCAGGAACCACCCCATCTCCTCCATGAACCACCCCATCACCTCCTCCATGAACCACCCCATCGCCTCCTCCATGAACCACCCCATCGCCTCCTCCATGAACCACCCCATCGCCTCCTCCATGAACCACCCCATCTCTTCTATGAACCACCCCATCTGTTCCATGAACCACCCCATCTCCTCCTCCATGAACCACCCCATCTCTTCCATGAACCACCCCATCTCCTCCTTCATGAACCACCCCATCTCCTCCTCCATGAACCACCCCATCGCTTCCTCCATGAACCACCCCATCTCCTCCTTCATGAACCATCCCATCTCCTCCTCCATGAACCACCACATCTCCTCCATGAACCACCCCATCTCCTCCATGAACCACCCCATCTCCTCCATGAACCACCACATCTCTTCCATGAACCACCCCATCTGCTCCATGAACCACCCCTCCTCCTCCATGAACCACCCCATCTCCTCCTCCATGAACCACCCCATCTGCTCCACGAACCACCCCTCCTCCTCCATGAACCACCCCATCTCCTCCTCCATGAACCACCCCATCTCCTCCATGAACCACCCCATCTCCTCCACCAACCACCCCATATGCTCCACGAACCACCCCATATGCTCCACGAACCACCCTCCTCCTCCATGAACCACCCCATCGCCTCCTCCATGAACCACCCCATCTCCTCCTCCATGAACCACCCCATCTCCTCCTCCATGAACCACCCCATCTCCTCCTCCATGAACCACCCCATCTCCTCCTCCATGAACCACCCCATCTCCTCCTCCATGAACCACCCCATCTGCTCCACGAACCACCCCATATGCTCCACGAACCACCCCATATGCTCCACGAACCACCCCATATGCTCCACGAACCATCCCTCCTCCTCCATGAACCACCCCATCGCCTCCTCCATGAACCACCCCATCTCCTCCTCCATGAACCACCCCATCTCCTCCATGAACCACCCCATCTGCTCCACGAACCACCCCATATGCTCCATGAACCACCCCTCCTCCTCCATGAACCACCCCATCTCCTCCATGAACCACCCCATATGCTCCACGAACCACCACATATGCTCCACGAACCACCACATATGCTCCACGAACCACCACATCTTCTCCTCCATGAACCACCACATCTCTTCCATGAACCACCCCATTTCCTCCTCCATGAACCACCCCATCTCCTCCATGAACCACCCCATCTCCTCCATGAACCACCCCATCTGCTCCACGAACAACCCCATATGCTCCACGAACCACCCCATCTCCCCCATGAACCATTTTAGTCCTGGGGGTCTGGAGGTTTCCCCATGTCTGCTTAGGCTATGAACAACTTAAAGTAGATTTCATAGATACAGATATTGATAACCAACTGATAATGTGCCCCTTCCCCCCACTTATAATGATTTCTGTACCCCCTCTTAGAAACCTAAACCATTGTAGCATCTTATGTATGGAGAGAAACCCTAGGATCCAGTCTTACCAGGGTTTGGATTGTCCTGTAGAGCCACCACAAACTTAGATCTTTTCCTCAGTCCTTCCAGGAAGGTCACCACAAGTTCTCGGATATCTTCTGCATTGTTGGAAGTGAAGGTGTACTCATCTCCTTTAATGGTGGCCAAGGTGAAGCTCTGTCCTTGCAGCTTACCACCTCTTTAAGAAATCGCAACAACACAGGGGAAACAGAGAACATGTTAGGACTTTATCCAAAGGAATAGAGAAAGCCTGTGAGTCCTGCTTCTCCCACCCACTCATGGAGAAAGCCTGTGAGTCCTGCTTCCTCTACCCACTCATAGAGAAAGCCTGTGAGTCCTGCTCCACCCACTCATAGAGAAAGCCTGTAAATCCTGCTTCTCCCACCCACTCATAGATAAAGCCTGTGAGTCCTGCTCCCTCTACCCACTCATAGAGAAAGCCTGTGAGTCCTGCTACATCCACCCACTCATAGAGAAAGCCTGTGAGTCCTGCTTCCCTCATTCACTCATAGAGAAAGCCCTTGAGTCCAGTCCCCCCCCCCACTCATAGAGAAAGCCTGTGAGTCCTGCTCGCTCCACCCACTCATAGCGAAAGTCTGTGAGTCCTGCTCGCTCCACCCACTCATAGAGAAAGCCTGTGAGTCCTGCTCGCTCCACCCACTCATAGAGAAAGCCTGTGAGTCCTGCTTCCCTCATTCACTCATAGAGAAAGCCTGTGAGTCCAGTCCCCCCCCCCACTCATAGAGAAAGCCTGTGAGTCCATGCAGGGGTTGAACAGCGTTGCGTTGGTAATGATTGTGTCTACGGAAAATTACCCACAGATAGAAACAGTCATTTTTATCACCGATTTTCCTTTTTCTCTCTGCACTCACCTGCTGCTGGACACGGCTGTGATCTCTGGGAAGGACAGCTCCAGGAGAACCTGCTCCTGCTCATCTACAAAGTAGACGCCCGTCCAGTTCACTGCCACAATCACATCGTTTTTAGGAAGGCTGGGTCCTAAAAATCATATAAGACATGCAGCAAATAGGTAAATACATACAATAATACATAATCTGTACCAGATCCCATACTGCATGCACAATGTATAGCACTAATATCCTCCTGCACCCCCCTTAGTTAGGTCCCTGCAAAAGGACACATTGGGGCTCATTTACTAAGGGTCGCGGATTGCACTTTCACCAGACTTTGGACCTTTTTCGGGATTTGCACGGCTTTGACAGGTATTTAACAGGTCTGTGCTGGGACTGTGTCGCACACAATCGTTTTCTGACGCAGCTGCACTGCTTTCAGGCGACACAAATTAGGGGCGTACCGTCGGACGATCCAACTGATTCGGACTGAGCGCGGGATTTAACTTTTAAATTGTGTCACAAGCCAAGCACTTACATGCACCAGGAAGAAGAAGGTGAACTCTGTCAGACCTGAGCGGGGAAGCGACACATGCAGGATATGGGGCGCACCATCTCAGTGAATAGCGGCACAGTGCATTATCGTTGGACAATGCACTTTCGGGGAACTCACTGGACCAAGTGAGTAAATGGGTCCCAATGTAGCAAATGATCAGTTCAGGAGAGATTTTACCAATGTGTTCAGTTTATAGAGGATTATCCAGACTAGATACAATTGTACCAAATCCTCAGCTGTGAGAAGTATTAGGCTTATAAATGTAACTAGTCTCTGGTTATACAATTTTTTTTTTTATTTAAGTAAACTGAAAATAAACAGATACGCTGAAATTCTGCGTCTCCACACTGCTTTGCTCTTAATTATCTGCACTGACCTGCTCCAAAGTCTCTGCCCATCTGCTAAGTTACTTCTTTTACTTAGAGAGGAGTAGATTTAAAGCAGCTCAATGCACAGGGCAAAGAGCACAGCAGGGTGAGGACCCCCCCCAACCAGGGCAATAGGAGAAGTTACAATCCAGGAACATAAATCCACGGTCCTGTTGCTACTAACAACATACACAATGGTATGATTACACATCTCTCTGTGCGGACAATGCATAACACAGGCTGCAGAGAGCTCGGAGCACAGCAGTGTGAGGACACATCCCCAGTGCGCAAGTGGAAGCTACAATCCTGGAAAATAAATGCACAGTCCTGCTGTTACTAACAAAATATACAATTGTATGATTCCACATCTCTTCAAGAACAATAGATAACACTAGCTGAAGAGAGCACAGCAGTGTGAGTACACCCCCAAGTGCAACATACACAAAAATATAATTGCAGATCTCTCTATGACCCATTCCTAACACTGGCTGCATTCAACATGGTCACACCTGCGGACAGATAACCTTTTACATAACAGTAGAAGATGGTTGCCACCACTAGGGGGAACTGAAGAGCAAAATGCATACAGTGCTATTATTATAGTCAAGTTTGCACAGTACACATTCGGCTCCTGAGCTCCCCCTAGTGGTCGAATAGAAGACTGAAGTGTAAGCCTAGGTCCTAGGACATCAGGTTTTCTGGTAACCCATTTACTTTACCTGAGAATTTAAAGGCCTCATAGAATCTAGAAAACAGCAAAGGCCACTTAAACCGTGCAAAGTCCACCACGTTCTCTTTAACCTTCTGTGCATCTGATCTTCTCTGGGCGTATATACCCTGCAGGGGCAAAACACATACATGCATTCATGGACTTTGAGCTTTATAAATGGGGTCAGTCTTCTTAATGGTGGGGAATAGTTTGAGAAGAATTTGCAAAAATTGGAGTTATCCTTTAATTAATAGGGGCTAATTAGTGACCAATATAGACACACACATTTACATACCAGCAGGGGGCGTCTTACCTTCTTGTGTGCAGCAATGATGTATTGGGCCCATTTCTCCACATTTTTGGATGGTGTGATCTCGCGGTCGGGGATGTAAGAGGTGATCAGGTTTAATAATCTTTCCATTATCATCTCTGAACCGTAATCGACATAGTACTGCTGAGACGCCAGCTCGGCTAGGTCTTCCTCCTGGGAGCAGGACAAGGATCCATCAGGACGGGTTTAAAATGGGAAGTCTCATGTGAGCAATACTTCAATTTAAAGGGATAATCCACTAAAGAAACTGCATAAACATTGGTCCTTAGCATTATAATCACTTTTAAAAAGATTTTTTTGTGCAAAACTGTGGACATGTTGAAATGTGATTATATGCATTGCCACAGAAAAGCACCCTATACATCACTTATGGGGATTCCTGGCCACTATAGTTAACTATATATATATATTCATATACATCTAGACAGATAAGATGTGGTTCTACTCAATGCCATTATTGTCAAGCTGAAAGTAATGGTTGTGAAACTGTGCACATGCTGAAATGTGATATTATGCACTGCCACAGTAGAGCGCTCATGATATCACTTATGGGTATTCTTCACGACTTAAGTTATCATACAGCTATATCAACGAGCCAACGAATATAACTATATATATCTTCATACAAATCAAGACAGATAAGATGTGGATCCACACAATGCTCTTATGGTAAGGCTGAAAGTAATGGTTGTGGAACTGTGGACATGCTGAAATGTGATATTATGCACTGCTACAGTAAAGTACTTTTGATATCACTTATGGGTATTCCTGGCCACTATAGTTGTCACACAGCTTTATCACCGAACCAATAACTATATATGTATTTAACCATAAGATGTAGATCCACACAATACTCTTATTGTAAGGCTGAAAATTATGGTTGTGGAACTGTGGACAAGCTGAAATGTGATATTATGCACTGCCACAGTAAAGCACTTTTGATATCACTTATGGGTTTTCCTGGCCACTATAGTTATCACACAGCTATATCACCGAACCAATAACTATATATGTATATAACCATAAGATGTGGATCCACACAATGCTCTTATGGTACAGCTGAAGGTAATGGACAGGCAGTGTTATCATAGGAACATTCTTCATGTTTAATAAATAAAAATGAACTATGAATATAGCTAGACGTACAGCGACTGACCCCACAAGTGGTGTAGGGGGATGGGGCTCACCTTGTCACACCGATACTCCCCAAACTTGACCCCCCGGACAATTTGTTGATAAATGAGATTGGTGGCCACGTTGTCTTCTGCAGGATTGTGCCAGGGGGTGAAGATTTCCTTCCTAAAAAAGAGTCTCCAGGGAGCGTTCCTCTCCTGCGCTCCCTGCTCCTTGGCGTATTGTTCACATTGCGAAACGGCGTCCATCACATGGTCATTACCGCTGCCTAATGAGGACACCTAATGGACAGAGGAGGTAACGCATGTGGGGTTACCATAGCAGGAGGTTCTATGCAGCTTACGGGATGTGGGGAAAAAATAAACAAAGGCGATATTATAAGGTATTGTTATGTACTTGGCAGTACTTTTTGGTCCTTGTATGGCACTCATTTCTGGCAATATGGTATTGTTATATAGCCATGTACAGGGAGATTATACTATATATATAGTACTATTATTCTTGGACTATTTGGCTGTATTATCCTACCATTGAGCCCTGAGATATAGCACCGTTTAGCAGTATTATTTTAGGTTTGCATTATTTGGCGGTATTATTTAGTCACCGTATGGCACTATTATTTGACGCCTATTATAGGAAATGTGTAAAAGTATCTGAGCACTTATGTACAAATTCAATTTTATTACTAAACAGTATAGCACTGTTATCCTTGCGCTGTATGGCGGTATTATTTTATTATTGTATAATATTATTTGGCAATGTATGTTGTTTTTCTAGTCATAGTGTAAACGTTTGTGAGCACTGTATTTAAGCATTACATATATGAATTGTATGCTATTACTGTACTGTATTGTTGTACTACATATAGCAGCATTATTATTATTATATATTATAATATAAACCTATATTTAGTGTCACTTTTTATAGAAACAGACACCTTACTTCAGGCTGGAGTACAGATGATAAGTAACACAGCATCTATTACCTTATCAAACAGAGCTATGTATAAGGAGAAGCCGAATCTGTCCTTCAGGTTGACCTTGTCGGCCAGCGAGTTGCACAGTTCCATGGCTGTGGTGGCCGAATCTGTGAGAAGGGTCTTAGTTGTCCCGTCCATGAACGTCACGGGAAGCATAATCGGCTTCTTGGATTTGGTGGCCTGTGGAGAACAATGGCAATCATCATAGGTAAATGGAAACTATCCGGCGTGGTGCTGTGTAACCCCCCTAAAAACCAACCCAATAATCTCCTGTGAGCGAACCTGAAGCTCCAGCCAACTTGGGGGCTGCGTCCTGGTGCCATTGCCGAACGTCCTTCTCAGCCGCTCTTCACAGTACGGAGCGTAACCTGGGGGGCCCCCACTTATAAAGTTTCTCAGATACTGAAATAAAGACATAAAAGGATACAATATAACCATTACCTATAGAGGTACAGTCCAGTTCTATGGCATATGGGCTACAGACGCACCCCTGGAGATGCTATAGGAACCCGAGCAGAGAACCCGAGGAGTCCTGCATTGTACTATAGGAATAAGCATGACCAATTTTATGGGGGAATTATAAAAAAAAATTTCTGAAGGATCAGTTACTCCCTCAGGGTCAGTTGCTCTGGAGGAACTGGGATCATGGATCTGATGGGACCCTGTGTCATGCAGTCTCAGTACCAGCTTTTGGACTGTACTTTTAGTCGGGTGGTTAAGCGTAGTAGCCTAATATTGGTTCTGGGCACCCACACCCTAATAAGAAGAGCCATCCAAAGTGCCAATATACACAGGGTGCGGCCATTAAAGTTCCTATTTACTTATAAACTGGCCAAAAAATTATAATGTTATAATGTGTTAATATATGCTGTGTCCTATTGAATGTACTGAGAGATTGGGGCTGCATGAGAAACCCTTCTTACTTGTTAATACTTTGGAAGCTTCTAGAATTTGGAAGAGCATTAGTTATAAATAAAGTAGCTTACCTGAAAAATTGTCTAGGTTATTGAATTAGGAAATTGTAAAATGCCATTAAGAAGCCAGCATGGTGGCTTTGTGGTTAGCATTACAGCCTTGCAGCGCTGGGGACCTAGGTTCAAGTCCCAGGGTCAACATATGCAAAGGACTCCTTTATTTATATAGCGCACACAGATTATGCGGCGCTGCACAGAGTTTGCCAGATCAGTCCCTGTCCCCAATGGGGCCCACAATCTAATCAACCTACCAGTATGTTTTGGAGTGTGGGAGGAAACTGGAGAACCCAGAGGAAACCCACACAAACTCTTTCCGCAGGTTCTGTAGATTGGTGGAGATCCTAATGACCCAGACCTGAGTTCTGGAGGACCTGTTCATTCCTGATCCTATCCCTCTGCCTACCATTGTGGCAGCTGTGGTTCCATTTGGGTCATCAGACTAATACTTAGAGTTCCTCTGCGTTGGCGCTGCTGGGAATTTGAAGACTCAAGTTTGAGTAGAGGTGAATGCTATGGTCACTTTGTGATCAGGCTACACTGTAGGGGAAAAGTCCAAGAGTCTCCCACTGACCTTAACAAACTTTTCAGAAGGGGCGAAGCATCCCACACACAGGGACATCAGGATCCAGCCTCGGGCATGGCTGCTCTTGGACGGGTTCTGGGTGAGCTGTTTGGAGATTTGGCAGTAGATTTCATCCCTGCAGGAAAAGATTAAGGTCTAAGGGTGAGTTTATTTTTAAGAATCTACTATCATCAGAATAAGGCACATTAAGGCCCGTTCCACACTTGCGAGTGCGATGAATGTGTAATTAGACTTTTGTGCACATTTTTAGTAGCAGCAGGACTGTGAATTAAGTATTTATATTCCAGGAGTACTAGGGGGAGGGTCCTCACACCGCTGTGCTCTGTGAAGGCAATGTTAGGTATTTTCCCTGGTGACATGCAGGGCCGGATTATAGGCGGGGCTCCCGGGGCTCGAGCCCCGGGGCCCCCACCATCTTGCCCCCCCAGGGGGCCTCCACCAGATCGCGTCCCCCGGTCCGACTCCTCAGCCGCCGCCTCCCTTAGTCGTCCGCCCTCGGCACACGTCACCACCTCCACACATATCCCCTTGCATGGCCTGCCCGCCCACCTGTCCGCCCCCCGGCACAAGTTACCGCCTCCCCACCCTTCAGCTGCATGGCCGAGCCATCCGCCCCCTGCCCGCCCATCCCGCAGCCTTACCCTGCATCCCCCGCCACCACCCCCCCTCCTGCCCGAACAGGCAGCCATCCTCCGCAACTCCCACTCCTCCCCGCCGGAACATTCAGCCGTCCTCCGCTCCCCGCGCAAAAGCCGGAACATTCAGCCGTCCTCCGCTCCCCGCGCCCCCCCCCCCTGCCGGAACATTCAGCCGTCCTCCGCTCCCCGCGCAAAAGCCGGAACATTCAGCTGTCCTCCGCTCCCCGCGCCCCCCCCCCCTGCCGGAACATTCAGCCGTCCTCCGCTCAACGCCCCCCCCCCTCGCCGGAGCATTCAGCCGTCCTCCGTCCCATCCCCCCCCCCCCGCCGGAACATTCAGTCTCCCATCCCCGCGCGCCGCCCCCCGGGACCAAGCAGTCATCCTCCGCATCCCCCACTCCTCCCCGCCGGAACATTCAGCTGTCCTCCGCTCCCCGCGCCCCCCCCCCCCCGCCGGAACATTCAGCTGTCCTCCGCTCCCCGCGCCCCCCCCCCCCCCCCGCCGGAACATTCAGCTGTCCTCCGCTCCCCGCGCAAAAGCCGGAACATTCAGCCGTCCTCCGCTCCCCGCGCCCCCCCCCCCCCCGCCGGAACATTCAGCCGTCCTCCGCTCCCCGCGCAAAAGCCGGAACATTCAGCCGTCCTCCGCTCCCCGCGCCCCCCCCCCCCCCCCCGCCGGAACATTCAGCCGTCCTCCGCTCCCCGCGCAAAAGCCGGAACATTCAGCCGTCCTCCGCTCCCCGCGCCCCCCCCCTGCCGGAACATTCAGCCGTCCTCCGCTCCCCGCGCAAAAGCCGGAACATTCAGCTGTCCTCCGCTCCCCGCGCCCCCCCCCCCCCCTGCCGGAACATTCAGCCGTCCTCCGCTCAACGCCCCCCCCCCCCTCGCCGGAGCATTCAGCCGTCCTCCGTCCCATCCCCCCCCCCCCCCCCCCCGCCGGAACATTCAGTCTCCCATCCCCGCGCGCCGCCCCCCGGGACCAAGCAGTCATCCTCCGCATCCCCCACTCCTCCCCGCCGGAACATTCAGCTGTCCTCCGCTCCCCGCGCCCCCCCCCCCCGCCGGAACATTCAGCTGTCCTCCGCTCCCCGCGCCCCCCCCCCCCGCCGGAACATTCAGCTGTCCTCCGCTCCCGGCGCCCCCCCCCCCCTGCCGGAACATTCAGCCGTCCTCCGCTCAACGCCCCCCGCCGGAGCATTCAGCCGTCCTCCGTCCCCCCCTCCGCCGGAACATTCAGCCGTCCTCCGCTCAATACCTCCCATCCCCGCGCCCCCCCCCCCCCGGGACCATACCAACCCCCCGTGGAACATGCAGTTGACAACTGTCCGCCCCGGAGCAAGAAGCCGTCCTCCGTTCCCCCCGAACACCCTCCTGACGGGACAGCCGAACACCCTAAAAGGGTAAGTATACATTACATATTTATTTAAATGTGTGTATATATGATGTATATTGTGTGTATATATGTATATACTGTGTATATATGTATATACTGTGTATATGTGTATATATGTATATACTGTGTATATGTGTATATATGTATATACTGTGTATATGTGTATATATGTATATACTGTGTATATGTGTATATATGTATATACTGTGTATATAACGTGTATATATGTATATACTGTGTATATAACGTTTAAAAATGCATCTACTGTGTATATAAAGTGTATATATGTATATACTGTGTATATATGCATCTACTGTCTATATATTTATATACTGTGTATATATGATTCTACTGTGTATATAAAGTGTATATTTGTATATACTGTGTATATATGCATCTACTGTCTATATGTGTATATACTGTGTATAGATGAATATACTGTATTTATACACGCATATATTTGTATAAGCATATATATGTGCACATTTAAATATATGCTTATATATATGTATATATGATGTATGTTTATATGCTGTGTATATGGTATGTATGTATATGTTCTATATACTGAACGTGTGTGTGTATTTCCCGTATGTGTGTGAAAATGCTGTATATACTGAATGTGTCTGTATTTGCTGTATGTGTATATATATATATAATGTGTATGCCGTATGTGTGATGTATATATACTGTATGTGTGTATATACTTTATGAGTTTGTGTATACTCTGTGTATTAGTGTATAAATGTATATGGGTACATAAATGTGTGTGTATACTTGTATATATATGGGTGCAAGCATACGAGTGTAGAAATTTATGTGTGTATATAAAGGTGTGAATATATCAGTGTATAAATGTGTGTAATTGTATAAACTGCGGGACTGCATGTCTGTGTTACTGGGGGTGAGGCGGCTGTATGTAGCTGTGTTACTGGGGGTGAGGAGGCTGTGTGTAGCTGTGTTACTGGGGGTGAGGCGGCTGTATGTAGCTGTGTTACTGGGGGCGAGGCGGCTGTATGTAGCTGTGTTACTGGCGGTGAGGCGGCTGTATGTAGCTGTGTTACTGGGGGCGATGCGGCTGTATGTAGCTGTGTTACTGGGGGCGATGCGGCTGTATGTAGCTGTGTTACTGGGGGAGAGGCGGCTGTATGTAGCGGTGTTACTGGGGGCGTGGCGGCTGTATGTAGCGGTGTTACTGGGGGCGAGGCGGCTGTATGTAGCTGTGTTACTAGGGATGAGACTGCTGTATGTAGCTGTGTTACTGGGGGCGAGGCGGCTGTATGTAGCTGTGTTACTGGAGGTGAGGCGGCTGTATGTAGCTGTGTTACTGGGGGTGAGGCGGCTGTATGTAGCTGTGTTATTGGGGGCGAGGCGGCTGTATGTAGCTGTGTTACTGGGGGCGAGACAGCTGTATGTAGCTGTGTTACTGGAGATGATGCGGCTGTATGTAGCTGTGTTACTGGGGATGAGGCGGCTGTATGTAGCTGTGTTACTGGGGATGAGGCGGCTGTATGTAGCTGTGTTACTGGGGATGAGGCGGCTGTATGTAGCTGTGTTACTGGGGGTGAGGCGGCTGTATGTAGCTGTGTTACTGGGGGCGAGGCGGCTGTATGTAGCTGTGTTGCTGGAGGTGAGGCGGCTGTATGTAGCTGTGTTACTGGGGGTGAGGCGGCTGTATGTAGCTGTGTTACTGGGGATGAGGCGGCTGTATGTAGCTGTGTTACTGGGGATAAGGCGGCTGTATGTAGCTGTGTTACTAGGGATGAGGCGGCTGTATGTAGCTGTGTTACTGGGGGCGAGGCGGCTGTATGTAGCTGTGTTACTGGGGATGAGGCGGCTGTATGTAGCTGTGTTACTGGGGATGAGGCGGCTGTACGTAGCTGTGTTACTGGGGGCGAGGCGGCTGTATGTAGCTGTGTTACTGGGGATGAGGCGGCTGTACGTAGCTGTGTTACTGGGGATGAGGCGGCTGTATGTAGCGGTGTTACTGGGGCGAGGCGGCTGTATGTAGCTGTGTTACGGGGGACGAGGCGGCTGTATGTAGCTGTGTTACTGGGGATGAGGCGGCTGTATGTAGCTGTGTTACTGGGGGCGAGGCGGCTGTATGTAGCTGTGTTACTGGGGATGAGGCGGCTGTATGCAGCTGTGTTACTGGGGATGAGGTGGCTGTGTGTAGCTGTGTTACTGGGGATGAGGTGGCTGTGTGTAGCTGTGTTACTGGGAATGAGGCGGCTGTATGTAGCTGTGTTACTGGGAGCAAGGCGGCTGTATGTAACTGTGTTACTGGGGATGAGGCGGCTGTATGCAGCTGTGTTACTGGGGATGAGGTGGCTGTGTGTAGCTGTGTTACTGGGGATGAGGTGGCTGTGTGTAGCTGTGTTACTGGGAATGAGGCGGCTGTATGTAGCTGTGTTACTGGGAGCAAGGCGGCTGTATGTAGCTGTGTTACTGGGGATGAGGCGGCTGTATGCAGCTGTGTTACTGGGGATGAGGTGGCTGTGTGTAGCTGTGTTACTGGGGATGAGGTGGCTGTGTGTAGCTGTGTTACTGGGAATGAGGCGGCTGTATGTAGCTGTGTTACTGGGAGCAAGGCGGCTGTATGTAGCTGTGTTACTGGGGATGAGGCGGCTGTATGCAGCTGTGTTACTGGGGATGAGGTGGCTGTGTGTAGCTGTGTTACTGGGGATGAGGTGGCTGTGTGTAGCTGTGTTACTGGGAATGAGGCGGCTGTATGTAGCTGTGTTACTGGGAGCAAGGCGGCTGTATGTAGCTGTGTTACTGGGGATGAGGCGGCTGTATGTAGCTGTGTTACTGGGGATGAGGCGGCTGTATGCAGCTGTGTTACTGGGGATGAGGTGGCTGTGTGTAGCTGTGTTACTGGGGATGAGGTGGCTGTGTGTAGCTGTGTTACTGGGAATGAGGCGGCTGTATGTAGCTGTGTTACTGGGAGCAAGGCGGCTGTATGTAGCTGTGTTACTGGGGATGAGGCGGCTGTATGTAGCTGTGTTACTGGGGATGAGGCGGCTGTATGTAGCGGTGTTACTGGGGCGAGGCGGCTGTATGTAGCTGTGTTACTGGGGATGAGGCGGCTGTATGTAGTTGTGTTACTGGGGATGAGGCGGCTGTATGTAGCTGTGTTACTGGGGATGAGGTGGCTGTGTGTAGCTGTGTTACTGGGGATGAGGCGGCTGTATGTAGCTGTGTTACTGGGAGCGAGGCGGCTGTATGTAGCTGTGTTACTGGGGGTGAGGCGGCTGTATGTAGCTGTGTTACTGGGGATGAGGCGGCTGTATGTAGCTGTGTTACTGGGGATGAGGCGGCTGTATGTAGCTGTGTTACTGGGGATGAGGCGGCTGTGTGTAGCTGTGTTACTGGGGATGAGGCGGCTGTATGTAGCTGTGTTACTGGGGATGAGGCGGCTGTATGTAGCTGTGTTACTTGGGGTGAGGCGGCTGTATGTAGCGGAGTTACTGGGGACGAGGCGGCTGTATGTAGCTGTGTTACTAGGGGTGAGGCGGCTGTATGTAGCTGTGTTACTGGGGAAGAGGCGGCTGTATGTAGCGGTGTTACTGCGGGGATAGTGGATAGTGAGCAGGAGGACGTGTATGTACGCTGCACTCAGTGGGGGCCTCCACCAGATTTTGCGCCCAGGGGCCCCCACCAACCTTAATCCGGCCCTGGTGACATGTGTAATCATAGCACTGTGTATGTTGTTAGTAGCAACAGGACTGTGATCTATGGATTTATATCCCAGGATTGTACTGGGGTGTGTCCGCACACTGCTGTGTTCTGTGCTCTCTGCAGCCAGTGTTTAGTATTTTACACGGGGAGATGTGTAATCATACCTTTGTGTATGTTTACTTAGCAGCAACAGGACTGCAAAGAATAGTTCTATATTTCAGTATTGTAGCTTCTCCAAGTGACCTGAGTGGGGAATCTTCACACTGCTGTGCTCGGCAGACAATGTTAGGTATTTTTTTTTTATTTTAGCAGCAGGACTGTAAAATAAATCTATATTTCAAGAGCTTCTACAAATACCTTGCTCTCTGCAGACAGTGTGAGGTATTTTCCCTGGGGAGATGTGTAATTATACTTTTGTGTGTGTTGTTAGTAGCAGCAGGACTGTGAAACGTGGCCTGGGGGTGTGCCCTCTCACTGCTGTGTTCTAAGCTCTCTATTAGAAGCTTCTTATCAACCTTTTTCCCTCATCTCTAAATGAATGCTTTAGAGGCTTCTGGTGAAGTACTACAGCAGTCACACAAAACAGAGAGGAGGGGCTGCAGAGCCATTACAAGCACAGAGCACAGCAGTGTGAGGACACACCCTAAGTACAAGATAAGATATTTTTTCTGAAACATAAATGGATGTTTGGGCATTAACTATATAATGACTGAATTTGAATTGTGTCCTATTGTGTTCTACAAGTGGGAAAGACAATGAAGCAGAGACAAGCGTCTGTAAGCTGCAGGTAAAGGCTCCCATGTCCATCATTTATTAATGTGGCTCTATTGACAGCGATACTATTATCACCCAGATGGTAGGTGCACACAACAGGTGCTACAGGCACAAACACTCATTCAATATTAATTGTTAGGGATACTGATTCCTTTATGAGGAGGTCCCATGAACCCCTCACCTCTATTCATGGGGTTCATGAGGTTTCAAGGGAAGTTATAGGGTCATAAGACAACTTTACAAATTCTTCATTTTTTAGTCACAGCAGGAGCTGCCTTCAGAGTTCTGCTGCCTCTAAAACTAAGGAGACAATGGGGCAGATTTACTTACCCGGTCCATTCGCGATCCAGCGGCGCGTTCTCTGCGGAGGATTCGGGTCTGGCCGGGATTCACTAAGGTAGTTCCTCCGAAGTCCACCAGGTGTCACTGCTGCGCTGAAGAGCATCGGAATGCAGTGAAGTTCACCACCCTATCGTGGGTGCAGGTAAGCGCGTGTCAAGCGACACTTTTTTTTTTTTTAAATGCGGCGGTTTTTCCGAATCCGTCGGGTTTTCGTACGGCCACGGCCCCCGATTTCCGTCGCGTGCATGCCAGTGCCGATGCGCCACAATCCGATCGCGTTTGCCAAAATCCCAGGGCAATTCAGGGAGAATCAGCGCAAATCGGAAATTTTCGGATAACCCGTCAGAAAAACGTGATTAATAAATGACCCCAATATTTTAGATTTAGAGTTACAAAAAAACTTGCATCCCATCAATGCTTCATCTCTGCTGCGGTGCATTATGTAGTGTGTGTGTGTCATGTGATAGATCCCCTTCCACAATGCAGTGCATTATGGGATCTCAGCAAAGCAAGTGACACCGCATAGTGGCAACCAAAGAGATTTTTTGCTGCAGCTTTTGATGTGATTGGAGTAGAAGTAATAATGTAACAATCCGTTCTAGAGTCTGACCTTAGTGCTGGCCTCAGGATCCCATTCCCGATAATAAAATGCAGCTTCTCCAGGTTAGAGGTCGGCCGATCTTCCAGCATGCTGTTACCCTGCAGCGTGGACTCTCCATCATGGAGTCTTTTAGTGACCTGTTTGATAATAATCATGGAGAATAGAGGAGGGACTGTCACTTTCTCTAGCACTCTGCACCAGGGGCAGCTGTCTCTCTCTATAGCATAGCTCCCAACCATCCCGGATTGGCCGGGACAGTCCCGTTTTTTTTTTTTACCTCTGCCCCGTGTGACGGGCAGCTGCTAGATTCTCCCAGTTATTCCCTCCAGGTCCCGCACAGTCTGGGGTTGTCCCGGCTCTGTGTCCCGCATAGTAAATACCTTCAGAGCCAGAACTCATAGAACTCAAATGGCTTTTATAGACATCAGGCAAGAAATCCTTTTGAGAGATGTGTCGGGTTAGCGGAGAGCAGGGACCACGTCATCAGGTTCAGATCACCATCTGTCCATGTATGGTGTCTTCCCCAGACAAGGTTCAATTAAATACATTTTTGCCCAGCCCGGGATTCAAACCCCAGACCCTCCACAGTCCAGAGCCTCTATTCACCAAGCTATGAGCTCAGTGATTATCTAGCTGAGGATTTTTGGTAACTAAGAGCTGTTACCTGTTACTGTTACACTGTGACACAGACTTAATGCCCTGGTATATAGAGATGGATCTTCTCAGAGATTATTATTGTAATTATGGAAACAATTATTAATATTATAAATTGTATTATTTTTATTATTATTATGGAGATGATTATTAATAATAGTAAAAATAATAATCATCTCGTTAATAATAATATAAATAATAATAATAATAAAAATAATATTCAATAATTACAATAATAATCTCCGAGAAGATCCCTCTCTATATATCAGGGCATTAAGTCTGTGTCACAGTGTAACAGTAACAGGTAACAGCTCTTAGTTACCTAAAATCCTCAGCTAGATAGAGGCTCTGCATCATTATGGCATATGGACCATACTGGTTCTGAGATCAAATCCCAACTTAGCTAAAAAAATTTTTAATATTATTATTAAGAAGATGATTTTTATTATTATAATATGGTAAAAATTTGGGGCAAGGCCAGGGAGTGATTGGGGGTGTGGCTTAGGGGGATCGCTACGTGTGCCGCCATTTTTTCCCTCTTTCCCTTCCAGAAATGTTGGGAGGTATGCTATAGCACTCTGCACCAGTGGCACCTGTCTCTCTCTAGCACTCTGCACCAGGGGCATCAGTCTCTCTCTAGCACTCTGCACCAGGGGCACCAGTCTCTCTATAGCACTCTGCACCAGGGGCACCAGTCTCTCTATAGCACTCTGCACCAGGGGCACCAGTCTCTCTATAGCACTCTGCACCAGGGGCACCAGTCTCTCTATAGCACTCTGCACCAGGGGCACCAGTCTCTCTCTCTCTCTCTCTAGCACTCTGCACCAGGGGCACCTGTCTCTAAACTCTAGCACTCTGCACCAGGGGCACCTATCTCTCTGCTAAGCTCTCTGCACCATGGGAACCTGTCTCTCCAGAGCACTCTGCACCAGGGGCAGCTGTCTCTCTCTCTAGCACTCTGCACCAGGGGCACCTGTCTCTCTCTCTAGCACTCTGCACTAGGGGCACCTGTCTCTCTCTATACCTCTGCACCACGGGCACCTGTCTCTCTCTCTAGCACTCTGCACCAGGGGCACCTGTCTCTCTCTCTAGCACTCTGCACCATGGCCACTAGTCTCTCTCTCTCTAGCACTCTGCACCAGGGACACCTGTCTCTCTCTAGCACTCCTCACCAGGAGTATCTGTCCCTCTCTAGCACTCTGCACCAGGGGCACCTGTGTCTCTCTCTATAGCACTCTGCACCTGGGGCACCTGTCTCTCTATATAGCACTCTGCACCGGGGGCACTGGTCTATATATAGCACTTTACCACAGGGGCACCTGTCTATATATAGCACTACACACCAGGGGCACCTGTCTCTCTATGGCACTATACACCAGGGGCACCTGTCTCTCTATGGCACTATACACCAGGGGCACCTGTCTCTCTATGGCACTATACACCAGGGGCACCTGTCTCTCTATCTAGTTCTCTGCACCAGGGGCACCTGGTTTTCCAAACCAAGATAAACTTTTTTTGGTGACAAATGACATAAAGAATAGGACTCCCCCTCCTTATGTGAATAAGTTATATGGGCCACCATCCTCCTGTAACCTCTTAGCTTGTCCCACACGGCTTGGGGGTGGTAAGACTCTACATATAACTTCCATGGGTACTGCACCTCCTCTGTTAACTTGGACTTCTTTTTCAAGGTCAGGGACACCAGCTTGTGGCGCACGCTGTTCTTCTTCAGGCCATCGATGTGTCCGCTCTATAATGAGGAGACATGAGAATTTATATCAGTGTATTCAGGTGTGGGGGTCCGGGTGGTCCAGCACCTGTCATAAGGTCATACCTCTCCCTCTCCCTGCAGCGCCTGGAGCTCCCTCTTATACGTCTTTTTCCCCAGGGTCTCGTAGATCTTTGTCATAACTGGGATCTTCTCGCTCCCGTCACTCATGGCTGTGTGATACTTTGGCTCCGGAAGGTCGCCCATAAATCGGAGAATAGTGATCCAGACAGCGAGCGCAGCCTAAAACATCAACACACAAAAATGATTTTTTATTTTTTTGACAAATGTGCAATAAAAAATAGATAAAGTCACGTGAATAAGTTCTGCAGTCTGATGGCGGTGGTGATTGCCTAAAATATGCAACGTTTATTTATAACAAGTGCAACAAGATTACAAAATGAAATATGTGATTCCTATCATTTCAATTCGAGGATTGCAGCATCCCAAAGAGCATGTGGATGAGACCTCACACTGCTGTGCTCTGTGCTCTTTGCTCTTAACAGCCAGCAGGACTGTGATATATGGATTTATATTCCAAGATTGCATCTTCTCAAAGTGCACTTGTGTATGTGTCCTAACACTGCTGTGCTCTTTGTGGACAGTATTAGGGATGGTCCCTTGAGAGATGTGTAGCTATACCTGTGTAGCCATAGCTTTGTGTATGTCGTTAGTAGCAGCAGGACTGTGATATATATGGATTTATATTCCAGTATTGTGCAGTGGGGACATATCCTCACACAGCTGTGCTCTGTGCTCTTTGTACTGAGATGCTTCACAGTCCTTCCCTTCCTATTAGAATTAATTATGTAAAATTCAACTAAAAGTTCACTGCAGCTTTAATGAAAAATGGAAGGAGGTGATGAGAAGTGCAATGCAAAGTGAAAAGAGCACAGCAGTGTGAGGACACATCCCCAGTGCATTTGGAGAAGCTTCAATCCTGGAATATTAATCCATATTTCACCGTCCTGCTGCTACTAAGAAAGTACACAAAGATTTTATTATATATCTCACTAGGGACAATACCTGACACTGACTGCAGAGAGTACAGAGCACAGCAGTGTGAGGGCACACCCCCAGTACAATCCTGGAATATAAATCCACATTTCACAGTCCTGCTGCTACTAATAACAACATACACAAAGTTATAATTACAAATCTCCAGGGACAATACCTGACACTGACAGCAGTCTACATGGTCAAAACTCTTGACAGATCCCTTTAAGCCTCTGGTTGTACCTAAAGTAATGGAAATGTGAGTGACTGCCACTTACCAGTTGGTCTCCTTCATCTTCATGGTAGAGAAGCGGCTGCTTTAAGGGTCTCCGGATGTAGGTGTTAGTTGTGGTCCCCTGGAAGTAAGTGGCTGCAAACTTTGCAAACTTGTACTCGGAGAGGTCTTCTTCTTCCTCTTCTGGGAGAGGCAGAGCCTGATCTAAATCCTCCTCCACCATTTCTCCTTGGACTCGTTCCAGATCCTGGGAGATGGAGACACTTGAGGATTAGTCCCCGCACTGTACTTCCTTCAACAGATTGGATGTTCTTAAAGGGAAACATTATCAGAGCAACAAAATATTTGCCACTCTGTACCTCAAAACCAGCTGGTGCCTGTCCCTCCTGCCCCGGCAATGATGTTGTGGTGCCAAGGAAGCCAAACATCTTGTCCACCATGTCAGAGTCATTGACTGGCTCATTCCTGGCCTTCTCCATCTTCTCCAGCAGTTCCTTCTTCCTCCGAGCTTCCTCCTTCTCCCTCACCTCCCGCTCGGCATCTTCTCGGGCAAGCTGGGCCAAGCGCTCCTAGTGATAGAGAGAGACAGAGCTATATCAGAATATACTATGATTTATGGTAGTCGTTATGTATTACCACGTATATTCCTGTACATAGGGGGCAGTATTATAGTAGTTATATACTTGTACATAGGGGGCAGTATTATAGTAGTTATATTCTTGTACATAGGGGGCAGTATTATAGTAGTTATATTCTTGTACATAGGGGGCAGTATTATAGTAGTTATATTCTTGTACATAGGGGGCAGTATTATAGTAGTTATATTCTTGTACATAGGGGGCAGTATTATAGTAGATATATTCTTGTACATAGGGGGCAGTATTATAGTAGTTATATTCTTGTACATAGGAGGCAGTATTATAGTAGTTATATTCTTGTACATAGGGGGCAGTATTATAGTAGTTATATTCTTGTACATAGGGGGCAGTATTATAGTAGTTATATTCTTGTACATAGGGGGCAGTATTATAGTAGTTATATTCTTGTACATAGGGGGCAGTATTATAGTAGTTATATTCTTGTACATAGGGGGCAGTATTATAGTAGTTCTATTCCTGTACATAGGGGGCAGTATTATAGTAGTTATATTCTTGTACATAGGGGGCAGTATTATAGTAGTTATATTCCTGTACATAGGGGGTAGTATTATAGTAGTTATATTCTTGTACATAGGGGGCAGTATTATAGTAGTTATATTCTTGTACATAGGGGGCAGTATTATAGTAGTTATATTCTTGTACATAGGGGGCAGTATTATAGTAGTTATATTCTTGTATATAGGGGGCAGTATTATAGTAGTTATATTCTTGTACATAGGGGCAGTATTATAGTAGTTATATTCTTGTACATAGGGGGCAGTATTATAGTTGTTATATTCTTGTACATAGGGGCAGTATTATAGTAGTTATATTCTTGTATATAGGGGGCAGTATTATAGTAGTTATATTCTTGTACATAGGGGCAGTATTATAGTAGTTATATTCCTGTACATAGGGGGCAGTATTATAGTAGTTATATTCCTGTACATAGGGGGCAGTATTATAGTTGTTATATTCTTGTACATAGGGGCAGTATTATAGTAGTTATATTCCTGTACATAGGGGGCAGTATTATAGTAGTTATATTCTTGTACATGGGGGGCAGTATTATAGTAGTTATATTCTTGTACATAGGGGGCAGTATTATAGTAGTTATATTCTTGTACATAGGGGGCAGTATTATAGTAGTTATATTCTTGTACATAGGGAGCAGTATTATAGTAGTTATATTCTTGTACATAGGGGGCAGTGTTATAGTAGTTATATTCTTGTACATAGGGGGCAGTATTATAGTAGTTATATTCTTGTACATAGGGGGCAGTATTATAGTAGTTATATTCTTGTACATAGGGGACAGTATTATAGTAGTTATATTCTTGCACATAGGGGGCAGTATTATAGTAGTTATATTCTTGTACATAGGAGGCAGTATTATAGTAGTTATATTCTTGTACATAGGGGGCAGTATTATAGTAGTTATATTCTTGTACATAGGGGGCAGTATTATAGTAGTTATATTCTTGTACATAGGGGGCAGTATTATAGTAGTTATATTCTTGTACATAGGGGGCAGTATTATAGTAGTTCTATTCTTGTACATAGGCGGCAGTATTATAGTAGTTCTATTCTTGTACATAGGCGGCAGTATTATAGTAGTTGTATTCCTGTACATAGGAGGCAGTATTGTAGTAGTTATATTCTTGTACATAGGGGGCAGTATTATAGTAGTTATATTCTTGTACATAGGGGGCAGTATTATAGTAGTTATATTCTTGTACATAGGGGGCAGTATTATAGTAGTTCTATTCTTGTACATAGGGGGCAGTATTATAGTAGTTATATTTCTGTACATAGGGGGCGGTATTATAGTAGTTATATTCCTGTACATAGGGGGCGGTATTATAGTAGTTATATTCCTGTACATAGGGAGCAGCATTATAGTAGTTATATTCTTGTACATAGAGGGCAGTATTATAGTAGTTATATTCCTATACATAGGGGGCAGTGTTATAGTAGATATATTCTTGTACATAGGGGGCAGTATTATAGTAGTTATATTTTTGTACATAGGGGGCAGTATTATAGTAGTTATATTCTTGTACATAGGGGACAGTATTATAGTAGTTATATTCTTGCACATAGGGGGCAGTATTATAGTAGTTATATTCTTGTACATAGGGGGCAGTATTATAGTAGTTATATTCCTGTACATAGGTGGCAGTATTATAGTAGTTATATTCTTGTACATGGGGGGCAGTATTATAGTAGTTATATTCTTGTACATAGGGGAAGTATTATAGTAGTTATATTCTTGTACATAGGGGGCAGTATTATAGTAGTTATATTCTTGTACATAGGGGGCAGTATTATAGTAGTTATATTCTTGTACATAAGGGGCAGTATTATAGTAGTTATATTCTTGTACATAGGGATCCGTATTATAGTAGTTATATTCTTGTACATAGGGGGCAGTATTATAGTAGTTATATTCTTGTACATAGGAGGCAGTATTATAGTAGTTATATTCTTGTACATAGGGATCCGTATTATAGTAGTTATATTCTTGTACATAGGGGGCAGTATTATAGTAGTTATATTCTTGTACATAGGGATCCGCATTATAGTAGTTATATTCTTGTACATAGGAGGCAGTATTATAGTAGTTATATTCTTGTACATAGGGGGCAGTATTATAGTAGTTATATTCTTGTACATAAGGGGCAGTATTATAGTAGTTATATTCTTGTACATAGGGATCCGTATTATAGTAGTTATATTCTTGTACATAGGGGGCAGTATTATAGTAGTTATATTCTTGTACATAGGGGGCAGTATTATAGTAGTTATATTCTTGTACATAGGGGGCAGTATTATAGTAGTTATATTCTTGTACATAGGGGGCAGTATTATAGTAGTTATATTCTTGTACATAGGGGGCAGTATTATAGTAGTTATATTCTTGTACATAGGGGGCAGTATTATAGTAGTTATATCCTGTACATAGGGGGCAGTATTATAGTAGTTATATTCTTGTACATAGGGGGGCAGTATTATAGTAGTTATATTCTTGTACATAGGGGGGCAGTGTATAGTAGTTATATTCTTGTACATAGGGGACAGTATTCTAGTAATTATATTCTTGTACATAGGGGGCAGTATTATAGTAGTTATATTCTTGTACATAGGGGGGCAGTGTATAGTAGTTATATTCTTGTACATAGGGGACAGTATTCTAGTAATTATATTCTTGTACATAGGGGGCAGTATTATAGTAGTTATATTCTTGTACATAGGGGGCAGTATTATAGTAGTTATATTCTTGTACATAGGGGGCAGTATTATAGTAGTTATATCCTGTACATAGGGGGCAGTATTATAGTAGTTATATTCTTGTACATAGGGGGGCAGTATTATAGTAGTTATATTCTTGTACATAGGGGGGCAGTGTATAGTAGTTATATTCTTGTACATAGGGGACAGTATTCTAATAATTATATTTTTGTACATAGGGGGCAGTATTATAGTAGTTATATTCTTGTACATAGGGGGGCAGTGTATAGTAGTTATATTCTTGTACATAGGGGACAGTATTCTAGTAATTATATTCTTGTACATAGGGGGCAGTATTATAGTAGTTATATTCTTGTACATAGGGAGCAGTATTATAGTAGTTATATTCTTGTACATAGGAGCAGTATTATAGTAGTTATATTCTTGTACATAGGGGGCAGTATTATAGTAGTTATTCTTGTACATAGGGAGCAGTATTATAGTAGTTATATTCTTGTACATAGGGGGCAGTGTTATAGTAGTTATATTCTTGTACATAGGGGGCAGTATTATAGTAGTTATATTCTTGTACATAGGGGGCAGTATAATAGTAGTTATATTCTTGTACATAGGGGACAGTATTATAGTAGTTATATTCTTGCACATAGGGGGCAGTATTATAGTAGTTATATTCTTGTACATAGGAGGCAGTATTATAGTAGTTATATTCTTGTACATAGGGGGCAGTATTATAGTAGTTATATTCTTGTACATAGGGGGCAGTATTATAGTAGTTATATTCTTGTACATAGGGGGCAGTATTATAGTAGTTATATTCTTGTACATAGGGGGCAGTATTATAGTAGTTCTATTCTTGTACATAGGGGCAGTATTATAGTAGTTCTATTCTTGTACATAGGCGGCAGTATTATAGTAGTTGTATTCCTGTACATAGGAGGCAGTATTGTAGTAGTTATATTCTTGTACATAGGGGGCAGTATTATAGTAGTTATATTCTTGTACATAGGGGGCAGTATTATAGTAGTTATATTCTTGTACATAGGGGGCAGTATTATAGTAGTTCTATTCTTGTACATAGGGGGCAGTATTATAGTAGTTATATTTCTGTACATAGGGGGCGGTATTATAGTAGTTATATTCCTGTACATAAAGGGCGGTATTATAGTAGTTATATTCTTGTACATAGGGGGCAGCATTATAGTAGTTATATTCTTGTACATAGAGGGCAGTATTATAGTAGTTATATTCCTATACATAGGGGGCAGTGTTATAGTAGATATATTCTTGTACATAGGGGGCAGTATTATAGTAGTTATATTTTTGTACATAGGGGGCAGTATTATAGTAGTTATATTCTTGTACATAGGGGACAGTATTATAGTAGTTATATTCTTGCACATAGGGGCAGTATTATAGTAGTTATATTCTTGTACATAGGGGGCAGTATTATAGTAGTTATATTCCTGTACATAGGTGGCAGTATTATAGTAGTTATATTCTTTTACGTGGGGGGCAGTATTATAGTAGTTATATTCTTGTACATAGGGGAAGTATTATAGTAGTTATATTCTTGTACATAGGGGGCAGTATTATAGTAGTTATATTCTTGTACATAGGGGGCAGTATTATAGTAGTTATATTCTTGTACATAGGGGGCAGTATTATAGTAGTTATATTCTTGTACATAAGGGGCAGTATTATAGTAGTTATATTCTTGTACATAGGGATCCGTATTATAGTAGTTATATTCTTGTACATAGGGGGCAGTATTATAGTAGTTATATTCTTGTACATAGGAGGCAGTATTATAGTAGTTATATTCTTGTACATAGGGATCCGTATTATAGTAGTTATATTCTTGTACATAGGATGCAGTATTATAGTAGTTATATTCTTGTACATAGGGGGCAGTATTATAGTAGTTATTCTTGTACATAGGGAGCAGTATTATAGTAGTTATATTCTTGTACATAGGGGGCAGTGTTATAGTAGTTATATTCTTGTACATAGGGGGCAGTATTATAGTAGTTATATTCTTGTACATAGGGGGCAGTATTATAGTAGTTATATTCTTGTACATAGGGGACAGTATTATAGTAGTTATATTCTTGCACATAGGGGGCAGTATTATAGTAGTTATATTCTTGTACATAGGAGGCAGTATTATAGTAGTTATATTCTTGTACATAGGGGGCAGTATTATAGTAGTTATATTCTTGTACATAGGGGGCAGTATTATAGTAGTTATATTCTTGTACATAGGGGGCAGTATTATAGTAGTTATATTCTTGTACATAGGGGGCAGTATTATAGTAGTTCTATTCTTGTACATAGGCGGCAGTATTATAGTAGTTCTATTCTTGTACATAGGCGGCAGTATTATAGTAGTTGTATTCCTGTACATAGGAGGCAGTATTGTAGTAGTTATATTCTTGTACATAGGGGGCAGTATTATAGTAGTTATATTCTTGTACATAGGGGGCAGTATTATAGTAGTTATATTCTTGTACATAGGGGGCAGTATTATAGTAGTTCTATTCTTGTACATAGGGGGCAGTATTATAGTAGTTATATTTCTGTACATAGGGGGCGGTATTATAGTAGTTATATTCCTGTACATAGGGGGCGGTATTATAGTAGTTATATTCCTGTACATAGGGAGCAGCATTATAGTAGTTATATTCTTGTACATAGAGGGCAGTATTATAGTAGTTATATTCCTATACATAGGGGGCAGTGTTATAGTAGATATATTCTTGTACATAGGGGGCAGTATTATAGTAGTTATATTTTTGTACATAGGGGGCAGTATTATAGTAGTTATATTCTTGTACATAGGGGACAGTATTATAGTAGTTATATTCTTGCACATAGGGGGCAGTATTATAGTAGTTATATTCTTGTACATAGGGGGCAGTATTATAGTAGTTATATTCCTGTACATAGGTGGCAGTATTATAGTAGATATATTCTTGTACATAGGGGGCAGTATTATAGTAGTTATATTTTTGTACATAGGGGGCAGTATTATAGTAGTTATATTCTTGTACATAGGGGACAGTATTATAGTAGTTATATTCTTGCACATAGGGGCAGTATTATAGTAGTTATATTCTTGTACATAGGGGGCAGTATTATAGTAGTTATATTCCTGTACATAGGTGGCAGTATTATAGTAGTTATATTCTTTTACGTGGGGGGCAGTATTATAGTAGTTATATTCTTGTACATAGGGGAAGTATTATAGTAGTTATATTCTTGTACATAGGGGGCAGTATTATAGTAGTTATATTCTTGTACATAGGGGGCAGTATTATAGTAGTTATATTCTTGTACATAGGGGGCAGTATTATAGTAGTTATATTCTTGTACATAAGGGGCAGTATTATAGTAGTTATATTCTTGTACATAGGGATCCGTATTATAGTAGTTATATTCTTGTACATAGGGGGCAGTATTATAGTAGTTATATTCTTGTACATAGGAGGCAGTATTATAGTAGTTATATTCTTGTACATAGGGATCCGTATTATAGTAGTTATATTCTTGTACATAGGGGGCAGTATTATAGTAGTTATATTCTTGTACATAGGGATCCGCATTATAGTAGTTATATTCTTGTACATAGGAGGCAGTATTATAGTAGTTATATTCTTGTACATAGGGGGCAGTATTATAGTAGTTATATTCTTGTACATAAGGGGCAGTATTATAGTAGTTATATTCTTGTACATAGGGATCCGTATTATAGTAGTTATATTCTTGTACATAGGGGGCAGTATTATAGTAGTTATATTCTTGTACATAGGGGGCAGTATTATAGTAGTTATATTCTTGTACATAGGGGGCAGTATTATAGTAGTTATATTCTTGTACATAGGGGGCAGTATTATAGTAGTTATATTCTTGTACATAGGGGGCAGTATTATAGTAGTTATATTCTTGTACATAGGGGGCAGTATTATAGTAGTTATATTCTTGTACATAGGGGGCAGTATTATAGTAGTTATATCCTGTACATAGGGGGCAGTATTATAGTAGTTATATTCTTGTACATAGGGGGGCAGTGTATAGTAGTTATATTCTTGTACATAGGGGACAGTATTCTAGTAATTATATTCTTGTACATAGGGGGCAGTATTATAGTAGTTACATTCTTGTACATAGGGAGCAGTATTATAGTAGTTATATTCTTGTACATAGGAGCAGTATTATAGTAGTTATATTCTTGTACATAGGGGGCAGTATTATAGTAGTTATATTCTTGTACATAGGGAGCAGTATTATAGTAGTTATATTTTTGTACATTGGGGGCAGTATTATAGTAGTTATATTCTTGTGCATAGGGGGCAGTATTATAGCAGTTATATTCTTGTACATAGGGGGCAGTTTTATAGTAGTTATATTCTTGTACATAAGGGGCATTATTATAGTAGTTATATTCTTGTACATAGGGGGCAGTATTATAGTAGTTATATTCTTGTACATAGGGGGCAGTATTATAGTAGTTATATTCTAGTACATAGGGGGCAGTATTATAGTAGTTATATCCTGTACATAGGGGGCAGTATTATAGTAGTTATATTCTTGTGCATAGGGGGGCAGTGTATAGTAGTTATATTCTTGTACATAGGGGACAGTATTCTAGTAATTATATTCTTGTACATAGGGGGCAGTATTATAGTAGTTACATTCTTGTACATAGGGAGCAGTATTATAGTAGTTATATTCTTGTACATAGGAGCAGTATTATAGTAGTTATATTCTTGTACATAGGGGGCAGTATTATAGTAGTTATATTCTTGTACATAGGGAGCAGTATTATAGTAGTTATATTCTTGTACATTGGGGGCAGTATTATAGTAGTTATATTCTTGTACATAGGGGGCAGTATTATAGCAGTTATATTCTTGTACATAGGGGGCAGTATTATAGTAGTTATATTCTTGTACATAGAGGGCAGTATTATAGTAGATTGAATCCTTATGACTCCTTACCTGGTGCTTCTTTTCTGCTTCTTGTTTAGCTTTTTTCGCGCTCATCTCCTTTTTCAGACGTTCTTCTTCAGCAAGGCGCATTTTCTCTGCTTCCAGGCGTCTGTGATACTAATAAAGAGATATCGACCAAACTTAAGAAAGTTTCTTTTTCTTTTTCAGTAAGAAATGTTTCTTTTATTCACCTAACATAATAGAAGGTATGAAGATGGCTGATCTAAATAATCAGAATAACCCGTGTAAGTCATCCTCATAGTTCACAACTATTGTGATTTGGTTGTCATATGGCCACATCTTTATATACATAATCTTATGTGTAGTCGCCCTTATGCGTTACCCTGCTGCAGTACTGGCGTCCTCATACCTCTCCTTTAAGGCGTTTGTACAGTCTTCGGGCGATCATTCCCCTGGAATAGGCCTGAATGGTATATACTGCCCATAGTCGGTGGCGGAATGCCCTTCGGACCAGGTAACCTCGGCATCGCGCCTGGAAATGGCTGATGCGTTGGCGGACAATGTGGTACTGCTGGTGCAGTCTCCTGGAGCGGTAGAGGGCCTGCAGCCTCAGGAAACCGATCTTCATCTGGTGGAGAGAAAGAGATTATAATTATCAATGCAAATTATGTCACTCGAAATTAATCATTTTATAAAGAAAAGTACCGGTATATGTTTATTTTTCAATTAATTTTTTTTTTCTGCTTGCTGTCAGTGAATAAAAGTCTTTGCAACTGAAATCTATATCTCCATGGTAAGAGAAAGCATATAAAAGCTGTGTAGTCCAATTCAGTGTTGAATTTGTCCCATTCTTTGTGTACAATAAGTCCCTATCCATGGGATAGCTGATTGGTGGGGGTCTCAGGAATGGGTACCCCACATATCATGAGACTGGAGGTCAATTGTTACCCTGATGGAGATAGATGAGCGCCATGTGTGGCTATTTCCATCAGTTTCATAGAGCTGAAGTGTGCATGTGCGACCAGTCGCTTCATTCTTATGGTTCTTGTGATCCTTGGGGGTTCCATCACTGAGACCCCCATTAATCAGCAAGCTAACCCCTATCATGTGCATAGGGGCTTACTTGATGTGACTGGACAACCCCTTTAATGTACATTTTGTAGGTTACACAGAGAAGACATACAGGAGCTGTATACACAAAGGGGCAGATTTACTTACCCGGTCCATTCGCGATCCAACGGCGCGTTCTCTGCGGTGGATTCGGGTCTTCCGGGATTCACTAAGGCAGTTCCTCCGACATCCACCAGGTGTCGCTCCTGCGCTGAAGTTCCCCGAGGCCCGCCGGAGTTCACAATCCTATACTTTGTGAAGGTAAGTGCAAGTCCCCAACACTTTTTTTTTTTTAAATGCAGCGATTTTTCCGAATCCATCGGGTTTTCGTTCGGCCACGCCCCTGATTTCCGTCGCATGCATGCCGGCACCGATGCGCCACAATCCGATCCCGGGGAAATTCAGGGAAAATCGGCGCAAAACAGAAAAAATTTGCGTAACCCGCCAGTAAAACGCGATTCGGGTCCTTAGTAAATGACCCCCAAAAAAGTGTTAGGACATTGGTTTTATTTGAGAAGTGTGTGTCGGCCCCTCCTGCGTTATGTACTTGGTAACTTACCACAGTGTAGTTTCTTCTGCAGTTGTATCCCCTCCAATATCTCTGGATCAGAAGAACCGATTTTCTAACCTTTACGAAATTAGACCTGGGAATATAAACAAGGGTGTCACAAAGAGGAACAAGGCTGTAAATCAGCTCATAGGAAGAACTTGGTAATGACATTGGAAGTTGTTAGCTCTACTAAGTGTAACTAAGGAGGTGTCTGCATCAATGATCCGAGCACTGCAGCATTCATGTTTTATTGATTTATCTTTTGATTATTCCTGTGCTCATTATTCATGGTGTATAATCCAGCAGGTCTTCTATGGGCCCTCAAGGTTTCATTTGGCCTTTTGGGCCCATAGAAGAAGGAGGTGCAGTTATATTAGTGTATTATTACACTACAGACATCCTGGCCCCTCCTGACCCTGTACCATGTATCAGCCGTAAAAAGTGGTAATATTACAGTGCAGCTATCCTGGCCCCTTATTACCCTGAGGACAGCGTCAGAACGGTCCAGGATGCCCTCAGTGTAATAATATTACATGTTATTGAGGATACATGGTACAGGGTCAGGAGGGGCCGGGATGTCTGCAGGGTAATAATATCACATGTTATTGAGGATACATAGTACAGGGTCAGGAGGGCCAGGATATCTGCAGTGTGATAATATCACATTATAGCTGGTACATGGTACAGGGTCAGGAGGGGCTGGGATGTCCTTAGTGTGATAATATGTGATATTTTTACACTGCAGACATCCTGGTCCCTCCTGACCCTGTACAATGTATCATCCATAACATGTGATCCTTTTACACTGCAGACATCCTGGCCCCTCCTGACCCCTTACCATGTATCAGCCATAACATGTGATATTATTACACTGGAGACATCCCAGCCAATTGTGACCCTGTACCCTGTATCATCCATAGCATGTGATATTATTACACTGAGGATATCCCAACCCCTCCTGACCCTGTACCATGTATCCTCAATAACATGTGATATTATTACACTGCAGACATCCCGGCGTCTCCTGACCCTGTACAATGTATCATCCATAGCATGTGATCTTTTTACACTGCAGACATCCCAGCCCCTCCTGACCCTGTACCATGTATCAGCCATAACATGTGATATTATTACACATATCCCAGCCCCTCCTGACCCTGTACCATGTATCATTCATAACATGTGATATTATTACACTTAGGACATCCTGGCCCCTCCTGACCCTGTACCATGTATCCTCAATAGCATGTAATATTATTACACTTAGGACATCCTGGCCCCTCCTGACCCTGTACCATGTATCAGATATAACATGTGATATTATTACACTGCAGAAGCTCACCTGTCTTTGAAGCCCCTCACCACCTTCTGGATGAGGATGACCTTGTCGGTGATTGCTTTATCTCTTTCAATTTCCAGTAACATATCATGGTGGTCCTGTAATGGCAAACAAATATGATATCAAACTTCCTCAATACTGTGTGATGTGTAAATAATATTTCCCATAATGCAACTTCTACATCAATGATTCCCTAATATACCGCCATGATTATAAATGAATCCCGCCTCCCTGACTCAGACGGGGATGATAGCTCAAGAATCATGTCTATAACACTCATTTTTTACTCACTTTTCTCAAAAATATTGACACCTCTATACATAAAGCTTCTCTATGACCAATGGAAAATACTGACTCCCCTATCCATAGCCTTTGTGTATGGCCAATAAAACACAATGGGGGTCATTTACTAAGGGCCCGAATCGCGGTTTTCCGCCGGGTTACGCAAATTTTTCCATTTTGCTCCGATTTTCCCTGTATTGCTCAGAGATTTGCACACGATGGAAATCAGGGGCGTGGCCGTACGAAAACTCGGAAAAACCGCCGTATTTAAAAAAAAAAAAGTGTCGCTGGACACGCGCTTACCTGCACCCGGCCCGGCTCTAAGGAACTACCTTAGTGAATTGCCGGAAGACCCGAATCCTCCGCAGAGAACACGCCGCTGGATTGCGAAGTAAATCTGCCCCATTTTGTATGGCCACGCCCCCCGATTTCCACCACGTGCATGCTGGCGCCGATGTGCCACAATCCGATCGCATGCGCCCAAATCCCTTGGCAATACAGTGCAAAACTGAAAAATTTGCGTAACCCGCCAGATAAAAGGCGATTCGGGCCCTTAGTAAATGACCCCCAATTTGTATATAAAAGTTTCCCATCCAGAGGAACCCTCTTTAGAGACACGTGAAGAGCTCTCGGCGTGACCCTGGATCTGCACATGTTAGTGTTATGGATTGTCCATCCAGCTGTTCTCTCCATTTCCTGCTGGGAAAACCTTCATTTCCTACCAGCGTTTCCTCCGGGATTGTCAGAATCCCGATAAAAGACATTAGAGGGAACTGTGAACGGGATAGGATGTCATAAAAAGTTCTCAATGGATTGTGAAAAGGCCGAACATATGGGAAACGGGAAAGTGACAAGGACTTTCTAAGAAATCCTGAAGACCTCCCTCACTGCAAAGTTTTCATTCCTTCTAACATTTAGGAATAGAGGACCCCCAGCAATATGATTGAAAGAGATGTCCCTTCATGGTGGAAGGCGCACCTAAAAAAGCCCTACAAGATATCAAGTATCATCCTTGATGCTAAAGCTTGTCCCACTGTCCTTCATCTAGAAGCTCCTCAAGATGCCTCCACAAATTCTCAGAAGTGGGCGCCTTCCAGATTGACCACCATAGAAGTTTGTGGGCTAGACCAAGCTTCACAAAGAACTAACAAGTTGGATTCTAATCATAGTTCTTGGTTACTATTTGCACCTGAAAAGTTACTGGTCTTCAAAAAATTCAGCTACAGGCGGTCCCCTACTTAAGGACACCCGACTTACAGACGACCCATAGTTACAGACGGACCCCTCTGCCCACTGTGACCTGGTGAAGCTCTCTGGGTGCTTTATTATAATCCCAGACTGTAATAATCAGCTGTAAGGTGTCTGTAATGAAGATTTATTGATAATCCTTGGTCCCATTACAGCAAAAAATTTTGAAACTCCAATTCTCACTGGAGCAAAAAAAAAAAAATTATCTGGAACTACAATTATACAATATACAGTTTCGACTTACATACAAATTCAACTTAAGTACAAACCTACGGACCCTATCTTGTACGTAACCTGGGGACTGCCTGTATTGCAACTGGCTCAGCTGGCCAGACCCAACTTTACCCAATTCCATGTCAAGATGATGACACTTAAAAAACAAGGGTTCTCTCTTTCTGTTATCATAAAAACTCCATGGTATCGATCAGTGATGGCGAACCTATGGCACGGGTGCCAGAGGCGGCACTCAGAGCCCTTTCTGTGGGCACCCGGGCCATTGCCCCAGCACACCAGATAGAACTCAAAGAATCTTCCTGAAGTTCTAAGCAACTTAAAAGATGCTGCTTTCGGTCATATTTTCATACTTACTTCACTACTTGGGACTGTAGGAAGAGGGAGAATGAATAGACAGGGCCGAAATTATCTTTGGAGGACCTCCTGCCGGCCCCACATTTCTCTGTGGGACACATGATGCAAATTTTCCATCTTTCTACTGTGTTTCTGTTCTCAGGAGGCCAATATGATTGAATGTTGTTGAAAAACAGGGAGCAATAAGTTACTTTAATTTTGCTTTCATTTTTGGTTGGCACCTCGCGATAAATAAGGGGGGGGTTTTGGGTTGCTTTTTGGGCACTCGGCTGCTAAAAGGTTCGCCATCACTGGTATAGATGGTCACGGATATGGTCTGCCATATAAACCTAGTGCCAGGCTTCATTCTCCATATGGCACCAGAATTGGCTCTGCATGGCACGACACGATGTACCCTGTGAAGCTGATGCCGAATATAAAACTCTCTACCAGTTGGTACCAGACTGGACTCTCAGGTCTTGCTTGTAACGTAAATCTCTTTGTTACTTTTGCATATTAACACACATCTTTCTGAGGTTTTTCCAGCGGTTACAGGGTAATTTTCTTGCCGGGGCATGGTTCAAAAAAGTGCCCCCACCTTCCCCTGAAAGTCAACAATTATAACATAAACAGTCAACAGTCCCCCCCTGTTAAATACATGAATTCCCATGAATTCTTTAGATAGTATTGGACATAGATACAGTGCCAGAACAAAGCTTAGTACTTAAATAAAGCACAAGAACCAAGCTCAATACACAAATACAGCACTAGAACCGAGCTCTGTACAGAAATACAGCATCAGAAGAGAACTACATAAAGAAATAAAGCACCAGAAGTCAGATCTGTACAGATATACAGCACAAGAACAAGGCTTTGCACATAACTACAGAACCAGAGATGAGCTCTGTACAGAAATAAACCACCAGAACTGAACTTCATACAAACATACAGCTAGAGATGAGCGAACATGCTCGTCCGAGCTTGATGCTCGGTCGAGCATTAGGGTACTCGAAACTGCTCGTTACTCGGACGAATACTTCGCCCGCTCGAGAAAATGGCAGCTCCCGCCGTTTTGCTTTTTGGCGGCCAGAAACAGAGCCAATCACAAGCCAGGAGACTCTGCACTCCACCCAGCATGACGTGGTACCCTTACACGTCGATAGCAGTGGTTGGCTGGCCAGATCAGGTGACCCTGGGATAGACTAGCCGCTGGCCGCGCTGCTCGGATCATTCTGTCTCTGGATGCCGCTAGGGAGAGAGCTGCTGCTGGTCAGGGAAAGCGTTAGGGTGTTCTATTAGCTTACTGTTAGGCAGGAGTGATTCTCCAAGAACCCAACAGCCCTTCTTAGGGCTACAATAACGTTCTACTTTTTTTATTTTAATTTGCATCTATTACCATTTTGTGAGGAATTAGCAGGGGGACTTGCTACCGCTGTGTTCTGCGCTTAGTGGCGCACATATCCATAGCAAAGACCGAAGTGGGAAAATTCAGTAGGGGTTGGATTTCTATTAGGCACTAACTCAGTGTCATCTCATCTGGCATAGTAGTGTGCTTCCTTTGATACTTGGCTAGAAAATAGCCATAGGAGAATACAAACAGCTTCTTGAAGCCTACAGTAGCGTTCTATATATTTGATTTCTGGTTGATCTGCTGGTGGCTGTAGTTTCTGCAGTGCATGTACTTGCCAATTCTGAGCAATTTGTAGTGAGACTTGCGACCGCTGTGTTCTGCGCTTAGTGGCGCACATATCCATAGCAAAGGCCGAAGTGGGAAAATTCAGTAGGGGTTGGATTTCTATTAGGCAATAACTCAGTGTCATCTCATCTGGCATAGTAGTGTGCTTCCTTTGATACTTGGCTAGAAAATAGCCATAGGAGAATACAAACAGCTTCTTGAAGCCTACAGTAGCGTTCTATATATTTGATTTCTGGTTGATCTGCTGGTGGCTGTAGTTTCTGCAGTGCATGTACTTGCCAATTCTGAGCAATTTGTAGTGAGACTTGCGACCGCTGTGTTCTGCGCTTAGTGGCGCACATATCCATAGCAAAGGCCGAAGTGGCAAAATTCAGTAGGGGTTGGATTTCTATTAGGCAATAACTCAGTGTCATCTCATCTGGCATAGTAGTGTGCTTCCTTTGATACTTGGCTAGAAAATAGCCATAGGAGAATACAAACAGCTTCTTGAAGCCTACAGTAGCGTTCTATATATTTGATTTCTGGTTGATCTGCTGGTGGCTGTAGTTTCTGCAGTGCATGTACTTGCCAATTCTGAGCAATTTGTAGTGAGACTTGCGACCGCTGTGTTCTGCGCTTAGTGGCGCACATATCCATAGCAAAGGCCGAAGTGGGAAAATTCAGTAGGGGTTGGATTTCTATTAGGCAATAACTCAGTGTCATCTCATCTGGCATAGTAGTGTGCTTCCTTTGATACTTGGCTAGAAAATAGCCATAGGAGAATACAAACAGCTTCTTGAAGCCTACAGTAGCGTTCTATATATTTGATTTCTGGTTGATCTGCTGGTGGCTGTAGTTTCTGCAGTGCATGTACTTGCCAATTCTGAGCAATTTGTAGTGAGACTTGCGACCGCTGTGTTCTGCGCTTAGTGGCGCACATATCCATAGCAAAGGCCGAAGTGGCAAAATTCAGTAGGGGTTGGATTTCTATTAGGCAATAACTCAGTGTCATCTCATCTGGCATAGTAGTGTGCTTCCTTTGATACTTGGCTAGAAAATAGCCATAGGAGAATACAAACAGCTTCTTGAAGCCTACAGTAGCGTTCTATATATTTGATTTCTGGTTGATCTGCTGGTGGCTGTAGTTTCTGCAGTGCATGTACTTGCCAATTCTGAGCAATTTGTAGTGAGACTTGCGACCGCTGTGTTCTGCGCTTAGTGGCGCACATATCCATAGCAAAGGCCGAAGTGGCAAAATTCAGTAGGGGTTGGATTTCTATTAGGCACTAACTCAGTGTCATCTCATCTGGCATAGTAGTGTGCTTCCTTTGATACTTGGCTAGAAAATAGCCATAGCAATAGGATAGGATTGTTTGGTTTTAAAAACTCAAAAAAAAACAAAAAACACAAAAAAAAAAAAAAACACAAAAAAACACAAAAAAAAACAAAAAGAAGTAAAAAAAAAAAAAAAGTTATAACTCTCATTTTAAAAATGTTTAACCCCAGGGCTAGGGGTAGAGGACGAGGGCGGGGACGTGGGCGTCCAACTACTGCAGGGGTCAGAGGCCGTGGTCCTGGGCGGGGTGAGACACCACCTGCTGATGAGGGAGCAGGGGAACGCCGCAGAGCTACACTCCCTAGGTTCATGTCTGAAGTTACTGGGACTCGTGGTAGAGCACTGTTGAGGCCAGAACAGTGCGAACAGGTGATGTCGTGGATTGCTGACAATGCTTCGAGCAATTTGTCCACCACCAGTCAGTCTTCCACGCAGTCCACCCATGTCACCGAAATCCCCACTCCTCCAGCTCCTGCACCTCAGCCTCCTCCCCCCCAGTCTGCCCCCTCCCAGGAAAATTTGCCATTTGAACCGGCATACTCTGAGGAACTGTTTTCTGGACCCTTCCCACAGTCACAAACCACTTGTCCGGTTGCTGCTGAGCAATTTTCCGATGCCCAGGTTTTCCACCAGTCACAGTCTGTGGGTGATGATGACCTTCTTGACGTAGTGGAAGTGTGTAAAGAGGTGTCCGACGATGAGGAGACACGGTTGTCAGACAGTGGGGAAGTTGTTGTCAGGGCAGGAAGTCCGAGGGGGGAGCAGACTGAGGGATCGGAGGATGATGAGGTGACAGACCCAAGCTGGGTTGAGAGGCCGGGTGAACACAGTGCTTCTGAGACGGAGGAGAGTCCTCGACCTGAACAGGTTGGAAGAGGCAGTGGTGGGGCCAGACGGAGAGGCAGGGCCAGAGCTGGTGCATCAGCGCCACTGTCAACTAGTGAAGCTCCCGTGGTGAGGGCTCTTGCGGCGAGGGCTAGATCTTCAGAAGTGTGGAGGTTCTTTAAGGAAACACCGGATGACCGACGGACTGTGGTGTGCAACATTTGCCAAACCAGGCTCAGCAGGGGTTCCACCACTACTAGCTTAACTACCACCAGTATGCGCAGGCATATGAATGCTAAGCACCCCACTCAGTGGCAACAAGCCCGTTCACCTCCGGCCGTGCACACCACTGCTCCTTCCCCTGTGTCAGCTGCTAGTCAGCCCCCTGCCCAGGACCCTGGCACAAAAACCCCATCGTCGCCTCCACGATCCTCCACAGCATCCACCAGCGTTCAGCTCTCCATACCCCAGACGCTGGAGCGGAAACGCAAATATAGTGCAACCCACCCGCACGCCCAAGCCCTTAATGTGCACATCTCCAGATTGCTTAGCCTGGAGATGCTGCCCTATAGGCTAGTAGAGACCGAGGCCTTTCGCAACCTCATGGCGGCGGCCGCCCCTCGGTATTCGGTCCCCAGCCGCCACTACTTTTCCCGATGTGCCGTCCCAGCCCTGCACCAGCACGTGTCAGACAACATCATCCGTGCCCTGACCAACGCCGTTTCTGACAAGGTCCACCTGACCACGGACACATGGACGAGTGCTGCCGGGCAGGGCCACTATATATCGCTGACGGCACATTGGGTTAACTTGGTGGAGGCTGGGACCGAGTCTGACCCTGGGGCTGCTCATATACTGCCGACGCCGAGGATTGCGGGGCCTACCTCGGTCCAGGTGTTTCAGGCCTACTATGCCTCCTCCTCCTCCCACCCCTCCTCCACCTCCTCCTCCGAACTACCATCCGTGGGCACGGCGCCATCAGTCGGTAGCTCTAGGCACAGCAGCAGTGCCGTCGCTAAGCGACAGCAGGCGGTGCTCAAACTGCTGAGCCTAGGCGACAAAAGGCACACCGCCCAAGAGCTATTACAGGGCATCACGGCGCAGACTGATCTGTGGCTGGCACCGCTGAACCTGAAGCCAGGCATGGTTGTGTGTGACAACGGCCGTAACCTGGTGGCGGCTCTGCAACTCGGCAGACTGACACATGTGCCATGCCTGGCCCATGTGTTAAATCTGATAGTGCAGCGTTTCCTCAAGACATACCCCAATCTGTCTGATTTGCTCACGAAGGTGCGCCGCATCTGTGCGCATTTCAGGAAGTCCAGCCCAGATGCTGCCACTCTCAGGGCAGCGCAGCGCCGCCTCCAACTGCCCGCTCACCGACTGTTGTGCGACGTGCCCACGAGGTGGAATTCAACACTGACCATGTTATCCAGAGTTTACCAGCAGCGCAGAGCGATTGTAGACTGCCAGATGTCAACTTCCACCAGAACTGGTAGTCAGGTCAGTCAGCTTCCTCAAGTCTACAATGAGGAGTGGACGTGGATGTCTGATATCTGTCAGGTGCTGAGTAACTTTGAGGAGTCAACACAGATGGTCAGTGGCGATGCCGCCATCATCAGCCTCACCATCCCGCTGCTTGGCCTGTTGAAAAACTCTCTGGTCAGCATGAAGTCGGAAGCTTTGCGCTCGTCACAAGAGACGGGGGAAGAATATTCCCTTGTTGATAGCCAAAGCACCCTGAGGTCTGTTTCTCAGCGCATATCGGAGGAGGTGGAGGTGGAGGAGGATGAGGAGGAAGAGGAGGAGAATGTTGGCGAGACACAAGAGGGGACCATTGTTGAGTCCTTCACTGTTCAGCGTGTATGGGCAGAAGAAGAGGAGTTGGAGGAGTTGGAGGAGGAGGAAATGGACAGTCAGGCCAGTGAGGGGAGTGAATTCTTACGCGTTGGTACTCTGGCGCATATGGCAGATTTCATGCTAGGCTGCCTATCCCGTGACCCTCGCGTTCAAAGAATTTATTCCAGCACCGATTACTGGGTGTTCACTCTCCTGGACCCACGGTACAAGCAAAATCTTTCCACTCTCATCCCTGCAGAGGAAAGGAGTGTGAGAATGCATGAATACCAGCAGGCCCTGGTGCACAAGCTGAAACAGTATTTCCCTTCTGACAGCGCTAGCGGCAGAGTGCGTAGTTCTGCGGGACAAGTAGCGAGGGAGAGTAGGCGAGCAGGCAGCTTGTCCAGCACTGGCAAGGGTACGCTTTACAAGGCTTTTGCCAGCTTTATGTCACCCCAGCAAGACACTGTCACCTGTCCCCAGTCTCGGCAGAGTAGGGCTGATCTTTACAGAAAGATGGTGAGGGAGTACGTAGCTGACCATACCATCGTCCTAAATGATCACACAGCTCCCTACAACTACTGGGTTTCAAAGCTGGACATGTGGCACGAACTGGCGCTGTACGCCTTGGAGGTTCTTGCCTGCCCTGCCGCTAGCGTCTTGTCCGAGCGGGTTTTCAGTGCAGCTGGTGGCATCATCACCGATAAGCGTACACGCCTGTCGACTGACAGCGCTGACAGGCTGACGCTTATTAAAATGAATAAAGGCTGGATTTCTCAGAATTTCCAATCTCCACCAGGTGAAGGAAGCTCAACCTGAATAATTGATCCACTCCTCCTCCTCCTCCTCATTTTCCTCCTTCTCCTCCTCTTTGTACAGTAAAGCAGAGGAAAATGGCTATTTTTTGACAGGGCCCACTGGCTCTTGCTATAGTACTTCATGCATTTAATTTTTCTGGAGGGCCACCTACCCGGTCCTCTGTTTGAAACAATTTTTGTGAGTGCCACATACAGGCACTCAATCTATTCCATTTTTCTGGAGGGCCACCTACCCGGTCCTCTGTTTTAAAAAATTTTTGGGACTGCCACATACAGGCACTCAATCTATTCCATTTTACTGGAGGGCCACCTACCTGCTCCTCTGGTTTGAAACATTTTTGGGACTGCCACATACAGGCACTCAATCTATTCCATTTTACTGCAGGGCCACCTACCTGCTCCTCTGGTTTGAAGAATTTTTGGGACTGCCACATACAGGCACTCAATCTATTCCATTTTACTGGAGGGCCACCTACCTGCTCCTCTGGTTTGAAGAATTTTTGGGACTGCCACATACAGGCACTCAATCTATTCCATTTTACTGGAGGGCCACCTACCTGCTCCTCTGGTTTGAAACATTTTTGGGACTGCCACATACAGGCACTCAATCTATTCCATTTTACTGGAGGGCCACCTACCTGCTCCTCTGGTTTGAAACATTTTTGGGACTGCCACATACAGGCACTCAATCTATTCCATTTTACTGGAGGGCCACCTACCTGCTCCTCTGGTTTGAAAAATGTTTGGGACTGCCACATACAGGCACTATCCAAATTAAATTGTCTCCATAGCAGCCTCCACACGTTGTCTCCATTGCTACCTCCAAAAGTCGTCCATATAGCTGCCTCCATACATCGTCCCTTTATCAAACGAGGTGTGTCAGGCAGAAATTTGGGTTGTTTTCATGGATTCCACATCAAAGTTGTTAACTTTGTCGCCACCCTGCTGTCTTATCCACAAAATATACTGGCAAACTTTTACCATTTAGGGATATTATTTCAGCGCTTCTTGCGCATCTGTTTACATTCCCCTCACCCGGCATATCCTAAACTTATAAGAACGCTACTACACTTGATCTTATACAAAAGGTTCTTAGAAGTGCTGTTTGGGGAGTAGCCTAGAGACAGGGGCTTGGATTGGCGAAAGCTCGCCTGGCAGCGGAACGCCAGCTCCATGCGCATCATGCGCTTCTTGCGCATCTGTTTACATTCCCCTAACCCGCCATATCCCAAACTTATAAGAACGCTACTACACTTAACTTGGTGCAGGCTGGGACCGAGTCTGACCCTGGGGCTGGTCATATACTGCCGACGCAGAGAATTGCGGGGCCTACCTCGGTCCAGGTCTCAAAGGCCTACTATACCTCCTCCCACCCCTCCTCCACCTCCTCCTCCTCCGAATTACCATCCGTGGGCATGGCGCCATCAGTCGGTAGCTCTAGGCACAGCAGCAGTGCCGTCGCTAAGCGACAGCAGGCGGTGCTCAAACTGCTGAGCCTAGGCGATAAAAGGCACACCGCCCAAGAGCTATTACAGGGCATTCCACATCAAAGTTGTTAACTTTGTCGCCACCCTGCTGTGTTATCCACAAAATATACTGGCAAACTTTTACCATTTAGGGATATTATTTCAGCGCTTCTTGCGCATCTGTTTACATTCCCCTCACCCGGCATATCCTAAACTTATAAGAACGCTACTACACTTGATCTTATACAAAAGGTTCTTAGAAGTGCTGTTTGGGGAGTAGCCTAGAAACAGGGGCTTGGATTGGCGAAAGCTCGCCTGGCTGCAGAGCGCCAGCTCCATCACAAGATCCAACTAACATAGTTGCAGCACCTTTAATCTACTACTAGTTCACTGCCTCCATAATAATAATAATCTTTATTTATATAGCGTCATCATATTCTGCAGCGCTTTACAAATCATAGGAAACAAATACAAATGTAATGTAACAGAGCACAACATTTGTATGGAACAACAGGAGTGAGGTCCCTGCTCGCCAGAGCTTACGGTTTATGAAGATGATGGGGTAACACGAGGTAAAAGAATATTTAATGGTCAAGCCATTCTTCTTAGGGAATAGAAAAAAATATAATAAATGGAATTGCTGTCGCTTGAAACACTCAGCCGTCATCTTATATACCAGGTCCAGGGTGAATGGGACTGCAGAGAAGTCTGGTGCCTGTTGGTTGCTGGATAACAGATGGGAGGACGACACAGGACGGGTTAGTAGAAGAGTTAAAACTTCATGCAGTTAATGAGTGTTATAGGCTTGCCTAAAGAAATGGGTTTTAAGAGCACGTTTGAAACTTTGGAGGTTAGGTATTAGTCTGATAGTCCGGGGCAGAGCATTCCATAGAATTGGTGCAGCTCTAGAGAAGTCTTGGAGACGCGAGTGGGAGGTCCGCACTAGGGTAGAGGTTAATCTAAGATCACTGGCGGATCTAAGAGCACGGGTTGGGCGATAGACTGAGATAAGAGAGGAGAGGTAGGGGGGTGCAGCATTATACAGAGCTTTATGGATGAGGGTTATTATTATTTTAAACTATTCGAAAGGAGACTGGCAGCAAGTGCAGCGACTGGCATGAACTGTAAGCATACATGGTCCCCTTATCAAACGAGCTGTGTCAGGCAGAATTTGGGGTTGTTTTCATGGCTTCCATGTTAACTTTGTCGCCACCCTGCTGTGTAATCCACAAAATATACTGGCAAACTTTTATCATGTACCGATATTATTTGAGCACTTCTTGCTCACCTCCTTTGGTTCCTCTCTGACACCCATTGGTTTGAAGCCTGAGTCCATTTAGGGTATGTCGCCATGACACTCTCTAGCCTGCTGCCGCTGCCTCTGCATGCCGTCCCCTATAGTGTCAGGGTCAATTATTGGATGTTTTAGATGCTATCTAGCTTCATTCTGTCACTCTGTCATGGCCATGCTGTTGCCCATAATTTTGGCATAATGGTGCGTTTAAGCAGCCTCAGAGGCATCCATGCATGCTGCCCCTGCTGTTTCCTGTCCATTTCCGTGGTGTTTCCATCCTTTTCTGAGGTTCCCAGGTGTTTGGCCAAGCTTCCCTGTGCAGAGCCTTGGTCCCCTTGAAAAATGCTCGAGTCTCCCATTGACTTCAATGGGGTTCGTTATTCGAGACGAGCACTCGAGCATCGGGAAAAGTTCGTCTCGAATAACGAGTACCCGAGCATTTTAGTGTTCGCTCATCTCTACATACAGCACAACACAGCTCCAGAACAGAACTACATACAGAAACCCAGCTTCAGTACTAAGCTCTGCACAGAAATACAGCACCAGTAGAAGGCTTTGCACCGAAATACAGCAACAGAACATACAGTTATACAGCACCAGAACTAAACTCTTTACAAAAATACAGCATCACGTACATACAAAAATAATGTCTCAGTACTAAGCTCCATTCAAAAGTGCAGCCCCACCACATACAGAAATAAAGCAACAATACTAAGCTCTATTCAGAAAAACAGCGCTAGAACAGAGTTCTGTACAGGAATACAGTACCAGGACAGAGCTCTGTACAGAAATACAGCATCAGTAATAAGCTCGGTACAGAAATACAGTACCAGAACAAGACTTTGCACAGTCATACAGCACTAGAACTGAGCTTTGTACAGAAATATGGAAACAGAAGGGAGCTCCATACAGGAATACAGTACAAGTATAGAACTCTGTACAGAAATACAGCACCAGAACTGAGCTCTGCACAGAAATACAACACAAGAAATGAACTCTATGCAAAAATACAGCACCAAGACAAGGCTTTGCACAGATATACAGCACCAGAACAGAACTCTGTACATTAATGCTGCACCAGATAAGAGCTCCATACAGAAATATGCAATATCCCTGCCAATGCGCATGGCAGAGGAGTAGTTGCGAATAAGCCCCTTGTACCATTCAGTACACCAAGAGGTAATATTGCAGCGGTAGATACTGCCTGGATAGGCAAGGGTTAACCTGTTTTACTGATGTCATCCAATGATGTTCCACCTTTGTAACTGGAGTGTGATTGGAGAGTGAGACCACATGACCAGGAGCTGATGAGAAGTGACAGTTAGGGAGTGCTAACAGTCAGTTAGAGGAGTTAGTGCTGAGCATCACCTCAGAGCACAAGCTCTTGCTACAGGCCTCCTAGGCCTCAGCTTATCAACTCCACACTGAGTGACCAGAGACAGCGTGGGCCTCACACCTCTAGTGAGCTCACACAGAACAACCAGGACAAAGCTGCAGCTTTCAGCATTGGACACAGCTACATCCCAGCCTGCATCTACAACCAGGCTGGTGACCAAACTCCTGAGGTTCCCTCTCCAAGATCACTCCAGTAATCCGACCATTTGTACAGAATCGTTTGGCACGTTGCCTGCTGTTGGTTCGAATAAAGAACTGTAAGTTATTTTTGAACCACGTTGCCTCTGTCTGGTCCCTGCTACGACTGTATGACCATCAAGGGCTCCCCATCCACCATCCAGGGACACACACTGCAGACACTAGTGGCTGCCCCAGGGAGAACCAGTACCTCAGCCTCTCCCTCCATATTTCTTGCACACACCACCTGCTGGAGACCTGCCAGGCTGTAGGACAGCCCTCCGGTCCCCATACCAAGCACCGTGACACAAGCGTGCCTAGGCCGCAACCGCCAGCCACTCCGGTATTCTGGGCCCTGGCTGCCTCCAGGCCCAAGAAAAGGCTAGGCCCCGGTGGGGGATGTTGCAAATACAGCGTAAGTACTAAGCTCTGTACAGAAATACAGCACCAGAACAGAGCATTGTACAAAAAAATAGCACCAAAACCGAGCTCCATACAGAGATACATCACCAGAACCGAGCTCCATACAGAAATACATAACCAGAACCGAGCTCCATACATAAATAAATCACTAGAACCGAGCTCCATACAGAAATACATCACCGGAATAAAGCTCCATACAGAAATACAGCACAAGAATAGAGCTCTATACAGAAATACAGCACTAAAACAGAGCTCCATACAGTAATACATCACCAGAACAGACCTCTATACAGAAATTCAGCACCAGAATAAAGCTCTGCACAGAAATACAGCACCAGAACTGAGCTCTGTACAGAAATAAAGCACCAGAACACACCTCTATACAGAAATTCAGCACCAGAACAGAGCTCTGCACAGAAATACAGCACCAGAACTGAGCTCTGTACAGAAATAAAGCACCAGAACACACCTCTATACAGAAATTCAGCACCAGAATAGAGCTCTGTACAGAAATACAGCACCAGAATATAGCTCTATACAGAAATACAGCGCCAGAATATAGCTCTATACAGAAATACAGCGCCAGAATATAGCTCTATACAGAAATACAGCACCAGAACTGAGCTCTGTACAGAAATAAAGCACCAGAACAGACCTCTATACAGAAATTCAGCACCAGAATACAGCTCTGCACTGAAATACAGCACCAGAATATAGCTCTGTACATAAATACAGCACCAGAATATAGCTCTGCACAGAAATACAGCACCAGAATATAGCTCTGTACATAAATACAGCACCAGAATAGAGCTCTGTACAGAAATACAGCACCAGAACTGAGCTCTGTACAGAAATACATCAACAGAATAGACCCCTGTACAGAAATACAGCACCAGTACAAGGCATTGCACAGAAATACAGCACCATCTCAAATCTTCACACAAAAATGCAGCACAAGAACTGAACTCTATACAGCAATGTACCAAAAGAACAGAACTTTGTACAGAAATACAGCACCAAAACAAAGCTTCATACATAAATACAGCGCCAGGACTGAACTCTGTACAGAAATACACTAGAGACTGCACAGAAATTCAGCACCAGAATAGAGCTCTGTACAGAAATACAGCACCAGAATATAGCTCTGTACAGAAATACAGCACCAGAATATAGCTCTGTACAGAAATACAGCACCAGAATATAGCTCTGTACATAAATACAGCACCAGAATAGAGCTCTGTACAGAAATACAGCACCAGAACTGAGCTCTGTACAGAAATACATCAACAGAATAGACCCCTGTACAGAAATACAGCACCAGTACAAGGCATTGCACAGAAATACAGCACCATATCAAATCTTCACACAAAAATGCAGCACAAGAACTGAACTCTATACAGCAATGTACCAAAAGAACAGAACTTTGTACAGAAATACAGCACCAAAACAAAGCTTCATACATAAATACAGTGCCAGGACTGAACTCTGTACAGAAATACACCAGAAAGAAACTGCACAGAAATTCAGCACCAGAACTAGGGTCAATACATAAACATTAACAGCTTCCCAAATTATTTTACCAATTTACAGAGCTCCTAAATTTACATACTTACAGTACCCCCATTAATTTATGCGCATGTATACAGTGTTCCCTATAATAAATGAATTCCAACAGTACATACACACAAATTTACAAGGTGGTCGTACCCTCCGCCCTGTGTCCAATAAAATCTTTATAATATCCAGACACAGTGAATACCTTTAAGAAAATCTTGGTCTTTCCTATCTGCCAGTCCCCGTCCCGGCCCAGCACACATTCTGCAATGCGCTGACACGTCCCTCGCAGATCCCCCTGGGAAAAAATAGAGCGATAAAATAATACATTAATTTTTTTTCAATCATTAAAATCTCTTATAATAATTTTTATTTTTGCACCTTTTTTTCGCATTTTGAGTGAAAGTGGGAAGTACATGGGCAAAGCTCTGGACGATCAAATGCAGCTGCTCAAATCGATCCCGCCTCTTACATCACAGGGTGTGGGATCATGGAAATTTGGCTTGGCAAATAAGGCGGATGAATGGGCGGGTGACTGGTGTCACTGTTTTCCTATTGCCACTTACAAAGTGTGCTATCGGAGATATTGCGTAAATCATGCATTTGTGTATGTTGTTAGTAGCAGCAGAACTGTGAAATATGGATTTATATTCCAGAATTGTAGCTTCTGCAGGTTATGCTGGAGTCCTGCCCTCTCACTGCTGCGCTCTTAGATCTCTGAAGATAGTAATGTCCCTGGAGAGATAATCATGCATTTGTGTATGTTGTTAGCAGCAGCGGGACTGTGAAATATTGATTTATATTCCAGAATTGTAGCTTCTGCAGGTTATGCTGGAGTCCTGCCCTCTCACTGCTGCGCTCTTAGCTCTCTGAAGACTGTAATGCCCCTGGTGAGATAATCATGCATTTGTGTATGTTGTTAGTAGCAGCGGCACTGTGAAATATGGATTTATATTCCAGAATTGTAGCTTCTCCAGTCACCAGGTTATGCTGGAGTCCTTCTCTCTCATTGCTGCGCTCTTAGTTCTCTGAAGACAGTAATGCCCCTGGAGAGATAATCATGCATTTGTGTATGTTGTTAGTAGCAGCAGAACTGTGATATATGGATTCATATTCCAGTATTGTGGCTTCTCTATTTGACCTGGGCAAAGTCCTCACACTGCTGTGCTCTTAGGTATCTTCACTGAACAGCCTCACAGCTCCTACTCTCTGCTATAACGGGACACCTGTAGTATCCGGCCAGAAGCCTACTACAGCATTTACTCAGAGCAAAGGACTGCTAAGAGAACATTAGTATGAGGAGACATCCACCAGCTCACAGTCCTGTTGCTACTAACAACATACGCGAAGATCTGATTACACACCTCTAGTTCTACAATCCTGGAATATAAATCCATTTATCACAGTCCTGCTGCTACTAACAACACATACACAAAGGTCTGATTACACACCTCTCCAGGCATAACATCTAACACTGGCTGCACAGAGCAAAGCAGTGTGAGGACACACACCACAGAAGTTACAATCCCTAGAATATAAATCATTACACTTCTCTCCAGGGACAATACATACATGTCTGCAGCCTGCATGGTCACTCCTGCTGACAGGTTCCTTTAACCTATTTCACCTATGAGCATCCTTACTGTAAATGTTCCATAAGTAATTTCCATGTAAAATCACGGATCTGCATAGCGTCAGGCAGCTACTGCTAAAGCAATTTAATTCTGTCATGCACTAATACAGGGCTAAATGCTCTCTATATATGATACCTGTTTGTAGGCGGGCTTCACCCCCGGCATGAGCACACGATATCGGTCCACAAACTCCACAAATGTGTAGCGGATGGGGTACCCAGCTCTGCGGATCCGGATGGTCTCCATCATTCCCGAATACCTCAGCTGACGGATGCACAGCTCTCTGTCAAACAGCTGCCGGCCCGGAGAACAATGACAGTGTCAGTACAAGAAGCAGGGATGCTACTGCTGCTGGGAAAGCTGGGTGGATAGCAATATGGCCGCCATCTACTAAATGTCTTGTCACCCAGCTTTCCCCAACTCCTGAATATCTACTCATTCATAGGAATATCACCACATTACAAGACCGATTCTGGGAAAGCTGGGTTATCGTTACCACTTGCCACCCAGCTTTTCCTGATACAGATATGAAAGGTTAGAAGTGATAAGTAGTGTGGATGAGTCAGGGATTCTCATTAACTGTGTGAATGTGTTATTTATGGGGTGATTATTCCGTCACGGAGGAGATCGCCCCACCTATTACTACCCTGCCAGTAACTCCGCAGACAGTAAACAGCGATTTCCGCAGGAGAACCTCAACTACGTCCTACAGTCATCAGAATGAGCAGAGCCGACTGACGTACTGGAGCAGCAGGACACTGTCTTATCGGACACAGTGCAGTCACGACACAAAACTGGCGCAGACACTTCAATAGTTCTACACCTGTCCTGTACCCCAAGAGTGAGCCTTTCACTGTCCTGCCCCCCAAGTGTCAGCATGTCCTGTCCCCCCCAAGTGTCAGCGTGTCCCTGTCCTGTACCCCAAGAGTGAGTCTTTCACTGTCCTGCCCCCCAAGTGTCAGCATGTCCTGTCCCCCCCAAGTGTCAGCGTGTCCCTGTCCTGTCCCCCAAGTGTCAGCGTGTCCCTGTCCTGTCCCCCAAGTGTCAGCGTGTCACTTTCCTGTCCCCCAAGTGTCAGCATGTCCCTGTCCTGTCCCCCGAGTGTCAGCATGTCCCTATCCTGTCCCCCGAGTGTCAGCGTGTCCCTGTCCTGTCCCCCAAGTGTCAGCGTGTCCCTGTCCTGTCCCCCCAAGTGTCAGCGTGTCCCTATCCTGCCCCCCCAAGTGTCAGCCTGTCCCTGTCCTATCCCCCGAGTGTCAGCATGTCCCTGTCCTGTCCCCCAAGTGTCAGTGTGTCCCTGTCCTGTCCCCCAAGTGTCAGCGTGTCCCTGTCCTGTACCCCAAGTGTCAGCATGTCCCTGTCCTGTACCCCAAGTGTCAGCATGTCCCTGTCCTGTACCCCAAGTGTCAGCGTGTCCCTGTCCTGTACCCCCCAAGTGTCAGCGTGTCCCTGTCCCCCAAGTGTCAGCGTGTCCCTGTCCCCCCAAGTCTCAGCGTGTCCCTGTCCTATCCCCCAAGTCTCAGCGTGTCCCTGTCCTATCCCCCAAGTCTCAGCGTGTCCCTGTCCTATCCCCAAGTATCAGCGTGTCCCTGTCCTGTCCCACAAGTGTCAGCGTGTCCCTGTCCTGTCCCACAGTGTGAATATATGAAAGCGTAAGAGGGCTGACCCTATAACCCTTCCTCCTTCCATACATCGCTGGTATATACTGTAATGTAACATAATAGTGACAGCAGGTAGAATACACGTGAGTTACCACTGCCCACCTGATGCCCGCCGGGTACCTACCATAGGCTTCTTGTACTCATTGGGCTTGATGCAGCGGACGAAGAAGGGCTGGCAGACGCTCAGCGTTCTCATGAGCAGCTCCAGCGAGCGCTTGAACTGACTGCTCAGGGTGGGCGAGCGCTTCCTGGTCTCTGCCCCCTAGCACAAAAAAAAGAAAAGAAAAATACTTTGGAATCAGAAACAAAAATATCAGTGTCAGGAAATGAAAGGATGATAAGGACCTCTTCCTCTCCAGTGTCACCAGGAGGAAAGCAGAGGGGACGGGAGTAACCCCTGCACTGCCAGGAACACTGCTGGAGGGGGCAGAGGGGCAAATATACAGGACGGGAGTAACCCCTGCACTGCCAGGAACACAGCTGGAGGGGGCAGAGAGGCAAATATACAGGACGGGAGTAACCCCTGCACTGCCAGGAACACTGCTGGAGGGGGCAGAGGGGCAAATATACAGGACGGGAGTAACCCCTGCACTGCCAGGAACACATGGAACACTGCTGGAGGGGGCAATGGGGTAAATATACAGGACAGGAGTAACCCCTGCACTGCCAGGAACACTGCTGGAGGGGGCAGAGGGGCAAATATACAGGACGGGAGTAACCCCTGCACTGCCAGGAACACTGCTGGAGGGGGCAGAGGGGCAAATATACAGGACGGGAGTAACCCCTGCACTGCCAGGAACACATGGAACACTGCTGGAGGGGGCAATGGGGTAAATATACAGGACAGGAGTAACCCCTGCACTGCCAGGAACACTGCTGGAGGGGGCAGAGGGGCAAATATACAGGACGGGAGTAACCCCTGCACTGCCCAGTCCACAGGATACACTGCTGGAGGGGGCAGAGGGGCAAATATACAGGACGGGAGTAACCCCTGCACTGCCAGGTCCACAGGGAACACTGCTGGAGGGGGCAGAGGGGCAATAATACATGACGGGAGTAACCCCTGCACTGCCAGGACCACAGGGAACACTGATGGAGGGGGCAGAGAGGCAAATATACAGGACATGAGTAACCCCTGCACTGCCAGGAACACAGGGAACACTGCTGGAGGGGGCAGAGGGGCAAATATACAGGACGGGAGTAACCCCTGCACTGCCAAGTCCACAGAAAACACTGCTGGAGGGGGCAGAGGGGCAAATATACAGGACGGGAGTAACCCCTGCACTGCCAAGTCCACAGGATACACTGCTGGAGGGGGCAGAGGGGCAAATATACAGGACAGGAGTAACCCCTGCACTACCAGGACAACAGGGAACACTGCTGGAGGGGGCAGAGGGGCAATAATACAGGACGGGAGTAACCCCTGCACTGCCAGGACCACAGGGAACACTGCTGGAGGGGGCAGAGGGGCAAATATACAGGACAGGAGTAACCCCTGCACTGCCAGGACCACAGGGAACACTGCTAGAAGGGGCAAAGGGGTAAATATACAGGACAGGAGTAACCCGTGCACTGCCAGGACCATAGGGAACACTGCTGGAGGGGTCAAAAGGGCAAATATACAGGACAGGAGTAACCCTTGCATGGCCAGGACCATAGGGAACACTGCTGGAGGGGGCAGATGGGCAAATATACAGGACAGGAGTAACTCCTGCACTGCCAGGACCACAGAGAACACTGCTGGAGGGGACAGAGGGGCAAATATACAGGGTACAAATAACCCCCTGCACTGCCAGGAGTATGAGGAACACTGCTGGAGGGGGCAAAGGGGCAAATATACAGGGCAGGAGTAAATCCTGCACTGCCAGGACCACAGGGAACACTGCTGGAGGGGGCAGAGAGGTAACTATACAGGGCAGGAGTAAATCCTGCACTGCCAGGACCACAGGGAACACTGCTGGAGGGGGCATAGAGGCAAATATACACGACGAGAATAACCCCCTACACTGCCAGGAGTAAAGGGGACACTGCTTGGGGGGAGCTGCTAAGCTTCAACACGGCTACAACACATCTCAACACCTAAACAACACAGTCTAAATCCATAAACACACACACTACTTCAAGTACACACAACATGCAGAGATATAGGCATCATATGTAATAGCCAAAAATTGTAAGCAGAATATTAAAAGATGACACGTCAGCGACATAAAGAGCTCTCCTTGGGTAATAGTTTGTTACAATGTATCTATGAAGGTAAAATGTAACACTCCGAGGTCCAAAGAGATGATAAGTCTGTATAGAGGGCAATATTAAAAACACTGCAGTACCACAATGTCCCAAATGGAGAAAAACACCACTGCAGATGAAGAAGGGGGCGTTAGGATTATGTGTGGGTCTAGTGTAATTGCGAACTGCCTGCTCCATGGGTTATAACCCGACAAAATGCAGAGAGTGGAAATTATGGATACTGAAAATAGATGCCATTGCATGGTATGGCCACTACCGAATGTATGGAGCTGTCTGCCTGCAGGTCCAATCACTGTGCAGAAGCTGAACAGTGAAGGCTACGCATGTGGACCTGATATTTTAGATCTGTTAAAAGGTAGGTCATCAATAGATATTTTATTGCTCCCGCCTTTAGGTTATATGCAGTAGCTATGAGGTAGTTGTATCAGGCAAAACATCTATTAAAAAAAGCTACTGAAACATTGCAATAAATGCAGTCAGACGCTCACAGTGGGTAAAACAGAAGCTGCAGCTGCATCTCCCCCCTCTCCCCTTCTCACAGTTTAGCACAAGTTGTTTTTTTTTTTTTTGGAGACTTGGAGATTTGGGAATATTTACAGAGAGGCTGCAGGTGGGAGAAGGGAAACTATAAGGTGCCAGGAGGTGAAAAACATACCTGATTTCCATGATAGGATATATTACATAACATAGAAATGTGCTGGAGGGCCTGGTAAGGGTGCCACATGCCACAATAACAGGCTAGCTATTATAACAGACTAGCTTGGTATGACATGTACATATGGTGGCAGTGTATAACAGAGGTTATGGGGGTCATTTACTAAGGGCCCGATTCGCGTTTTCCCGACGTGCTACCCGAATATTTCCGATTTGCGCCGATTGTACCTGAATTGCCCCGGGATTTTGGCGCACGCGATCAGATTTTGGCGCATCGGCACTGGCATGCACGCGACGGAAATCGGGGGGCGTGGCCGAACGAAAACCCGACGGATTCGGAAAAACCGCCGCATTTAAGACAAAAAATGTGTTGCGAAAATTACACTTACCTTCACCAGGTATAGGCCGGTGAATTTCAGGGCATTCCAGCGCGCCTCCGGGGAACTTCAGCACAGCAGCGCCACCTGGTGGACGGCGGAGGAACTACCTTAGTGAATCCCGGCCGGACCCGAATACACCGCAGAGAACGCGCCGCTGGATCGCAAACGAACCGGGTAAGTAAATCTGCCCCTATGAGTCTTATGAACCTATGAGTCTATATGTCCCACTGTCCTTAAAGGGAACCTGTCACCAGGGACCTCATTTTCACTAAAGACAGATTGTAAAAGCCCATTACACCTGCAGTACAAAAATGTCTTTCTGCCTTTTCTAAGCATTTGCATTACAATATAATTGTGTGTTATAACTTGCCTTGCTCCCTGACAAAATCCTGGGGTAGTCACAGGGGCTGGACTTTGGTTTGGATGCATTTCAAAAAACAACATGTGACCTGTTTGAGCCTTAAGCTGTCTCCATCTTTGTGCTCCTGTACAGCTTGTTCCTCCCCCACTGATGTCAGACTGACCAGGCCGTGACCTCTGAGAAGGAGCAGGAGGTGGAGCTGTACAGGAGCACAAAGGTGGGGGCCAAGCTCTGAGGAGGGAGTAACACAGACAACAGACATGTTTTTTTGAAATGTATCCAAACCAAAGCCCAGCCCCTTTGACTACCCCAGGATTTTGTCAGGGTGGAAGGTAAGTTTTAACACACAATTATATTGTAATGCAAATGCTTAGAAAAGGCAGAGAGGCAGATGTGCACTGCAGGTGTAATATCTTCTGCAACCTGTCTTTAGTGAAAATGAGGTCCCTGGTGACAGGTTCCCTTTAAAGGCTATTGGGGGGAGGTATCATACACTGGTACATGGATCCCCCCAAACCCTGCATGCAACAGATCCATCATGACGCTCCAGATAGATCCAGCGGGCAGTATGTGGTCAAGCCTATAATATATCTGGTGGCCGGCTGTGCTATGGGACCTGCTGTAGAATTGTGCTATAGCCATGCACATGCACCCATTCAGGTTTGAATGTTTGCCGGATATACGCAGTGCAAAAATTCGGAGAAGGAACGTCCTGTCCTGGTCCACTCAGCCACTTGCGGCCCCCTTTGCACCCCTCCACACCCACTTAGCATTAAGTTGCTGTAGGGGGTTAAATAGTCATAGTTCCTGGCAGTGTGCCAGGAATTATGACTTTTCCAGGGCTTGTCCGACAGAAAACTGTCCCTGATAAATCAGCCAATATTACACGTGCTACAGATTTATTATAGTTTCCCTTTAAAACAAAAAGTTGAGTCCTAAAAGGCACTTAACAATAGAGTTCTTATTGTATCACAGCGATGATATAAAGCCGAATACCGGAAAAGGGAAACAGGAAAAAACAACAGCACTGAGGACAGTCGGGTCCTATAGACACTTTCACTCTGTCAGTAATGAATGGGACATAGGGAAATGGTCCACATTCCATCAGAATGCTGATTCATCCTTATCTCCCATATCTTATCCATCACACTACATTGTCTATTTCTATATATACATTACAATTTCACTTATTAAAGTGAGGATGAGAGTCACATGCAAGGGGCCTGGTATAAGCTTCTCTGTACATTGCATCATGTTATAATGTGTGATGTAATGTATTGTCGTTGCATCGTATATTACCGTTATACTGTATAATGTATTATGTTAAAATATAGTATAGTATTATTTTACTTTTATACGATGTATATTACTTGTCTTGTAAAGTACAGTGTTACATTGTATCATGTATTATGTTGTAATCAATTAAATTGACAGCATCTAAACTATATTTTAGTGTTGTTTGCTATTGTTTTAGCTTATAGGAAGTTATGTTTTAAATTAATAACACAAGTCTAGGGCTTCCCATCTGATAAACTAAAGTGGAGGTCACTTTCCATATTCATACATGACTCCTCTATGGGAAGAGTTGCCATCTGATTTTGCTGTGGCACACCTAGCCATGCATCTCATACAGTAGTTGCCCCTTTATTTTAATTGGTGGCTTGTTATATTGTGCTCCCTTCTGGGTGTAGACTTGACATTTTGGTGCCCCAAAGCTCATCTGTGTCTTGTGGTTCCCCTAATGATAGACTTAGCTCCATACATTGTGTTATTTTATATTATGTTGTATTATATTTTGTACCTTGTTATGTTACACTATGTTGTACATCATATGAGTGTATTCTATTATCTTGTATTACCCTGTATGACACTAATGTTCTGTTTACAGCTGAGGTTTTTATTATATTTGCTCCCGGATTGTTTCAGCGTCTTGGGTTCAATAATAATCATACAAAGGAACGAAGGCTTCACAAAGCGACTGGGGATGGGTAGAAGAGCAGAGACCTTTCTTTACCTTTGCAGGAGGGGTAGATGATTGGCCAAAAGCACTGCTGGTATAGCCACAGAGAAACTACAGGATAGGGGCAAAGCGGAGAGGATAGAGAAACAGATAGAAGACGATTAGTGGCTGTGATGATATAATTGTCACCCAGAGGTAGACATGTGGAGGCTGAGGACACCGACATCTAATCACCGGATTATTCTTACATAATGTCACATAGCAAGATGGGCCCCGTGTATAGAGCCCAAACATCAGCATGTCACTGTCCTGTACCCCAAACATGAGGGTGTCACTATCCTGTACCCCAAACATGAGGGTGTCACTGTCCTGTACCCCAAACACCAGCAAGTCATTGTCCTGTACCCCAAACATCAGGGTGTCACTATTCTGTATCCAAATTGTCAGCGTGTCACTGTTCTGTATCCTAATTGTCAGCGTGTCCCTGTCCCCCGAGTGTCAGCATGTCCCTGTCCCCCGAGTGTCAGCGTGTCCAAGTCCCCCAAGTGTCAGCGTGTCCAAGTCCCCCGAGTGCCAGCGTGTCCCTGCCCTGTCCCCCCAAGTGTCCGCATGTCCCTGTCCCCCATGTGCCAGCGTGTCCCTGTCCTGTCCCCCAGGAGTCCGTGTCTCACTGTCCTATCCCCCCAAGTGTCAGCGTGTCCCTGTCCCCCCAAGTGTCCGCATGTCCCTGTCCCCCAAGTGTCCGCATGTCCCTGTCCCCCAAGTGTCAGCATGTCCCTGTCCTGTCCTCCCAAGTGTCAGCGTGTCCCTGTCCCGTCCCCAAAGTGTCAGCGTGTCCCTGTCCTGTCCCCCAACTGTCAGCGTGTCCCTGTCCTGGCCCCCAACTGTCAGCGTGTCCCTGTCCCCCAAGTGTCAGCGTGTCCCTGTCCCCCAAGTGTCAGCGTGTCCCTGTCCCCCCAAGTGTCAGCGTGTCCCTGTCCCCCAAGTGTCAGCGTGTCCTGTCCTGTCTCCCAAGTGTCAGCGTGTCCCTGTCCTGTCCCCCCAAGTGTCACCGTGTCCCTGTCCTGTCCCCCAAGTGCCAGCGTGTCCCTGTCCTGTCCCTTCCAAGTGTCAGCGTGTCCCTGTCCTGTCCCCCCAAGTGTCACCGTGTCCCTGTCCTGTCCCCCCAAGTGTCAGCGTGTCCCTGTCCTGTCCCCCAAGTGCCAGCGTGTCCCTGTCCTGTCCCCCAAGTGTCAGCGTGTCCCTGTCCTGTACCCCAAGTGTCAGCGTGTCCCTGTCCCCCAAGTGTCAGCGTGTCCCTGTCCTGTACCCCAAGTGTCAGCATGTCCCTGTCCCCCCCAAGTGTCAGCGTGTCCCTGCCCTGTCCCCAAGTGTCAGCATGTCCCTGTCCTGTCCCCTCCAAGTGTCAGCGTGTCCCTGTCCTGTATCCCAAGTGTCAGCGTGTCCCTGTCCTGTCCCCCCAAGTGTCAGCATGTCCCCGTCCCCCCCAAGTGTCAGCGTGTCCCTGCCCTGTCCCCCCAAGTGTCAGCGTGTCCCTGTCCTGTCCCCCAAGTGTCAGCGTGTCCCTGTCCTGCCCGCCAAGTGTCAGCGTGTCCCTGTCCTGTTCCCCCAGTGTCAGCGTGTCCCCCTCCTGTCCCCCAAGTGATAGCGTGTCCCTGTCCTGTCCCCCCCAAGTGTCAGCGTGTCCCTATCCTGTCCCCCAAGTGTCAGCATGTCCCTGTCCCCCCCAAGAGTCAGCGTGTCCCTGCCCTGTCCCCCCAAGTGTCAGCGTGTCCCTGTCCTGTCCCCCAAGTGTCAGCGTGTCCCTGTCCTGCCCGCCAAGTGTCAGCGTGTCCCTGTCCTGTTCCCCCAGTGTCAGCGTGTCCCCCTCCTGTCCCCCAAGTGATAGCGTGTCCCTGTCCTGTCCCCCCCAAGTGTCAGCGTGTCCCTGTCCTGTCCCCCAAGTGTCAGCGTGTCCCTATCCTGCCCGCCAAGTGTCAGCGTGTCCCTGTCCTGTTCCCCCAGTGTCAGCGTGTCCCCCTCCTGTCCCCCAAGTGATAGCGTGTCCCTGTCCTGTCACCCTCAAGTGTCAGCGTGTCCCTGTCCTGTCCCCCCAAGTGTCAGCATGTCCACGTCCCCCCCAAGTGTCAGCGTGTCCCTGCCCTGTCCCCCCAAGTGTCAGCGTGTCCCTGTCCTGTCCCCCAAGTGATAGCGTGTCCCTGTCCTGTCCCCCCCAAGTGTCAGCGTGTCCCTATCCTGTCCCCCAAGTGTCAGCATGTCCCTGTCCCCCCCAAGTGTCAGCGTGTCCCTGCCCTGTCCCCAAGTGTGAGCCTGTCCCTGTCCTGTCCCCTCCAATTGTCAGCGTGTCCCTGTCCTTTCCCTCCAAGTGTCAGCGTGTCCCTGTCCTGTCCCCCCAAGTGTCAGCGTGTCCCTGTCCTGTCCCCCAAGTGCCAGCGTGTCCCTGTCCTGTACCCCAAGTGTCAGTGTCCCTGTCCTGTCCCCCAAGTGTCAGCATGTCCCTGTCCCCCCCAAGTGTCAGCGTGTCCCTGTCCTGTACCCCAAGTGTCAGCATGTCCCTGTCCCCCCCAAGTGTCAGCGTGTCCCTGCCCTGTCCCCAAGTGTCAGCATGTCCCTGTCCTGTCCCCTCCAAGTGTCAGCATGTCCCTGTCCTGTATCCCAAGTGTCAGCATGTCCCTGTACCCCAAGTGTTAGTGTGTCCCTGCCCTGTCCCCAAGTGTCAGCATGTCCCTGCCCTGTCCCCCCAAGTGTCAGCGTGTCCCTGTCCTGTCCCCCAAGTGTCAGCGTGTCCCTGTCCTGTCCCCCAAGTGTCAGCGTGTCCTGTCCCCCAAGTGTCAGCGTGTCCCTGTCCTGTCCCCCCAGTGTCAGCGTGTCCCCGTCCTGTCCCCCAAGTGATAGCGTGTCCCTGTCTTGTCCCCCCCAAGTGTCAGTGTGTCCCTGTCCTGTCCCCAAGTGTCAGCGTGTCCCTATCCTGTCCCCCAAGTGTCAGCATGTCCCTGTCCCCCCCAAGTGTCAGCGTGTCCCTGTCCTGTCCCCTCCAAGTGTCAGCGTGTCCTTGTCCTGTCCCCCCAAGTGTCAGCGTGTCCCTGTCCCCCCAAGTGTCAGCGTGTCCCTGTCCTGTACCCCAAGTGTCAGTGTCCCTGTCCTGTCCCCCCAAGTGTCAGCGTGTCCCTGTCCCCCAAGTGTCAGCTTGTCCCTGTCCCCCCAAGTGTCAGCATGTCCCCGTCCCCCCCAAGTGTCAGCGTGTCCCTGCCCTGTCCCCCCAAGTGTCAGCGTGTCCCTGTCCTGTCCCCCCAAGTGTCACCGTGTCCCTGTCCTGTTCCCTCCAAGTGTCAGCGTGTCCCTGTCCTGTATCCCAAGTGTCAGCGTGTCCCTATCCTGTCCCCCAAGTGTCAGCATGTCCCCGCCCCCCCCCAAGTGTCAGCGTGTCCCTGCCCTGTCCCCCCAAGTGTCAGCGTGTCCCTGTCCTGTCCCCCCAAGTGTCAGCGTGTCCCTGCCCTGTCCCCAATTGTCAGCATGTCCCTGTCCTGTCCCCCCAAGTGTCAGCGTGTCCCTGTCCGGTACCCCAAGTGCCAGCGTGTCCCTGTCCTGTCCCCTCAAGTGTCAGCGTGTCCCTGTCCTGTCCCCCAAGTGTCAGCGTGTCCCTGTCCTGTACCCCAAGTGTCAATGTCCCTGTCCTGTCCCCCCAAGTGTCAGCGTGTCCCTGTCCTGTCCCCCAAGTGTCAGCGTGTCCCTGTCCTCTCCCCCAAGTGTCAGCATGTCCCTGTCCTGTCCCCCAAGTGTCAGCGTGTCCCTGTCCTGTACCCCCAAGTGTCAGAAAGTCCCTGTCCTGTCCCCCAAGTGTCAGCGTGTCCCTGTCCTGTCCCCCAAGTGTCAGCGTGTCCCTGTCCTGTCCCCCAAGTGTCAGCATGTCTCTGTCCTGTACCCCCAAGTGTCAGCAAGTCCCTGTCCTGTCCCCCAAGTGTCAGCCTGTCCCTGTCCTGTTCCCCAAGTGTCAGTGTGTCCCTGTCCTGTTCCCCAAGTGTCACCCTGTCCCTGTCCTGTCCCCCAAGTGTCAGCATGTCCCTGTCCTGTCCCCCAAGTTTTTTTTAACCTTCTATATATACAAGTACATGATTATATTGTAGTAGAGCACATCTAATAAGGTACATGGTGCTGATTGTAGTATCGTAGGACGTTATTACACTTACATTAGACAACCCAGTAGACACTTACCATGGCCACATCAGCCTGAAATATCTGTTTGATGAATTTATTTTTGGATGAGTGCACCAGCTGGATAATGTCTCCATGAAGAGTGTCCCGGTTCTTCTCCAGGAAACCTACAATAGAGAGAACAATCAATATGACTGGTGGAAGATGGACAAAAGAATTGCTGTACTACATGGGATTGTGAGATGTATTGTACGGTATGTTTTATTATGTTATGTTGTTAAACTGCATTGTGTTATTGTGAATAATGTTTTATTGTAGAATAGATTTTGTTGTATTATAGTATATTGTATTCTGTGGCTTCTATTATATTATGTATGTATATTATGTATGTATTATATTATGTTGTTAACCCCTTAACGCCTCCAATATGCCTAACCTAACCTAAAGGTTTTAGGCTACATTTTATATATACCGTAATATACCCTATATACCGTAATACTGCCCAACAGAAGAAAGTTTCCTTTCTCTCTATGTTGCATTCTCAAAAATGGCACAAGTAGCTTGGTCGCAAAAGGGTTATACTTCATGGTGTTATTTTCTACCGTATTGTTTCATGTTGCATAATAGTATAATGTGTTCTGTTATATTGTATTATGTTATATTGTATTGCTTTATTTTGTATTGTTTTACAATTCTGTTAAAAAATCTTTCCTACCTTTTGTTTCGTAGTACACAATGCCGGCAAAGTGATTGATACCAAATTGCGTCTCATAGCTGTTTTTTGGGGGGATGTAAAAGGTGTTGAGCTTGTGTTGGCTGTTGAGTTTGTTCAGCATTGTGGTGTCTGTACCCTGAAAACAAACAACATCTATCTGTTAACATAAAATTCATAAGGAAACCTAACAAATTCTACACGGACACTGCTGACCTGTCAGAAGTCAGGGGATACCCCTTATAACCTGCCACGGATAACCCACGGACATATAGATAGATATGATGAATAGATAGATGTAGATAAATAGATAGATATGATAAATAGATAGATAGATATGAGATAGATAGATATGAGATAGATAGATATGAGATAGCTGGATAGATATGAGATAGATAGATATGAGATAGATAGATAGATAGATAGATAGATAGATATGAGATAGATAGATAGATAGATAGATAGATAGATAGATAGATATGAGATAGATAGATAGATAGATAGATAGATAGATAGGAGATAGATAGATAGATAGATAGATAGATAGATATGAGATAGATAGATAGATAGATAGATAGATAGATAGAAAGATGATAGATAGATAGATAGATAGATATGAGATAGATAGATAGATAGATAGATAGATAGATATGAGATAGATAGATAGATAGATAGATATGAGATAGATAGATAGATAGATATGAGATAGATAGATAGATAGATAGATAGATAGATAGATAGATAGATATGAGATAGATAGATAGATAGATAGATAGATATATAGATACTAGATAGATAGATAGATATGAGATAGATAGATAGATATGAGATAGATAGATAGATAGATAGATAGATAGATATTCAAGGAAGGCAGCAGCACTCCAGTAGGTGAATTAAATCAGGGTGATCTTTATTTCAGATGCAACGTTTCGGTGTATCCACCTTTTTCAAGCATGCTTGAAAAAGGTGGATACACCGAAACGTTGCATCTGAAATAAAGATCACCCTGATTTAATTCACCTACTGGAGTGCTGCTGCCTTCCTTGAATATATTACCAGATCCTTGCCACGGATATACAGATCCTGCACCCAGACAAACAGGTTGTGCTGCCTTGGACTTCTCCTTTTCTAGATAGATAGATAGATAGATAGATAGATAGATAGATAGATATGAGATAGATAGATAGGAGATAGATAGATAGATAGATAGATATGAGATAGATAGATAGATAGATAGATAGATAGATAGATAGATATGAGATAGATAGATAGGAGATAGATAGATAGATAGATAGATATGAGATAGATAGATAGATAGATAGATATGAGATAGATAGATAGATATGAGATAGATAGATAGATAGATAGATATGAGATAGATAGATAGATAGATAGATAGATAGATAGAAAGATATGAGATAGATAGATAGATAGATAGATAGATAGATAGATATGAGATAGATAGATAGATAGATAGATAGTAGAGATGAGCGAGCACTAAAATGCTCGGGTGCTCGTTATTCGAGACGAACTTTTCCAGATGCTCGAGTGCTCGTCTCGAATAACGAGCCCCATTGAAGTCAATGGGAGACCTGAGCATTTTTCAAAGGGACCATGGTTCAGGAATAAAATGTGTTATTTAATTGAAAAAGAATGTCTTCTGATAAGTGATCAGATGTATGCAAACATCTGCAATCTATTCTTCACTGTTCCGTGCGTATATTATCTCCCGACAAGTTATCAGATGTGAAGAACAGTGAAGAATAGAATAAAAACAGTGAACACAGGATCATTTAAGTGAAAAACACAGTGAAGAATAGATTACAGATGTTCAGCACATCTGCTTACGTGTCGGGGTGATACGCTGTCCCGGGATCGCTCCTCTTCTTCCACTGAAGTCTCCCCGTGCTGCCCGATGTCTCCCCCGTGCTACCCGATGTCTCCCCCGTGCTGCCCGATGTCTCCCCCGTGCTGCCCGATGTCTCCCCGTGCTGCCCGATGTCTCCCCCGTGCTGCCCGATGTCTCCCCCGTGCTGCCCGATGTCTCCCCCGTGCTGCCCGATGTCTCCCCCGTGCTGCCCGATGTCTCCCCGTGCTGCCCGATGTCTCCCCCGTGCTGCCCGATGTCTCCCCCGTGCTGCCCGATGTCTCCCCCGTGCTGCCCGATGTCTCCCCCGTGCTGCCCGATGTCTCCCCCGTGCTGCCCGATGTCTCCCCGTGCTGCCCGATGTCTCCCCCGTGCTGCCCGATGTCTCCCCCGTGCTGCCCGATGTCTCCCCCGTGCTGCCCGATGTCTCCCCCGTGCTGCCCGATGTCTCCCCCGTGCTGCCCGATGTCTCCCCCGTGCTGCCCGATGTCTCCCCCGTGCTGCCCGATGTCTCCCCGTGCTGCCCGATGTCTCCCCCGTGCTGCCCGATGTCTCCCCCGTGCTGCCCGATGTCTCCCCCGTGCTGCCCGATGTCTCCCCGTGCTGCCCGATGTCTCCCCGTGCTGCCCGATGTCTCCCCCGTGCTGCCCGATGTCTCCCCCGTGCTGCCCGATGTCTCCCCCGTGCTGCCCGATGTCTCCCCCGTGCTGCCCGATGTCTCCCCGTGCTGCCCGATGTCTCCCCCGTGCTGCCCGATGTCTCCCCCGTGCTGCCCGATGTCTCCCCCGTGCTGCCCGATGTCTCCCTCGTGCTGCCCGATGTCTCCCCGTGCTGCTTGATGTCTCCCCCGTGCTGCCCGATGTCTCCCCCGTGCTGCCCGATGTCTCCCCCGTGCTGCCCGATGTCTACCCCGTGCTGCCCGATGTCTCCCCCGTGCTGCCCGATGTCTCCCCCGTGCTGCCCGATGTCTCCCCCGTGCTGCCCGATGTCTCCCCCGTGCTGCCCGATGTCTCCCCGTGCTGCCCGATGTCTCCCCGTGCTGCCCGATGTCTCCCCCGTGCTGCCCGATGTCTCCCCCGTGCTGCCCGATGTCTCCCCCGTGCTGCCCGATGTCTCCCCGTGCTGCCCGATGTCTCCCCGTGCTGCCCGATGTCTCCCCCGTGCTGCCCGATGTCTCCCCCGTGCTGCCCGATGTCTCCCCCGTGCTGCCCGATGTCTCCCTCGTGCTGCCCGATGTCTCCCCGTGCTGCTTGATGTCTCCCTGCTGCACGATGTCTCCCCCGTGCTGCCCGATGTCTCCCCGCTGCCCGATGTCTCCCCGCTGCCCGATGTCTCCCCCGTGCTGCCCGATGTCTCCCCCGTGCTGCCCGATGTCTCCCCCGTGCTGCCCGATGTCTCCCCGTGCTGCCCGATGTCTCCCCCGTGCTGCCCGATGTCTCCCCCGTGCTGCCCGATGTCTCCCCGCTGCCCGATGTCTCCCTCGTGCTGCCCGATGTCTCCCCGTGCTGCTTGATGTCTCCCTGCTGCACGATGTCTCCCCCGTGCTGCCCGATGTCTCCCCGCTGCCCGATGTCTCCCCCGTGCTGCCCGATGTCTCCCCCGTGCTGCCCGATGTCTCCCTGCTGCTTGATGTCTCCCCGTGCTGCCCGATGTCTCCCCCGTGCTGCCCGATGTCTCCCTGCTGCTTGATGTCTCCCTGCTGCCGTTCCGCGCGTATCTTCCGACAAGTAAGCAGATGTGCCGAACATCTGTAATCTATTCTTCACTGTGTTCTTCACTGTCTTTTTCACTTAAATGATCCTGTGTTCACTGTTTTTATTCTATTCTTCATTTTTCTTCACTGTGTTTTTTTAATTAAATGCTCGATCTCGAGCAGGGGAAATACTCGTCCGAGCAACGAGCCGTTTCGAGTACCTTAATACTCGAACGAGCATCAAGCTCGGACGAGTATACTCGCTCATCTCTAATAGATAGATATGAGATAGATAGATAGATAGATAGATATGAGATAGATAGATAGATAGATATGAGATAGATAGATAGATAGATAGATAGATAGATAGATAGATAGGAGATAGATAGATATGAGATAGGTAGATACTAGATAGATAGATAGATAGATAGATAGATAGATAGATAGATAGATAGATAGATAGGAGATAGATAGATATGAGATAGGTAGATACTAGATAGATAGATAGATAGATAGATAGATAGATAGATAGGAGATAGATAGGGGATGTCTCCCCCGTGCTGCCCGATGTCTCCCTGCTGCCGTTCCGCGCGTATCTTCCGACAAGTAAGCAGATGTGCCGAACATCTGTAATCTATTCTTCACTGTGTTCTTCACTGTCTTTTTCACTTAAATGATCCTGTGTTCACTGTTTTTATTCTATTCTTCATTTTTCTTCACTGTGTTTTTTTAATTAAATGCTCGATCTCGAGCAGGGGAAATACTCGTCCGAGCAACGAGCCGTTTCGAGTACCTTAATACTCGACGAGCATCAAGCTCGGACGAGTATACTCGCTCATCTCTAATAGATAGATATGAGATAGATAGATAGATAGATAGATAGATAGATATGAGATAGATAGATAGATAGATAGATATGAGATAGATAGATAGATAGATAGATAGATAGATAGGTAGATAGATAGATAGATAGGAGATAGATAGATATGAGATAGGTAGATACTAGATAGATAGATAGATAGATAGATAGATAGATAGATAGATAGATAGGAGATAGATAGATATGAGATAGGTAGATACTAGATAGATAGATAGATAGATAGATAGATAGATAGGAGATAGATAGATATGAGATATATAGATAGATAGATAGATAGATAGATAGATACATATGAGATAGATAGATAGATATGAGATAGATAGATAGATAGATAGATAGATAGATAGATAGATAGATATGGGGTAGATAGATAGATAGATAGATAGATAGATACTTGTAGAAAGATCCAGCGGCACTATCTAGTTGACTATGGCGGGTGCAGGCGTCCTGGGATCGGGCCTCAGATCCTCTGGTAGTAAAATTCCAAAAAATGAGCAGCACTCCAGATGTGTGAAGAAACGTGATTCTTTTTTTATTCCATAATGAGTAATAACAGCAACGTTTCGGCTCAAGAGGGCTTGAAAAAGGCTCTCTTGAGCCAAAACGTTGCTGTTATTACTCATTATGGAATAAAAAAAGAATCACGTTTCTTCACACATCTGGAGTGCTGCTCATTTTTTGGAATTTTAGATAGATAGATAGATAGAGAGATACTAGATAGATAGATAGAATGTAAATGGGTTTGCAACCTTTGGAAATTTGCTTTCTTCATCAATGAGTGAGATGATGTTCATGGGTTTGATAGCGATCATGTCCAGGGCGTCCTGGTTGTCGGTGAACTCTATGTGCTGCCAGTTGATGTTCTCCAGGTTGTATTCCTCCTGCTCCAGCTTAAAGACGTGACGCACAAAGAACTGCTGCAAGTTTTCATTGGCAAAATTGATGCAAAGCTGCTCAAAACTGAAAAAATAATATTGGTATACACCGGTGATAAAGATACATAAAGATATACAGATAGAAATATAGATTATGTAACCGAGCCAGCCTGATGATGGTTGATACTCTGTACCCTGTACAGTAATTTCTAGACATAGTTGGATGTGAATAGTGATTGATAGATAGGAGATAGATACATAGATAGACAGATGGTGACATAAGTAGATAGAAATTAGATAGTGACATAAGTAGATAGAAATGAGATAGATAGAAAACAAATTGAAAACATATATAGACAGATATGATAAAGAGAGATAAAGAGATAGACAGAAGATACATTGATTGATTACCTGTTTACAGTGAAGTTCTCAAACCCAAATATATCCAGCAGACCTATGGATCTCCTGACTGTTTTTGGTTCGTTGGAGAGTGGTCTGTAAATAGCGGCATTGATTTTTTCCACAATCCATACGAACAGACGTCCATATATTCCCTGTTGGAAAGGAAAAAAAATCTTATCAGTATAAATTAAGTAGGAAATTGCACCATATTAATGAAGGGCACACAGAAGGCTCACCCATTCTTTAGGCCTAGCTTATCCATTGTGTGTCATCCATTTTTGGTAGTAAGCCATTGTCCTACAACCACTATGGGGGTCAAAATCTACCACAATGGACTGTGACTACATGAAGTGTCTTAGTACCATACCCCCGGGGTGAGCGCTATGTAACCTAATTTCCTCTCTTATGCGATATATCAATAAAGAACCCTGCTGCAGCCTTAATGATCTGAACTTCAGATTGTCGATTATGTTGGCTCAAGGACAGCCCAGAATGCTACAGCCAGGTCTGCCTAGCCATGTCAGCTGCCCTCTCTCTGCCTGCAATCCCCATATCCATATGCACCAGCCACCATGATGTGCGCTCTCACGTATAACGAGTCCACAACCAGAGAAAGCCCCAGCCTCACAGCAGGGTTTCCCAATATCACTGATGCCACAAGGGACCTAGGACACTGCCACTGATGTCTGGTCCGAAGACACAGTGATGTTATCCAAGAACCTGTAGGACCTGGAGCTTGAGTATCTTCCAGACTTCACACATCTCCTCCCTTCATCTACACTATGTTCAGAAACTTTATTTATAGACATTCTGTACTCTGGCTAATGGTAGAGGGCCCTTACCAGGAGTTCCACCTCCATTAATTATGAGAACCAAATCATAGTATTTCTCGATGAGATTTCTGAACCAGACAAGTACCTTAACAAAGGCGTCCCTGACATCCAAAGCTTGCTCCATGCTCAAAGGTGTAGATACTGTCTCTCCTCTGGTTATAATGGTACGGCTGGTGAGACAATTCATCAGGTCCTGGGGTTCTACCTGTGAAAAGTACAGTAGAAAAAACATACAAATTAGTCCCAAATTCATAGCTGGTTATAATATATTATACTTATATGACTATGAGTGCAAGAATATAACTACTATAATACTGTCCCCCTATGTACAAGAATATAACTACTATAATACTGCCCCTATGTACAGGAATACAACTACTATAATACTGCACCCTATGTACAAGAAAATAACTACTATAATACTGCCCCCTATGTACAAGGATATAACTAATATAATACTGCCCCCTGTGTACAAGAATATAACTACTATAATACTGCCCCCTATGTACAAGAATATAACTACTATAATACTGCCCCCTATGTACAAGAATAACTACTATAATACCGCCCCCTATGTACAAGTATATAACTACTATAATACTGTCCCCTATGTACAGGAATATAACTACTATAATACTGCCCCCTATGTACAAGAATATAACTACTATAATACTGCCCCCTAGGTACAAGAATATAACTACTATAATACTGCCCCCTATGTACAAGAATATAACTACTATAATACTGCCTCCTATGTACAAGAATATAACTACTATAATACTGCCTCCTATGTACAAGAATATAACTACTATAATACTGCCCCCTATGTACAAGAATATAACTACTATAATACTGTCCCCCTATGTACAAGAATATAACTACTATAATACTGCCTCTATGTACAGGAATACAACTACTATAATACTGCCCTCTATGTACAAGAATATAACTACTATAATACTGCCTCCTATGTACAAGAATATAACTACAATACTGCCCCCTATGTACAGGAATATAACTACTATAATACTGCTCCCTATGTACAAGAATATAACTACTATAATACTGTCCCCCTATGTACAAGAATATAACTACTATAATACTGTCCCCCTATGTACAGGAATACAACTACTATAATACTGCCCCCTATGTACAAGAATATAACTACTATAATACTGCCCCCTATGTACAAGGATATAACTACTATAATACTGCCCCCTATGTACAAGAATATAACTACTATAATACTGCCCCCTATGTACAAGAATATAACTACTATAATACTGCCCCTATGTACAGGAATATAACTACTATAATACTGCTACTATGTACAAGAATATAACTACTATAATACTACCCCTATGTACAAGAATATAACTACTATAATACTACCCCCTATGTACAAGAATATAACTACTATAATACTGCCCCCTATGTACAAGAATATAACTACTATAATACTGTCCCCTATGTACAGGAATATAACTACTATAATACTGCCCCCTATGTACAAGAATATAACTACTATAATACTGCCCCCTATGTACAAGAATATAACTACTATAATACTGCCCCCTATGTACAAGAATATAACTACTATAATACTGCCCCCTATGTACAAGAATATAACTACTATAATACTGCCCCCTATGTACAAGAATATAACTACTATAATACTGTCCCCCTATGTACAAGAATATAACTACTATAATACTGCCCCTATGTACAGGAATACAACTACTATAATACTGCCCTCTATGTACAAGAATATAACTACTATAATACTGCCTCCTATGTACAAGAATATAACTACAATACTGCCCCTTATGTACAGGAATATAACTACTATAATACTGCTCCCTATGTACAAGAATATAACTACTATAATACTGCCCCCTATGTACAAGAATATAACTACTATAATACTGCCCCCTATGTACAAGAATATAACTACTATAATACTGCCCCCAATGTACAAGAATATAACTACTATAATACTGCCCCCTATGTACAAGAATATAACTACTATAATACTGCACCCTCTGTACAAGAATATAACTACTATAATACTGCCCCTATGTACAAGAATATAACTACTGTAATACTGCCCCCTATGTACAAGAATATAACTACTATAATACTGCCCCCTATGTACAGGAATATAACTACTATAATACTGTCCCCTATGTACAAGAATATAACTACTATAATACTGCCCCCTATGTACAAGAATATAACTACTATAATACTGCCCCCAATGTACAAGAATATAACTACTATAATACTGCCCCTATGTACAGGAATATAACTACTATAATACTGCCCCCTATGTATAAGAATATAACTACTATAATACTGCCCCTATGTACAGGAATATAACTACTATAATACTGCCCCCAATGTACAAGAATACAACTACTATAATACTGCCCCTATGTACAGGAATATAACTACTATACTACTGCCCTCTAGAAATAAGAATTATTTACCTCCAGGAGATTGGCCGCTGTGGTTAATGAGGTGGAATAAATCACTTCACAGGCGTCCAGGTTATCATACATACGAGCTGTGGACATAACATTTGGTGTTATTGTGTAGAAGTGTATATTTCACTGAAGTAAGTTATATTTTTCTCTTAACCTTTGCTTCGGTGTCACCCCTTTGGCAATGAAGGAGGGGATATTTGGAAGGAAGCTGTCTCCTCCCCCTTCTGGAACTATAATCTCTCCTCCTGACCTTATCAGCTTTACAACCACCTAGAGCACAGGTTCTGCTCCTTTCCTGACAAGCAGGGCAAAAACTTTTACTATTGGCTGCCTTACAGTGTACACAGGATCAGTATGCAGAGATCTGGCTGTGGGAGGAGTGACTGAGCACGTGTGTCCTATAAGAAGGTGGACACAGCCCCTGCTATATACACTGTGAACACCAGATGGTGTCATACTACATAAGTAAATGTCATACAGCAGTTCTATACTATATCCCAATGGTAATTGGGCAATAACCTCCACATGGCTCTAAATATTTGATCATTACCTTCATAACGCAGGTTTCCCAGGTGCAATATGGCAGCCAGAAGTCTGGAGATCTCCCAGTTCTCTGTGTCAGTAAACATCAGAACTTTCATGGCAGAACGAATGTTGGCATATTCCTTAGTGTCATCTCTGCCGTCACACGTGGTGCAATTGCCCTGCAAGCAATTGAAATATTATACCATAGACTGCAACAATATAATATTCTGTATATTGTATCAACTCTGTATTATAAGAACTACAAGGAAGAGACATTGTAGAACAAACCATAGCTCCACCACCTACAGCCTCGAGCAATATGAGTGCAGCTAGGAACACAGTAACCTCATGGATGGAAACACCTGCTCACCATACAGAGGTAGTTGTAGTCCGCGGCCTTGCCCAGGCCCAGTTTCTTCTTTTGATCTGCTGGCATCCCTTTCAACATGCAGTAAAATACATGATAGTTCCGCTCATCCGGAGCCTGACAAGACAAAAACAACACAAAATTGGCTAATACTGGAGTTCATGGAGTAAGTTTTATTACCCTGATGCTGGCTTACATCCTGTATTATACTCCAGAGCTGCACTCACTATTCTGCTGATGCAGTCACTGTGTACATACAGGACATTACTTATCTTGTACTGATCCTGAGTTACATCCTGTATTATACTCCGGAGCTGCACTCACTATTCTGCTGCTGGTGCAGTCACTGTGTACATACATGACATTACTTATCCTGTACTGATCCTTAGTTACATCCTGTAAATCTTTTATTTTATATAAAAGTAAAAAACATAACACAAACCAAACATAATATACAATATATACAAAATATATACAATATCTTACCTGCTGGTCCAGCCCCATTCATACCTAGCAAAAATAATAACTTACAATACACCAAAATGAATAAACACCAAATACCACAACCCCCACCCAACCGATTATTACATCCTAAACCAAACCAATAACAAAACACAAGCCACACCCACAAATAAACATAAATGACCATAAATATACATAAACCCACCCCGCACCCTCTAATAACAAACCACCCCACACCCATTTATTATTATTTTTTTTTTTTTTTTTTTTTTTAAATATATATAATAACAAACACAGAATACACATAACACTACACTAAACTAAATCCCTCACCCGCACCCTCCCCTTCCCCCCAGACACTGGTCTAACGTCCAAAGTTTGCGTTAAGTAGTCCAGACCAGTGCCCAGGTCAGTTCATAAGTCCCACCACCATCACCCCCCTCCCAACCTAACGCTATGCCCCAAACCCCACTATATACAATATATACAATATATATACAGTAATTACAACATAACATAAAGAAAACAGAATACAAATAAAGTCTAAACAACATCAATCCAAACCACATAAAGCCCAGGTTCGGCCCCTGCAAGCCCAACATCACTACAACCTCAGAAGACAAAACAAAAATCTACTGTGCAGCATCAGCCCAACACCAGGAGAGGAGATGACAGACTAAGGGACACTAAAGGAGAACCCCCTCCAAAGGAGAGAGGCCCTCCCCGTGCCCAGCCTCTCATACTCCAGAGAGCGCACCTTCACCAGGTCACCCAGAATGTTCCTAACCACCTCATCCACCGGGAGGATTTTACGCTGCGTCGAAACTAAGCACCGTGCGTTCCACGTGTGGTACCTGACCACTAGACTAACTAGGAATAACGTGCATCGGTCCCGGCCACCCAGGCCTCTGAGTGCTCCATAGGCCCACTCCGCATAGGAGAGACCGGCCAACCCGGGCCAATGGATGGAAGCGCCCGCCCGGTTGTACACCTCTGTGTTAAAGGGGCACTGAAGCAGGAAGTGGTCCATGCTCTCCAGCAGGCCACCGCACTCCTCCCGGGGACAACCCCTTTCCTCAGAGCTCCTACACTTCAGATTGTCCCTCACACACAGCTTTCCATGGAAGCAGCGCCAAGTCAAGTCCCAAAACTTCAAGGGGATCCTGATGGAATTCAATAAACTCAAACCCACCCCCAGATCCCGACTTGGGCAATCCCTGAGGGCCAGGGGCTTCTGGAAATGGGTCAACAGAACCCTTTTGTCAAGGATTTTCCTCGACATGGTCCTGATCTCCCACATTCCCAGACCCCACCGGCGAATCACCTTCAGAACCGGGGTAGCGTAAGCCGGAAGATGCCCATGCGGTGTGCGAAGATCCTTCACTTGCCCTCCTGTCTCCCATTCCTGGAAGAAAGGCCGAAACCATCCCCTGCAGGAGTATACCCACGGAGGAGCCCTCTCTTTCCAGAGGTTTGCTACATTGATCTTAAGAAAGGTATTCACTAGGAACACCACAGGGTTGACCATACACAACCCTCCTTGTCTCCTCGTGCGGTAAGTAACCTCCCTCTTGATAAGGTTCAGCCTATTCCCCCATAACAGCTGGAAGAACAGACTGTACACCCGAGTCCAGAGGGGTTCTGGCAACATGCACACACTGCCCAGATAAATCAGTAACGGGAGCAGGTAAGTTTTGATCAGATTAACCCTTTCTCTGAGGGTCAAAGACCAACCCTTCCACTGGTCCACCTTCTGAGCGGCGATCTTAAGCCTGCCGTCCCAGTTTTGCATGGGGTAATCCCCCTGGCCGAATTCGATGCCGAGAACTTTGGCAGAGTCCTGGGGCCCTGGAAGAGTGTCCGGGAGATCAAAGCCTGGATCCCCCTCTCCCAGCCAGAGACTCTCACACTTATCCCGGTTGATCTTGGACCCAGAAACCTCTGAGTAGCGGTCAACCTCTGACATCACCCATTGCGCCTCCCCTCCCGAGGACACGAAAACGGTGACATCATCGGCATACGCTACCACCCTTAGAGTGGCTTCCGGTGCTGCCCGATCCATCCCGACTCCCACCAACGGCCCACGATCAACCCTCCTAAGGAATGGGTCAATCGCGAACACGTACAGTAGTGGGCTCAGAGGACAACCCTGGCGAACACCAGACCCAACCTCAAAAGAGCGGCCAATCCAACCGTTCACAAGCGGGAAACTCTCTGCCCCTGCGTACAAAACTTTCAGCCAATTGACAAACTCCCCAGGCAGGCCATACCTCAGAAGGACAGACCAGAGGTACTCGTGGTTAACCCGATCAAACGCTTTTGCCTGATCCAAGGACAGCAAGTACCCCTTCCAGTTACCAGCCCGGCCCTGCTCCACTGCCTCCCGGACACAAAGCACAGCACTAAATGTACTGCGGCCTGGAACAGAGCAGTGCTGGGTCCCCGAAAGGAGCCGGGGCGCAAACTGCACCAGCCGATTAAACAGCACCTTTGCCAAAACCTTTCTGTCCGTATTGAGAAGCGCTATGGGACGCCAGTTCTCAATACGAGATCGGTCCTTACCTTTTGACAGGATGATCAGGGCAGACCTCCTCATTGACTTCGGCAGAGCGCCCGAGGAAAGACACTCATTGAATACCTCAGTCAAGAGGGGAACCAAGGCGTCCTTAAAGGTCTTATAAAACTCAGATGTTAAGCCATCCGGACCTGGCGATTTCTTGAGGGCGAGCCCTTCAATCCCCCGGCTGACTTCCTCTTCACTGATCATCTCTGTCAAAACATCAAGAGAGGGGTCTACTCCTGGCTCAGGGACAGTTTCAGCCAGGAAATCCGACATCACATCCCGATCTAGATCCTTCCTGCCCAAGAGGTGCGAGTAGAAGGATCTGACGATCTCCAGAATCCCTGATCTGGACCTTTTCAGGGATCCCGTACTGTCAACCAGTCCTGTGACAACTTTACCATTCACTGACATCTTGCAGTTTCTGTAAGGGTCGGGCGAGCGGTATTTCCCGTAATCCCTCTCAAAAACCAAAGATGCGTGTCTATCGTACTGACACCTCTTCAGCAAGGATTTCACTCTGGAGATGTCCTCACGACTACCTCCAGTCGAGACGAGATGCTCGAGTTTCCTCCTCAGGCCCTGATACAGGCGGTACCTGTCCAGGCTCCTGAGGCTCGAGAGCTGGCGGAAGAATCTCGCCACCCTTTTCTTGAGCATCTCCCACCACTCTGACTTACTGCTACAAAGGCCCAGCAATGGTACCTGGCTCTGAAGAAAGTCCTCAAAGGATTGTCTGATCTCCGCTTCCTCCAGGAGAGACGAATTGAGCTTCCAGTAGCCTCTTCCCATCCGGGGGGTCTCTGTAACATTCAGAGAAAACAAAATTAAACAGTGGTCGGAGAACTCCACCTCAACAACGGACACTGCTGAAGAAATGGCTTCCTCCTTTAAATAAAACCTGTCTATTCTAGACCTGCAGCTACCCCTATAATAGGTGAACCCCGCGTGGCCTGGGGTGTGCCGGATGTGGACATCCACCAGGCGAGCCTCACTAGCTATGCTATTAAGAGCGACGCTATCATAAGTCAGCTTGTCTCTGGAACCTCCCCTATCCTGGGACCTCGTGACAGCATTGAAGTCCCCTCCAAAGACCACCTGCCGACTTGTAAAAAGGTAGGGCTTGATCCTCATAAAGAGACACTTCCTGTCCCACTTGGACTGGGGACCATAGATATTAATTAGGCGAAGTTCTTGTCCCTTCATGAGGACATCCAGGATCAGGCACCTCCCCATTTCTAACTCAATAACTCGTCTGCATTCTACCGGTGCGGTAAAAAGGACCGCCACTCCGCTATACGGCTCGGCCGCAAGAGACCAATAGGAAGGCCCGTGTCTCCATTCCCTCTTAGCTTTAAACACGGCCGCCAAATCTGGCAGCCTGGTCTCCTGCAAAAATAAAATGTCGGCTTCAACACGGCCAAGAAAATCAAAGGCCGCAAATCTAGCCGCATCAGACTTAATGCTGGCGACATTAATGGACGCCAGCGTCAACGGAGTGGGTGCCGCCATCATGAGTGATTGAGTTAGACGGCTTTCTTTTTACCCATCTTACCACCACCCTCGGGAAATGAACACCCCCTTTTTAGACATATTGTGGTGTCCATCTCCCGCACCTCTGATGCTTCAGGGGCAGATCCAGGACCTGCCCCCTCATCCTCGTCTCCAGACTCTGGGCCAGTCTCCCCTCCTGAGGACCCTGACTCCCCAGGGAGAGACTCGGCACCCCCTGCAGGCTCCGCCACCTCTGGCCCTTCACCCTCAGCCCCTCCATCGGCAGGAGAGGCTCCATCCAGGGCCAGGAATCGATTTGAAAGTTCGACCAGCGGGGGGTCGGTTGCACCTTCCTTGGGTACCTTAGTCAGGGTGGGAGAAGATCTTACACCTCCCTTCTTTTTACCCTTTTTCTTCTTTTTGGCGCCACGCTTACGCTTTTCCTCTAGCCACGCCCTATTATCCTCGTCCATACTCTCATAATGGGAGGAGTCTGAGGACGTGGCACCTTCCTCTCTCTCGATCCTCCTGACCTCCTCATCCAGTACATCATCCCCTGGGGCCTCAGCGACAGGTGTGGTCTCCAGGATAGCGCCAGAGGTTGTCCCAGCAGCCCGAGACTCCCCCCGCTCTCTCTCCTGTTGACGCTTCTCTAGACGCCTTAGCTGGGCAGGCGTCTTTTTCCTGTCTTTCTTCCCTGGCCCCTCCACTCCTCCGCCTCTGCTAGTCCCCTCCCCAGCAGATTCAGCCTCATGGCTTTCATCCGCTGAGGCTGAGCCCGCATTAGCGAAGGAAAGAGGACAACGACTGTACGGGTGACCGAGATCACCACACAGGTTACACCTAATCTGCCCTGTACAGGATGCAGCGAGATGGCCGACACCCCCACACAACGCACACTTCTGCACGGTGCAGTTTGCGCTGAAATGTGTGGGGTCACCGCACCTGTGACACAGCTTAGGCTGCCCCCGGTAGAAGATCAGGATCCGATCCCTCCCCAGGAAGGCTGATGAAGGGATGTGGGCGACTGAGTTACCTGAACGCCTCAACTTTACCATGAAGGTCCAGGCCCCTGACCAGATACCAAACTCGTCTCGATTTTTCTCGGGTACTCCCAGTACCTCTCCATAACGATTCATCCAGGTCATGATGTCAAAGCAAGATAGTGATTCGTTACGGGTAAGAACAGTCACTTTCTTGAGTTCGCTCTGGCGGGACACTGCTTGCACAGCAAAGTCCCGCCACTCGGGCTCGTTGTATCTCAGCTCATAGTTGGACCAGAAGAGCTCAAGCCCCTCCGGCCGAACAAAGCTGACATCAAACTCAGATGTACCATAGGGATGGATCAAGGCAAAGATGTCAGCCGCCTTGAAGTCCATCTTCAGCAGCAGCTCAACTACCCGTGCCCGAGGGGGACACACATCACTGCCACGCCACCGAAGACGGACCACATTCCTACGGTTAGCACCCGGCCCGGTTGTCGGGAGCGACCATGGTGTCTCCCTGCCTCTTTGCTCTCGGAAGGCAGACAGGCCGTGCCTCTCTATCCAAAACGACAAATCAACCTCCTGCCCCGCTACATTGATCGTCCTTTCTCCCTTCTGTAAGGCCTGCAGGAGGCGCCGTTGCAAAAAGCCGTCCCCAGAGCCCAGAGACGAGGATGATGGACCCCTACTTCCCCCAGCAGCGACACTGGCATAGCTCTTAACGGGGGCCGCCACTGGGGGAGCAACCGGACCAACCCCTGCACCCACCACATTAACACTACCCACCTGCATGTTACACTCAGCCGCGCCACTCACACCCCCAGTCACTCCATCACCCACCCCCAAAGCTGGAAAAGATTCTCCACCACTCACACCCCCAGTCACTCCATCACTCACCCCCATAACTGGTAACGGTTCTCCACCACTCACACCATTCACATTATCCACCACAACATTACTGACTCCACTCACACTGGCTGGACCAGCACCAACATCAGGGGACATGACCACCTCCGCATCTTCAGGCACAAGGGACGGGGATCCCCCCGCAGAGCATCGCCCAGAGGGGACCACAACTCTTGTCACACCTGTGCCCTCCGCATCATCGGTAGCAGATGTTATTTTACTTCTCCTAGGGCTTGGTAACATTCGCCGCTGTTCTTTAGCCGGTGTGAGGCGCCGCTGATCTCCAATTTCCGTAGAATTCACATTATCCCCAACACCAACACAGAATAACACTTTTTGTCTGGGAGGTCCGGAGCCCTCAGCCTCAGCGACCCCTCCACACTGCCGCCGCCCCATAACCAAGTGATCAGCGGCAACAGCATGAAGAGGCGCCGAGGCACCGGAAGCTGCCACCAGTGCCGGGCTATCCCCCCCTCCCAGCGGGGGACGCACCGCAGCACTGGATTTTGATGTTATCGCCACTGCCGAGCCGCCCTGACTGTCCGGCCTTGCGGCCGATGCCTCTCTTGCATCCCCACTGTTACCACAAACAGAGACGGAGCCCATCGCCACATCAGATGTCACACCTGTAATCTCCCTGCACCTTTGCACCGGGTCCACTGCAGAACTCGGGGGGGTTTGGGTAGCAGGGCTTGCACAGTGAGCTGACCCTGCGCTTTGCCCGGGGGGGTGTACAGGGAGGGGGGTAAAGATGAAACGTACCTCTTCTTGCTGCTTTGGCCTGGTCTTCTTACTCTTCCTCCGGCTGCTCCCCCCAGCGGCTTCCTCTGGGAGTTCGTCACCAAAAGAAAAGTTCTCCATGCGCACTGGGGACTCAAGCAGCCGGATCTCCGCCATGAGCGCCCCTCCCTGGCTGCCGGTGTCACTGTCCTCCCCCGAGCGAGGTGTTACTGCTGGCTGTCCTGCAGGGGGCCCACTGCACGAGGCCTGCTGATCTTCCTGCAGGCCGCCAGGTGGGAACTGCTGCTCGTTATCATCATCATCATCCTCCTCCTCCACCTGGCTTGCAGGCTGCAACCCCTTCAGCCTTTGCTCTCTGGTATCAGCCATTTCTGAAAATCTCTCATCATTTAAAAGTTTTTCTTTAAATGGACCGCTGTTATTACAAATAAAGTTCTTTCTCTTCATCAGCTTATCAATGTCAGCTTTAAGTTTGTTAATTTCACAATAAATTTCTGTTTTCCGTTTTTTTTGGGCTGTGTTCGCCCTGGCGCGGGCACATCGCAGCTCCTCCCGGAGCCTCCTGATGGTCTTTGTCGCCTCTTCGTACTCACAGAGGTGGCTCTGGACCCGGGAGGCATAGGTGGACAAAGACTCCCGGGGCCCCTGCACCGCCCAGCCTCCCCCCGCATGGTCAGCCTTACCTCCGTGAGCACTCCGCTTCATGGCTCCAGCCCCGGAAGGACCGCTCTCACCCGCACCCACATCCAGGTTCTTAGGGTGTTGCTTCACATTAGACTCAGGGGGGGTGGGAGTCACACTGCTGCGACTCCTGGTGGACCGTCTCACCCCTGAGTCCTCCATAGCGCTGGCCGGTTGCTGTCCTCTCCTGCCTCCCGCCGGCCTAGACCGGGAAGCAGGAGCCTGGGAGTCGGCTCCCTCGCTCATCCCCAGGAACCCAACTCCCTCCCTGGGAGAGGAGAGAGCAGGCCCTGGGTAGGTAGATGGATCCTCCAGGAGCTCAGGAGCACAAGCACAGAGCAGCTTCACACACAGCCACACCCTCCTCCTGTATTATACTCCAGAGCTGCACTCACTATTCTGCTGATGCAGTCACTGTGTACATACATGACATTACTTATCCTGTACTGATCCTGAGTTACATCCTGTATTATACCCAGAGCTGCACTCACTATTCTGCTGCTGGTGCAATCACTGTGTACATACATGACATTACTTATCCTGTACTGATCCTGAGTACATCCTGTATTATACTCCAGAGCTGCACTCACTATTCTGCTGATGCAGTCACTGTGTACATACAGGACATTACTTATCCTGTACTGATCCTGAGTTACATCCTGTATTATACTCCGGAACTGCACTCACTATTCTGCTGCTGGTGCAGTCACTGTGTACATACATGCCATTACTTATCCTGTACTGATCCTGAGTTACATCCTGCATTATACTCGAGAGCTACACTCACTATCTGGCTGTTGGACTGATTTGAGATTGAAATCCTGATGGAGCTAAAGCCCTTTACCTGTCGGCAGACACGTGACTTTTCCAGGAGATACTGCTCGATCTTGGCCCCTTCAATGGCTCCTTTCTTATTGAAGTGAATATCAATGTATTTCCCAAAGCGGCTGGAATTGTCATTCCGAATTGTCTTGGCATTACCAAATGCTGAAAGGGCAATAACAGCAACAATATCAGTCCTGCTGCTACTAACAACATAAACCAAGGTATAATTACACATTTCTCCAAGGACAATAACTAATACCGACAGTTGAAATCTCAGTGCACAGCAGAGTGAGCACTTAAAGGTATGATTATAGAGAGCAAATTAAAGGAGATCAACCATCAAAATCACCTGCTCATACATGCAGGCACCATGACAATGGTAATCTTCTTATATTCATTATCCAAAATCAGCTATTAAAATGATGCTAATTAGTCTGAAGTGCTCCTGCGGTTTTTACTAGAGCCCCTCTGTTCTGCAGTTTTGCAGGCTGCTACACCAGCAAGGAGTTTGCTGGAACTTCATCTACTGCAGTGAGATTACATCAGGTAAAGGGAGGGAGGAAGTGCTAAAAGATCAGAGGGGAAGGGGCAGAAAGAACAGCCTATGAGACTGCAGCATGGAGTGGCCTTGGTAACAGAACCCTTGTGGCTTATTAGCATAATTTTAAAAGTTGAATTTAAAAGAAAGGAGGCTATAGAAAACAAATATAAGACGATTAAGACAGTCACAGTGACTGGATCTACAGGTAAGTGGCCCTTTAATGGGGTTGTCTGGGTTGAGGTATTTCCCACTGACCCTCTAGGATGGGATTGGCTTCCAGGACTTGTTGCTCTATCCATGAGTGTTGACCACTGATAGCGGCAAGGAACTGCAGGATCAGCTTGGTGCTCTCAGTTTTACCAGCGCCGGATTCACCACTGTATCAAATACAGATGAGACAATTACAATATATAACAATAAAAAAAAACACAACTCTTACAAAATTATAAATCATATAACATAATATTTCAGGATAATTGCAGTTGCAGCTTTGCCTGCAGCGCTTTGGGGAGCTGTTGAGCTATTGCATTACATTCAGTAGGAACCGTATGCAATGAGCTCCCCCTAGTTGTGTTTACAGGCACAAAAAAATTCACATTGTGTACAATGTCAATGTAGAGTATTCAGATACACACAACTCTGACCCCAAACAGACATTCACAAACTTTATTGCTTATCAACCACAAAAGCCCCAAATTACCCCATGTAGAATGATCCCACAGTGGGGTCATGAGGTGTTTTTCTCACCTAATGATACAACACTGGTCCTTACTGTTTCGCTGCATGTTAAAGTAACAGTTGTCAGCTATGGCAAAGATGTGAGGAGGCATTTCTCCAATCTTTTTGTTGGTATACTGGCGTATCTGGTCTGGGGTGTAGATGGGGAGCAGCTGGTAGGGGTTCACTGCCACTAAAATGGATCCAGTGTATGTCTGCAGGAGGCAAATGAGGTAAATAAGTCAAATATGTCATTTATTACAACAAAAGATGGAGGATCAGACCACATATTGTTTGTTTGTAGTCTGTAACCATGAAAACACATGCATTTACATAGGTACTGTATACACACTGACTGTAAATGCCTAATGTATAGGTGAAGGGCCACTTTAGCTTTTTGGTTTTGTGAGGCATCAAATTTATTACTGTGACCCCTAACCTTTTTGCCAAAATTGTATAGAAGACTTTTGGCTATAAAATGATGGATGTCTTTTGGTTCCATAGTAATAAGGCAAAATGAGCAAGATAGGCCTTTAGAGGCCTGGACATATTTATGTAGAGGGTCCGGGGTCTGACTTTTATACAAGGGGTCTGACTATAATTATAGATTGACAACTAGCTCAGACTAAGTAAGGATGGAGGCTTAAATAGTGTTTGTAGGCCTCTTGTAATCCATTGCAACCAATTGGAGCTCATTTATCATTTCTTTAACTGCTCTGGTGAAATGAAAACAACGCTGTGATTGGTTGCTATAAGATACAAGGCCTTATAATAATAATTTTAATAATCTTTATTTATATATTATATATATTTATTCCTTAGCGCTTTACAAATCATGGGGGATATATTGGATATGCATATAGGTGAGGTAACTGGGAGGAGATACATGAGGAGAAATGGTGACTTCATGAACTCCTGTGGTAATTTCTGAGGTAAAATTCTTCTCATATAAAATTAGAAGCTGATTGTACATGAGTACATGATGGGGCAGATTTATCAATCTATCTAAAAGTCAGAATATTCTTAGTTGCCCATGGCAACCAATTACAGCTCAGCTTTCATTTTACTAGTGCTCATGAATATTTAAAGGGGAGCTGTGATTGGTTGCCAATCAAAGAATATTTAGACTTTTAGACAACTGCCCCGATGTGTGAGGTGAAATGTGCTTCACATTGTGAAGTAATCCCAGTATAATACTCCCTGAAGCTGCAGACATGTTTCCTCCAGTTCTTCTGGTAAAAGAAAGAGAGAGACAAGACAAGAAGTGACATCTACTACTGAGTCCTAGTCTTCTGTATGTGTTATAGGTCCCTCCTTGCCAAAAACATTTCCCCCCTTTTCTTATAGCCCCAGGGGTGTCTATAATAAAGTTGACTGAATATGGCCACACCATTTTGTGACTGAGGCTACGGTCACACGTGGCGTTTTGAACCCATTTTTGGCCCGTTTTTAAACAGTCTGTTAAAAAACGCATGCATTTTTTGAAAACGCATCAGTTTTTGACAGGTTTGACCAATTATCTGAATTAAAACTGGTCAAAAACGCATGCGTTTTTTGACGGACTGCTTAAAAACTGACAAAAACGGGTTAAAAACGCTAGTGTGACTGCAGTCTAAAACTGATGTTTACCTATAAAACCATCCAGCCATGAAAAATGACATTAGCCTACCACTATAGATGACAAAAATTTATGTGGCGATTTGTAGATATGGTACAAATCTGACAATTTTCCAGCGCCTAATTAAATTGGGATTTTTTCTGCTTTGCTTTAAATGAACTGGCAGGATGATGAGTAGAATTAATCCAGATTCTCCGGTGTCACTTGCAGGGGCAGGGGGAACATTTAGGGCACATTCACACGGATGTGTGCCTGCCCGGCCATCAGCGTCATGGAGAGGAAGAGGGATGAGCACTGCTTACCCCTTCCCTCTCCATAGAGCAGCGCAGGGCAGCCGCCGTAACAAGGCAAAATATAGAACATATCCTATATTTCTCCGTGTATGGTCACCATGCAGTGAGACTACGTCTGCTCACCACACAGTGACCGGGCGCCATAGACGTCAATGGGGACTGATATGCGGACCGATATACGTTTGTGTGAATGAGGCCAAAGAGTTGGTGAACTTTGGATACATTCCCCACAAGGGTTTTGTGCAGATTATCACAAAAAAGTGAGTTGTATGGTTTACTCTGGAGTTCCAGGCCCCAAAAGCTCAGACCATAGCACATTTACAATGTACCCAAATGTTGTTTACGTCCAGTGTATGGAAACCAGTCCATGGTCATGTCCACGGCTTGTTATAACATACAGCGCTGATTACTCTCTGTGATATTAACTGTGCTGTGCATCTGTGTGACATCACATGACCAGGGATATAACAAGCCATGTACCTGTGTGACATCACATAACCAGGGATATAACGAGCCGTGCACTTGTGTGACATCACATGACCAGGGATATAATGAGCCATACACTTGTGTGACATCACATGACCAGGGATATAACGAGCCGTGCACCTGTGTGACCCCACATGACCAGGGATATAATGAGTCATGCACCTGTGTGACATCACATGACCAGGGATATATAATGAGCCATGCACCTGTGTGACCCCAAATGATCAGGGATATAATGAGTCATGCACCTGTGTGACATCACATGACCAGGAATATAACGAGCCGTGCACCTGTGTGACATCATATGATCATGGATATAATGAGCCGTGCACCTGTGTGACATGACGTGACCAGGGATATAACGAGCCGTGCACCTGTGTGACCCCAAATGATCAGTCATATAACGAGCCGTGCACCTGTGTGACATAACATGACCAGGGATATAACGAGCCGTGCACCTGTGTGACCCCCAAATGATCAGGGATATAATGAGTCGTGCACCTGTGTGACATAACATGACCAGGGATATAATGAGCCATACACCTGTGTGACATCACATGATCAGGGATATAACGAGCTGTGCACCTGTGTGACATCACATGATCAGGGATATAACGAGCTGTGCACCTGTGTGACATCACATGACCATGGACTGGTTTCCATCCACTGGAAGTAAACAATGAAGCTTCCTGTTGAATGCCAGCAAGCAGGGATGTAGAAAACAGTGAAGAATTGTTACAGAAAGTATATTGGGAAATTAGATAGCTTTTCATCATACAAACAATTTAAATTATTTGTTGAAAGTGAAAACCCCCTTTAACACCTGATCACTGTGGTGGTTTCTGGTAGAGAGAGTCTGTCTTGACCCATCAAAGCCCTAAGAGAATGATTGACAATGTAAAAGGTCTTTTTCATGCATAACTGGGGCTGCATTTTAAAATGCCTGTTTTGAGCTAAAAAAATATAGATTTGTTTACTATTGTCTCAGCTTTTAAACCTTAAATTTTGTTTAAAAGTAAATATTCTGATTAAAAAGGATAAAATAAGAATCGGCATCTCTCTACGAAAAAAAAAAATGTTGCAAGGATCTGGAAATAGTGTTTGGTCCTGAAGTGGCAAATTATTCTGACCCCGAACCAATTATTAGTCCATTTGACAGATTTCTGTTACTTTCTAATAATGTTGCGTCTGATGATCATGTGATCCTCCTATTTCCTGCCCCGCCCTCTTAGTTAGAGCATGCCCTTCACCCATTTGTAGCATGTGGGTGCTCTCAGTGGGGTTGATATAGGTGTTATGTCCACTTTGCCCCAGTTATATATGGCTATACCCACAATCCTTTGCATGCTTAAACATGAGTTGTTCCACATACGCATACATGTGATATTTCATATGATATAACATGCATATGAGGTGAATGTATGGATCAATTTGCAGGTGACCAGAGACCATGCCATGACCGGTGAGATGCCTCCATGACGCTTATGATAGGGATGGATCCGATCGTAATGGACCTGCATGAGAATCTCGGTATTGATAACTTTTGACCCATAAGAGATATTGCAAACCTGCTTTACTAAGCCCATCTGTCCTGTGTTTCTTCCTCTATACCTTGTACCAGTATGAACGCAATAGCTGTTGGTTCAGTTCACATAAAGATTTGTCCAACCTTAAATTTCCTAAAATTTTTGGAAGATCTCCACTTTCCGATTGGTAATAACGCTTCCGACAGGCTGCAATGCACACAGCAACCATTGGGGGGCCCTCTATAGACACAAAGGGAGTAAGATGTCTCCTGAAAGAACCTATGTAACTTGGACCCTAAGGCTGGCGCCACACGTAGCGCTTTGTCTGCGCTTGCAAACGCAAACGCAAACAAAGTCGCGCCCACCGGGGCGGGCCTCGGCCCAATCGCATCGGCGTTTCTATGGAAACGCCTGCGATCGGGAACGAGCCGCCGGTGTTTCGCGTTAAATCGACATCAGGGTGATGTCACACATGGCGTTTTGAAACCGTTTTTAAGCAGTCTGTTTGAAAACGCATATGTTTTGACAGGTTTTCCCAATTATCTTAATTAAAACTAGTCAAAAACGGATGCATTTTCAAAAAACGGATGCGTTTTTTAAGGCATGCGTTTTTTAACGGACTGCTGAAAAACGGACCAAAACGGTTTCACATGGCCATGTGTGCCATCACCCTAAGGGCGCGTTCACACGTCGCGTTTTGTCCTGTGTTTTCATTGTGTTTGAAACGCATTACAACGGCTGAGGAGAGGTGATTTGCCTAATTACATTACTGTTTACATTTGTTAACGCATTGTTAACGCATGTGTTAACATCGCATTTACAATGCGTTTTGTAAATGGAAACGTTAACAGTAACGTAATTAGGCGAATCACCTCATTTCAGCTGTTGTAGATGCGTTTCAACGCAATTAAAATGCAGGTCAAAACGCAACGTGTGAATGTGCCCTAAGGGCCGTTCCACACTTGCGAGTGTGATGCGATGAACTCACTCGCAACGCATGCTGCCCGGATCGCACGGCCCAAACGCTGCACACCGGGAGTGAACTGACATGCTGAGTTCAGTCGCGGGTTTGTAGCGTTCGGGCCGTGCGATCCGGGCAGCATGCGTTGCGAGTGAGTTCATCGCATCACACTCGCAAGTGTGGAATGGGCCTCAGGTTGTGTTCACACGGTGCGTTTCCATTTAGAATGCAATTTTAAAATGCAATACAACAGCTGAGGAGAGGTAATTTGCCTAAATACATTGCTGTTAACATTTGCATTTATAAAACTCAAACGTTAACGCAAAAAAATACACTTTTAACTCACCTTCCGGCGCACCCACGCTCTTCTCCCTGGGATTCCTGAGAAGTAGCGCGGGCAGAGGCAGATCTGTGCGCTCTGCCCGCGCATACACCATGACATCATGTCACGTCATACTGTGTGCACTAGCAGAGTACACGGACCTGGTTCTACTCGCGCCTGCTTCTGAGGAATTCCGGGGAGAAGAAGAATCGCAAGGCAGCGCAGGAGGGTGAGTGTAGAGTGTGTGTTTTTCATGTGTTGGCCGGGGGGCAGAGTGCAGCTTGGGCCCCATCTAGAGGCTGGGCCCAGCCTGCAGCCTGCTAATTCCTGGTACGATGGCCGCCCTGGGTGCAGTCCCCATGAGACAGACCCCTATAGAAGCCCCCTCCTTGGTGTCTGTGGTTGTAATTAGTTCATGATTATGAGGTTATTATTAGGATATTAGGTTACTTTGTATGATTGATAATTTCCCATCTTTAAATCTTCACATGCTCAGGATATGCCTAATAAAAAGGAAAGATAAGGAAGGACACATCTGTATGTGACAGGCAGCATGAGAGGGTGAGATGGAGCCATGATGGGTGGAGGCTACATGACGTATACTCACCCGCCCTCCACAGTTAGTCTTAGGGAAGAAGATGGAATTATACAATTATCATTCATATTATCTACACAGATCAAATACATAGAATCAGGATTGTGTACTGTAGTGTCTGTACTGTTCTGGCTCAAAGCTTAGAAACTGTCAAAGTGCTGTTGACGCATCTGTTATTCTTATCATTCTTCCCAATTTAGAATTTTGAGGCTTTGGTAGACATTTACATGAACTTGATTAATTCTGGCACTAGTAGAGGGGTTCCCTAAATAGAAACCTTAATGTTGAAATTACCATAGCCTGGGATGTGACAGAAAAGGTGGCAGAAGATGGGGGAGTTACCAAGGGGGGCATAAGCCGAGGGGCAAAGATTATAGGGCATAGAAAGGGGGCAAAATAGCATGGGAGGCATAGGAAATATAATAAGTTGGGGGGAAGGTACATAAAAGGGGAACATACGTTATGGGCTACAGAAAGGGGGCAATCTAATAGGGTGGGGGCACAGAAAGGGGAGATGCCAGGGGAGAGTATTATATAAGGGGCTAGTGGAGGGCATTATACTAAGAGGGGGCCACTACATATGGAGGTATAACTGTGCATTGTGGTGGTCTATTCATTAACCACAATGCACAATGAAAGGGGAAAACCTCACTCATTGGATGAAGTGGATCACGAAAACCCCCTGGTACTTCCACTCCACAACAGTGCCTAAAGCTGGGAGTACTGGAGCAGCAAGGGGAGCGGGAGCCTGTGGATTTATCCTCCTGTTCTGTCTATTATGACACAACCCAATCATTTACCAAATAGTGGAACATAATAATTAACAGATCTGTGGAGAGCAGCTTGTTGATTGTTTCCCTTTTTGAGCAAATCAGAAACATAAGGAAAAACAGTAGAAAAGACAACAAGTAGCGACCCTGTGACTCACAGAGGAAAGTAGGTTAAAAAAAAGCAGAATTTCTGATAATAAACTGACCAATACACAACAAAAATCTCATTTATGACCTCTTAAAGGGGAACTCCTATAATGAATTGCTCAATAATCAGCAATTACAAGTGTAAAATGAATAATGACTCCCATCTCCGTGGTGTCTGTATCACAAGTATTTAAGATGTCAGCATAAGTAATACAAGGCCACACACCAGTCTCCCAGGGGACGCACGGCTCCTATTCTTGGCATAAATTATTAAGGGCAGTGACAGGGTTAATTCTGCTAAAACAAAGGCAGCCACAACGCGCATTAAATCTTAATCAGCCATAATTATCTGTCACATATCTCATCCGTGCACCCAGGTGACATGTCAGATACTTTGTATCATGTCTCTTCCTCCGGTCCCATCTTCAGCATAGAATACTGCAGCCAATCTACAATAGTAGATTGTTTCAATTAAAAACCAGCAGAGGGCAGAAGTGAGTTTTATGTGTAAGAGGTAGAAAAAAAACAGGATGTAACAGGTAAATGTGTCTGTATGTACAGTATGTAGTAATCTCCCAAGCTCCCCCTAGTGGTGGCTGTATATACAGTATTTAGTAATCTCCCAAGCTGCTCCTAGTGGTGGCTGTATATACAGTATGTAGTAATCTCCTGATCTCCTCCTAGTGGTGGTGTATATACAGTATATAGTAATCTCCTGAGCTCCTCCTAGTGGTGGCTGTATATACAGCATGTAGTAATCTCCTGAGCTCCTCCTAGTGGTGACTGTATATACAGTATATAGTAATCTCCAGAGCTCCCCCTAGTGGTGGCTGTATATACAGTATGTAGTAATCTCCTGAGCTCCCCCTAGTGGTGTCTGTATATACAGTATGTAGTAATCTCCAGAGCTCCTCCTAGTGGTGGCTGTATATACAGTATGTAGTAATCTCCTGAGATCCTCCTAGTGGTGGCTGTATATACAGTGTGTAGTAATCTCCAGAGCTCCTCCTAGTGGTGGCTGTATATACAGTATGTAGTAATCTCCTGAGCTCCTCCTAGTGGTGGCTGTATATACAGTATGTAGTAATCTCCTGAGCTCCCCCTAGTGGTGGCTGTATATACAGTATGTAGTAATCTCCTGAGCTCCTCCTAGTGGTGACTGTATATACAGTATGTAGTAATCTCCTGAGCTCCTCCTAGTGGTGGCTGTATATACAGCACATAGTAATCTCCTGAGCTCTCCCTAGTGGTGGCTGTATATACAGTATGTAGTAATCTCCTGAGCTCCCCCTAGTGGTGGCTGTATATACAGTATATAGTAATCTCCTGAGCTCCTCCTAGTGGGGGTTGTATATACAGTATGTAGTAATCTCATGAGCTCCTTCTAGTGGTGGCTGTATATACAGTATGTAGTAATCTCCTGAGCTCCTCCTATTGGTGGCTGCATATACAGTATGTAGTAATCTCCTGAGCTCCTCCTAGTGGTGGTGTATATACAGTATGTAGCAATCTCCTGAGCTCCTCCTTGTGGTGGCTGTATATACAGTATGTAGTAATCTCCTGAGCTCCCCCTAGTGGTGGCTGTATATACAGTATATAGTAATCTCCTGAGCTCCTCCTAGTGGTGGCTACATATACAGTATGTAGTAATCTCCTGAGCTCCTCCTAGTGGTGTATATACAGTATGTAGTAATCTCCTGAGCTCCTCCCAGTGGTGGTGTATATACAGTATGTAGTAATCTCCTGAGCTCCTCCTAGTGGTGGGTGTATATACAGTTTATAGTAGTCTTCTGAGCTCCTCCTAGTGGTGGCTGTATATACAGTATGTAGTAATCTCCTGAGCTCCTCCTAGTGCTGGCTGTATATACAGTATGTAGTAATCTCCTGAGCTCCCTTTAGTGGTGGCTGTATATACAGTATGTAGTAATGTCCTGAGCTCCCCCTAGTGGTGGCTATGTATACAGTATGTAGTAATCTCCTGAGCTCCTCCTAGTGGTGTATATACAGTATGTAGTAATCTCCTGAGCTCCTCCTAGTGGTGGTGTATATACAGTATGTAGTAATCTCCTGAGCTCCCCCTAGTGGTGGCTACATATACAGTATGTAGTAATCTCCTGAGCTCCTCCTAGTGGTGTATATACAGTATGTAGTAATCTCCTGAGCTCCTCCCAGTGGTGGTGTATATACAGTATGTAGTAATCTCCTGAGCTCCTCCTAGTGGTGGGTGTATATACAGTTTATAGTAGTCTTCTGAGCTCCTCCTAGTGGTGGCTGTATATACAGTATGTAGCAATCTCCTGAGCTCCTCCTAGTGCTGGCTGTATATACAGTATGTAGTAATCTCCTGAGCTCGCTTTAGTGGTGGCTGTATATACAGTATGTAGTAATGTCCTGAGCTCCCCCTAGTGGTGGCTATGTATACAGTATGTAGTAATCTCCTGAGCTCCTCCTAGTGGTGGTGTATATACAGTATGTAGTAATCTCCAGAGCTCACCCTAGTGGTGGCGTTATATACAGTATGTAGTAATCTCCTGAGCTTCTCCTAGTGGTGGCTGTATATACAGTATGTAGTAATCTCCAGAGCTCCTAGTGGTGGCTGTATATACAGTATGTAGTAATCTTCTGAGCTCCTCCTTGTGGTGGTGTATATAAAGTATGTAGTAATCTCCTGAGCTCCTCCTAGTGGTGAGTGTATATACAGTATGTAGTAATCTCCTGAGCTCCTCCTAGTGGTGGCTTTATATACAGAGTGTAGTAATCTCCTGAGCTCCTCCTAGTGGTGGGTGTATATACAGTATGTAGTAATCTTATAATTTCCTCTTAGTGGTGGCTGCATGTACAGTATGAGCTCCTCCCAGTGGTGAGTGTTTATACAGTATGTAAGAATCTCCTGAGCTCCTCCTAGTGGTGGCTGTATATACAGTATATAGTAATCTCCTGAGCTCCTCCTAGTGGTGGCTTTATATACAGTATATAGAATCTCCTGAGCTCCTCCTAGTGGTGGCTGTATATACAGTATGTAGTAATCTCCTGAGCTCCTCCTAGTGGTGGCTTTATATACAGTATATAGAATCTCCTGAGCTCCTCCTAGTGGTGGCTATAAATGTGTCTGTATATACAGTGTGTAGTGATCTCCTGAGCTCCTCCTAGTGGTGGCTGTACATACAGTATATAGTAATCTCCTGAGCTCCTCCTAGTGGTGGCTTTATATACAGTATATAGAATCTCCTGAGCTCCTCCTAGTGGTGGCTATATATACAGTATGTAGTAATCCCCTGAGCTCCCCCAAGTAGTGGCTGTATATACAGTATGTAGTAATCTCCTGAGCTCCTCCTAGTGGTGGCTGTATGTACAGTATGTAGTAATCTCCTGAGCTCCTCCTAGTGGTGGTTGTATATACAGTACATATCAATCTCCTGAGCTCCTCCTAGTGGTGGTTGTATATACAGTATGTGGTAATCTCCTGAGCTTCTCCTAGTGGTGGCTGTATATACAGTATGTAGTAATCTCCTGAGCTCCTCCCAGTGGTGGCTGTATATACCGTATGTAGTAATCTCCTGAGCTCCTCCTAGTGGTGGTTGTATATACAGTACATATCAATCTCCTGAGCTCCTACTAGTGGTGGTGTATATCGAGTATGTAGTAAGTCCTGGCTATTCGGTCATAATTAATTTTTCTCTATGCCTCTGCTGAGGATTTGGAACTCTTTGCTAACATAACTGAACTGAAAATAACATAATTCCATATAAGATTTACTAGAACAGGTGTGGAGAGCAGCAATGACTAATATCTTGTCAACTTTTTTATTTTCCTCCTTAGAACTGTGCATCAGGAATAAATCAGCAGACTCACATATATGAGGTGCTCCCGGTATCTGATCAGTAGGTTGCGCAGTATCCCGGCCTCGTTGAGATCTCCCAGGCGGATCATGTCCTCCACTCCATGGATTGAGGTTGGATGCATTGGTTTAATATTAGTTGCATTTTGGGGAGATATCCAGTGTTCCTGTAATTGAAAGACATCAGTAAAGGGTTAATGATTACTAAATCACTTAAAGGGGTTTTAACAACTCATTTAATGAGCCATTCACAGTTTTGCTGTAACAAGCAGTTTGTACTTGGACATCCATGGCTTAATTTTGGCGACAAGCATATATCACAGTATCAAAAAACTGCTGGGCCCAAATCCTTAATCTGTACCAGATTATACTGTATAATCTGTAGTACTGGTCTCTTTGTATGTGAAGGAGGCACCTGACCCCCTAAGGCTCCTAATATAATTGCCAACAAAATAATCTATTGCAGTGATGGCGAACCTTTTAGAGACAGAGTGCTGTAGTACAGGTTTTAATCCTATTGGCATCCTGAGGACACCAATACAATAGAAAGATGATGGAAAAATCTGGATTGTAGCTTCCCTCCAGGTTATATGCAACACAGATTGAAAAGTGCTAGTCTATAATATTAGGCGTGTAATGTATTTTTCCTAGTGGTCTAGACAAGTGGAAAGATTCATGCCCCCACAGTAACCAGTAGTCATAGTACCCCACAGTAGCCACGGTAACCCAACAGTAGCCAAAAGTCAGAGTGCCGCACAGTAGCCTATTTAAACTGCCCCTTTAGTAGCTCATAGCTATAGTGCTCCAACAGAAGCCAAATCACAGTGACCCCACAGTAGCTCATAGTCATAGTATACCAACAGTAGCTTATAGTCATAGTATACCAACAGTAGCCAATTCACACTGCCCCCACAGTAGTTCGTAGTCATAGTCTACCAACAGTAGTCAAGTCACAGTGACCCCAGAGTAGCTCATAGTCATAGTCTACCGACAGTAGCCAAGTCAAACTGCCCCCACAGTAGTTCATAGTCATAGTCTACCAACAGTAGGCAAGTCACAGTGCCCCCACAGTAGCTCATAGTCATAGTCTACCAACAGTAGGCAAGTCACAGTGCCCCCACAGTAGCTCATAGTCATAGTCTACCAACAGTAGCCAAGTCACAGTGCCCCCACAGTAGCTCATAGTATACCAACAATAGTCAATTCAAACTGCCCCCACAGTAGTTCATAGTCATAGTCTACCAACAGTAGCCAATTCAAACTGCCCCCACAGTAGTTCATAGTCATAGTCTACCAACAGTAGGTAAGTCACAGTGTCCCCACAGTAGCTCATAGTCATTGTCTACCAACAGTAGCCAAGTCACAGTGCCCCCACAGTAGCTCATAGTCATAATTTACCAACAGTAGCCAAGTCACAGTGCCCCCACAATAGCCTATAGTCACAGTGTCCTCCAGGGTAGCCAATAGTCCCAGTTCCCCAACAATAGCCAACTCACAGTGCCCCCACAGTAGCTCATAGTCATAGTGAGTGCCCCACAGTAGCTAATAGTCACAGACACACATTCTGCACATTACACATGTTATACATCTACTTATCCCCTGTGTCATGAATGCATTCTTTGACACAATAAAGGCATATAGACTGGAACACAATACAGTCTATAAGAGGCTCCATTGATATGTATTGATAGGAATATGGAAAGGAACACAGACAGAGAACACTGCACATCACATTCTCTTTCTGTGCTGCTTTATCCCATGCTATTAACCACCCATCTGCTCACTGACCCAACCTCTGCAGGGGTGGAAGGAGGAGAGCGGAAATCCACACAGTTCAATAGTAATAGCACCCCCCACAGTAGCCAATAGTCACAGTACCCCTACAGTAGCCAATTCACAGTGCCCCCAGTGGCTCATAGTCAAAGTAAAGATAAAGGGAGAGCAGAAATCCACACAGTTCAATAGTAATAGTACTCCCACAGTAGGCAATAGTCACAGTACCCCTACAGTAGCCAATTCACAGTGCCCCCACAGTAGCTCATAGTCATAGTAAATGCCCCACAGTAGCTAATAGTCACAGACACACATTCTGCACATTACACATGTTACACATCTACTTATCCCCTGTGTCATGAATGCATTCTTTGACACAATAAAGGCATATAGACTGGAACACAATACAGTCTATAAGAGGCTCCGTTGATATGTATTGATAGGAATATGGAAAGGAACACAGACAGAGAACACTGCACATAACTTTCTCTTTCTGTCCTTCTTTATCCCATGCTATTCTCCACCCATCTACTCACTGACCCAACCTCTGCAGGGGTGGAAGGAGGAGAGCGGAAATCCACACAGTTCAATAGTAATAGCACCCCCCACAGTAGCCAATAGTCACAGTACCCCTACAGTAGCCAATTCACAGTGCCCCCCACAGTGGCTCATAATCAAAGTGAGGTAAAGGGAGAGCAGAAATCCACACAGTTCAATAGTAATAGCACCCCCACAGTAGCCAATAGTCACAGTACCCCTACAGTAGCCAATTCACAGTGCCCCCACAGTGGCTCATAATCAAAGTGAGGTAAAGGGAGTGCAGAAATCCACACAGTACTTGCAGTATTCCTAGTGGTAGACAGCAATGAGAGTAACTGGGCTGCATATAATATAAGTAATGCTAAGGATTATTACCATACATCCTCCTGCTTCTGACTGGATCTTAAAATGAAGGTGAGTGAGCAGTGAATGAATGTGCTGCTGGAGCTGTGATGTGCTCCTTGGTGTCCCTACCCAGTTCTTAGGCTACTGGAGAGGTTAATGCCCTTTAAGCAAGTGCACTAGGATGATGGCTTGGTGGTTTAGGGTATTGTATGCCCATGTCTAAAGATGACCCTGGCCATAGTGTCCCTTCACTTCCCAGGCAGCACAAGGAGAGCTACAGAAGACCCAGCAAACATGTCTTCATATCTCAGCTTCCTGGCATCAATGATTTAAAGGGGACAAGAGGTCACCATAGACTTTTTGAAGTTACATCTTAGAACCATAGGTCACATTTGGTGGGTGACACCAACAGAACTAGGTATCTGGAGATGCACTACATCAGATCTGCTGGTGGCGGCAAAGGGTAGAGGATGGTTCATCCTACAAGGCTCCATAAATATGGACACTTACATTTCCTTCATCATCCAGAACCTGGATCTGACCAGAGTCACACAGCTTAACCACGGCTCCAACTGGAACATCAAACTCTCGACCCGTCTTGAGGTCCAGCCAGACATAGTCGCCCTGAAAGAAGCAGAACAAATAATTAGACTTTTTTCATCTGTGGTCCTAGATATATGAGAGACGCAGTACATGCTTGTGATGGTGTTTGCCCGGAGTATATTGTCCACTATGATCCAATAGATTTTGGGGGGCAGAACATTGCATACAAACAAGTTGAAACTCATTTTCATCAGATAAAATTTCTGATGGGTCATTTTAGGATATGGAGAACATGCAGTAAGGATTGGTTGTCAAGGAAAGGACTGGGGACTTCTACACGGGGAGAATGTGGATCACCAAATCACTGGATCACCTAGAACAGGATAACAAATCTAGAATCCTAAGGTCTATACACTAAACCTTAAGATCACTAGGAACAGAACCCTAATCAGATTTTTATCACTGGGTCACCATGGAAGGGTCTATACACCAAGAAATCGCTAATCATTGATCACTGGGGCATTACTCTAAATCACTGTATCTTTGGGAACCAGAGATCCCTAGGGAAAATGCTCTAACTAAGTGGATTATTGGGGACAGTATGATAGATCACTAGGATCACTCCAGCACTGCACCTGAGAGGAGACGAAGTAATGGGGGTCATTTACTAAGGGCCCGATTTGCGTTTTCCCGACGTGTTACCCGAATATTTCAGATTTGCGCCGATTTCCCCTGAATTTCCCCCGGGATTTTGACGCATGCGATTGGATTGTGTCGTATCGGCGCCGGCATGCACACGACGGAAATTGGGGGGCGTGGCCGAACGAAAACCCGACTGATTCGGAAAAACCGCCGCATTAAAAAAAAAATGTGGCGCGAAAATTGCACTTACCTTCACTCAGCCCGGCTCGGTGTATTCCAGTACGTTCCAGGGAACTTCAGCGCAGCAGCGCCACCTGGTGGGCATCGGAGGAACTACCTTAATAAATCCCGCCTGGGCCTGAATCCAGCGCAGATTACGCGCCGCTGGATCGCGAATAGACCGGGTAAGTAAATCTGCCCCAGTGGGGCTCATTTACAAAGGGTTGCGTGCTGCACTTTCGTCGGACTTTGCACTTTTTTGGGATTTTGTGCGGCTTTAACAGGTATTCTACAGGTGTTTGCGCTGGAATTTTGCCACACAGCTGCGCTGGCTTTCATGCGACACATATTGTGGGGCGGACCGTCGGACAATCCGACTGATTCGGACTGAGTGCGGGATTTCACTTACAAATTGTGTCACAAGACAATGCACTTACATGCACCACGAAGAAGAAGGTGAACTCCGACGGACCTAGCAGTTCTGTGCTGTGTACACATAAACATTATGGGGCAGATTTACTTACCCGGTCCATTCGCGATCCAGCGGCGCATTCTCTGCGGAGGATTCAGGTCTTCTGGCAATACACTAAGGTAGTTCCCCCGATGTCCACTAGGTGTCGCTGCTGCGCTGAAGTTCGTCGGAGTGCACTGAAGTTCACCGTCCTACGCTGGGTGCAGGTAAGTGCGTGTCCAGCGACACTTTTTTTTTTTTAACGGGTTTTCTTACGGCCACGCCCCCTGATTTCCGTCGCATGCATGCTGTCACCATGCGCCACAATCCGATCGCGAGCGCCAAAATCCCCAGGCAATTCAGGGAAAATCAGCGCAAATTGAAAATATTCGGCTGACCCGTTGGAAAAACGCGATTCGGGCCCTTAGTAAATGACCCCCACTGTGTTTGATATACTGCACGGAGAACCCACTTACTAAAACAATTACCTGATATATTACTACCGGATGTGGCGGAGGGGGAAGCAGAGAGTTTAGGTTCATTGCTGGCTATACGATTGAATTGCATTTTGAAAACATCAAGTGCATCCGGAATAACTCCTCCCGAAACGCTTGTGTTCATAGCGCACGTGTTTTGCCTTATTAAACAATACTTCTTGCTACTTATCAGAGATCACATGTCCGGATGCACTTAATATGCATTTTGAACCACAATTCAGTCATATAGGGGTTCATTTACTAAGGGCCCGCGGACTGCATATTCGTTGGGTTTCCGAACAATTTCCGTTTCGCGGCGCATGTAACAGGGGTTTTTGGCACACATGATCGGATCTTGGCGCAATAGCACCGACTTTCATGCGGCGCAAATCGGGGGCCGTGGCCGTTGGACAACCCGGCGGATTTGGACTACGCGCAGGATTTAAAATTCAAATTGTGTCACAAGACACGCACTTACATACACCGGGAAGAAGAAGGTGAACTCTGGCGGACCAGCAGGGAAGCGACACATACAGGAAATCGGGCGCACAAGCTACGTGTATAGCGCTGGACTTCATCTTCGTCGGACCGTCCGGTTCGGGGATCGCGACGAGACTGGGTAAGTAAATTTGCCCCATAGTGTGAACGCGGCCTTATTCAGAGCTTACATTATGGGCCACATTTACTTACCCGTCCTGTCGCGATCCCCGAAAGTGCATTGTCCGACCGGAATGCACTCTGCCGCGATTCACGAAGCTCATGCCCCCGATATCCTGCATGTGTCGCTACCCCGCTCTGGTCCGCCGGAGTTCACCTCCTTCTTCCTAGTGCATGTTAGTGTTTGATCTTGCGACACAATTTTAAAATTAAATCCCGCGCTCTGTCTATATCCGTCGGATCATCCGACAGCATGCCCCCTGATTTCTGTCGCATGAACACCAGCGCAGCCGTGCCAAAATCCGATCGCGTGCGACACAATTCCCCAGTTAAATACCTGTCCCAGCAGCGCAAATCCCGAAAAAGACGGAAAATCTGACGAAAGTGCGGCCGCAGACCCTTAGTGTCTGCATTCTGTTTTAAAATGTTTCGCAAACACAACAGGAAAAATGCACCTCAAAATTAATTTCCGTTTTTGCCATTATTAATGATAATACATTCTTCACGAAGCGTTTCCAAGGTGTTTCAAAACACAATGCAAGTGCATTGTTTGAGCGTGTCCTAAAAATGTACATTTCATATCCCCATGTAGCAGTAGGTGGGCCCCCAGAATCCATTCCACTGATGGGCCCCCAGCACAGAGTACATTGCACTGCAGACTCACCTGCACCATGCTACCTGATCCCCGGGCACAATGCCAGTCACCAGGGAGTGTGTTTGTGATGTTGCTTGGTAAAGGCGGAAGAAGTTTTGTTTTTAACTAAGAAGTTTTCTTCTGAGAACATCACCCACAAGATTTACACAGTGCACCTACAATATATACTGACACTTACAATAAAATAAAACATAAGTGCTAACTAATAAAGCATCTATCTGTCTGTAACTCCCATCATGCCCTGACATCCACATGCTGGGAATTGTAGTTCTTTGACCTAGACCACCACAGATTTGCACATTCCACTTGAAACCCTGGTTATGACTTTTGCGTTAACTTTGCCAAAATCGGTGTTACAATTATTTTTTTTAGTTTTTAAGTAGCATCTGTTCTCTGTTATCAGCCACTAGGTAATACTAGTGCCATACAGTGCTATTGCAACACAGTGCTTTCTCTAAACATACAGTAATAGTGTCTTAATCCACCCCATACAGTGCATATCTCCCAACCATCCCGGATCTAGCGGGACAGTACTGGCTTTCAGACTCTGTCCCGCTGTCTTACCCGGCAGCAGGTATGTGCTGGGACACAGCTAATTACAGTGATCCAGTAGCTCCCTGCACTATCCCTGTGCCTCCTCTCCTACTGCTAAATGTAAGAGAGCTGCGAGGCGTGATGTGATGGTGTCATCCCTGCCTGCTGCCTTCACTATTACATACAGAAGAAGAGAGGAGCTGCTGCAGGGGAGTATCTGTGTTTTGTTATTTTGTTTTGGGGGCAAAATATGAAGGGGAGCCGCTGGTGGTGATGTAAAATATGAAGAAGTGCTGCTGGGGGTATAAAATAAGAGGGGGAGCTGCTGGGGGGGAATAAGAGGGGGAGCTGCTGGGGGGGGGGAATAAGAGGGGGAGCTGCTGGGGGGAATAAGAGAAGGAGATGCTGGGGGGTCACAATAAGAGGAGGAGATGCTAGGAGAATACGAGGAGGAGCTGCTGGGGGGGCACAATAAGAGGAGGAGCTGCTGGGGGCACAATAAGAAGAGGAGCTGCTGGGGGGGTCACTATAAGAGGAGGAGCTGCTGGGGGGGAATAAAAGAAGGGTACCTGCTGGGGGGGGGTCACAATAAGAGGAGCAGCTGATGGGGGGAATAAGAGGGGGAGCTGCTGGGGGGAATAAGAGGAGGAGCTGCTGGGGGGTCACAATAAGAGGAGCAGCTGCTTGTGGTCACAATAAGATGGGGAACTGTTGCTGGGCACAATGAGAGTGGGTATTGCTAGTGGAGAACAAAAAGAGGACAAACTGCTAAGGGGCACAATAAGAGGAGGAACTGCTTAGGGGTGAAAAGAGGGGGAGCAGCTGGGGGGGGGGACAATAAGAGGGGAAACTGCCGGGGAGTACAATAAGAAGAGAAAGTGCTGGGGGGGGGGGGGGGGGGGGGGGAGGTGGTTGCACAATAAGAAGGGGGGGCTGCTGGGAGAGCACAATAAAAGGGGGCTTTAATATAAGTGGGAGCTGGGGGCACAATATCAGAGGGGCTACAATATGACAGAGAGCTGGGGGACACAATGTGAGGGGGAGATGGATTGAACAGAGGAGGAAATTATACTGTGTGTGGGTGGAGTTAGGGGAGTGGCAAAAGGCGTGGCTTAGGGTGAAAAAATTGTTCCATCTTTTGTTATTGATATAATTATATATATAATATATATATATATATATATATATATATATATATATATATATATATAGTTCAAATAGTATATTTTTTATTATTATCATATTATATATACTTATATGTTTGGACACACCTTCTCATTCAAAGAGTTTTCTGTATTTCCATGACTATAAAAAATGTAAATTCACACTGAAGGCATCAAAAATATGAATCATCATGTGGAATTATATACAGGCGGTCCCTGGGTTACATACAAGATAGGTTCTTTAGGTTTGTTCTTAAAGGGGTTTTCTCATCTGGGCATTCACATTTAATTGAATTCATTTGCCAAATGTAAACATTTCTTCAATTGGATGTTATTAAAAAAATGTTCCTGTGTTAAGATAATTTCTCATAAATGTAGTGATGTTGTCCCTTAGAAACCAGATAGCTTCCTCAGATACGACCACCTCATACTCTGGCAGTGGTGGCCAGACATGTGGTATTCACTACTTACTGCCTGACCAATCATTACCACAGGATTTGTGCAACATCCAGTAACTCCTGGACATTTCATTTAGAAAACCCTTTTGTTTCTTTGGGCTTTCTTTGGCATTCTCTTGATGACATACAAGAGGTAGTCACCAGAAATGGTCTTCCAACAGCCTTGAAGGAGTCCCAGAGATGCTCAGCACTTGTTGGTCCTTTTGCCTTCACTCTGCGGTCCAGCTTACCCCAAACTATAGGGTTCGGGTTTGGTGACTGTGGAGGCCAGGTCATCTGGCGTAGCACCCCTGGCGTAACCCTTACACAGCCTGGAGGTGTTTGTGGTCATTATCCTGTTGAAAAATAAATAATGGTCCAACTAAACGCAAACCGGATGGAATAGCAGCCACCGCAAGATGCTTTGGTGACCATGCTGGTTCAGTATAATCTCCAACAGCATCACCAGCAAAGCCCACCACACACCATCACACCTCCTCCTCCATGCTTCAAGGTGGGAACCAGTCATGTAGAGTCCGTTCATTCAACTCAGTGGTTGGAACCAAAGATCTCAAATTTGGACTCTTACTTAGCATCGTTTTTCTAGCCATTATACAAATTCTACCAGTCTATTCAGTAGGACTATCACCTGACTTCTGCTCAACACAACTGATGCTCCCAACCCCATTTATAAGGCAAGAAATCTCACTTATTACACCTGACAGGGCACACCTGTGATGTGAAAACCTTTTCAGGTGACTACCTCTTGGAGCTCATCAAGAGAAGCCCAGAGTGTGCAAAGCAGTAATCAAAGCAAAATGAACCTGGAATATAATACATATTTTCAGAAGTGTCACACTTTTTTGTTAAGTATATAATTCCACATGTGATAATTCATAGTTTTGATGCCTTCAGTGTGAATCTACAATGTTTACAGTCATGAAAATACAGAAAACTCTTTGAATGAGAAGGTGTGTCCAACCTTTTTGTCTGTACATATATACATGTGCTAACAGTGCTAAAAACATATTTATACCATATATATATATATATATATATATATATATATATATATATATATTATATACAAGCGATCCCCTACTTAAGAACACCCAACTTACATACGACCCCTCGTTACAAACGCACCTCTGGATGTTGGTAAGTCACTGTACTTTAGCCCTAATATACAATAAACAGCAATACCAGTTATCACAGGTGTCAGTAATTAATATTTATTGTTAATCCTGGTTCTTATGACAACCCAACATTTTTAAAAACTAATAGCCGTAGAGACTGAAAATTTTTTGACTGGGCTAACAATGATAAAATATACAATTCACATTCAAATTCAAATTCAACTTAAGAACAAACCTGCAGAACCTATCTTGTACGTAACCCGGGGACTGCCTGTAGATCAAGTGGATTTATGTGGATCATGTGACATAGGGATGACTTATACTTGTGTATACAAGGTCAGAAATAGGCACAGTTTATGGATAACGGCCAGAAATTGCGCCTTTTTTTCCCCACTTACGCTACATCTACACCGTGTTGGCATGGAGGGGCGTGACCCAAAAAATGCAATTCGCTCCGGCACTAGATGTCTTCTATGTCTAGTCTTTATTCGTATAATCGAAACATTTCATGATAAAATCAGATTCATGGCATCACCATATCCACCAGCAGGAGCAAAGCCTACGCGTTTCGAGTGTTGTGGACGCTCCTAATCATGGCCGTGGCAGGTGCCATATAACAGGAAGACAATATACAGTATGACATGCAAGCTCTACATAACAGTGCTATACAACAATGACTATATACTACTGCAATATAGTGCCAAAATAACAGCGCTATCTAGTGCTCAGATGATAACACTATACGTAGGCCTTATATACCTTAAAAACAGACATCTCTCATAACGTCATCATGGGGTCCTTGTTTAGAAGTTCTCAAAATGAAGCGTTTCCGGAGAATTGCCCCCATTGCCTTTGCTATAATCTGCCCCTTTGGACAATTAATTCACTCCAGATATTTACAATTTCTACTCTCATGTCTCTGGTAGTCCCACACATGGTCCCACACATGGCCCCCCAATGTTGCGGTAACCATAGACCCCTCTCACCGGTAGTAGGGTGCTGGGTTTCAGCGCCTGGTTAATGTTTCGCAGCAGAGCCCATTTGCCTTGGTCCTTCTCCAGGACGTCCTCTATTCCTCTACGTTGGTACATCCTGACTTTCGCAGTCAATCAGTCAGTACAAACAATGCAAACGTACAAGCGACAATCCCGCCACCATGCTCACCGCCGCGGTCCGATAATCCGTGATAATTATAGGGGAGTCTCCATTTTATCTGATGACATCACCAAAATTTCAAGAACATCCCTTTAAGAGTCAAAACAATGGATCAATCCCTCAAATAGGTCAGAAAGGGAATGTTGAAGCCTTCAATATACTTCAAGAACTTGTTGATCTGAGGCAGCTTCCTTGGCCGGGTCCTGGTGACCTCTGAGACTGATCTCTTCCCTCTGAGGAGCCTCGGAGAGTCCGTCCTGGTACTTATTAATCTGCAGATGGTCGGGCTGGTAGGTAACACATGGCTTTTGATTAACTTAATACCTTAACAACCAACAGTAAAGGCAAAGCACTAAGGGAACCCAAAACCAAGACCCACCTGCAGCTCCTCAGCGTCTACACAGATAACCTACATCCATAGCAACCGCTTCCTAAATAATTCATGGACTCGTCACCTTCCTCAAGCCGTGGCTGCTCCTCCGAGTATTCACCCTCACTCCAGGCCTCCCCCAATCAATTACTACAAAACCAAAACCAATAGATGGATTCATGGAAGACACCGGCGCGTGACCACCAGGCAGAGATTACACAGCATGGGATTAGATTATTAATCTGTGAGGAGACACCGGGATACATGTTATATATGATTACTATAGGACACTGTTTTATCAGAAGGATCAGAGGAAAAGCCCATGGAAGATAAACATTGTAGTATACTAATAAAGAAAAAGATTTTGTCAACACAATTAAAAACATAGAAAATAAACACATTTTAACAATATTTTATCTATCCATCTGTTATCTATCATCATATCTATCAATATTCTATCTATTTAATATCTATCTATCTATCTCATATCTATCTCATATCTATCTATCTATCTATCTATCTGTCTGTCTATCTCATATCTATCTATCTATCTATCTATCTATCTATCTATCTATCTATCTATCTATCTATCTATCTGTCTGTCTATCTATCTCATATCTATCTGTCTGTCTATCTCATATCTATCTATCTATCTATCTATCTATCTATCTATCTATCTGTCTGTCTATCTATCTCATATCTATCTGTCTGTCTATCTATCTCATATCTATCTATCTATCTATCTCATATCTATCTATCTATATCATATCTATCTATCTATCTATCTCCTATCTATCTATCTATCTATCTATCTCCTATCTATCTATCTATCTATCTATCTCATATCTATCTATCTATCTATCTCATATCTATCTATCTCATATCCATCTATCTATCTATCTATCTATCTATCTATCTCATATCTATCTATCTATCTATCTATCTATCTATCTATCTATCTATCTATCATATCTATCTCATATCTATCTATCTATCTATCTAAATAGTGGAGAAAGGCTGCCTTTCTCCACTATTTATTTACAAAGGACCCCAGGCCCGGTCTTATTTTGCCTGCACCCACCATCACCGATTGCAACGTGTGCTGCTTGCATTTTCTTCAAGTATCTATCTATCTATCTATCTATCTATCTATCTGTCTATCTATCTCATATCTATCTATCTATCTATCTATCTATCTGTCTGTCTATCTATCTCATATCTATCTGTCTGTCTATCTATCTCATATCTATCTATCTATCTATCTCATATCTATCTATCTCATATCTATCTATCTATCTATCTATCTATCTATCTGTCTGTCTATCTATCTCATATCTATCTGTCTGTCTATCTCATATCTATCTATCTATCTATCTCATATCTATCTATCTATCTATATCATATCTATCTATCTATCTATCTATCTATCTCATATCCATCTATCTATCTATCTATCTCATATCTATCTATCTATCTATCTATCATATCTATCTCATATCTATCTATCTATCTATCTATCTATCTATCTATCTATCTATCTATCTATCTAAATAGTGGAGAAAGGCTGCCTTTCTCCACTATTTATTTACAAAGGACCCCAGGCCCGGTCTTATTTTGCCTGCACCCACCATCACCGATTGCAACGTGTGCTGCTTGCATTTTCTTCAAGTATCTATCTATCTATCTATCTATCTATCTATCTGTCTATCTATCTCATATCTATCTATCTATCTATCTATCTATCTGTCTGTCTATCTATCTCATATCTATCTGTCTGTCTATCTATCTCATATCTATCTATCTATCTATCTCATATCTATCTATCTCATATCTATCTATCTATCTATCTATCTATCTATCTGTCTGTCTATCTATCTCATATCTATCTGTCTGTCTATCTCATATCTATCTATCTATCTATCTCATATCTATCTATCTATCTATATCATATCTATCTATCTATCTATCTATCTCATATCCATCTATCTATCTATCTATCTCATATCTATCTATCTATCTATCTATCATATCTATCTCATATCTATCTATCTATCTATCTATCTATCTATCTATCTAAATAGTGGAGAAAGGCTGCCTTTCTCCACTATTTATTTACAAAGGACCCCAGGCCCGGTCTTATTTTGCCTGCACCCACCATCACCGATTGCAACGTGTGCTGCTTGCATTTTCTTCAAGTATCTATCTATCTATCTATCTATCTATCTGTCTATCTATCTCATATCTATCTATCTACCTCATACCTATCTATTACGTGTCTATCTATCTATCTATCTATTATCATATCTATCTATCTCATATCTATCTACCTCATATCTATCTCATATCTATCTACCTCATATCTATCTATCTATCTATCTCATATCTATCTATCTCATATCTATCTACCTCATATCTATCTATCTATCCATCTATCTCATATCTATCTCATATCTATCTACCTCATATCTATCTATCTATCTATCTCATATCTATCTATCTCATATCTATCTACCTCATATCTATCTATCTATCTATCTATCTATCTATCTATCTCATATCTATCTATCTCATATCTACCTCATATCTATCTACCTCATATCTATCTATCTATCTATCTATCTATCTATCTATCTATCTCAAACACTGTGGGAGTTTTTTTTAAAACCATTGTTCTGCTTACAATAACTTTGAATGTTTTCAATGAGCTTTGGTTCTGCGACGTGTATCCAATCTCTTGTGATGTTGGTATTTTCCATCTAGTTTCTGTTTATCTAAAGGTTCTGTTTATGTAGAATAAAAATGCTTATCAGATAGAAAGAGAGATGATTGACTGATAGATAGGAGATAGAAAATAGATACTAGATATAGATAGTTAATGGATAGGAGAAAGGAAGATAGATATGAGATAGATATTAGATAGATAAATATAAATGAGATAGATAGATGGATAGAAAGTAGATATGAGATAGATAGATATGAGAGATAGATAGATAGATAGATATGAAATAGATAGGTATGAGATAGATATGACATAGATATGAGATAGATAGATAGATAGATAGATAGATAGATAGATAGATATGAGATAGATAGATAGATATGAGATAGATAGATAGATAGATATGAGATAGATAGATAGATAGATAGATAGATAGATATATAGATAGGAGATAGATATGAGATAGATATGAGATAGATAGATAGATAGATAGGAGATAGATATGAGATAGATAGATAGATATGAGATAGATATGAGATATGAGATAGATAGAGAACAGATAGATAGATCCACACCACACATGTCTTATTGATGTCTGTGCCGCTCCCCCTCCTCATTTGTCTCTTATTCTGATGCTAATTGTGGACTATGAGGAATTGATGGCTCCTCATTCATTACTATGTGGAGGTGTCACCAGCTGTGAGGACAGGACTGTGCCGCCATATCCCCAGGGGAACCGGCTCTGACAACACTGTCAATAATGTATGAATGAGAGCGGGTGATCCATGTGTCACTATAATGTATGCAGATGAATACAGGGACCACACACAACAACCCTACAAGGTATTACACCCTTAGGAATATATCAATACAGTATAAATATTACGAATCACTTCACTGAAGCATCGCCAAATTTTTGAGTAAGATTCGACCAGGGTCCAATGTTGCCAAACTGAACTCATGTCTTGGAAATTAGTTCACAGGGATTTTTATTTTAAAAACAAAAAAGGTATTTTCACGTCTTGATTGAATTAAAATTTTCACTAAAACAAAGTCTAAAGGTCGTGGTGCAAACAGACAATAGCAGGAACCAAAAAATGTCCACTGAAATGAACTGATAGTTTCCTGGATCTGCTAGTTTTCTGTTCTTATCATGTGTATATATATATGAGAGAGAGAGAGTCGTATTATAGGGTCTGCCGGTTGGCAGCTGTATACAGATGTATTACAGGGGGGTTGGCGTGTGTATACACATGTATTACAGGGGGGTTGGCGTGTGTATACACATGTATTACAGGGGGGTTGGCATATGTATGCAAAGGTATTACTAGGGGGGGTTGGCATATGTATACAGATGTAATACTAGGGGGGTTGGCGTGTGTATACAGATGTATTACTAGGGGGGTTGGCGTTTGTATACAGATGTATTACTAGGGGGGTTGGCGTTTGTATACAGATGTATTACTAGGGGGGTTGGCGTCTGTATACAGATGTATTACTAGGGGGGTTGGTGTGTGTATACAGAAGTATTACAGGGGGGTTGGCGTTTGTATACAGATGTAATACTAGGGGGGTTGGCGTGTGTATACAGATGTATTACTAGTTAGGTAGGCATTTGTATACAGATGTATTACCAGAGGGGTTGGCGTGTGTATACATATGTATTACAGGGGATTGTCGTCTGTATACAGATGTATTACTATGGGGGTTGGTGTGTGTATACAGAAGTATTACAGGGGGTTGGCGTGTGTATACAGATGTTTTACTAGGGGGGTTGGCGTATGTATACAGATGTATTACAGGGGGTTGGCGTCTGTATACAGATGTATTACTAGGGGGGGTTGGCGTCTGTATACAGATGTATTACTAGGGGGGGTTGGCGTCTGTATACAGATGTATTACTAGGGGGGTTGGCGTCTGTATACAGATGTATTACTAGGGGGGTTGGCGTGTGTATACAGATGTATTACTAGGGGGGTTGGCGTCTGTATACAGATGTATTACTAGGGGGGGTTGGCGTCTGTATACAGATGTATTACAGGGGGTTGGCGTCTGTATACTGATGTATTACTAGGGGGGTTGGCGTCTGTATACAGATGTATTACTAGGGGGGTTGGCGTCTGTATACAGATGTATTACTAGGGGGATTGGCGTCTGTATACAGATGTATTAGTGGTTAGTGAGCAGGAAGATGTGTATGTATACATTCAGTGGGGCCTCTACCAGATTTTGCCCCCACCAACCGTAATCTGGCCCTACTGATACTAAACACCTTGAATTGATACAACCCTATGGCGTATGTATACAGATGTAATACAGGGGGGTTGGCGTTTGTATAGAGATTAATTACTACGGGGGTTGGCGTCTTTATACAGATGAATAACTAAAGGGGTTTGCGTGTGTATACAGATGTATTACTGGGGGGGTGGCGTGTATATACAGATGTATTACTAGGGGGTTGGCGTCTGTATACAGATGTATTACAGGGGGTTGGCGGCTGTATACAAATGTATTTCTAGGGGGGTTGGCATATGTATGCAAATGTATTACTAGGGGTTGTTGGCGTATGTATACAGATGTATTACAGGGGGGTTGGCGTTTGTATACAGATGTATTACTAGGGGGGTTGGCGTGTGTATACAGATGTATTACTAGTTTGGTTGGCTTTTGTATACAGATATATTACCAGGGGGGTTAGCGTGTGTATACATTTGTATTACAGGGGGTTGGCGTGTGTATACAAATGTATTACTAGGGGGGTTGGCGTCTGTATACAGATGTATTACTAGGGGGGTTGGCGTCTGTATACTGATGTATTACTAGGGGGGTTGGCGTCTGTATACAGATGTATTACAGGGGGTTGGCGTCTGTATACAGATGTATTACTAGGGGGGTTGGCGTCTTATACAGATGTATTACTAGGGGGGTTGGTGTCTGTATACAGATGTATTACTAGGGGGGTTGGCGTCTGTATACAGATGTATTACGAGGGGGGTTGGCGTCTGTATACAGATGTATTACTAGGGGGGTTGGCGTCTTATACAGATGTATTACTAGGGGGGTTGGTGTCTGTATACAGATGCATTACTAGGGGGGTTGGCATCTGTATACAGATGTATTACGAGGGGGGTTGGTGTCTGTATACAGATGTATTACTAGAGGGGTTGGCGTCTGTGTACAGATGTATTACTAGGGGGGTTGGTGTCTGTATACAGATGTATTACTAGGGGGGTTGGCGTTTGTGTACAGATGTATTACTAGGGGGGTTGGTGTCTGTATACAGATGTATTACTAGGGGGGTTGGCGTCTGTATACAGATGTATTACTAGGGGGGTTGGCGTCTGTATATAGATGTATTAGTGGTTAGTGAGCAGGAAGATGTGTATGTTACATTCAGTGGGGCCTCTTCCAGATTTTGCCCCCACCAATCTTAATCTGACCCTACTGATACTAAACACCTTGAATTTTATACAACCCTAAATTACACTACAACTGGAGATAAACGAATCGGATTTGGACAAAGTTAAATCCGATCCGAACTCTATGAAAATTGTATTTGTCATAATGTATTACATTATTAGTGGGAGGGGGAATCAATAAATTGTAAAGGGGGCATTATATGTGAGGGGTATTACTATTGGGTAATACAAAAATTGTGGGGGGATACGGAAACTTCAATAAGTGGTGGGAAAGGCGCTACAGAAGATACAACAAATGTTGTGGGGCTACAAAAATTCAATAATTGAGGTGGATGGCTACACAAAGTACATCAGCTGTGGTGGGGGGCTACAGAAACTTCAACAACTACTAAGGGGGGCAGCTAAAGTAAATTCAATAACTGATATCTAGAAGGGCTGATAACTGTAGTTCTACCAAAAAGTCAATATTAATGTCACCGTCCCTTTAAGCCTCTGTTTTTGGAAAACTGATCGACCTCAGACCACGGATCACCTCCTGGTACAGAAATAAAGAAGACAAGTATCTTGTAATTTCTCCCCTGACGACTTAAATGCTGAAATCATTTGATGAAGTGACTTGTGGGAGCTCGGAAGTGGGGTCATAAATGTCACCACACGACTAAAACTGCTCACCAGGACCGCATCCCTTTAATTGTCTCAATAAATTGTGATTGTAGAGACCATAAAAGTGACATTGCTTCCCAAAATAGTGACCCTAATGGATGACACTGCTGGTTTATATGTCAATCTATATGCTAATGTGATCTATCAGAGGACGCAAAATAAACCGGGGCATCTGATCCATGGACCAGTCTAGTGATTATAGGGTTAAACACCTTACAAATCACTTTTCATAAAGGGGTCCCCCTTAAATAAACTGATTTTAGGTTGTCCTGCTTATGGGAGCAAAATAATCAAATGTAATTTGCTATAGGATTCACTTTGAATGAGTTCAGTTTGCCTGCAGCACCACCAGAGGATAAATGAAGTATTACATGCGTGGGGTCCTCCACACAGAAAATTCCATAATGGGGTATAAGCTTCTTGGCCATTTTGGAAACATTTTGTATTGTAACTTCAGCTAAATTAGACAGTAACAAACTTTGAACTTTGCTTAAAAAAGCAGTAAAAGAAACTACAATAAATAGTAGAATAAATCTCCACTAAAGGACGAGTCTATGGAGTATGGACGGGGGAGCAGTGAGTCACAGCAGCTAGGTCTCCACCCATCAGCACAGAAAGGACTGCAAAAGTAGAGATACAGACTACAGAGAATAGATCTGATGAGAAAATTATGACAAGACTACTAGGCAGGCGGAGCCCCACCCCCAGTGCACTTAAAAGCTCATTTGCATAAAGATGATTGCCACACAATGCCTAAAGTAAAGTAATGCCTAAAAAGTATATGCAGTGTCCTGCACAGTACTGTTTTTACTCGTGAGGTGATTCGGGAGCTGTTAACTCCTTTCTGTTAACTCCTCTGATTGGATCAGTACTGGACCAGAATTGGATCCAGCTGCTATGTTATAATAATAATAATTTTTTATTTATATAGCGCACACAGATTACGCAGCGCTGCACAAGGCATGTCAAATTGGTCCTTGTCCCCATGCGGCTCACCACCTAAACAACCTAACAGTATGTTTTGGAGTGTGGGAGGAAACTAGAGGACCCGGAAGAAACCCATGCAAACATGGAGAGAACATACAAACTCTCTGCAGATGTTGACCTGGGCTGCTCCACACTAAACCAATAAAATTCTGTAGAATTTATTTATTTTGGTTGCTCAGAGTCAAGTGCTATCCTTAACTCCGCCTCTTACAAAAGGTCCCACCCACGAGGTACCTGTTTTTTTTCAAAATAAATCAAATTTCTTTTCAAAGAAAATGAAAATTACTATCATCGTTTGATGTCACATTTACAATGCTGTTGCCCTATTATGTGGTGGAGGGTTCCTTGGATGCCCGGGTGCCTTGGTGCACCTCAACATCTCCCAAATTTACACCCATTTTGATCTGGCAGCTACTGACACACTAAAAGAACATTTTTGTAACCCCCATCACAGGCGTCTGTAATGAAGCTTTAGTGTAAATCCTGGTTCTTATGACAACCCAACATTTTTAAAATCCAATTGTCACAGAGACCAAAAAAAGTTCTGGCTCGGATTACAATGATAAAATATACAGTTCCGACTTACATACAAATTCAACTTAAGAACAAACCTACAGAACCTATCTTGTATGTAACCCGGGGACTGCCTGTACACACATCTTCTATTTGCTCAGGTGATAACAATGGACACATTACCTGTCTGGGTGCAGGACACGGGTGATCACCCCACCCAACGTTCCAGGAGTGGCCCTCATCCGCAGACCTAGGTGACTGTACGGCCATAGCGCAGATGTCTCTACCCAGCAATGTCCTCCAGTCTGAGTCACATCATACAGGATCCTAACTACCTCCAATCATCCACTTCCAGGACACTGGAGGGGGCACCACATACCAGACCATTGACAAAACCGCAACCCACAGCCTCATTAGCCCCCGTCATAGAGCAACTAGGCACAGCCCATTGTGCACCAGAATGGAGGTGCCAACACCAATCTGTCTATGAATAGTGGAGATGTGTTGGCTGCGTCCTTATCCAGTGCCGATTCTTCTGTTTAAAGTCAGCGAGTGGAAAGTTCTGTGCAAATGCAGGAGGAATGTTTACTCCTTACTGCATGAAGAGATCTGTAACTATTTATCCACCCAAACACTAAAGTACAGATTTCATAATAATAAGTGCAGTGTACACAGTCACTGTGCACATAGGGGCAGTATTATAGTAGTTATATTCCTGTACATAGGGGGCAGTATTATAGTAGTTATATTCCTGTACATAGGGGGCAGTATTATAGTAGTTATATTCTTGTACATAGGGGGCAGTATTATAGTAGTTATATTCTTGCACATAGGGGGCAGTATTATAGTAGTTATATTCTTGTACATAGGGGGCAGTATTATAGTAGTTATATTCTTGTACATAGGGGGCAGTATTATAGTAGTTATATTCTTGTACATAGGGGGCAGTATTATAGTAGTTATATTCTTGTACATAGGGGCAGTATTATAGTAGTTATATTCTTGTACATAGGGGCAGTATTATAGTAGTTATATTCTTGTACATAGGGGGCAGTATTATAGTAGTTATATTCTTGTACATAGGGGCAGTATTATAGTAGTTATATTCTTGTACATAGGGGGCAGTATTATAGTAGTTATATTCTTGTACATAGGGGACAGGATTATAGTAGTTATATTCTTGTACATAGGGGGCAGTATTATAGTAGTTATATTCTTGTACATAGGGGGCAGTATTATAGTAGTTATTCTTGTACATAGGGGGCAGTATTATAGTAGTTATATTCTTGTACATAGGGGGCAGTATTATAGTAGTTATATTCTTGTACATAGGGTGCAGTATTATAGTAGTTATATTCCTGTACATAGGGGTAGTATTATAGTAGTTATATTCTTGTACATAGGGGGCAGTATTATAGTAGTTACATTCTTGTACATGGGGGCAGTATTATAGTAGTTATATTCCTGTACATAGGAGCAGTATTATAGTAGTTATATTCTTGTACATAGGGGGCAGTATTATAGTAGTTACATTCTTGTACATGGGGGCAGTATTATAGTAGTTATATTCTTGTACATAGGGGGCAGTATTATAGTAGTTAAATTCTTGTACATGGGGGCAGTATTATAGTAGTTATATTCCTGTACATAGGGGGCAGTATTATAGTAGTTATATTCTTGTACATAGGGGGCAGTATTATAGTAGTTATATTCCTGTACATAGGGGGCAGTATTATAGTAGTTATATTCTTGTACATAGGGGGCAGTATTATAGTAGTTATATTCTTGTACATAGGGGGCAGTATTATAGTAGTTATATTCTTGTACATAGGGGGCAGTATTATAGTAGTTATATTCTTGTACATATGGGGCAGTATTATAGTAGTTATATTCTTGTACATAGGGGCAGTATTATAGTAGTTCCCCAGGTTACAGCAGCATGCTCCATATTACTTTATACAGGGAAGAGTATAGCTTCTACCTGCTGTATATTTGTTCTATATTTGGTAGAACACAGTCACGACTCTTCTCACTTTATGGCTTTGCATATAAAACTATGATAAATTCCGTACCTGCCGCAGAATAACCATCTCGCCAAGTTCTTCAGAGACATCAAGTGGCAGTAGTCTGGGGAGGAATAAAGATAAATCAGAGTTATTCCCGGCTGTGGGGTCACACTACAACCATCAACATGGGTCACATGAGCTGCTCCTAGAACACTAATGAAATTACCCCAACCACCAATGATAAGCTGGTAATAGACGGAGACTTAAATTCCAATTGATGAATTAGAGCGGTCACATGACCTCTGCCTGTCCCTGGAGAAACATCCGGCTGTTTTTATTGTTTCTTTGACACAATAGAAAAGCAACAGCTATAGCCAAAAACAATCCAGTGTAACCATTCAGAGGGTCACAATGCAAAGCAACCCACACAAACACACCCCGGCTTAAAGGGGCGTTACCACCGACATTCATATTTCTTTCAATGACACAGAATAAATTATTATTATTATTTTTTATATATGAATGAAAATATACGAATAATAAAGCCTCAATGTTCTACACTACAAATATGATAGTAAGTTCCTCTGTGGTGTATTTTTTATACGGCCTAGTAGGGTCACTCCTAAGGGCGGCACTTGGAAAATCCTGGAAATAACAGGATGGATTTTGATCTTTTTCCTGGGGAACATGCTCAGCACTGTCGTATCAGGCAGCTTCTTAGTCCCCCCCCCCCCCCGCCCCCCCAATATCTGGCCACCCCATTCATGTTGGTTGTCTCCAAAGAACAATACAGCTCAATGCTGCCCCCTGCTGGTCCAGTTTCATCTCTTCTGCAAGGCAGCATGATAAGTGCCACACAGGATTCAGATCCAGGAGCTGTGAACTCATTCATACATGGACACAACTACTAGGGTAGCAGGAGTATGAAGCAGCCATAGGGCTCCTTTACACTTCTACATCGGGAGGAGTAGAAGAAGTGATGTCAGCAAAACATGAAATGAAAATGAACCTTTCTTACATTATTCCTGTACTGTGACATCACTGTGTGTATTATCCCTGTACTGTGACATCACTGTGTATTATCCCTGTACTGTGTGTATTATCCCTGTACTGTGACATCACTGTGTGTATTATCCCTGTACTGTGACATCACTGTGTGTATTATCCCTGTACTGTGACATCACTGTGTATTATCCCTGTACTGTGACATCACTGTGTGTATTATCCCTGTACTGTGACATCACTGTGTATTATCCCTGTACTGTGACATCACTGTGTATTATCCCTGTACTGTGACATCACTGTGTGTATTATCCCTGTACTGTGACATCACTGTGTGTATTATCCCTGTACTGTGACATCACTGTGTATTATCCCTGTACTGTGTGTATTATCCCTGTACTGTGACATCACTGTGTGTATTATCCCTGTACTGTGACATCACTATGTGTATTATCCCTGTACTGTGACATCACTGTGTGTATTATCTCTGTACTGTGACATCACTGTGTATATTATCCCTGTACTGTGACATCACTGTGTATTATCCCTGTACTGTGACATCACTGTGTGTATATTCCTGTACTGTGACATCACTGTGTGTATTATCCCTGTACTGTGACATCACTGTGTGTATCATCTCTGTACTGTGACATCACTGTGTGTATTATCCCTGTACTGTGACATCACTGTGTGTATTATCCCTGTACTGTGACATCACTGTGTGTATTATCCCTGTACTGTGACATCGCAGTGTGTATTATCTCTGTACTGTGACATCACTGTGTGTATTATCCCTGTACTGTGACATCACTGTGTGTATTATCTCTGTACTGTGACATCACTGTGTGTACTAGCTTTGTACTGTGACATCACTGTGAGTACTATCCCTGTACTGTGACATCACTGTGTGTATTATCTCTGTGCTGTGACATCACTGTGTGTATTATCTCTGTACTGTGACATCACTGTGTGTATTATCCCTGTGCTGTGACATCACTATGTGTATTATCCCTGTACTGTGACATCACTGTGTGTATTATCCCTGTACTGTAACATCACTGTGTGTATTATCCCTGCACTGTGACATCACTGTGTGTAGTATCTCTGTACTGTGACATCACTGTGTGTATTATCCCTGTACTGTGACATCACTGTGTGTATTATCCCTGTACTGTGACATCACTGTGTGTATTATCCCTTTACTGTGACATCACTGTGTGTATTATGCCTGTACTGTGACATCACTGTGTGTATTATCCCTGTACTGTGACATCACTGTGTGTATTTTCCCTGTACTGTGACATCACAGTGTGTATTTTCGCTGTACTGTGACATCACTGTGTTCAACCTGCAACATGCACCAATAATAGAGTCTAATAGATATCACACACTAGGAACTTCATGATATTAGTGATGGAACTATATAAGTTTTAGTGACTATACTGTACTGTACTATATATAGGGGGTACATGTTGCCCACCCCTGAGACCCTAAAGCCCCTTCCACACTGGCGTTTTTCACGCGCGAGTTCTGCGCGTGCATTTGATGCTCAGAACTTGCATTGCACTCTGTCCCATTGTATTCAATGGGTCTTTCTTCATTAGCGTTGGTTTTAACGCGCGTGCTTGCGTTCGTTTTCACGCGCGTCAAAATCGCAGCATGCTCTATTTTTGCGTGTCACGCGCGTTTTTCACGCCCCATTCAAGTCTATGGAGATGCATCAAGAACGCATTGCACTCGCAATCATTGCAAGTGCAATGCGAGTGCAATGCGTTTTAAACGTAAGGGTTGCTAGGTGATCAGAATAACAGTATTTCCCCTGCTCGCGATCGAGCATTTAATTAAAAAAACACAATGAAGAACAGTGAAGAATAGAATAAAATCATTGTACACAGTGAACACAGTGAACACAGGATCATTTAAGAGAAAAACACAGTGCAGAACACAGTGCAGAATAGATTACAGATGTTCGGCACATCTGCTTACTTGTCGGGAGATGCGCACGGAACGGTGCGAACAAAATAGCATGTGAAGAACAATATATATGTGTGAAGAACACATTGCAGATGTATTTAAACATCTGCAATGTGTTCTTCACACATATATATATTGTTCTTTACATGCTATTTTGTTCGCACCGTTCCACATGTATCTTCCGACAAGTGTTCTTCACTGTGTTTTTCTCTTAAATGATCCTGTGTTCACTGTGTTCACTGTGTACAATGATTTTATTCTATTCTTCACTGTTCTTCACATCTGCTAAATTGTCGGGAGATAATATACGCGCGGAACAGTGAAGAATAGATCGCAGATGTTTGCAAATTATCAGAAGACATTATTTTTCAATTAAATAACACATTTTAATCCCAAACCATGGTCCCTTTGAAAAATGCTCGAGTCTCCCATTGAATCGCGCGTGAAAAATGCGCCGAAAACGCAAAAAAACGCTAACAACACGCGCGTGAAAAACGCAAAAACGCTAATTACTCCAAGGAAAAATGGTACAAAAACGCAGCCAAAAACGTCAGTTTTTCACGCATTGCACCCTGACGTGAAACGCAACGCTAGTGTGGAAGAGGCCTTACTGATCCCTATTACAAAGGGTTACAGTCTAAGGATATAGATGACTCCTGACTCCTCCAGGTGGTCATTGCTGGTAGTGCAACTGTTTACCTTACACTCATCCATACAATGACCAACCCCGCTCTGAAAATGAACACCACCGCACACGCGTCACATGACAATGGCGGACGTCATAGTCACCGCATTTCATAGATTTTGACTTCATTATTAATGATATTCATAACAGCCCAGAGATCACATCTCCCTCCTCTGTATGGGTAGGGGCGGGGATTGGTTTTTAGGGGTCGGATACAGTTGCACTATACTTTCCTCTCTGCTATAAGAACGTGACACCTCATAAAGATTTTATGGCCGTGCTTGGTCGCTGCACATGAATAGCCCCTGCCACTCCGGAGCGCTGCAAACGCAGAACTCGTGGTCATGTCAGGTGGAATTGGGGAAAATAAGTTTACGAATAACCCTATTGATAGAAATGTAATGTTAACTTTTTAATTAATTAATAATTAATTAATTATTCATTCCTTTATTTACATAGTGCACACAGATTACGCAGCGCTGCACAGAGCTTCCAAATCAGTCCCTGTCCCCAATGGGGCTCACAATCTAATCACCTACCAGTATGTTTTTGGAGTGTGGGAGGCAACCGGAGGACCCGGAGGAAACCCACACAAACACAGAGAGAACATACAAACTCTTTGCAGATGTTGGACCCAGCTCCCCAGCGCTGCAAGGCTGTAATGCTAAACACTAAGCCAACGTGTTGATCTTTTGGGGTGGTTTAGTTTATGCCAATGTTTTCAAATTCTGTTTTAGGGAATTCTGGGGTGACAAAAGGGACCCTGATGTGGTGGTTTAGGGGTGACTTGATCAGCTAGAATAAGAGGGCGGCTAGTTAAGGAAAATTCACATTAAGCCACTTGAGACCAAAGATTATTGGTTTTATTGGGATATGTGTAATACTGTATTTCACCATCGGAGGTGCTGCAGGGAAATGAAGCATCTGCTGCCAGTCTCCCCATCGATCGGAACTGATTGCTGGGGGTCTCCTGTAATTTTATTATCCTTAGGAATACAGTAAACCTGTGCATATTGGCAACTATATGGGTCTCTATATGGTGCCATATGGTCTCCTCTGGGATAGACTCGTATGGGGAGATTGTCTGAGAGCAGAACTGTTCTAGTTCATGTCAACCAATCACAGCTCAGCTTTCATCTTCCCATCACAGCAGTTTATAAAGGCAGGCAAGTTAAAGGTGGCTACATGTAATTGGACAATATAAGTAAAGGGGGTCATTATTACGGGAGGCGATTTATGTAGCAGTAAAGTTTCCTGACAGTTATAGAGGCTGCTGATACCTGGGGTGCACAGTCTACCTTGTGTTATTTTAGTTTTACAATACATCTATTTTTAATCTCTGATTGTGAAGAACTGAAATAACTTCTACCCTGACATCACCCACGGCAAGTAAAGCAATGGAGGACCCAACCCACATGTTCCACAATGATGTCTGGCAGCTATCCTCATAAGTGAGTCCTGTTTATATGGACAGGAATAGATTTTTTTGTTGGAACATTTCAGACCTGCTTTATCTGAGGTGGTACTTGTGCAGCTGCAGGTTCAGATCTCAGGGGGATATTCCCTGCTTGTGGAGCTGCAGGTTCAGATCTCAGGGGGATATTCTCTGCTTGTGGAGCTGCAGGTTCAGATCTCAGGGGGGAATTCCCTGCTTGTGCAGCTGCAGGTTCAGATCTCAGGGGGATATTCCCTGCTTGTGGAGCTGCAGGTTCAGATCTCAGGGGGATATTCCCTGCTTGTGGAGCTGCAGGTTCAGATCTCAGGGGGATATTCTCTGCTTGTGGAGCTGCAGGTTCAGATCTCAGAGGGATATTCCCTGCTTGTGCAGCTGCAGGTTCAGATCTTAGGGGGATATTCCCTGCTTGTGCAGCTGCAGATTTAAGGGGGGTATCCCCTGCTTGTGCAGTTGCAGGTTCAGATCTTAGGGGGACATTCTCTGCTTGTGCAGCTGAAGGTTCAGATATGAGGGGGATATTCTCTGCTTGTGGAGCTGAAGGTTTAGATCTCAGGGAGATATAGCCTGCTGGTGGAGCTGCAGGTTCAGATCTCAGGGGGGAATTCCCTGCTTGTGCAGCTGCAAGGTCAGATCTTAGGTGGATATAGCCTGCTTGTGCAGCTGCAGATTCAGATCTTAGGGGGGTATTCTCTGCTTGTGGAGCTGCAAGTTCAGATCTCAGGGGGATATACCCTGCTTAAACAGTTGCAGTTTCAGATCTCAGGGGATTATTCCCTGCTTGTGGAGCTGCAGTTTCAGATCTTAGGGGATATTCTCTGCTTGTGGAGCTACAGTTTCAGATCTTAGGGGATATTCTCTGCTTGTGGAGCTACAGTTTCAGATCTTAGGGGGATATTCTCTGCTTGTGGAGCTACAGTTTCAGATCTTAGGGGGATATTCTCTGCTTGTGGAGCTACAGTTTCAGATCATGGGGACATATTCTCTGCTTGTGGAGCTACAGTTTCAGATCTTAGGGGGATATTCTCTGCTTGCGGAGCTACAGTTTCAGATCATGGGGACATATTCTCTGCTTGGTGAACTGCAGGTTCGGGCATTCTTTGCACGATTAGCTGGAAGTCCAGAACCTTGTGGGCATTCCCTGCTCATGGTGCTGCAGGTTAAGATCTCAATGTGTATTGAGACCTGAGCCACAGATTCAGGTTTCATTGATCATTCCCTGCTTGTGGTACTGCCCATTCAGGTCTCAATGACCTTCTAGTGGTGCTGCTGTTTCAGGTCTCAGTTGTTACTCTTGGATTGGGGAACTGTAGGTTTAGGTCTCACTGGACATTTCCTACTTGTAGTATTGCAGTGTCTTGCCCCAGTGGATGTTCCTTGCTAACAGTTTTTTTTAATTGTGAAGCTGTGTATTCAGATCTTTATGAGCAATTTCTAGTTCAGAAATGGCAAGTTTAGCGCTCGGCTGCCAGTTTCAGGTCTTCGTTTGTATTCTCTGCTTGTGAAATTGCATGTTTAGGTCTCAATCGGCATATTATGCTTGTAGAGCTGCAAGGTTTGGCCCAGTGGAAGATTTTCTACATTTGTAGCTTTAGGTTAAGATTTTAATGGTCATATTTTGCTTGTGAAGCTGAAAGTTCAGGTCTCAGGTCTGCTTGAAGAGCTGCAGATTCAGGTCTTAGTCAATATTTTGGAAGTGCAGGTTTCTGTCTCAATGGGCATGTCCTATTTGTAGAGCTGCAGGGTTTGATCCCAATGACTAGAGGAGGTTTAGGTTGGGAGCACAGTGGGCTTTCTTTCTTGTGGAGTAGCAGGTTCAGATTAGAGATGAGCGAACACTAAAATGCTCGGGTACTCGTTATTCGAGACGAACTTTTCCCGATGCTCGAGTGCTCGTCTCGAATAACGAACCCCATTGAAGTCAATGGGAGACTCGAGCATTTTTCAAGGGGACCAAGGCTCTGCACAGGGAAGCTTGGCCAAACACCTGGGAACCTCAGAAAAGGATGGAAACACCACGGAAATGGACAGGAAACAGCAGGGGCAGCATGCATGGATGCCTCTGAGGCTGCCTAATCGCACCATTATGCCAAAATTATGGGCAACAGCATGGCCATGACAGAGTGACAGAATGAAGCTAGATAGCATCTAAAACATCCAATAATTGACCCTGACACTATAGGGGACGGCATGCAGAGGCAGCGGCAGCAGGCTAGAGAGTGGCATGGCGACATACCCTAAATGGACTCAGGCTTCAAACCAATGGGTGGCAGAGAGGAACCAAAGGAGGTGAGCAAGAAGCGCTCAAATAATATCGCTACATGATAAAAGTTTGCCAGTATATTTTGTGGATTACACAGCAGGGTGGCGACAAAGTTAACATGGAAGCCATGAAAACAACCCCAAATTCTGCCTGACACAGCTCGTTTGATAAGGGGACCATGTATGCTTACAGTTCATGCCAGTCGCTGCACTTGCTGCCAGTCTCCTTTCGAATAGTTTAAAATAATAATAACCCTCATCCATAAAGCTCTGTATAATGCTGCACCCCCCTACCTCTCCTCTCTTATCTCAGTCTATCGCCCAACCCGTGCTCTTAGATCCGCCAGTGATCTTAGATTAACCTCTACCCTAGTGCGGACCTCCCACTCGCGTCTGCAAGACTTCTCTAGAGCTGCACCAATTCTATGGAATGCTCTGCCCCGGACTATCAGACTAATACCTAACCTCCAAAGTTTCAAACGTGCTCTTAAAACCCATTTCTTTAGGCAAGCCTATAACACTCATTAACTGCATGAAGTTTTAACTCTTCTACTAACCCGTCCTGTGTCGTCCTCCCATCTGTTATCCAGCAACCAACAGGCACCAGACTTCTCTGCAGTCCCATTCACCCTGGACCTGGTATATAAGATGACGGCTGAGTGTTTCAAGCGACAGCAATTCCATTTATTATATTTTTTTCTATTCCCTAAGAAGAATGGCTTGACCATTAAATATTCTTTTACCTCGTGTTACCCCATCATCTTCATAAACCGTAAGCTCTGGCGAGCAGGGACCTCACTCCTGTTGTTCCATACAAATGTTGTGCTCTGTTACATTACATTTGTATTTGTTTCCTATGATTTGTAAAGCGCTACAGAATATGATGACGCTATATAAATAAAGATTATTATTATTATTATTATGGAGGCAGTGAACTAGTAGTAGATTAAAGGTGCTGCAACTATGTTAGTTGGATCTTGTGATGGAGCTGGCGCTCTGCAGCCAGGCGAGCTTTCGCCAATCCAAGCCCCTGTTTCTAGGCTACTCCCCAAACAGCACTTCTAAGAACCTTTTGTATAAGATCAAGTGTAGTAGCGTTCTTATAAGTTTAGGATATGCCGGGTGAGGGGAATGTAAACAGATGCGCAAGAAGCGCTGAAATAATATCCCTAAATGGTAAAAGTTTGCCAGTATATTTTGTGGATAACACAGCAGGGTGGCGACAAAGTTAACAACTTTGATGTGGAATCCATGAAAACAACCCAAATTTCTGCCTGACACACCTCGTTTGATAAAGGGACGATGTATGGAGGCAGCTATATGGACGACTTTTGGAGGTAGCAATGGAGACAACGTGTGGAGGCTGCTATGGAGACAATTTAATTTGGATAGTGCCTGTATGTGGCAGTCCCAAACATTTTTCAAACCAGAGGAGCAGGTAGGTGGCCCTCCAGTAAAATGGAATAGATTGAGTGCCTGTATGTGGCAGTCCCAAAAATGTTTCAAACCAGAGGAGCAGGTAGGTGGCCCTCCAGTAAAATGGAATAGATTGAGTGCCTGTATGTGGCAGTCCCAAAAATTCTTCAAACCAGAGGAGCAGGTAGGTGGCCCTCCAGTAAAATGGAATAGATTGAGTGCCTGTATGTGGCAGTCCCAAAAATTGTTCAAACCAGAGGAGCAGGTAGGTGGCCCTCCAGTAAAATGGAATAGATTGAGTGCCTGTATGTGGCAGTCCCAAAAATGTTTCAAACCAGAGGAGCAGGTAGGTGGCCCTCCAGTAAAATGGAATAGATTGAGTGCCTGTATGTGGCAGTCCCAAAAATGTTTCAAACCAGAGGAGCAGGTAGGTGGCCCTCCAGTAAAATGGAATAGATTGAGTGCCTGTATGTGGCAGTCCCAAAAATTCTTCAAACCAGAGGAGCAGGTAGGTGGCCCTCCAGTAAAATGGAATAGATTGAGTGCCTGTATGTGGCAGTCCCAAAAATTCTTCAAACCAGAGGAGCAGGTAGGTGGCCCTCCAGTAAAATGGAATAGATTGAGTGCCTGTATGTGGCAGTCCCAAAAATGTTTCAAACCAGAGGAGCAGGTAGGTGGCCCTCCAGTAAAATGGAATAGATTGAGTGCCTGTATGTGGCAGTCCCAAAAATGTTTCAAACCAGAGGAGCAGGTAGGTGGCCCTCCAGTAAAATGGAATAGATTGAGTGCCTGTATGTGGCAGTCCCAAAAATTCTTCAAACCAGAGGAGCAGGTAGGTGGCCCTCCAGTAAAATGGAATAGATTGAGTGCCTGTATGTGGCAGTCCCAAAAATTCTTCAAACCAGAGGAGCAGGTAGGTGGCCCTCCAGTAAAATGGAATAGATTGAGTGCCTGTATGTGGCAGTCCCAAAAATGTTTCAAACCAGAGGAGCAGGTAGGTGGCCCTCCAGTAAAATGGAATAGATTGAGTGCCTGTATGTGGCAGTCCCAAAAATGTTTCAAACCAGAGGAGCAGGTAGGTGGCCCTCCAGTAAAATGGAATAGATTGAGTGCCTGTATGTGGCAGTCCCAAAAATTGTTCAAACCAGAGGAGCAGGTAGGTGGCCCTCCAGTAAAATGGAATAGATTGAGTGCCTGTATGTGGCAGTCCCAAAAATGTTTCAAACCAGAGGAGCAGGTAGGTGGCCCTCCAGTAAAATGGAATAGATTGAGTGCCTGTATGTGGCAGTCCCAAAAATTCTTCAAACCAGAGGAGCAGGTAGGTGGCCCTCCAGTAAAATGGAATAGATTGAGTGCCTGTATGTGGCAGTCCCAAAAATTCTTCAAACCAGAGGAGCAGGTAGGTGGCCCTCCAGTAAAATGGAATAGATTGAGTGCCTGTATGTGGCAGTCCCAAAAATGTTTCAAACCAGAGGAGCAGGTAGGTGGCCCTCCAGTAAAATGGAATAGATTGAGTGCCTGTATGTGGCAGTCCCAAAAATGTTTCAAACCAGAGGAGCAGGTAGGTGGCCCTCCAGTAAAATGGAATAGATTGAGTGCCTGTATGTGGCAGTCCCAAAAATTGTTCAAACCAGAGGAGCAGGTAGGTGGCCCTCCAGTAAAATGGAATAGATTGAGTGCCTGTATGTGGCAGTCCCAAAAATGTTTCAAACCAGAGGAGCAGGTAGGTGGCCCTCCAGTAAAATGGAATAGATTGAGTGCCTGTATGTGGCAGTCCCAAAAATGTTTCAAACCAGAGGAGCAGGTAGGTGGCCCTCCAGTAAAATGGAATAGATTGAGTGCCTGTATGTGGCAGTCCCAAAAATGTTTCAAACCAGAGGAGCAGGTAGGTGGCCCTCCAGTAAAATGGAATAGATTGAGTGCCTGTATGTGGCAGTCCCAAAAATTCTTCAAACCAGAGGAGCAGGTAGGTGGCCCTCCAGTAAAATGGAATAGATTGAGTGCCTGTATGTGGCAGTCCCAAAAATGTTTCAAACCAGAGGAGCAGGTAGGTGGCCCTCCAGTAAAATGGAATAGATTGAGTGCCTGTATGTGGCAGTCCCAAAAATTCTTCAAACCAGAGGAGCAGGTAGGTGGCCCTCCAGTAAAATGGAATAGATTGAGTGCCTGTATGTGGCAGTCCCAAAAATTCTTCAAACCAGAGGAGCAGGTAGGTGGCCCTCCAGTAAAATGGAATAGATTGAGTGCCTGTATGTGGCAGTCCCAAAAATGTTTCAAACCAGAGGAGCAGGTAGGTGGCCCTCCAGTAAAATGGAATAGATTGAGTGCCTGTATGTGGCAGTCCCAAAAATGTTTCAAACCAGAGGAGCAGGTAGGTGGCCCTCCAGTAAAATGGAATAGATTGAGTGCCTGTATGTGGCAGTCCCAAAAATTCTTCAAACCAGAGGAGCAGGTAGGTGGCCCTGCAGTAAAATGGAATAGATTGAGTGCCTGTATGTGGCAGTCCCAAAAATGTTTCAAACCAGAGGAGCAGGTAGGTGGCCCTCCAGTAAAATGGAATAGATTGAGTGCCTGTATGTGGCAGTCCCAAAAATTTTTTAAAACAGAGGACCGGGTAGGTGGCCCTCCAGAAAAATGGAATAGATTGAGTGCCTGTATGTGGCACTCACAAAAATTGTTTCAAACAGAGGACCGGGTAGGTGGCCCTCCAGAAAAATTAAATGCATGAAGTATAGCAAGAGCCAGTGGGCCCTGTCAAAAAATAGCCAGTTTCCTCTGCTTTACTGTACAAAGAGGAGGAGAAGGAGGAAAATGAGGAGGAGGAGGAGTGGATCAATTATTCAGGTTGAGCTTCCTTCACCTGGTGGAGATTGGAAATTCTGAGAAATCCAGCCTTTATTCATTTTAATAAGCGTCAGCCTGTCAGCGCTGTCAGTCGACAGGCGTGTACGCTTATCGGTGATGATGCCACCAGCTGCACTGAAAACCCGCTCGGACAAGACGCTAGCGGCAGGGCAGGCAAGAACCTCCAAGGCGTACAGCGCCAGTTCGTGCCACATGTCCAGCTTTGAAACCCAGTAGTTGTAGGGAGCTGTGTGATCATTTAGGACGATGGTATGGTCAGCTACGTACTCCCTCACCATCTTTCTGTAAAGATCAGCCCTACTCTGCCGAGACTGGGGACAGGTGACAGTGTCTTGCTGGGTTGACATAAAGCTGGCAAAAGCCTTGTAAAGCGTACCCTTGCCAGTGCTGGACAAGCTGCCTGCTCGCCTACTCTCCCTCGCTACTTGTCCCGCAGAACTACGCACTCTGCCGCTAGCGCTGTCAGAAGGGAAATACTGTTTCAGCTTGTGCACCAGGGCCTGCTGGTATTCATGCATTCTCACACTCCTTTCCTCTGCAGGGATGAGAGTGGAAAGATTTTGCTTGTACCGTGGGTCCAGGAGAGTGAACACCCAGTAATCGGTGCTGGAATAAATTCTTTGAACGCGAGGGTCACGGGATAGGCAGCCTAGCATGAAATCTGCCATATGCGCCAGAGTACCAACGCGTAAGAATTCACTCCCCTCACTGGCCTGACTGTCCATTTCCTCCTCCTCCAACTCCTCCAACTCCTCTTCTTCTGCCCATACACGCTGAACAGTGAAGGACTCAACAATGGTCCCCTCTTGTGTCTTGCCAACATTCTCCTCCTCTTCCTCCTCATCCTCCTCCACCTCCACCTCCTCCGATATGCGCTGAGAAACAGACCTCAGGGTGCTTTGGCTATCAACAAGGGAATATTCTTCCCCCGTCTCTTGTGACGAGCGCAAAGCTTCCGACTTCATGCTGACCAGAGAGTTTTTCAACAGGCCAAGCAGCGGGATGGTGAGGCTGATGATGGCGGCATCGCCACTGACCATCTGTGTTGACTCCTCAAAGTTACTCAGCACCTGACAGATATCAGACATCCACGTCCACTCCTCATTGTAGACTTGAGGAAGCTGACTGACCTGACTACCAGTTCTGGTGGAAGTTGACATCTGGCAGTCTACAATCGCTCTGCGCTGCTGGTAAACTCTGGATAACATGGTCAGTGTTGAATTCCACCTCGTGGGCACGTCGCACAACAGTCGGTGAGCGGGCAGTTGGAGGCGGCGCTGCGCTGCCCTGAGAGTGGCAGCATCTGGGCTGGACTTCCTGAAATGCGCACAGATGCGGCGCACCTTCGTGAGCAAATCAGACAGATTGGGGTATGTCTTGAGGAAACGCTGCACTATCAGATTTAACACATGGGCCAGGCATGGCACATGTGTCAGTCTGCCGAGTTGCAGAGCCGCCACCAGGTTACGGCCGTTGTCACACACAACCATTCCCGGCTTGAGGTTCAGCGGTGCCAGCCACAGATCAGTCTGCGCCGTGATGCCCTGTAATAGCTCTTGGGCGGTGTGCCTTTTGTCGCCTAGGCTCAGCAGTTTGAGCACCGCCTGCTGTCGCTTAGCGACGGCACTGCTGCTGTGCCTAGAGCTACCGACTGATGGCGCCGTGCCCACGGATGGTAGTTCGGAGGAGGAGGTGGAGGAGGGGTGGGAGGAGGAGGAGGCATAGTAGGCCTGAAACACCTGGACCGAGGTAGGCCCCGCAATCCTCGGCGTCGGCAGTATATGACCAGCCCCAGGGTCAGACTCGGTCCCAGCCTCCACCAAGTTAACCCAATGTGCCGTCAGCGATATATAGTGGCCCTGCCCGGCAGCACTCGTCCACGTGTCCGTGGTCAGGTGGACCTTGTCAGAAACGGCGTTGGTCAGGGCACGGATGATGTTGTCTGACACGTGCTGGTGCAGGGCTGGGACGGCACATCGGGAAAAGTAGTGGCGGCTGGGGACCGAATACCGAGGGGCGGCCGCCGCCATGAGGTTGCGAAAGGCCTCGGTCTCTACTAGCCTATAGGGCAGCATCTCCAGGCTAAGCAATCTGGAGATGTGCACATTAAGGGCTTGGGCGTGCGGGTGGGTTGCACTATATTTGCGTTTCCGCTCCAGCGTCTGGGGTATAGAGAGCTGAACGCTGGTGGATGCTGTGGAGGATCGTGGAGGCGACGATGGGGTTTTTGTGCCAGGGTCCTGGGCAGGGGGCTGACTAGCAGCTGACACAGGGGAAGGAGCAGTGGTGTGCACGGCCGGAGGTGAACGGGCTTGTTGCCACTGAGTGGGGTGCTTAGCATTCATATGCCTGCGCATACTGGTGGTAGTTAAGCTAGTAGTGGTGGAACCCCTGCTGAGCCTGGTTTGGCAAATGTTGCACACCACAGTCCGTCGGTCATCCGGTGTTTCCTTAAAGAACCTCCACACTTCTGAAGATCTAGCCCTCGCCGCAAGAGCCCTCACCACGGGAGCTTCACTAGTTGACAGTGGCGCTGATGCACCAGCTCTGGCCCTGCCTCTCCGTCTGGCCCCACCACTGCCTCTTCCAACCTGTTCAGGTCGAGGACTCTCCTCCGTCTCAGAAGCACTGTGTTCACCCGGCCTCTCAACCCAGCTTGGGTCTGTCACCTCATCATCCTCCGATCCCTCAGTCTGCTCCCCCCTCGGACTTCCTGCCCTGACAACAACTTCCCCACTGTCTGACAACCGTGTCTCCTCATCGTCGGACACCTCTTTACACACTTCCACTACGTCAAGAAGGTCATCATCACCCACAGACTGTGACTGGTGGAAAACCTGGGCATCGGAAAATTGCTCAGCAGCAACCGGACAAGTGGTTTGTGACTGTGGGAAGGGTCCAGAAAACAGTTCCTCAGAGTATGCCGGTTCAAATGGCAAATTTTCCTGGGAGGGGGCAGACTGGGGGGGAGGAGGCTGAGGTGCAGGAGCTGGAGGAGTGGGGATTTCGGTGACATGGGTGGACTGCGTGGAAGACTGACTGGTGGTGGACAAATTGCTCGAAGCATTGTCAGCAATCCACGACATCACCTGTTCGCACTGTTCTGGCCTCAACAGTGCTCTACCACGAGTCCCAGTAACTTCAGACATGAACCTAGGGAGTGTAGCTCTGCGGCGTTCCCCTGCTCCCTTATCAGCAGGTGGTGTCTCACCCCGCCCAGGACCACGGCCTCTGACCCCTGCAGTAGTTGGACGCCCACGTCCCCGCCCTCGTCCTCTACCCCTAGCCCTCGGGTTAAACATTTTTAAAATGAGAGTTATAACTTTTTTTTTTTTTTTACTTCTTTTTGTTTTTTTTTGTGTTTTTTTGTGTTTTTTTTTTTTTTTTGTGTTTTTTGTTTTTTTTTGAGTTTTTAAAACCAAACAATCCTATCCTATTGCTATGGCTATTTTCTAGCCAAGTATCAAAGGAAGCACACTACTATGCCAGATGAGATGACACTGAGTTATTGCCTAATAGAAATCCAACCCCTACTGAATTTTCCCACTTCGGCCTTTGCTATGGATATGTGTGCCACTAAGAGCTAAACACAACGGTAGCAAGTCCCCCTGCTAATTCCTCACAAAATGGTAATAGATGCAAATTAAAATAAAAAAAGTATAACGTTATTGTAGCCCTAAGAAGGGCTGTTGGGTTCTTTGAGAATCACTCCTGCCTAACAGTAAGCTAATAGAACACCCTAACGCTTTCCCTGACCAGCAGCAGCTCTCTCCCTAGCGGCATCCAGACACAGAATGATCCGAGCAGCGCGGCCAGCGGCTAGTCTATTCCAGGGTCACCTGATCTGGCCAGCCAACCACTGCTATCGACGTGTAAGGGTACCACGTCATGCTGGGTGGAGTGCAGAGTCTCCTGGCTTGTGATTGGCTCTGTTTCTGGCCGCCAAAAAGCAAAACGGCGGGAGCTGCCATTTTCTCGAGCGGGCAAAGTATTCGTCCGAGTAACGAGCAGTTTCGAGTACCCTAATGCTCGACCGAGCATCAAGCTCGGACGAGCATGTTCGCTCATCTCTAGTTCAGATCTTAATGGTCAGTTGCTGCTTGTGGAACTCTAAGTTTAGATCTCATCTGGTATTCCCTGTTTATGAAGTAGGGAAAACTGTAGGTTTTCCTTGCTTGTGGAGCTGCTAGTTCAGATCTAAGGGGTTGTTACCTCTTAATACTCCCTCACCTTTTTCATTTTCAGTACCTCCTGCCAATTGACATGACTGAAAAATTAAGTAGCTCCTCGGTCTCATTATAAAGGTATAAACTGTCTTTAAGAAATGTTACAGAAATGTTGTGCCCATACAGTGTTGTGTCAAAGGCTACTTAAAAACCAAGGAAGTTGTATTTGACCGCACAGTAGATATGTTTGTAGTCTGTTACCATGGAGACATATCTAGAGATCTGCATAGGAGATGTATACACAAAAAGGTAAATTTCCATATCCTTTATCTGCAGGTCGGGGGTGAACCTGAATTTTCTGCTGCCTTAGTTGAACTAGAGAACGGTTCCCCCTCAACCCAATGCAGTAGTAATAAATCGGGTTATATTTCTAGTTCATGGGTTCTCCATGCAGTGTCTCACACCCGTGCTGACATCTGACTTCAAAGTTCTGCTTTTTAGCAGATGACTTCTCCCCTGATGCTGCCCCCCATTTTGCTGCAGAGGGTGCTGCCTGAGACAAGAGGTTCAACTCACCTCATCCGAGTCCAGAAACATGGTCTTGTTTCCTGTATTGACTACTCTTCAGCTTTCCCATAGAAATACAAAAAACTCCATCATTCAGGAGGGGTATAAGGGATCTCTGGCCATGGGACTAGTGGGGTCACAACAGTGAGACACTCATAGACTACACGTGGTGGCAGCTGTCTAGGCTTGGTCTTAGGTTTCTTCTTCTGCAAGCTGCCCCCCAGTATTCGATTCTATGACTATCTTAAGGATTGTTTATAGGGGTCTCTCCGATTATTGGACTGTGGGTCCTACTCTTGGGTGGGATACAAGATGACAATCCCCTTAGACTTCTCGGAGAAGCTGTATGAATGCTGTGAATGATTTACGAGGTGGTGTCACGCTTTGTGGGTTCACCTGGGCGCCGTGTAATGGAGTACAGCAGTGAGAGGACAGTCAGGTTACAGCGCAGTTATTCAATGACCCTGGAGAGATGAAATTACCAGGGATTAAACGCCATTTAACCTATCGGCAGGGCGATCAGTGCGGTACGCAGCTCTCCTGCTGTCAGGGACCATGAGAACAGAGGGACCGTGCCTGGATGTGCCAAATTGGAACACCCCATTGTAGGTGGGGGTATAATGTTACGGTCCTGATTGATAAGGAATCTTCATACTTCTCACAGCTGAAGAATTGCTACAGTTGCATATTTTTCAAACATGTTCCATGAAGTTTAAAGATCTAAGGCGATGATGAGAACCAAATTTTGGAGTTTAGATAACTGGGTCAGATCATCTCCAAAGAGAAGTTTTAAGAGATGTCCATGGTCTGGAGCGGCATACCCTCAACTATTCAGGACTTTTGGCCGCTGTCCCGGGTGGTATGTCATGGATTGCAGATTGCGGCACATTTACTTACCGGGTCCCGTGGAGTTCACGAAAGTGCATTGTCCGACGATCATGCCGCGATTCACTAAGATCCTGCGCCCGATATCCTGTGTGTGTCGCTTCCCCGCTCAGGTCCGCCGGAGTTTACCTTCTTCTTCATAGTGTATGTAAGTGCTTGGCTTGCGACACAATTTGAATCTTAAATCCCACGCTCAGTCCGAATCAGTCGGATCGTCACGCCCCTCGATTTCTGTCGCATGAAAGCCAGCACGGCTGCGCCACAATTTGATGGCGTGCGACACCCACCCCAGCGCAAACCCCTGTTAAATACCGGGGAAAAAAACGGAACCGCCGAACAGTCCGACAGAAGTGCGATCTGCAAACCTTAGTTATAGGGATGCAGGGAGTTGTCGACTCCTTGCATCCTCATTGCAACCCTATGTGCTGCAGGGGCCAGCAGGTGTAATGTGAGGATGTCATAGCGCCTGCAGGAAGCAGGACTGACATCATGTGACATCATATAACCATTTTAAGTACCTTGTACCCACTTCATGGCAGTGGCCCCCTAATGGCAGGGGACTCTTCCCTATTTATGGAGGACTGAGCAACTTCCCTTGTGGGGCAGAATTGGCGAGGCTTTCAGATGCATTGCATTAGGATCAAAGTGAACCCATCCAAAGACAATTGATCAGTTTTAACTATTTCCACTTAGAGACTTCTAAGAAGTTTTCATCTTTGAGGGTCCAAAAGATGTGACCCCACATATGTGTCTGGTGCCTGAAGCCGATGTTCATTCAATATTTATTACTGTTCATAATATAGCACCAACATAGACCGCAGTGGTGTACACAGATTATCACCATTCATCTAGTCCCTGTCATCATTGTCGCCAAATACATTATCAGAAACATATGAGATCCAGCAGATACCAGTCCAGACACCCCTAATCATGAGACTGGGGACCCTCACTGACCTCTCAATGGACATGTGATAGAGATAACAGGGGTGGGCCCCTTTAAATACCCTTAGCAGGTCACAGAGTGTAGATTTGTATCATATATCACATCATTTCATGATAACAATAGTCATCTACTCAATATGTATAACTAATGGGATCACGGCTCGTCACCTCATAAGGAACTAGGCATGTTCATCCTGAGCTGTCTGGTTCATGAATGTTAGAAGTATAGAAATGACCGGGGGTTTTTTAAGGGGTTGTCCCAAAATAACAAGTGTGTGATCACTTATCATAAGAATGGGGGAGCTGCGTCTCTCGTTCACGGTATTCAGGTATATACACCTGTCCTATAGAATTTATAGGATAGTAATGTGCGTGACCATCGCTACAGTAAAATTGGGTAAAGGGGAATCTGTCTTAACTATTAGTGATGAAACCCATAGCGATCACAAGCTAGGAGATAAGGGATAACCAGTTATACATAGAACACCTCTATAAGTGTATGATTCAGGGTGTTAGGAAAGCTGGGTGAGGACCATTAGGGTGGTCACATGAGGGGCATTGGATACAGATAGCTGGGAATGAAAAAATTCCTTGTGCGGATTCTTAAGGAAACACAAAGCGGAGGCAGTAACTTGTGTCACTTGTGATGAGGCTAGTCCCAGTCTTAAGGGGATTAAGCAAATCCTTCCAGAATGCAATGGTAGAAGGAGAGAAGAATTGTCAGCCACTACTCACCATATAACGTCCATGGACCCTTGTGCAGAACTCCAGATGCCCAGGTGTATAGCGAGGGGGGTCCCAGACCTCTGCAGCCCCCTGGTCCTCTGCTGAAGGGGCTACCTGTGTGCTGGTGCCTGGTGTGAACCTGATCCTGCTGTAACAGGCTGCCCATTCATGTCCACTGATCCTTCTTAAAGGGAGGAGGAGATTTCAGGGCAGAGGTCTGGTCTCCCTGTGACATCAGAGCCCGGGGTGGGGTGCGGTAAGTGATAGTGCCCTGGCATTGTTGGGTGGCAGGCGGCATGAGATGTGACAATAGCTGTCATAGAGGAGAGGACAATAGACTCCGCTGCGAGAGATGGAAACAGAAGAATGGCCCAGGCTTGGAATGTTCTATTCATAGGATACAATGTAACAAGTAGAGATGTAGCAGAGCTGAGATTGTTAGGTGTCATCTGCTACAATTCGCTGTGCAATGTGTAAAACTAAAAAACTAATGTTATTTAATCTAAGTCACAATGTACTGCAACGTCACAGTCAGGTGCCATCATCCTGCAACAAGTGACAAGCGTGGCCCAGCTACATCACCGACCAGAGGGAAGTGGAGAGATTTATATGTGGAGAAGATGATGAGATCCACAGCGAGGAGACAAGAGCTACACAAGAGCCATGATAGACAAGGGAACGGAACATTGTCATAGGAAAACAACATTCAGAACTGGGGGTTTTGTTATATATGAGATAGATATATAGATAAATGGTGAAATAACTAGAGATAGATATGAGATTGATAAATAGATATGAGATAGATAAGTTAAGTTCCTGTCTCTTATAAATCACTTTACTTTAACATAGTTTAGGCGCAATTTTGGCGCAATGTTAGATTCAGGCAGTTACATGTGATCCTGCTACAAGCTCCTCTCTGCTTCTCCCACAGCCCAGAATGAAGATAACACTCACAGCAGCACCCAGGTGTGTGACACCCAGCACCCAGTGACCTCCTCAGCAGTGGCTTCTCCTGGAGGGGATCCCCCAGTGCTGGTCTCCTGCTGCACCCCTGTAATTCTGCACAGTATCCCCCTCAGATACACTGGTGATACTGTGCAGAATTACATGGGGGACACTTGTCTGTAATATCTGCAAAATCCTGCAAACTTCTCTTCTATCCTGCTCTGAGCTGAGGATTCTGCAGAATGTTTTGTAAATAGAAGGTGATGAACTGTAAATAGAATCTGCAGCTCCTGTCTGTATTATCTGTACTAGTGTCTGCAGTGTATGTAATGTCTGTACTAGTGTCTGCAGTGTATGTAATGTCTGTACTAGTGTCTGCAGTGTATGTAATGTCTGTATTATCTGTACTAGTGTCTGCAGTGTATGTAATGTCTGTATGATCTGTACTAGTGTCTGCAGTGTATGTAATGTCTGTATTATCTGTACTAGTGTCTGCAGTGTATCTCATGTCTGTATTATCTGTACTAGTGTCTGCAGTGTATGTAATGTCTGTATTATCTGTACTAGTGTCTGCAGTGTATGTAATGTCTGTATTATCTGTACTAGTGTCTGCAGTGTATGTAATGTCTGTACTAGTGTCTGCAGTGTATGTAATGTCTGTATTATCTGTACTAGTGTCTGCAGTGTATGTAATGTCTGTATTATCTGTACTAGTGTCTGCAGTGTATCTCATGTCTGTATTATCTGTACTAGTGTCTGCAGTGTATGCAATGACTGTACTAGTGTCTGTATTGTATGTAATGTCTGTATTATCTGTACTAGTGTCTGCAGTGTATGTCATGTCTGTATTATCTGTACTAGTGTCTGCAGTGTATCTCATGTCTGTATTATCTGTACTAGTGTCTGCAGTGTATCTAATGTCTGTATTATCTGTACTAGTGTCTGCAGAGCATCTAATGTCTGTATTATCTGTACTAGTGTCTGCAGTGTATCTCATGTCTGTATTATCTGTTCTAGTGTCTGCAGTGTATGTAATGTCCGTATGATCTGTTCTAGTGTCTGCAGTGTATGTAATATCTGTACTAGTGTCTGCTGAGCTCTGCTGCTGTACTATACAGAGGCTGCAGGTAGAGTCTGCAGTGTCTGTAATGTCTGTATTATCTGTACTAGTGTCTGAAGTGTATGTAATGTCTGCACCAGTGTCTGCAGGGTATGTAATGTCTGTACTAGTGTCTGCAGTGTCTGTATTATCTGTACTAGTGTCTGCAGTGTCTGTAATGTCTGTACTAGTGTCTGTATTATCTGTACTAGTGTCTGCAGTGTATGTAATGTCTGTACTAGTGTCTGTATTATCTGTATTAGTGTCTGCAGTGTATGTAATGTCTTTACTAGTGTCTGCTGGGCTCTGCTGCTGTACTATACAGAGGCTGCAGGTGGTGTCTGTATTATCTGTTCTAGTGTCTGGCTGAGCTCTGCTTCTGGGGATGAGCTGCTCTGCACAGGGGCTCAGTGTTACTTCTCAGTTAACGCCACCTTTGTGCTGGAGTGGTTTTTTTGCACCCATTTTTGCGCCTGAATGAAAAGTCGCAAGTGATGAATATCATTAGGCGCAACAAAACATCTGGATTGGTAAGATAGATGAGGGAAAGCTGCTTATTTGTGCTGCGCGGCTAGTTTGGCCTATAATCGCAAAAATGGAGCAAAAACGGTGCGCTTGTAGTTTTTAAAAGCACAACTTTGGGTTTCATATGTCCTACTGATAAACTTTTATTAACCCTTTCTGTGCAGTATATTTCAAATATAACGCAGACATGGCGTTATTTTTTCTAATAAGTATTTTCTGCTGATAATGTTTAAGTAAAATAACTTTTTTCTTTAGGTCAAATGCGCATACAGCGATAGCTAATTTTTTATTTTTTTTTCAAAGGACTTTAATTTCCATAATGAAATACTTTAATGGGGAATAAACTGTTTTTTTTCTGTCAATGTGGTTGTGTGAGGGTTTATTTTTTTGTGAAAAGACCTGCAGTTCCTATGTGTACACATTGGGGTTCATAAAGTTTTTTGATTGCTATTGAGGTTTTTACTTCATTTTAAAAAAATTTTTTATTGTTTTGTACAAAATAAATACTATTATAGTTTTATAGCCGGGGTTGGAACAGGTGTGGAAATACAAAATATATTGATTTTACTTTTTCTTTTAAAGAGGTGTTTTTTTGTGTAGAAAACAATTGTTTTCAATGTCATTTTGCAGAAGAGAAGACAAAATGGAAGCAACACAGACACTGCGGTGTCTAAGGGGTTAAACACCAGGCAATGTAACTTTTTCCGATCCAGGGTGTTAGTGCCAGGGCTTGGCAGTGATAACACTAGGTCCTGCAAACTTCTTCTGATGCAGTGCCGTAGAAAAGCATAGAAAAGCAAGGAAAAATTTCAGGGGCTCAAAAGTAATTGGACAAATTTAATAATTGTAAATGAAATTTTCATTTCTAATACTTGGGTGAAAACTAGAGATGAGCGAGAACTAAAATGCTCGAGTGCTCGTTATTCGAGAAACTTTTGCCGATGCTCGAGGGAAGTCAATGGGAGACTCGAGCATTTTTCAATGTGTCATTTTATTGAGAAATAATGTCTTCTGATAAGTTAGCAGATGTATGGAAACATTTGCAATGTGTTATTCACTGAAGAACACATTGCAGATGTTTCCATACATCTGCTAACTTATCAGAAGACACAAGTGCAGTACGGTGTTCTTCACAATAGTGTATGAAGAACAATATGTGTGAAGAACACATTGCAGATGTTTCCATACATCTGCTAACTTATCAGAAGACACACGTGCAGTACAGTGTTCTTCACAATAGTATATGAAGAACAATATGTGTGAAGAACACATTGCAGATGTCTCCATACATCTGCAATGTGTTCTTCACATACTATTGTGAAGAACACCATTCAGCATGCATGTCTTCGGATAAGTTAGCAGATGTACGGAAACATCTGCATTGTGTTCTTCACTTAAATGATCCTGTGTTCAGTGAAGAACACATTGCAGATGTTTCCAACATCTGCTAACTTATTAGAAGACAAATTGCATTGACTCGAGCAGTTCTCGAGCGGGCGAAATACTCGTCCGAGCAACGAGCCGTTTCGAGTACACTAATACTTGAACGAGCATCAAGCTTGGACGAGTATACTCGCTCATCTCTAGTGAAAACCCTTTATGGCAATGACTGCCTGAAGTCTTGAACTCATGGACATCACTGTTTCCTCCTTTGGTCTTTAACCCTTTTTCGTTTTTCCGTTTCTGTATTTTACTCCCCTCATTCCAAAAGCGATAACTTTTTTATTTTTGTGTTTACTGAGATGTGTGAGGGCTTGTTTTCTGCCAGACAAATTGTACTTTTCAGTGGCGCCATTTAATATTCCATACCATGTACTGGAAAAAAATTCCAAGTGCCGTAAAATTGATAAAAACACATTTGCGGCGTATTCTTGTGTCTTGTGGTATTCTTAAGGTATAATTTTTTTACGTCCTGACATATTAACTTATATCAATTTGGGACCTATATGACTATTTGTTCACTTTTTATTCAAATATTCATGGATGGAAAAATGACAAAAAAGTGGCGATTCAGACATTTGGGCGCAATTTTCCGTTACTGTGTTCATTGCCGGGAATAATTTTTTTAATATTTTGATAGAACGGGCATTCTAAGGAAAGGGGGTGATTTAATATTATATAGAATTATATTTTATATTTTTTACTATTATTTCAGACCCTCTAGGGTACTTTAACCCTGCAGGGTCTGATTGCTCATACTATATACTGCAATACTACTGTCTTCTAATATCCTGCCATCGTCTGGCTATTGATTATTATACATGGCAGGCTTACAAGTCTCTACAAGACTGTAGGCTGCCATGGCAACTGATCGCCACCCTCCAATGATGTCACGGGAAAGGCAATCGGCCATCCAAGATGGCGGCGCCATGGTCGGGTTTGACGGCGACCCTTAACAGGTTAACTGCCGCGATCGGTGCCAGTAACAGGTGGGTGTCAGTTGTATTATACAGCCGACACCCACTGTGCATGGAGAGAGCTCAGCCTGTGAGCTCTCGCCATACACCCAGGGCCACCATCATGGGGGTTTAGTGTAACTGTGTTCAGGGGCCCCAAGGAGTAGAAGGGACCCAAAATCACAGAAAACCCTCCTTCCTTCCCAAGTGCAGGGAACTCACTCTGCACACAGGACCGGATTATCATTCTGTGGGGGCTCACAAAATTTGCCAATCATGGGCCTCAAGCTTCCTAGTGGCAGTCCTGCATACATTATAGTACATCCTGGTGCGCAAAGGGGTTAATGCAGCAGGTTTTAGTTGCGGTCTGTGGCCTTTCTGTCTGAAGTTTATAAAGTGAAATGCAGCTCAATCGAGTTGAGATTGGGTGAATGTTCCACTTTTTGGCTTTAATAATCTCCAGGTTTCTTTGGCTTGATGTTTTGCGTTGATGAGGTCACTAACACTTCCCTTCTTCCACAAGATGTACAACACTGTAGATTTGACCCCTCCTAATAATGTAGCAATTTCTTGGATGTTTTTTTTTTCTAATTTCGCAGCTTAAATGAAATAAACCAGTTTAAAACCGTTAAAAAAAAACACCATATGCTCACCTAAAATTAGAGATCCCAGTACTCATCTCATCTAAACTTGACACGCTGGGATCACCTAAAAAAGAAAGTTAAAAAAAAGCAGCACAGAGCTCGGGGACAGGATGTCCGGCGCTCCGGGCTGCTAATTATGCACACCCCGCACCTCCCTCTATCATGCTGGGAGCATGGGAGAGCGAGTTGACATCATGCAAGTGGCGTGAAGTCTCCTCTCTTGCTCCCAGAGGGAGGTGCGGGGTCATGCATAATTAGCAGCCCGGAGCGCCGGACATCTTGTCCCCGAAACTTTCTTTTCTAGGTGATCCTGGTGTGAAGTGCCTGTATGGAGAGCTCCTTTGAGCGCATGTTTTCTTCACAGCAAAATCTTCCAAATGCAAGCACCACACCTCAAATCAGCTCCAGGACTTCTAACTGCTTAATTGAGAAATATATATATATAAGCCCTCATATGTAAATCGGAAAAATAAAAAAGACACAGCTTGTGGAAAGAGGGGAGTAAGAAATGGAAACACAGAAATGGAAAAGGGCCAGGTAAGGAAAGGGTTAACAGCTAGTTCTCCATTCTTGATCTGTGGGGGCCCTCAGCAATTGCATGGGTTGCATTATAGGTAAATCCACCCCTGTGTGTGGTACTTGCCCATGCTATACACAGTGTATGGTCCTGGTACTGGGGGTACGAGGTCCATGTGCAGCCCCCACCCCCCCATCTCCTGGGTCAGGGGTGGTCTCTGGCGGCAGGCACGGGAGCGGAGACCATGTTATCCCAGCTTTCCCAGGACCATGGTTGGTATGAAGAGAATCCAGAGAACAGCCATAAGACTGTAGCAGATTATAGAATAACTCCTAGAACTCATGATAAGAATTATCTACACACAACATGGGAGCCGAGGAGTGGGCTGCATGTGACCGGGGCAGTGTCATGTTGTGAGGAGGGGGGCGGAGAAAGATCTTTATAGTCTATGTGTATAAGAGTCTATATAGTGTATGTATAGTGTATAATAACAATAAGGAGAAGGGGGTAGAGACAGGAGCTACATAGCAGATTAAGAGTTGCAGAGTATTTCAGGAGAGATGTGTGGTCTTGTGTGGAGGGGAGGTAATGATGCATCCACTCTTGATGGATAACATAGTGGTGGAAGCATAATCACCAGCAGCACAGAGTATTTCAGGATCTGCTGAAGTTACGTGATGCAAGTTAGGAAAGGCCTGCATGTGACCAGGTCAGTGTTATGATGTCAGCAGAACAGAGTATTGCAGAAGACAAATAACTATGTGGTAGAGTAAGGTTGCAAGGACAGACATACATGTGAGGGAGGGGGAGGACACTGCCTTCAGTGCTAGACAGTGGGTGGAACAGAAGCACAGAGTATTTCAGGAGAGCAGTGAAGTAATGTTAATTATAATCCATATATAGACTCACTGACTGTTAAGGGCAGAATACAGGACAACCTGGGGAATGCGTAACCCCCTAATACCTCTGTCCAATAACATCTTAGAGGGGCACCACACCAAGGAGTATTTATAGAAAAATCTGATTACTAGAGCCCGAGATATAGAATGACATGTGACTTGTTCTCTGGTGCCATGTGTGACTGGCAGCTGCAATACCAGCACAAAACATGGTCAGGTGTGGAGCACATTTATGGAAGAAATCAGCCATTTTGTTCAATCCCTAGCCAAACCTTTTAAAGTAAACCTGGGGCAGCAGTCCATAAGGACCTGTGGGAGGTATAGTGTCCGAAATCAAACCGACAAAAGTGAATACAATTTTTTGAATTTACCCAGCAGGCTGCCATTACCCAATTTTTCTGGTTTTGGTCAGCCTCTTTGTATACAGCACAGCTCCACTTTGGGGCAAGATCAAAATTTTTTATTTAAAGAACACTTTTCCATGGGTGGCCTGAGTTTTTTTCAGGTTAATAGATGCTAAGGAAGCTTATTCTAAGCCTGAGGAATGGATGCCACACAGTTATGGGGCAATACTTATTCCCCATCTAGAAGTATGGGCTTCTTGATGTAATATTTAACTGTATGGCGTTACTTATGTCTGGTCACTACATGGCAGCTTTGTTTTATTCCAGAATTTGGATCCCTTTGTGAACTATGCAGTGTGGTTGAGAAATCGCGTCACAAAAAGCGGTTTCCGTGCTTAATTTTGAAGGGAGATAATCTGCTACCAGAGAGGTCAGCACTTGTGTAGGGTCAACTAAGCCGAGAGTGTATGTATATGGGGTATGAGGAGGAATAGCTCACAAGTCCATGATGACACAGGGAGACGTATCATCCTGATAACCACCCACAATACACATGACTCACCATATAGCGTCGCTACTTACCTCTGAGTCACACGGTAATAAGTGACTGATTTATAAATATAATCTGACAGAATAAATACAATAATAGGGAATCTGTCAGGCTGTCTACTCAATGAGGGTACAGCCCTCCATAAGAGGCCTCTACATACATGTGCAGTATACATCACAGACAATTAGGGCACAGATAGGGGCTTGTGGTGGTCTCTGTACACCACCCCCATGGAGTAAAACTATAACAAACCAGAAAATGTTACTTACCTCCATTATACATACACAAAGTACACACAGAAGAGTCAGTGCCACAACATATCCAGAGCTTATGGCGCCATCTAGTGCTCGACCCCCACACAACATAACATAATATATATGGTACAGTGATAAATACATGTCATTTAGGGTTTTATAATTGGGGTCATAGAACATAAGAAGTTGTACTGTCTTTCCCGAAGACAGAATTGCTAAAGGCACAGGATAGGAGAGACGCGTTTATTAGAAAGGTTTCCCACGTTCACATCAGAAGGATTAAAAAGTGCTGTAAACATACAAAAACAGAGATAAGAAGACCCAATAGTAATAAAAAAATAGAAAGTCAAGATAAATCGCGATGAAACAAAAAAACCCTAAAATCATGTCCCAAAAGAAAAAGAGGAATGAACTCAGGTTACAGAAAGATCTTATATAATTTTCACAGATGAACAGAATCTTTAAGACATGAGGCGACCTTTCCGAAAACTGAGAGGAACGGAAATCTGTGGTGTCGCTCATAGCAATCACAGGTTGGCTATGGGCAAACCATAGATGGTGGCACCAAATTTCCAGCAGAGCTGGTTACTAGAGACGAGCAGACAGTTTTCGATACTAATGATATTATTTGTAGAGTTGGACCCTGTTTTCAGTAAATTCCTGCAATTATGGCTTCTTTATCCTTGGGAGAAGACACTACATAGCCCATAAATTATCCCAATTGACTGAAATTTGTTCAGTTGCTATGTAAACACATCTTACTAGGGACTCCGGCCTAAGAAGCCTGTTTAGGAGTAATAACACAAGTGTCCATGGTAACCGCTCAGGTCTCAATTTCTACTAGATATAAGAGCCTCACTTTGGTTGCAATGGGCACAACACCCCCATAATGTGTATGAAGAGGGTCTTTTGGGGCAAAAAGAGTCACATTCAGTAGATTGTGAAGAAAAGATGTGAGGTAAAGATGTCTGACACATCACAAACCCTTGACAGGGCTTATATGTGGACATTGACCACCACATTATCATGTTATTATTATAAGGACGGAATAAGTCAGAATTTACATTATTTCGTCCCTAAGTGGGTGTTTCTGGGTGGCTTTGGGGCTGAAACATGTCACATTAATAGGAATGGGGAAGTTTTGAGGTGTGTACGGAAAGTTATATACACCACCTCCTGGCACCTCATACATGAGACCCTTTGGCACGTTAGTTCCTTCAGATGGCTCTCCGTCCTCCATGTCTTCCCTTATAATAGTGAGGTTACAATGGTGACTACACATGCATCATCCTACATATATATGGCTGCATTATACATCTATATACATTCTATCACGCCCCCCCCCCATTTCCCGCTTTGGTCTGAAGGATTTGGACCACATGTTTAAAGGTGTCTTCTAGTAAAATGAATACATAATGCAATTTTTGTATTCCAATTCATCGCTAAATTCAATAACTCTGCTTGCTGTGCGGCAAATGAGAACATATTCACTTGCATCACAGCTGAGGGTTTGTTACAACTGTAAACAACCTCGACCATTCACTTAAGTCCAAATACATTCGCAGTATGAATCCCTCTCCTGCCCTGATTTTTTGTCACAATGTATCATATATAAAACAGAGGAATGTAAAGGCTGAATAAATCTGTAACAAACCCGCATCTGTGAGAAGATCTATATCTATGCATCTGCACATAGTTAAGAGTTCCCCCCTCAGCAACAGCAAGCAGAGATTCTGATAGCTAGACATGTGACACTCTGGTGCAGGACCCCTGCTATCTTCATCTTTACAGAACCATGGCACTTATGTCCACCATTTCTGGGTATATAAGACTATAAAGGTATATATACTGTATATGTATATAACGAGCCAAGAATGGCGCCGCCTCTCCTACTAAATATATATATATTGTATATACTGATACATGAAACACAGGACGCAGTGAAATGACACTGGAATTCTATCCCTAATTCCCTGTTATCATCTTTTTTGGCTATAAAACTCACACAGTGTCAACTGCATGCAGCGCACAGAGCATTCTGTCACTGCGCTGGAATAGATAAGGATAATATATGGTCTTATCAATGCAATGCAGGCCACAATGGCTGACGGGCACTAGGATGGCCGCCATGTTGGTCGCTGTCCGGTAGATTTGGCTGCGGAGGTGTCCACTTAGATCCCGGTCAGGCTGTTACTGGTGAATAGAACCAGCTGGATAGAGCCAGAAACCTGCGGGTTACTCTTGTTTCCTTTGTCCTGGAGTGGGAGGCTGTGCGGGGTTTGCTGGTTGTTCGCTTCAGCCGTGAGGACCACCTGACCCATGAATTCATCTTTAATCACATTGTGATTCCAAACCTAGAAGGAACAACAAAAAAAATAGATACAAATAAATATACAATATAATCCAATAAACACTCCAAAAATGTTATATAAACCATATTTCATATTTTTGCAGATTATAAGACGCACTCTTACAGTAAGACAAAAAAAAAATCTTGCCAAAAAGTGTCTGTGTCTGGTGAAGTGCTGATGAGGCATTTCACCCTTTCTCAGAGAGATATCTACAGGACTTGAACCCTGTACAGTGCTAGTCCTTCTAATAGCTAAGAAGTAGATGTAATTGTATCTCGTCTAGACCATGCTCTGTGAGCTCAACACATCAGCTGCACAGATCTACATGTAATTTGTTACAATGTATCAGTCTGGGGTCACAGAGCATCGTTTGGACTGGATACAATCGTCTCCACAATGTAATACAACAATACTAACACTAGGGGCCCCCAGTGCATCGAATAGCAATATTTCCACCATGAGTTGCCAGTGATCAACGCTGATACTAGGTGATGGGACTAGAACCGCCAGATTCCTCTCATACTGACCTGGACAATGATTGGTTGTCCCGGCTTCTTCCGATAGAACAGACCCTTGACGTCAAATTGAGGAGTCACTGAGTCCTTGACCACCGGAGACTGGACCTTACTCCCCTCACAACTAATAATCACGTATGGGTCAGCACCTGTGGGAACACAGAATCGGGTCACCCTTATAATATGAGGCAGCAGCACAGAGTATTTCAGAATGGGACTGCATGTGACAGAGAGGAAAATTAGACGCCCCCCAACAGCACAGGGGATTTCGGTAGGAACTGGACTTCATGTAATAGAGACATTAGAGGACACCCGCTTAGGGTGAAAGAGACTATGAATACCAGCAGCACAGAGTATTTCAGGAGCGGGAGGCAGCTTAGGTGTTGATGTTAGTAAGGACTGGATTATATGTGAATAGGGTGAAAAAAGGAGAATCACTTTGTAAAAAGGGTAAGGAGTCGCAGCAGCACAGAGTATTTTAGCAAAAGCACATAAAACTAGTAAGTGTATAGATTCATCATTGCTATATCTAGTCAGCCATGTACTGTAAGTACTAGACTGTAAGCTCTTTGGGTGAACACACTCATTTCCTCCCTATATTTTTGTTTTTCTTACATGACGGCTCACACCTTCAGAGACTACAGATACACGATCTGGGAAACCAGGCGACTCCATTGTGACCCTGAAGTGGAGCTTCCTGCCATTTATACACAATTCTGACATTTCTCTCATACATTATACACTGAGGAGAAGAGGATTCTGGGAAAACATCTTTAATCTGCTGCTCTCCAGCGCCCTCCTCATATTACAGACACAAATTATAACACAATTATAAGAGTCACTTACCTCCTTCAGAGTCCTGCTTCTTAAGACCTGCAGCGCTGACCACATGTACCTGAGACACCACCTGAGGGAAACCGCACATCCCCGACCAACACGTCTTCCGAGGCTCATCCAGGGCAAGCTCACTACCAAGAGACAACACAGGGGTTATGTTACACTCCTGTACATAGGGGGCAGTATTATAGTAGTTATATTCTTGTACATAGGGGGCAGTATTATAGTAGTTATATTCTTGTACATAGGGGGCAGTATTATAGTAGTTATATTCTTGTACATAGGGGGCAGTATTATAGTAGTTATATTCTTGTACATAGGGGGCAGTATTATAGTAGTTATAGTCTTGTACATAGGGGCAGTATTATAGTAGTTATATTCTTGTACATAGGGGGCAGTATTATAGTAGTTATATTCTTGTACATAGGGGCAGTATTATAGTAGTTATATTCTTGTACATAGGGGGCAGTATTATAGTAGTTATATTCTTGTACATAGGGGGCAGTATTATAGTAGTTATAGTCTTGTACATAGGGGCAGTATTATAGTAGTTATATTCTTGTACATAGGGGGCAGTATTATAGTAGTTATATTCTTGTACATAGGGGGCAGTATTATAGTAGTTATATTCTTGTACATAGGGGCAGTATTATAGTAGTTATATTCTTGTACATAGGGGGCAGTATTATAGTAGTTATATTCTTGTACATAGGGGGCAGTATTATAGTAGTTATAGTCTTGTACATAGGGGCAGTATTATAGTAGTTATATTCTTGTACATAGGGGGCAGTATTATAGTAGTTATATTCTTGTACATAGGGGGCATTTGCCTGGAGAAAGCGCCGAACGGCGCGAAACGGCCCGTCGGCATAGCGGCACTGCGTGCCTCCCTGTATTTTACCTTGAATTAATAAAGAAGATTTTCCCACCATTGGTGAGTGCCATCCCTTCTTTTACTCTGCATCTATTTGGATTGTTGCATTTCGTTGGATTGAGCACCACTTCGATGGAGTCATATGCCTGTCTACCCCCTGTCCACTCCATCGTACTGCCTCGCCTCACATTAGGTGTCGGCTGTGCCCTCGTATTTTCTTCTCTACCGTTTTACCAGGGGGCAGTATTATAGTAGTTATATTCTTGTACATAGGGCGCAGTATTATAGTAGTTATATTCTTGTACATAGGGGGCAGTATTATAGTAGTTATATTCTTGTACATAGGGGGCAGTATTATAGTAGTTATATTCTTGTACATAGGGCGCAGTATTATAGTAGTTATATTCTTGTACATAGGGGGCAGTATTATAGTAGTTATATTCTTGTACATAGGGGCAGTATTATAGTAGTTATATTCTTGTACATAGGGCGCAGTATTATAGTAGTTATATTCTTGTACATAGGGGGCAGTATTATAGTAGTTATATTCTTGTACATAGGGGGCAGTATTATAGTAGTTATATTCTTGTACATAGGGCGCAGTATTATAGTAGTTATATTCTTGTACATAGGGGGCAGTATTATAGTAGTTATATTCTTGTACATAGGGGCAGTATTATAGTAGTTATATTCTTGTACATAGGGGGCAGTATTATAGTAGTTATATTCTTGTACATAGGGGGCAGTATTATAGTAGTTATATTCTTGTACATAGGGGCAGTATTATAGTAGTTATATTCTTGTACATAGGGGGCAGTATTATAGTAGTTATATTCTTGTACATAGGGGGCAGTATTATAGTAGTTATATTCTTGTACATAGGGGGCAGTATTATAGTAGTTATATTCTTGTACATAGGGGGCAGTATTATAGTAGTTATATTCTTGTGCATAGGGGCAGTATTATAGTAGTTATATTCTTGTACATAGGGGGGCAGTATTATAGTAGTTATATTCTTGTACATAGGGGGCAGTATTATAGTAGTTATATTCTTGTACATAGGGGGCAGTATTATAGTAGTTATATTCTTGTACATAGGGGGGCAGTATTATAGTAGTTATATTCTTGAACATAGGGGGCAGTATTATAGTAGTTATATTCTTGTACATAGGGGGCAGTATTATAGTAGTTATATTCTTGTACATAGGGGGCAGTATTATAGTAGTTATATTCTTGTACATAGGGGGCAGTATTATAGTAGTTATATTCTTGTACATAGGAGCAGTATTATACTTTTTCTGGGTTAATTCCTGAAGATGTTTACATGTCATCATGCTGCTCTTTCCTGCTGGTTACATTTAGCTCTTGTGCTCTGCTCCTCCTATGACTCAGAATTGACCCTTTTCTCACAGAATCCATCATCACAGCCGGAGTGATGGGGCTGCTCAGAAGAACAATGCGGTCTCTGATAACATGACTGATGTCTCTGTACTGTGTCAGCAGCAAAATGGAATAAACACTCATTTTAAAATAGGAAAGTAAAAATGAATCCCTCCTGACAAAAAACGGTAATGTGTGCGATGAATTCGCCATTATGTATTCAGACGACGGAGTCATCGATATACTTAAAGACACACCACATACAGTATACACAATATACCTTAATATGTTCAATAGTATGAACATATAAAAAGGATCAACATTCTGTCATTTCTAGATGTATAATATTTTGGTTTTTCTCCTACAGATCTCCAAATCTCCTACATAAACATAGAATGGAATAAATTCGAACTGCCTGCTGTTATCACTAGGGGGAGCCGAGGAGCTTACTGCATACAGTGAGATATGGGATGCAGAAAACAAAAAAATGAGGAGAGATCCTCACCAGCAATTAGAAGGCACATCGCTGAACACTCTGAGTAGGTAGTCTCCGGTCAGGCCGGGGTCAAAGGTTGTAGGAATGATGACATATCGGCCCTCCTTCATGTCTTTCCTGAGAAATACACTGCGAGAGTTGATGTATATGGAGCTCGCCACCTTGGGCTGCAACGTATGCATCCGATATTTACGATTCAGCTCCACCTGCGGAGGGGACAAGTATGAGGAGCGTGATGACAATGTATAGCCATGGGGCAATGTGCCTTTAATTCCCAATATCACATAACAAAAATTAAGCCCATCTCACCCTGTGAACATCAAACCCTATGGCTAGATTCTCAGCTTTCCCATCTTTTCGGGTCGTTCGTTTGGTTTTCTGCTGAAGGCAAATCAGAATCTCATCTTCTGGCTTCTTCACATCAAACACATACTAGAGGAAAAGAGATAAATACATCAGCCAAACCAAAACTGTGAGTGCAGCTCTGGAATATAATACTGGATGTAACTCAGGATCAGTACAGGATAAGTAATGTCATGTATGTACACAGTGACTGCACCAGCAGCAGAATAGTGAGTGCAGCTCTGGGGTATAATACAGGATGTAACTCAGGATCAGTACAGGATAAGTAATGTCATGTATGTACACAGTGACTGCACCAGAAGCAGAATAGTGAGTGCAGCTCTGGGGTATAATGCAGGATGTAACTCAGGATCAGTACAGGATAAGTAATGTCATGTATGTACACAGTGACTGCACCAGCAGCAGAATAGTGAGTGCAGCTCTGGGGTATAATACAGGATGTAACTCAGGATCAGTACAGGGTAAGTAATGTCATGTATGTACACAGTGACTGCACCAGCAGAATAGTGAGTGCAGCTCTGGAGTATAATGCAGGATGTAACTCAGGATCAGTACAGGATAAGTAATGTCATGTATGTACACAGTGACTGCACCAGCAGCAGAATAGTGAGTGCAGCTCTGGAGTATAATACAGGATGTAACTCAGGATCAGTACAGGATAAGTAATGTCATGTATGTACACAGTGACTGCACCAGCAGCAGAATAGTGAGTGCAGCTCTGGGGTATAATACAGGATGTAACTCAGGATCAGTACAGGATAAGTAATGTCATGTATGTACACAGTGACTGCACCAGAAGCAGAATAGTGAGTGCAGCTCTGGGGTATAATGCAGGATGTAACTCAGGATCAGTACAGGATAAGTAATGTCATGTATGTACACAGTGACTGCACCAGCAGCAGAATAGTGAGTGCAGCTCTGGGGTATAATACAGGATGTAACTCAGGATCAGTACAGGATAAGTAATGCCATGTATGTACACAGTGACTGCACCAGCAGAATAGTGAGTGCAGCTCTGGAGTATAATACAGGATGTAACTCAGGATCAGTACAGGATAAGTAATGTCATGTATGTACACAGTGACTGCACCAGCAGCAGAATAGTGAGTGCAGCTCTGGGGTATAATACAGGATGTAACTCAGGATCAGTACAGGATAAGTAATGCCATGTATGTACACAGTGACTGCACCAGCAGAATAGTGAGTGCAGCTCTGGAGTATAATGCAGGATGTAACTCAGGATCTGACCAGAATAAAACATGTAGTGAACTGACTGACCTCACCTGTGGGTTTTGAAGATAGCTGGCCTTGTAATTGAGGCAGCCCCCTGACCGATTCTGTAAGGGGTCATCATGCTTGATCCAGGCCCCTTGCAGTACCGCTTCCTCCCAGGTCTTGTGAATACTCAGGTATGAGGTGTTTATAAGTCGGCACATAATAATATCGGTGTAATACTTGCAAAAATCTTCAAATGTCATCCTAAAAACAGGGAGCACTGAGTAAACATTCCTAAAATATCCTTTCAATATAATAAGGTCCAGTGATCCCAGAGACAAACAACTTACCAAAATTCCCCATCGTCCTCCACAGTCACCCCAAGCTTCTCTCGTTCACTTTTGCTTACTTTCTGCCATTCCTCCGAGCTTGGTAAGAAAGAAAGAGATGTATACAGGTATATAGAAAACACCTATAGAATCTGGAGGCGGAAATACTATGTATACATTTATAATATTACCTGTCACTCCAGGCTCCATTCCATTCTCGCTCTCCCCATGGATTGCGCATCCTGATCATATCCAGCTTCTCCGATTTAAAGAAAGCGAGTAATCCGTGACCCAGACGCACTTTGCGAACATCTGTAACCGCATAGGCGTGACCCTTCACCAGACCACAAGCCAAGCGAGCTTCCATGTCATCAGCAGATGTGGCCTACATAACAACTCTGTTATTGTTATAGGTAACGGATTATATAACTACTATAATACTGCCCCCTATGTACAAGAATATAACTACTATAATACTGCCCTCTATGTACAAGAATATAACTACTATAATACTGCCCCCTATGTACAAGAATATAACTACTATAATACTGCCCCCTATGTACAAGAATATAACTACTATAATACTGCCCCCTATGTACAAGAATATAACTACTATAATACTGCCCCCTATGTACAAGAATATAACTGCTATAATACTGCCCCCTATGTACAAGACTATAACTACTATAATACTGCCCCTATGTACAAGCATATAACTACTATAATACTGCTCCCTATGTACAAGAATATAACTACTATCATACTGCTCCTATGTACAAGAATATAACTACTATAATACTGCCCCCATGTACAAGAATATAACTACTATAATACTGCCCCCTATGTACAAGAATATAACTACTATAATACTGCCCCCTATGTACAAGAATATAACTACTATAATACTGCCCCCTATGTACAAGAATATAACTACTATAATACTGCCCCATATGTACAAGAATATAACTACTATAATACTGCCCCCTATGTACAAGAATATAACTACTATAATACTGCCCCCTATGTACAAGAATATAACTACTATAATACTGCCCCCTATGTACAGGAATATAACTACTATAATACTGCCCCCTATGTACAAGAATATAACTACTATAATACTGCCCCCTATGTACAAGAATATAACTACTATAATACTGCCCCCTATGTACAAGAATATAACTGCTATAATACTGCCCCCTATGTACAAGACTATAACTACTATAATACTGCCCCTATGTACAAGCATATAACTACTATAATACTGCTCCCTATGTACAAGAATATAACTACTATCATACTGCTCCTATGTACAAGAATATAACTACTATAATACTGCCCCCATGTACAAGAATATAACTACTATAATACTGCCCCCTATGTACAAGAATATAACTACTATAATACTGCCCCCTATGTACAAGAATATAACTACTATAATACTGCCCCCTATGTACAAGAATATAACTACTATAATACTGCCCCCTATGTACAAGAATATAACTACTATAATACTGCCCCCTATGTACAAGAATATAACTACTATAATACTGCCCCCTATGTACAAGAATATAACTACTATAATACTGCCCCCTATGTACAGGAATATAACTACTATAATACTGCCCCCTATGTACAAGAATATAACTACTATAATACTGCCCCCTATGTACAAGAATATAACTACTATAATACTGCCCCCTATGTACAAGAATATAACTACTATAATACTGCCCCCTATGTACAGGAATATAACTACTATAATACTGCCCCCTATGTACAAGAATATAACTACTATAATACTGCCCCCCATGTACAAGAATATAACTACTATAATACTGCACCCTATGTACAAGAATATAACTACTATAATACTGCTCCCTATGTACAAGAATATAACTACTATCATACTGCTCCCTATGTACAAGAATATAACTACTATCATACTACTCCTATGTACAAGAATATAACTACTATAATACTGCCCCTATGTACAGGAATATAACTACTATAATACTGCCCCCTATGTACAAGAATATAACTACTATCATACTGCTCCTATGTACAAGAATATAACTACTATAATACTGCCCCCTATGTACAAGAATATAACTACTATAATACTGCCCCCTATGTACAAGAATATAACTACTATAATACTGCCCCCTATGTACAAGAATATAACTACTATAATACTGCCCCCTATGTACAAGAATATAACTACTATAACACTGCCCCCTATGTACAAGAATATAACTATTACAATACTGCCCCCTATGTACAAGAATATATCTACTATAATACTGCCCCCTATGTACAAGAATATAACTACTATAATACTGCCCTCTATGTACAAGAATATAACTACTATAATACTGCCCCCTATGTACAAGAATATTACTACTATAATACTGCCCCCTATGTACAAGAATATAACTACTATAATACTGCCCCCTATGTACAAGAATATAACTACTATAACACTGCCCCCTATGTACAAGAATATAACTATTACAATACTGCCCCCTATGTACAAGAATATATCTACTATAATACTGCCCCCTATGTACAAGAATATAACTACTATAATACTGCCCTCTATGTACAAGAATATAACTACTATAATACTGCCCCCTATGTACAAGAATATAACTACTATAATACTGCCCCCTATGTACAAGAATATATCTACTATAATACTGCCCCCTATGTACAAGAATATAACTACTATAATACTGCCCCCTATGTACAAGAATATAACTACTATAACACTGCCCCCTATGTACAAGAATATAACTATTACAATACTGCCCCCTATGTACAAGAATATATCTACTATAATACTGCCCCCTATGTACAAGAATATAACTACTATAATACTGCCCTCTATGTACAAGAATATAACTACTATAATACTGCCCCCTATGTACAAGAATATTACTACTATAATACTCGCCCCCTATGTACAAGAATATTACTACTATAATACTGCTCCTGTACATGATTTGACATCTTCAGCCTCTCTAGTACATGACACAGTTACATGTGACTTCCCCGTCCATGCGCTGTAGATATTCTCTGCCTCGTGCGCTGGGGGTGGGAAGGCCTCACCTTGATGGAGCAGCTGATGAGTCCTCCCCGGTTATGGACCTTCAGGACTCTCTCAAAAAGTTCATTCCTTTTGTTGGCGTCATTGATGTAATCTCCTTCCGAGAGCTCGATGGGCTCAGACACCCCACCGGTAAAATCCACCAGGGCATCGGCCGTATTTCCTCCATCCAGGGCCTCATAACATCCAACTAGTCTGTGAATGAAAGCCAACACCTGACTAGACGCAACCACCAGCCTGGGACGTTACACCGCCAACCCCCTCCCAGCCTGGACATTACACCTCCAACCCCCTCCCAGCCTAGGACATTACACCGCCAACCCCCTCCCAGCCTGGGACATTACAGCGCCACCCTTCAGCCTGGGACATTACACCGCCAACCCCCTCCAAGCCTGGGACATTACACCGCCAACTCCCTCCCAGCCTGGGACATTACACCGCCAACCCCCTCCCAGCCTGGGACATTACACCGCCAACCCCCTCCAAGCCTGGGACATTACACCGCCAACCCCCTCCAAGCCTGGGACATTACACCGCCAACCCCCTCCAAGCCCGGGACATTACACCGCCAACCCCCTCCCAGCCCGGGACATTACACCGCCAACCCCCTCCCAGCCCGGGACATTACACCGCCAACCCCCTCCCAGCCCGGGACATTACACCGCCAACCCCCTCCCAGCCCGGGACATTACACCGCCAACCCCCTCCCAGCCCGGGACATTACACCGCCAACCCCCTCCCAGCCCGGGACATTACACCGCCAACCCCCTCCCAGCCTGGGACATTACACCGCCAACCCCCTCCCAGCCCGGGACATTACACCGCCAACCCCCTCCCAGCCCGGGACATTACACCGCCAACCCCCTCCCAGCCCGGGACATTACACCGCCAACCCCCTCCCAGCCCGGGACATTACACCGCCAACCCCCTCCCAGCCTGGGACATTACACCGCCAACCCCCTCCCAGCCTGGGACATTACAGCGCCAACCCCCTCCCAGCCCGGGACATTACACCGCCAACCCCCTCCCAGCCTGGGACATTACACCGCCAACCCCCTCCCAGCCCGGGACATTACACCGCCAACCCCCTCCCAGCCCGGGACATTACACCGCCAACCCCCTCCCAGCCCGGGACATTACACCGCCAACCCCCTCCCAGCCCGGGACATTACACCGCCAACCCCCTCCCAGCCTGGGACATTACACCGCCAACCCCCTCCCAGCCTGGGACATTACAGCGCCACCCCTCAGCCTGGGACATTACTCCGCCACCCCTCAGCCTGGGACATTACACCGCCAACCCCCTCCCAGCCTGGGACATACTTGGCATAAGCTTTTTCCACCAGGGCGCACCACAGCTCGTTGCGATCATTGGAGTGGCAATAGATTAGCTCATTACGGATGGTCGGCAGTCGGTCATCGATCACCACGTCCACCCACTGCCCAAAGCGCCAGAAATGGAAATGAAAGATGCCAGCGTAGTTTTCCGGCCTCTCAGAGTTCCACTCCTGCTCCTTCCAGTTGGGAATGACCTGCAAAATGGATGAGTGATAATGCAAAGTCCCCATTAAAAGGAATCGGAATGTTGTTAGTAGCAGCGGGACTGCGAAATACAAATTTATATTGCAAGACTGTACTAGGGGGTGGGTCCTGACACTGTTGTGTTCTGTGCTTCCTGCAGCCAGTGTTATGTACTGTCCCAGGAGAGATGTGTAATCAGACTTTGTGAATGTTGTTTGTAGAAGCAGGACTGTGAAACATAGATTTATATTACAGGATTGTACTGAGGACGTGTCCTTACACTTCTGTATTCTGTGCTCTCTGCCCTGAGCTGCTTTACTGGCCCTAAAAGACTGGATATGTCATCAGTAAGTGAAAGCAGATGCAAAGCCAAAATTCTGCAGGATAAATCAAGTAAAATATGGGGGCCTATATAGCTTTATATATGGGGAAATATTTCGAAGGCTTAGATTAAACCTTGTCCTACTGCTAAGACTAAAGGCGGCGCCAAGTTAACGTAAGCCCCACCTCTTTTGTGAAGCCCCACCTCCATCCAAATCCTCTAGGAAAAAAACTATTATGTAAAATCTTTATCAAAATTTTTGCACTCTTTAATCTTTCTCATTGGTGGTTTACGAAATCCTCATGATGCATCCGGTTGGTCCAAAAAATATCTGATCATCTGGACCCCAGCAGCTGCGGTTTATACTAGATACAAGGGATAAGATCCCCTCCCCCTTAGTCGGGAACGATAACGGTTACAGATGAGTATTTAGCAGTTTTACAGTGTTTTTTTGCTGAGATGATGAGAAAACATGATTTGCGCGTGGAGCGGGGGATGACGGACATCTGCTTCCATCAGGCAGGAGCCAAAAAGATGAAAAAGTGCTGAGGTAAGCAAAATCCTACTCGAGGTGATAAATGACTGCCGGCTACTAAGCAGATGTATTATTTATTACAGAGGTCGCTCCATTACCTGCTACATGTAAACAAGACGCCATCTATTATATATGTATAATGGGACCGGGGGGGGGGGGACTTAATGGATCATGAAACATAGCAGCACCTTAAAGAGCACTAATATAAGTAACACAATATGGACAAAAAGTATTAGTGCAGTCACCATAGGCCAACAATGATTAGTCAGAAACTACAACCTAGACAAAGTGATATTTCTGTGTCTCCATACTTCATCTTAAAGATTCATCCTGATAAACCAGGGACATTACTCATAGATCCAGGCACCGGGACTGTGGTATCTTATTATATTTGCTATCCATGGCCTCCTTCCTTCTAACATCAACTTACAATTATGCCAAAGAATCTGAAGTGCTCTGGGTGTGTTACCAGAGCCTCACCATGCTGTAGCTTCACAGGTAGTTACACTGTGCAGGAGCACTGAAGAAGAAAAAAATTTATAAAATAGATTGCGCTCCCATAGTGCAGTAATCACACAGTAAATATAAGATGGCCCACTAGTACCCCGTCCCCTGAGATAAGGGGGTTACCTGTGGCAGGCTTAATTAAAGCCTGTAGTAATGGAGGCAGCACAGCGTCCAAGATTCTGGAACACGGAATGTCCAGTGTAGTAGATCATCAGTGAGGAGAAAAAAAAAAACGGACGAGAGGAGCCAATCCAGTGGGTAGATTTTTATTGGTTAAACCAGGGGTAGTGTAAAAGCGAATAGTAACACGTTTTCGAGGGCGGACCTAACTCTTCTTCAGACTCTTAACTGTAGAAAAGATAATAAAAATAAGCCAGCGCAAGTAATTATATCATCTATGTACTTAAATGTAAAAACATATAATGCAGGTAAAATAACAAATTAAAAAAAAAAATATATATATATACACACACAAATATATATACACATACACAAGTTCATAGGTACATGTCTATATACAAATTTAGCTGAGTATTAGATGACGCAATGATTAATTTATACTAAATTTGTAAATAGACATCTACCTATGAACTTGTGTGTATAATATATATACAGGCAGTCCCCGGGTTACATACAAGATAGGGTCTGGAGGTTTGTTCTTAAGTTGAATTTGTATGTAAGTCGAAACTGTATATTTTATAATGGAAGTTCTAGACAATTTTTTTTCTTTTGCCCCAGTGACAATTGGAGTTTCAAAATTTTTGGTGTAATTGGACCAAGAATTATCAATAAAGCTTCATTACAGACACCTTACAGCTGATCATTGCAGTCTGGGACTATAGTAAAGCATCCAGAGAGCTTCACCAGAGGTCACATGGGGCAGAGGGGTCCGTCTGTAACTATGGGTTGTCTGTAAGTCGGGTGTCCTTAAGTAGGGGACCGCCTGTATATGATAATATTTTTACCTGCATTATGTTTTTACTTTTACGTACATAGATAATCTAATTATTTGCGCTTTCTGATGCACTTTATCCTGCAGCTTTTTATACATTTTTTGCACACTTACGGTAAATGTTATATTTTATACTTTTTTGCTCATTTATATGATCTCTGTTTTCTTAACTATATGATGTGCAAACCTTTAGAATCTGAAGAAGAGGGAAGTCCTGCCACGAAACGCGTTACCCTTGGATTTTAACATTACCCCCTGGTTTTTACCAATAAAAATCCTAGATCTACCTACTGGATTGGCGCCTCTTGTCCATTTTTTTTTCTCCTCACTGATGACCTTTCCCCTTTGTGCGAGATTAAATCAGGCAGAGGGAGGGGGAAGTGCTGAGGAAGGGGAGGCAGTGTAACAGCCTGTGAAGCTATTGCACGTAGGGGCTCATTAGCATAATTTGATAAATAAAGGTTGATTTTAGAGGCCACGGATAACACATATAACACGGTGCCTGGATCTATGAATAGGCGTCCTTGGTTTATCATGATGAATTTTGATGGTAGATTTCTATTGGAGACCTAGCCGCTGTGACTCACAGCTCCACCTCTATGTACACTTCACTGAGTTTATGTCCATGTTGCTAGCAAAAAAAAAGAATTTAAAAAAAAAAAAAAAAAAAAAAAACAAAAACAAAAAAAAAAAAAGAGATGTTGATCACTTACAATTAGAGATGAGCGAACATTAAAATGCTCGGGTACTCGTTATTCGAGACGAACTTTTCCCGATGCTCGAGTGCTCGTCTCGAATAACGAGCCCCATTGAAGTCAATGGGAGACTCGAGCATTTTTCAAGGGGACCAAGGCTCTGCACAGGGAAGCTTGGCCAAACACCTGGGAACCTCAGAAAAGGATGGAAACACCACGGAAATGGACAGGAAACAGCAGGGGCAGCATGCATGGATGCCTCTGAGGCTGCCTAATCGCACCATTATGCCAAAATTATGGGCAACAGCATGGCCATGACAGAGTGACAGAATGAAGCTAGATAGCATCTAAAACATCCAATAATTGACCCTGACACTATAGGGGACGGCATGCAGAGGCAGCGGCAGCAGGCTAGAGAGTGTCATGGCGACATACCCTAAATGGACTCAGGCTTCAAACCAATGGGTGTCAGAGAGGAACCAAAGGAGGTGAGCAAGAAGCGCTCAAATAATATCGGTACATGATAAAAGTTTGCCAGTATATTTTGTGGATTACACAGCAGGGTGGCGACAAAGTTAACATGGAAGCCATGAAAACAACCCAAAATTCTGCCTGACACAGCTCGTTTGATAAGGGGACCATGTATGGAGGCAGTGAACTAGTAGTAGATTAAAGGTGCTGCAGTTAAAACTATGTTAGTTGGATCTTGGCATGGAGCTGGCGCTCCGCTGCCAGGCGAGCTTTCGCCAATCCAAGCCCCTGTCTCTAGGCTACTCCCCAAACAGCACTTCTAAGAACCTTTTGTATAAGATCAAGTGTAGTAGCGTTCTTATAAGTTTAGGATATGGCGGGTGAGGGGAATGTAAACAGATGCGCAAGAAGCGCTGAAATAATATCGGTACATGATAAAAGTTTGCCAGTATATTTTGTGGATTACACAGCAGGGTGGCGACAAAGTTAACATGGAAGCCATGAAAACAACCCAAAATTCTGCCTGACACAGCTCGTTTGATAAGGGGACCATGTATGGAGGCAGTGAACTAGTAGTAGATTAAAGGTGCTGCAGTTAAAACTATGTTAGTTGGATCTTGGGATGGAGCTGGCGCTCCGCTGCCAGGCGAGCTTTCGCCAATCCAAGCCCCTGTCTCTAGGCTACTCCCCAAACAGCACTTCTAAGAACCTTTTGTATAAGATCAAGTGTAGTAGCGTTCTTATAAGTTTAGGATATGGCGGGTGAGGGGAATGTAAACAGATGCGCAAGAAGCGCTGAAATAATATCGGTAAATGATAAAAGTTTGCAAGTATATTTTGTGGATTACACAGCAGGGTGGCGACAAAGTTAACAAGTTTGATGTGGAATGCCCTGTAATAGCTCTTGGGCGGTGTGCCTTTTATCGCCTAGGCTCAGCAGTTTGAGCACCGCCTGCTGTCGCTTAGCGACGGCACTGCTGCTGTGCCTAGAGCTACCGACTGATGGCGCCATGCCCACGGATGGTAATTCGGAGGAGGAGGAGGTGGAGGAGGGTTGGGAGGAGGTATAGTAGGCCTTTGAGACCTGGACAGAGGTAGGCCCCGCAATTCTCTGCGTCGGCAGTATATGACCAGCCCCAGGGTCAGACTCGGTCCCAGCCTGCACCAAGTTAAGTGTAGTAGCGTTCTTATAAGTTTGGGATATGGCGGGTGAGGGGAATGTAAACAGATGCGCAAGAAGCGCATGATGCGCATGGAGCTGGCGCTCCGCTGCCAGGCGAGCTTTCGCCAATCCAAGCCCCTGTCTCTAGGCTACTCCCCAAACAGCACTTCTAAGAACCTTTTGTTTAAGATCAAGTGTAGTAGCGTTCTTATAAGTTTAGGATATGCCGGGTGAGGGGAATGTAAACAGATGCGCAAGAAGCGCTGAAATAATATTGGTAAATGATAAAAGTTTGCCAGTATATTTTGTGGATAACACAGCAGGGTGGCGACAAAGTTAACAAGTTTGATGTGGAATCCATGAAAACAACCCAAATTTCTGCCTGACACACCTCGTTTGATAAAGGGACGATGTATGGAGGCAGCTATATGGACGACTTTTGGAGGTAGCAATGGAGACAACGTGTGGAGGCTGCTATGGAGACAATTTAATTTGGATAGTGCCTGTATGTGGCAGTCCCAAAAATTTTTCAAACCAGAGGAGCAGGTAGGTGGCCCTCCAGTAAAATGGAATAGATTGAGTGCCTGTATGTGGCAGTCCAAAAAAATTTTCAAACCAGAGGAGCAGGTAGGTGGCCCTCCAGAAAAATTGAATAGATTGAGTGCCTGTATGTGGCACTCCCAAAAATTGTTTAAAACAGAGGACCGGGTAGGTGGCCCTCCAGAAAAATTAAATGCATAAAGTACTATAGCTAGAGCCAGTGGGCCCTGTCAAAAAATAGCCAGTTTCCTCTGCTTTACTGTACAAAGAGGAGGAGAAGGAGGAAAATGAGGAGGAGGAGGAGTGGATCAATTATTCAGGTTGAGCTTCCTTCACCTGGTGGAGATTGGAAATTATGAGAAATCCAGGCTTTATTCATCTTAATAAGCGTCAGCCTGTCAGCGCTGTCAGTCGACAGGCGTGTACGCTTATCGGTGATGATGCCACCAGCTGCACTGAAAACCCGCTCGGACAAGACGCTAGCGGCAGGGCAGGCAAGAACCTCCAAGGCGTACAGCGCCAGTTCGTGCCACATGTCCAGCTTTGAAACCCAGTAGTTGTAGGGAGCTGTGTGATCATTTAGGACGATGGTATGGTCAGCTACGTACTCCCTCACCATCTTTCTGTAAAGATCAGCCCTACTCTGCCGAGACTGGGGACAGGTGACAGTGTCTTGCTGGGGTGACATAAAGCTGGCAAAAGCCTTGTAAAGCGTACCCTTGCCAGTGCTGGACAAGCTGCCTGCTCGCCTACTCTCCCTCGCTACTTGTCCCGCAGAACTACGCACTCTGCCGCTAGCGCTGTCAGAAGGGAAATACTGTTTCAGCTTGTGCACCAGGGCCTGCTGGTATTCATGCATTCTCACACTCCTTTCCTCTGCAGGGATGAGAGTGGAAAGATTTTGCTTGTACCGTGGGTCCAGGAGAGTGAACACCCAGTAATCGGTGCTGGAATAAATTCTTTGAACGCGAGGGTCACGGGATAGGCAGCCTAGCATGAAATCTGCCATATGCGCCAGAGTACCAACGCGTAAGAATTCACTCCCCTCACTGGCCTGACTGTCCATTTCCTCCTCCTCCAACTCCTCCAACTCCTCTTCTTCTGCCCATACACGCTGAACAGTGAAGGACTCAACAATGGTCCCCTCTTGTGTCTCGCCAACATTCTCCTCCTCTTCCTCCTCATCCTCCTCCACCTCCACCTCCTCCGATATGCGCTGAGAAACAGACCGGAGGGTGCTTTGGCTATCAACAAGGGAATCTTCTTCCCCCGTCTCTTGTGACGAGCGCAAAGCTTCCGACTTCATGCTGACCAGAGAGTTTTTCAACAGGCCAAGCAGCGGGATGGTGAGGCTGATGATGGCGGCATCGCCACTGACCATCTGTGTTGACTCCTCAAAGTTACTCAGCACCTGACAGATATCAGACATCCACGTCCACTCCTCATTGTAGACTTGAGGAAGCTGACTGACCTGACTACCAGTTCTGGTGGAAGTTGACATCTGGCAGTCTACAATCGCTCGGCGCTGCTGGTAAACTCTGGATAACATGGTCAGTGTTGAATTCCACCTCGTGGGCACGTCGCACAACAGTCGGTGAGCGGGCAGTTGGAGGCGGCGCTGCGCTGCCCTGAGAGTGGCAGCATCTGTGCTGGACTTCCTGAAATGCGCACAGATGCGGCGCACCTTCGTGAGCAAATCAGACAGATTGGGGTATGTCTTGAGGAAACGCTGAACTATCAGATTTAACACATGGGCCAGGCATGGCACATGTGTCAGTCTGCCGAGTTGCAGAGCCGCCACCAGGTTACGGCCGTTGTCACACACAACCATGCCTGGCTTCAGGTTCAGCGGTGCCAGCCACAGATCAGTCTGCGCCGTGATGCCCTGTAATAGCTCTTGGGCGGTGTGCCTTTTATCGCCTAGGCTCAGCAGTTTGAGCACCGCCTGCTGTCGCTTAGCGACGGCACTGCTGCTGTGCCTAGAGCTACCGACTGATGGCGCCGTGCCCACGGATGGTAGTTCGGAGGAGGAGGTGGAGGAGGGGTGGGAGGAGGAGGAGGCATAGTAGGCCTGAAACACCTGGACCGAGGTAGGCCCCGCAATCCTCGGCGTCGGCAGTATATGACCAGCCGCAGGGTCAGACTCGCTCCCAGCCTCCACCAAGTTAACCCAATGTGCCGTCAGCGATATATAGTGGCCCTGCCCGGCAGCACTCGTCCACGTGTCCGTGGTCAGGTGGACCTTGTCAGAAACGGCGTTGGTCAGGGCACGGATGATGTTGTCTGACACGTGCTGGTGCAGGGCTGGGACGGCACATCGGGAAAAGTAGTGGCGGCTGGGGACCGAATACCGAGGGGCGGCCGCCGCCATGAGGTTGCGAAAGGCCTCGGTCTCTACTAGCCTATAGGGCAGCATCTCCAGGCTAAGCAATCTGGAGATGTGCACATTAAGGGCTTGGGCGTGCGGGTGGGTTGCACTATATTTGCGTTTCCGCTCCAGCGTCTGGGGTATGGAGAGCTGAACGCTGGTGGATGCTGTGGAGGATCGTGGAGGCGACGATGGGGTTTTTGTGGCAGGGTCCTGGGCAGGGGGCTGACTATCAGCTGACACAGGGGAAGGAGCAGTGGTGTGCACGGCCGGAGGTGAACGGGCTTGTTGCCACTGAGTGGGGTGTTTAGCATTCATATGCCTGCGCATACTGGTGGTAGTTAAGCTAGTAGTGGTGGAACCCCTGCTGAGCCTGGTTTGGCAAATGTTGCACACCACAGTCCGTCGGTCATCCGGTGTTTCCTTAAAGAACCTCCAGACTTCTGAAGATCTAGCCCTCGCCGCAAGAGCCCTCGCCACGGGAGCTTCACTAGTTGACACATTTGGCGCTGATGCACCAGCTCTGGCCCTGCCTCTCCGTCTGGCCCCACCACTGCCTCTTCCAACCTGTTCTGGTCGAGGACTCTCCTCCGTCTCAGAAGCACTGTGTTCACCCGGCCTCTCAACCCAGCTTGGGTCTGTCACCTCATCATCCTCCGATCCCTCAGTCTGCTCCCCCCTCGGACTTCCTGCCCTGACAACAACTTCACCACTGTCTGACAACCGTGTCTCCTCATCGTCGGACACCTCTTTACACACTTCCACTACGTCAAGAAGGTCATCATCACCCACAGACTGTGACTGGTGGAAAACCTGGGCATCGGAAAATTGCTCAGCAGCAACCGGACAAGTGGTTTGTGACTGTGGGAAGGGTCCAGAAAACAGTTCCTCAGAGTATGCCGGTTCAAATGCCAAATTTTCCTGGGAGGGGGCAGACTGGGGGGGAGGAGGCTGAGGTGCAGGAGCTGGAGGAGTGGCGATTTCGGTGACATGGGTGGACTGCGTGGAAGACTGACTGGTGGACAAATTGCTCGAAGCATTGTCAGCAATCCACGACATCACCTGTTCGCACTGTTCTGGCCTCAACAGTGCTCTACCACGAGTCCCAGTAACTTCAGACATGAACCTAGGGAGTGTAGCTCTGCGGCGTTCCCCTGCTCCCTCATAAGCAGGTGGTGTCTCACCCCGCCCAGGACCACGGCCTCTGACCCCTGCAGTAGTTGGACGCCCACGTCCCCGCCCTCGTCCTCTACCCCTAGCCCTCGGGTTAAACATTTTTAAAATGAGAGTTATAGCTTTAATTTTTTTTTAACTTTTTTTTGTGTTTTTTTTTTTTTTTTTGTGTTTTTGAGTTTTTAAAAACAAACAATGCTATCCTATAGCTATGGCTATTTTCTAGCCAAGTATGAAAGCACACTACTATGCCAGATGAGATGACACTGAGTTATTAAACAAAATAAACGTAAAATAAAAAAGGACAAATGGCAGACTGTGCCTAATTGAAATCCAACCCCTACTAAATTTTCCCACTTCGGTCTTTGCAATGGATATGTGCGTCACTAAGCGCAAAACACAGCGGTCGCAAGTCTCACTACAAATTGCTCACAATTGGCAAGTACATGCACTGCAGCAAGTACAGCCACCAGCAGATCAACCAGAAATCAAATATATAGAACGCTACTGTAGGCGTAAGTAAGCCGTTTGGATTCTCCTATGGCTATTTTCTAGCCAAGTATGAAAGCACACTACTATGCCAGATGAGATGACACTGAGTTATTAAACAAAATAAACGTAAAATAAAAAAGGACAAATGGCAGACTGTGCCTAATTGAAATCCAACCCCTACTAAATTTTCCCACTTTGGTGTTTGAGGTGGATATGTGTGCCACTAAGAGCTAAACACAACGGTAGCAAGTCCCCCTGCTAATTCCTCACAAAATGGTACTAGATGCAAATAAAAAAAAAAAAAGTAGAACGTTATTGTAGCCCTAAGAAGGGCTGTTGGGTTCTTGGAGAATCACTCCTGCCTAACAGTAAGCTAATAGAACACCCTAACGCTTTCCCTGACCAGCAGCAGCTCTCTCCCTAGCGGCATCCAGACACAGAATGATCCGAGCAGCGCGGGCAGCGGCTAGTCTATCCCAGGGTCACCTGATCTGGCCAGCCAACCACTGCTATCGACGTGTAAGGGTACCACGTCATGCTGGGTGGAGTGCAGAGTCTCCTGGCTTGTGATTGGCTCTGTTTCTGGCCGCCAAAAAGCAAAACGGCGGGAGCTGTCATTTTCTCGAGCGGGCGAAGTATTCGTCCGAGCAACGAGCAGTTTCGAGTACGCTAATGCTCGACCGAGCATCAAGCTCGGACGAGCATGTTCGCTCATCTCTACTTACAATCAATGTCATTTACAGAATTCGGAATTCCATCACAAAAAAACAAAACAAAAACAGTACAGTAAAGGTACAAAAACAACTTTATTTGTCATGAAATACACAGTATATTGACATGGTATAATGATAATATCGAACATGCATCAACATAAAAAAAGGGAGAATAAAAGCAAAAGTAGTAGCAATTTTCCATCGAATTAAAAAAATAAATAAAAAATAAACAAGGAATTTCAAAGCCAAATTCAAATAGAGCCATTTTTTTTTTTGCCAAAGATTTGCAATCGGGAACAATAAGGAACTTCTTCTTATAAGTTCACCATAAGAAAAAGCGAGGAAAAAAAAAAAAGGTACATTAAAAGAACATAGAACCTTGGATCTTGTTTTACTATTTTTGGGATTAAAACATTTAAAATATGTATTTTAAAAGGACATTTACACTTTAGCAACCACATTTTAACTGTAATTCTATTGGGTTTTTTTTTTGGACACAGGTCATCTGCAGACCTATCTATTTCCATGGTTACTTCAAACCAGCCCTATGTGTAGAGCTACACAAGTACCAGGCGCTACTTTCTTCAATTCTCCCCCACTCCCCCCCCCCCCCCACAAAAAAAACGGAAAAACGATAAATTCAGAGAGTAAATGCAGGATCTGACTACACACTAGTTTGTTTGTAGTCTGTAACCCTGGAAACCATATAAAAGAATTTATAGAGTAATAACAAAATTGAAAAATTAGGAGGCAATAAAAATTGGATAAATTAAGGCAATAACTATAGGACCTGACTACATAGAGGTTTGTATGTAGTCTGTAACCACAAACCGAAATAGATTTTCAAGCTAAAGCATTTGTAAGGTTGGTTCGTATTTTTTGGTCGCACACTTATTCACACCCGTAAATATGACAGCATTAAGAAAGAATTTTTACGTGAATTATTATGAAACCACAAAAATTTTGGAAATTTTAACAAACAAACAAAAAACGACAAAAGCACATTCAAATCATGATAACTTTACGGTTATACATGTACATTTTGGTGAAGAAATCATTATTGCAGAAGACTGAGATTTTAGGTTCTTAATTTCAGATTTCTTGTAGCTCCTTGATATAGGAGATTTTTTTTTATGTTCTAAATCCCACCGAGCAGGAGACATTCCCCGGTTCAGCACCATCGGTAAAAGTCAGGACAAAGAACATAACCTTTCGGATTTTGGCGAGCTCGCACAACCTCTCCCCAAACTCTTGGGCGTCTGCCTCGTTGAACTGGATCTCATCATCATCCGTTTCTTTCCAAAAGATGGCTGAAGGATCCAGAAGTTGTCTATTCATGAGATTGGTGAGGTCTGGAGTCCAGTGCTGAGATGTCCCAGTGATGGTGACTTTCCCAGGAGTCTTGAGGAGGACTTTCCACCATAGGAACTTCAATTTCTGTTTGCCGAAGTCTAGCCGATAGATGTACTCGTTCGGTTTGAGTAACTTTTCACCTTCTTGGGGCTTGGCGTTCTTCTGTTGGAGGCCTAGCGCTCGTATACGCATGCACTTGGTGAGCTGGGTGTCCTCTGTGAAGACCAGCTCGATTTCCGATGCCTCAGTCGCCATGGTCTACAGTCTTCCCGGGGATGAAACTTATCCAGACGTCTTGCTCTCTTGGTAGTCGGCATAAAACTGAACTGGAGAAAAACCGCGTCTCTCTTCTTTACCTTTCTCCAACTCACAAGTGCTAAGCAACCGCACTTCATTGAGGCAACGTGTCCTTGGAGGATTCCCAAGGATGCTCTCTTGTCTAATTTGCAGCTTTGGCACCACGTAATAGCTTATGTAAATATATCATCAGGGAGAAGCTTTACGTGGATGTTACCATAGCCACATGACGCGGGGAGAAAGGAAACAGTAACAACGCTGTAAATAGGATGCCTTCACTGTATCACTGTACAAGTCTTCTCCTTCACAAGAGTGTCATTGTCCATTGAACTGGACCACTCTTGTGATTGTCTAAAAATGTACTGTTCATGTATACTCGTTTGAGAATTATAAATGTCTAGTACTTATCTGGACAATCACATCCATCTTGGGTTGTCCATCTACCTGGTGAGCCACATCCATCTTGGGTTGTCCATCTAACTGGTGAGCCACGTCCATCTTGGGTTGTCCATCTACCTGGACAGCCACGTCCATCTTGGGCTGTCCATCTACCTGGACAGCCACGTCCATCTTGGGCTGTCCATCTACCTGGACAGCCACGTCCATCTTGGGCTGTCCATCTACCTGGACAGCCACGTCCATCTTGGGCTGTCCATCTACCTGGACAGCCACGTCCATCTTGGGCTGTCCATCTACCTGGACAGCCACGTCCATCTTGGGCTGTGCATCTACCTGGACAGCCACGTCCATCTTGGGCTGTCCATCTAACTGGACAGCCACGTCCATCTTGGGCTGTCCATCTAACTGGACAGCCACGTCCATCTTGGGTTGTCCATCTAACTGGACAGCCACGTCCATCTTGGGCTGTCCATCTAACTGGACAGCCACGTCCATCTTGGGTTGTCCATCTAACTGGACAGCCAAGTCCATCTTGGCCTGTCCACCTTAGGTTGGCCAAAGTTTAATTGTTATCCCCTATCCAAAGGGAAAGGGAAATCGGAAGGATGCTTGACCTGCTGCTCCATCACGGGGTAATGGGACCCCTCTTGTAGGAATCAGTGGGAGTCCCATAGGTCAGACCCCTAACAATTTGAATGTAAGGGGATAAAATAGGTAACCTTTCAATAGGGGACAAGAACCAACCAATGTCAACCCTTTAAAGTCTGGTCATTCTGACAGAAGGTCCTTGGGTCAGTAGATGGAAATCACAGAAAAGGGTTATTATATAAGACAAACCAAAATTTACCACCAACACAGTTTTTGGGTTTTCCAAAGGAATCCACAATCTTTCACCAGAGAAAGTGTGAGATGTTCTGGATAACGGCTCAAGTTGTGATGTCTATTTAAAGGACATCTACCACCACAATGAAGGATTGTAACCAAGCACCCTTGTTTTAAGAGAAAAAGGCTTTACAAATTATACAAATAAGCCTGACGGGCTCCATAGGTGTCAATGAAGCCTTGAGCCCCTTTGACTAATTTGCATTTTTAAAGGCTTTTTCAGTTAAAAACAAGGTCATAGGAAGCTTAAAGAAGAACAGATCCTACCAGAAGGGGCACACACCAGTATGTCAGGGCGCTTGGTTTACAATCCTTGATCCTGATGGTAGATCGCCTTTAAAGGTACATAAAGGAAGCAAAGTGTTGTCTTCATCAGGCTGCCCCTATAGCTGAGGCCTAGCAAAACTTAAAAGGAGTAGAACACATCTGCTCAATATCATAACAGCACCACACATGTCCAGATGTTGTACCTGGTATTGCAGCTCTTATTTAGTCAATGGAGCTGAGCTGCAATACCACAAACAACCTGCAGACAGCAGTGATGCGGATTCTGAAAGAAAAGTATCATCATTTCTTCTTCATCTAGGATCTGGAGGTTCTCCCATTAGGACTTGTCACGCCAACCTGTATACTGGCCCTGGATCTAGCCCATAATTCCATCTATTTCATGTCTTTCTCCTTTGAGAACCCCCAAAATATGGTCTGCTCGGTCCTCCTGTAATTAGATAGTATCTAGAAGTGTTACATATCCTGACACAGACTCTAGATTTGGATCATCTCCAACTGCCCTTGAGGGCCTTCTTGGGTCCCCTGGTGTCCTCTTGAGGGCGGCCGGAGTTTACATTTACTGTACCTGGTGATGTTGGTTGAGCTTATCGATGCGGAATGGTAAAAAGCTTTTCTGTTCTACCAGATAGCACCCGCCCGGCAGTGCTCCGGAGAGGAATGATAAAATAACCTCCAGGTGGGTTAGGTGGCCTCTCACGCTTCACAAAATTTATCCGGAGGTTTTGGAGATCTGTTGGAGCTGCTCGGGAATCCAACCTTTCTGGCAAATGGTGTTTGATACCTACCACCGGGTTACTGGTAAGACCATACATGCTTGTACCCAGGTGGTTCTCCTCTCTGGTGATGCCGGGACTTTGGAAGAGCACCCACCGATTTACACGTAGACTGGAGGAGTTGGTGGCCGACGAGTCCCCAGGTCTAAGCAAAAGGAACCTCTGCAAGCACAACCCTAACCAAGACGACCTTTGTGGAATGAAGATTTGGGAGATACGCCTTGTATGTACTTTTTGCCCTTTCTTCGACCAGTAGCTGGAGACCCCGCAGCAGTCTTACGAAGTACTAAGTACGAGTACTAAAATGCTGCACCGGGCCTGACCACCGCTCATACATGAGAACTATAGGTCTGTATGTTACGTTTCTTCAATTCCTATAATATACTTGGATTAAACACAGAAGTGTTACATATCTCTGCAGCTCCCCCACAGGAGAACTGAAGAATTACACATCCTACACATTAGATTATACACCTTGGGTCCTCCAAAGAGGGAAAATCTGCAATAACTCAAAACTCCCTTCACATGCTGAACCCCATCGGTGTACAGGGGCAGTCATATCCTCCCCCCTCCCTTCCTCCTTATTTGTGGATCTCACATATTTGCTTATTTACTGGAAACAGGAGCAGCAGGTTTTCCATCCGGATTGACGAAGAATCGGCAGTCGCTGAGAGTCACAACTTGGAATAAACAGTAAACAGCGGCCTCTGGAGACAGGGGGCACCGCTGAGCCTCCAGGCAACTGGGCAGGAAAACCAGTGTAATGAGCTCTCAGAGGACACTTGTGACCCATAAGTGCGAGCCCCGGGGACGAGACGCTGCGGCTCATACATAAATATGTGATCCGCAGGAACCGAGGCTCCTCCCGACCATCACATGGATTCACTGACTACAGGACGAGCCGCCAGAAGAAGGACCCTGCAGGAGATCCTCCTAGTAGTTATGAATCATCCGTAATATATATATCTATAACATATATCTACACATATAGATGGATGTTGCAGAGCCAAGACTAGTATAATACGGCTAACGTGGTGAGATGTGTAATCAGACCTTTATGTATACTGATAGTAGCAGCAGGACTGTGATGTATGGATTTATATTCCAGGAAGTGTAGAGGGTGGTGTGTCCTCACACTGCTGTGCTCTCTGCAACCAGTGTTGGGTATTGTCCCTGGAGAGATGTGTAATCATACCTTTCTATATATTGTTAGTAGCAGCAGGACTGTGATGTATGGATTTATATTCCAGGAAGTGTACAGGGGGTGTGTGTCCTCACACTGCTGTGCTCGCTGCAAGCAGTGTTGGGTATTGTCCCTGGAGAGATGTGTAATCGGACCTTTGTATATATTGTTAGTAGCAGCTGGACCGTGATATATGGATTTATATTCTAGGAAGTGTAGAGGGTGGTGTGTCCTCACACTGCTGTTCTCTCTGCAACCAGTGTTGGGTATTGTCCCTGGAGAGATGTGTAATTATACCTTTGTATATATTGTTAGTAGCAGCTGAACTGTGATATATGAATTTATATTCCAGGAAGTGTACAGGGGTTGTGTGTCCTCACACTGCTGTGCTCTCTGCAACCAGTGTTGGGTATTGTCCCTGGAGAGATGTGTAATCATACCTTTCTATATATTGTTAGTAGCAGCTGGACCGTGATATATGGATTTATATTCCAGGAAGTGTAGAGGGTGGTGTGTCCTCACACTGCTGTGCTCTCTGCAACCAGTGTTGGGCACTTGTCCCAGGAGAGATGTGTAATCAGACCTTTGTATATATTGTTAGTAGCAGCAGGACTGTGATATATGGATTTATATTTCAGGTCTGTACCTGCGCGGGGAGTGTCCTCACACTGTCTAGCTCTTAGCTCTCTGCTCTTAACTACTCCCCAGACCCTACACTCCGCAGAAAATTTTAGCAGGATTCTGGTTGAAAATTGCAGCAGAAACAGTGGGGAAAGTCTGCGGAGCAGTTTGATGCAGAGGATTAAGAGCACAGCAGTGTGAGGACACGGCGCAAGAATATACTATCCAGAAACAGAATTCCTTATTTTACAGTACTGTTGCTATACACAAATGTAGGATTAGACATCTCTAAAGGGAAAATATCTAACATTACAGAGCACAGCAGTGTGAGGACCCACACCCAGTGCACTTGGAGAAGACGCATCCTGGTACACAAATCCATATTTCACAGTCCTGCTTCTACTGGCATACACAAAGATATAATTACACAGATATTGTCCCTTGAGATCTGTGTAATTATAACTTTGTGTATGTCAGTAGAAGCAGGACCGTGAAATAAGGGTTTATATACCAGGATGCATCTTCTCCAAGTGCACTGGGGGTGTGTCCTCACACTTCTGTGCTCTGTGTTCTCTGCAGTGTTAGATATTGTCAATGGAGATCTAACACTGCAGAGAACACAGAGCACAGAAGTGTGAGGACACAACCCCATTGCATTTGAAGCTGCAATCCTGGAATACAAATCCACATTTCACAGTCCTGCTGTTACTAATAACATACACATAGGTATGATTACTCATCTCTCCAGGGACTATAGCCAACCCTGGCTGCAGAGAGCAAAGCAGTGTGAGGATCTGGTCCACAATCCTAGAATAATCAGAATTTTTTTGATATCAAAGGTATACTAGGAAAAATATAAAGGTTTTCCCTCCGCCCCTGAACCCCTTACCTTCTGCCATAGAGGCTCCCGGGAGGCGAGGGAGGAACAGGCCGCCACAAACCAGCAGTTTCCCACCTGACCCTGGTGTAAGTCGTGGGCACTGATGCCGTCCACAAACAGATGAGGGTCCGAGCAAAACTCCTGCAAGTAGAAGAGCAAAGGGGTGAGCGCTGTGCACCGCAACTTGTCATCACACGTGTCCAACACCTAGGAAGCTGCACGGTCAGGCCCAAATCATTGTAAGCAATGTGTACAGCCCAGGATAACAAGACACTAGAGGGCGCTGCTGACTCCCATTACACAATTCATACAGCGTGCGCCCTAATAGGGTGTGTAACCAGCTACACAGGAGACACAATACACAATCTAATGGAGAGCAACACAAAACATAACAAGTACATAGTATACATACACATGTGATAACCATCAGCCAGAACTCCCACCCCACTGCCCATAGGGGGCAGTATTATAGTAGTTATATTCTTGTACATAGGGGCAGTATTATAGTAGTTATATTCTTGTACATAGGGGGCAGTATTATAGTAGTTATATTCTTGTACATAGGGGGCAGTATTATAGTAGTTATATTCTTGTACATAGGGGGCAGTATTATAGTAGTTATATTCCTGTACATAGGAGCAGTATTATAGTAGTTATATTCTTGTACATAGAGGGCAGTATTATAGTAGTTATATTCTTGTACATAGAGGGCAGTATTATAGTAGTTATATTCTTGTACATAGGGGCAGTATTATAGTAGTTATATTCTTGTACATAGGGGGCAGTATTATAGTAGTTATATTCTTGTACATAGGGGCAGTATTATAGTAGTTATATTCTTGTACATAGGGGGCAGTATTATAGTAGTTATATTCTTATACATAGGGGGCAGTATTATAGTAGTTATATTCTTGTACATAGGGGGCAGTATTATAGTAGTTATATTCTTGTACATAGAGGGCAGTATTATAGTAGTTATATTCTTGTACATATGGGGCAGTATTATAGTAGTTATATTCTTGTACATAGGGGGCAGTATTATAGTAGTTATATTCTTGTACATAGGGGGCAGTATTATAGTAGTTATATTCTTGTACATAGGGGGTAGTATTATAGTAGTTATATTCTTGAACAGAGGGAGCAGTATTATAGTAGTTATATTCTTGTACAGAGGGAGCAGTATTATAGTAGTTATATTCTTGTACATAGGGGGCAGTATTATAGTAGTTATATTCTTGTACATAGAGAACAGTATTATAGTAGTTATATTTTTGTACATAGAGAACAGTATTATAGTAGTTATATTCTTGTACATAGGGGGCAGTATTATAGTAGTTATATTCTTGTACAGAGGGAGCAGTATTATAGTAGTTATATTCTTGTACATAGGGGGCAGTATTATAGTAGTTATATTCTTGTACAGAGGGAGCAGTATTATAGTAGTTATATTCTTGTACATAGGGGGCAGTATTATAGTAGTTATATTCTTGTACATAGAGAACAGTATTATAGTAGTTATATTCTTGTACAGAGGGAGCAGTATTATAGTAGTTATATTCTTGTACAGAGGGAGCAGTATTATAGTAGTTATATACTTGTACATAGAGGGCAGTATTATAGTAGTTATATTCTTGTACATAGGGGGCAGTATTATAGTAGTTATATTCTTGTACATAGGAGGCAGTATTATAGTAGTTATATTCTTGTACATAGGAGGCAGTATTATAGTAGTTATATTCTTGTACATAGGGGGCAGTATTATAGTAGTTATATTCTTGTACATAGGGGCAGTATTATAGTAGTTATATTCTTGTACATAGGGGGCAGTATTATAGTAGTTATATTCTTGTACATAGGGGGCAGTATTATAGTAGTTATATTCCTGTACATAGAGGGCAGTATTATAGTAGTTATATTCTTGTACATAGGGGGCAGTATTATAGTAGTTATATTCTTGTACATAGGGGGCAGTATTATAGTAGTTATATTCTTGTACATAGGGGGCAGTATTATAGTAGTTATATCCTTGTACATAGGGGGCAGTATTATAGTAGTTATATTCTTGTACATAGGGGAAGTATTATAGTAGTTATATCCTTGTACATAAGGGGCAGTATTATAGTAGTTATATTCTTGTACATAAGGGGCAGTATTATAGTAGTTATATTCTTGTACATAGGGGGCAGTATTATAGTAGTTATATTCCTGTACATAGGGGGCAGTATTATAGTAGTTATATTCTTGTACATAGGGGGCAGTATTATAGTAGTTATATTCTTGTACATAGGCGGCAGTATTATAGTAGTTATATTCTTGTACATAGGCGGCAGTATTATAGTAGTTATATTCTTGAAAATAGGCGGCAGTATTATAGTAGTTATATTCCTGTACATAGTCGGCAGTATTATAGTAGTTATATTCTTGTACATAGGGGGCAGTATTATAGTAGTTATATTCTTGTACATAGGGGCAGTATTATAGTAGTTATATTCTTGTACATAGGGGGCAGTATTATAGTAGTTATATTCCTGTACATAGGCGGCAGTATTATAGTAGTTATATTCTTGTACATAGGCGGCAGTATTATAGTAGTTATATTCTTGTACATAGGGGGCAGTATTATAGTAGTTATATTCTTGTACATAGGAGGCAGTATTATAGTAGTTATATTCTTGTACATAGGAGGCAGTATTATAGTAGTTATATTCTTGTACATAGGGGGCAGTATTATAGTAGTTATATTCTTGTACATAGGGGCAGTATTATAGTAGTTATATTCTTGTACATAGGGGGCAGTATTATAGTAGTTATATTCTTGTACATAGGGGGCAGTATTATAGTAGTTATATTCTTGTACATAGGGGCAGTATTATAGTAGTTATATTCTTGTACATAGGGGGCAGTATTATAGTAGTTATATTCTTGTACATAGGGGGCAGTATTATAGTAGTTATATTCTTGTACATAGGGGGCAGTATTATAGTAGTTATATTCTTGTACATAGGGGGCAGTATTATAGTAGTTATATTCTCGTACATAGGGGGCAGTATTATAGTAGTTATATTCTTGTACATAGGGGGCAGTATTATAGTAGTTATATTCTTGTACATAGGGGGCAGTATTATAGTAGTTATATTCTTGTACAGGCGGTCCCCTACTTAAGGACACCCGACTTACAGACAACCCATAGTTACAGACGGACCCCTCTGCCCACTGTGACCTCTGATGAAGCTCTCTGGATGTTACTATAGTCCCAGACTGCAATGATCAGCTGTAAGATGTCTGTAATGAAGCTTTATTGATAATTCTTGGTCCAATTACACCAAAAATTTTGAAACTCCAATTGTCACTGGGGCAAAAGAAAAAAAATTGTCTAGAACTTCCATTATAAAATATACAGTTTCGACTTACATACAAATTCAACTTAAGAACAAACCTCCAGACCCTATCTTGTATGTAACCCGGGGACTGCCTGTACACAGGGGGCAGTATTGTAATGCACTAGACTCCTCTGTAGATCTTGTAGGGAGAAGTGACTAGGGAGCAGGACTGTATGTAATGACTCGGTAGATTGGATTACGTGGTCGGACATTGATTGTTTATAAAGGGCAGCGCTTTCTCTGGTAACATACGGGGAATTACACCTGAGTCATTATCTGGATTGTGACATTTACTGTATGTCACTAGGTCGCTATGTGCTGAGAAACCAATATGGCGGACACCTCCCCTTCCTGGGTCGGCAGACCCTCCCTACAATGATATAACCTTGGGGTTACATGTGCTATGGAGCCGCTGTAGCCCCCCAGTAGTCAGGACAAGTCTTGTAGAGATAACTCCCTGTACTGCAGATACTGATGTAGACAAACGACTGACAGGAAGCAGGGAATGCGGAGAACGATTTTACCGTTTACTCCCGTTCCTGATAATTCCGTGTCTGTGTTCTGTCTATGGGGGGAATGCGAGGATCTGTACAGTTATGTATTGTCCCTGGAGAGATGTGTAATAACCTTTGTGTGTGTTGTTAGTAGCAGCAGGACTGTGATATATGGATTTACATTCCAGGATTGTACATTCGTGGGCCGTGTCCTCACACTGCTGTGCTCTAAGTTTTGTGCATTAAATTTCCCCTCCGTTTTTGTTGTAGTAATCCAACAAGTATCCTGTAAAAAATGTTTACTCCGGGGATGGCGGCTGTGGAGCATTTCAATGCAGAGAGCAAAGAGCAAGGCTGTGTGAGTAGATGCCCCCTGAAGCTACAATCCTGCTGTATAAATACAATTTTCACAGTCCTGCTGCTACTAACAACATGTTGGTACTCTGTAATGTAATATAATATTTGTATATGTCCTCTATGATTTGTAAAGCGCTACGGAATTTGATGGCGCTATATAAATACAGATTATTATTACTACACAAATGTATGATTGCACATCTCTCCAGGGACAGTGCCCACAACTGGCATCAGAAAGCAAAGCAGGGTGAGGAAACGCCCCCATTACACTTGGATAGATATAGTACTGCAATATAAATCCATACATCACAGTCCTGCTGCTACTAACAACATACACAGAGGTATGGTTACACATCTCTCTACCAAACACTGGCATCAAAAAACACAGAGCACAGCAGTGTAAAGACACACCACCAGTACAATCCTGGAATATAAATCTGTATTTCACAGTTCTGCTGCTACTAACAATAACAAAGGTATGATTACACATTAATCAGGTTGGTGCCCTAAGTAGTAACAGTGTGGTGAGTGAATGCATGTAATTGTATGGCCATGACATCCTATATCTAGCCTGTAGGTGTAGGAAATGCAGGGTGTGTACCGATCCTGTACCGGGTCACTGACTGGAGTATGTACGAGGTGCGGGCTCCGGCCACAGCCCTGTCTGACTCACAGCAGGTAAAGGGGTCAGGTGTCAGGTGATGTAAGCCCTGACATTTACTATTCAAGTCCTTAACATTCTTTACATTTCCACTCATTGGGAACAAGCAGAGAACTTAAAGGGATCACAGATAAATGCCATTCCCCTTGAGGCTCCCCCTGTGCCATCCCCCCCCCCAGAGGCTCCCCCTGTGCCACCCCCCTTGAGGCTCCCCCTGTGCCACCCCCCCCAGAGGCTCCCCCTGTGCCATCCCCCCCCCCAGAGGCTCCCCCTGTGCCATCCCCCCCCCCCAGAGGCTCCCCCTGTGCCATCCCCCCCCCCAGAGGCTCCCCCTGTGCCATCCCCCCCCCAGAGGCTCCCCCTGTGCCATCCCCCCCCCCAGAGGCTCCCCCTGTGCCATCCCCCCCCCAGAGGCTCCCCCTGTGCCACCCCCCTTGAGGCTCCCCCTGTGCCACCCCCCTTGAGGCTCCCCCTGTAATATCCCCCCCAGAGGCTCCCCCTGTGCCATCCCCCCCCCCAGAGGCTCCCCCTGTGCCATCCCCCCAGAGGCTCCCCCTGTGCCATCCCCCCAGAGGCTCCCCCTGTGCCATCCCCCCCAGAGGCTCCCCCTGTGCCACCCCCCTTGAGGCTCCCCCTGTGCCATCCCCCCCAGAGGCTCCCCCTGTGCCATCCCCCCCCAGAGGCTCCCCCTGTGCCATCCCCCCCCCAGAGGCTCCCCCTGTGCCACCCCCCTTGAGGCTCCCCCTGTGCCACCCCCCTTGAGGCTCCCCCTGTAATATCCCCCCCAGAGGCTCCCCCTGTGCCATCCCCCCCCCCAGAGGCTCCCCCTGTGCCATCCCCCCAGAGGCTCCCCCTGTGCCATCCCCCCAGAGGCTCCCCCTGTGCCATCCCCCCCAGAGGCTCCCCCTGTGCCATCCCCCCCAGAGGCTCCCCCTGTGCCATCCCCCCCAGAGGCTCCCCCTGTGCCATCCCCCCCCAGAGGCTCCCCCTGTGCCATCCCCCCAGAGCCTCCCCCTGTGCCATGCCCCCAGAGCCTCCCCCTGTGCCATGCCCCCAGAGCCTCCCCCTGTGCCATTCCCCCAGAGCCTCCCCCTGTGCCATTCCCCCAGAGCCTCCCCCTGTGCCATTCCCCAAAGACGCCCTTTGTCTGCACAACTTGGGAGAGGAGACCCCTTTCCCCAATTTATATAAGATCCAAAATTAGGGCACTAACCCATCATCATTTCTTGGCAAGCACAGCTCCGTACATAGTAAAGTGGCCGTGTCTGGGGAAATGTGTAATTAGAACTGTGTTATATTGTTAGTAGCAGCAGGACTGTGATCTATGGATTTATATTTGAGGATTGCTCTGTGGTATGTCCTCACACTGCTGTGCTCCCTGCAGCCACAGTTACGTATTGTCCCAGAAGAGATGTATAATCATACCTGTGTATGTTGTTAGTAACAGCAGGACTGTGATATATGGATTTATATTCCACGATTGCACTGCAGTATGTCCTCACATTGTTGTGCTCTCCAAGTGCAGTGTGGGCATGTCCTCACACTGCTGAGTTCGGTGTAGCCAGTGTTGGGTATTGTCCCTGGAGAGATGTGTAATCATACCTTTGTATATGTTGTTAGTAGCAGCTGGACTGTGATACGGAGCAGGAGGAGTGTGAATGAGTATGAATTCATATTCCAAGATTGTAGCTAGAAAGCGATTCAATGCAAAGCGCACACCAGTGTGAGGACGCCGCCATGGTCAAACCTGCTGACAGATTCCCTTTCAAGAATTGAACATAAAATAAAGCAGGACTGTAAAATATGGATTGGATTTACATTCCAGGATTGTAGCTTCACCAAATGCACTTGGGGTTGTATCCTCACACTGCTGTGCTTTCTTTAGTAAACTGCTCTACAGTCCCTCTCCTATGAGTAACTGCTGTAATATTCAACCACAAGGCTACTACAGTTTGTAAAGAGCAGAGGGGAGGGGCTGGTTTTTGTAGCAAGTAAAGTGCACAGCAGTGTGAGGATAAAGCTACAATCTTGTAATATAATGGGTGCCTACTCAAACCTGCTGCAGTTTCCCTTTAAGAGTAAGGTCTGTGCAGCTCCCGGCATGGTGCAGATGCCTCAGCAAGTTCTGTGCAGCATAAGTGATACTGATCCGGGGCCAAAATTGATCGGATCCCTCCATTAGGACAATCACATAGATACATCCCATAGGATTACTGATTAAAGGGGATGTTCTGCCAGAGCAATGAATCTGATCTCACCCCTAATTACCAGCAAGAAGATAATTTCCCATCATTGCGCTGGCACATACCCCCGGCCCAGACTACCCAAAGGTGTTATGTTCCAGCTCATCATTATATATTTAAAGGAACATTTTACAAATGTGTTTTTGGTTACAGCCAATTCTTTCTGATACGGAGCTCCACACCCCCTGCTATACACAGCCATCGGGTAAAAGGGTATCTGCCAGGCCCAAAATGCATCCTGGACCAAAAGAGGTGCTGAAGAAAGATACAAAACCGACTTGAAGGAGTTCTGTATACATTGTATGCAGCGAGTGCCCCCTAGTGGTGAGAGCAGGAGGTTAGTATTTGATTAAGGTCTAAAATGTCTCCTAAACCGAAAATAGTTCTGTGTAGGGACCCTTAAAAGGAGCACCAAGTGGTTACAAGTGAACTAGAGGGGTGAATAGATACGCCAGAGCTATCCAATAACACACCACAAGGACATCCAGACCAGTCACATCTAAGACTCTCAGGATTGTGAAGTCACACAATGACAGACCCGGCCACCTGACTGACCGCACACAGACTGTCAATGAGGTCCATACAACGTGTCCCAAAAACACCTCTGATGTCATTACACGGAGGATGATGTATCTACTCTGCCTCCTGCTCTTAGGAAAAGCCATTAACAAACAGCGACCCAAGCCAAACATTGAAGTGTTTCTCCAAATCCTACATAATTTATATAAGAGGCGCGTAATCCATGCAAGTAACGATACCACCGGAGGTGAGAGATAAATACAAAGAGTATAACACAGGATGTAACTCAGGATCAGTACAGGATAAGTAATGTCATGTATGTACACAGTGACTGCACCAGCAGCAGAATAGTGAGCGCAGCTCTGGAGTATAATACAGGATGTAACTCAGGATCAGTACAGGATAAGTAATGTCATGTATGCACACAGTGACTGCACCAGCAGCAGAATAGTGAGTGCAGCTCTGGAGTATAATACAGGATGTAACTCAGGATCAGTACAGGATAAGTAATGTCATGTATGTACACAGTGACTGCACCAGCAGCAGAATAGTGAGTGCAGCTCTGGGGTATAATACAGGATGTAACTCAGGATCAGTACAGGATAAGTAATGTCATGTATGTACACAGTGACTGCACCAGCAGCAGAATAGTGAGTGCAGCTCTGGGGTATAATACAGGATGTAACTCAGGATCAGTACAGGATAAGTAATGTCATCTATATACATAGTGACTGCACCAGCAGCAGATAGTGAGTGCAGCTCTGGTGTATAATACAGGATGTAACTCAGGATCAGTACAGGATAAGTAATGTCATCTATATACATAGTGACTACACCAGCAGCAGATAGTGAGTGCAGCTCTGGTGTATAATACAGGATGTAACTCAGGATCAGTACAGGATGAGTAATGTCATGTATGTACACAGTGACTGCACCAGCAGCAGAATAGTGAGTGCAGCTCTGGGGTATAATACAGGATGTAACTCGGGATCAGTACAGGATAAGTAATGTCATGTATGTACAGTGACTGCACCAGCAGCAGAATAGTGAGTGCAGCTCTGGGGTATAATACAGGATGTAACTCGGGATCAGTACAGGATAAGTAATGTCATGTATGTACACAGTGACTGCACCAGCAGCAGAATAGTGAGTGCAGCTCTGGGGTATAATACAGGATGTAACTAGGGATCAGTACAGGATAAGTAATGGCATGTATGTACACAGTGACTGCACCAGCAGAATAGTGAGTGCAGCTCTGGAGTATAATACAGGATGTAACTCAGGATCAGTACAGGATAAGTAATGTCATGTATGTACACAGTGACTGCACCAGCAGCAGAATAGTGAGTGCAGCTCTGGAGTATAATACAGGATGTAACTCAGGATCAGTATAGGATAAGTAATGTCATGTATGTACACAGTGACTGCACCAGCAGCAGAATAGTGAGTGCAGCACTGGAGTATAATACAGGATGTAACTCAGGATCAGTACAGGATAAGTAATGTCATGTATGTACACAGTGACTGCACCAGCAGCAGAATAGTGAGTGCAGCTCTAGAGTATAATACATGATGTAACTCAGGATCAGTACAGGATAAGTAATGTCATGTATGTACACAGTGACTGCACCAGCAGCAGAATAGTGAGTGCAGCTCTGGAGTATAATACAAGATATGTAAGTAATGTATGTGGAATCGGTAAGTTTCCAGGTCACTTACTTTTGGCCGCTTCCACTCCACTCCTGTTACCCGCTGGGTCTTGTAGAACAGGGAATCATTGTTGGCCGGGAATAGGGGGTCTTCAAAAAGCTCCTTCTTCCTCTGACATTCCTTCTTCAGGGTGTAATACTGCTGGTTCCCGAATTCCTTCACCGATGAAAACATTCTTCATCAAATCACCTGAAGGAGGCACAGAATCACCTTATACGTGATGCAAGTTTTCAGATTATCGTTCAAATAGTTTATTTCTATATAAAAACTGATCCATGAGCAGAGGTGAAGGATCTATGGCGGTGGGGAGACTTCTGGAGGAGTTTGGGGACCCCTTTATGTTATTTTGGGTGATTATCCAACAGTCTCTAAAACATAGAAGACTACAGAGAGCTGCGGGGAGGGTGGAGCACCCACCAGCGCCCCAGGGATAGGGTGGGGACTGGTCTACAGGACTGGGTCTGTGGATGAGATTTACAAGGGAACCTGAGAGACAGAGATCCCTATGATCCGGATGTATATTTCCATGTACATCCAGCAATCCGGAATGTTGGATCATTCCGCAGATTTTAGATCTTATTGATTCTAGAATACAAGAAATTTAAACCCAACATATAATCTATACCAGCAGTAGAGGGGGGTGAGGGATCATATGACACCCCCATAGGGTTATCAGAGGGGGGCTCAGATGTTTCTCTATGCATTGTTCACAGCCACATGTAAGTGGTCCGATAGGACACTGCTATATGGAGGCATGGTGGGGCTCATGTAGTGGGGGCACTATGTGGTTGGCACTCATATAGGAAGCAGTGCGTGGCTGGCACTGTTGTGGGGGCACAGTGTGGCTCACGTTGTAGGAAGCAGTGTGTGGCTGTTACTTTTGTGGGGGCACTCATATCGGAAGCAGTGCATGGCTGGCACTGTTGTGGGGGCACTGTGTGGCTCATGTTGTGGGGGCACTCATTTAGGAAGCAGTGCATGGCTGGCACTGTTGTGGGGGCACTGTGTGGCTGTTACTTTTGTGGGGGCACTCATTTAGGAAGCAGTGCATGGCTGGCACTGTTGTGGGGGCACTGTGTGGCTCATGTTGTGGGGGCACTCATTTAGGAAGCAGTGCATGGCTGGCACTGTTGTGGGGGCACTGTGTGGCTCATGTTGTGGGGGCACTCATTTAGGAAGCAGTGCATGGCTGGCACTGTTGTGGGGGCACTCATATAGGAAGCAGGCACTTTTGTTGGGCACTGTTATATGGTGCAGTCACCCCCTGTTATGTGAAGTTCTATGAGACTTGCACTATTTGGGGGACAATGTTTGGCTGCAATTGTTTCCTCCGGATCCCCGTGGAGACATTTATGGCTGTGTTCACACACTGCAGACACACGACGGCAGAACTGCAGCATTAGACAATGAGTGGAGAAGTATGTGCCCCCTCCCCTGCAGACCCCCGGGGATTCCTAGGACACTTCCCTCTGCCTGGACAGGAGCAGCAGCCGCTGGCGCTCATTCACACACAACCTGTTTTTCCTGTTTTTGTGGGAAATCATAGTGAAAAGTTTACAAACAGCTGAAACCTGAAACTGCGGGGGATGAGTCAGCGACCAATGACAGGGGAGCAGCAGCTGATGACCCCCAGTCACCTCCCCGGCTGCCAATATTATGGTGCCCGCAGCGCCAAACCTGCACCTCATGTAATCATCACAGGTATTATGTAACTACTACCAGACTGCCACTGCACCAGGGAAATAAGAAGGCTCCAGAATCACTGAGAATCAAAGAGAACCTGTCAGCAGGCGTGATCATACAGACTACAGCCAGGGTTATGTCCCTGGAGAGATGTGTAATCTTACTTTTGTGTATGTTGTTAGTAGCAGCAGGACAGTGAAAAATGGATTTATCTTCCTGAATTCCAATTTCCAAGCGTACTGGGGGTGTGTTCTAACATAGCTGTGCTCTGTGCTCTCTGCAGCCCCAATCGAATTTATTATCCATTTGGGAGATGACTAATCAGATTTTTCTGTGTGTTGTTAAAATCCATATTTCATAGTCTTCCTGTTACTATTTCAGGATGGTAGCTGGACTTGATATAAAGAGAGTCCAGACACTGCTGTGCTCTTAATCCTGAGCAGTGAACTTTTCCTTAACACCTACTTTTATTACAGCAGTGTTCACCCAGCAATCTACTACAGCTTTTACTCAGAGCACAGAAGGGTAGTAGCAGTTCTATGCAGATAGCCAAGAGCAGGGAGAAGACATGTCCCCACAAATGAATTACAGAAAGGTATGATTGAACATCTATCCAGGGACAATACATGGAACATGGAATGCAGAGAGCACAGCAGTGTGAGGACATACCCCTGCACTTGGAGAAGCAACAATCCTGGAATACAAATGCATATGTGACAGTCCTGCTTTTACAAAATTCACAGTGGTACGACTAGACATTTCACCAGGAGTCCAGATACAATACTTGTTGTACAACACTTGTTGCAGAGAGCACAGAACACAGCAGTGTCAGGATACTCCCCTAGTGCACTTGGAGAAGCTACAATCTTGAGTACAAATCCATATATCACAGTCCTGCTTCTACAACATTCATAGCAGTATGATTATATATCTCTCCAGGGACAATACAGAACACTGGTTGCAGAGAGCACAGAACACAGCAGTGTCAGGATACTCCCCTAGTGCACTTGGAGAAGCTACAATCTTGAGTACAAATCCATATATCACAGTCCTGCTTCTACAACATTCATAGCAGTATGATTATATATCTCTCCAGGGACAATACAGAACACTGGTTGCAGAGAGCACAGAACACAGCAGTGTCAGGATACTCCCCTAGTGCACTTGGAGAAGCTACAATCTTGAGTACAAATCCATATATCACAGTCCTGCTTCTACAACATTCATAGCAGTATGATTATATATCTCTCCAGGGACAATACAGAACACTGGTTGCAGAGAGCACAGAACACAGCAGTGTCAGGACACTCCCTCAGTGCACTCGGAGAAGCTAATCCTGGAATACAAATCCGTGTCATCTATCCCTTTTCCCACCCTCCAGATAATCAGTGATCAGATCCCCTGTGTCACAGAGGAGCAGTACCGAAAATCAGCATTTTCCTAGTTTATATGAACAATTTGGGATAGAACTTGAGCCTGCTGTCTGTCACCATGGATCCGGATGACAGAGGCATCTCGTTAGGAGGCCCTCAGACTTGGCCGTCCCCATCCTGACCCCGTAAATCACAGATATAATATACACAGCCCCGAGCCCTGGTATAAACACTCCACCTCCGCTCGCCCCAAGAGCTAACGGAACATGACTGTGTGTTTATCCCACGCTTATAGGAGCATTGTCTACACGAGTACACACAATGCATATCTCGGCTTGCTGCCAGTGAATGGAAACGTACGAGGTGAAAGCTTGTCCCGTTCTGTGCACACAGTGGCAGGGCTCCTTACAATCTGAGGACAGATCCTCACACCGAGGTTACATTGTGCTCCTTGCTTAGCAAAACCATGACATAACTGCTATGTGTTTTCCTATCTAGACAATGCTCTGTGAGTCACACACCCAGGGCACCAGGTGATATCTGGGCAGGTGCTGCTTATGGGTTCTGCTCAAAGAACATTGTCTTAACTGGATACAATTATATCGCCAAACTGCAAACCCTGTACATATCTATCCCTGCTCTCAGCTGAGTGGAGACCATTGTATCCAGTCTAGGCAATGCTCTGTGAGATCAACTGCCTTGACACCAGACTGAAGTAAAGTAACAAACTATAAGAGAGATTTGTACAGCTGCTACAGATTGTCTAGACAGATTATTGTATCCAACTGAACATAGCCAGACCTGATCTCAGCTGAGAAGAAATTACAACTGTATCCAATCTAGACAATGCTCTGTGAGCTAAATACACAAGTAGGATCTGCAAAAAAAATGTAGTGAACACCTTGCAACAATGTATCCATCTAGAGCATTGTCTAGACTGGATACAGTCATATCCAAAGGCTGCAAACTCTGCACATAGCTAGTCCTGCTCTTAGCTAAGAAAAAACTACCACTGGACAATGCTCTGTGAGCTAAATACCCAAGTAGAATCTGCAAAATATGTATTTAATGTCTATATAGCTTAGTCCCCTTATCGGCTGAAAAGTAGAGACAATTGTTTCCAGGTTGGACAATGCTCTGTGAGATTACAAAGCCTGGACTCAAGACTTATACACTGTAACAAACTCAAAAGGATGTTTGCGCAGCTGCTCACAGAGCATTGTGTAAGCTGGATTCAATTGTCTCCACTTCTCAGCGGAGAACAGGAATAGATGTGTACAGGGTTTTACAGCCTGCGGATACAAATGTATCCAGTTTAAACAATGCTCTATGAGTGCAACACATCAGCAACAGCTGCACAGATCTCTCTGCACTTTTGCTACAGCGTATACGTCCAGGCTGTGCAGCTCACCGAGCATTGCCTAGACAGCTGAGAGACTGGATGTGTACAGGGTTTGCAAAGAGCAGATAGAAATATATCCAGTCTAGATACATTGTAGCAAGTTATTAGCTCCACTTTTCCAGCTCTCAAGTTTGTGTTTAGCTCGCAGAGCATTGTCCAGCTCTGTACAGGGTTAGTGACGGCAACCACATAACTTGGATATAATATAATTATGCCATATATCATTTATTGTGCAGTCACCTGTGTCCTGCGTCGGCTCCCAACAAGGTGTTAATAACATTACAGCCGCAGCAGCCATTACCCTGATCCCTGTATTATCACCGATGTCCTGCTAATCCCCAAATGACTCCCGAGGATGTAAGGTCACCTGAGCTGAATACCTGGATACTAGTGACTGGGTGCGGGGTGACATCCCCTGTCCGGGGTATAAACACCCTACAACTCACATGCACACACACAGAGCAAGTATCACCACCACAGATGGAAAAAACCAAGCCCCCTGCGTGTAATCTCCACAGACTGACGGAGCAGGATGCTAGGAGTAATATTTTCGGCATTGTATATTATATATAGCAGCGCACCCGCGGGGGAAGATTGTTTCCCAAACAAGAGATGGATCCCAGGAGCGAGGGATGATAATTACTTCTCCTAGGAGCCGCAGACAATGGAAAATACTGGGAGGGTTTCACAATTTCCTATAAGGACGGACTCCAGGGGCTCATCCACAACCGGAGAAGAGATGGAATATATCGCTGAAACGGCACTGGCTATGGATCCAAAAGAGAACCGGCTCCATATATTCCATGAATCCGGAATAATTTACAAGTCTCACCCCACAGTCAATGCTTCTAGCTTCTCCAAGTTTCCATCTTAGCGGCGTCCATCAAGTGTATCACCCAGGAGTCCATCTCCATCATGGCGCTGCTGTAGTAGACATCACAGAGGAACAATCCCCACTACTGCTCTCTAGGACCCACTACAATGGATGCCGGGGGGGCCCGTACAGAGAGCGCTATAATGGATGCCGGGGGGGCCCGTACAGAGAGCGCTATAATGGATGCCGGGGGGGCCCGTACAGAGAGCGCTATAATGGATGCCGGGGGGGCCCGTAAAGAGAGCGCTCTAATGGAGGCCGGGGGGGGGGGCCCGTACACAGAGCGCTCTAATGGAGGCCGGGGGCCCATACAGAGAGCGCTCTAATAGATGCCGGGGGCCCATACAGAGAGCGCTCTAATGGAGGCCGGGGGCCCGTACACAGAGCGCTCTAATAGATGCCGGGGGCCCATACAGAGAGCGCTCTAATGGATGACAGCGGGCCATGCAGAGAGCGCTCTAATGGATGACAGCGGGCCATGCAGAGAGCGCTCTAATGGATGACGGGGGCCTATACAGAGAGCGCTCTAATAGATGCCGGGGGCCCATACAGAGAGCGCTCTAATAGATGCCGGGGGCCCATACAGAGAGCGCTCTTATAGATGCCAGAGCCCTACAGAGAGCACTCTAATGGATGTCGGGGGCCCATACAGAGAGCGCTCTAATGGATGCCAGGGGCCTGTGCAGAAGCTGTCTAATGGATGACGGGGGCCGTACAGAGAGCGCTCTAATGGATGTAGGGGGCCCATACAGAGAGTGCTCTAATGGATGCCGGGGGGGGGGGCCCGTACAGAGAGCGCTCTAATGGACACCAGGGCCCGTACGGAAAGCACTCTAACGGATGCAGGTTGATATAGTGTATATATGTTTTCTGGTGGAATCTTTACACCACAGAGAACATTCTGCAGGAAAGTGATATATGGCACATGTATCTACCAGCAGATATACTTAGGGCTGGGGATAACAGGAATCACCTGAAAGATAAACCCATATTTCACAGTCCTGTTGCTACTAACAGCATACATAAATCTTTGTATCTCTCCAGGGATCATACAAGCCACTGACTGCAGTCTGTATGATGACACTTGTTGACAGATCCCTATAAGAGGGAGGCCCTGGGATACCTCGTGTGTGAGGACATCTACCTCTCCTGCGCTCTGGCTGGTTACGTTATGAGTATCATCGCATATCTCATATCCTGCAGCCATATGACACGCGTCTCCTTACATCAGACCAGACAGATGATAATTGCTGCCTGTACCTGATTGGTAATCATGCATAAGTAATGAGCATCCAGGAGACATCCAGAGACGGCGTCATGTGACCCTCATTCTGGAGTCATCTCTAAAAGATGAAATATTCCCAGTATAGAGGACACACTCCCAGTACAATCCTGGAATATTAATCCATATTTCACAGCCCTGCTGCTACTATACAGGGGGGACAATACCCAAGGCTGGCTGCATGGTCACATTCCCTTTAAGCATGTGAAGCCTGGCATACACCCCACCCATAAATGCACAGGGGGAACACACAGTAGCGCACACTCGGCTCTGCTCCATCCTCTCCGGGAACAAATGGACGTCCTCATGAGAAATCTTCCATGTTAAATGCTTCCATCCTGCGGCCACCGCTCCCACCTCAGTGCGATCAATCCCGACCTCTAAGCAGCAGCTACTTCCACTAATGTTCTCTAAGTGTTCACATTCATTTACAGCACAGATTGTCTCCATCCCGGGCCAAACCTTATTAACTATTCATGGAGCGGAGAGCCAAGGTATCAGCAGGACGCACGAGCACCCGCCAGCAGGACGCACGAGCACCCGCCAGCAGGACGCACGAGCACCCGCCAGCAGGACGCACGAGCACCCGCCAGCAGGACGCACGAGCACCCGCCAGCAGGACGCACGAGCACCCGCCAGCAGGACGCACGAGCACCCGCCAGCAGGACGCACGAGCACCCGCCAGCAGGACGCACGAGCACCCGCCAGCAGGACGCACAAGCACCCACCAGCAGGACGCACAAGCACCCACCAGCAGGACGCACAAGCACCCATCAGCAGGACGCACAAGCACCCATCAGCAGGAGCTGATAGACGCTCGTAGCAGCAGGACTGTGACATAGGATTTATATTCCAGGGCTGGGCCGTGTCCTCACACTGCTGTGTTCCCAGCCCTCTGCCCTCTCTCTACCCTAAGTGATAGCAGTAGCAGGAATCTGACAGAACACTTAAGCAGTAACTGTGACGATACAACCCGATGCACACCCCTGGTATATAAATTCATATTTCACAGTCCTGCTGCTACTAACAACATACACAAAGGAGATACACACAGCAGTGTGAGGACACACCCAAGTGCACTTTGAGAAGCTGCAATCCGGTAATATAGATACAGATATTTCTCAGTCCTAATGCTTCTACTAACAACATACACAAAGGTCTGATTACACACCTCTCCAAGGGCAATACATTACTCTGGCTGCTGAGCGCACAGAGCACAGCAGTGTGAGGACAGTACAATCCAAGAATATGAATTCATATTAAACAGACTGCAATACCTAACACACCGGGTGACCTGGCTGTGTACCAGGATAGCACTGGGGGTAATTGGGCTAAGTAGGGGCTGCAGGGGGCTATTTCTGTATTTTCGGCCCCATCTCATAATCTTTCTATATAGAGAGAAGAAGAGGAAGCTGCATGTGATCACCGCTCCCACCACCGCGATAGTCATGTGACTATCATCCTGATCCCTACTGCCCGGGGTTACATGGTTATACTGCGGACACATGCACAAAGCCCTGACCTACTTATCCACTTACCTCACCCACTCCTGTACTCAGGACCCCTGCACAGGGACTACATAAGGACAGATAGGTAGGTCTTATAATCCCCATTCACGTCTAAAGCGGACTTTCAATTCCTGGAGAATGTCTCTGGAAACTAAAAGCAGTTTAGCTCCACCCAGTTGTCAGATATATGACAGAAGAGTGCAGAGAAACAACAACTATCTATATGTATCCATCTAGCGATAGATAGTCTATGCTCGGACCCCTTAGCTTAGCTGTCCCTGACAGTCCAAATCCTGGACAATTTCAAGGGTTAGCGCTGAGTTGTGAGTGCAGCTTTGGTGGTGACTGGAGTAGAAGACATAATACAGGCTATAAGAAGCAATGCAGAAGGATCTCAGCTCTGCTACAGAACACAATGGGAAACAGATCTCCTGGCACGGAGATGACTTTACACAGAGGGAGGGGCGTTACAATGTTCTGTATCGGCAGAACAACCCGACAATATGCGGATTAGGAACACAAAGCAGACGGGCCGGGGCGAGCACACAGCACACACTGCAAGCCGAGAGTCAATGTTTGCTCTAAGGGCTGGGAGCCGCATCAACAACCCCAAATCTAGAGGTCGGGAGGGAGGGGGGGTAAGAGTCAAAAATATGCAACCCCCCCTATGCCCTACCTACCACATGTATAACATGTCCAACCCCTAACTCCACAGCTGAAGGCAGATGTGTAACCAAGCTCTCTCTAGGGCTAATAGTTTGTTACAATGTATCAGTGCAGATGGAATGTATCAGTTTGGAATCCTGAGGATTGTCTAGACTGGATGCAAATGTTACAATCCCTCAGCTGTAAGACTATGAGGTATGTACAGGTAGGTACAGAAGGAGTCCGTTCACTGACAGCAAGCAGATTACGGTTATGTCAACCATTGCAGTGACTAAGGACACTGCTCCTGCAGGACACGGATATGTAAAGTGCATCCAGGAGAGGAATATACATCATCATGTAGAGATGCTTCTCCTAATACTTTATAGGTGTCAGTCTTAACTGCTGCACTTGCATTCTATTCAGGACTATAACAAACCAGAGCTCTATGAAAGGGAAAGGTCTACCTATAGATTCTTAACAAGTAAAATATATAGATCCTGGGAAAGCTGGGTGACTACCAATATCGCCAGACATTCTAGCTCAGTTCCATCAAAGTGAAGAACATGATGTGCAATACCGGACATGGCCTAAAGACAAGTGTGGCGCTGTTTTGAAAGAAGATAACCAAGCTTTAGTCATTCTGTATCACCCCTTTAAGCTGTGATATGTAAAAGGGGTGCCGATAATTCGGCTCCAGAAGTGTTAAAGAACTGTAAATCTATCAGGAACATAGGAAAGCTGGGTGAGCACAGAAAAACATGTTGGTTGTGATCCAGCTTTCCCGTGGACAGATACAACTATGATTGGACTCCATATTACTGTGAAGCCGTGTCCAGATGATTTAATACAAGATGTTGTTGGAGACAAAGAGGAAATCTTGAGTGATATAGAGACCGCTGCTACGTAACAACCTCTGGCTGCTGAATGATATAACACAAGCTCCGCCTCCAGCGCACGGGCACTGGGTCTGTGGTTAATCATTTCCTTAAAACGGATGTCTAAACTTTACTCAAAGACACAAGAGGAGCAGGAAAAGAGGCAGAAGACACAGAATAAGTCTGCATCGCCCTGGTCATGGTCCTACATCATTCAGAGGCTGATGTACGATAGGACCCCTTATCCTAAGGACCTCAACTACCCGCACCACGGGTCCTCGTACATGACAAATCTGAAATCGGTTCTGATTGATCTCATCACTAGGACGAGATGGATTCAAAGTCTTACAAAGCCGCCATTATACAAGCCATGTCAGTGGTGCCGCCTCGGGGTATAGGACTGTAACATCCCCTGATTGTATCTCAGCAGACATATAGGGGATTAGAAAACCGGTTTTGCGCCATTTTTTGCTTGTTTACCCTCAGAGTGTAGGACCAATAATAATTCACCCAAATTGTGGCCAGACCGGTGGCTGCCCTACTATAACAAACCCCTAATACTACACGGGGCTGGGACCACCACCTCCATAGTGCAGGGACTGTCCAGGGAGATTATACAGACACAGAGGGCTGGAGGCTACAGATAGCACGTATCATCATCTGCTACAATGTACTCACGCTCTGTGCTCAGGAAGGGGGGGTCTACTCTCATCAGAGGGGGCACAGGTCTGTAAACTGTGAGCTTCACTCCCCAATCTGTGTAATCAGACCTTCATGTATGTTGTTAGTAGCAGCAGAACTGTGAAACATGCAATTATGATGTTCCAGAAGTGCACTGTGGGGGTGTCCTCACACTGCTGTGCCTCTGTGCAGTCAGTATTTGGTATTGTCCCTGAAGAAATGTGTAATAATATCTATGTGCATGTTGTTAGTGGCAGCAGGACTGTGAAATATGCAATTATGTTCCAGGATTGTAACTTTTCCAAGTGCACTGTGGGGGTGTCCTCACACTGCTGTGCTCTGTGCAGTTAGTATTTGTTACTGTCCCTTAAGAAATGTGTAATGATACCTATGGGCATGTTGTTAGTGGCAGCAGGACTGCATTAAATTTGCATTTATATTCAAGGATTGTAGCTTCTCCAAGTACACGGGGGATGTGTCCTCACACTTGTGCTCAGTGCTCTCTGCAGACAGTGTAAGGTATTTTCCATTGAGAGATGTGTAATCATACTGCTGTGTGTGTTGTTAGTAACAGCAGGACTGTGAAATCTGGATTTTTATTCCAGTACTGTAATGTATGGAGAGCTTGTCCTCACACTGCTGTACACTCAGACAGTGTAAGGTATTGTCCCTGGAGATTTGTGTAATAAAATTTTTGTAAATATCTACAGGACTGTGATATATATATATATATATATATATATATATATATATATATATATATATATGGATTTATATTCCAGGATTGCACTGAACTTGTATCCTCACACTGCTGTGCTCTGTGCCCTCTACACTCTATTTAATCTATCAAAGAAGTCTAAGAAATGAGTCCTGCTCCTAGTATTATAAGTCTGTGATATACAAGATTTTATAAGATATTATAAGACCCTACACCAGTGGTGGCGAACCTTTTAGAGACCGAGTGCCCAAAATGCAAACCAGATCCACTTATTTTTTGCAAAGTGCCAACACGGCAATTCTAGCATTAAATTATTAAAATCTTCTTGCTCCGTGCTATACTACAGCTTTCAAGGGTCCTGAGGACACCAATATCGTTGACAGAAGGTGGGAAAATTCAGATTGCCATTGGAGCTTCCCTGAACATGAAAAATTGTGGGGCCAAGAGCAGGAGCTACAATGGCGCCAATGATAATGTGACCCTGTCCTCACCTTCTCTTCCTGCAGTCTCAGGTGGACCAAGATGCTTCATTTTTTGGGCTACTTTGGCCTGTAGGAGGATCCTTCAAGTCCTGTCTGGTGAATTCTGTGCTGGGGCAACAGCCTGAGTGCCCACTGAGAGGGCTTAGAGTGCCACCTCTGGCACCCGTGCCATAGGTTCGCCACCCCTGCCCTACACAAAGTGTTACAACACGCGACCCTCCGAGTTCTGTGATCATTATATAGTTACTCTGGATATGTGCTATAACCACCGTATAAAGTAAGACTTGGATTTTATAATGAGGGGGGATTGGATACTAATAATATGCTGTAATGTGTCACTCGCAACATAGTAGATTCTATTCATGTAACTATAAAACACACAGGAAATCCTGGAGATTATAATAAAGAGGGCACGGACCCCCAACCGTTATACACACCCTAGGGAAATCCGTGTGTCCCTGTCCTGTAATAACTATATAATAGACACTGGATATTGTAATACAGAGAGCTGCCCTCCTGCTAGTAAGAGCTTCATAGCAGTTCATCTACGCAGTACATACCAGATGTAATAACCGTAATGTAATAACCATAGAACCGATTAAAATAAGTGGAAATCTAATACAAACATCCAAATTACTGCCCGAAAAACCTGAGAGCAGAGCTCATTACCAGGACTCCCTGAGGCCGCGTGCACGTGCAGCTTTTGTTGATTCACGTTAACAATGTGTTAACGTGTTACGCAATGTTTACATTATGTTAAACGCCTTGTAAGCACACTGTTAACAAGTTGTACACGGAACTGGAGCGCAGTGTGTGAACGCAGGCTTAGGTTTACTCAAAAAAACACCCAATTTTATACATGAACTATAATAACTATATAATAGAAAAGTTGCGATTATTTCGGGGCTTCTACGTCACAAAACTGATAAATCTCCCCCTATCTATTCGATTATTTGAGAATGAACGTAAAATGATCCGACCACAGAAGTGGGGGTCCTATACAAAGTACAGGGGTCTTTATAGGGGGCGCACCTATAGACGTGCACTGTAATAACTATATAATAGACACAAGGGTGTGACTATAATAAGGAGAGGAAAACTAATACAAAGAACTTCGCAAAGAAGCTGAGAATGTGGCTCTGACTTTAGAACACTGAGCGTAAAAAGCAAATACCAGACTCTATGCCTGTACTGTAATAACTATATAACTAACCTGTAATGTAATAACTATATAACTAACCTGTAGTGTAATAACTATACAACTTACCTGTAATGTAATAACTATATAACTAACCTGTAATGTAATAACTATATAACTAACCTGTAGTGTAATAACTATACAACTTACCTGTAATGTAATAACTATATAACTAACCTGTAGTGTAATAACTATACAACTTACCTGTAATGTAATAACTATATAACTAACCTGTAGTGTAATAACTATACAACTTACCTGTAATGTAATAACTATATAACTAACCTGTAGTGTAATAACTATACAACTTACCTGTAATGTAATAACTATATAACTAACCTGTAGTGTAATAACTATACAACTTACCTGTAATGTAATAACTATATAACTTTGCACAGTATCATAGAAAAGGGGTACAGGGACCCCAATATAGAGCCCATCCTCTGTCTACATGACCCTAGTACAGGGAGAATCAAGGACATTTCCTTGATTTTATAAGAAATGTATCCAAAAAAGTATATGCCTAGACTGTAATAAGGTTATAATAGACATATATTATATATAGGGAGTATAAGGGACTTTTTATAGAGAGAATTCAACGCCACCCATGCACAGGGATGACAATGCACATCCCCCGGGGGATTTTATGATGTAAAGCGCCAGTCTCCACCCCTGTACTGTAATAACTATATAATAGTTATACATTATACAGAGGTAGGGGAAGTGTTATAAAGTGCAGCCCCCGATTCTGAATGATCTTTATGAACAGGGCTGAATTTAATGAGAACCTGTCACCAGGTTTACCCCACTAATCTACCAGCCCCCTTAGGTAGGGGATGGAATGTTGTTTCTAGAATTCCCTCTTGTAAGTCAAGCAAATATGACTCTTCTCACGTCATTTTCACATTAGAGGAGTCAAGTTTAGTGGTTGCAGGGGCAGTGTCATCTTGTCTTCTATAGCACCTAGAAACATGCTGCTGGTGTCATATTAAAGATAAGAATCTCATGTTGCCAATGAAGCTTACAGACAGAGATACAGGCAGCTAAAGATACATTTAGAAATGGAAGCTGCAGGTAAAGATCTATATTTTAACTACCTAAATGTCCAGTTCTGCAGCTTACAAAACTGTTAGCTGAACTGTAGGATCGGAAAGATGAGATTGTTATCTTTAATATGACACAACATGTTTCTAGGTGCTACAGAACAGATGATGGGGTCTTCTGAATTCACTCTACCCCTGCAACCACTAAAATTGACTCATCTCATGTGAATGAGGTGAGAAGAGTCATATTTGTCTGACTTCGAAGGGGAGATTGAATGGGTAAATGGATGAGATTTCACAACAAAAGAGAGAATTCTAGAAATTACATTACATCCCCTACCCGTGGGGCCTTTTAGTTTAGGAGGGTTAAATCCTTGTGACAGAGTCCCTTTAAGAAGTTGGCATCAGTCTCCCATGTCTGTAGTGTAATAACTATATAATAGTCCCAGGGTCAACATCTGCAAAAGAGTTTGTATGTTCTCTCCGTGTTTGCGTGGGTTTCCTCCGGGTCCTTCGGTTTCCTCCCACACTCCAAAACATACTGGTAAGGTGGATTAGATTGTGAGCCCCATTGCGTAATCTTTGGGCACTATATAAATAAGGGAATTATTATTGTTATTATAATCGACAATTAGTGCCAGCAATTAGAACAGAGGAGTTGTTGATGAATTCTGTATGAAAGCGGCCCTTGGCTTATTAGAGGTTAGTTCATGTATATAAAGGACTCCCTGCCTGTACTATAATAACTATATAACAGACAAGGGGAGTGGTAGGGAGCTTTACAGAGCAGAATCCTTTCTGAACGGCAGTGATCATGATGTACGGCTTTCTGAGGGTTGATCCATGACATAAACACCAGTCTGCACACCTGTACTGTAATAACTATATAATAGCTCCTGAGTCCCGGACATTATAATAGAAGGGGTGGTACGGGGTGGGCTTTAATAAAGAGCAGATCCTTTCATGATACGCCATGATGCAGGATCCCTGGCTCATTAGGGGTTAAATCACAAAGTACATACTATAGTCCCCACCTGTGCTGTAATAACTATATTACAGACACATTTTCCAGAGCTCCCCATCTATTATAGTGTTATTACGATACAAGAATGGAACCTGGCGATTACTTTATACATTAACCCTCAGAGCGACAATATAATGACCCCTGTACTCGGGTCACGGTGAAAGGGGTCAATCTTTATAAGTCTCCTTCGCCCCTCCCTCCATATCCTGAGCTCACTGTCTATTATATAGTTATTACATTAGGTCAGGGGGGAGGCAGACTCTAATAAAGAGTGTACCCCACTACACTGACTATTATGTAGTGTCCCCTCACTCTTTAAGGGATAATATACAAAGTAAATATTCATATTCATGAATGCACTGTAATAACTATATAATAGATGCTTAACTTTGCCTGTTATAATGACACTGGGTCTAAACAAAGAGAAGAACCTTTCCTGCATAACTGGATAAGAGTGATCAGGTGTTCCCTGGCTCTTGAAGAGTTAATCTATAAAGTGAAAAACATCCATCTTTATCCCGGTGCTGTAATAAGTATATAATAGACACTGAGTGGTAGATATTACATAAGAGGATGGGGGTAAGGAGACTGTAATTAGGAGCAGACTCCATCCAGTGTGACCCGAGTTCAGGGTCCATCACGTTCCCAGTCTCTTGAAGGGTTAATCCAAGAGGTAAATATCCCTCCTATTACCTGTCCTGTAATATGCATATAATATATTATAAAGGAGGGGGGGGGGTCCTAATACAGAGCAGACCCCTTCCTGCGTAACCAGATTACAGTGATCTGGTGTCACCTGGCTCTCTAAGGGTTAATGCACAAAGTAAACATCCGCCTTCATTCCAGTATTGTAATAACTATATAATAGAGAGGGAGCGCTGTGTTTTATAACATAGGAGGGGCTGGGGGGGGATGTGTAATATAAAGCTGACCCCAGTCCTAATTATATAAGTAAATGAGGTATACTACTCCCTGGCTCTCTAAGGGTTAACGCACAAAGTAAACGTCAAGTCTTTATTCCTGCACTGTAATAACTGTATATAATAGACACTGCGCTCTGCTTATTATAACATAGGAAGGGCTGTAATATAAAGTAGACCCCAGTCTCCATTATATAAGTAAATGGACCATATGCTCCCTGGCTCTCTAAGGGTTAATGCATAAAGTAAATAAGCATATAATGGACGCTGAGCTCTGCTTATTATAACATAGGAAGGTCTAGGGGGGAGTGTAATACAGAGCAGACCCCGGTATACAATATATAAGTAAATGGACATATTGCAGGACTGTGTGGCTCTCTGAGGGTTAACACACAAAGTAAACATCAGTCCTGCACTGTAATAAGCATATAATGGACACTGAGCTCTGCTTATTATAACATAGGAAGGTCTAGGGGGGCTGTAATACAGAGCAGACCCCGGTATACAATGTATAAGTAAATGAGGTAGATTGCAGGCCTGTGTCTCTCTAAGGGTTAATGCACATCCCTGCACTGTAATAAGTATATAATGGACAGTGAGCTGTGCAGGGCTATAATACAGAGCAGAGCCCTCACACTGAGCAGCACGCTGCAGCCTCCCGCCTGGTGTGTAATAAGTATATAATACATGTGTGGTGCACGGGGCCTCCCTCCTCAGGTGTAATAGGTGTGTAATGTCTCACCTGTCCCGGGGGTACGAGGTGCCCGGGCAGCGCCTCTCACCAGATGCCAATCACCGCAGCTACACGGCGCGATACTAACTCTACCAGAGGGCGGGGCCTGCCACAGGGGGAGGGGCGGCGCCCGCACGGGGCATGCCGGGAACTGTAGTCCCGGAGAACTGTGCAGCCTCTGTGACAGAAAAAAAATCTATTATTTCTAATCATGTGGTGAAAATTACAGCTGATGTCAATAAATTATTCAGAAACGTCATCAAAACATCTATATATATATATATATATATATATTTTTTTTTTAAACCTTTACATTTGTTATTTTTGGCCTACAAAAAAAAGAGATACCTGGAAGTAGTTGCACCAATCCATTGGTTTATATATGATGGCGGTGCCATTTTCATCACATTGGCCTTGTTTTTCACATCCGTGGTTCAGTGATTTTTTTCGGATACCTCACAGAGACATTGATTTCTATGGATCTTTTTGTCACTTATCCATGTAAACAATTTCTAAACCAGTCCGTTGTTTTCCGCGGATGCGGATAAAGGACCACAATAGAAGTCTAGGGGTCCACAAATATATTCACTTATGAACCAGGTGTGTTTTTAAAAAGTTTTTTTACTTTTATTTGCGGATGCGGAGATAAAACACAATGGATGAACAATATACACGTCAATGTGAAACCACCCTAAGGGTGAAGACACACATGGCGTTTTTGGGCCGTTTTTGGGCCGTTTTTACTAAGTGCGTTTTCAGATCGTAAAAAACGCATGCGTTAAAAAACGCATCCGTTTTTTAAAAACGCATGCGTTTTTGAAAACGCATGCGTTTTTGTCCGTTTTTCATTGCGCAATTTCGGGAAAACGGACAAAAACGCATGCGTTTTTAAAAAACGGATGCGTTTTTTAACGCATGCGTTTTTAACGATCTGAAAACGCACTTAGTAAAAACGGCCCAAAAACGGCCCAAAAACGGCCCAAAAACGCCATGTGTGTCTTCACCCTAGATGATGCCACCCACACATGGCGTTTTGAACCCGTTTTTAATTAGTCCATTAAAAAACGCATCCGTTTTTGACCAGTTTTATATAAGATAATTGGTCAAACCTGTCAGAAACGGATGCGGTTTTTAACGGACTGCTTAAAAACGGGTTCAAAGTGCCATGTGTGGCATCACCCTTATGGCTCATCGTCACAGTTGCAATGAGTGCTATTATTGGGTTGCATGATTTGCGACCAGATCACGGCCCCCATAGATTTCTATGGGTCCAGGTCACAGCGCACCATAACCATGCCGGGCAGCAACTTGTTCTATACTTTGCCAAATATGTGGCTCCTATAGGCCGCATTCACACGTACCGCTAGGCGTCCGTCATAACGCGACGCTAGCGCACAGGGGGAGGTCCTCGGCCCAAACGCATGCGATTGTTAAGCCGATTCCATGCGTTTCATAGGAAACGCATGTGCGTTCGGACCGAGGACCTCCCCCTGTGAGCTAGCGGCGCGTTATGAACGGACGCCTAGCGGTACGTGTGACCGCGGCCATAGAGTGAGGAGGGGTGAAGAACGCTCAGCTTCCCCCGCCCAGCTCTGTGCTCGCCCAGGATCTGGTCCCAATGAGCACACGGCGTAGGAATGCACTGATAATCTGAATTTTGTGTCTTATTTGGTGGGTTCCTGATGCTCCATTCAATAATAAGTCTACCAGCACCAAACGAGAGCAATATCGCCAAGAAAAAAAACGCATGCTAACATCCGTTTTTCATAACCGATTTTCTTCCGTCTGGCATACGCTTTTCACAGACCCTCATGAACCATAGCCTGAGTAGAGATGAGCAGACCTGTAGTTTTAGATCGGGTTTACCCAATCTTGGCCACGATTAGTAGCAAAGGCGGCAGCGGACCCTCTGTTCAAAAAACGTACAGCAGGCATCCGATTTCACTGTCGAGTGCATCTGCCTTTAGGGAGGGTCGGAAATTGCAAAGCATAGTTCTAGACCCACCGCTCCATCTATTGGTGACAAGGAGACCCCTTATTCTCATGATCGTGGGGGTCCCAGCAGTAGGACTCTCACCAATCAGATTGTTATCCTCTATTGGGTGACTAGAGTGATAACAATCAAACTTGGAACAACCCCTTAAATTGCTATTGATTATCCACACAATAGAGGATGACTGATTGGAGAATGGGGGTAACCAGCGCCCCTAATAAATAGGGCTGTCGGTTGAGCACATATCCTGCAGTTCATTGCGCCGTCCACCAGAGCGTTGGGAATTGCCCATCACAAAGCCGGGCTGTAATAGACGCTCCCGTTTATCTACTTTGAGATATCCCAGCGCAGAATTCTTGCATTTAATCTAACGAGACCCCACTCATCAGACAATGTGCCCCCTGTCCTGTGCTTGGCTCATTACAATCAAACGTAGGTCAGCCCCTTTAAGGGGGGTTAATAAGGTTACACAGGTTTTTTTTTTTTATCTTTGAAATTTTCATATGGAGAACGTCCCCATAACAGTGGGATCAGATGGTTCCTCGGAATGTTTTATTTCTCCAATAATCAGGGGTGCAGGATCAGACTACAGATTGCTTGTTTGTTGTCTGTAACCATGGATACTAATAATTCTGTAGTGTAGATGTATACAATAAGCACAGCCCCCACCTATTTTACATTGTTGTTGTTCAGCAATTGACAAAGGAATACAAAAATGTATGTCGTCATTATGGTGATTCCCATTTCCTCACACTACTGTGGGCCCCCAGGAAAGTGCCACATCCCGACACAGGGTCCGAGGTCTGTATTCAGGGTCTCTGGGATATAATAATTTGTTAGGGGGACCAGGGGTCTGTATTAATTTAAGCAATTCGGTCTGAGGTTTGTAGTCATTTAGGGCATCCACCGTGTTGTATACAGAACATCATCCATCAATGAAGCTGGTTAAGAGCTTATTTTTTGCAAGAGCAGTTGTATTTTCAAAGGGTACCAGTTTGGGGGGGGGGTACGTAAACTTTATTAACCCTTTCTGTAGGAGCAGGGGGGAAATTCTGTTCTGTTTTATGCGTTTAACAATTCGAAATGAGCATAACTGATCAAAAGTATGTGCCCCCTGGTTTTGTTATTATACAGAGTGTAGCATTGCTGGGAGGAATCAGGCATCTGTGATTGGCCAACAAGATCCAGAGAACCCCAAATTTTCCCACACCATCCCTCACAGCAGCTCCTTTAATGTCGGACTGAAGCACAGAGTTTCTTTGTAAATTCAAACACTAGAAAATAAGATTGTGAAATATTATGTCATGCCACCCTCTAGTGGTGACAATGGCTCATTACAACAGATTTCTCCTGAGCGTGAAAAAAAACAAAACACGAAAATTTACCAAAATTAAAAACTTATAAAGAAACATACAACATAAGTAATGGATAGGCACAAAATTTATTAAGAAAATAAGTTAGGCACTGTTTCTTAGCAATACATGGCATATAACGTGCCTGTAAAAAGTATTAGCATCCCCCGATATTTTGGTTTTACAAGGTGGATTTCATGGAGTAATGGCCGAAGGAAGAAACTGGTGGAGACAACTTGGAGGAGACGCTTCCGGGCTGTGCACGTGGTGGCAGTGGTGGTTACACAACAGAAGCCAAAAAAAATACTATAAAAAATATTTATAAATATTTAAATCAAATAAAAAAAAAAAAAAAATGGTGATATTTCTTAAATTAATTTCTATTAAGGGAATGTGAACTTGGATTATTTTTTAACATTTTAAAATAAAAAACAAAAAAGTTACAAAAATTATTGTCAAACAGAAGAAGAAAAAAAAAATACGAACCCCCGATGGCGGCCGCGTCACTCCTCTACAGAAAACCCAGTGAAGAAACAAAAGAATTGAGGAGTCCTCCTGCCCCTCTGTGTGGCCCCCCCAAGGTCTCTGTGTACAGGAGGACTGGTCACATGACTGCTGCAGCCAATCAGGGGGGGGGGGGGGGTTGTTGAATACTTTTTAGAGGTACTAATCCACCAAAACAGTCCAATATCCAGTAATAGTCGCCTTCCGTTACATTGTTGTAGTCATGGCAACACACGCGACTCCCAGATACACACGTATGACCCCTGCCCACTAATGCAGACTCCGTGTTATGCTTATTCCACACCCGGGGTAATACTGGATGATGGGAGTCGGCACTTTGCCTGCGCTCCAGTGTGACACAGTTGACGCCATGATGTCTCCGTGTTGGCAGTACCAATGTGAGGTGGTTTATTCTATATACCTCCGCATACAGGGGGCGCTATTGCACACAGCTGCACGTGTATTGGGAATATATAGATGTGTATATAAGGAGTCTGATGTCCACTGCATAGAATGTCGGAATCCTGGGATTATTTTTGTCAGGAATTCCGTGGAATGTTCTTTTTTTTGTCTCTTCCTCTGGTGCAGATTCTTCTCATTGCTTCTTGGGAGCTTCCACCATAATCACCGGCCACATCCCGAAGAGGAACTACATGGAAGGAAGAGCGGGATCAATAGAGGAATAATCATGCACATCCCTGTTCTCTCTAAGCTACATGTGATACATGAGCGTTCTACCTGATCATAGGGAGAACTGTGCAGTCATACAGAGAGCTGCACAGTTCTCTCTAGCACCTCCCTGTAGTCATCTTTATGTTTAGTACAGGGAGGGAACAGGATAAAAAGCAGAATAACCAGGCATATCTGTGTACTTATAGATCATTTAAGCCTTCTCTTTCTTTACTATCATGGATTCTGCACTTTCCCTTTTTTGGCAGAATTACTCCCCTCCCATTAGTGACCAGATCAGGTACTTACCTTCACCTTGGGCCGGTATTTAAGGTAAAGAGTCCGTGTGTATAAGCTGCAAGAGACAAAATCTAGTTAGAAGAGGGGATCAACATCCTACACCCAGATTATTAGATATCCTCAGAACCGGACCACCTGAACATTTACAGGTGACTGCTGCCTGACCCGATAGTAAGTCCCGTTCTACAAAGCTCAGTATCCAGTGTCAGCGGGGTATGACTGCCTAGACCCTAGCTATCACAAGTATCTCTCCAGGGACAATATAAAACACAGGCTGCAGAGAGCACAGAGCACAGCAGTGAGAGGACACGCCTTCAATGCACTTGGAGAAGTTACAATCCGGGAAAATAAATCCATATATCACAGTCCTGCTGCTACTAACATACACGAAGGTCTGATTACACATTGCAGCCAGTATTATGTGTTTATCCCGAGAGCAGAGAGCACAGAGCACAGCAGTGTGAGGACATAACACTGGCTGTGCTCTGTATGGTCACAGCTGCTGACGGGTTCCATTAAGTTTCTGCCAATTCTTCCAAGGCAGGAAGATGAAGACTCTACTCACCTAAACAAGATGTGCAGGTAGGAGCCCAGTCCTGTCAGTATGTGCCACCAGGCGTGGAACTGCGTCACCGCCCCGAGGACAGGAGGCATCTTCTGTCTGACATCCCTGTACAATGACAGAAACAACACGCGTGAGAGAAACAGTCACTATGACATGTGGGCGACCACCAGATAGGTAGGTACATATAGTTCCCTCACAGTCACTCTCTGTATATGATGTAGGCACAGATGGTGCTCCCTCCCAGTCTGTCTGTCTATAAATAGACTGGGAGGGAGTACTATCTGTACCTATATCATCTAGAGGGAGAGAGACTGAGGGAGTACTATCTGCACCTTTATCATATACAGAGAGAGAGACTGGGAGGGAGTACTATCTGTACCTATATCATCTAGAGGGAGAGAGACTGAGGGAGTACTATCTGTACCTTTATCATATACAGAGAGAGAGAGACTGGGAGGGAGTACTATCTGAACCTATATCATCTAGAGGGAGAGAGACTGAGGGAGCACTATCTGTACCTTTATCATATACAGAGAGAGAGACTGGGAGGGAGTACTATCTGAACCTATATCCTATTTAGAGAGAGAGCGAGAGACTGGGAGGGAGCACTATCTGTTACTACATCATATATGGAGAGAGAGAGACGGAGGGAGCACTATCTGTTACTACATCATATATGGAGAGAGAGAGACTGGGAGGGAGTACTATCTGTACCTATATCCTCTCTCTCTCCATATATGATGTAGTAACAGATGGAGAGAGACTGGGAGGGAGCACTATCTGTTACTACATCATATATGGAGAGAGAGAGGATATAGGTACAGATAGTACTCCCTCCCAGTCTCTCTCTCTCCATATATGATGTAGTAACAGATAGTGCTCCCTCCCAGTCTCTCGCTCTCTCTCTAAATAGGATATAGGTTCAGATAGTACTCCCTCCCAGTCTCTCTCTCTGTATATGATAAAGGTACAGATAGTGCTCCCTCAGTCTCTCTCCCTCTAGATGATAAAGGTACAGATAGTACTCCCTCCCAGTCTCTCTCTCAATACATGTTGTAGTAACAGATAGTACTCCCTCCCTATCTCTCTCTCTCCATATATGATGAAATAACAGATAGTACTCCCTCACAGTCTCTCTCCCTCTAGATGATATAGGTACAGATAGTATTCCCTCGCAGTCTCTCTCCATACATGATGTAGTAACAGATAGTACTCCCTCACAGTCTCTCTCCCTCTAGATGATATAGGTACAGATAGTACTCCCTCCCAGTCTCTCTCCATACATGATGTAGTAACAGATAGTACTCCCTCACAGTCTCTCTCCCTCTAGATGATATAGGTACAGATAGTACTCCCTCGCAGTCTCTCTCCATACATGATGTAGTAACAGATAGTACTCCCTCACAGTCTCTCTCCATACATGATGTAGTAACAGATAGTACTCCCTCACAGTCTCTCTCCCTCTAGATGATATATGTACAGATAGTACTCCCTCCCTATCTCTCTCTCTCCATATATGATGCAGTAACAGATAGTACTCCCTCACAGTCTCTCCCCCTCTAGATGATGTAGGTACAAATAATACTCTCTCCCAGTCCATATTTCTGAATTTGATGTAGGTACAGATAGAACTGCTTCCCAATCTCTCTGTAAGAACAGATATTACTCCCTCCTAGCCTCTTGGTCTCTATCAGGGCTAAAAAGCACATCCAATTTCATTGTTTAAATGCTCTAAGCACAGATAGTGTTGCTTTCCTGTATTTTTATGTAAATGGTCTAGGTGCATATAATATTGCTTCAATTCAGGTTTCTGGAATAATGTATGTATAGACAGCTCCGTCTTCCTACTGCCTTTCTGTCTTCAAATATTTACTGTCCCTATCTAGTCGTAAAGCCGACTGTAGGCACAGACAGAACTGTCTCCCTGTCTCTCTCTGTTAATCAAAGCAAATATGGTGCAATTTCCCCATCTCCTAAATTATACAAGGAGGGAATGTTACTTACACCCTCCACCCATTCCTTACCTCCAGGTATCACAGAAAATGTTGTCCACATTCCACAGCAAAAATCCAACTAAAAACACCCCCAGAGAGGTGTAAGCCAGACCCCTCAGCCAGGGGTACACCCTGCAAGACAACGGGGGGCAATCAGAAGCAAAGAAACACATTCAGTATAATGACCCTTGCCCCTTACCCCTGACATATAGAGGACTGTCCACCAGGGGGCAAGGTTTGCTGTGATAAAGATGTCACAAGGAAATGACATAGGATTTTACCAGTCATGTCACAGACATCAAGGAGAGGGACGTCATGGTGTGTAAATAGCAACTGTGTCACATCCAGACCATCACAAAATACTGAAGTAGTAAAACACTAATTGGAAAGTTAACGGCTGCTCCCTCCCACTAACAGCGCCACACCGGACCATGGTGGAGCTGGTATTGCATTGCAGCTCTGATAGACAGAGATAAATGGAGCAGAGTTGTAATACCACACATGGCCATGGAGAGGAGCTGTTTTTGGAAGAAAGCAGCCACGGTTTTAAAAACCTGCACAACCCCTTTAAGTCCCTACTTAAAGAGCTTGTCCATTAGTCAGGTAACTTGATACTAAGGGAATGGAGAAATAAGAAGAGGCACCAAAGTGCAATCGGAGCACGGTGCATAGAAAACAATGGGGAAGGGCAGAGAGGAACAGAGGGAGAATGATGGGGGGGGGGGGATACGTGTATAGAGACAATGGGGGTCATTTACTAAGGGCCCGATTCGCGGTTTCCCGACGTGTTACCCGAATATTTCCGATTTGCGCCGATTTTGCCTGTATTGCCCCGGGATTTTGACGCACGCGATCGGATTGTGGCGCATCGGCGCCGGCATGCACGTGACGGAAATCGGGGGGCGTGGCCGAGCGAAAACCCGACGGATTCGGAAAAACCATTGCATTTAAAACAATAAAAGTGTCGCTTGGGACGCGCTTACCTTCACTAGGAATAGGCCGGTGAACTCCAGTGCGTTCAGATGCTTTTCAGCGCAGCAGCACCACCTGGTAGACGTCGGAGGAACTACCTTGATGAATCCCGGCCGGACCAGAATCCAGCGCAGAGAACGCGCCGCTGGATCGCGAACGGACCGGGTAAGTAAATCTGCCCCGATGTGGCAATAGATGGAGGGGTCCATAGAGAGATAAGTGGTTTGTATTGGAGCTGGTGCATAGGGAGGTCAGATGAAACACAGAAACTTGAGGCATAAAGTCAAGCGGGGGAACCTATAGAGAATAATCTAATCTTTTGGCGGAATAAATAAATAAATTAAATTTTAGTCAAATTTGTCTCAATGCCCATGCAAAATAAACAATTTTCATATACAATGTAATTAAAAACCGGATATAAGCTTTTGAGCCTTGTCTATATTGACTGGAAGGATCTCTATGATACACCAGGGACAGTCTCCTGTCAGCACTCACACTGCTCCTGAGATGCCTGTACATATAATTAGCATAAAATAGAATTTTTATAATGCGCCTCAAACTGGATTTGAACTCAGGAGCCTTGGTATCAAAGGCAGAAACAAAGTGCGGGGAACCATAGGTAATGAGAGCCATTATTACAGATACAAAATACTGTTACATGGAGATGTATCTGTATAGAGACTTAGGGAGGTATGTGGATACAACTACAGGTATATACAAGGTATATGGATACAACTACAGGTATATATAAGGTATGTAGATACAACTGCAGGTATATATAAGGTATATGGATACAACTACAGGTATATATAATGTATGTAGATACAACTGCAGGTATATATAAGGTATGTAGATACAACTACAGGTATATACAAGGTATATGGATACAACTACAGGTATATATAAGGTATGTAGATACAACTACAGGTATATACAAGGTATATGGATACAACTGCAGGTATATATAAGGTATGTAGATACAACTACAGGTATATACAAGGTATATGGATACAACTACAGGTATATATAAGGTATGTAGATACAACTACAGGTATATACAAGGTATATGGATACAACTACAGGTATATACAAGGTATATGGATACAACTACAGGTATATATAAGGTATGTGGATACAACTACAGGTATATATAAGGTATGTGGATACAACTACAGGTATATATAAGGTATGTAGATACAACTACAGGTATATATAAGGTATATGGATACAACTACAGGTATATACAAGGTATATGGATACAACTACAGGTATATACAAGGTATATGGATACAACTACAGGTATATATAAGGTATGTGGATACAACTACAGGTATATATAAGGTATGTGGATACAACTACAGGTATATATAAGGTATGTAGATACAACTACAGGTATATATAAGGTATATGGATACAACTACAGGTATATATAAGGTATGTAGATACAACTACAGGTATATATAAGGTATGTGGATACAACTACAGGTATATATAAGGTATGTGGATACAACTACAGGTATATATAAGGTATGTAGATACAACTACAGGTATATATAATGTATGTAGATACAACTACAGGTATATACAAGGTATGTAGATACAACTACAGGTATATATAATGTATGTAGATACAACTACAGGTATATATAAGGTATGTGGATACAACTACAGGTATATATAAGGTATGTAGATACAACTACAGGTATATATAATGTATGTAGATACAACTACAGGTATATATAATGTATGTAGATACAACTACAGGTATATATAATGTATGTAGATACAACTACAGGTATATATAATGTATGTAGATACACCTCCATGTACCAGTTTTTATCTGTACAGTGACATATATAGATATATAGACGCGAGTGGATAGTCTTGATCCTGACACTGATAACAGCTCGGCTTGGGGCTCCCCGCACATCGCCGCTGCCTCTGATACCAAGGGTCAATGTTAAAATCTGACACGTTGAAAACTGCTGGTAATATAATTGGCATGTGAGCGGCAGTGTGAGCGCTCACAGGAGACAGTCCCCGGTGTCTGAAGCAAGGATTGGTGGAGAGAAGGAACAGGAGGAGAAACTATTTTTAATTACAGTTTCCCAATTTACTGAACAAGAATCCCTCTATTAGGTTCAGCCAGACCCAAGATTCCTAGTGAACGGAGAGGCAGATCCGGTTCAGAACAGGATCCCGGTGTCAGATGTCGGTGCACAGAGCGGTCATGCTGGGGAGAAGCTGTCATGGTGGTCAGGGCTGGATGGAGAGGATAGGGATGTGATGTGCTCCTTACCATGTTACTATATACACAGATCGGAGAACCAGGAAGGTCACCAGCAGCCCGTACATCACCTTGAGGGGGAGGAGACAAAAAATAATGACGTAACTAAGTGTTGGGAAGGGGGTCGTTGTAGCTGCAGTTAGTTGTCTTACTGCTAAGGAGAAATTAGACCTTAGGATAAGATCGCCCAGGGTCCTACAACCAGCGCCGTTCACTAGTCTGAAGAGGCCGCAGCCTCCTTACAGTCAGACAAGCACAGCACCATACATAGTATAGTGGCTGCACTTGGTACTGCAGATCAGCCCTAGTTACTTACAGAGGACCTGTCACCTAAATTTTCGGCACTAGGAGATGTTAATAAAGTAAGCAGCTCCTAGTGCTTGATCAAACGCCACAGTGTTAGAGTGATAGCGTTACCGGAAACACTGCGGCGGGGTACAATGTAATTATCTCGCAAAGCTGTCCGACGTATTCATGAGGGGGCGGTCCGAGGCGCTGCCTCTACCAGGGACCGCCCCGCTCGCTCCATAGGCCGGCAGTGACTGACGCGCGCTAGGCGGCAGTCACCGCCCCTAGCCACGCCCCAACCCCGCCCCCTCATGAATACGTCGGACAGCTTTGCGAGATAATTACATTGTACCCCGCCGCAGTGTTTCCGGTAACGCTATCACTCTAACACTGTGGCGTTTGATCAAGCACTAGGAGCTGCTTACTTTAGTAACATCTCCTAGTGCCGATAAATTGGGAATGAGCAGTAAATTGAGCAGGTCGGTGCAGCCGGATAAACCCCACAATCGCCTTAAGCTGAATTCTAGGATAACCCTTTACTTGGGTTGTCTGACATCAATAAAAAGGTTATTGGTCCCAGCGCTGGAGGAGCAGGCGCCGGCACCGGAGTGGGTGGGTGTGCCAGGCCGATAGAAATGGTCTGGACGGAGAGGCCGTGCCCCTGTAATAAAACAAGAGCATTGCAGCGACAGCCCCCCAGTAATGTTCTGATTAATGTCGGACAAGCCCTTTCATTATCCAGTCCTAAGGTCCTGCTGCAGTGTAATCGGCCAAACCAAGAGTATCTAATAATGTGAGCTGATACAAAACCAATTTACTGGAAACCCGATTATTTTTCAGCATTGTAGAACAGAAGAACGATCCGAGACTCCATCTTCTCTGCCCTGTCTGAGATCCCAGCCCATGAGCCAATCAGGGATCCAGTCCCGGTCTCAGACTTCCCCATGCTTTACACTGCAGCTCCGCTCCATCAGGGACGGCTATGGTCAGTGATAATCTGCTAGAGTCTGAGACGCTCTAGAATCCAGTCCCCATGCTTTACACTGCAGCTCTGCTTATCCATCCACATGTTATCCTGTATATTATCAGTGTAACTTTACCTGATGAAACACCGGCTCCTTCCACATCAAGTAAACCTGAAAGAGAGAAGAAAAAACAGATGTCACCCCAGCTCACACAGCGACACGTAGCGGTCACTCATCTATACAATGAGAAAAATATAAAAATATTTTACAAATTTCTTATGATTTTAGAAAAAAAAAAAAACACCACTAGGGGGAGCAGTCTAAACACATGACATGACCTATAGATGACAGGAGGCTCCTGGGCACACGATTCCTCAGCCCCGGGACTTCTCATTATTTGTAGGTTCCATGACTTATCCTACAACCAACTCAGATGTTGTCTTGTCCTTTTCTCCAATTTCAGCCAAAGCTGCACTCACAATCTCCATCTCTCACTCATCTCTCTGCTCTTTATTGATAGTATGGGGATGCAGAGGAGGGGACACTGCTACGCCCACCACGGGGGCCCCAGAGGAAGGGGGGGACACTGCTACGCCCACCACGGGGGCCCCAGAGGGGGGGGGGACACTGCTACGCCCACCACGGGGGCCCCAGAGGGGGGGGGGGGGGGGGGGGGACACTGCTACGCCCACCACGGGGGCCCCAGAGGGGGGGGGGGGGGGGGGGACACTGCTACGCCCACCACGGGGGCCCCAGAGGAAGGGGGGGACACTGCTACGCCCACCACGGGGGCCCCAGAGGGGGGGGGACACTGCTACGCCCACCACGGGGGCCCCAGAGGGGGGGGGGGGGACACTGCTACGCCCACCACGGGGGCCCCAGAGGGGGGGGGGGGGGGACACTGCTACGCCCACCACGGGGGCCCCAGAGGAAGGGGGGACACTGCTACGCCCACCACGGGGGCCCCAGAGGAAGGGGGGGACACTGCTATCCCCACCACGGGGGCCCCAAAGGGGGGGGGGTGGTGGACACTGCTATCCCCACCACGGGGGCCCCAGAGGGGGGGGGGGGACACTGCTATCCCCACCACAGGGGCCCCAGAGGGGGGGGGGGGGCACTGCTATCCCCACCACGGGGGCCCCAGAGGGGGGGGGCACTGCTACCCCCACCACGGGGGCCCCAGAGGGGGGGGGGCACTGCTACCCCCACACCACGGGGGCCCCAGAGGAAGGGGGGGCACTGCTACCCCCACACCACGGGGGCCCCAGAGGAAGGGGGGGGCACTGCTACCCCCACACCACGGGGGCCCCAGAGGAAGGGGGGGCACTGCTACCCCCACACCACGGGGGCCCCAGAGGAAGGGGGGGCACTGCTACCCCCACACCACGGGGGCCCCAGAGGGGGGGCACTGCTACCCCCACACCACGGGGGCCCCAGAGGGGGGGCACTGCTACCCCCACACCACGGGGGCCCCAGAGGGGGGGCACTGCTACCCCCACACCACGGGGGCCCCAGAGGGGGGGCACTGCTACCCCCACACCACGGGGGCCCCAGAGGGGGGGCACTGCTACCCCCACACCACGGGGGCCCCAGAGGGGGGGCACTGCTGCCCCCACACCACGGGGGCCCCAGAGGGGGGGCACTGCTGCCCCCACACCACGGGGGCCCCAGAGGGGGGTGGGAGACAGCTACCCCCACCCCGGGACACTGCTACACCCCTCCCCCCTGGGGGCCTAGAGAGGACACTGCTAGGGGAAGCTGCTACCACAGACATTACTAACATCTTGGGCCACATATGGAGAGATAAGTACAGAACCACAAAGGAGGCTGAGAAGAGAAAATAAACATTTATGGGGGCACAGGAGAGGCTTTAGGTCTGTGCAGAGCAGATGCCCTGGCAAAAAGCAAGGAGGATCCCCGAAACTTACTGTAGTAACTATGACACTGAAAAGTATTAACAAGACGAGCAGCAAATAATTATAGGAGTTCTTGTTCTTAAAACATTCGAATCTGGAAAGAGAAAGAAACAGAAGGTCACAGAGAGCGAGGTACAGACTGACCCCAGGGATGCACACTGCCCCCCATGGAGGAAAGGAGAAGTGCACGTGATAACAGGTCACAGACGCTCAGCACACAGGACCCTGGAGGGGTTTGTAAACCGGGCCCTGAAGAAGAGCAATTACAAATTCTACCACTAGATGGCAGCAGAGTCCTATATATCTGCTATATACTGTCTGGGTGTATATATTGCTAGAGACAAGTGAATACACAACCAAAATATCAAGAAAAGTTTTTAGTTGCATCCGAATCTGGGAAAGCTGGGTGACAGCCACCATGGCCTGCACTACATGTCGCCCAGCTTTCCCATCCTCAATATACAGAGAGAAGACGTCTTATTGTACATAAATTTAACCACTTAGGAGTTTGGGAATTGGGAACGACTCCTTTGGTAGCAGTTATGGTGGATGTGTTACTGCCCCCTGTAGTACATGATGTGTAATGCAGGGCACTTACAGGCAGTAGACGAACACGCTGCAGCTGTAGATCATAGGCAGCTCATCCAGTAGCTGCAGAAAAAAGAACAAGGATAGAAGGGGTTAATGTTGGCATAAAAAAACAAATACATTAACTCATTTTACACTGCATGCATGCATATTGTTAACCCATAACACACCAAGGTCAATATAATTCACCCACTAGACACTTTGTATATCGGCTTCAGAATATCAGAGCAGTCACATCCTGTATAATAACCCGGTATAAGAAGTAATTGGTCGCCTTCCACAATGTGTGACCAAGAAATTCCAAGCATGAAGCAGGTCACAAGGATCAGAGCCCGAACCTCCAGACCCTCCCAGACATCTCTGACAAGACTAATACTGATCCCTGCCAAAGGATGTGATCAGATCACTGGAGGAGACACAGGTACAGACACGACACCACCAGGACTGTGTGCACTACTCATATCACACCAGCAGAAATGGCATGTGACTACTATAATACTGCCCCCTATGTACAAGAATATAACTACTATAATACTGCCCCCTATGTACAAGAATATAACTACTATAATACTGCCCCCTATGTACAGGAATATAACTACTATAATACTGCCCCCTATGTACAGGAATATAACTACTATAATACTGCCCCCTATGTACAAGAATCTAACTACTATAATACTGCCCCCTATGTACAAGAATATAACTACTATAATACTGCCCCCTATGTACAGGAATATAACTACTATAATACTGCCCCCTATGTACAAGAATATAACTACTATAATACTACCCCCTATGTACAAGAATATAACTACTATAATACTGCCCCCTATGTACAAGAATATAACTACTATAATACTGCCCCCTATGTACAGGAATATAACTACTATAATACTGCCCCCTATGTACAAGAATATAACTACTATAATACTGCCCCCTATGTACAAGAATATAACTACTATAATACTGTCCCCTATGTACAAGAATATAACTACTATAATACTGCCCCCCTATGTACAAGAATATAACTGCTATAATACTGCCCCCTATGTACAAGAATATAACTACTATAATACTGCCCCCTATGTACAAGAATATAACTACTATAATACTGCCCCCTATGTACAAGAATATAACTACTATAATACTGCCCCCTATGTACAAGAATATAACTACTATAATACTGCCCCCTATGTACAGGAATATAACTACTATAATACTGCCCCCTATGTACAAGAATATAACTACTATAATACTACCCCCTATGTACAAGAATATAACTACTATAATACTGCCCCCTATGTACAAGAATATAACTACTATAATACTGCCCCCTATGTACAGGAATATAACTACTATAATACTGCCCCCTATGTACAGGAATATAACTACTATAATACTGTCCCCTATGTACAAGAATATAACTACTATAATACTGCCCCCTATGTACAAGAATATAAATACTATAATACTGCCCCCTATGTACAGGAATATAACTACTATAATACTGCCCCTATGTACAAGAATATAACTACTATAATACTGCCCGCTATGTACAAGAATATATCTACTATAATACTGCCCCTATGTGCAAGAATATAACTACTATAATACTGCCCCCTATGTACAAGAATATAAATACTATAATACTGCCCCCTATGTACAGGAATATAACTACTATAATACTGCCCCTATGTACAAGAATATAACTACTATAATACTGCCCGCTATGTACAAGAATATAACTACTATAATACTGCCCCCTATGTACAAGAATATAACTACTATAATACTTCCCCCTATGTACAAGAATATAACTACTATAATACTGCCCCCTATGTACAAGAATATAACTACTATAATACTGCCCCCTATGTACAAGAATATAACTACTAAAATACTGCCCCCTATGTACAGGAATATAACTACTATAATACTGCCCCCTATGTACAGGAATATAACTACTATAATACTGCCCCTATGTACAAGAATATATCTACTATAATACTGCTCCCTATGTACAAGAATATAACTACTATAATACTGCCCCCTATGTACAGGAATATAACTACTATACACCAGTGATAAGATGATACGTGATTGGTCGGTTATTACCTGCATTTCATACTGTAGGGTCATGTGGAAGCACCAGGATCCCATCCCTACAGCTGTAGAACAGAAGAGCAGAGAGACAATGACACAATGTACAGTACAGGCGTCTAGGGATGGGCTGCACATATCTGCTCCATATGGACACAATGCTGGGGGTTGTAGTGCTACTACTCACCTGCTATCCCCAGGTAGGCTACCAGGTACCTGGTCTCCAGTCCGTCTTTTACAGTCTGAATCGCTCCATAGATGGGAGGTAGAATCATGATCAGGTTGCTGACTGTGTTCCCTATGGAGAGGAGATGAGATACACGAGTTAGATACAGTGTCAGCTGCAGAACACATCAGTTCACAAACAGTTTCATTGTTGGCCACTAGATGTCACCATTACAGGCTGTCAGAAGAACGCTCTCACTTTACAGCCTGTTGCGAAGCTGAAAAACTATGATACACCTGGTAAAATATAATCTTCACATTGTACCCACTGAACTGACAACATGTCATGTTATTCAAGAACCTAGGAAAGATGGGTGACCACTATTAGTTGCAATATGACTATTTATGGTCATCACCCAGCTTTCCCTGCCTCCTGGGGAAGCAAATATGAAAAACATTACAAAAGTGAAAAGGAGGCTGAATGAATGGCATAACGAAGATGCAGTGGCGGCCATATTGGCTGTCACACAGCTTTCCCAGCCACCTGAAAAGTTAAGGAATCCAGTCAGGATACAGTAATGATATTTTCAAATCATCCTGAACAGCAGACACATCCATATTTATAACAGACTGTGGAAAGCTGGGACGCAGATCACATCTGTCATCACCCAGCTTTCCCGGAAACTCTCTGGATGATACATTTGCCTGTGGGTTTGATATGTAAATCTTCCAGCGCTGGTTCCGGGGCACCGGGCAGCCGGGACATATTTCCATATCTGCCACCGGCCACATTTGCCTCTGGCACGGACTGCAGGGTATTGTGTCTGCACAATCCCACAATGCATCTGTGGAGCGCAGCTCTGGAGGAGATGCCCTGTACTGAGATAAGGCGATGTCTGTGTAATCTCATAGTAAGAAGGGGAAGGGAGGGGGGGAATAGTTCTGCTTTTACTCAGTTGCGTTATGTGCAAAGCAGAGCAGAAAGAAGGTGACATGGAGAACTAAAGAGCACAGAGCACAGCAGTGTCAGGACGCACCCCTAGTGCACTAGGAGAAACTGCAATTCTGGAATAAAAATCCATATATCACAGTCCTGCTGCTACTAGTAACATACACAAAGGTCTGATTAGACATCTCTCCAGGGACAATACATAACACTGGCTGCACAGAGCACAGCAGTGTGAGGACATGCACGCAGTGCACTTGGAGAGGTTACAATCCTGTAATATAAATCCATATTTCACAGTCCTGCTGCTACTAATAACATACACAAAGGTCTGATTACACATCTCTCCAGGGACAATACCCAACACTAAATGCAGAGCGCACAGCAGTGTGAGGACAACCCCCAGTGCACTTGGAGCAGTTACAATCCTGTAATATAAATCCATAAATCACAGTCCTGCAGCTACTAGTAACATACACAAAGGTCAGATTACACATCTCTCCATGGGCAACCCCTAACACGGTCTGCACAGAGCACAGCAGTGTGAGGACACGCCCCCATTCCTGCAATATCAATTCATATTTCAGTCCTGCTGCTACTAACAACATAAACAAAGGAATGATTATACATCTCTCCAGGGACAATAACTAACAATGCCTGCAAAGAGCACAGAGCACAGAGCACAGCAGTGTGAGGACACACCACCCAATCCTGCAATATAAATCTTTATTTCACAGTGCTGCTTCAACTAACACAAAACAAAGGTCTGATTACACATTAGTCCAGGGACAATACCTAACAATAGCAAGCAGAGCACACAGAGCACAGCAGTGTGAGGACACACCGCCCAATCCTGGAATATAAATCCATATTTCACAGTCCGGCTGCTACTAACAACATACACAAAGGTCTGATTACACATCGCTCCAAGGACAATATCTAACAGTGGTTGCTGTCTGCAAGGTCAAACCATGCAGTTTAGGTGTCGGCCACTAGATGTCAGCATGACATACCGTTACAGAAAGACCTCTCTCCCTTTACAGTCTGCTGCAAAACTGACCCAACACTTAATTACTGATAATATAAAGGTCTGGGTTTCCATTGCTGGACTTCACACGGGTCAGTATTGCAGTGGTTTATCAGCCTGTACTTAGCGCTGGTTCACATGGAGTTAAACGCCAGCACATGGGTTTATGGCGCAGAATCCAATATCCCATAAAGCAGCAAAATAAGCGGAGGTCAGCGGGATCTACAAATCCCTACATTCAGCAGCTTTTACTACAATCATTACAGATTATTCCATCCTGAAGGTTGTGATAATTAACAAACGTAAAAGGAGCGCAACGCAAGGACGGAACGGAGCGACGCACGGGAATGATGCGTCCTGGGGACAGGAATATTAACCCTATAGTCCGATATCCACAGCTCCGTGCTTTACACTGCAGCTTCATTCTCTATAGAAGATACAGACCGGACAGGAAGCAGAGAACAGAATTGCCTGGAATCTATAGTGGATACAACTGTAACAAACCTTCAGCTGTGAGAGGTCGGGGAATCTAAAGTGACGATGACAATTCTGTTCAAAGTTGCAGAACTGATGGAGAAGCGTCCAGAGGACTTCCAGGGGCAGCGAGGATTCAGTGGGAGCCACGAGGGGCCATTACACACATGAGCGCCCCCACATCTACACTGCGAGCACGTGGCAGCCATTACCGCGCATCACTGACCCCCTACACCTGAGACCACACAGGCCGCACCGGGCCCTACACAACCACAGCCCCCCAACTCTGCACCCTGAGAAAAGTGTATATACTCCAATCATGTATATACAGTATGCACACAGGACACTACTACTACTCCTATCCTACTCCATATATACTGTATGTATGGGCAATATACAGGACTAATTCTTCAATCCTGTATATGTGGACACAGCACAGTACTACTACTCCTATCCTGTATATATGGGCACAGCACAGTACTACTACTCCTATCCTGTATATATGGACACAGCACAGTACTACTCCTCCTATCCTGTATATATAAACACAGCACAGTACTACTACTCCTATCCTGTATATGTGGACACAGCACAGTACTACTACTCCTATCCTGTATATATGGGCACAGCACAGTACTACTACTCCTATCCTGTATATATGGGCACAGCACAGTACTACTACTCCTATCCTGTATATATGGGCACAGCACAGTACTACTACTCCTATCCTGTATATATGGGCACAGCACAGTACTACTACTCCTATCCTGTATATATGGGCACAGCACAGTACTACTACTCCTATCCTGTATATATGGGCACAGCACAATACTACTACTCCTATCCTGTATATATGGGCACAGCACAGTACTACTACTCCTATCCTGTATATATGGGCACAGCACAGTACTACTGCTCCTATCCTGTATATATGGGCACAGCACAGTACTACAACTCCTATCCTGTATATATGGGCACAGCACAGTACTACTACTCCTATCCTGTATATATGGGCACAGCACAGTACTACTACTCCTATCCTGTATATATGGGCATAGCGCAGTACTACTACTCCTATCCTGTATATATGGACACAGCACAGTACTACTCCTCCTATCCTGTATATATAAACACAGCACAGTACTACTACTCCTATCCTGTATATGTGGACACAGCACAGTACTACTACTCCTATCCTGTATATATGGGCACAGCACAGTACTACTACTCCTATCCTGTATATATGGGCACAGCACAGTACTACTACTCCTATCCTGTATATATGGGCACAGCACAGTACTACTACTCCTATCCTGTATATATGGGCACAGCACAGTACTACTACTCCTATCCTGTATATATGGGCACAGCACAATACTACTACTCCTATCCTGTATATATGGGCACAGTACTATTACTCCTATCCTGTATATGTGGACATAGTACTACTACTCCTATCCGGTATATATGGGCACTGTACTACTACTCCTATCCTGTATATATGGGCACAGTACTATTACTCCTATCCTGTATATGTGGACATAGTACTACTACTCCTATCCGGTATATATGGGCACTGTACTACTACTCCTATCCTGTATATATGGGCACAGCGCAGTACTACTACTCCTATCCTGTATATATGGGCACAGCGCAGTACTACTACTCCTATCCTGTATATATGGGCACAGCACAGTACTACTACTCCTATCCAGTATATAGGGACACAGCGCAGTACTACTACTCCTATCCTGTATATATGGGCAAAGCACAGTACTACTACTCCTATCCAGTATATAGGGGCACAGTGCAGTACTACTACTCCTATCCTGTATATATGGGCACAGCACAGTACTACTACTCCTATCCTGTATATATGGACACAGCACAGTACTACTACTTCTATCCTGTATATATGGACACAGCACAGTACTACTACTCCTATCCTGTATATATGGACACAGTACTACTACTCCTATCCGGTATATATGGACACAGTACTACTACTCCTATCCGGTATATATGGACACAGTACTACTACTCCTATCCTGTATATATGGACACAGCACAGTACTACTACTCCTATCCTGTATATATGGGCACAGCGTAGTACTACTACTCCTATCCTGTATATATGGGCACAGCACAGTACTACTACTCCTATCCTGTATATATGGGCACAGCGTAGTACTACTCCTTCTATCCTGTATATATGGGCACAGCACAGTGCTACTACTCCTATCCTGTATATATGGGCACAGCACAGTACTACTCCTTCTATCCTGTATATATGGGCACAGCACAGTGCTACTACTCCTATCCTGTATATATGGGCACAGCACAGTACTACTGCTCCTATCCTGTATATATGAGCACAGCACAGTACTATTACTCCTATCCTGTATATATGGGCACAGCACAGTACTACTGCTCCTATCCTGTATATATGGGCACAGCACAGTGCTACTACTCCTATCCTGTATATATGGACACAGTACTACTACTCCTATCCTGTATATATGGGCACAGCACAGTACTACTACTCCTATCCTGTATATATGGGCACAGCACAGTACTACTACTCCTATCCTGTATATATGGGCACAGCACAGTACAGTACTACTACTCCTATCCGGTATATATGGACACAGTACTACTACTCCTATCCGGTATATATGGACACAGTACTACTACTCCTATCCGGTATATATGGACACAGTACTACTACTCCTATCCTGTATATATGGACACAGTACTACTACTCCTATCCGGTATATATGGACACAGTACTACTACTCCTATCCGGTATATATGGACACAGTACTACTACTCCTATCCGGTATATATGGACACAGTACTACTACTCCTATCCTGTATATATGGACACAGTACTACTACTCCTATCCGGTATATATGGACACAGTACTACTACTCCTATCCGGTATATATGGACACAGTACTACTACTCCTATCCGGTATATACTGTCACCCTGTTCTGCTCAGGCTGCGCCTCTCCCTCCGTATTCCTGTGCAGGTGGAGGAATTTCAGAAATAGAAGGTAACAAGTCGCTCTGGACGGGGATCAGACATTTTTCCTAATGTTTACCCCCGCCCAGCACAATGGAGGAGTCCCAGGGCATATGCACCCGGCCTCCCCCCGCCCAGCACAATGGAGGAGTCCCAGGACATATGCACCCGGCCTCCCCCGCCCAGCACAATGGAGGAGTCCCAGGGCATATGCACCCGGCCTCCCCCCGCCCAGCACAATGGAGGAGTCGCAGGTCATATGCAACCGGTCTCCCCCCGCCCAGCACAATGGAGGAGTCCCAGGGCACGGCGCAGCAGTGATGGGGGGATGTATGGATATATATTTCATGTGCACCGGGGGTACATGCTGTGCTCTGTGCTCTCTGGAGACAGTACTGGACAGATGTGTAATCATACACATGTGTTTGCTGTTAGTAGCAGCAGGACTGTGTAATATGAATTTACGTTCCAGGATTGTAGCTTCTCCAAGTTCCCTAGATGTGTGTCCTCACACTGCTGTGCCCTGAGCATCTAGAGTTAAGTATTGTGCTTGGAGAGATGTGCAATCAGACTATGGGGCAGATTGCCATGGGCAACTAGAAATATTCTGACTTTCAGACAGCTTGATACATCTGCACCTATGTGTTTGCTGTTTGTAGCAGCAGGACTGGGGGGTGAGGGGGGCGACATGTCAGAAGGGGGGGGGCGGCGACATGTCAGAAGGGGGGGGGGCGGCGACATGTCAGAAGGGGGGGGCGGCGACATGTCAGAAGGGGGGGGCGGCGACATGTCAGAAGGGGGGGGCGGCGACATGTCAGAAGGGGGGGGCGGCGACATGTCAGAAGGGGGGGGCGGCGACATGTCAGAAGGGGGGGGGCGGCGACATGTCAGAAGGGGGGGCGGCGACATGTCAGAAGGGGGGGGCGGCGACATGTCAGAAGGGGGGGGCGGCGACATGTCAGAAGGGGGGGGCGGCGACATGTCAGGGGGGGGGGCAGACACGTCAGAAGGGGGGGGGGCAGACACGTCAGAAGGGGGGGGGGCAGACACGTCAGAAGGGGGGGGGGCAGACACGTCAGAAGGGGGGGGGGCAGACACGTCAGAAGGGGGGGGGGCAGACACGTCAGAAGGGGGGGGGGCAGACACGTCAGAAGGGGGGGGGGCAGACACGTCAGAAGGGGGGGGGGCAGACACGTCAGAAGGGGGGGGGGCAGACACGTCAGAAGGGGGGGGGGCAGACACGTCAGAAGGGGGGGGGGCAGACACGTCAGAAGGGGGGGGGCAGACACGTCAGAAGGGGGGGGGGCAGACACGTCAGAAGGGGGGGGGGGCAGACACGTCAGAAGGGGGGGGGGCAGACACGTCAGAAGGGGGGGGGCAGACACGTCAGAAGGGGGGGGGGCAGACACGTCAGAAGGGGGGGGGGCAGACACGTCAGAAGGGGGGGGGGCAGACACGTCAGAAGGGGGGGGGGCAGACACGTCAGAAGGGGGGGGGCAGACACGTCAGAAGGGGGGGCGCCGACACGTCAGAAGGGGGGGCGGCGACACGTCAGAAGGGGGGGCGGCGACACGTCAGAAGGGGGGGCGGCAGACACGTCAGAAGGGGGGGGCAGACACGTCAGAAGGGGGGGGCAGACACGTCAGAAGGGGGGGGCAGACACGTCAGAAGGGGGGGGCAGACACGTCAGAAGGGGGGGGCAGACACGTCAGAAGGGGGGGGCAGACACGTCAGAAGGGGGGGGCAGACACGTCAGAAGGGGGGGGCAGACACGTCAGAAGGGGGGGCAGACACGTCAGAAGGGGGGGCGGCGACATGTCAGAAGGGGGGGCGGCGACATGTCAGAAGGGGGGGCGGCGACATGTCAGAAGGGGGGGCGGCGACATGTCAGAAGGGGGGGCGGCGACATGTCAGAAGGGGGGGCGGCGACATGTCAGAAGGGGGGGCGGCGACATGTCAGAAGGGGGGGCGGCGACATGTCAGAAGGGGGGGCGGCGACATGTCAGAAGGGGGGGCGGCGACATGTCAGAAGGGGGGCGGCGACATGTCAGAAGGGGGGCGGCGACATGTCACTGTTTTTTTTTAAATGGGGGACATTTACAAAAAGAGAACAAGTGGGCCTCCCCCTGTATTGCTGATTACTATTTGGCCACAGTCATCTCATCCACATGTCCGGATCAATATTCCAAAGCCCTTCCCCCTCCCTGAGATTCCAGGGTCATAGGCCAGGAAAAAGGATTGCTACATATATCCCAGGAGCAATGTGTCCCCATAATTATAAAGTCATTAGACATTGCTGCACCTTGTATTATCACTTCATTACTTACAATCTATTGTTCCCTCTTATCAGCCACTTCATACTAAGGAGAGGCAGGAGGTAAGTGCTCACAAGGGGATGACTGCCAGATCTCTACATCTCCAGGGACCAACACAGGTCAGCCACATAATACTGTATTCCTGTATTATCCTCCAGAGCTGCACTCACTATTCTGCTGCTGGTGCAGTCACTGTGTATATACATGACATTACTTATCCTGTATTATACTCCAGAGCTGCACTCACTATTCTGCTACTGGTGCAGTCACTGTGTACATAGATGACATTACTTATCCTGTACTGATCCTGAGTTACATCCTGTATTATACTCCAGAGCTGCACTCACTATTCTGCTGGTGCAGTCACTGTGTACATGCATGACATTACTTATCCTGTACTGGTCCTGAGTTACATCCTGTATTATACTCCAGAGCTGCACTCACTATTCTGCTGCTGGTGCAGTCACTGTGTACATACATGACATTACTTATCCTTTACTGATCCTGATTTACATCCTGTATTATACTCCAGAGCTGCACTCACTATTCTGCTGCTGGTGCAGTCACTGTGTACATACATGACATTACTTATCCTGTACTGATCCTGAGTTACATCCTGTATTATACTCCAGAGCTGCACTCACTATTCTGCTGCTGGTGCAGTCACTGTGTACATGCATGACATTACTTATCCTGTACTGATCCTGAGTTACATCCTGTATTATACTCCAGAGCTGTACTCACTATTCTCCTGCTGGTGCAGTCACGGTGTACATACATGACATTACTTATCCTGTACTGATCCTGAGTTACATCCTGTATTATACCCCAGAGCTGCACTCACTATTCTGCTGCTGGTGCAGTCACTGTGTACATACATGACATTACTTATCCTGTACTGATCCCGAGTTACATCCTGTATTATACACCAGAGCTGCACTCACTATTCTGCTGGTGCAGTCACTATGTATATAGATGACATTACTTATCCTGTACTGATCCTGAGTTACATCCTGTATTATACTCCAGAGCTGCACTCACTATTCTGCTGCTGGTGCAGTCACTGTGTACATACATGACATTACTTATCCTGTACTGATCCTGAGTTACATCATGTATCATACTCCAGAGCTGCACTCACTATTCTGCTGCTGGTGCAGTCACTGTGTACATACATGACATTACTTATCCTGTACTGATCCTGAGTTACATCCTGTATTACACTGCAGAGCTGCACTCACTATTAGCATCTTCTCCTGCCTGTGTACACTACATACTGTAGGTCAGGGAGAACAGATGACCATTAGTCACAGTCGCTGACTACACATCACGTAGTGTGGGAAACATCAGCTCCTCTATTCAAGAACAAGAAGAAAAAAACTTCCAGAATTTGGCAGGGATCCTAATAAACAGCGCAGGACAATGGGGCAGACTGCGGGATCAGAAACGTGAGCGACGAGAAACGAAAGATAAAACAACCAGCAGCAGCTACGGGGGCGCGGCTACTACCAAATGTTCTTCTAAGAATTGTCTTCAAATCCTATATCTTATTCAAGGACCCCTGCTTGCCGTCAGTGAATGGAAACCTTGTATTTTGAGGTTTGAATATAAATTTACTCACAGATAGAAATCCTACATCGTTCTGTGTATTCTCGGCGATCAGCGATGTCCTCTATGCTGTCCTGTGTCTCACTACAAGACAACTGGCTGCAGCAGGACCCATCCCCACCACTACCCCAGGTTACTTACAGCCAGTTTAGACAGTGCTCTAGGAAACCCAGTCTGAATGTTCCTCTAAAAACATACTAGGACTAAATAGATCTGCAATGTCCTCCGCCTGCTCCCCATCCTGTGGGTGGCTGTAAAACTACTGGCTGCAGCAGGAGCCTCCCCATTGTACCTTATGGTAAAATTGCATCATATTTAGACAAATCCAGTCTAAATGCTCCATATAAACAAGGACTACGTTCAGGACTTCTGCCATGTCCTCACCACCCTGTATCCTGATGTAAGACAACTGGCTGCTGCAGGACCCACCTCCGCCGCTGTCCCAAGTTAGAAATATATCCAGTTCAGAAGAAATCCAGTCTCGCTTTACCCAGTACTTACAGTATATGTTTAAGTGAGACTGGATTTCATGGTGGATTGTATAAATTGGAAACAATTGTAGCACAAGGAAGAATGGAGAGGCTCCTGCTGCAGCCAGTTGTCTTACAGCTACACGCAGGATGGTGAGAACATGGCAGATGTACTTTAGCTAGTACTTACAGTATATGTTTAAGTACATCTGCCATGTACTCGCTGTGTGTAGCTGTAAGACAACTGGCTGCAGCAGGAGCCTCCTCATTATTCCTTGTGTTACAATTGTATCCAATTATACAATCCGCAATGAAATCCAATCTGAATGCTTCCTATCAACTCACCATGACTAGAGATCTGCCATGTGCTCCTCCTTCACCTCACCGCCCTGTATCTAACTGCAAGACAACTGGCCGCAGATGGACCAACCTCTGCCACTGACCCAAGGTGCAATGATATCCACTTCAGAGATTTGTATGAAATCCAGTCTCATGTACCAGGTAAAGTACATCTGCCATGTACTCGCCATCCCGTGTGGAGCTGTAAGACAACTGGCTGCAGCAGGAGCTTCCCAATTCTTCCTTGTGGTAAAATCCTGTATCTGGCTGTAAGACAACTGGCTGCAGATGGACCAACCTCTGCCACTGACCCCAAGGTACAATGATATCCAGTTCAGACAATGTTGTATGAAATCCAGTGTCCTCGTACAGGCAGTCCCCTACTTAAGGACACCCAACTTACAGACGACCCCTAGTTAAAGACAGACCCCTCTGCCCCCTGTGAGCTCTGGTGAAGGTCTCTGCAATGATCAGCTGTAAGGTGTCTGTAATGAAGCTTTATTGATAGTCCTTGGTCCCATAACAGCAAAAAATCTAACACTCCAAAAAAAAAAAAAGATTTGTCTGGATCTACAATTATAAAATATACAGTTTCGACTAAGAACAAACCTATGAACCCTATCTACTCGGAACCTATGTAACCCGGGGACTGCCTATACTAGGTAAAGTACATCTGCCATGTACTCGCCATCCTGTGTGGCGCTGTAAGACAACTGGCCGCAGCAGGAGCCTCCGCATTCTTCCTTGTGGTAAAATTATATCCAATTTAGACAATCTGCAATGAAATCCATTGTGAATGCTGCCGATAAACATACAAGGTCTAGGTACCTGAGATCTGCCATGTCCTCCTCATCACCATTCTGTGTCTGGCTGTAAGACAACTGGCTGCAGCAGGAGCCTCCACCTTCTGCTTTGTGTTACAATTGTATGTAGGTTAGACCACCCTCTATGAAGACCACTCTGAACGCTCCTTATAAACTATACCAGGACTAGGTACACAAGATCTTACACGTCCTCCTCACTATCCCGACCCTGGTTGTAAGACAACTGGCTGCAGCAGGAGCTTCCACACTTTGCTCTGTGTATCCGGTTTATACATGAAGTAAGTCAGAGCGGATGTATTGTACCAATGTGATGTCACCAATGTGAAAGACAGACAGCTCCACGCAGAGTGTAGTGGCCAAGTAGTGCTACTGCAGTTAAGTTCTACGTCTTTGCAGAGTCCCAGGAAGGTTCTGCTGTAAGGAAGAGATAAGTGCTCACCTCTGTCTTACCTAGGGCCCTAGAGGGCACATTTGGGTCAGATATACAAGAGGAGTCACAGCTCGTGTGTCAGGCAGCAGTAAGGGCCCAGATGATGCTCCTCAAATGTGAATAACCTACAGCGCGACACGACCAGTTCTGCTACATTACTGTACACATTCCATATAGATCCTGAGCCGCAGGTCTACCCTGTATAACTTCTATACCACACCATACTGACAGGCTCCTGATATACAGAGTGTAGGATAAGTAATGTCATGTATGTACACAGTGACTGCACCAGCAGCAGAATAGTGAGTGCAGCTCTGGAGTATAATACAGGATGTAACTCAGGATCAGTACAGGATAAGTAATGTCATGTATGTACACAGTGACTGTACCAGCAGCAGAATAGTGAGTGCAGCTCTGGTGTATAATACAGGATGTAACTCAGGATCAGTACAGGATAAGTAATGTCATGTATGTACACAGTGACTGCACCAGCAGCAGAATAGTGAGTGCAGCTCTGGGGTATAATACAGGATGTAACTCAGGGTCAGTACAGGATAAGTAATGTCATGTATGTACACAGTGACTGCACCAGCAGCAGAATAGCGATTGCAGCTCTGGGGTATAATACAGATGTAACTCAGGATCAGTACAGGATAAGTAATGTCATGTATGTACACAGTGACTGTACCAGCAGCAGAATAGTGAGTGCAGCTCTGGTGTATAATACAGGATGTAACTCAGGATCAGTACAGGATAAGTAATGTCATGTATGTACACAGTGACTGCACCAGCAGAATAGTGAGTGCAGCTCTGGAGTATAATACAGGATGTAACTCAGGATCAGCACAGGATAAGTAATGTCATGTATGTACACAGTGACTGCACCAGCAGCAGAATAGTGAGTGCAGCTCTGGGGTATAATACAGGATGTAACTCAGGATCAGTACAGGATAAGTAATGTCATGTACTTACACAGTGACTGCACCAGCAGCAGAATAGTGAGTGCAGCTCTGAAGTATAATACAGGATGTAACTCAGGATCAGTACAGGATAAGTAATGTCATGTATGTACACAGTGACTGCACCAGCAGAATAGTGAGTGCATCTCTGAAGTATAATACAGGATGTAACTCAGGATCAGTACAGGATAAGTAGTGTCATGTATGTACACAGTGACTGCACCAGCAGCAGAATAGTGAGTGCAGCTCTGGAGTATAATACAGGATGTAACTCAGGATCAGTACAGGATAAGTAATGTCATGTATGTACACAGTGACTGCTCCAGCAGCAGAATAGTGAGTGCAGCTCTGGAGTATAATACAGGAGGTAACTCAGGATCAGTACAGGATAAGTAATGTCACGTATGTACACAGTGACTGCACCAGCAGCAGAATAGTGAGTGCAGCTCTGGAGTATAATACAGGATGTAACTCAGGATCAGTACAGGATAAGTAATGTCATGTATGTACACAGTGACTGCACCAGCAGCAGAATAGTGAGTGCAGCTCTGGGGTATAATACAGGATGTAACTCAGGATCAGTACAGGATAAGTAATGTCATGTATGTACACAGTGACTGCACCAGCAGCAGAATAGTGAGTGCTGCTCTGCAGTATAATACCGGATGCGTATAGGGGCCTCCTGATGCAGTGGCAGGTGCCCATGGACACGGCTGTAGTGTGAGGTGTGAACAGCGTCTTGCAGTACATAAATGGCCGGGATCCAGAAAACAGGTTGAGCGTGAAAGATGTTAATAAGAAGTTACAGCAAAGATGAGAAGAAGAAGATAAGGACGTGACTCAGGAGATAATGGAGGATCTCTGCATGTGACATCTGCTGCTGGGATGTGGGGGTCACCTTCTACACCACTTACATCAGTAGTATACTACTACCACCACCATCACTACTACTACCACCACCAACATCACTACTACCTCATAGCTGCACAGCGACAACCCATGCATAGTACGGTAAATACTGGCCATTCTAAATTATGGATGGAGATGCCCTTTAAGTAATTTAGTAACTGAAAGTTTAGCCTCTCTGGCAGAGCACAAGGCCGCAGCCTCCACCATGGAGTCATCAGATAGGAGGTGATAAGAGCAGGGGAAGTATTTCAGGTATGTGGAGTGAGAAATGCTGCAGCAAAGTGGAACCTGTCAGCAGGTGGGACCGTTTAGCCAGTGTTATGTTTTGTCCCTGGAGAGATGTGTAATCAGACCTCTGTATATGGTGTTAGTAGCAGCAGGACTGTGAAAAATGGATTTACATTACAGGATTGTAGTGCTGGAAGTGTGTGCTCACACTGCTGTGCTCTGTGCTCTCTGCAGCCAGTGCTAGGTAATGTCCCTGAGCATTATGCACCCTCACACTGCTGTGCACAGTTCAGTGCATTGAACTGTTGCACAGCCCTTACCCTCTGCTCTGAGTAAAAGCTGTAGCAGGCTACACAATGAATACTAGAGCAGTCACTCTAAGCAAAGGCAGCTCATTTCAGAGAACTAAGTGCACAGCAGTGTGAGAACAAAACCTTAGCACATGCTGAGTAGCTACAGTCCCAGAATATAAATCTAGATTTCACAGTCCTGCTGCTACTAACATAAGATTACACATCCCTCCCTGCTCTACTGCCATATAGTGTCGCCCAGCAGCACCCACAGGCTGGAGTCACCCGCTTATACCAGGCTGGGGGGAGGCAGAGAAGAGTACACTATAGATGTGTGTACAGTATACAGAGGCAGTATATAGAGGTGGTGTATAGCATACAGGTATATTACACAGGAGCAGTGTATACCAGCAGCGGCAGCCATGTGTACAGTATATATAGTCACTATATAGGTACAGTACACATGAGCAGCATACACCAGAAGTGACAGTATATAGGGGCAGTATATAGAGGAGTAGTATATAGTGTAAGCCATGTGTATCGATATACAGGGGCAGTATATAGTGTCAGCCATAGGTACAGTATATAGGCAAGCTAGACAGGATCATTATACAGTATATAGAGTCAGTCGTGTACAGTACACGGGAGCAGTATACAATGTATATGTTTATAGTGTATCAGTATATAGTGTCAGCCATATACAGTATATAGGAGCAGTAAAAAGGGGTAGTATGAAGTGTCAGCCATGTGTATCAGTATATAGGGGAGGTATATAGTGTCAGCCATGTGTATCAGTATATAGGGGAGGTATATAGTGTCAGCCATGTGTATCAGTATATAGGGGTGTTATATAGTGTCAGCCATGTGTATCAGTATATAGGGGAGGTATATAGTGTCAGCCATGTGTATCAGTATATAGGGGCTGTATATAGTGTCAGCCATGTGTATCAGTACATAGGGTAGGTATATAGTGTCAGCCATGTGTATCAGTATATAGTGTTAGCCATGTGTATCAGTATATAGGGGCGGTATATAGTGCCATCCATGTGTATCAGTATATAGGGGCGGTATATAGTGTCAGCCATGTGTATCAGTATATAGGGGCGGTATATAGTGTCAGCCATGTGTATCAGTATATAGGGGAGGTATATAGTGTCAGTCATGTGTATCAGTATATAGGGGAGGTATATAGTGTCAGCCATGTGTATCAGTATATAGGGGCGGTATATAGTGTCAGCCATGTGTATCAGTATATAGGGGAGGTATATAGTGTCAGCCATGTGTATCAGTATATAGGGGCGGTATATAGTGTCAGCCATGTGTATCAGTATATAGGGGCGGTATATAGTGTCAGCCATGTGTATCAGTATATAGGGGAGGTATATGGAGTCAGCCATGTATATCAGTATATAGGAGATGTATATAGTGTCAGCCATGTGTATCAGTATATAGGGGAGGTATATAGTGTCAGCCATGTATATCAGTATATAGGGGAGGTATATAGTGTCAGCCATGTGTATCAGTATATAGGGGAGGTATATAGTGTCAGCCATGTGTATCAGTATATAGGGGAGGTATATAGCGTCAGCCATGTGTATCAGTATATAGGGGAGGTATACAGTGTCAGCCATGTGTATCAGTATATAGGGGAGGTATACAGTGTCAGCCATGTGTATCAGTATATAGGGGAGGTATATAGCGTCAGCCATGTGTATCAGTATATAGGGGAGGTATATAGCGTCAGCCATGTGTATCAGTATATAGGGGAGGTATACAGTGTCAGCCATGTGTATCAGTATATAGGGGAGGTATATAGCGTCAGCCATGTGTATCAGTATATAGGGGAGGTATATAGCGTCAGCCATGTGTATCAGTATATAGGGGAGGTATATAGCGTCAGCCATGTGTATCAGTATATAGGGGAGGTATATAGTGTCAGCCATGTGTATCAGTATATAGGGGAGGTATACAGTGTCAGCCATGTGTATCAGTATATAGGGGAGGTATACAGTGTCAGCCATGTGTATCAGTATATAGGGGAGGTATATAGCGTCAGCCATGTATATCAGTATATAGGGGAGGTATATAGTGTCAGCCATGTGTATCAGTATATAGGGGAGGTATATAGTGTCAGCCATGTGTATCAGTATATAGGGGAGGTATATAGTGTCAGCCATGTGTATCAGTATATAGGGGTGTTATATAGTGTCAGCCATGTGTATCAGTATATAGGGGCTGTATATAGTGTCAGCCATGTGTATCAGTACATAGGGTAGGTATATAGTGTCAGCCATGTGTATCAGTATATAGTGTTAGCCATGTGTATCAGTATATAGGGGAGGTATATAGTGTCAGCCATGTGTATCAGTATATAGGAGAGGTATTTAGTGCCAGCCATGTGTATCAGTATATAGGGGAGGTATATAGTGTCAGCCATGTGTATCAGTATATAGGGGCGGTATATAGTGTCAGCCATGTGTATCAGTATATAGGGGAGGTATATAGTGTCAGCCATGTGTATCAGTATATAGGGGAGGTATATAGTGTCAGCCATGTGTATCAGTATATAGGGGAGGTATATAGTGTCAGCCATGTGTATCAGTATATAGGGGAGGTATATAGTGTCAGCCATGTGTATCAGTATATAGGGGAGGTATATAGTGTCAGCCATGTGTATCAGTATATAGGGGAGGTATATAGTGTCAGCCATGTATATCAGTATATAGGGGCGGTATATAGTGTCAGCCATTTATATCAGTATATAGGAGAGGTATATAGTGTCAGCCATGTGTATCAGTATATAGGGGAGGTATATAGTGTCAGCCATGTATATCAGTATATAGGGGAGGTATATAGTGTCAGCCATGTATATCAGTATATAGGGGAGGTATATAGTGTCAGCCATGTATATCAGTATATAGGGGAGGTATATAGTGTCAGCCATGTGTATCAGTATATAGGGGAGGTATATAGTGTCAGCCATGTGTATCAGTATATAGGGGAGGTATATAGTGTCAGCCATGTGTATCAGTATATAGGGGAGGTATATAGTGTCAGCCATGTGTATCAGTATATAGGGGAGGTATATAGTGTCAACCATGTGTATCAGTATATAGGGGAGGTATATAGTGTCAGCCATGTATATCAGTATATAGGGGAGGTATATAGTGTCAGCCATGTGTATCAGTACATAGGGTAGGTATATAGTGTCAGCCATGTGTATCAGTACATAGGGTAGGTATATAGTGTCAGCCATGTATATCAATATATAGGGGAGGTATATAGTATCAGCCATGTATATCAGTACATAGGGGCAGTATATAGTATCAGCCATGTGTATAAGTATATAGGGGCGGTAGATAGCATCAGCCATCAGTCTATAGGCACAGTATATAGGGCAGTATACAGTGCCTGCCATGTATATAGGGGCAGTACACAGGGGCAGCCATTTGTATCAGTATATAGGTACAGTACACAGGGGAAGTATATAGGAGCAGTATACAGTGCCTGCCAGGTATATAGGGGGCAGTATACAGGGGTGTACCGGTACCGCACGCACTGGGCCGGTTACTCACAGAACTCTGCGATGTAGTAGGAGGCGGCGTAGTTCTCCTCGCACCAGTCCAGGGTGGAGGTCGGGGGCCCCCAGTATCCGGGCCTGTCCAGTGCCGGCGCCATGGCTCCGCTGCCAGTCACCGCCGGCCGGGAAGGGGAGTGGGAGGACGGATCGCTGGCCCCGCCCCCTCACTGACAGTCATGACTACTCCTCGGGGCGGGGAGATGCCGCTGGGGGCGGGGCTATCCCGCCGTGACATTGACTCAGAGGGCGTGTCCTGAGCGCGCGCCTCAGGTGACTCTGATGAGGGCGGAGCTGTGAGAGAGTGCTGTGGGCGGGACCGGGAGGACGCGTCAGAGCGGGAAGTTTGTGTGTGAGATGGTGGTCACCCGGAATCACGTGATATTATACACTCCCTCAAGCGCTGCTAATAGGGTCTGTATCCGTGTGAGCTGCGGCTATATGGATTATTAGACTCAGGAGATGCTTATCTTCAGCTGCATCAATCATTTCTAAAGTATAGTGAATATTCCTTTAAGAACAATACAGCTATATGAGGGCTGATTCTTTGTTGGACAGACTGTATTTTGTAATGGCGTCATATTATTATTTATCATATATAAATAAGGTTAAAAATAAAATAGTGGTTTGTACGCTATAAAGTATATGGCGCTGTGTATGTCCAGATTTAGGGCCACAGTTCCTGATATCAGCCAAATGGAATCCCAATCTATTTCTCATTAATGATTCTGTCCATTGTGACCAATATAATAGGTCATGACCCTATCACCTACACTACAGCCATAACTATGACTCGTAGGAATAAATAATGCCGCCATATGTCATAATCACCACTGGAGGAAGTCGTGGTGCAACGGTGGAGCTTCCAGACGCGGTCTTTATTCACAACCTTGTGGTCACGTTCCAATATTATAGTGAAATCTGTTATTATTGAGGAAGAATAAATTGCGTCAGTCGTCGTCTGAGCTGTATACATAAAACGAGTGAGCAGGATCCTAGGAGACCATTCACTACTAACCTCCGGATGACCTATAACCTGGCAGAGCCCAGCTGTATCAGCATTGATATAATTAGTATATGATGGTATTATGTGGTCAATCTATGGCCGTAGTAGTTGATCAATCAATGGCTGAAGAGGTCACATGACACTTGGCTGAAGAGCTTACATGCCACCAAAGGTTACAGTGGTCCGGTACTGGACCCTAGCTCGCAAGGCAAGTGAGTTAAGAGTCAATCCTGCAATTAGTCCAGGTCAGATGGCTGAACCGGACCATCAGGTCCAATCAGCTCTAATTGGGAGCCATTTCTAATGTTTTCGAAGGGGTGCACCTAGAGAACCCCTTGGAGGTAAGTGTATAAGAGGAGAAAATAAAAGGTACTTACCCTGTTTCTGCAGCTTGGTTGCTTTTTTGATACTCCATCCTGGAAGTGTAGTCAGTCACATGATCACTGCATGCAGCCAATCAGTAGTCTCAGTGGCAAGGGTGCCCCAGCCAAGTGGTAAGTTGAACCTTTTGCCTCAGGCAACACCAATTGAAGGAAGGTGGCGGCAGCATCTGCAGCCCAGTCACATGCTACAAATTAGGACCTGACAATTAAATCAGTGTCTCCTCAGCCTGGGTGTGAGACTGTATGGAGAGCACGATATATTACTATATTGTTTTATAGTTCACCTCAGGCAGCAGAGACTGTAGGGTCACCCCTGCAGCAGTGAAGTTTAGCAGTGAAGCATAGTTCCCAACCATCCCAGATTCGGCGTAAGTTCTGTTTCTTTGGGCGCTGTCCTGCTTTCCAGGGCAGTTGGTAGAATGTCCCGGGCTGCCCCTCTCTGCCCCAGGTTGTCCTGCCTCCCAGTCTCCACCCAACACACTAAAGAAGCAGAGCCGAGTCCAGGAGTCAGAAAAAAAAAAGAAAAAAAAAAACATTACTTATCTTTCTGCATCGTTCTCCCATTGTCCTGCTCTCTCCTCTCCCCAGGATCCTGAGATATTGAGGAGGAGAAGCAGGATGAGCCGGGGTCGCTCCTCCCCTCAGATGGCCCTGCATCTCCTTCAGGTCATCTCAGAGCCACAGGGAGAGGTTTTTTGAAGGAAATCTACCATTTGCTTTTATGCATTGTGAACCAAACATGCCTTGAGAATGCTGAAGCTACACTGATGCAGAAACATATCTTGTTTAATCCCTGAATTGAGTGGTTTTTCTGAAAAAACAAAGATAAAATTAAGATAATGGGGCAGATTTACTTACCCGATCCTGTCGCGATCCCGCAGTGCGTTGTCCGACGAGGATTCGAGTCTGCTGCGATTCACTTCGGTCGTGTGTCCAATTTCCTGCATGTGTCGCTTTCGCGCTGAGGTCCACTGGAGTTCACCTTCTTCTTCTCGGTGCTTGTAAGTGCGTGTCTTGCGACACAATTTTTAAATGTTAAATCTTGCCAGTTGTCCGAATCCGTCGGATTTCTGTCAAGCCGGCGCCGATGCGCCAAAATCTGATCACGTGCGCCAAAATCCCGAGGCAATTTGGCGCAAAACGGCGCTCCGTGGACCCTTAGTAAATGAGCCCCAATGTGTCGCACCTGTGGCTGCTCTGGCGCTCCTCCTCTTACACTAAGTATGCTCGGCTCTAGAGATTACTGTAATTGCTGTGTTGTTCCTGACAGGCAGAAGTAATCAATCCCTACACCATCCCCCAGCTGCTGTCTATGAGTCATCCAGCTCAGGTTGTTTAGTCCTGCCTGAATAGTTTAGGAACCTCTTGTGTTTAACATGTTTATATAGGCACCAAGCTTTCCCAAGGTCCTGAATTTTATAATTGTTTTTTGAGCAAAACTACTCGGTTCAGGGATTAAACAAGATATGTTTCTGCATTTATGTAGCTACAGCATTCTCAAGGTATGTTTGGTTCACAATACATTAAAACAAATGGTAGATTTCCTTTAATACCTAAAAGGAGAGAAAGGCCACAATATGAGTGAGAACAGGGGGGCACAATATTCAGAGGATGGAGTAGGGAGACCACAATATGAGGGGGTGGACAGGGCTGGCTCCAGGTTTAACCAGGCCCCTGGGTGACACACTGTCCCCCCCTACGTAGCCACATTGCCGCCCCACCCATAAAACGACACCGGTATAATTGATCCAGGGGCCCCGGCACTTGCCCAGCTAAGCCGGGCCTGGGGGTGGAGGACAGGAGGTCACAATATGAGGGGGTGATGAACATCAAGCCACAATATGAAAGGAATGTAGTTCAGGGGTCCCAATCGGAAGAGGTGGACCACAATATGAGGAGGGGTAGGCGTACAGAAAGTATTATATGTATTAGTGAAGGGGAAATAAATTAAAGTGGTGGGATAAATGTAAAAGGGTATTATACGTTGCTGGGTTGCATTAGGGGGTATTATATGGGTCTTTAGGGGGCTGGTCACAGGAAGGGGCATTATTCTATGTGGGCGCAATTAAGGACAATATTATAATATATTTGGGGCGGGGTTTAGAAAAAGGGAGCCCAAAAGTTGGGAGGTATGACCACCTTGGTATTTCTGTTTCCACTAAAAATCCCTTTAAGAAACTTAAAAAACTATGCAAATAGTTGTTTGTTTCCATGGTTACAGACTACAATCAAACCCTGTGTAGTCAGAAATTCTAGTCATGTGATTTTTTTTTTTTTACTGCTCCTGTGTGAGATTTAAAGAGCCCTCGTCGGTGTTTGCTGCGCCCCCAGACCACATGAGTCATGTCCACGGATAAGGAATATAAAGGACGTGTTTACTGTGGAGATATGGAAGTGCGCGCCCCAGTCCATGAGTCACAGAGCCAGAGCCAGTGTATACATATATTTCATTGTAACCTGCAGGATTGTATGGATTAAAGGATCGAGAGAAGAATGACTGACCTCGTGCTGGGGGTCATAGGGCTCAGCACATCCCTGACTATATACTGTCTACCTGTCTGCTCAAAAAATAAAGGAAACACTAAAATCCCACATCCTAGATCTCAATGAATGAAATCTTCCAGTTGCAATCTTTTATTCATTTATTCATAGTGGAAGGTGATGAGAACAACAAAATATAAAAATGATCAATGAAAATCACAATGAACATCCCCCGGAGGTCTGGACGTGGAAAGATACTCAAAATCACAATCCTGATGAGGCTTGGTAGTGTGCGTGACCTCCACATGCCTGTATGACCTTCCAACAACCTCTGGGCATGGACCTGATGAGGCTCAGAATTGTGTGTGACCTCCACAAGCCTGTATGGCCTCCCTCCAACCACTGGGCATGTTCCTGATGAGGCTTAGTAATGTGTGTGACCTTCACGTTCCTGTATGACCTTCCTACAACCACTGGGCATGTTCCTGATGAGGCTCAGTAGTGTGTGACCTTCACGTTCCTGTATGACCTCTCTACAACCACTGGACATGCTCCTGATGAGGCTCAGTAGTGTGTGTGACCTCCACAAGCCTGTATGACCTCCCTACAACCACTGGGCATGTTCCTGATGAGGCTTAGTAATGTGTGTGACCTCCACATGCCTGTATGACCTCTGTACAACCACTGGACATGTTCCTGATGAGGCTTAGTAATGTGTGTGACCTTCACGTTCCTGTATGACCTCCCTACAACCACTGGGCATGTTCCTGATGAGGCTTAGTAATGTGTGTGACCTTCACGTTCCTGTATGACCTCCCTACAACCACTGGGCATGTTCCTGATGAGGCTTAGTAATGTGTGTGACCTCCACAAGCCTGTATGACCTCCCTACAATGCCTAAGCATGCTCCTGATGAGGCTTAGTAATGTGTGTGACCTCCACGTGCCTGTATGACCTCTGTACAACCATTGGGCATGCTCCTGATGAGGTTCAGTACAGGATAGGGCCTAACTTGCTGATCATCTTGGGGAGTGACGAGGAGTCCGATGGAGGTACATTGAACCTCCGTTCTAACGATCAGTGATGAGACCTTCACAGATCAAGAGACCGGGGGTCCAATGTTCCCTGAGCATAGCAGCCAGTCACGCATAGCCCCGATTATCTCCTGTACCTCGTCCTCGTGACTGGACCCCCGACCTGTACTGAGGTATTATTTTTTTTTCTTTTTTTTACTGATTTAGTCCATTGAGGGGTGAAGAGGGACTGCATAGAATTAAACCATGGAGGGGAAGCCCGCTAAATATAATAATCCATGAGAGAGGGCTGCATATAATGCATGGGGGGATGCATATTTATAATGAACCCATGCTGCTATGTGCTATGTATGTTCCTGCACAGGGGCCCACTGAGGCTCTGTCGCCCAAGGGCCTTCTGAGACCTGGAGCCGACCCTGACAGTGTGAATGTGTCTGAGAAACTCCGGATTCTAAAATTGTTATACCAGAGTTCCCAGCTCTTAATCGCCACCTGGTGGTGGAATATGCATGTACTGACCCGTAGTGTTCACTCACTTGTCATGATTATGATTAAATATGAATAAATGAAAGAAAACAGATTAGTTTTTTTTTCAATAAATGGGATGTGTCAACAGATGTGGTGGCGCAGAACTGCAGCCTGTGGGGCTTATTTACTAAGGATCCGCGGCCGCACTTTGTCGGATTTTCCGACGTTTTCAGGATTTGCGCTGCTGTCACAGGCACATTTACTTAGTTCACGGAAAGTGCATTATCCTGCATGTGTCGCTTCCTCGCTCAGGTCCTGGTGCATGTAAGTGTTTGGGCTTGCGACACAATTTGAAAGTTAAATCCCGCGCTCAGTCCGAATCAGTCGGATCGTCCTATGGCCCTCTCCCCAATTTCACCTGAAAGCCAGCGCAGCTGCGCCAAAATCCTGTCGCATGCTAAATACCTGTGCAAGCCGTGTAATCCCGAAAAAGCAAACAATGCGATGCAAGTGAGCAGCGCGACCCTTAGTAAATGAGCCCCATTGTGTCAGGATCAATGCTCTATCTTTTTCTGGTGCACGACGCGGGCCGCCATTGCCATCTATGGGGAAGTATATGCAGCCGCATATACATCCACCGGCCACTTTATTAGGTACACCATGCTAGTAACGGGTTGGACCCCCTTTTGCCTTCAGAACTGCCTCAATTCTTCGTGGCATAGATACAACAAGGTGCTGGAAGCTCCTCAGAGATTTTGCTCCATATTGACATGATGGCATCACACAGTTGCCGCAGATTTGTCGGCTGCACATCCATGATGCGAATCTCCCGTTCCACCACATCCCAAAGATGCTCTATTGGATTGAGATCTGGTGACTGTGGAGGCCATTTGTGTCCAGTGACCTCATTGTCATGTTCAAGAAACCAGTGTGAGATGATTCCAGCTTTATGACATGGCGCATTATCCTGCTGAAAGTAGCCATCAGATGTTACAGGGTACATTGTGCTCATAAAGGGATGGACAATACTCAGGTAGGCTGTGGCGTTGTACCAAGGGGCCCAAAGAGTGCCAAGAAAATATTCCCCACACCATGACACCACCAGCACCAGCCTGACCCGCTGATACAAGGCAGGATGGATCCATGCTTTCATGTTGTTGACGCCAAATTCTGACCCTACCATCCGAATGTCGCAGCAGAAATCGAGACTCATCAGACCAGGCAACGTTTTTCCAATCTTCTACTGTCCAATTTCGATGAGCTTGTGCAAATTGTAGCCTCAGTTTCCTGTTCTTAGCTGAAAGGAGTGGCACCCGGTGTGGTCTTCTGCTGCTGTAGCCCATCTGCCTCAAAGTTGGATGTACTGTGCGTTCAGAGATGCTCTTCTGCCTACCTTGGTTGTAACGGGTGGCGATTTGAGTCACTGTTGCCTTTCTATCAGCTCGAACCAGTCTGCCCATTCTCCTCTGACCTCTGGCATCAATAAGGCATTTCCACCCACAGAACTGCCGCTCACTGGATGTTTTTTCTTTTTCGGACCATTCTCTGTAAACCCTAGAGATGGTTGTGCGTGAAAATCCCAGTAGATCAGCAGTTTCTGAAATACTCAGACCAGCCCTTCTGGCACCAACAACCATGCCACGTTCAAAGGCCACAAACCACCTTTCTTCCCCATACTGATGCTCGGTTTGAACTACAGGAGATTGTCTTGACCATGTCTACATGCCTAAATGCACTGAGTTGCCGCCATGTGATTGGCTGATTAGAAATTAAGTGTTAACGAGCAGTTGGACAGGTGTACCTAATAAAGTGGCCGGTGAGTGTACATCCCCACATACGGGCGTGTGAATGAGCCCTTAGTGACATTAGATATCTGTACAGTGTGGCAGAATTATTTAGGTTACAATATTGTAACATAAGTTATGTCTACTATATGGCAGTATTATTTATGTAGTATGGTGACATTAGTAACATGTACAGTATGGCAGCATTATTTATGTTACACTATGATAAGATATTGGTTGCTTTATGACCTTAGACTTTCACTGGGCCCCAGACCTTGGTTATTTATGTTCCATTGGGTTTCTGTAGAACCATCCACAATGGGGCAGATTTACTTACCCGGTCCATTCGCGATCCAGCGGTGCGTTCTCTGTGGTGGATTCGGGTCTTCTGGCGATTCACTAAGGCAGTTCCTCCGCCGTCCACCTGGTGTCGCTGCTGCGCTGAAGAGCATCGGAACGCACTGGAGTTCACCGAGCCATCCTGGGTGAAGGTAAGTGCATGTTCCGCGACACTTTTTTTAAAAAAAATGCGGCGGTTTCTCCGAATCCGTTGGGTTATCGTTCGGCCACGCCCCCCGATTTACGTCGCGTTCATGCCGGCGCCACAATCCGATCACGTGCGCCAAAAATCCGGGGCAATTCAGGGAAAATCGGCGCAAATCGGAAATATTCGGGTAACACGTCGGGAAACCGCGAATTGGGCCCTTAGTAAATGACCCCCAATGTATCAGTACAGAAATTCTCCCAGGCCTAGGAGCTTAGAGGAGGATTGTAAGCTCCAGAGCCGGCACTTAATGAGGAACATTTTTTACTGAAATAAATGACTGCTCTCCAATTAGGATAAGTTCCGGGCCCCGGGTGATTATCCGCTTGTTACTCCGCGGTACATGGCGGCCCGTGATGTTTTCTTTGTGTGTAATTAACTCGCTTAACATGCAAAATGGATCTTATTAAAAGTCACCGCCACTTCTATCAATCAAGAGCCCTAGAATCCCTGTGCAGCAGGAGATGGCGGTAAGATTTTCTGTGAGTGCATGTGAATGGGACTCAATCATCGTCACATTCAGCAAAAACAAGTGTCATGAGTACCGCTCCCTGCGGAGCACAACTCCCCGCACCCCCATTATTCATCATCTATCCCCATTGAGTGTATATTATTGCGCTATTACATCCCCCGTCTACTTTAGAGGATGTGTTACTGCAAATTGTAATTTTTATGCCTGTAAAAAGGATGCAGGAGCAAATATATACGAATCAACAACCGTACCAACATACCGTACTAATGTCACCAAGCAATAGCTGAAAAATGTGCATGTCATAATGTATATAAATGATGCTGTTATACTCTACATATACATGATTTAATCACAAAGGAACATAAATAATACCGCCATACTGTACACACAACTAATTCCTCCACACCATAGCAGTAATACCGCTGCCACCTTGTAGACACAATCAATGTAGGTGCAAAATAATCCTGCATTCTGTACACATAACGAATGGCACTGCAAAACAGCATAAATAATTCCGCCATACCGTACATATATGTATGTCAGCACACAGTAACACCAGCTGCCACAATACACACAAAATTATGGCCATAACACTAATCCCATATTGCACAAATATCTAATATCACCATAAAGTAACAGATATAATACTGCAATACTGTACACATACATCACCTACAGTAACATATGTCATGCTGTAGCACTATACATATAATTAATGTGAGCAAAGAATAACATAACTAATATCACCACACAGTGAGATAAATAATGCTGCTACAATGTACACATAACTAATATCACCATACAGTAACATATATAATGCTGCCATGCTGTACGCTTGACTAATATTGCTATACAGTTAGATTAATAATGGTTCCATGCTGAACACATGAATAATATCACCATACAGTGAGATAAATAATACTGCCATACTGTACACATAAATCATATCACCATACAGTGACATATATAAATCCGTCTAGCAGTGTATATGATCAATATTGCCATCTAATGAGATAAATAATGCTGCCGTACTGTAACATAACTAATATCACCATACAGCAAGCTAAATAGGCTGCCATGGAGTGCACATGAGTAATATCGCCATACAGTGAGATAAATAATGCTGTCATACTGTACACATAACTAATATCATCATACAGTAAAATATATAATACTGCAATGTGGTACACATGACTTATATCGCCTTACAGTGAGAAAATAATGCTGCCATAGTGTACACATAACTAATATCACCATACAGTAACATATACAATGATGCCATGTGGTGTACATGTCATACATGCCATACAGTAAGATGTATAATGTTGCCATGCCGAACACATGACTAATATCACCATACAGTGAGATAAATAATGCTGCCATAGTGTACACATAACTAATATCACCATACATTCAATAACATCGCCATACAGTGCATTAGTAATCTGTCATGCTGTACACATTTATAACCCCTGTGTAGTGATATAAATAATGCTGCCACACTGAGCACATAACTTATATCAAAGTATAGTTCAGTGCTGCCACAGTAGCCATAAATGCTCACACAATAGTATAAATAATGCCACCATAATGTAATATATGTAATGTTACCATACAGTATCATAAATAAACCTGCCTATTAGGGCTCATGGACCTGTAGAGGGGAATCTCTGGCTTCTATAAACCTGAGCAGAAAGTTGCTAACATTTGGATGTATTACTACACATCACCTGTAGAGGGCGCTGCAGGGCAGATGAGCAGCTGATGGCAACATGGTCCAGCAACATCATCATCTGAGCTCTAAAGAGACACCCCGGAATTATGTCCCGGAATTATGGGAGAAGTTTTCCATTGTCCACAGTCACCAAGAACAAAGAATACTTGGGATGAATCGCGTGGCTTGGGATGAGGGATTATAGGCGTCTCCTAATGTATAGACAATGTTATTGAAGGGCGAGTTGAATGTGAGAGGAGGAGGAACTCCAGGGAAATCATGTTATGTGACCTTCCATCCACCCATACCCTCTCCTCTGCCGGGGATGACTTCTTTGATCTTTTCAAAGCATGAATGCTCCTAGGGAATCTGGATGATGAAAGTCATGGAGAAGAGCACGATCCAAGATCATGTTTCACAGAGAGGACAGTACCCAGAAGAACTGACAATCTATAATAAGAGAAAACCCGCCCATAAGAGCTTACACTCTACAGGAGAGAGGTCCCTGCACATAAGAGCTTACACTTTACAGGAGAGAGGATCTTGTATAAAAGAGCTTACACTCTACAGGAGAGAGGACCCTGCCCATAAGAGCTTACACTCTACAGAGGAGAGGAGCCTGACCATAAGAGCTTATACTTTACAGGAAAGAGGACACTGCCCATAAGAGCTTACACTCTACAGGAGAGAGGACCCTGCCCATAAGAGCTTACACTCTACAGGAGAGAGTACCCTGTCCATAAGAGCTTACACTCTACAGCAGAGAAGACCCTGCCCGTAAGAGCTTACACTCTACAGGAGACAGGACACTGCCCATAAGAGCTTACACTCTACAGGAGAGAGGACACTGCCCATAAGAGCTTACACTCTACAGGAGAGAGGACACTGCCCATAAGAGCTTACACTCTATAGGAGACAGGACCCTGCCCATAAGAGCTTACACTCTACGGGAGAGGGGACCCTGTCCATAAGAGCTTACACTCTACAGGAGAGAAGACCCTGCCCATAAGAGCTTACACTCTACAGGAGAGAGGTCCCTGCCCATAAGAGCTTACACTCTACAGGAGAGAGGATCCTGTACATAAGAGCTTACACTGTACAGGAGAGAGGACCCTGCCCATAAGAGCTTACACTCTACAGGAGAGGGGACCCTGTCCATAAGAGCTTACACTCTACAGGAGAGAAGACCCTGCCCATAAGAGCTTACACTCTACAGGAGAGAGGACACTGCCCATAAGAGCTTACACTCTACAGGAGAGAGGACCCTGCCGATAAGAGCTTACACTCTACAGGAGAGAGGACCCTGACCATAAGAGCTTACACTCTACGGTAGAGAGGATCCTGCACATACCTGCCCATAAGAGCTTACACTCTACAGGAGAGAGGATCCTGTACATAAGAGCATACACTGTACAGGAGAGAGGACCCTGCCCATAAGAGCTTACACCAGGGCCGATTCTAGCATATTTGCTGCCTGAGGCGAATATTAAAATGCTGCCCCCCCCCCCCCCACTCCCTGTTAAGTAAATGCTGAAAACTTTACTAACAATTAACAACCCTACAGACAGCTCCCTGACACTGTGTGACTGACTACAGGATCTGAGAGGCATTAGTGGCATCTAGTACCTTATAGATGACAATCTCTTCCATCAGGAGGACTTTATTCCAGGTTCTCCAATCCATGACGTATCACTGCTGAATTCACGGGCAGATATCTTCAGCTCCATGCAGCATCTCCACCCGGTGTCCCTAAAAATACCACAGTCACTTACAGTATAAAGTCTCCTGGATAACAACACTGTGCTCCTAAATATTATATACCACTCACAACACAACTGACCGCACTCTCCACACATATAAAACATCCCGTCATTATATATATATATATATATTCTACTGGAATTATAGCATGCACAGCAGCAATCAATATACAACACCCCCAATTTATTAATACAGACCCCCCCCCTAACATTTAGTTTAAATTATGCAAAGTAATCTACTGTATCCTATAACTAATATATCGCACCCTGTTATTATGTTACGTGTGATTTTATATTCAGTGCTACCCTGATTAATGTAAATATATAGCACCCCCTAATATACAGACCCCCCAGCTTAGTAATATACAGTATCGCATATACAGTTCCCCCGCTCAGTAGTATACTGTATCCCATATACAGCCCCCCCCCCCCCCCAGCTTAGTAATATACTGTTTACCCCCCAGCTGAAATCTGGCCCCATATAAATAAATATATCAAACCCCCCCGACAGTATAAAACAGTTATGGCCCCATATAATATATCAAACCTCCCCCCCCCACAATATAAAACAATTATGGCCCCATATAATATATTAACCCCCCCCCCCACACACACACACACAGTTTAAAACAATTGTGGCCACATATAATATATCAAACCCCCCCCCCCCCCCAGTATAAAACAATTATGGCCACATATAATGTAAACAGCACCCCCCCCCAGTATATGACAATTATGGCCCCATATAATATATACCCCCCACACAGTATAAAACAATTATGGCCACATATAATGTAAACAGCACCCCCTAGTATATGACAATTATGGCCCCATATAATATATACCCCCCACACAGTATAAAACAAATATGGCCACATATAATGCATACAGCACCCCCTAGTATATGACAATTATGGCCCCATATAATGTATACAGCCCCCCCCCCCCACACACAGTATAAAACAAGTATGGCCACACACACACACACACACACACAGTATATGACAATTTTGGCCCCCATTCCCCCTTATCAGCCAGATTAGAATTAATGAAAGTGCATGAAAAATAATAAAATACCTACTCACCTGCAGGCAGCTGCTCCCTCGGCGCGCGGCTCCGGTCTTCACGCGGCTCTCCTGTGAGCTGCGGCTCCGCGCAGTGACACAGGCGTCGTGACGTCGTGACGTCATGACGCCTGTGTCACTGATTAGAACGGAGCGACGCAGCAGCCGGAAAGGCGCTGCGTCGCTCCGCATATAAATCGCGCCTGTGTCTTAAAGAGACAGGCACGATTTATTTAGCTGGTGGACGATTCGGGCGTTAATGGACGCCCGAATCGCCCACTTTAGAGCGGCGAATTTCCCCGCCCTGTACAGGGACCCGCAATCTGCCGCCTGAGGCGAGATTTTCATCTCGCCTCATGGCAGATGCGGCCCTGGCTTACACTCTACAGGAGAGAGGACCCTGCCCATAAGAGCTTACACTGTACAGGAGAGAGGACCCTGCCCATAAGAGCTTACACTGTACAGGAGAGAGGATCCTGTACATAAGAGCTTACACTGTACAGGAGAGAGGACCCTGCCCATAAGAGCTTACACTCTACAGGAGAGGGGACCCTGCCCATAAGAGCTTACACTCTACAGGAGAGAGGTCTCTGCCCATAAGAGCTTACACTGTACAGGAGAGAGGCCCCTGCCCATAAGAGCTTACACTCTACAGGAGAGAGGACCCTGTCCATAAGAGCTTACACTGTACAGGAGAGAGGACCCTGACCATAAGAGATTACACTCTACAGGAGAGAGGACCCTGCCCATAAGAGCTTACACTCTACAGGAGAGAGGACCCTGCCCATAAGAGCTTACACTCTACAGGAGAGAGGACCCTGACCATAAGAGCTTACACTCTACAGGAGAGAGGTCTCTGCCCATAAGAGCTTACACTGTACAGGAGAGAGGCCCCTGCCCATAAGAGCTTACACTGTACAGGAGAGAGGCCCCTGCCCATAAGAGCTTACACTCTACAGGAGAGAGGACCCTGTCCATAAGAGCTTACACTGTACAGGAGAGAGGACCCTGACCATAAGAGATTACACTGTACAGGAGAGAGGACCCTGCCCATAAGAGCTTACACTCTACAGGAGAGAGGACCCTGCCCATAAGAGCTTACACTCTACAGGAGAGAGGACCCTGCCCATAAGAGCCTACACTTTACAATATATCTATCTATCTATCTATCTATCTATCTATCTATCTATCTATAATCTATCTATCACCTATGTATCTATCTCTTATCCATCATCCCCTGGTGATGCTCAGTGTAGTGTAAGGTGATTTGTCAGTGTGACTGTGATGACTTGTAACCAGTCTCTGTCTGGATGATTGTATTGCTATTAGATATCTTTGGCCCTGGGGTTGTGTCTCCCCCTCGTCTGTAGCCGCCATGTACCACTGGGATCAGCGTGGGAGGCTGCTGGCAAACCTGGATATATCTGCGAGAGGAAACAGTTTGAGCTTGTTGTAAACTCTAGTAAAATGGAAATATCTGCAGCCTGAGGACGGGAAATCTGTTTCTATTAGTTACGGCCTCAGTCTCGAGAAGTAGGAGACATTCTTCAGTCAGAGCCGCCTTCAGCTGTAGACAATCCTGGGATCTTTCCAGAACATTGCGTTACGTACAGCAGGAAGACGCGTGGCCCCAAGTACCGTCTTATAAACGCGCTGTGATTCATCATCAAAGGGAGCGACTAGTGACATCCTCACCTTCACCAATCACTTGTCTGTAAAATCTGACCTCTGGGGGGATGAAGAGCCCAACACTGCTGCCTACCAATGATGGCACATAATATAAAAGCAGCCTAATAACCACCACATAATACATGAGCTTTCTAATAATCACCACATCATACATGAGCTTTCTAATAATCACCACATCATACATGAGCTTTCTAATAATCATCACATAATACAGGAGCTTTCTAATAATCACCACATCATACATGAGCTTTCTAATAATCATTACATAATACAGGAGCTTTCTAATAATAATCACATAATACATGAGCTTTCTAATAATCATCATATAATACATGAGCTTTCTAATAATCATCACATCATACATGAGCTTTCTAGAAATCACCACATCATACATGAGCTTTCTAATAATCATCACATAATACATGAGCTTTCTAATAATCATCACATAATACATGAGCTTTCTAATAATCATCACATCATACATGAGCTTTCTAATAATCATCACATCATACATGAGCTTTCTAATAATCATCACATAATACATGAGCTTTCTAATAATCATCACATAATACATGAGCTTTCTAATAATCATCACATCATACATGAGCTTTCTAATAATCATCACATCATACATGAGCTTTCTAATAATCATCATATAATACAGGAGCTTTCTAATAATCACCACATAATACATGAGCTTTCTAATAATCACCACATCATACATGAGCTTTCTAATAATCATCACATCATACATGAGCTTTCTAATAATCATCACATCATACATGAGCTTTCTAATAATCATCATATAATACAGGAGCTTTCTAATAATCACCACATAATACATGAGCTTTCTAATAATCACCACATCATACATGAGCTTTCTAATAATCACCACATAATACATGAGCTTTCTAATAATCATCACATCATACATGAGCTTTCTAATAATCATCATATAATACAGGAGCTTTCTAATAATCACCACATAATACATGAGCTTTCTAATAATCACCACATCATACATGAGCTTTCTAATAATCACCACATAATACATGAGCTTTCTAATAATCATCACATAATACAGGAGCTTTCTAATAATCACCACATCATACAGGAGCTTTCTAATAATCACCACATAATACATGAGCTTTCTAATAATCATCACATAATACATGAGCTTTCTAATAATCACCACATCATACAGGAGCTTTCTAATAATCATCACATCATACATGAGCTTTCTAATAATCACCACATAATACATGAGCTTTCTAATAATCATCACATCATACATGAGCTTTCTAATAATCATCATATAATACAGGAGCTTTCTAATAATCATCACATAATACATGAGCTTTCTAATAATCATCACATAATACATGAGCTTTCTAATAATCATCACATCATACATGAGCTTTCTAATAATCATCACATCATACATGAGCTTTCTAATAATCATCATATAATACATGAGCTTTCTAATCATCACATAATACATGAGCTTTCTAATAATCATCACATAATACATGAGCTTTCTAATAATCATCACATCATACATGAGCTTTCTAATAATCATCATATAATACATGAGCTTTCTAATAATCATCACATAATACATGAGCTTTCTAATAATCATCACATCATACATGAGCTTTCTAATAATCATCACATCATACATGAGCTTTCTAATAATCATCATATAATACAGGAGCTTTCTAATAATCACCACATAATACATGAGCTTTCTAATAATCACCACATAATACATGAGCTTTCTAATAATCATCATATAATACATGAGCTTTCTAATCATCACATAATACATGATAATTTTAATAATCATCACATCATACATGAGCTTTCTAATAATCATCATATAATACAGGAGCTTTCTAATAATCACCACATAATACATGAGCTTTCTAATAATCACCACATCATACAGGAGCTTTCTAATAATCATCATATAATACATGAGCTTTCTAATCATCACATAATACATGATAATTTTAATAATCACACATCATACATGAGCTTTGTAATAATCATTACATAATACATGAGAATTATAATAATCATCACATAATACATGAGCTTTCTAATAATCACCACATAATACATGAGCTTTCTAATAATCATCACATAATACAGGAGCTTTCTAATCTCAGCCAGCCCCCATATAGTATACAGCCAGCCCCCATATAGTATACAGCCAGCCTCTATATAGTATACAGCCAGCCTCCATATAGTATACAGCCAGCCCCCATGTAGTATACAGCCAGCCCCCATGTAGTATACAGCCAGCCCCCATGTTGTATACAGCTAGCCCCCATGTTGTATACAGCCAGCCCCCATGTTGTATACAGCTAACCCCCATGTTGTATACAGCCAGCCCCCATGTTGTATACAGCCAGCCCCCATTTTATATACAGCTAACCCCCATGTTGTATACAGCCAGCCCCCATGTTGTATACAGCCAGCCCCCATGTTGTATACAGCTAGCCCCCATGTAGTATACAGCCAGCCCCCTCCCAAGCGCATAAAAACCCCCCCAAAACTTAATATGGATCGTTGGCACGGGTCCCGATCTTCAGTGCGAGGCTCCCGATCCTCGCGGTTCCCGGCGGCTCCTCTTCTCTCTTCTTTCTTCTCTAGCCGGCAGATCACGTCCATACGATCTGCATCTGCCGGCTAGAGAAGAAGGAAGAAAGAAGAGAGAAGAGGAGCTGCCGCCAGGAACTGCGCCGAGGATCGGGAGCCTCGCACTGAAGATCGGGACCCGCGCCAACGATCCGGACACCGGAGGGTGTATTAAGTTTTTTATTCTTTACTTGACACGTGTATAAGCCGAGGTGGGTTTTTTCAGCTTATACACGAGTATATACGGTAATGTGTTTATGATTTTTACTGTTTATTTATATCAGTTCTAGGGAAAGGGGGGGGGGGGTGATTTTAATTTTTAGGGTTTTTTACTATAATTTTTTTGAAACTTTTTTTTTTTAATGTTTTTCAGCCCACCTGGGGGACTTTAACCCTCGGTTGCCTTATCGATCCCACCATATACTGCTATACTACAGTATGGCAGTATATGGGGATTTTCCACCTCATTCATTAAAATGTGCAAATCACACATTGTAATGAATGGGTTAAAACGAGACAGGCTTGGGTCTTCAGAAGACACGAGGCTGTCATGGGGACTGATCGCCGCTCCCCAATGACGTCTCGGGGAACGATGACGCATGGCGCATGGGCGACAGCATCTTTTTGAAGAGATTTTGCTAACACTGATCGCGGGTGTTACCGGTAAGTCTTTGCTGCGATATGCAGCAAACACTTACTGGCTATAGAGAGGGCTCGGCCCGTGAGCCCCCCATGCACCCGCACCCGATGCGTGCCATACTATTAAAAATTATCTTTATTGTGTAAACATCACTAGAGGATTAAATTTTGATAATTTTCTTTTGTGGGTAATTAAGGCAATTATTGTGAAGGTACAGCAAGAAATCAATGATTGTCTCCTGGCCAGAACGCCAAATGAGGAGACTGTGGTTAATGTACCTACCATACCAAATTATAGATGTAGAAAAAGGATTAATGTCAGAAAATAAATACCTTTCTTCCCAATAGGAGGTGTGGGACTGGCCCACCAGAGCATCAGAGAATCCTCCGGTGGGCACCAGGTTCTAACACTTTATAATAGGCCCAAAAGATCTTCATTTAGAATTGAATGGAGTAATCTCTGGATATTATGATCTATTTCATATAGGACGATTCTGATATGACAGATCAGTGATGGTGAACCTTTTAGAGACAGAGGGGCAGATTTACTTACCCGGTCCATTCGCGATCCAGCGGCGCGTTCTCTGCGGTGGATTCGGGTCCGGCCGGGATTCATTAAGGCAGTTCCTCCGACGTCCACCAGGTGGCGCTGCTGCGCTGAAAAGCATCAAAACGCACTCAAGTTCACCGGCCTATTCCTAGTGAAGGTAAGTGCAAGCTCCGCAACACTTTTTTTTTTTAAAATGCGGCGGTTTTTCCGAATCCGTCGGGTTTTCGTTCGGCCATGCCCCCCGATTTCCGTCGTGTGCATGCCGGCACCGATGCGCCACAATCCGATCGCGTGCGCCAAAATCCCGGGGCAATACAGGGAAAATCGGCGCAAATCGGAAATATTCGGGTAACACGTCAAGAAAACGCGAATCAGGCCCTTAGTAAATGACCCCCAGAGTGCCCAAACTATGACCAAAATCCAATTATCTACTGTGAAGTGCCAACATGGCATTTTAAGCAGTAACTTATTGCTCCCTGTTCTTCCATATCTTTAAATTGTATCGAGCACCTAAGGCCACCAATGCAGTTGATAGAAAGAGGGTCTCTCTGTAGAGGAATAATGGTGGGTCCAGCGGGAAGACCTCCAAAGATAATGCGGTTCTGTCAACACCACCTCAATTTTCCTGCAGTTCCAAACAGCCAATGAAGTGTCGCTTTAAAATAGCGCTGAGAGCAGCATCTCATAAGTTGCCTGGGACTGCAGGAAGATTTGGTGGACTGTTTGGTGAACTCTGTCCTGTGGCCGTGCCATAGGTTCGCCACCACTGTTATAGATTATTAGATGTTTCTGATGATACATCCTACATGATATCATTTTTTTATGGTATTTTGAAGGATGGGCCCTCAAGATCACCACCTCTGGTAGGCCCAACACATGTCAGTCCCACATTGCAATAGGCCATGTAGAGGTTGGCTAGTGTGGATGAAAAACTAGCCCCCATGTTTGTAGATAGAAAGTAGAAATTATGGGATAACAGAAAGCTGAGGACATTAACAATGACTGATTGTAGAGTGGAAGTGTAATTACTGTAAAGGAGGAGGTGGTAGGTGACCGCTAGAACGAGGAATGGAGGTGTAAAGGGAATGACGTCACATGTTATCCGACCATATTCAGGTTTCCATTCACATTCATTCATGGCATTGAGGAGACTTTTGCTGTCTTGGATAAAACCATTTTGTGTAGCGGCTGCAATATTCTTCATGCGACACAAATTTCTGTACTAAAGGGGGCGCTCCGGTGCTCAGTCGGACCGTGCACCAGATTTAAAGGTCGCACGCCCCCATGTTAAAGGTGCACCAAAAAAAAAGTGGTGTACTCTGTCGGGGCAGTGCAGGGGGCTCCAGATTCATGAAGAACGTGCACCAGAAATCCTGAATCTGGCGCCCCCTGCACACTACACAGGTCACTGCACGTAGTACACACTGCACTGAGAGAAATATTGCCAGGGAGAGCAAAAATAATCCCAAATTATTTTTCAAGTATATAAATGATAAGAAACTAAAAACAGAGAGTGTGGGTCCCCTTAGAAATAACATGGGGGTCATGGTGGAAGGAGATGAGGAAAGGGCCAATCTACTGAATGTCGCCTTCTCAACTGTCTTTACCCAGGAAAATCCCCTGGTGGAAGACACAATGAGGAATAATGTAAATTCTTTTTATAATGTCAACAGTTTAACCCAGGAAGAGGTACGGCGCCGCCTCGCAACCACTAAGATAGATAAATCACCTGGGCCAGATGGCATACACCCCCGGGTTCTGCATGAATTATGTACGGTGATAGACAAACCTTTATTTTTAATATTTGAAGATTCACTGAGGACTGGTTATGTTCCACAGGACTGGCGCATAGCAAATGTGGTACCAATATACAAAAAAGGATCAAATAGCGATCCTGGAAACTACAGACCCGTGAGTCTAACTGCTGTGGTGGGGAAAAAATTTGAGGGGTTTATTAGAGATGCTATCCTGGAGTATCTTACTGTGCACAACCTTATAACCCAGCGTCAGCATGGGTTTATGAGAGATCGCTCCTGTCAGACTAATCTGATTGGTTTCTACGAGGAGGTAAGTTCCAGACTGGATCTGGGGGACGCTGTGGATGTTGTATATCTGGACTTTTCAAAGGCATTTGACACTGTGCCACATAAAAGGTTGGTATATAAAATGAGACTGCTGGGAGTAGGAGAAAATCTGTGTATTTGGGTAAGTAATTGGCTCAGTGATAGAAAACAGAGGGTGATCATTAATGGCACATTCTCAGATTGGGTTGATGTTACCAGTGGAGTGCCACAGGGGTCAGTATTGGGGCCACTTCTTTTTAATATTTTTATTAATGACCTTGTAGTGGGTTTACACAGTCAAGTTTCAATATTTGCAGATGATACTAAGCTGTGTAAAGTAATAAATACTGAGGTCGATAGTTTAGCATTACAGAGGGATCTGTGGAAGCTTGAGGAGTGGGCAGAGAAATGGTTGATGAGGTTTAATGTAGATAAATGTAAAGTTATGCACTTGGGCCATGGTAACAAAAAGTATAATTATGTTCTAAACGGTCAATTGCTTAGTAAAACTGAAGCTGAAAAGGACTTGGGGGTATTGGTGGATGGTAAACTTAATTTTAGTGACCAGAGCCAGGCGGCTGCTGCTAAAGCAAATAAAATAATGGGATGTATCAAGAGAGGAATAAATTTTCATGATAAAGACATAGTTTTGCCCTTATACAAATCCCTGGTCAGACCACACATGGAATATTGTGTACAGTTTTGGGCACCAGTGTATAAAAAGGATATAGTAGAGCTGGAACGGGTGCAGAGGAGAGCAACCAGGATTATTAGGGGAATGGGGGGATTAGAGTACAAGGACAGATTACAAAATTTGGGATTATTCAGTTTAGAAAAAAGACGACTGAGGGGAGACCTCATTACAATGTACAAATACCTGAACGGACAGTACAAGGATCTCTCCAAAGATCTTTTTATACCTCGGCCTGTGACCAGGACAAGGGGGCATCCTCTGCGCCTAGAGGAGAGGAGGTTCTACCACCACCATAGACAGGGGGCATCCTCTACACCTAGAGGAGAGGTGGTTCTACCATCACCATAGACAGGGGGTATCCTCTACACCTAGAGGAGAGGTGGTTCTACCATCACCATAGACGGGGGCATCCTCTACACCTAGAGGAGAGGAGGTTCTATCATCACCATAGACGGGGGCATCCTCTACACCTAGAGGAGAGGAGGTTCTACCATCACCATAGACAGGAGGCATCCTCTACACCTAGAGGAGAGGAGGTTCTACCATCACCATAGACAGGGGGCATCCTCTACACCTAGAGGAGAGGTGGTTCTACCATCACCATAGACAGGGGGCATCCTCTACACCTAGAGGAGAGGCGATTCTACCATCACCATAGACAGGGGGCATCCTCTACACCTAGAGGAGAGGAGGTTCTACCATCACCATAGACAGGGGGCATCCTCTACGCCTAGAGGAGAGGTGATTTTACCATCACCATAGACAAAGGTTCTTTACTGTAAGAGCAGTGAGACTGTGGAACTCTCTGCCGCAGGAGGTTGTTATGACGGACTCTATGTACATGTTCAAGAGAGGCCTGGATGCCTTTCTGGAGAGAAAAAATATCACGGGTTATGGGGATAACACATTTATTTAATTCTTAAAGGTTGGACTTGATGGACTTGCGTCTCCTTCCAGCCTTATATACTATGATACTATGATACTATGAATGTTCTTAGTAATTGTGCCCCAATAGGTCTAAATTTTGGGGGAGAAGTTTCTTTGTGGGTTTTAGGTAAACCATAAAAGGAAGGATACACAGGAGATCATAAGGGAATTAGTTTCTGTTGATCCAGGGTGTTATTCTGCTATATCAGGGGCGTGAAGGAATTTTCCCCTGCTTTGATGTCTTTTTCTAACCTTCTTTACTATGATACTATGAAAACATTGCCTCTTCATCTACTGTGTAGGGCAGTCCCCATAACATCAAGCATGACTTTCAGGAAGTCTAATGACATGATGCAGGATTACGTGGGATTACATTCTAATAATCTTCACATAATACATGGACATTCTAATGATATTGTAGAGAGCATTGAAAGACGTATACCGTACATTAAATGACAATTACTACCAGGTTGAAGGATTGTAAACCAAGTACACTGACATCATCTGGGAGGATCTGCTCTTCTTTTAGCTTCTTATGCCCTTGTTTTTACCAAAAAAAGGCTTTTATGCAAATGAGCCTGAGGCACAGGGGTATAAGAAACTAAAATAAGAGCAGATCCTGCCAGAGGGAGAACATGGCAGTATATCAGTGTGCTGGGTTTACAATCCTTTATCCTGGTGAATATATAATGTAAAAAATTACATAGTAAAGAGGTTTGGTGGACAATCTGGAAGTGGTACAGTTATTCCAGCCACTTTTCACTTCAGACAACCGACTCCAGCTTCATCTAGTGTGTCCAGATATGGTGGACAGATATGACTGTTGTGATGAAGTGCAACTTTTACAGTCACCTTCTGACTTTGTGAAACTTTTTAACTAAAACGTCTCGTGTCCACTGCAGACATGAACACCCCATGTGCCACACATAATACTATAACACTATAATACTATAACACTATAATACTATAACACTATAATACTATAATACTATAACACTATGGGGGTCATTCACTAAGGGCCCGAATCGCGTTTTCCCGACGTGTTACCCGAATATTTCCGATTTGCGCCGATTTTCCCTGTATTGCCCCGGGTTTTTGGCGCACGCGATCGGATTTTGGCGCATCGGCGCTGGCATGCACTCGACGGAAATTGGGGGCCCGCATTTAAAAACTGCTGCATTTAAAAAACCGAAAGTGTCGCGGAGCTTGCACTTACCTTCATCCAGGATAGGCCGGTGAACTTGAGTGTGTTCCGATGCTCTTCAGCGCAGCAGCGCCACCTGGTGGACTTCGGAGGAACTACCTTAATGAATCCCGGCCGGACCCGAATCCACCGCAGAGAACGCGCCGCTGGATCGCGAACGGACCGGGTAAGTAAATCTGCCCCAATGTGTTTCTGATGAGCAAAAGACACCTAAGACCCATAAACCTGTAGTAAGATTTTAGGAATCTGCCCCAATGTGATTATTGGAGAACACGTGCATAGAAATCCCCCTGTTCCCCTTATATAGTGTAACATCTCCCCAGGAGACATTTGGCGGTCAGGGATGGATTTTTGGCGCGGTCGCTCATGTCTCTGGTATCACACTAATAATTGGATTTTGAGGTATAATAGAATTACATGGATAGTGATGATCGCTGGAAGTCTCATGGGTCACTGACAATCATATCCAGCCGACAACATGAAGCATCTAATAACATCAGAGAAAATGGCTGGACAAAGAGAGAAGCTCACTAGTCTGTTATAATAGTCTATCTACGTCCGGATCTTATCTCTAAATGTATCTACCTAATTTTCATCTTTATATTTTATCCTTTGATCTCACATTTTATAACTATTGTTCTGTTATCTAAATATCGAATTAATTTCTATCCATCTCAGACTATTTGCTACAGGGGGCTACGTGACTATTGGCTTCTGGGGGCTACATGCCTATTGACTACCTGGGGCATTATGACTTTTGGCTACTGATATCTCTTTTATTATTGGCTAATTGGGGCTGCATGCCTATTGGCTGCTGGGGACTACATGGTTGTTGGCTAATTGGGGCTGCTTGACTATTGGCTACTAGAGCAATGTGACTATTGGCCACTGAGGTTTCTGTGACTATTGGCTACTGGGGGTACATGCCTTTTGATCGCTTTGGCCATCATGGCTACTGGTGTCTCTCTTATTATTGGCTAAGGGGGGGGGGCTGCATGCCTATTGGCTGCTGGGGACAACATTACTATTGGCTACTGTGGCAATGTGACTATTGGCCTCTGGGAACTGTGTGACTATTGGCTACTGGGTAATGTGTGACTATTGGCTACTGGGAGCTAGATGCCTATTGACTACTTGAGGCATCATATACTTTTGGCTACTGATATCTCTCTTATTATTGGCTAATTGGGGCTGCTTAAATATTGGCTACTGGGGCAATGTGACTATTGGCTACTTAGGTTTCTTTGACTATTGGGTACTGGGGGCTACATGCTTGGGGCATCATGACTTTTGGCTACTGGTGTCTCTCTTATTATTGGCTATGGGGGACTGTATGCCTATTGGCTTCTGGGGACAATATTACTATTGGCTACTGGGGCAATGTGACTATTGGCTACTGAGGTTTCTGTGACTATTGGGTACTGGGGGCTACATGCTTGGGGCATCATGACTTTTGGCTACTGGTGTCTCTCTTATTATTGGCTATGGGGGACTGTATGCCTATTGGCTTCTGGGGACAATATTACTATTGGCTACTGTGGTAATGTGACTATTGGCTACTGAGGTCTCTGTGACTATGGGCTACGTGACTTTTGGCTATGGGACTATTATTTACTGAGGCTCCATAACTATTGGCACCTGGGGCCTCAGTGATTATTGGCTTCTGGAGTCAACATGATTATTGAATACTGGGAGCTTCCGGAGGCTACCGGAGGATTAGGATCTACATGCTGAAACAATACACAGTAATGGGAATTAACGTACACACTCTTTTCTGTGGGCCTCTTCTAGAGATTGTAACCAGCCTGGTTCCTCTACATGAGAAAATAAAACCTTCTTGCTTGCACCAATTGGTATTTGAGCATTTCCAGAGATGGACATTACACTTTTGTACACTACAATGTCCTTCTTCTGCCTGATCGTTCATGTGCTCCAGGCAGCAATCCCTTTAAGACTCTCCCTACTTTTGTTTTGTATCCAGAGCGGCTTTGTGATGTAGGGCAGCTTCTCCCGCGAGAAGATACCTGGGAATAATGGACTTTATGTGCTACTTCACGCAAGTGGTTTCTGCCAGTTTCCCATGTACCTGACTCCTGCCGGTTTCCTGACTCCTCCACTGTTGATCATCCTTGACCAGCTGTTCTCAAGTGTTAATCATCGACCTTTATACTGTGATGCTCCCCTTGAAAAACAGTCTGATTTCTGACTTCGCATGAACTCCATTTGCCCTGACCTTGGCTTATACCTGACTAATCTTTTTCCAGACCACTGTTTCCCAGGTGGCTTCTCTTCATTCCTAAACCCTATGACAGCCCCACCTATGCCAAGACATTCAATGCTACCACTTCTAGATGTAGTTACCTGGTGATCTTCCTGAAACCTTTGGTCAGCTGTTACCTTCTTTAGAATTAATTCTAGAGGTAGTAACCTGGTGACCTGTCTTCAACCCACTCCTAGTCCACTTCTAAAGGTCCCCTCTCAACCTGAGCCTTTGGTAGGCCGTAACCTTCATAGGGACAGTTACTAGAGATCAATGCCCTTTAACCTTGGCCTTTGATCAGCAGCTACCTTCATATGGACCATTCCTAGAGGTAGTGTCTTGGGGGATCTCCCTGTAACCTGAGTCTTTGGTTTGCCATTACCTTTGTCAGGACCACATCTAGAGGTAATGATCTGGTGACCTCCCAGTAAATTGAGTCTTTGGTCGGCCATTATATACATCGAGACAACTTCTAGAGATAATGACATGGTGACCTCTCTCAAACGCAGTTCTTACTCAGCCATTACCTTCATCATCAGGACCATTTCTACAGGTAGTGACCTGGTGAACTCCCTGCAACTTCAGCTTTTGGTCAGGCATTACCTTCATTAGGACCACTTCTAGAGGTAATGACCTGGTGATCTCCCTGCAACATTAGCCATTGGATGGCCATTACTATCATCAGGACCACTTCTAGAGATAATGACATGGAGATCCCTCTCAAACGCAGTTCTTACTCAGCCATTACCTTCATCATCAGGACCATGTCTACAGTTAGTGACCTGTTGAACTCCATACAACTTCAGCTTTTGGTCAGGCATTACCTTCATTAGGACCACTTCTAGAGGTAATGACCTGGTGATCTCCCTGCAACATTAGCCATTGGATGGCCATTACTATCATCAGGACCACTTCTAGAGATAATGACATGGAGATCCCTCTCAAACGCAGTTCTTACTCAGCCATTACCTTCATCATCAGGACCATGTCTACAGTTAGTGACCTGTTGAACTCCATACAACTTCAGCTTTTGGTCAGGCATTACCTTCGTTAGGACCACTTCTAGAGGGAATGACCTGGTGATCTCCCTGCAACATTAGCCTTTGTATGGCCATTACTATCATCAGGACCACTTCTACAGGTAGCGACCTGGTGATCTCCCTGCAACATTAGCCTTTGGATGGCCATTACTATCATCAGGACCACTTCTACAGGTAGCGACCTGGTGAACTCCCTGCAACTTCAGCTTTTGGTCAGGCATTACCTTCATGAGGACTTCTTCTAGAGGGAATGACCTGGTGATCTTCCTACAACGTTAGCCTTTGGTCGGCCATATCCCTCATGAGGACCACTTCTAGAGGGAGTGACCTGGTGAACTCCCTGCAACTTCAGTTTTTGGTCAGGCATTGCCTTCGTTAGGACCACTTCTATAGGTAGTGACCTGGTGATCTCCCTATAACATTAGCCTTTGGTCAGCCATTACCATCATCAGGACCACTTCAAGAGGTAGAGATTTGGTGAACTCCCTGCAACAAAGTCCAGCTCCCTACATTAGGGTTAAACTGGTTTGGTCCAGAACCCGCTGACAGTCTACACTGCTCTGGAAATATATTTGACAAGGCTTTCCAGCCCTGTGTCTTGCCTCCAAACATTGATGTTAGTAATGAAGCATCTTTCTTCCCGTAATCTTCCTCAGACCGATGGGAGCCCCCAGATAGCGCTGTTTCTAGCAGTTTGCTGACAACATTCTGGCAAGTACGAGCCTCCTAATAAAACAAGAGCATGTGGTACCCGCCTGCTGTTAGCTCTGTCCTAATTAACTGCACATGTTGTTCTCCCACAAGGCTTTGCTGTCGGGGCGTCCGGCTGTTCTATTCAGTGCGAAAAAAAAGGAAGTTACGGATATTTATTTCCAACCTTCCCCTTTCTAGTCCACCTTAAAGGGGCGGCTCACCAGCGCAGGGTGACTCACGCTTTGTACTCTGATCATATATATACGTTTTGGGATTTTTTGGGCTTTATTCATCTCTGTTCCTTCTCATAGTAAGTGAAGTCTCACAGCGTCCGTCCATGACTCACTGGATCAAAAAAGTTGTTTCCGCTTTTATTGTTGATTCTTCGTTTTTTGAAAAAAAATATTTTTATCTTTTGGTAATTTGATTCTTTTATTAGGTTATGAGATTGGGCACAGATCCGCTATTGTACTGTTTGTATGTTTCTTTTAAATAGCGCCACTCGTGTTCAAAGGTCATGTTTGGTACTGCACCAGTTTTGTGGTTTACTTTGGCTGAAAAATTTTGCTTTGGATCTGTCTTTCATGCACCTCCCATAACACAGATTGCAGCAAAGGGCTTGATGTCATCTCTTGCAGATCTTAGCATCACTCCCTACTTCCCCCGATTCCTAGGAACTAAACAACAATATATACTAAGATATTTAAGAATGAACCTACAGTCACCATAGATACAGGAGGACCTTGCATTAACCTTATAGGAGGGTGTGGTGTGAGATGACTAGGATACAACCCATAACACAACATTCTACAGCAAACAGTATCAGTCACCAAACCACAGGAAATAGCCATCAAATACACTGCAATGTCATGAAAGATATCCTGATGAATACATTTTGTTATTCTAAATGTCAAGTACATGACTCACAGTACTAAGTAATGTACTAAGAAGCGTGCTCTAAAATGTGCTATAATACTGCACCTATGTGCAAGAATATAACTACTATAATACTGCCCCCTATGTACATGAATATAACTACTATAATACTGTCTCCTATGTACAAGAATATAACTACTATAATACTGCCCCCTATGTACAAGAATATAACTACTATAATACTGCCCCCTATGTACAAGAATATAACTACTATAATACTGCTCCTATGTACAAGAATATAACTACTATAATACTACCCCCTATGTACAGGAATATAACTACTATAATACTGCCCCCTATGTACAAGGATATAACTACTATAATCCCGCCCCCTATGTACAGGAATATAACTACTATAATACTGCCCCCTATGTACAAGAATATAACTACTATAATACTGCCCCTATGTACAAGAATATAACTACTATAATACTGCCCCCTATGTACAAGAATATAACTACTATAATACTGTCCCCTTTGTGCAAGAATATAACTACTATAATACCCCCCCATGTACAAGAATATAAATACTATAATACTGCCCCCTATGTACAAGAATATAATTACTATAATACTGCCCCTATGTACATGAATATAACTACTATAATACTGCCCCCTATGTACAAGAATATAACTACTATAATACTGTCCCCTATGTACAAGAATATAATTACTATAATACTGTCCCCTATGTACAAGAATATAACTACTATAATACTGCCCCCTATGTACAAGAATATAACTACTATAATACTGCCCCCTATGTACAAGAATATAACTACTATAATACTGCCCCCTATGTACAAGAATATAACTACTATAATACTGTCCCCTGTGTACAAGAATATAACTACTATAATACTATCCCTATGTACAAGAATATAACTACTATAATACTGCCCCCTATGTACAAGAATATAACTACTATAATACTGACCCCTATGTACAGGAATATAACTACTATAATACTGCCCCCTATGTACAGGAATATAACTACTATAATACTGCCCCTATGTACAAGAATATAACTACTATAATACTTCCCACTATGTACAAGAATATAACTACTATAATACTGACCCCTATGTACAAGAATATAACTACTATAATACTGTCCCCTATGTACAAGAATATAACTACTATAATACTGCCTCCTTTGTACAAGAATATAACTACTATAATACTGCCCCCTATGTACAATAATATAACTACTATAATACTTCCCCCTATGTACAAGAATATAACTACTATAATACTGCCCCCTATGTACAAGAATATAACTACTATAATACTGTCCCCTATGTACAAGAATATAACTACTATAATACTGCCCCCTATGTACAAGAATATAACTACTATAATACTATCCCTATGTACAAGAATATAACTACTATAATACTTCCCCCTATGTACAAGAATATAATTACTATAATACTGTCCCCTATGTACAAGAATATAACTACTATAATACTTCCCCCTATGTACAAGAATATAATTACTATAATACTGTCCCCTATGTACAAGAATATAACTACTATAATACTGTCCCCTATGTACAAGAATATAACTACTATAATACTGTCCCCTATGTACAAGAATATAACTACTATAATACTTCCCCCTATGTACAAGAATATAACTACTATAATACTGCCCCCTATGTACAAGAATATAACTACTATAATACTGCCCCTATGTACAAGAATATAACCACTATAATACTGCCCCCTATGTACAAGAATATAACTACTATAATACTGTCCCCTATGTACAAGAATATAACTACTATAATACTATCCCTATGTACAAGAATATAACTACTATAATACTGCCCCCTATGTACAAGAATATAATTACTATAATACTGCCCCTATGTACAAGAATATAACTACTATAATACTGCCCCCTATGTACAATAATAGAACTACTATAATACTGCCCCCTATGTACAAGAATATAACTACTATAATACTGCCCCCTATGTACAAGAATATAACTACTATAATACTGCCCCCTATGTACAAGACTATAACTACTATAATACTGCTCCCTATGTACAAGAATATAACTACTATAATACTGCCCCTATGTACAAGAATATAATTACTATAATACTGCCCCCTATGTACAAGAATATAACTACTATAATACTGCCCCTATGTACAAGAATATAACTACTATAATACTGCCCCCTATGTACAAGAATATAACTACTATAATACTGTCCCCTTTGTGCAAGAATATAACTACTATAATACCCCCCCATGTACAAGAATATAAATACTATAATACTGCCCCCTATGTACAAGAATATAATTACTATAATACTGCCCCTATGTACATGAATATAACTACTATAATACTGCCCCCTATGTACAAGAATATAACTACTATAATACTGTCCCCTATGTACAAGAATATAATTACTATAATACTGTCCCCTATGTACAAGAATATAACTACTATAATACTGCCCCCTATGTACAAGAATATAACTACTATAATACTGCCCCCTATGTACAAGAATATAACTACTATAATACTGCCCCCTATGTACAAGAATATAACTACTATAATACTGTCCCCTGTGTACAAGAATATAACTACTATAATACTATCCCTATGTACAAGAATATAACTACTATAATACTGCCCCCTATGTACAAGAATATAACTACTATAATACTGACCCCTATGTACAGGAATATAACTACTATAATACTGCCCCCTATGTACAGGAATATAACTACTATAATACTGCCCCTATGTACAAGAATATAACTACTATAATACTTCCCCCTATGTACAAGAATATAACTACTATAATACTGACCCCTATGTACAAGAATATAACTACTATAATACTGTCCCCTATGTACAAGAATATAACTACTATAATACTGCCTCCTTTGTACAAGAATATAACTACTATAATACTGCCCCCTATGTACAATAATATAACTACTATAATACTTCCCCCTATGTACAAGAATATAACTACTATAATACTGCCCCCTATGTACAAGAATATAACTACTATAATACTGTCCCCTATGTACAAGAATATAACTACTATAATACTGCCCCCTATGTACAAGAATATAACTACTATAATACTATCCCTATGTACAAGAATATAACTACTATAATACTTCCCCCTATGTACAAGAATATAATTACTATAATACTGTCCCCTATGTACAAGAATATAACTACTATAATACTTCCCCCTATGTACAAGAATATAATTACTATAATACTGTCCCCTATGTACAAGAATATAACTACTATAATACTGTCCCCTATGTACAAGAATATAACTACTATAATACTGTCCCCTATGTACAAGAATATAACTACTATAATACTTCCCCCTATGTACAAGAATATAACTACTATAATACTGCCCCCTATGTACAAGAATATAACTACTATAATACTGCCCCTATGTACAAGAATATAACCACTATAATACTGCCCCCTATGTACAAGAATATAACTACTATAATACTGTCCCCTATGTACAAGAATATAACTACTATAATACTATCCCTATGTACAAGAATATAACTACTATAATACTGCCCCCTATGTACAAGAATATAATTACTATAATACTGCCCCTATGTACAAGAATATAACTACTATAATACTGCCCCCTATGTACAATAATAGAACTACTATAATACTGCCCCCTATGTACAAGAATATAACTACTATAATACTGCCCCTATGTACAAGAATATAACTACTATAATACTGCCCCCTATGTACAAGAATATAACTACTATAATACTGTCCCCTATGTACAAGAATATAACTACTATAATACTGCCTCCTATGTACAAGAATATAACTACTATAATACTGTCCCCTATGTACAAGAATATAACTACTATAATACTGCCCCCTATGTACAAGAATATAACTACTATAATACTGCCCCCTATGTACAAGAATATAACTACTATAATACTGCCCCCTATGTACAAGAATATAACTACTATAATACTGCCCCCTATGTACAAGAATATAATTACTATAATACTGCCCCCTATGTACAAGAATATAATTACTATAATACTGCCCCCTATGTACAAGGATATAACTACTATAATACTGTCCCCTATGTACAAGGATATAACTTCTATGATGTGTCCCTTTGGCATTGTCTTATACCCACGTCATGCCAGTTATTTCCGTCTCTCTTGTACAGGAGATACATGCAGGGAAGTGCTTGGGGTCGTGTCTGATGTGAACATCTATAGAACTTTGTGTCTGGACCGGAGATGTATGAGAAGACGGAGCACAATGTCTCAGCAGGCGTCTATCAGACACAATGTAACATCTTTCCTGTAGCGGAGTCAGGTAAAGGTCGGGAACCTGTGATGATATTTTCCATCTCGCTCTTTGGCGGATGATGATTGGAACATATGAAAGTGTCGGGATGAAAGGTGATGATGAATCATGGGTACGAGACACAATTGTACCTCAGCTCCGGCCGCTGCCGATTCCTCCTTGTAGAGAGCGATTCATAAAGAGGAAATTTCTGATCTAATTAAATTAATCGTAGGAACGGTTTCTGTTTTAATTGTAAAATATGGGTTTATGGCCCTTTAAATCACAGCGATGTGACATAGGGCTACATACGCTTTATACCTTATTATAGATGTGAATGGGGACACGTATGTGCAGACCTTGAGTCCCCATGAAGAAGCCAAGTCCCCTCAGTGAAACGTGTGTTGGGTACTCAGATCCTCTGTGCCCACAATTTTACCCATCTCTGCAAACAGCAGAAAACAGGATAGGTGACTGGTGGCAGGCTAGGCACGAGGTAAGGCTGGCTTCAGTCTGGATAGGATTCTGGCCTCAATGGATTCCACAGGTGACTGTAAGGCTCATACTATACCTCTAATACTCCGGCTGGGACTCTCTTCTTCCACACTGCATAGATTCTACAGTCTGGAACTGTGGCTGTGTACTTGTTCAGATCTGTTAATAGAATTCCCGACCAATGTACCACAGAACCAGAGCAGAACCCCTTTTTATAAACTGGAGTTCCCCTCTAGAAAGTCACCAACCAATAGAATAACCTGCTTACCGCCAGGTGATGTGGGGGATGATGTGTGTAGTCTCCCTCTAGAAAGCTCTGGGTCACCAGCCAATAGAATAACCTAAAGAAAAAATGTTTTTGTGATGCACACTATCCCCTATAGGAGCTGCCAAACAATCACAGATGGATCCCACATCTAGCAATTAGTAAAAATAAAACAGTCATCGGAGTTCATTTCTTCCAAAGTACAATGGGGCAGATTTACTTACCCGGTCCAGTCGCGATCCAGCGGCGCGTTCTCAGAGGAGGATTCGGGTTCTGCCGGGATTCACTAAGGTAGTGCGCCCGACGTCCACCAGGTGTTGCTGCTGCACTGAAGTTCGTCGGAGTTCTTGAAGTTCATGATCCTATTCCTGGTGCAGGTAAGTGCGTATCGAGCGACACATTTATTTGGTTTAAACACGGCGTTTTTTTTTTTATCCGTCGGGTTTTCCGACGGCCACACCCCTGATTTCCGTCACGTGCATGCCGGCGCCGATGCGCCACGATCCGATCGCATGCGCCAAAAACCCGGGCCAAATCGGCGCAAATTGGAAAGATTCGGGTAACCCGACGAAAATGTGCGATTCGGGCCCTTAGTAAATGACCCCCAATGTGTTTTCTTGCTCCCTCTGGTGATCAAACCAGGGAAGTGTCCCTAGGTTTGTATTTTACCAGTTCAACCTAAACACCTTTAACCTATGTAAACACCTGAACATACCTTAAAAATGATAGCGACACAAACGAAAATTTTTGCTGCACAAACCAGCACAAATGTAGCACTAACGTTTGACACCAGTTTTGTTTGATTTGGTTAATGGGGGGGGGGGGGGGGCTGCTTGAACTTTTGACCTTTAATTTTTTGTTCATTTATTCAAATTTCTGCTGCACAAACCAGCACAAACGTTTGACACCAATTTTGTATGATTTGAACAAGGTGGGGGGGGGGGGCAACTTCACTCAGGTCAATATGACACTATAAAGAGTCTATATAGAATATAGTTTTCACAAATGTTAAAATGCTGAAAAACCGCGTGGCCCTTGTGCCACTTGTTAATTACCCCTGAGGTAATGTAGGTGAGACTATGTGATATATGCAATACCCATTATTAGTATTCTTCTTTATTATACTTATACATTAGCGTGTTTACCTCCCCGAGTCGTAATTACTTTTCATGCCTGGACGAGCTATATTTATCTCTGGTAGCTGTGGGCTTTATGGATGGTGCACCAGTGTGCCTTTTAATTCTTTTTAATGACTCTTATATGAATTTTGAATAAAGTTTCTGCTTTACATCCTATTGCTTTTGTATTATTCATGCTTTGTTTGAGGATGGTATTATTTTCAGTGGTTTACTAGGACCCACTAGTGTTACATTTATCCCTTAGTTGTGGCTATAGATAATTGAGAAGTGTTTCGCCGGGTCTCCCCAGCTTCTTCTAGGGGCGGGGGTGGGGCGACCAGGTTCGGGCACCTTTTATATGCTAATTTGTGATAGACAGCTTAGTCCACCAATGCAACTGCACTGGGGGATTCAGTGCAATGCTGCACAATGTAGAGAATGTATCAATTATAATTGAGTGCCAAGATTGTTACATAGTTATATTGATGTTAAATAACATCTTGTGTGAAGCTGCTGATGGAATATTATGGGGGTCATTTACTAAGGGCCCGATTTTGCTTTTTCCCGACGTGTTACCCGAATGTTTCCGATTTGCACAGATTTTCCCTGTATTGCCCCGGGACTTTGGCGCACGCGATCGGATTGTGGCGCATCGGCGCTGGCATGCACGCAACGGAAATCGGGGGCCGTGGCCGAACGAAAACCTGACGGATTCGGGAACACCGCCGCATTTTTAAAAAAAAATGTTGCAGGACTCGCGCTTACCTTCACTAGGAATAGGCCAGTGAACTTCGGTGCATTCCGGCGGGCCTTGGGGAACTTCATCGCAGCAGCGCCACCTGGTGGACGTCGGAGGAACTACTTTAGTGAATCCCGGCCGGACCCGAATGCACCGCAGAGAACGCGCCGCTGGATCGCGAATGGACCGGGTAAGTAAATCTGCCCCAATGAGTTTCCATCTTATTAGAAGGCACACAAATAGAAGGTGTGGCCGATCTACAGGGCCGGATTAAAGGAGGGGCTCGAGCCCCAGGGCCCCCACCACTTTCACTTTTAAAGGGGCCCCCACCAGTTTCCGACAGTCAGCCGCCAAGGGTCTGGCGGCTGTATACTACTGGGGGCTGGCTAACTATATTCTACAGGGGGGTGGCAGTTATATTCTACAAGGACAGGCAGGCTATATACTACAGGGGGCTGGCAGCTATATTCTACAGGGACACGAAGGTTATATACTACAGGGGCTTTTAGCTACATTCTACAGGGGGGTTGCAGCTATATTCTACAGGGACACGCAAGCTATATACTACAGGATGCTGGCAGCTATACTCTACAGGGGGCTGGGCAAGCTATATACTACAGGATGCTGGCAGCTATACTCTACAGGGGGCTGGGCAAGCTATATACTACAGGATGCTGGCAGCTATACTCTACAGGGGGCTGGGCAAGCTATATACTACAGGATGCTGGCAGCTATACTCTACAGGGGGCTGGGCAAGCTATATACTACAGGATGCTGGCAGCTATACTCTACAGGGGGCTGGGCAAGCTATATACTACAGGATGCTGGCAGCTATACTCTACAGGGGGCTGGCGGCTGTATTTTACAGGGGGCTGGCAGGCTATATACTACAGGGACTCACAGGCTATATACTCCAGGGGGCTGGCTGGCTATATACTTCCAAAAACATTGTTGGAAGGGCCCCCACCAGTTTGCGCCCAGGGGCCCCCACCACCCTTAATCCAGCCCTGCCGATCTATGTAAGTACCAGTCTTATTCTTAGGTTGGCAGTATGAGAGAAATTATCTTTTTCTGTCACAAATATTATTGAGTTCTTTATTTCCATTTTAGTATATTTTCCAAAATGTAAGCATAAGGCCCCTTTCACACTTTCGTTTTTTTCACGCGCGTTTTCTGCGTGTGCTTTTGACGCGCAGAACTTGCATTGCAATCTGACCTATTGTAATCAATGGGTCTTTTCAGACTTGCATTTTTCACGCACACACGCGCAATTTTTTTAACGCGCGTTTAAATCTCAGCATGCTCTACTTTTGCGAGTCACGCTCGTGAAAAAACGCACCATACAAGTCTATGGAGACGCATCAAAAACGCATTGCACTCTGAGACACATGCAAGTGCAACGCAAGTGCCATGCGTTTTTCACGCAGCAATTGCCATAGAAAAGATAGAGCTCAGTCCTGGGTCTATCATTGCATTGAAAACGCGCGTGAAAAACTGAGACACTGAACAAACTGTGACTGAAAACTGACTGATCTCTGATGCAAAATGTGCGTTTTTCACTGACCAAACCCTGATCGCTCCCTGATCAGACTCTGACATCATCTGCAACGCAAGTGTGGAAGGGGCCTAACAGTTTCATTGTAGTTTGATTTCTTCTGCACAGTTTATTTTACACAGTTTTTTGTTGTCCTTTATTGTCTCATTTTCTTTATATACTGGGGCAGATTTACTTACCCGGTCCGTTCGCGATCCAGCGGCGCGTTCTCTGCGGTGGATTCGGGTCCGGCCAAGATTCATTAAGGTAGTTCCTCCGACGTCCACCAGGTGGCGCTGCTGCGCTGAAGAGCATCGGAACGCACTCAAGTACACCGGCCTATTCCTAGTGAAGGTAAGTGCAAGCTCCGCGACAGTTTTTGTTTTTTAAATGCGGCGGTTTTTCCGAATCCGTTGGGTTTTCGTTCGGCCACGCCCCCCCGATTTCCGGCGTGTGCATGCCAGCGCTGATGCGCCAAAATCCGATCGCGTGCGCCAAAAACCTGGGGCAATACAAGGAAAATCGGCGCAAATCGGAAATATTTGGGTAACACGTTGGGAAAACACGAATTGGGCCCTTAGTAAATGACCCCCATTGTGTCTGAGATTTATTATAAGGATAGATGAGCAGGGATATGGTGCAGTAGCAGGTATGATATTGCCCCATGCTGGAAACCATATCTATCAGTCAGTGGGGAAATAGGGTATGTAATTGGAGATCCGGATCATATTTCCATCTTACAGAAAGCATCCGAAGCCGATTTCTCCATTTGGAGAAGCTGGGTGTTCAGATCCCCTCCTCTAATCCCCAAAGTTATTTGGGTGATAGCCCAGCCTTTGAGACCTCTAGGGTTGCAGTTATGGAATTTTTTTTATTTTTTAAATGTTCTGCAATGGGGTGGGCTGAAATGGTTTGTTTTGCTTTATTGGCCTCTCTCTGCATCTTATCATAATTTTTGATTGAGTAAATATGTTCTCTGATCCTAAACCTTATTTCACGGATAGTTTTGCCAACATAAGTGAGATTGCAGGGACATTGGAGAGCATTGATAACTCCTGGTGAAGAACAGGTGATATGTTCTTTAATATCGTATTTAAGTCCGTCTTTGTCTTCAAAGGCTGTCATTCTGATCAAAACTTGACATGCTGTGCATAGTCCGTATCTGTGACGCCGATTTTTCTTTGTCTTACTGAAATTTCCTGTACCCACAAGACACTCTATTATCCAATATTTGGGCCAAATCTAAGTCCGATGTAAGGATACCCCAGTGATGATTCATGATCCGATTCATTTCGTAATAAATCTAATTTTGGAGTCTACAGTTTTGTTCTTCACAGTCTGTCCTCTCACAATACTGGGACTCTGTTGGATTATAGATGAGGGATATAATTATTACATTACAAGGGGACCCCTACCTGTACCTTCATCCCAAGTTGTAATTACACAACGACGGTGGCCATGATAATAAGTGAGGCAATATCAATTATGCCACAATAGCTCATTCTGGCAAAAAAATGTGAAAACACAATTTTAGAAGATGTAATAAAGGTTATATTTTATCACACTCACAACTTTTCTTTGGTCCCAAATCTTCCCCCTTCCCTTTTTTGTGATATTAGTAATTTCAGGTGGTGCACACCATGAGTGTTCTTAATATTTGAACACGCAACTTTTTTTTACTGTGATGTTCTGCAGCAGCTGAGGTGTATTTTATGATGATCTGTTGCAGATGATGTGTATATTGTGATGTTCTGCAGCAGCTGAGTTGTGTACAGGCGATCCCCTATACAGGCATTCTGTATTGTGATGTTCTCCAGCAGCTGAGGTGTGTATTGTGATGTTCTCCAGCAGCTGAGGTGTGTATTGTGAGGGTCTCCAGCAGCTGAGGTGTGTATTGTGAGGTTCTCCAGCAGCTGAGGTGTGTATTGTGATGTTCTGAAGCAGCTGAGGTGTGTATTGTGATGTTCTCCAGCAGCTGGGGTGCGTATTGTTGTGATGTTCTCCAGCAGCTGGGGTGCGTATTGTTGTGATGTTCTCCAGCAGCAGAGGTGTGTATTGTGATGTTCTGAAGCAGCTGAGGTGTGTATTGTGATGCTCTCCAGCAGCTGGGGTGCGTATTGTTGTGATGTTCTCCAGCAGCTGAGGTGCGTATTGTGACGTTCTGAAGCAGCTGAGGGGTGTATTGTGATGTTCTGCAGCAGCTGAGGTGTGTATTGTGATGTTCTGCAGCAGTTGAGGTGTGTATTATGAGGTTCTCCAGCAGCTGAGCAGCAGCTGTGTGTATTGTGATGTTCTGCAGCAGCTGAGGTGTGTATTATGAGGTTCTCCAGCAGCAGATGACGCGTGTATTATGAGGTTCTCCAGCAGCTGAGGTGTGCATTATGAGGTTCCGCAGCAGCTGAGGTGTGTATTATGAGGTTCTCCAGCAGCTGAGGTGCGTATTACGATGTTCTCCAGCAGCTGAGGTGTGTATTATGAGGTTCTCCAGCATCTGAGGTGTGTATTATGAGGTTCTCCAGCAGCAGATGACACGTGTATTATGAGGTTCTCCAGCAGCTGAGGTGTGTTTTATGAGGTTCTGCAGCAGCTGAGGTGTGTATTATGACGTTCTCCAGCAGCTGAGGTGCGTATTATGATGTTCTCCAGCAGCTGAGGTGCATATTGTGATGTTCTGCAGCAGCTGAGGTGTGTATTGTGATGTTCTGCAGCAGCTGAGGTATGTATTATGAGGTTCTCCAGCATCTGAGGTGTGTATTATGACGTTCTCCAGCAGCTGAGGTGTGTATTATGAGGTTCTCCAGCAGCTGAGGTGTGTATTATGAGGTTCTCCGGCAGCTGAGGTGTGTATTATGAGGTTCTCCGGCAGCTGAGGTGTGTATTATGAGGTCCTGCAGCAGCTGAAGTGTGTATTATGACGTTCTCCAGCAGCTGAGGTGCGTATTATGATGTTCTCCAGCAGCTGAGGTGCATATTGTGATGTTCTGCAGCAGCTGAGGTGTGTATTGTGATGTTCTGCAGCAGCTGAGGTGTGTATTATGAGGTTCTCCAGCAGCAGATGACGCGTGTATTATGAGGTTCTCCAGCAGCTGAGGTGTGTATTATGAGGTTCTGCAGCAGCTGAGGTGTGTATTATGAGGTTCTCCAGCAGCTGAGGTGCATATTATGATGTTCTCCAGCAGCTGAGGTGCATATTGTGATGTTCTTCAGCAGCTGAGGTGTGTATTGTGATGTTCTCCAGCAGCTGAGGTATGTATTATGAGGTTCTCCAGCAGCTGAGGTGTGTATTATGAGGTTCTCCAGCATCTGAGGTGTGTATTATGAGGTTCTCCAGCAGCTGAGGTGTGTATTATGACGTTCTCCAGCATCTGAGGTGTGTATTATGAGGTTCTCCAGCAGCTGAGGTGTGTATTATGAGGTTCTCCGGCAGCTGAGGTGTGTATTGTGAGGTTCTCCGGCAGCTGAGGTGTGTATTATGAGGTCCTGCAGCAGCTGAAGTGTGTATTATGAGGTTCTCCAGCAGCTGAGGTGTGTATTATGAGGTCCTGCAGCAGCTGAGGTGTGTATTATGACGTTCTCCAGCAGCTGAGGTTTGTATTATGGCGTTCTCCAGCAGCTGAGGTGTGTATTATGACGTTCTCCAGCAGCTGAGGTGTGTATTATGACGTTCTCCAGCACATATTTTTACGTTTTATTAGCACAATGATCTTATGACTTCCCTTGGCATTGACCACACCAACCATGTCCTTCCTGGACACTCCCCGACTGTGCCCTTATTACCCACAACACACTGTTATGGGGGACCTGTCGGAGGTTGGTTGGCACCATCAGAGAATAATTCCAACTGATTGCTGAATAGAATTCCAGAACTACAGTGCAGACTGACACCAGCAGTAAGATACAGGAGATGTATACAGCGTATACCATGAGGGTCATTAGGTGTCAGATGAAATGTAGATAAAATCTTGACATTTCTTCTTTTCGGGGAGATAGATGAGTATTTTTGGAGTATGTTTTAGTGCCGTGTGTAGGGACAGTATGAGGAGAAGTCATTTTGTGATAGACACGTCCTCATATCATAATCAGGCAGCGCGCCAAAGGAAATAATTGAACAACAAGAGGTGTAGTCCCCTCCTATCACCTGCTGCAGTTATATTGGGTCACATCCATACAAAAATAATACCGCAATACTGTAGTTATTTGAGCCGCGCAGCAATGCTGTTACTTGGTCATGCTATAGCACTATTATATAATTAATGTATGGAATTATTATATGGAGGCTAATTACACTGGTTACTATGTATGATGAGGCAGCACTATATGGCAGTATTATTTGGATACTTTATAGGCACCGGTATGGACCTCACCGCAGTATTATATATTACATATAATACTATACTATATTATAGCCTTCATATTGATTATTAGGGATATTGTAGCAACATGTAAGGACTATATTATCGTATATTATAGTTACTCCGTGGCCTTTTTTTTTATATAACAGACTACACTCACCGGCCACTTTATTAGGTACACCATGCTAGTATCGGGTTGGACCCCCTTTTGCCTTCAGAACTGCCTCAATTCTTCGTGGCATAGATACAACAAGGTGCTGGAAGCTCCTCAGAGATTTGGGTCCATATTGACATGATGGCATCACACAGTTGCCGCAGATTTGTCGGCTGCACATCCATGATGCGAATCTCCCGTTCCACCACATCCCAAAGATGCTCTATTGGATTGAGATCTGGTGACTGTGGAGGCCATTTGTGTCCAGTGACCTCATTGTCATGTTCAAGAAACCAGTCTGAGATGATTCCAGCTTTATGACATGGCGCATTATCCTGCTGAAAGTAGCCATCAGATGTTACAGGGTACATTGTGCTCATAAAGGGATGGACATGGGCAGCAACAATACTCAGGTAGGCTGTGGCGTTGTACCAAGGGGCCCAAAGACACCATGACACCACCACCACCAGCCTGACCCGCTGATACAAGGCAGGATGGATCCATGCTTTCATGTTGTTGACGCCAAATTCTGACCCTACCATCCGAATGTCGCAGCAGAAATCGAGACTCATCAGACCAGGCAACTTTTTTCCAATCTTCTACTGTCCAATTTCCATGAGCTTGTGCAAATTTTAGCCTCAGTTTCCTGTTCTTAGCTGAAAGGAGTGGCACCCGGTGTGGTCTTCTGCTGCTGTAGCCCATCTGCCTCAAAGTTGGACGTACTGTGCGTTCAGAGATGCTCTTCTGCCTACCTTGGTTGTAACGGGTGGCGATTTGAGTCACTGTTGCCTTTCTATCAGCTCGAACCAGTCTGCCCATTCTCCTCTGACCTCTGGCATCAACAAGGCATTTCCGCCCACAGAACTGCCGCTCACTGGATGTTTTTTCTTTTTCGGACCATTCTCTGTAAACCCTAGAGATGGTTGTGCGTGAAAATCCCAGTAGATCAGCAGTTTCTGAAATACTCAGACCAGCCCTTCTGGCACCAACAACCATGCCACGTTCAAAGGCCACAAATCACCTTTCTTCCCCATACTGATGCTCGGTTTGAACTGCAGGAGATTGTCTTGACCATGTCTACATGCCTAAATGCACTGAGTTGCCGCCATGTGATTGGCTGATTAGAAATTAAGTGTTAACGAGCAGTTGGACAGGTGTACCTAATAAAGTGGCCGGTGAGTGTATATAGCAGTATTACGTTATAAATGGGTGACACTACAGTGTTATGTAGCAGCCTTATAGTATGTAAGACACTCAGCGACTATATGGCAGTATTATCTCATAAATGGGTGACACTACAGTGTTATACAGCAGCCTTATAGTATGTAACACACACAGGGACTATATGGCAGTGTTATATGAAGAATGTATGATGCTAAGATGTTAAAGAGCAGTATTATAGAATGTATGACACTTAGTGACTATGTGGCAGTATTATGTGAAGAATGTGCGACACTTAATTTGGAACTACATGTCAATATTGTATGAAAATTGTAGACATTGGAGCTATATGGCAATATTATTTTGGTACTCAATGGCAGTATTTTATACAAAACCTAAAACACTGTTACTTAGGGATTACAGGAGAATTATTGGAATATCTATGGCATAGTTTTATCAAGAATGTCTGAGACTGTTACTTAGATACTATGTGGCGGTATTAATTGGCTACTCTTATATACTAAGTACTATTATATGATGCATGTAATAATAATAACAATAATCTGTATTTATATAGCGCCATCATATTCCGGTGCACTTTACAAATCATAGGGGACATATGCAAATAAAATATTACATTACAGACTACAAACATTCATATGGAACACTAGGAGTGAGGAGTGATCTACATACTATGGCAGTATTATATGAAAAATTTAACTTTGGGGATACAGGTACTCTGTGGCAGTATTTTTATGAAAAACGCATGGATCAGTGACTTTAGGACTTTAAGGCATCATACAAACAATGTATGAGACTACCGTAGTACACTACATGCAGTATTATTTGGGTACTCTGTGTCAGTATTATATAAAATATTTACTTTGGGACTATATGACAGTATTTTAATGAAAATGTACGGATGGGTTACATTTGGACTATTTGGGTACTCTTATGGTAGTATTATATAAAAAATATATGACTGACTTTGGGGCAATATGGCAGTATTTTATGAAAAACATGTGAATTGGTTACATTGGGACTATATGGTTTTCTTTATATGTAGAATGTTTGAGACTATTACACTACATTCAGTATTATTTGGGTATTCTATGGCAGTCTTATATATAAAATGTATGGTTTGGTTATATTGGGACTATTTGGGTACCCCATGGCAGTATTATATATAAAATGTATACATTGGTTACATTGGGACTATTTGGGTACTCTATGGCAGTATTATATGAAAAATGTATGGATTGGTTACATTGGGACCATTTGAGTACTATATGGCAGCTTTATATAGAAAATGAATGGACTGGTTACATTGGGACTATTTGGATACTCTATGGCAGTATTATATAGAAAATGTATGGATCGGTTACATTGGGACTATTTGGGTACTCTATGGCAGTATTATATGTAAAATGTATGGATCGGTTACATTGGGACTAGAGATGAGCGAGCACTAAAATGCTCGGATGCTCGTTATTCGAGACGAACTTTTCCAGATGCTCGAGTGCTCGTCTCGAATAACGAGCCCCATTGAAGTCAATGGGAGACTCGAGCATTTTTCAAAGGGACCATGGTTCAGGAATAAAATGTGTTATTTAATTGAAAAAGAATGTCTTCTGATAAGTGATCAGATGTATGCAAACATCTGCAATCTATTCTTCACTGTTCTGCGCTTATATTATCTCCCGACAAGTTAACAGATGTGAAGAACAGTGAAGAATAGAATAAAACAGTGAACACAGGATCATTTAAGTGAAAAACGCAGTGAAAAATACAGTGAAGAATAGATTACAGATGTTCGGCACATCTGCTTACTTGTCGGGGTGATACGCTGTCCCGGGATCCGCTCGTCTTCTTCCACTGAAGTCTCCCCCGTGCTGCCCGATGTCTCCCCCGTGCTGCCCGATGTCTCCCCCGTGCTGCCCGATGTCTCCCCGTGCTGCCCGATGTCTCCCCCGTGCTGCCCGATGTCTCCCCCGTGCTGCCCGATGTCTGCCCCGTGCTGCCCGATGTCTCCCTGCTGCTTGATGTCTCCCCCGTGCTGCCTGATGTCTCCCCGTGCTGCCCGATGTCTCCCTGCTGCCCGATGTCTCCCCGCTGCCCGATGTCTCCCCCGTGCTGCCCGATGTCTCCCCGTGCTGCCTGATGTCTCCCTGCTGCTTGATGTCTCCCTGCTGCCGTTCCGCGTGTATCTTCCGACAAGTAAGCAGATGTGCCGAACATCTGTAATCTATTCTTCACTGTGTTCTTCACTGTGTTTTTTTAATTAAATGCTCGATCTCGAGCAGGGGAAATACTCGTCCGAGCAACGAGCATCAAGCTCGGACGAGTATACTCGCTCATCTCTAATTGGGACTATTTGGGTACTCTATGGCAGTATTATATATAAAATGTATGGATTGGTTACATTGGGACTATTTGGGTACTCTATGGCAGTATTATATATAAAATTTATGGATTGGTTACATTGGGACCATTTGGGTACTATATGGCGGTATTATATATAAAATATATGGATCGGTTATATTGGGACTCTTTGGGTACTCTATGGCAGTATTATAAATAAAATGTTTGAATCTGTTACATTGGAACTATTTGGGTACTCTATGGCAGTATTATATATAAAATTTATGGATTGGTTACATTGGGACCATTTGGGTACTCTATGGCAGTATTATATGAAAAATGTATGAGACTATTACACTACATGCAGTATTATTTGTGTACTCTATGGCAGTATTATAAGAAGAAGGTAGGACACTGTTACTTTTATGTATACGTCCCGAATAGCCTTCTGCTTTTAACCCCCGACTATCCGCTTTGTTCCTGCCCATATTCCGGTCCTTCTCTGGTGCCATGAATCCTCCTAGTGTCATTTCCTGAGCGGGTACAGGATGTGTGGGCAGGATCCTTCCATAGGACAGACCAGGAGATGTTGTGTCTACAGCTTAATCTGGATCAGTTATCCAGCGGGGCGGAAAATTACTGCACCCTGTTATCTATAGGAACCGCCATGTCCCATTATGTCAATCCCACTGTACGCGTAGACTTTTATCTATGGAGATGATACAGTGTCACTGCCAGGGTGGGGGTCCTGCACTTAGGGTCTATTCCACCTCTGATGGTCACAGTTAATAGTCACGAATAGTCTGTGAGCAAAACACATCAGCAGCAGCTTCACTAACACATCCACAGGTTGTTACAATGTATCAGGCTGACCCCCAGAGCATTGTCTAAACTAGATACAAATGTCTCCACTAGATATGTACTGGATGGTTCTCATTCACTGACAGCAATGGGAGGTATTACTCAAGGTTTTCCCTCATATTGCAGATTTGGCTACTGTAGGGATTAAAAGTAAAGAACCAAGATATCCCATTTAAAACTCTATGGAATATGATGGCGCTATATAAATAAAGATTATTATTATTATTAGTGGATAAACAAAAAAAGTCTCAGATTTATTTGACAATCTTCAAGGAGGAAGCCACAGCGCCATGGGTTGTATCCCAGAAAGTTTATTCACAAGTACATCCAAACATGATAAGCGTGACGTTTCAATTCATAATGAATCTTTATCAAGGTTTCCTGCATCAGAAACTCTGGCTGCGAGCACCACCACAACAAAAGATTGCGGTCCTACCCTTCTACTCCTTTAGATTCATTTGACAGCAACAGGTGGCGCTGCACAACCCAACCCAATAGCAGGTAATAATAGGCACTACATCTTCTTAGGAGGAATCTGTAAGAGGGGGATAAAGCAAGGAACTGGTTGTATTGTAGGAGTTATATTCTTGTACATAGGGGGCAGTATTATAGTAGTTATAGTCTTGTACATAGGGGGCAGTATTATAGTAGTTATATTCCTGTACATAGAGGGCAGTATTATAGCAGTTTTATTCTTGTACATAGGGGGCAGTATTATAGTAGTTAGATTCTTGTACATAGGGGGCAGTATTATAGTAGTTAGATTCTTGTACATAGGGGGCAGTATTATAGTAGTTATATCCTTGTACATAGGGGGCAGTATTATAGTAGTTATATCCTTGTACATAGGGGGCAGTATTATAGTAGTTATATTCTTGTACATAGGGGGCAGTATTATAGTAGTTATATTCTTGTACATAGGGGGCAGTATTATAGTAGTTATATTCTTGTACATAGGGGGCAGTATTATAGTAGTTATATCCCTGTACATAGGGGGCAGTATTATAGTAGTTATATTCTTGTACATAGGGGGCAGTATTATAGTAGTTATATTCTTGTACATAGGGGGCAGTATTATAGTAGTTATATTCCTGTACATAGGGGGCAGTATTATAGTAGTTATATTCTTGTACATAGGGGGCAGTATTATAGTAGTTATATTCTTGTACATAGGGGGCAGTATTATAGTAGTTATATTCCTGTACATAGGGGGCAGTATTATAGTAGTTATATTCTTGTACATAGGGGGCAGTATTATAGTTATATTCTTGTACATAGGGGGCAGTATTATAGTAGTTATATCCCTGTACATAGGGGGCAGTATTATAGTTATATTCTTGTACATAGGGGGCAGTATTATAGTAGTTATATCCCTGTACATAGGGGGCAGTATTATAGTAGTTAGATTCTTGTACATAGGGGCAGTATTATAGTAGTTGTATTATTGTATAAAAGGTCAGTATAACAAAGTAATAGTAGATATAGATGAAAGGTGGCTGTGGATTACAATGATCACATATTAGGGGTAAGCTGAGCCCCTTTGATGTAAGTTTGCGCCATGACTTAAACAATGACAATGTTTGCAGGATGGAGAGAAATGACCACATTAAAGGGAGAAGGTGTAACCCTGTCTGCACAGGACATCAATCAGAACCATCATCTTCATCAAATAAATTCCAGGGAAACTTTGTGAGCCAAACTGTAATTGCTTTCTATAGCAGTACTCTGGATAAATCTGGAAGGAAACCCCCTTGTGTAGTAGATAAAGAGCTGCTGTACGATAAGGAACAAAGACAAATTTGTTTTTCTCACGGACAAATAAAGTTATCGGCTGAAGTTCTATTTGATCGCGGTGTTGACCGACCGCAATATGTTTGAGGTTTAAGATGTGTGAACTCAACACAAAGCCCTGCAAAAAAAAAAAGAAGGATATAATATAAAATTTCTAGGTTTATGTAGATCAAAATATAATTTTAAAATCTACCTTCATTTGGCATCACTGTAATTGAAATTCCAAAAATTCTTGGTGTAAACGCTAGCGTTTTATCAACCGCAATATGGTTGTATATGTTTTGAGATCTAAAATTGGTTTTTGATGGAAGGGTTCTGGACGTTATGTTAGTAATATATACTCCCTAAAATAAACCATAAATCAATTGTTCATTCAGACCATATTGGTCACAACTACCTCTGTATTATAGAGCTGTAGGGATTCCACATACCGCCATATAGTGCATACGATATATCAAATTCTTCAATATCCAGTCTGTAGTAGAGAATGGGGCACATTTACTTAACCGGTCCAGTCGCGATCCAGCAGCGCGTTCCCCGTCGAGAATTCGGTTCTTCCGGCGATTCACTAAGGTAGTGCGCCCAATGTCCACCAGGTGTCGCTGCTGCTCTTAAGTCCGTCGGAGTTCACCGTCCTATCGTGGGTGCAGGTAAGCGCTTGTCAAGTGACACTTTTTTTTTAAAAAAAATTCAGCGTTTTTTCGGAATCCATCGGGTTTTCCGGAGTCCACGCGCAACCCATCCCAACGGTTTTCATTATTAATAACCAAACACAACTTGAATTTCCTCTTCGCGTGTGAACACCGCACAGACCTTACAATGTAACAGAAGGCTGTACTCACACTATATACTGTATAGTAATCAGACATCCACATGGTCATTACGGACACGATTCTGCTGTATTATGATGGATTATTCTAGGGATTTGTTTGGTAAAATTTGCATAAATTGCTATTCCATGGTGTGTACATGACTGTTCTGGGGACACATATACTTGTACTGTGCATTATTTAGCAGTTTTCCCCTCTGCAGGCTCTCATTCCAAGTTGTTACGGAGTTGGTGGCTGGAGCCCAGCTTTTAGGATGTCTCCTATACACTGCACACAAATTGGAGGAGCCCCTGATCCATAAATGACTCAGAAGCATCAGCAGAGTCATATAGGATATTCTAGAAAAGTACTGAAGTATACTGCAGTGAATAAAGCGCAGCTCCCTCCTCACGCCTAGCGCAGCTCCCTCCTCACGCCTAGCGCAGCTCCCTTGTACACCATCGCTCATTGATTACTTTTCATATCTGGGACGGTGGTGTCCCAACCCCCTACCCCCACAAGTTGGGTGGTATCCTAGGCAATCGCCTACCTGTTGTCCCAGCCCTCGCTGCAGTAGCCACTATCTGCATCTCTCAGAAAACCATTGGACATTGCTGGGAGTCTATCCTTTCCCTCCCTTCTCCATAGATTGTTATAGACTCAGATATCGCTTTAAAATGTGATCTGTCTTGATCTACCGAGGCAGATTATGGAGAGTTTTCAAAGTGAATGTACGTTATAGAAAAGAAGGGGGGAGGAGGAAAGGAGCCTAATATGGGGAGTCAGAAGAATTTATCTCTGATAAGAGAGTATAAGCCTAGTTTTTTTTTGTGCTGAAAAAACACACAACTCGGCTTATACTAGAGTAAAAAAATTTTTTTTAATCAAAACTCTCCTTTCTGGTTTCCCCCACTGCTGGCTATATACTGGGGCAGGGGCCTGGCTATACGAGGCTGTGACCAATGCATTTCCCTCCCTCGGCTTATACTCGAGTCAATAGGTTTTCACAGGTTTTTGTGGTAAAATTAGGAGCCTCGGCTTATACTCGAGTATATACAGTATATTACAGTGTTCCTTATATGCACGTGTTCTATTCATTTCTACATGTAATGTAAAGTAAGTGACCCTTTCACTCGAACTTAAACTCGAAAAAGTATCTTTTTTTTTTTTTAATCATGACAAAAGTAACAATGCATTAATGTCCCATCATTTTGTAGAATGTTACTGCCCTTTACATTCATTCCAAGAAAAAAAAAAAAAAAAAATTCTCACACAGCATAACACTCTTGCAAACCTTTAAAAAAAAACTTATTTTATTTTATTTGAATATAGCAAGTACAAAAACACAAAAAGAACACAAAAATAAAAACCATGAAAAAAGAAAAAAAAAAAAAAGATAAAATGGAAACTGGATCGGCATGAATTTTTTCTCTGAAATTCTGAACAAAAAAGAAAAAAAAAAAAATGTGCGTTTCTTCTCCTACCAAGAAGTCAAGTAAAATTGCTCATAAAAAATTATAAATAAATTATTAAACAATCAACTTTGCATTTTTTTTTTTTATCTTCCAAAAAAAGGCACATGAATCTACCAAAAAGGCAGCAATCCGTTTGAGAAATTGGAATGTTTTTTTTTATTTTTTACAAAACATCCTGTGCTGATACAGCACCTAGATTGTTTCGACAGACCAGAACTTCCCTGCGGACCAGACCGTTCTGTAGGTGGAATTGATCTTCTTTCATAGTCTTTATACAGTGGATGTGGTTTCCCCAGGTAATGCTCTTCATGGCCGGTAAGTGGTGAAGAGTATCCTTGGGTAAGGAACCTACCCCCGAATTTAACAAGTTCACCTCTTGCAAGGTCCTCAAGCCAAAGAAGACCTCCTCAGCTAGTGATACCAGATTGGGATTATTTGAGAGGTCAAGAACTTGGAGAGATGGTAATTCTCGAAAGCTCCGAGGAGCAATCTCCCTCAAATCGGCCATATTTCTCAGCGATAAATGGGTTAAACTTTTCAATCCCAAAAGGTCATTTTCCTCGATTTTAGAAATGGGATTGTTATCCATATTTAGAGACTGTAAAGAAAGTCCTTGAAGGCCTTGGACAGAACGTAGACCATTTCCCGACAAATTCAAGCTCCGGATATTTGGAAGAGGATTACTCGACCCCCTTGATACGACCCTGATCAAGTTGTTGGAGAGGTCGATGTTTATGGCTTTCCCGTTGGTTTGGGAGGTGAAGGCGCCAATTTTGATCTCTACTAGTTTGTTAAAACTTAGGTTCAGTTCTACAAGGGGTGAGTAAAAAAAGCTATGATCCGGAAGAGCCTCCAACCGGTTGTGGCTCAGATCCAATGACTCCAAGTATCTTAGTTTGGAGAAAGTTGTAGTGGACATTTTGACTATTTGGTTGTAACTCAAGTTGAGGTTGACCAATGTTGTGTATCCGGGGCCGGACAACACCGACTCATTAACATTTTCCAGTTTGTTTGAGGAAAGATCCAGGTAGGATGTATCCAGAGGAAGAGAGACCGGGACGATGTGGGATCCCACCCCACTGCAGTCCACTTTGGTCAGGCTAAAGCTGTCAAATAATCCAAAACTTTCAACTTCACAGGAACATCCCGGGAAACAAGGCTTGTTAGCGGCAACGAGGCTGGTGAGGAACAGCACACTGTACCAGGGAGACAACCCCATGGCTAAACCTGGAAAAAAGAAGAAAATATAATTATATACAGGAGATCCCCAGGTTATACCAGCTGTACATATATCATTATATACAGGAGATCCCCAGGTTATACCAGCTGTACATATATCATTATATACAGGAGATCCCCAGGTTATACCAGCTGTACATATATCATTATATACAGGAGATCCCCAGGTTATAGCGGCTGTACATATATCATTATATACAGGAGATCCCCAGGTTATAGCGGCTGTACATATATCATTATATACAGGAGATCCCCAGGTTATTCCAGCTGTACATATATCATTATATACAGGAGATCCCCAGGTTATACCAGCTGTACATATATCATTATATACAGGAGATCCCCAGGTTATACCAGCTGTATATATATCATTATATACAGGAGATCACCAGGTTATACCGGCTGTACATATATCATTATATACAGGAGATCACCAGGTTATACCGGCTGTACATATATCATTATATACAGGAGATCCCCAGGTTATACCGGCTGTACATATATCATTATATACAGGAGATCCCCAGGTTATACCGGCTGTACATATATCATTATATACAGGAGATCCCCAGGTTATACCGGCTGTACATATATCATTATATACAGGAGATCCCCAGGTTATACCAGCTGTACATATATCATTATATACAGGAGATTCCCAGGTTATACCGGCTGTACATATATCATTATATACAGGAGATCCCCAGGTTATACCAGCTGTACATATATCATTATATACAGGAGATCCCCAGGTTATACCAGCTGTACATATATCATTATATACAGGAGATCCCCAGGTTATACCAGCTGTACATATATCAGTATATACAGGAGATCCCCAGGTTATACCGGATGTACATTATCAGTATATACAGGAGATCCCCAGGTTATACCAGCTGTACATATATCATTATATACAGGAGATCCCCAGGTTATAGCGGCTGTACATATATCATTATATACAGGAGATCCCCAGGTTATAGCGGCTGTACATATATCAGTATATACACCTGAGATGCTTCTGGCTCTAGTCCCCACTATTACAGGTAATAGACTTTTCTATAATAGAAGCTTTTGGACAGAATCCCATCATTGATCATTACCGGTCCCTGAGTGTCCGATTATGGAGCGGGCACAGCATGCAGTACCATTTTTACCCACTATAATTGGCAGGATTTTATAAGAACGAGTAGCTCGGAGTTCTTTGTAATTTTCTGTCCTAGAAAGAGCCCATGTTTTATTATGGCACAGCGCTTGCGCCCAGCATGTGCCCCCATTACCCGTCTTTTCGGGACATCTCCTGCACTAGAAGTGTGAGGATTTAGCAATTACCGGAGGAACACAAAAGAACGGGGGCCCATTACCTGCCCAGACACTGCGGCTTTTATATTCCATACAATTCCTGGAAAATTTCCTAAACTCTACTTATGACGAAAACAGGTCCCTATATGTGGACCTGTACATTTGTGAGCACATAAACCAATCCCCTGCCCCATTATATTCTCTTATCTCCGACAAGGACCGTCCATTACAATTACACCGATTATAACCCTGGTCCTCCAGGAGTGCCCTATACACATTAGATGGATGTAGATCCAAAAAAAAAAAAGTTTTTTATATCAATATGGCCAAATATATTGTTTGGATATTTCGAGAAACCACATCATTAATAAACCCATTTCTGATTTCAAGCATAATTGCAAAATTGATTTCAAGAGCTCTGCAGGGGCGGGGTTAACACTGAAACTGGGAACTCCACCCCCGAGCTCCTAGAAGCTGCTTATTTTCATTTATAGAGATGGGGGGGTCCGCAAAATGGAAAGAGGAGTGGCACAGATAAATAAGTAGGGGGCGACAGAGAACAATGGTAAGGGAGGGGACAGAAAAATTGGGGCATCAAAGATGATTGGATGTAGAATGATAAGTGGGGAGCAACAGAGATCTGGGGCATATAGAGACATGATGATGCAACTTATGGTATGGATCTGCCCCAACATATTAGACAACTAAATAAAAGTGAAATTATTTTTAAAAAAACCCAAAATATATAACAAGATGCAGCAGGGAGGAGTCTTGTATTTTGGCGTTACGTTCTATGAGGTCTCCAAAGTTTGGTTTTTCGTGGGCTTAGATCATTATCTAGAGGCAAAGTCACATCTGTCCTTCATATGAGCAGAAAGCTGCAGAGCATTACACCCCCCCCCCCCCCCCCCATGTACAGTCTATTGTACCGCATTAAGAAAACTAACAAGAACTGTCGGAAATTATAGGTCACGCCGCAACAATTTCATTCTTTTGCCACCGGGGGAAACCTGTTCTGATCTAGAAGCGGATCACGCACGGCCAGATAAGGACCAAGGAGGCGATAATTGACGTGGAAACTGGTCCAGGCTGGATTCCACCTCTACTTTATAAGACATCCTGCAAGATTAACACCAGGGCTGTCCCCAGGGAGAAGAATTCCAGGAATGTCTACAAAGGTGCCGGAGCGACAGGTGAAAGCGGCAGAGGTTACATGATGTCAGGATAGAGATGAGGAATCTGGAAAGAAGCCACGGGAGATTAGAAGGATGGCCCCGGGCTATGGAGACTAAAATCTATACCGAAATTCTATCCCGAAGTCAGAAGCTGCTTGGACTACCCCCCACACACCCAAAATGGATGCGTGTCCTGCTTGGTGCCCAAATTTTCTTCTTGCTATGCTGCCGATCACCACCTCTTTACACAATGATTAATCTTTCGAAACATAAACCCCGCCCCCTGATGCATCAAAAAGCTAATTTGCATAAACCGTAAAAAAAAAAAATTAAAGTTTCAACTTCTAAAGATATTGTCCAAAAAGTTTTCTAATTAAAAGTTACATTTTGCCGACTCACAACTAGTCACCTCCAGAGCTGTATTCATAATTCCGATGTCACAAAAGAGCCATAAATTATCCGGATTTCTCATCAAAATGATCCGTAGATTTATACAATATGAAGACAGTAAGCAGTTTTTACTCCTTCCGTTAACAAGAAGATCATTGGATTTTCAGGGCGATGCAAAATTATGGACCAAAATTTTTTTTTTAAATTAAAATAACACTCCCCAAAAATGTAACAAATCTGCGCATTCTATAATATATTCTCTTTATGACCCGGGTGGTTAGTGAATATACGGGGCCTGTCACATAAGAGGAAGTTTGATAAAATGGCACCGCGCTAAATCAATAAACCTATTTCTCGTCTCTTCCTGCGAGCCAAAACTTTTGCTGCAAGGGAAAAAAAAAAATAAATTAAAAAATATATAGGAATTCATCACCCACCAGAGACTTCTTAAAGCACAACATCCTCAAAAAGTGGAAAAAAGTATGTGTTATCAGCCGATTGTCACCCTTTCCTACAGCTTTGAGAGCAACAAGTGGCTTTCAGGGGGTTGGGGGCGTGTCCTCACACTGCTGTGCTCTGTGCAGCCAGTTATAACTATTGTCCCTAGTGAGATGTGCAGTCATATAATTGTATACGTTGTTAGTAACAGCAGGACGGCGATATATAGATTTATATTCTAGGATCATAGCTCCTCCAAGTACACTGGGGGAGTTTCCTTACACTGCTGAGCTCTGTGCTCCCTGCAGTCAACATTTGGTATTGTCCTTGGAGAGATGTGTAATGAAACTTTTTTGAATGTTGTTTGTAGAAGCAGGACTGTGAAACTTTTAAAATCCAAGTCTGCAGCTCTGCAAGTGTTCTGAGCAGGTCTTTCAGCCTGAAGAGCTTTCTGCTCTCTGCGATGAACTGTTCCACTGCCCCTCCCCTCTGCTCTGAGTGACTGCTGTAGTAGTCCGGCTAGAGCTGTTACTAATGGAAGCACAATCCTTAACAATGCTTTATGTTTATGCCTATAGATACCATAACTGTACCCATTACACACTGATGATGTCATGTTCCATCTGATGATGTCATTCGGCACTGTACAGAGGAGAGTGTGCCATTGTGGAATATAAAAATCAATGTTGGGAGCTGCCGTTTGTCCTTCATGTACATGAGATAATAATGAACTATACGTTTTAGGGGAAAAAAAAAAAACTGGAGCTTATTTAGAAGTCCAAATGCGCCCCTGAAGCAAAGCCTTATGGGAGAACAGATGCAGGTAATGAGGACGCTGCCCGCAGCAGTAGTGCCGCCACATGCTCTTGTTTTCTCATTGCTGGTAAATTACAAATGTGCTTGTTTTAAAGAGGAAGCAGCAGCCCCGGAGGTGCGAACAGCTGAATCCTGCACTAATCCTGCTAATAGTGTAAATGGGAAGCGACACGTTACCACGAGAAGACAGGGGGCCTGTAGGATCTGGAGAATAGGAACGCTGGATAGTCACCCAACTCTCAGGACCTACAGATCACTAGGATGCGCACAGGAGAGGGCGCACACAGGAACTACAGATCACTAGGATGCGCACAGGAGAGGGCGCACACAGGACCTACAGATCACTAGGATGCGCACAGGAGAGGGCATACACAGGACCTACAGATCACTAGGATGCGCACAGGAGAGGGCGCACACAGGACCTACAGATCAATAGGATGCGCACAGGAGAGGGCGCACACAGGACCTACAGATCACTAGGATGCGCACAGGAGAGGGCGCACACAGGACCTACAGATCACTAGGATGCGCACAGGAGAGGGCGCACACAGGACCTACAGCTCACTAGGATGCGCACAGGAGAGGGCGCACACAGGACCTACAGATCACTAGGATGCGCACAGGAGAGGGCGCACACAGGACCTACAGATCACTAGGATGCGCACAGGAGAGGGCGCACACAGGACCTACAGATCACTAGGATGCGCACAGGAGAGGGCGCACACCGGACCTACAGATCACTAGGATGCGCACAGGAGAGGGCGCACACCGGACCTACAGATCACTAGAATGCACAGGAGAGGGCGCACACCGGACCTACAGATCACTAGGATGCACACAGGAGAGGGCGCACACAGGACCTACAGATCACTAGAATGCACAGGAGAGGGCGCACACTGGACCTACAGATCACTAGGATGCGCACAGGAGAGGGCGCACACAGGACCTACAGATCACTAGGATGCGCACAGGAGAGGGCGCACACAGGACCTACAGATCACTAGGATGCGCACAGGAGAGGGCGCACACAGGACCTACAGATCACTAGGATGCGCACAGGAGAGGGCGCACACAGGACCTACAGATCACTAGGATGCGCACAGGAGAGGGCGCACACAGGACCTACAGATCACTAGGATGCGCACAGGAGAGGGCGCACACAGGACCTACAGATCACTAGGATGCGCACAGGAGAGGGCGCACACAGGACCTACAGATCACTAGGATGCGCACAGGAGAGGGCGCACACAGGACCTACAGATCACTAGGATGCACAGAGAGGGGACACGGGACCTACAGATCACTAGGACAGTTCAGCCATAAATGGTCGGCTAACTTTGTCCAATCAAATGGGCCAGACATGGTCATCCAATACCGGCCCCACAGAAAGTTCTCCTATATCCCTTGTTAAACAAAATCAATGAACTAACACATCTGTGTCACTCAGTAGCTCACACCCATTACAATCCTAACACTTTACACAGCTGGCAGTTTGTTACAATGGGATCATCTCCCAGCAGATGCTCCAGACCACATCGCTCTCCTGCCTGGTTAGGGATCCGAAATAACATTACATTTTTTGGGACAACAACTTTAAATGTTTACTGCATTCTATGCAAAGGGTTAATTTCATCGGATTGCATTCTCCAATCACATCCAAAGCTGCTTTCTGAGTTCTGCTGGCTACCATTACTACTACTCACTGTTAAGGGTTTGCTACAATTGTAGCCAATCTAGTTAAAGGGAACCTGTCATCAGGAGCCCATTTTCTGACCCCCCACCCCACGTCCCCATAGGGAATAGTGTACACATTGCCAAAGAATTTTATAGAATTTTTTTCCAACTAATCTTTTTTCGGAAAACACCAGTTTTACTATAAAAAAAAACCTCTTTGGCAATGTGTACACTATTCCGTATGGGGAAGCCAGAGAATTGGCTCCTGATGACAGGTTCCCTTTAGTACTGAGCTCATCCCAGTGGATAACGAGGAGAGTCGGGGCCCCATAGCGAACTTTGGAATGGTGCCCCACTTACCCCTTAAAAAAAAAAATATATACATACAGTATATACACCAAATATACATAAATACAACATATACACACATACAGCATACTCATTTAGAGCATATACACATCACAAATACACACATACTGCATATTCACATCCAATACTCCAGATACCGGGGCCCCTTGACACTGTGGGCCCCATAGCGGCTGCTACCCCTGTAGTTACGCCCCTGGCTCATCCATCACTATTGCATGTGCCTTGCCCTGTCTGAGAGTTTGTTACATTGTATATCAGACAGAATTAGATACAAGAGAGATACAGAGTCTATTAGAAAGTTGTAGAACTTTTCATAAAAATCCCTTCAAGAGAAATTATTCAGCAAATTATTCCTGGAAAGAAGCCGCGCACGCTTGTCTTGGGAGGCAGGTGGAGAATCTGAGCTACGCCATGGGCAGCCGTACAGCTGGACACCCCAGGGCTCATGCAGGTGCGGAGCGCCATACAGTATGTCTTACTGCAGGGGATGGGGGACACATACAATCTCTACAAACCCCCTAATAACAAATCTGGAAAATGACTCATAAAATCCACTGATATTTTACTCCCATCACTACAAAAGCAGGATACGGAAAATCTACACATCGGAACAGAAGCTGGATGAAACTTTCCAGCCTTTAACATCCAAACATGTGGTGCAAAATCAGAAAGATTGGATTTTCTTTCCCGCAGGAACAGCGCCACTCTTGTGCTCAGGTTGGACCTGGTATTGCAACTCCTCTCTGGTGAAATCATTGAGCCCAAGCTGCCATAGACATTAGGCAATAAGATTGATATTCTAGGGCACATATCGGCTAAATTTCTAATTCTCAAGGTCATCCAATTTACAAACCCCATATACAACATTAAGGTTTTATTAAAGGGGGCTGCTCTATTTAAGGACCCTTTTCTATAAGTGGAGAGGATCTAAAAAAAATGAGTAGATTCCCCTTCTGGAGGACCCAACATGTCTATACCTTACACAGAAGGTCTAGTGATTTGATTAAGGATGATGTAATGAGTCTTTTCTCCTGCAGAGGCGCTGCAGGAAAGTGTAAAACTTACTAAATAGATTATAGCGGATCACCAGTGATTTCTGCAGCTAGGTGATCATTCAAATTAGAATGACTGTCCAATGTAGACATCCCCTTTAAGGCTGTGGAGGTCTTTTTAACAAATGGCTCCAATTAGAATCTTCCCCATGTCTTGTTTTCTATGTGACAGAAAGTAAAATTCATTTCCAGCTCTAAATTAATCCAGTTTGTAGTGTAATGACTTGGTCCGCAGCAATTAAAAAAAAAGTGCAAAAAGTTGCAAGTTTTTTTTTTTTTTTTTTTTTAAACACACTCAACTCTGCTGCATCTGTGCACAGAGACCTGGCTGTGCACTGGGCAAAGTTCATGCAGTAATGTGGGGAGGGAGAATCCAATCTGCGCCTGCAGATAACAAGACCCTGTTGTTTTATGGCCCAGGAACAAAAGGCAAAAGTGACAAACTTGTGAAAGTGGAAGGAGTCACTTAGATCCACTGTATGGAGGGAACAAAAGCCCCCTGTGTGAGGGAGAGGGGTGGGTGCTGGGTGACAAGGGGAGAGTCTAATTCTCTAACCCTGCACAGAATACAAATGATTCCTTCCTCTGTCTCCACCATCCACCCATCATTTATATCCATACAGATGGACCCCAAACCAAAAACAAGAAGAAAATAAACATGGAAATATTTATCTCTATAGAGGAGAAAAATTTTACATGTTTTTACATTTTTTTAGCTGATAAAGTAAAACAAACAAAAAAAAAAAAAAAGTAAAAAAAATGAGGATCTCATCATATATCTATATGTTAGTCTATGATGATGCTTCAGAATTCATAAAATGAAAGGCCAAAAATCTAAGAATTTGGACGCATTATCACAAATTAAAAAATAAGTTTGGTTTCATTATATTGGTTTGTAATTTAAAAAAAAAAAAAGCTAATAAAACGGCTAACCATCCAAAAAGTTTTTACTTAAAAAAAAAAAATTATATATATTATAATAAAAATATATTATATAATAAAAACTCAACTATTGGGATCCAACTGAAAGTGTCAAAATGTGAAGTTTAAAAATCAACCAATACAAATTATAACTAAAATTACAGAACATTTTTTTTTGGATACAAAGCATCTTGTTGACACTTGGGGCTAGTGTCCTAATGTGGCCCTGGATTATTAGTGCTTTAGAGAGGGGGGTGGGGGTGGAGGGGGGGGGGGAAAGGGTCTAAACTTTTTTTAAGGGAAAAAAAAAAAACAAGCTCTGTGCTGAAGACTCTTGGGGGATGGGGGATGGAATTTTAAGTTGGGATTCAGTACAAAGGGATGCCCAACAACTTGAGGTTAAAGCAGGCCAATGCAACATGGGAAAAATAGCCAGAACTTACATGTACCTCCCCCGCCAGGACAATCCTGTGCTTCCTTTCACCTTATCTGAGCGGCATCACTGTCACCCCAAATACACATGACATTGTTGCTAATGCCCTCCTGTTGCGGTTCAAAATTTTGGATGATTGGGGTGGGGTAGGGAGTAGTATTTCCAAAAACAGGTTAATCGCAGACATAGGGGGACATTTACTATGGCGTTTCCGCCAGTTTTGTGGCGCTCTCACCACATGTTCTGCTCTCAGACCTATTTATTAGCTGGCGGCGCCAGAAAAAATTACTTTTTCCGTCTGCTCCGACTCTTCTCCGAAAAGGGGCGTGGCTTTGGCGGAGTGGAAACTCAGACACAATTACTATGTGTCGCAGCCCTTTTTGGGCGCTGTAAACTGGCGGAAAGTAGACCAAAAGAAAAACTGGTCTAGCAGGGACTGTTGGACACATTTCTGGTGCTCGGGACAGATTTTGGTCCCAGGGACAGAAAATAGTCTCGGCGCCAGAAATGTCTCTGCACAGCTCCACAATATTATATGTGTATCTTCTTTCCCAGAGCAGGTCGGTAACAGAGCCAATGCAGACACCGACACTTTAAGTAAATGTCCCCCATAGTACCTTATATACTCGAGTATAAGCCTAGTTTTTCAGCACAAAAAATGTGCTGAAAAACCCAAACTCGGCTTATACTCGAGTCAAAAAAATAAATATATCTAAACTCACCTTTCCGGCGACCCCTGTATATCTTCTGTACGATCTGTCCGGCAGCGGCGGCAGGCTATATACACTGGGGCAGGGTCTGGCAGGCTATATACACTGGGGCAGGGTCTGGCAGGCTATATACACTGGGGCAGGGGCTGGCAGGCTATATACACTGGGGCAGGGGCTGGCAGGCTATATACACTGGGGCAGGGGCTGGCAGGCTATATACACTGGGGCAGGGGCTGGCAGGCTATATACACTGGGGCAGGGGCTGGCAGGCTATATACACTGGGGCAGGGGCTGGCAGGCTATATATACTGGGGCAGGGGCTGGCAGGCTATATACACTGGGGCAGGGGCTGGCAGGCTATATACACTGGGGCAGGGGCTGTGACCAATGCATTTCCCACCCTCGGCTTATACTCGAGTCAATAGGTTTTCCCAGTATTTTGTGGTAAAATTAGGGGCCTCATCTTATACTCGGGTCGGCTTATACTCGAGTATATACGGTATCTATTGAACCTCTGTAATGTGTTCTATTATCATGCAGCGCCTCCGCAGGGCAGGTTAAGCATTACACAGTGATTGTTAAAAATTGGGGTCCTCCAAGGAAAGTTTGACAAAACTTAACCAGATAATTCCTTTAAACTGGGCACAGAATTTGGAGTAATCCAGTTATGATATTAAAATTGAAACGCCAAATTAGAGAACTTTTTTTCAGTATTTTGGTGACAAATGTTGACTACCCATGTGAAAACTACAATGGCCGCCATATGGGTTGTCACTCAGCAATTCCAGGAACTTAGGAGGATTACTGGGATCAATCATTGCCTATGTGTAGTCATTTATAGTGACACAGCCATGCTACCGCTAGTAAATTTTTGGTGAAAGGGGCAGACACAACACCCGCCAGAGGGTCTTTTACACTTGAAGGATGTTCCCATTGACCACAATAGCAGAGACTATTCACTACGACTGCTCTATAGTCTCTGGAAACACTTTTACAAGTTGTTGCCCACCATAAAACAGGATCTTACATGCTGAACAGGGGCCATAAACAGCAGGGGCACTTAGTATTCCAGCCCACACTCTCCGTGCAGCACCGGGAGCCAAGACTGGGAGCTGCGAGACGCTCATGGATTGTATGAATGGGACAAGATTCAACATGACCCCCCAGTCTATGATAGACGCAGCTTACCACGTAGTGTCTACACGTGGACCCAGAGTTATAATAATGTGCAGTGTCCTGAGTACGGTGGAGGGAAGGGGAGCATTGGAAACCAATTGCAACTAATCCAATTCGCATCAAAATTCTAGAATTTTAGGATTCTGGGAAATTATCCCTTTGTGGTCACCAGCCCTTTCGCTAGGGATATCCAAGGGTATAATATATGAAGTGGTCACCGGACAAAGAGACAGGAAGACACTGCCAACAATGGATAATATTAGCTAGGTGTGGAAACCAAGTAATAAAGTCAAAAAAAATTTTGACAATGGACACTAATCTAAAGCGGAACTAAAAGGAATCACCTTACCGATTTCGGCACAGTTGGAATTTTTTCTCCAGACCCCACCGTTCCTGAGCAATCAAGGATTTTAAATTTTGGCACCCAATAGGCTAGTTAGGATCGCTACTGGCAGGTGGGTGGTGTCAGATTGTCTGCCCCACCCACCTGACAATAGAGAGCCTAATTAGCACATTGGATGCTAGAGTTAAAGAAACACTGATTGCTCAGCAATGGTGCCGTCTAGACAGAAAATTCCAATGGCATCAGAATTAGTGGAGTGACACCTATTAGAGGAGCCAAAAAGCTAGGAGGTTATGGAGGTGGTGAAATGCCTCTTTTACTCAGTATTGACTTAAAAGGGGGTCATCCCAAAACGGAAGAGGATCCAGCGAGTCAGTGACATCCATTACATGATTGATGCCATATGGGAAAATCAGGCCTCTTAGGGTGGTGGCACACGTGGTGTTTTGAACCCATTTTTAAGCCGTTTTAAGCAGTCTGTTAAAAAATGCATGCATTTTGACCGTTTTTCCAAATTATTTTAAGATAATTGGAAAACGGCCAAAAACCGGATAAGTTTTAAAAAACGCATGCACTTTTAACGGGTTACTTAAAAACGGGATCAAAATGTTTATGTGGCGATTTGAACCCGATTTTTGGGCCGGGTTTCAGCAGTCTGTTAAAAAAAAACGCAGCAGTTTTTTTTCCATTTTTGTCTGTTTTTCCCAATTATCATAGTTGGAGAAAAACAGACAAAAACAGAAAAACTGATGCGTTTAATGGATTGCTTAAAAAACGCGACATGTGCCACCACCCTTAGGCATGGTCACAGTGTAATAAAAAAACATTAAAGGGGTTGTCAATACAGCAATTTTTTTTTTTTTTTTTTTCTCCCACAAGGGGTTGGTTTGTAAGAAATATTTAAAAGTGAGCCACGGCACTGCCAAACGTTACAGTCTACGGGGTACAGGCTGAATACGTTATTATAGGCACAGCAGGATCCAAATCTATTCATTTCGCCTGTAAACGCCAAACCTGTTCCTGGCCACACCCCTTGCATGACATCACCCCCAACATAATGACGTCCTCCATGGCCGTCATCTACCCGTGTTGACATATTATTTTGGGATTATCGCACCCCTTCATGACTGACAGCTTGCCCCTGGCCATATGACAGCGCTCCTCCACATGACACACATTCAGCGAAGAAATATCTAGAGGCGATATGTGTCTGTAAATCACATAACGGTCACAAGATATTCTGTAATCTCATCCCTTATCATTTGGGAGGGGGTCTTGCATAAAACCCCAAACAATAGTCGCAATTTTAGGAGACCAGTAACCCACATCCTGTTACGGTCTCCTAAGATTGCGACTATCCCTTTAACCCTTGACTAAGAGCAGCCACAATGTGGCGAATGATTAACCGTAAAAATCGCATTTATAGAAATTGACGGGTATAAAGTACAAGCCGTGTACATTGCAGCCAATCGCAGCTTCCAGTTCCATAATTTTTTAAAGCTGCACTGTGCAAGGCCTCAGATTTCCCATAGTAACTAAGCAGAGCTTACATTTCTTAAAGGGGGCAGAGGATAGGCAACAACCCCTTTAAATGGTTCTGCTATCCTTAACCTGTGCTTTGTTGCTATGGGCAATAAAGTTCAGAGTCGGTTTCATTAATCTGCCCTAAATAGGGCCTAAATTAGACTTGTTGCCTTGGGCAACCAATCAGAGCCCAGTTGCCATCCTTTCAACTGCTCTGGGAAAATGAAAGCAGTGCTGTGATTGGTTGTTTGTGCATCCAGGCCATTTCAGTAGACAAAATGGTGGAAATCACCTGATATAGGTTTATGGAAAGCTTTCATTTGAAATAAATGAGGTCTAAAATCAGCGTGTACATGAGTGGATTCAGAAGGAATCCAAAATCTGGGGGCCTATGGCGATTTTGGTTGGGATTTCCCATTATGCAACAAAATAATTCTACATCAGCGATCACTGATGTATAATAGAAGTCTTATCGGGCAAAGTCATGTAGCCTCAGCATCTCACTCTGTGGAGAGCAACTCCATACGTTTGGCTGGGTGCAGAGGCGGCCATCTTGGAATATGCCATCCTTAGGCTGCGGTCACACGTGGCGTTTTGAAAACGTTTTTGGCCTGTTTTTAAGCAGTCTTTAAAAAACCACATTTACCAATTATCTTAATTAAAATGGATGAGTTTTCAAAAAAAAAGCATGCATTTTTTTTAACAAACTGCTTAAAAATGGCCCAAAAACGGGTTCAAAACGCCACGTGTGACCGCAGCCTTAGAGACAAACTTATCTCCATGTTTTTCTTGGGCATATTCAATGAAGTGGGGTACATAGTGGGTGGGACACATGAAAAAGGTTATTTCTGGGATATTTTTTGGGCAGTTCTCGGTGGTAGAAGCTAAAAGGTCGCTGTCCAATGAGAGCCATGTTTTACCTCCCATTTAGATGATGTCAGTCATGATTTGATGACCAAAACTCACATTTGGACAACTTTCCAACACCTCCTGATCCCTGTCCAACGACCAAAAACACTGCAGCCATAGCATAGAACAAACACCAGGAGAACATTTTTTGCCAAAACTCAAGGTCAGCAGTGATTAGTCAAAGTTGACTCTAGGACAATCCAATCCAATATCTGCCAGATCTGCTGTGTATACAACCAGTCAATCACATCCGAAAAATACAAATGGAGAATTTACCACCCCTGGGGGGCGAGATGTGAGCGGGGATAAGGAGAAGGAGACTTAAGGAGAGATAAGGAAGTGGTTGTCAGGTTCTTCTCAAATCTACAGCTGAAGGCCATGTTACACTGGAGGGGGACAGGTCAATGGGTGGAGGGATTGTGTTTAAGATAAAGCATAATGTAGAGATAATGGTATAAACCCGGCCTTAAAGGGGTTTACTCAACCATAAAACATATCAATTGGGGGGGAGGGGGGTGGGGGGTCACTAGAATGAGGGTTCATTGGCCCCATCTAAATAGAGAGAGGTGGTCTTTATGGAAGTTAATGGCTAATGTATGCCAATCATTTTTGAGAGTCCCATATAAATAGAGTGGGGTTTGGACCCACTGCAAATCTACAATCCCTGTACTGTAGATTGAGGTTAAAGGGGTTGTCCCATGAAAGATCCTTATGACCTATTCCCTGCATGGGGGACAAGTGTCATCCCGATGGAGGAAGACCACGGTAACCCCTGTGACCAGCCCTTCATTCATAGGGATGTAGGTGATCACCTTAATGGCAAGCCTACAGAAGGGAAATGAGCCCCATTCCCTGAATCTTTGAGGGTCTCAATGATTGGACCACCAGGGATCTGCAACTTATACAAGTGTAATGCATTTAAGCTCTATTGAAGGAGTCCTCCATCAAAACTCAAGCTCTACATTTCTTTCCCATATACTTTGAATATAAAATCATCACCATTTACAAGATCTCTGCTTGCTGTAGAACATTCTTAACTTTCAGAAGCTTAAATCTGCATTTACAAAACGTTCTACTGTTCTCACAGGTTGAAATAATATCGCTCTTCCATCATCTTTAGAAGATGCAATGTTACCTCAGTTTGAGTCTGAGGGCGCGTTCACACGTTGCGCTTTGGTTGCGTTTTCATTGCGTTTATAACAGCTGAGGAGAGTTGATTTGCCTAATTACATTACAGTTAACATTGTAAACGTGATGTTAACACATGCATTAACAATGCGTTAACACATGCGTTAACATTGCATTAACAAATGTAAATAGTCATGTAATTAGGCAAATCAACCTCATCTCAGCTGTTGTAATGCGTTTTAAACGTAATGAAAACGCAACCAAAGCGCAACGTGTGAGGTTTAGTGTGAACGTGCCCTAAAACCCAAAGTCCACAGTACCTTTATGTAACCAATTTTGGAGCATTATATTCCATATATTCAAAAAGAATTGCCTTTTCCATTAGGAAAAGATGAGTGGCCCCCCTTTGGTAACTTTCTTAGTGGTCTTCTTGGTTATGACCCAGCTTTTCTAGACTCCTGAAAGGCAGATCTGCTTGAGTAGGTTGCATAAAATGCTGTGTAATCAGAATGTGCTACAAAGGAAAGCAGGAGGGTAACATCTTTTGTATCCAGGATCAGCGTCGGTCTGGCCCGCCGGGGGGCCGGGGAATCCCCCGGTGGGCCCTGACTCCTGTCACCAGGGTCGGTCTGACACGTGGGCCCTGACTCCTGTCACTAGGGCAGGGGCCTCCGATCGGATGCAACGGAGGCCCCTGCCAGTGGCTGCAATAGTACTCGATGCGGCCGGAAACGGCCTCATCGAGTACTATCACTGACTGCAGCCGAAACACTTGAGTGCGAACGTCGCCGGGTACTTTCCGGCGCGCGCCGCACTCAGGCCCTAGATGATCGGCCGCGCAGTGACGTCAGCACGGCCACGCAGTGACCTCGTCACGCGGCCGCGTCGTGACGTCATCGTGCGGCCGCTCATCTCTCACAGCAGCACCAGGGACTGGAGACGCGGGTTCAGGTGAGTTGATTTTTTTTTTTTTTGCCTTAAAAAATTAAGGAGGGGAGGGGAGGGGAGGGGAGGGGAGGGGAGGGGTGGGGGGCCCTTAATTAAATATGGAGGGGAGTGGAGCGGAGCGGGAACACTTAAGAAATTATGGAGGGGAGGGGGGTTCCTTAAGAAATTATGGAGGGGAGGGGGGTTCCTTAATAAATTATGAAGGGGAGGGGGTGCCTTAATAAATTATGGAGGGTGGGGGCATGCCTCAATATATTATGGAGGGTGGGGGCATGCCTCAATATATTATGGAGGGGAAGGGGGACCCTTAATAAAATATGGAGGGGAGGGGGGGGGAGACCTTAATAAAATATGGAGGGGAGGGGGACCCTTAATAAATTATGGATGGGAGGGGGACCCTTAATAAATTATGGATGGGAGGGGGACCCTTAATAAATTATGGATGGGAGGGGGACCCTTAATAAATTATGGAGGGGAGGGGGACCCTTAATAAAATATGGAGGGGAGGGGGGTTCCTTAATAAATTATGGAGGGGAGGGGGTGCCTTAATAAATTATGGAGGGTGGGGGCATGCCTCAATATATTATGGAGGGGAGGGGGGACCCTTAATAAAGTATGGAGGGGAGAGGGGGGGAGACCTTAATAAAATATGGAGGGGAGGAGGCGCCCTTAATAAACTATGGAGTTGAGGGTGGGAGACCTTAATTAAAAATGAAGGGAAGGGGGTGCCTTAATAAATTATGGAGGGGAGGGGGGACCCTCAATAAATTATGGAGAGGAGGGGGTCCCTTAATAAAATATGGAGGGAGGGGGGTTCCTTAATAAAATATGGAGGGGGGCCCTTAATAAAATATGGATGGCGTGCAATGACAGTGTTCATTGGGAGCCTTAATAAAATATAGAGGGGGATGGCAGTGTGTATTGGGGGGCATATTAAAATCTGCAGGGGGCAAGGTGTATGACATTGTTTTATCCAGGTGACATTATACTGTAAGTAACTGTGGTATTTTTAGGGGCGCAGTGCGGGGGATCTGCTTCACAGAGCTGAACACATCTGCCAGAAAATTCTGCAACCAGATTTTACGACGATTCTGGTCGTGAAGGAGAAGACAAGTCACCTGTGAAGATCCTACTTCTTCCTGTGTCAGATCTGTATTGTAGGTCTTACCTTCTAAGGCTACATTCACACTACCATATGGGGGACGTATATACGGCCGATATACGTCCCCCATAGACGGCGCCCAACGGGAGCAGTACGGTGCAGCCCCACACCGCTCCGTAACCTGGAAAAAGATAGGACATGTCCTATCTTTCTCTGTAGTACGGCACTGTGCGCCATATGTTCCTATGGAGAGGAGCGGGGGTGAGCGGCGCTCACCTCCTCCTCCTCTCCCCGTGCGCTGCCGTTGCCCGCCATGCTACGGTACGGCGGGCAACGGCAGTGTGAATGCAGCCTAAGACAGCGCTCAGCTTATGTACTGTCATATCTATAGGGTCAGAGAGCCAGGTGTGACTTGTCTATGTGGTGCAGGGATGCCAGAGTAGGGTTATTGTCATCAGTTCTTGTAAAGGTTTTCAGCATTTCCTTATTGGAAGGTTGGTGGAGTGCGAACACTTACATCCCTAACCACAGCCCAACCACCAGCAGAAGCCCTGGATACCAGGGGTAATTCTTATACTATCCCTAACCATAGCCCAGCCACCAGCAGAAGCCCTGGATACCAGGGGTAATTCTTATACTATCCCTAACCATAGCCCAGCCACCAGCAGAAGCCCTGGATACCAGGGGTAATTCTTATACTATCCCTAACCATAGCCCAGCCACCAGCAGAAGCCCTGGATACCAGGGGTAATTCTTATACTATCCCTAACCATAGCCCAGCCACCAGCAGAAGCCCTGGATACCAGGGGTAATTCTTATACTATCCCTAACCACAGCCCAGCCACCAGCAGAAGCCCTGGATACCAGGGGTAATTCTTATACTATCCCTAACATTAATGCCCTGAGATAACGTCACCCCTGCAGCCCCTGTACACAAACCAAGAGCTGAGCACTAGCACTAGAGAGGGAGGGAAAAAGGGATTAGCTTATCCTTTACTTCACTGCCCCCGCTAGTGCTTAGAAATTCCCTCATCACAGAAATTTTCTATGTAGTAGTAGGTGGGCCCCCAAAATCAATTTCACTGGTGGGCCCCAGGTACCCCAGTCCGACCCTGTCCAGGATCATTCTTTTAGCAGTCTGGAAAAGCTGGGTTTTTACAAGACAGAACAAGTCCCAAACAATGTTAAACAGGATTTTATGGTGATGTCTACACTAGGAGCTGTGGTCCCATCCCCCACCAACTCCCTTTTTTTTGTGGTCACTGCTGTCCAGAACAGATGAAAAGCAAATTTTTGGGGAATATTGTAATTCTAGGAATATCCTCTGGGGATCACAGCTGTGGGAGAAGGGAATGAGGCGGAGAACAAGCCTAGAAAACAGAGGGACGGGGGTGTGCAGACTTGTGCAAGGGGGAAATTAACGGTTCATCATCAAGAAACTGCCTTAATTGAGGACGAAAGTTATGGAAACATTGGTGTTTACTCAGCTGTGAGTACAGCTGAGGTTTTGCTACATTGTATCCATTATAATACACCAAAAAATAGAAAACCCATTAGGTATGGGCATATAAACAAAATACCTTAGGGTAAAATAGGATATTACCAAAAAAAAGGGTTCGAAAGAACACAGAAACAAATAATAACCGTATATATACTTTATTTCAATCAAAATAGATGTTAAAAACCAAACATAATACAGCATACATGAACGGACACAAATGATATAAAATTGTGTGTATACCACATAACGGTAGTAACTAGCCAGTACAAATTATAACACACTATATAAGAATAATGAGTGCACAGAAAGATGGGACAATGCCCAAAAGTAAGTAAACTAAGAGTGTACGCTCTTAGTTTACTTACTTTTGGGCATTGTCCCATCTTTCTGTGCACTCATTATTCTTATATAGTGTGTTATAATTTGATTGAAATAAAGTATATTTATGGTTATTATTTGTTTCTGTGTTCTTTCGAACCCTTTTTTTTGGTAATATTGTATCCATTATATTCAACCTTTGCAATCCAGTACTTGGCTATTCTAGGTTCTATTTTAGCAGCGGCTTACCTCCGAAGTCATGGTAAGCCAACATATAAGAACATTCCCTGACACATTGTAACAAATCCACAGCTGCATGATCAGGACTAGATCATGCAATTTTTGATTTTGTTCTGTATTTTCGCAGTGGTTTGAGATGTTTTAGAACTACAAGAGTAAGCATTTTGGCAATTGTAACCCCCATAAACTAATCAGCTGCTAGGCGTCCGTTCATAATGCGACGCTAGCGCACAGGGGGCATTACTTGGCCCGAACGCACACGTTTTTGCAGGGAAAGCCGTTTCTCTGAAAACGCATGTGCGTTATGAACGGAAAACTGATTCAAACCAACCAAACACATGGTTAGGGTGCGGCCACACGCTGCATTTCCAAGCGCAGTGGGCCGTGCCTGGCCCAATCTCATTAGGGCTTCCAGTGAAACGCGTTTGCCCCGAGTTACGCCACCATTGTGCTAGCGCTGCGCTTGTAAATGCAGCGCTAGCGCAGCATCTGACCCTACCCCAAGCATGTAAGAACACCCTGTGTGATTTGGTCCGTTTTTAAGCAGTCTGTTAAAAAAAAAACGCATCAGTTTTTTAAAAATGCATACTTTTTTGAAAACGCATATGTTTTTGGACAGGTTTTACCAATTATCTTAATTAAAAATGGTCAAAAACAGATTTTAACGCATGCGTTTTTTTAACAGACTGCTTAAAAACGGACCAAAAATGGGTTCAAAACGCAATGTATGGCATCACCCTAATGCTGCAGTCAGGCCGCGGTCACACCACCTGCTAGGCGTCCGTTCATAACGTTAACAGGGAAACGCATGCGATTGATAAACCGATCGCATGCGCCCCCTGTGCGCTAGCGTCGCGTTATAAACAGATGCCTAGCGGATTGTGTGACCGCGGCCTCAGACTGTAAGTTCACATGTGCCATTGCATTACGTGTTTTGCTGCATTTGTAAAAGCACTCGCGTTCCACTTAAACGCATGCGTTTGGCCTTTGCGTTGGATTTTTAAAAAGCACGCAAACTTCTATGTTGGGTTTTAATGCTTTTGTTTTCCCATAACTTTTTGATCAAAGTTTCAATTTTAAATGCATTTTTTCAAAAGGTGCAAATAAGGATTATAAAAATGCATTTCTAAAAACTGGTCTCTTTCTGCGACAAAAACGCAAAACAAAGTGTGAACGTGGCCTGAAATTGCTGTGGAGCGCTGAACCATTTTGCTACCATCTACTAAAATAATCCACCCAGGACCACCAAGACAGCTCCTTACAAGCTGGAATCACTTATGATACGCCCATACACTGTATAGACATATTTAGATTGTAAGCTCCTGAGAACAGGGTGCAAATATTAGAAGTGCCTTTCAATACTGCAACTATAACCAATGCTTTCTAGTAAACCATATATAGATGTAGCAGAGCCCATACAGCTGTTCACCACAGCTTCAGCATTGCTACATCTGTGTTATTAGCACATCATTTCATTGAGCCCATCCAATTTTTTCCAGATCTCCAAGATTCTACTTTGGAAAGTTTTGGAGCGGGTTTTATCACATACTAGCTGGGCAGCTGTGGGCAGCCAGCGGGCAGCAGCAAGAGAGGAGGAGGAGGAAGGGGGGCTCTCAGAGTAACTACTGATCATATTACTTGCAGCCGTGGCAATTTCAACTCCACTCAAGAAATGGGAAGAAAAAAAAAAAAAAACTGAAAAAAGTAACCACAAGGGTTCTTCCTATACACACTCCCAGAATGGGGTCATAAGGCAAAACTCCCACTTTATACAAACTGTGGTCTATGATTGTCAGCTTTGGGGCCCAGTTACATCTTTGATCATCCCAGAAATTGAAAAAAAAAACAAAAAAACCCCCAATAAAACAAAAAACATCCGCGTCCTTGGAGTGACCCCCCACCCAAACCACAAAGATGGCAACATAATATAATCAGACCACAAATATAGCAGTCTAACCCCATCCCCACCTATGGCCTTATGGGTAGATTTTAACAAAGTTACTTGGTCATATAGAACTTTTCAAACTTAAATTGATTCTTTTAGTATTATAAAAATACACTCAGCAGATTTGGTTCCCATGTTAGAGGATCCCTTTAAGTGGTTAAGAAGTGTCGCTCATCTCCAAAGCAAACAAAAATCAGCATCACCCTCTAACCTGCTAGTCTATAGGAAGCGTCCAAAGGACCCCAAATTCTGTTGCTGGTTCTTCTAGTCGAAAATTTACACTGAAATCAAGGATCAGATTCCCTTTTTACTTGTAGTTGGTGGAGATTGTGTATTGTAATTAATCATTTATAGGACCTGGAGTTAATTGGAAACAAAGAGTAAATATTGGAGCAAGGGGTCAGGGTCCTCCCCCTCACAGCCCTGGGGTGGTCCTGTCCATATGAAAGATCTTTTAAAGGAAACCTACCACTTAGTATGGCAGGGGTAAGCTGTAAGTACCGAGCACCAGCTCAGGGTGAGCTGGTGCCGGTACTTACTTTCGTTAGTGTTAAAACCGCGGTATCGCGGTTTTAACACTTTTTAAACTTTAGGGCAGAAGGGGCTTCGGCGCTGCGCGCGACCGTGCGCGCGCAACATCTCCGCTATTTCCTATGGAGGCGCGCGCACGATCGTGCGCACGCAGCGCCGAAGTGTCTTCTGCCCTAAAGTTTAAAAAGTGTTAAAACCGCGATACCGCGGTTTTAACACTAACGAAAGTAAGTACCGGCACCAGCTCACCCTGAGCTGGTGCTCGGTACTTACAGCTTACCCCTGCCATACTAAGTGGTAGGTTTCCTTTAAAAGCAATTGAATTTGAATGGCAACAAATGGAAACAAAGTTACAAGTGATATTTACAAACAATGAACATAGGAAGATCAATGGGTCCTGTCTGCTGGGCAGGGGGGATGTGTATTGTGATGAGAGAGCACAGCCTAGCTGGATGTACAGGGTGCAATCTATGGCCATGTGCTGTAGAAGGGGTTAAATACAGTGTATAGGAAGCTGGAAGAGCCAGGGGTGAATGTGCAGAAGACTGAAGTGCAATGGAGCCAAGTGAGATGTGATGGGTTAAATGCAATGTATATGAAGCTTCCATTATGGTACATGAAATCAGACAAGAAGCATTAGCAACACAGTATAAGAGTGGTCACATAAGTTTGTGCCCCCCCCCCCCCCTTCCATACAGTATATAAGGGAGAGAACTTTGCATATAGTTGTGTGTGGCATTAATGGTTTACTTTAAGGTCGGAGGAAGAGACCATTAGAAATGGTAAATCCAAATTATGGAAGAGCTTGAGGGCGCATTCACACAAGGAAACGTAATGATCACCGGGGGGGGGGGGGGCTTGGATTGTGTCTCAAAACGCAATGTGTGAACTCTTCCACAGGGCGCGTTCACACGGTGCGTTGTGTTGCCTTTTTTGATGCATTCACAAGGCTTCAAACTTGATAACATGTTGAAGTAACATTGCATTTACTAAAATGCAACGTTACTTCAACATGTGATCAAGGCTGAAGCCTTTTGAATGCATCAAAAAAGGCAACACAACGCACCGTGTGAACGCGCCCTGTGGAAGAGTTCACACATTGCGTTTTGAGACACAATCCAAGCCCCCCCCCCCCCCCCCCCCCCGGTGATCATTACGTTTCCTTGTGTGAACGCAACCTTAGAGATAGTCACGTATGGCATCAATGGGTTAATCAAATGAATAGGCAATAGAGATAGTAAGTAATTTATTGTATAGAAAGTCAGCAATAGAAAAATGGTGAGGCCATGTGTGTGGTAATAAGGGGTTAATCCAATATATACGAGGACTATACAGATATAAAATGCTGGTAAATCAGTGCATACAAAACCCATGTCCCCTACACAGGGGCTGTATGCAATGCACTTGCAAATGAGTAAGTACAACCAGGATGGATACAAAAGTAATTGATGAAAGGGTTAATATAATGAATAACAAGCCAAAAAAGGAAAGTCACCCGTGGGGATGATTAGAGGGTTAATACAAGACACTGAAGTTAGCACAGCCATCATTTTCGATTAGGGTCTAGGAGGGAGATATGAAAAGTTAGTGACCCCCCCCCCTGATTGTTTAGGGTTCATACAATGTATAACAAGCTATACATCAAGGAGTTAATACAACACATAGGATACTTGCATTGAAAGTTAGCAGAGCCCTGTGTGGCCGGTACTACAAGGGTTAATACAAAGTAGAAGAAGAGTTTGGGAAGCAGATCCATGTGAGGGGTTAATCCACGCTCCAGAGGACTGGGGTGAGTGCAGCCATGCTGGGAGTATATTCCAATGTATAGGAAGTTAGTGCAGCCTTGCTACTGCTGGGATCCGGTGCAATGTGTCAGAGGCTTGCAGGGAAGGGCTGGCTGAAGCTTGTAGTCCTCCTGCAGATCCATAGTGGCCACTTACCTGCACTGATCCTTCTCATCAGGGGCAAGAGGTGACAATCCTGGCTCATCCTGTGTCTGCACATGTGGCTTTCATTTATAATCCCCAGTGAGTGTGAGTGCTGGCTGCTGCACTCAGCTCTGCATTCTGCCCCTCACTAGTGGAGTGCTGCTGCCTGCCTGTGCCTGCAACTGAGGGAGCGTCTGCAAAGAGCAGGGCAGCACGGAGGCGCACACACTCCCAGGCACCGTCACCGGGGGGCGGGGGAGATTAACCCTTCACTGGCAGGATGTTTTACGCCCTGAAATCTTATGGAAAGAAGAAGAAAGTTTCATCTTCATCAACTAATGAACTAATAAAAACTCCTTTTATTTTTTGTTTCCCCCCCCCCAAATTTTAATTCCATTGTGTTTTATTAAGCCATAGCTGCAACCATGGATGGTGGTTCACATTTCTGGGGTCCCTATGCAAAGTTATTTTGGGAAGGGTGGAGGGGGGCAACAATCAGGACTGTTACTGATATGTGTCCACAATTAAAAATTGAATTTGTTTATTCTAGAAACATATAAAGCACTTCAGGTTATACAGTAGCGCCCCCATTATAGCTGCTGCGACACAGTAATGACATAGGGTCCCCCCATACTAGAGCCAGATACACAGCCATTCATGTAATACTATAGGGTCCCCCATAATAGAGCCAGATACACAGCCATCCATGTAATAACTTAGGGTCCCCCATAATAGAGCCAGATACACAGTCATCCATGTAATAACTTAGGGTCCCCCATAATAGAGCCAGATACACAGCCATCCATGTAATACTATAGGGTCCCCCATAATAGAGCCAGATACACAGTCATCCATGTAATAACTTAGGGTCCCCCATAATAGAGCCAGATACACAGCCATCCATGTAATACTATAGGGTCCCCATAATAGAGCCAGATACACAGTCATCCATGTAATAACATAGAGCCCCCCATACTAGAGCCAGATACACAGCCATCCATGTAATACCATAGGGTCCCCCATACTAGAGCCAGATACACAGCCATCCATGTAATACCATAGGGTCCCCCATAATAGAGCCAGATACACAGTCATCCATGTAATAACATAGGGCCCCCCATAATAGAGCCAGATACACAGCCATCCATGTAATACCATAGGGTCCCCCATAATAGAGCCAGATACACAGCCATCCATGTAATACCATAGGGTCCCCCATAATAGAGCCAGATACACAGCCATCCATGTAATAACATAGAGCCCCCCATACTAGAGCCAGATACACAGCCATCCATGTAATACTATAGGGTCCCCCATAATAGAGCCAGATACACAGCCATCCATGTAATACTGTAGGGTCCCCCATAATAGAGCCAGATACACAGCCATCCATGTAATAACATAGGGTCCCCCATAATAGAGCCAGATACACAGCCATCCATGTAATAACATAGAGCCCCCCATACTAGAGCCAGATACACAGCCATCCATGTAATACTATAGGGTCCCCCATAATAGAGCCAGATACACAGCCATCCATGTAATACTGTAGGGTCCCCCATAATAGAGCCAGATACACAGCCATCCATGTAATAACATAGGGTCCCCCATAATAGAGCCAGATACACAGTCATCTATGTAATACTATAGGGTCCCCCATAATAGAGCCAGATACACAGCCATCCATGTAATACTATAGGGTCCCCCATAATAGAGCCAGATACACAGCCATCCATGTAATACTATAGAGCCCCCCATACTAGAGCCAGATACACAGTCATCCATGTAATAACATAGAGCCCCCCATACTAGAGCCAGATACACAGCCATCCATGTAATAACATAGAGCCCCCCATACTAGAGCCAGATACACAGCCATCCATGTAATAACATAGAGCCCCCCATACTAGAGCCAGATACACAGCCATCCATGTAATAACATAGAGCCCCCCATACTAGAGCCAGATACACAGCCATCCATGTAATAACATAGAGCCCCCCATACTAGAGCCAGATACACGGCCATCCATGTAATGCCATAGGGTCCCCCATACTAGAGCCAGATACACAGCCATCCATGTAATAACATAGGGCCCCCCATAATAGAGCAAGATACACAGCCATCCATGTAATACCATAGGGTCCCCCATAATAGAGCCAGATACACAGCCATCCATGTAATAACATAGGGCCCCCCATAATAGAGCCAGATACACAGCCATCCATGTAATACTATAGGGTCCCCCATAATAGAGCCAGATACACAGCCATCCATGTAATAACATAGGGTCCCCCATACTAGAGCCAGATACACAGCCATCCATGTAATAACATAGGGTCCCCCATAATAGAGCCAGATACACAGCCATCCATGTAATAACATAGGGTCCCCCATACTAGAGCCAGATACACAGCCATCCATGTAATAACATAGGGCCCCCATAATAGAGCCAGATACACAGCCATCCATGTAATACCATAGGGTCCCCCATAATAGAGCCAGATGCACAGTCATCCATGTAATAACATAGGGTCCCCCATAATAGAGCCAGATACACAGTCATCCATGTAATAACATAGGGTCCCCCATAATAGAGCCAGATACACAGCCATCCATGTAATAACATAGGGTCCCCATAATAGAGCCAGATACACAGCCATCCATGTAACATCACACAGGGCCCCCATAATAGAGCCACATACACAGCCATCCATGTAATAACATAGAGCCCCCCATAATAGAGCCAGATACACAGCCATCCATGTAATAACATAGGGTCCCCCATAATAGAGCCAGATACACAGCCATCCATGTAATACCATAGGGTCCCCCATAATAGAGCCAGATACACAGCCATCCATGTAATACCATAGGGTCCCCCATACTAGAGCCAGATACACAGCCATCCATGTAATAACATAGGGCCCCCATAATAGAGCCAGATACACAGCCATCCATGTAATAACATAGAGCCCCCCATAATAGAGCCAGATACACAGTCATCCATGTAACAACCACATAGGTCCCCCCTGAATGGGTAACAATGTGTCTCCATAACACAGCATAAAAAGCCCCCCATAATATGGATGGTTAAGCAGTTGCCCCCAACAGGAGAGGTTACTCAGTGTCCCACATAACAGAGCCTGATACGCAGAGTTCACGACAAAGGGACAAGTTACAAAAAAAACCCCTTAATAGAGCCAAAAACTACACAGGGTCCCCCATAACACTATACAGCTACACAGAGCTGCAAATAAGAGGGTCTATGTATGGGTCACCATAAACCTTCCATGGACACCTTATACAGAATCACCAATAACAGGGACAGGTTACAACAGAGACACATGGTCCCCCATTATACAGGATCCCCATAACCAGTACAGATAATATACATGGTTACCTACAGAAGGGGACTTTATACCCAGTCCCCGATAACAGGGCAGCCACATATAGTCCTCCCTAATAAACTTTCTCAGTCACGTACTGCTCTATTACCTCTCCCTACCCCTCTCTGTGACATGAAAGCTTCACATAAGCAGCCACTAGAGGGCGCTCACTTCTACCCATCACTAATATCCCTGATCAATGCGCCGCTCTCCCTCCATCAGTCACATGTCGCCTTCTGACAGTCGCGTCTTTGTTAAAAATTGTATAATCCTGAATCTCATCACTTTTGTGTTTTATTCTATTTTTAACAGTCGCTTTAAAGGGGTCACTCCAAAGGGCGGAGCGTCCACTTGAATTCGGAATAGAGAGCGGTGCCCAGTACAACCTTGAAGCCTAATGGATCTTTCGGCTTCATTCTAATCATTGTTCCCTCAGAGCTGCGCTCCGATGAGAGGAAATTATTAAAATATCAGGAGGCGCCAAATGAAGGCTTTGGGCTGAGTTCACACTTTGTGTTCCGGACAGCTTGGAATCTTTAACTCTATGATTTCCACATTGCGTAGATCAGTTGGAATCATATATGATAGTCACCATATCCATATGTGATCTAGAACTCCATTAAGGGTGCACGGAGAGGAGGCAATGGGACCCAGGTCGGCAGTGATGTGATGGATACAAAGAAGAAACAATGTTCTACATGGAAGTTCTGGAGAACATTGTTTCTTTAGCTGAGTTGTATCTGCGCTGATTTTGGTGATAAATCGGATGTACATGGTTTTATATCATCTATACCCAGCACAGCCTGTCCCACCAGAGTATCAAATGACCTTTCCCAGGGACCCCAAACACATAAGGGGCCTTCAAAGAGCAAGCACGCCCTATGGCCAGATCCACATGATTGTATAATAATCCTCCTAGGGACCCCCAAATACTGTAATGCTCTGGTTTCTATACCATCCATACACAGCCTGGCTTGTCCCACCAGAGTATCAAAGGACCTTTCCTGGGGCCCCAAACACATAAGGGGCCCCCGAAGAGCAAACATGCCCTATGGCTAGATCCACATGAATGTCACCCCACAGTATAATTGTCCTCCTAGTGACCCCAACATATTGTAATGTAAAGTAGCCCGGCTTTTCCCACTAGAGTATCAAATGACCTTTCCTGGGGCCCCAAACACATAAGGGGTCCCCAAAGAGCGAACACAACCAGATCTACATGATTGTAAAATTATCCTCTTAGTGACCTAGCCTGGCTTTTCCCACCAGAGTATCAAAGGACCTCTTCCTGGGGCCCCAAACACATAAGGGGCCCCAAAAGAGAAAGCAAGGCCTTTTGGCCAAACCCTCTTGAACACTCCCCCCATAAGTGACCCCCACATAGGTGCAAGTTTTTGGGTTTGCCCCCAAGTCTCGGGTCAGTGCTAGTTGAATGAGGGGGCTTGATACATTACACTAAGGGAGACAAGGCTGGCACAACATTGGTGATGGATGATACGACCTCCATGGAGCATAAGGGTGGATTTATCCCTAAAGCAAACCAAACTATTGCTTGGGGCCCCAAAGGTTAAAGGGGCCCAAAAGAGAGGTATGGAGCAGTGGAGCTACCCATGAGGGGACCCCCTTAATATAACTTTGCTTGGGGCTCAATTCTGCCTATCCAGAGGAGCAGGGTCCATCATAAATGGAGAGTGAAGGGTAGGCTTTTGGCATCTGGTGACCTCTGGTGGGCCCAAAATAGCCCCGTCTGACATTATACCTATTAGATAACGTACTCTAAGCCTGAACATAGTAGCAATTGTTCTGTGCAATTTTGTAGCAATTTGTGCATCCTACCCCACACCCCTTTTATTGAGGCACACAACAAACCACACCCACTTGTCAAATTAGGCAAATTTAAAAAAGTGATAAATGTGGTGTGTGTAAGCCAGGACTGTGGTGTTTTTAGTGCTAAGTCAGATATTTTTCATGATAAAAAGTTCTCCTGTACCTTGTCATCCCATTAGTTGTAGTATCTGCATTAGGTATAGCGTGATTATGATCCCTACATAGGATCAAAAACCAACACAAAACACACTGACGTGACATGAGTGAGGGCGACCCGAAAGAGAGAGAAGGGGTGTCAGGAAATAAACACCCCCCATCCACAGAGACGACACATCAGCTCTAAACAAGTCTCAGAAAATGCATCAACTTAATGAGCGGATCCATTAGCACAGATAAAGGCTGCAGTATAATGTCTCCCAGAGCTGCGCTCCACACATGTTACCACATCGCTGGAGAGGATTAAAAATCACTTCCAAGTTTGGAGACCGCCTGTCACCACAGAGCAGTAACATCTTATTAATTGGAAGGGCTAAACCGAGCTATAAATAGAAAAGCATGGGCCATTTGAAGCAGGTGAGGGGCGTCCACGTCCTCCACCTGCTCCAGATTCTGAATCAATAGTATCTGCGTCTTTATGATGCTGTTGATAATGAGAACACTGCTCCTGCTGTAAGATGCTGCACAGTGCCCTGTCTGTGAGCCAGCAGCATGAGGACATCATCATACTGCACCAGGAGGAGAAAGACACACAGTATAGTTCAGGGGAAGCACTATATACACTAAAAACATTTGGGATACTATATGTAAGGAGTCTGGCCCTGTATTTATGCATTTACTTTGTTCTGGTGCTGTATTTATGCATTAACTTTTTTTCTGGTGTTGATTTTATTCCACAATTTTGTTCTGGTGCTGTATTTATATACCAACTTTGTTCTGGTGTTGTATTTATATACTAACTTTGTTCTGGTGCTGTATTCATGCACTTACTCTGTTCTGGTGCTGTATTTATGCATTAACTATGTTCTGGTGCTGTATTTATGCATTAACTTTGTTCTGGTGCTGTATTTATGCACTAACTTTGTTCTGGTGCTGTATTTATGCACTAACTTTGTTCTGGTGCTGTATTGGCAAGCTCTGTGCAGCACTGTGTCATCTGTGTGCTCTATATAAATAAAATAATAATAATAATAATTATTATTATTATTTATGCATTCATTTTGCTCCAGTTCTGTAATAATGCACTGACTTTTTCTGGTGCTGTATTTATGCACTAACTTTTTTTCTGGTGCTGTATTTATGCATTAACTTTGTTCTGGTGCTGTATTTATGCACTTACTTTTTTTCTGGTGCTGTATTAATGCACTAACTTTTTCTGGTGCTGTGTTTATGCACTTACTTTTTTTCTGGTGCTGTATTTATGCATTAACTTTGTTCTGGTGCTGTATTTATGCACTTACTTTTTTCTGGTGCTGTATTAATGCACTAACTTTTTCTGGTGCTGTGTTTATGCACTTACTTTTTTTCTGGTGCTGTATTAATGCATTAACTTTGTTCTGGTGCTGTATTTATGCACTAACTTTTTTTCTGGTGCTGTATTAATGCATTAACTTTGTTCTGGTGCTGTATTGGCGAGCTCTGTGCAGCACTGCATAATCTGTGTGCACTATGTAAATAAAGGAATTATTATTTTTATTATTATTATTATTATTATTATTATTATTATTTATGCATTAACTTTGTTCTAGTGCTGTATTAATGCACTAACTTTGATCTGGTGCTGTATTTATGCACTAACTTTGTTCCGATGCTGTATTTCTCTACTGCACTATAATAATAACTCATGAATTAGACTATATTATAATTTGGAAAACAGTGTACATATTTTGGGGTTAGTGTATGTGCTAAAGTTAGTTCGGGGAAGTATTTTTCATACTAACTTGGTGGGTTGGCACCACACTAATCTATACATATAGGAGCACTGTATGGAGATGGACTGTTTATGCTTAAATTGCTTTAATTAAACTTGGTGAGAAATATATATATATATATGTTTGCCCTGTACATAAATTAACTAGAAACTGCCCTGATTGTCCCAACTCATTATAGCATCTATTGGCTGATAATCCAATCGGTTCTGTAGCTCTGACATTATGTCTCTTTGAGGAGGGGGGTTGACCAGGGGGTATGAAAAGTTTATTGAGAACTAAAGAGAGGTTGCTGGAAAATGGAGAATGAAAGAGGAAGCTCATAATCCAAATTGTTTGTATATCAAAACAAGTTTTCCCATAGGAAATCATTGAAATGCAGATGATTGGTTCCACATCCAACATTTTTTTTTATTTCTTCTTCTTCTATAATATCGTGTTATACAATTTTGTGAGAGAGGGAGGTGCAGTACAGAGGAACTGGGGGTGGGGGTCAGATGATGCTTGTATTTATTATGAAGTTTTGCATGTAAACCAAGTTCAAAACACCGAGGTTCAAAGTTCTGGCTCAGGCAGGATCCCGGTTTAGGTACAGGTTCAGGGATCCAGATTAGGCTCTGGTTCAAGGTCCTGGGTCTTGCAGGATCCATGCTCAGGTACAGGTTCGGGGATCCAGATTAGGCAGAGGTTCAAGGTTCTGTATCAGGCAGAATCCAGGTTCAGTAATAGGTTCGGGGATCCAGATTAGTTTGGGGTGGAAGGTCCTGGGTCAGGCAGGATCCAGGTTCATGTACAGGTTCAGGGATCCGGATTAGACTGAGGTTCAAGGTTCTGGACCAGGCAGAATCCAGGTTCAGTAATTGTTTAGGGATCCGGATTAGACTGGGGTGGAAGGTGCTGCATCAGGCAGGATCCAGGCTCAGGTTCCAGATTTGGCTGGCATTCAAGGTTTATGATCGGGCAGTATCCAGACTAAGGTACAGGTTTGAGGTTCTGGATCAAGTTGAGTTTAAAGTGGTTCTGGATCAAGCAGGATCCTGGCTCAGGTATTGTTTGAATCCAGATTAGGCTGAAGTTCAGGTGCTGGATCAGACAGGATGCAGGCTCAGGTACAGGTTCGGGGATCCAGGTAAGGCTGGCCTATAATCATAGAACTCTACAGCCAGAATCCATTCTGAGGTTCTGACACCATTATTAACTAGAGAAAACAAATATCTTTTAATATAATATATATTTCATACACTTATTCTTGTGCTTCACTTACTAAGAAGATTAGATAAAATATTTCTTACATGGTGATCTCTTTTCATGTCTGGCAGTCTAAGTATCACAAATCCTTCCATCTGTTCTCTGCACTGCAATTCATGATACACGTCCCTGTCTCCTAACAGGAAATTAAGAAACCTTTAAAGAGGTTTTCCCATGAAAAAAATTCTCAAATTTTAATCCCCTAGGGATGTTTACACAATAAATATAATTTTTTACTCAAGCACTGTATGATCCATCTGTGCTACGAGATGCTGTGTGCTGACAATGTGCTAAGATTATCAGGCTGCAGGGTTTATCTACACTTTTATTTTGCTTCTGAACATTCTACTAGTATCTGACACATATAAAAAGAGAGATGAGACAGATGAGAGATGAGATGTTGAGATCCTTCAGATGGATATTAAATACAATGGGGGTCATTTACTAAGGGCCCGATTCGCGTTTTCCCGACGTATTACCTGAATATTTCCGATTTGCGCCGATTTCCCCAGAATTGCCCCGGGATTTTGGCGCACATGATCGGATTGTGCCGCATCAGCGCTGGCATGCACGCAACGGAAATTGGGGGGGCGTGGCCGAACGAAAACCCGACAGATTCGGAAAAACCGCCGCATTTAAAACAAAAAATCTGTCGCGGAGCTTGCACTTACCTTCACTAGGAATAGGCCGGTGAACTCCAGCGCGTTCCGATGCTTTTCAGCGCAGCAGCGCCACCTGGTGGACGGCGGAGGAACTACCTTAATGAATCCCGGCCGGACCCGAATCCACCGCAGAGAACGCGCCGCTGGATCGCGAATGGACCGGGTAAGTAAATCTGCCCCAATGACACTCTTAGCTCTGCTAGCTCATCTATAAAACACACAGTCAGCTCTGCAATAAAAACCTTAGCTTGTAGAGAACCTTAGTCTGTAGCTTGTAGAGAAGGTCTCTGCACATGCTGATTGCGGGCAGGAAGTGCCTGTGTCTGAGCTGCAGTTGTGGGCGTACATTATTTTCCCAACACATACCTGATGGGGACTGTGGAGCAAAATAGGAGCTTATACACAATTTCTTCCACGACAATCCGAAAAGATATCACTGAAGCTGTATCACTTCTCACTGTGTACAGCTGGTATCTAATCCCTATTATAATGGGAGCTGAAATACTGTATCTAAGCTGCCATTATAGAAATATCTACCATATAAAGAGTTATATCTAAACATCTAAGCCCCCAGTATACAGGTATCTACAATACAAAGAGCTGAGCTGCTGTATCTAAGTCACCATTATACAGGTATCTACAATACAAAGAGCTGAGCTGCTGTATCTAAGTCACCATTATACAGGTATCTACAATACAAAGAGCTGAGTTGCTGTATCTAAGCCCCAGTAGACAGGTATCTACAATACAAAGAGCTGAGCTGCTGTATCTAAGTCACCATTATACAGGTATCTACAATACAAAGAGCTGAGTTGCTGTATCTAAGCCCCAGTAGACAGGTATCTACAATACAAAGAGCTGAGCTGCTGTATCTAAGCCACCATTATACAGGCATCTACCATACAAAGAGCTCTAAGCTGCTGTATCTAAGCCACCATTATACAGGCATCTACCATACAAAGAGCTCTAAGCTGCTGTATCTAAGCCACCATTATACAGGTATCTACCATACATAGAGCTGAGCTGCTGTATCTAAGCCACCATTATACACATATCTATCATACATAGAGCTGAGCTGCTGTATCTAAGCCACCATTATACAGGTATCTACAATACAAAGAGCTGAGCTGCTGTATCTAAGCCACCATTATACAGGTATCTACAATACAAAGAACTGAGCTACTGTATCTAAGCCACCATTATACAGGTATCTACAATACAAAGAACTGAGCTTCTGTATCTAAGCCACCATTATACAGGTATCTACAATACAAAGAGCTGAACTGCTGTATCTAAGCCACCATTATACAAGTATCTACCATACAAAGAGCTGAGCTGCTGTATCTAAGCCACCATTATACAGGTATCTACAATACATAGAGCTGAGCTGCTGTATCTAAGCCACCATTATACAGGTATCTACCATACATAGAGCTGAGCTGCTGTATCTAAGCCACCATTATACAGGGATCTACTATATACTATATAGGTACACTATGAAGCTGGGTGCTGGTGCTGTATCTATGGGTCATGTGACCTGCTGAATGATGCCCTGCAGATGCTGGGCGCTGTCCATTTAAACAAAATACTACTAAAACATATGATTTTGATAAACTCCCATTAAATTCCTTTTAATTGGAAACAATGGAGGTCTAATGGGTCTAATGCATTTATCCACCTAAAACCAAGTCTTCCCTGCAGATTTTAATGAGTAAAATCACATAAAACATTATCACCTTATTAACAGATGAAAGAAACCCACTCACCTTTACCAAGGTTAGAAGAGACTTCCCATCTCTACATGAGACGCGTCATTAATTTCTGATAAACTGTATACCAAGGGTACGAGGCCAAGGCTGACGTCATGCAAAGCTGAGCAGATTGTACTCAGTGTACATATGCAGGTAGCATGTTATAGAGCAGGAGGAGCTGAGCAGATTGTACATTGTGTCCTATCTGCAGGCAGCATGTTATAGAGCAGGAGGAGCTGATCAGCTTGTACACAGTGTCCCATCTGCAGGCAGCATGTTATAGAGCAGTAGGAGCTGAGCAGATTTTACATTGTGTCCTATCTGCAGGCAGCATGTTATAGAGCAGGAACAGCTGAGCAGATTATAGATAGTGTCCTATCTGTAGGCAGCATGTTTTAGAGCAGGGGGAGCTGAGCAGATTGTAGGTACTCCGGTTTCCTCCCACACTCCAAAACATACTGTTAGGCTGTTTAGATTGTGAGCCCCATGGGGACAGGGACCAATTTGGCATGCTTGTGAAGCGCTGCGTAATCTGTGTGCGCTATATACATAAAGAATTATTATTATTATTATTATAGTGTCCTATCTGTAGGCAGCATGTTATAGAGCAGGAGGTGCTGAGCACATTGTACATAGTGTCCTATCTGCAGGCAGCATGTTATAGAGCAGTAGGAGCTGAGCAGATTGTACATAGTGTCCTATCTGTATGCAGCATGTTATAGAGCAGGAGGGGCTGAGCAGATTGTACATAGTGTCCTTTCTGCAGGCAGCATGTTATAGAGCAGGAGGAGCTGAGCAGATTGTACAGTGTCCTATCTGCAGTCAGCATGGTACAGAGCAGGAGGAGCTGATCAGCTTGTACACAGTGTCCCATCTGCAGGCAGCATGTTATAGAGCAGGAGGAGCTGTGTAGATTGTTCAGTGTCCTATCTGCAGGCAGCATGTTATAGAGCAGGAGGAGTTGAAGAGATTGTACAAAGTATCCTATATGTAGGCAGCTTGTTATATAGCAGGAGGAGCTGAGCAGATTATATATAGGGGCACATTTACTTACCCTGTCCCTGGAGTTCACAGAAAGTGCATTGTCCGTGTATAATGCCCTGTGCCGGGATTCACTAAGATCTTGCACCCGATATCCCTGCTCAGATCCGAGGGAGTTCACCATCCTTTTAGTGGGGCATGTAAGTGCATCGAATGCGACACAATTTGAAAGTTAAATCCTGGACTCAGTCTGAATCAGTCAGACTGGCTGACGGCTGCCCTCTAAATTGTGTTATAGAGCAGGAGGAGCTAAGCAGATTGTATAGTATTCTATCTGCAAGCAGCATGTTATAGAGCAGGTGGAGCTGCACATAGGGGGTCATTTACTAAGGGCCCGATTCGCGTTTTCCCGACGTGTTACCTGAATATTTCCGATTTGCGTCGATTTTCCCTGAATTGCCCCGGGATTTTGTCGCACACAAACGGATTGTGGCGCATCGGCGCTGGGATGCACGCGACGGAAATCGGGGGGCGCGGCCGAACGAAAACCTGACGGATTTGGAAAAACCGCCGCATTTAAAAATGAAATGTGTTGCGAAAATTGCACTTACCTTCACCAAGTATAGGCCGGTGAATTTCAAAGCATTCCAGCGGACTTCAGCGCAGCAGCGACATCTGCTGGACGGCGGAGGAACTACCTTAGTGAATCCCGGCTGGACCCGAATCCACCGCAGAGAACGCGCCGCTGGATCGCGAATGGACCGGGTAAGTAAATCTGCCCCATAGTGTCCTATCTGCAGGCAGCATTTTATAGAGAAGCAGGAGCTGAGTAGATTATACAGCATCTTATCTGTGGACATCATGTTATAGAGCAGGAGGAGCTGTACATTGTGTGCTATCTGCAGGCAGCAGGTTATAGAGCAGGAGGAGCTGTACATAGTGTCCTATCTGCAGGCAGCAGGTTATAGAGCACCTGCGGCTGAGTTGAGCAACACATTTATTATACAGGCTGTTGCTGCTGTGCAGTCTTCTGTGTTTCATCACTTTTATAGTCTGGTGGATACTGCACTTACTACATGGCGGATACTGCATTTACTACGTGGTGGATACTCTACTTACCACATGGTGGATACTGCACTTACTACATGGCGGATACTGTACTTACTACATGGCGGATACTGTACTTACTACATGGCGGATACTGCACTTACTACATGGTGGATACTGCACTTACTACATGGCGGATACTGCACTTACTACCCTTAGTGCACTTGTTGGATGGGGAATATGGGGGTTAATGACACAAGTAATTAATATTGATAATTTGACTGTGCACATATCTCCAGCCCTGCTATATATGAAGCCTGGACTAGTCCTAGACACAGTCAATAGATGGAGAGAAGAAACCTCCGGCTTTGGCTCGATGATAATTAGTTATATTGACTTGTAATAAAATGGCTCCTTGTGTATCAATAACAGCTGAAGAATTTTAGGAAAACTTCCAAATTTCTGTTTTTGTGATCTACAGAATTCTGTTTGAAGCTCATTTCTGTAATTTTAAAGGGGCATTTCGAAGAGATGAGACCATGAACAGCTCCATACATCATATTGTGGCTGTACTTGGTATTGCCACTCAGTTCTGTTCCCCAATGAATGTTACAGGTTCACTGAGGCACTTCAATCAATAATTGGGGGTGCCCAGTGCTGGACCCCCATAATTTTGAAGCCTTTAAAGGAAATCCATCATGATAAACCAACGAACCGGAACTGTGGTAATATATATTATATTTGTTAATAATAATATTACATTTGTTATCCATTGCCTCTTTCCTTCTAAAATCCAATTACTCTAATGAGTCAAATTGGCTCAGGGGGGCATTAGCAGAGCCCCTTTGTTCTGCAGCTTCACTGGCTGTTACACTGTCTACACCCTGCTCCCTCAGCACTTCCCCCTCCCTGGTTTTCTCCATGGGAGAAGTGCTCCTGCACAGTGTAACAGCCTTTGAAGCAACATCACAGAGGGGCTCTGGTAACATCCCCAGAGCCCATCAAGCTTATTAACATAATTGTAAAAGTTGATTTTAGAAGGAAGAAGGCCATGGATAACAAATATAAGAAGATACCACAGTCCCGGTGTCCGGATCTATGAGTAAGTGTCCCCGGTTTATCATGATGGATTTTGATTGTACATTTCCTTTAATTCATTTCTCTACTTAATTCTTCCGGGGGTTTGTATAAACCCAACTCGAAGCCTAATAACACAACATAATAACAGAATAAAAAGTAATGATAATAATGATGCACATTGTAATAACTGGGGAATACATATAATGGATTTTAATAAACCAAATAATGTAATAAACAAGTGAAAACATAAAGGAATATTGTATTATTTTGCAATAGTATAATACAATGTATCATAAACGTTATAAAATAGGACAAAACAACAAATATGTTATATAAAGCAGCACACGGTGGGGTCAGGGATAGATCAGACACCACCCATGTTATACCAATAATCCTGCCTGGGAATGTCCGGACTGGGTGATTTATATCGGGGAGGGGTATTGACTCTCGTCTTTCCCGTTGTGACCAGTCCTCAATAACAAATAAGGCGTATATGGCGCTATAGAGGAGACACTATAGGATCCATAGCACACAGCTGTCACTGGAGCTGTAACAGGTGGTTTCATATATTTATTACACTATAATATTATCCCTGGTGGTCTAGTGGTTAATTCTGCATCCAAGTTCATAGTATCATAGTTTATAGGGTTCAAGTTCAACCAAGGAAGGGAAGGGATTGGATGAGGAAGGGATTTAGGGGAAACAATTCTATATAACATAATCACCAATGTTATTTAGGTGTAAAAAGGCATCTAGACCCTTCTTGAAGCTCTCTGCTGTCCCTGCTGTGACCAGCGCCTGAGCCAGGCTATTCCACAGACTGACAGTTCTCATAGTAAAAAAGCCCTGTAGTATATTATCCTTAGAGGCCTATTGGTTACTTATCTATCCAAGTTTATTTCCAATAGTATCCCTGGCAGCCCTCTTTATCCCAATGTATGTATTATATTATCCCTGGTGGTCTAGGGACTACTTTGCTATCCCAATGTATGTATTATATTATCCCTGGTGGTCTAGGGACTACTTTGCTATCCCAATGTATGTATTATATTATCCCTGGTGGTCTAGGTGCTACTTTGTTATCCAAATGTATGTATTATATTATCCCTGGTGGTCTAGGGACTACTTTGTTATCCAAATGTATGTATTATGTTATCCCTGGAAGGATAGTGTTTACTTCCATAGTGTTTATTATTATCCCTGGTGTCCTAATAAAAATGTCTTTATCCAAATTTATATATTATATTAACCCTGGTTGTCTTGAGCTTGTCACAAAGATGTTCTGAAGCCTCAGCTGTGTGCTTAGGGTCATTGTCTTGTTGGAAGGTTCGGCCCAGTCTGAGGTCCAGAACATCTGGAAGAGGTTTTCCAGGATATCTCTGTACTTGGCCACATTCATCTTTCCTTCCATTACACTCAGTGCTGCCCTGACCTCGGCTTGTTACTGACCCTTAAGCTTCACACTAGGATCTTCTAACCTGCCATCTACACCAGAATTTAGAAGCTCAATACAAGCGGTCCCCTACTTAAGAACACCCGACTTACAGACGACCCTTAGTTACAGACAAAACTAAGAAGAGAAAAGCGCAAAGTAGCAATACAGGAGGTCCCCTACTTAAGGACACACTGCCCCCTAGTTACAGACAGACCCCACTGCCCACTGTGACCTCTGGTGAAGCTTTCTGAATGCTTTACTATAGTCCCAGGCTGTAATGATCAGCTGTGAGGTGTCTGTAATGAAGCTTTATTGCTCCAATTACAGCAAAAAAATTGTAAAACTCCAATTGTCACTGGGACCAAAAAAAGAAATTTGTCTAGAACTTCAATTATAAAATATACACCTTACAGCTGATCATTGCAGTCTAGGACTATAATAACATCCAGAGAGCTTCACCAGAGGTCACAGGGGGCGGAGGGGTCTGTTTGTGACACATTGGATACAACATCTCAGCATCTGATGTTCCGCCAGAGCCTCGGCGCCTGGTGCTGGTGCCACGTGGGCTCCTCATGACTCTGATCTTAGAGGGAGATGACATGATATTTGCTTCTACTGATTTCAGTTTCCTTAGGAGACGACACCCTGGGGAGCCCGACGTGCCGGCTGTGTGGGTGTCTGCCATAGACTTACCATGTAATTACAAAGTGCAGAAAATCTGCTGAGAGGTGATATAATGATGGTCCGGGGCTGTTCCCTTCCTCCACCACCGTCAGTCGGGTTGTCAGTCAGCGCCGCTTGTTCCTGCTCTAAAAATACGTATTGGGTTTATTGTATTCGTGCTAAATCACGTAGTAACACATGCACCTCTGTCCTACAGCATCTAGTGGTTTGCCCCAGGTCCAAGCAGAAGACAAAATTAATAGCTATTAGATGACTTTATAGCTACATTGCTTAAAGGGCAATTCCATAATCACAGACAAGGTTCTTATTTAAGCCTTTAATGGTTGGTCTGCCATAGGATGCATTAAAGGACCCCAATAATTATCTCACCAAATTCAGACAGCCATGGGGTGTCCTCTCCACCTTAGCGAAGCCTCTATGTGCCACAGTTAAAGGGAACCTGTCAGCAGGTGTGACTACACAGACTACAGCCAGTGTTATGGATTGTCCCTGGAGAGATGTGTAATCATACCTTTCTGTACGTGGTTAGCAGCAGCAGGACTGTGGATTTATATTCCAGGATTGTAGCCTCTCCATGTGCACTGGGGAGCACGTCTTCACACTGCTGTGCTCTGTGCACTCTGCAGCCAGTGTTAAGGATTGTCCCTGGAGAGATGTGTAATAAGAACTTTGTGAATGCTGTTAGTAGCAGCAGAATTGTAAAATATAAATAACATTTCAATTTTTGTAGCAACTCCATGTGCACAATGAGGCAGATTTACTTACCCGGTCCATTCGCGATCCAGCCGCGCGGGTCCGGCCGGGATTTATCAAGGTAGTTCCTCCACCGTCCACCAGGTGGCGCTGCTGCTCTGAAAAGCATCGGAACGCGCTGGAGTTCACCGAGCCGGGCTGAGTGAAGGTAAGTGCAAGCTCCGCAACAGATTTTTTGTTTTAAATGCGGCGTTTTTTCCGAATCCGTCGGGTTTTTGTTCGGCCACGCCCCCCGATTTCCGTCGCGTGCATGCCAGCGCCGATGCGCCACAATCCGATCGCGTGCGCCAAAATCCCGGGGCAATTCAGGGGAAATCGGCGCAAATCGGTAATATTCGGGTAACACGTCGGGAAAATGCGAATCGGGCCCTTAGTAAATGACCCCCATTGTGTGCTTTTTCTCACACTGCTGTGCTACGTGCTCTTTACCGCCAGTTTTAGCGATTGTCTCTAAAGAAAGGTGTAATAATACCTTTATGCATGTTGTTATTTGCTGCAGATAGTATAGAAATATACTCATAATATAGATATACTTAAATATATGAAATATAGATGTATATTCCAGTGCACTGGGGTGTGTCCTCACACTGCTGTGCCCTGTGCTCTCTGCAGCCAGTGTTAGGGATTGTCCCTGGTGAAATGTGTAATCAGACCTTTGTGAAAGCCTTTTGTGAAATATGGATTACATTTCCATTATTGTAGCTTTTCCATGTGCACAATGTGTGTTTTCCTCACACTGCTGTGCCCTGTGCCCAGTGTTAAGTATTGTCCCAGAAGGATGTATAATCATACTTTGGGAATGTTTTTTAGAAGGACTTTGCCTAGTACTACTCAACAGACTTTTATAAGTGACTGATTTTGTTTTCAACCAGAAACCAAGCACTGCTTTTACTCAGAGCAGGTGAGTGGAGCTCTGGAGCATATTTTTCATAAAATTCTTAATATGCCCCCAGTGCACTTGGAAAAGCTACAATCCTAAAATACAAATCCGTAAATCACAGTCCTGCTGCTACTAACAGCATACACAAATATATGATTACACATCTCTCCAGGGACAATACATAACACTGGCGGCAGTGTGTAAGGTCACCATTACTGATGGTTAGTGATATCTGCAATATTCAATGTGCCATTATACTGTAATAGAGCACTGCAAATAATGAAAAATTAATTTTAATGTGACAAGAGATATTAGTGCCGACAGCTTCTTTCAAGAAGAAAAGACAACTTTCACCTTAGTTCACTGAATGCAGGTCACAAGGAATGTGCTGATGTGTTATGGTAACAGGATGATGAATTATGACTGCAATGAGGATGGGTGGGAAAGTCTTACAAGTCACAATACAGTCATTTTACAGACAATAAATGTTATTTTTACACATGGAGTGTCTGACATATGCACAGAAAGCTCCCTCTCCATGTAAACATCATATGTACATAGAAACAGCTGCCCCAATGTACAGGAATATAACTACTATAATACTGCCCCCTATGTCCAAGAATATAACTACTATAATACTGCCCCCTATGTACAAGAATATAACTACTATAATACTGCCCCCTATGTACAAGAATATAACTACTATAATACTGCCCCCTATGTACAAGAATATAACTACTATAATACTGCCCCCTATGTACAAGAATATAGCTACTATAATACTGCCTCCTATGTACAAGAATATAACTACTATAATACTGCCCCCTATGTACAAGAATATAACTACTGTAATACTGCCCTCTATGTACAAGAATATAACTACTGTAATACTGCCCTCTATGTACAAGAATATAACTACTATAATACTGCCCCCTATGTACAAGAATATAACTACTATAATACTGCCCCCCTATGTACAAGAATATAACTACTATAATACTGCCCCCTATGTCCAAGAATATAACTACTATAATATTGCCCCCTATGTACAAGAATATAACTACTATAATACTGCCCCCTATGTACAAGAATATAACTACTATAATACTGCCCCCTATGTACAGGAATATAACTACTATAATACTGCCCCCTATGTACAAGAATATAACTACTATAATACTGCCCCCTATGTACAAGAATATAACTACTATAATACTGCCCCCTATGTACAAGAATATAACTACTATAATACTGCTCCTATGTACAAGAATATAACTACTATAATACTGCCCCCTATGTACAAGAATATAACTACAATAATACTGCCCCCTATGTACAAGAATATAACTACTATAATACTGCCCCCTATGTACAAGAATATGACTACTATAATACTGCCCCCTATGTACAAGAAAATAACTACTATAATACTGCCCCCTATGTACAAGAATATAACTACTATAATACTGCCCCCTATGTGCAAGAATATAACTACTATAATACTGCCCCCTATGTGCAAGAATATAACTACTATAATACTGCCCCCTATATACAAGAATATAACTACTATAATACTGCCCCCTATGTACAAGAATATAACTACTATAATACTGCCCCCTATATACAAGAATATAACTACTATAATACTGCCCCCTATGTACAGGAATATAACTACTATAATACTGCTCCCTATGTACAAGAATATAACTACTATAATACTGCCCGTATGTACAATAATATAACTACTATAATACTGCCTGCTATGTACAAGAATATAACTACTATAATACTGCCCCCTATGTACAAGAATATAACTACTATAATACTGCTCCCTACGTACAAGAATATAACTACTATAATACTGCCCCTATGTACAAGAATATAAATACTATAATACTGCCCCCTATGTACAAGAATATAACTACTATAATACTGCCCACTATGTACAAGAATATAACTACTATAATACTGCCCCTATGTACAAGACTATAAACTACTACAATACTGTCCCCTATGTACAAGAATATAACTACTATAATACTGCCCCCTATGTACAAGAATATAACTACTATAATACTGCCCCTTATGCACAGGAATATAACTAGTAGAATAGTGCTCCCTATGTACAAGAATATAACTACTATAATACTGCCCCCTATGCACAGGAATATAACTACTATAATACTGCCCCCTATGTACAGGAATATAACTACTATAATAGTGCTCCCTATGTAAAGGAATATAACTACTATAATACTGCCCCCTATGTACAGGGATATAACTACTATACTACTGCCCCCTATGTACAAGAATATAACTACTATAATACTGCCCCCTATGTACAAGGATATAACTACTATAGTACTGCTCCTATGTACAAGTATATAACTACTATAATACTGCCCCCTATGTACAAGAATATAACTACTATAATACTGCCCCCTATTTACAAGAATATAACTACTGTAATACTGCCCCCTATGTACAAGAATATAACTACTATAATACTGCCCCTATGTACAAGAATATAACTACAATAATACTGCCCTCTATGTACAAGAATATAACTACTATAATACCGCCCCCTATGTAAGGAATATAACTACTATAATACTGCCTCCTATGTACAAGAATATAACTACTATAATACTGCCCCCTATGTACAAGTATATAACTACTATAATACTGCTCCCTATATACAAGAATATAACTACTGAAATACTGCCCCCTATGTACAAGAACATAACTACTGTAATACTGCCCCCTATGTACAGGAATATAACTATTATAATACTGCCCCTATGTACAAGAATATAACTACTATAATACTGCCCCCTATGTACAAGAATATAATTACTATAATACTGCCACCTATGTACAAGAATATAACTACTATAATACTGCCCCCTATGTACAGGAATATAACTACTATAATACTGCCCCCTATGTACAGGAATATAACTACTATAATGCTGTCCCCTATGTACAAGAATATAACTACTATAATACTGCCCCCTACGTACAAGAATATAACTACTATAATACTGCCCCCTATGTACAAGAATATAACTACTATAATACTGCCCCCTATGTACAAGAATATAACTACTATAATACTGCCCCCTATGTACAAGAATATAACTACTATAATACTGCCCTCTATGTACAAGATTATAACTACTATAATACTGCTCCCTATGTACAAGAATATAACTACTATAATACTACCCCCTATGTACAAGAATATAACTACTATAATACTGCCCCCTATGTACAAGAATATAACTACTATAATACTGCCCTCTATGTACAAGAATATAACTACTATAATACTGCTCCCTATGTACAAGAATATAACTACTATAATACCGCCCCCTACGTACAAGAATAAAACTACTATAATACTACCCTCTATGTACAAGAATATAACTACTATAATCCTGCCTCCTATGTACAAGAATATAACTACTATAATACTGCCCTCTATGTACAAGAATATAACTACTATAATGCTGCCCTCTTTGTACAAGAATATAACTACTATAATACTGTCCCCTATGTACAAGAATATAACTACTATAATACTGCCCCCTGTGTAGAAGAATATAACTACTATAATACTGCCTCCTATGTACAAGAATATAACTACTATAATACTGCCCACTATGTACAAGAATATAACTACTATAATACTGCCCCCTATGTACAGGAATATAACTACTATAATACTGCTCTCTATGTACAGGAATATAACTACTATAATACTGCCCCCTATGTACAAGAATATAACTACTATAATACTGCCCCCTATGTACAGGAATATAACTACTATAATACTGCTCTCTATGTACAGGAATATAACTACTATAATACTGCCCCCTATGTACAAGAATATAACTACTATAATACTGCCCACTATGTACAAGAATATAACTACTATAATACTGCCCCTATGTACAAGAATATAACTACTATAATACTGCTCCCTATGTACAAGAATATAACTACTATAATACTGCCCCCTATGTACAAGTATATAACTACTATAATACTGCCACCTATGTACAAGAATATAACTACTATAATACTGCCCCCTATGTACAGGAATATAACTACTATAATACTGCCCCCTATGTACAGGAATATAACTACTATAATGCTGTCACCTATGTACAAGAATATAACTACTATAATACTGCCCCCTATGTACAAGAATATAACTACTATAATACTGCCCCCTATGTACAAGAATATAACTACTATAATACTGCCCCCTATGTACAGGAATATAACTACTATAATACTGCCCCCTATGTACAAGAATATAACTACTATAATACTGCCCCCTATGTACAAGAATATAACTACTATAATACTGCCCCCTATGTACAAGAATATAACTACTATAATACTGCCCCCTATGTACAAGAATATAACTACTATAATACTGCCCCCTATGTACAAGAATATAACTACTATAATACTTCCCCCTATGTACAAGAATATAACTACTATAATACTGCCCCCTATGTACAAGAATATAACTACTATAATACTGCCCCCTATGTACAAGAATATAACTACTATAATACTGCCCCCTATGTACAAGAATATAACTACTATAATACTGCCCCCTATGTACAAGAATATAACTACTATAATACTGCCCTCTATGTACAAGTATATAACTACTATAATACTGCTCCCTATGTACAAGAATATAACTACTATAATACTGCCCCCTATGTACAAGAATATAACTACTATAATACTGCCCCCTATGTACAAGAATATAACTACTATAATACTGCCCTCTATGTACAAGAATATAACTACTATAATACTGCTCCCTATGTACAAGAATATAACTACTATAATACCGCCCCCTATTTACAAGAATAAAACAACTATAATACTGCCCCCTATGTACAAGAATATAACTACTATAATACTGCCCCCTATGTACAAGAATATAACTACTATAATACTGCCCCCTATGTACAAGAATATAACTACTATAATACTGCCCCCTATGTACAAGAATATAACTACTATAATACTGCCCCCTATGTACAGGAATATAACTACTATAATACTGCCCCCTATGTACAAGAATATAACTACTATAATACTGCCCCCTATGTACAGGAATATAACTACTATAATACTGTCCCCTATGTACAAGAATATAACTACTATAATACTGCCCCCTATGTACAAGAATATAACTACTATAATACTGCTCCCTATGTACAAGAATATAACTACTATAATACTGTCCCCTATGTACAAGAATATAACTACTATAATACTGCCCCCTATGAACAAGAATATAACTACTATAATACTGCCCCCTAGGTACAAGAATATAACTACTATAATACTGCCCCCTATGTACAGGAATATAACTACTATAATACTGTCCCCTATGTACAAGAATATAACTACTATAATACTGCCCCCTATGTACAAGAATATAACTACTATAATACTGCTCCCTATGTACAAGAATATAACTACTATAATACTGTCCCCTATGTACAAGAATATAACTACTATAATACTGCCCCCTATGAACAAGAATATAACTACTATAATACTGCCCCCCATGTACAAGAATATAACTACTATAATACTGCCCCCTATGTACAAGAATATAACTACTATAATACTGCCCCCTATGTACAAGAATATAACTATTATAATACTGCCCTCTATGTACAAGAATATAACTACTATAACACTGCCCCCTATGTACAGGAATATAACTATTATAATACTGCCCCTATGTACAAGAATATAACTACTATAATACTGCCACCTATGTACAAGAATATAACTACTATAATACTGCCCCCTATGTACAAGAATATAATTACTATAATACTGCCACCTATGTACAAGAATATAACTACTATAATACTGCCCCCTATGTACAGGAATATAACTACTATAATACTGCCCCCTATTTACAGGAATATAACTACTATAATGCTGTCCCCTATGTACAAGAATATAACTACTATAATACTGCCCCCTACGTACAAAAATATAACTACTATAATACTGCCCCCTATGTACAAGAATATAACTACTATAATACTGCCCCCTATGTACAAGAATATAACTACTATAATACTGCCCCCTATGTACAAGAATATAACTACTATAATACTGCCCTCTATGTACAAGAATATAACTACTATAATACTGCTCCCTATGTACAAGAATATAACTACTATAATACTGCCCCCTATGTACAAGAATATAACTACTATAATACTGCCCCCTATGTACAAGAATATAACTACTATAATACTGCCCTCTATGTACAAGAATATAACTACTATAATACTGCTCCCTATGTACAAGAATATAACTACTATAATACCGCCCCCTATGTACAAGAATAAAACTACTATAATACTACCCTCTATGTACAAGAATATAACTACTATAATACTGTCCCCTATGTACAAGAATATAACTACTATAATACTGCCCCCTGTGTAGAAGAATATAACTACTATAATACTGCCTCCTATGTACAAGAATATAACTACTATAATACTGCCCACTATGTACAAGAATATAACTACTATAATACTGCCCCCTATGTACAGGAATATAACTACTATAATACTGCTCTCTATGTACAGGAATATAACTACTATAATACTGCCCCCTATGTACAAGAATATAACTACTATAATACTGCCCCCTATGTACAAGAATATAACTACTATAATACTGCCCCTATGTACAAGAATATAACTACTATAATACTGCTCCCTATGTACAAGAATATAACTGCTATAATACTGCGTCCTATGTACAAGTATATAACTACTATAATACTGCTCCCTATGTACAAGAATATAACTACTGTAATATTGCCCCCTATGTACAAGAATATAACTACTGTAATACTGCCCCCTATGTACAGGAATATAACTACTATAATATTGCCCTCTATGTACAAGAATATAACTACTATAACACTGCCCCCTATGTACAGGAATATAACTATTATAATACTGCCCCTATGTACAAGAATATAACTACTATAATACTGCCACCTATGTACAAGAATATAACTACTATAATACTGCCCCCTATGTACAAGAATATAACTACTATAATACTGCCACCTATGTACAAGAATATAACTACTATAATACTGCCCCCTATGTACAGGAATATAACTACTATAATACTGCCCCCTATGTACAGGAATATAACTACTATAATGCTGTCACCTATGTACAAGAATATGACTACTATAATACTGCCCCCTATGTACAAGAATATAACTACTATAATACTGCCCCCTATGTACAAGAATATAACTACTATAATACTGCCCCCTATGTACAGGAATATAACTACTATAATACTGCCCCCTATGTACAAGAATATAACTACTATAATACTGCCCCCTATGTACAAGAATATAACTACTATAATACTGCCCCCTATGTACAAGAATATAACTACTATAATACTGCCCCCTATGTACAAGAATATAACTACTATAATACTGCCCCCTATGTACAAGAATATAACTACTATAATACTGCCCCATATGTACAGGAATATAACTACTATAATACTGCCCCCTATGTACAAGAATATAACTACTATAATACTGCCCCCTATGTACAGGAATATAACTACTATAATACTGCCCCCTATTTACAGGAATATAACTACTATAATGCTGTCCCCTATGTACAAGAATATAACTACTATAATACTGCCCCCTACGTACAAAAATATAACTACTATAATACTGCCCCCTATGTACAAGAATATAACTACTATAATACTGCCCCCTATGTACAAGAATATAACTACTATAATACTGCCCCCTATGTACAAGAATATAACTTCTATAATACTGCCCTCTATGTACAAGAATATAACTACTATAATACTGCTCCCTATGTACAAGAATATAACTACTATAATACTGCCCCCTATGTACAAGAATATAACTACTATAATACTGCCCCCTATGTACAAGAATATAACTACTATAATACTGCCCTCTATGTACAAGAATATAACTACTATAATACTGCCCCCTATGTACAAGAATATAACTACTATAATACTGCCCCCTATGTACAGGAATATAACTACTATAATACTGCCCCTATGTACAAGTATATAACTACTATAATACTGCCCCCCATGTACAAGAATATAACTACTATAATACTGCCCCCTATGTACAGGAATATAACTACTATAATCCTGCCTCCTAGAGGTGAGGTTGTGCGTGGTTTGAGCTCCTGAGACCTCTGCATGTCTGGAGATAGCCCAGGGCGGGGCCACCCTGGGTGGGGAAGCTCCCCAAGCAAGGCCCAGGCTCCAAGGCCTAATCTGGCAAACAGCAACCAGCCAGCTAAAGAAAGGGATGTAAATCCTAAAGTCTTTATGGAAGGAAGCAGCAGTGGCAGCAGTGCAAGTTCCAGTAATGGAAGGACAGTCGGTGTGGAAGTAGGAACATGTAAGAACCTGGTGAAGCCAGGTATGACTGAAAGTAAAAGTAAGCTGTTGGAAAGTCCAAGAGCAAGAAACATGCAGAGTGTGCAGCAGCCTCCATCCCAGGCCTCAGGTGGACAATCCACTTCCACCCCGGGCAGGCAGAGGAGGACATCGCTGGAGAGACAGACCATCCAGGAGAACATGCAGCAGCGAGTTATGTTACCAGCTGAGCGCACCAGGTCTGGGGGAATGCAAGCTGGAAAGGAGACCAAAGGCGGCCAGGAAGGAACATCTAGAGGTACCACCAATGTTGTGTCTGCAAAACATCCGGGGCTCAATCGCCCATCAGCAGTTTGTGACCCCAGTGCAGTTACAGCGACCGCAAAACACCAGAAGTCCCAGGACTCTGTGCCAAAATCTCAGGGGCCAGGAAAGAGCGGTGGTAGTGTGGTTACAGGATCCAGGCCTGCAAGCAAACAGCACCCTAGCAGCAAACTGCAGCCCCCATCACCTGAGCTCCAGCTGGCCGCTCAGATCCCAGCACTGGTGAGGAAGATGGAGACACTCAAAATCCAGAAACTTCACCTGCAGAAACAGATAGACTGCACTTACAAACTGAGGGCAGCAAACCCAGGGAAGCAGGTCCTGCTAGACAAGAAGCTGGACTCACTGGCCAAACAACTGGCTGACGTTGTGCAGGAGATGGAGGCCACCATTGAGCAGATGGGACCAGTGGGAGAGACATACAGGAACCAACAAAGGTTTGAGAGAGACCAGGCCTCATCATCCAGGTGTGAGACCCCGCAGCCCCATGTGAGACCCATACTGCAACCAGCAACACTGCCTTTTGAGGAGGGAGTCGTGTATAAGAAAAGACAGCAACAGCCAAGTCCTGCAACAGCTCCCAGTGATGCACCACACGTCCCAGCAACCGCTGGTGATGCACCACACGTCCCAGCAACCGCTGGTGATGCACCACACGTCCCAGCAACCGCTGGTGATGCACCACACGTCCTAGCAACCTCTGGAGAGGCACTGCAAGTTCCAGCTGTCCGTGGACTATTACCTGATAACAGCAGTGAAGTGGAGGAGGCACCACAAGTCCCAGGTGGCAGTGCACTTCAGGAGGACTCTGGACTCCCGCCAGAAGGTAACTCTGTAGCACCTCAGGGTGTATCTACACAGAACTTTGTGGTGAGGGCTGTATGTGAGCAGGACATTCAGGACTGTGATCTGCAGGAGCTTAATGCTCTTAATACTGTTGCTGATATGTCTGGAATTGCTGATATCTCTGTTACTGAAATGTCTGAAATTGCTGATATTTCTGTTACTGAAGTGTCTGAAATTGCTGATGTCTCTGTGGATAATGTCCTAGCTGAGCAGGCATCTCAGGTGCAGTCTATGGAAACTGGAGACACAGCGGGCCCTGATGTTGTTGCGGAGGGAGCGGGTCAATCTACGGCTGAAGAGTTCCCCCCCTTAGTTACACCACAGACAGCAGAGCCCCATGGTCCGGGTGGTCAGCAGCCCCCTACTACTGATGGTCCCCGGCCCACACATCCCCTACAGCAGGACAGGGGTCAGTCATCAGGTAATGCATGGAGTCGTGGTTCCCCATTTTTCTCCTCTAGCACCCATTACACCGGCCAGGCTTTCAAGAGGAGGAACGTTGTCAGGTTTAGGCATAGAGGGGCTAAGGAGGATCTGCCTGACAGGAGACATGTGGTGAGGGACATGTTATGCACCCAGATGGGTTTCCAGCCAGCCGACATCCTGGCAGTGATTAATCTGCCTGACAGACAGGGGTATGACATTAGTTTCAAGCTGATGTCTAATCTGGACCGTTTCTGGGCTCAACAACCCCGTTATAGAGATACTGAGGCCCTATTGTCAGGGTCAGTGTGTACTGTGCCAGAGACCCCGGATATTAGTGGTGCTGCCCCGGACCATCCGGGGACAGGTAACACAGAGGGAGACATGGAGGTAGTGGAGCAGCCTATAGAGCAGACAGTGCCTGTCCCTTCCCCCGAACTGACACTGACCACTGGGGGAAATCATAGTGTTAAAAAGAGGAAGAAGGATAAGAGCACCAGAAAACCCGAGAGTGCGTGGACCACCGTCCAAAAACCCTCTAAAATGAAAATGCAGAGTCAGGCTGATGTTACTGTAACCACAAATAGGTACAGTGTACTGTCTGAGTCAGATGGAGAGGAGGAAATAGAGAGAGAACTGAAGCGCATGATGGAGGAGTATGATGATGATCCAGGGGGGGATCCTCCCACAAAAAGGAAACCCCTTCATGCCGAGTCTCAGTCTGTATGGGATATGGAAGCCGGTAGTCAGGAAGATAACTCTGACTCTGACTTATGATGATGGGGATGATCTTTCTTTTTCTTTTTCTAATGGCGCACTTCCATCTTACTGTGATCACCAGTAATGTAAACAGTATTAGGGCTAGAAGGACCAGACATGTTGTGTATGATCATCTAAGATATCTCAATGCCGATGTGTTTTTCTTACAGGAGACCCGTTTAAACACCTTGGGTCTCATGCGAGAGGCGGAGAGAGATTGGCAGTCTGGTCCTTCCTTTTGGTCGCTGGCTGTGGAGCCTTATGCCGGGGTCTCCATCTTGTTTAACACCCACAATGTCACCGTCCACAGACTCACTGAGATATCGATGGGACGGTGCCTGCTGCTAGAGGTCACCATCAGAGGCAGAAGACTCCGGCTCATTAACATCTATGGCCCACAGACAGTGACCGAAAGGACTCAGCTTTTTAACGATGTAAAGCCTTATCTGTTCACATCAATTCCTGTCATCATGGCTGGGGACTTTAATGCCACCACTACCACCAGGGACAGGAACAGTAGGCCCCTTACCAGGGACTGTAAGGTCCTAAACAGTATTATTCAGCAGGCTGGCCTGTCTGATGTTTTTGTACAGGGTGGTAGGAGTCCAAAGTTCACCTACACCTGTGCAAGACGCTGCAGTAGGATAGATCTCGCTCTGGTAAGTCCTACTGAAGCCATCAGTGAGAGAATGGAAAGGAATGTCCCATATTCGGATCACTTTGCCTTATATTTTTGTTTGGGTTCCTCTAAGTATCCTGATGTTGGAAGAGGACTATGGAGACTAAATTCTAGTCTGTTAGATGATATTTCTGTCCAGGAATACATTTCATCTTTTTTGCTGCACCAACTGGACAGAGTGGATTTTTATGACAACATGGCTGACTGGTGGGAGGACGTCAAGGAGGAGATCCGGTCCCTCTTGCAGAGACTGTCAATTAAGAAGGGGAGAAGTAAGTACAGCCAGTATCTGAGACTGCGTAAAGAATTGGAGTCACTCTATTCGGCGGGTGGGGATGACCAACAAAGGATTGACCGGCTGAAATCTGAGATAAGGCAGTATCAGTACAGTAGGTACACCTCCCTGGTAGTGGAAAGGGACTATGGAACCCGAGGGGCACCGGATCCATTTGAGAATTGCCGGGAGCGTGTAGAGAAGAAACTGATCGCAGGTCTCACTGACTCCCAGGGTGTTTTACAAGAGTCTCGGGAGGGAATCCTGGGGGTGGTGAGATCGTACTATACTGACTTGTTTCAGAAGAAGGCTTTGGATAATGAAAAAGTGACCCAATTCTTGGAGGCAACTCCAGGCCCTGATACTAGAGAATTGGACTTTTCTCCTTTGACAGCAGAAATAACAGTGGAGGAGATAAAAGAGGCCATTGATAAGTTACATCTGAAGAAGGCACCAGGTCCAGATGGTATTACAGCAGAATTTTATAAGAAGTTCAGAGACCTCTTGGCTCCAATCCTTGTGGATGTTTACAGAAATTGTCTAGAAAATCACCTGATGCCTCCATCCATGAGGGTCTCATCGCTAATTCTGCTGTCCAAAGGGAAAGAGCCAAGTGACATCAAGAACTGGAGGCCGATCGCCCTCTTGAATGTTGATAGGAAAATTCTGGCAAAAATCCTCTTTTCTAGATTAGTCTGTTTGTCCCCGGCACTGTTGGCAGGCTCTCAGTACGGCACAGTAAAAGGGCGGAACATCTCTGGAGCAGTCATCTCGATAAGAGAGATGTTTGAGAGATGTAAAGCTCTGAGGTGTGGGAGATATGTTGTAGGTCTGGACCAGGCTAAAGCCTTTGACAGGGTTGATCACGACTATCTATGGGCCACTTTGTCAAAGTACGGTATTCCGGGAGAATTTGTGGATTGGCTCAGGACTTTGTATAGAGAGGCTGAGAGCTTTCCTCTGATCAATGGTTGGCAGGGTGACACTTTCAGGGTAGAGGCAGGGGTGCGACAGGGCTGCCCCCTGAGTCCACTGCTGTATGTGTTTGCTATAGATCCATTCCTGAGATCACTGCAGCGGTGTGATTTTCAGGGGGTGCCGGTCCCCCATTGCTTGCCCCTGGATGTTGTTGCCTACGCGGATGATGTGACTGTGGTGATATCTGAACCTCGTGAGGTGGAGATGTTGTCTGCAGTCATCAGAAGTTACTCAGAGGCCTCCGGGTCTCTGGTCAATCTTGAGAAGAGTCAAGCTTTCTGGACATTGGATACTGCTCCTGGCTTTGATCTGCCACAGTTTGTAAAGGCCTCCACCCATATTAAAATCCTTGGGGTTAAATTCGGGAGGGAAGATAATTCTGCACTAAATTGGGAGGAGAAGTTGGAAGCCGGAAATGTAAAGGTTCAGCGATGGAAGAACTGGAGGCTGACCTATAGAGAAAGGGTTGCTCTGCTGAAGACTTACCTGGTCCCTGTCTTCCTCTACGTCTCTGTTGTCTTTCCTTTGCCAGAATCTTCCTCCGCTAGGCTCTTTAGCCTGTTCTTCCAACTTTTATGGGGGAACAGGTTGAACCCAGTAAAAAGAGGGATCACCTACCTGCAGAGGAGAGAGGGTGGGCTGGATATGTTAAATCCAAGGGTCTTCTTTGACTCAGTGTTTCTGAAAGTTAATTTCGGTAGCCTGGACTCAAATAATGGTCTCCTGTGGGTAAGTAGTGTCAGGGACTGGATATTGCCTTTTGCAGAGTCTTGGGTGCGAGGCGGCAGTCTCAAGAGGGGCCGATGGACTCCTGGCTTCCTCCCCCAGTATCTGGAGTATGGTCTCAGGTGTTTAAGGAAATGGGGGATAGATAAGTCTTTTATTGAAAGTAATACCAGGAGAGATCTGTACTCCAGAGTCTGTAGGACCTTCTATTCTCTGCAGCTGGCACTTCCAGACTGTCCAACCACCACCCTAAAGGACAGCCTGAGGTTTCTGAATGGTCGGAGGCTGCCCCATAAGTTTCGTGACATCGCCTGGCTCTCATTACAGGGGAAACTGTTTGTCAGGGGGAATCTTAAGTTCCTCAGTATGGTAGATCGCATGTGTCCCCTCGGGTGTCAGACAGAGGAGACTATGGTCCATTTTATATCAGAGTGCTGGGGTGGACGGAACATCTGGCGTGACATATCCACCAAGCTAAGACTAACATCACTGCAGTCCCTCAGGTACCCAGAGATCCTCTATGGTGTGACACATACTGTAAGTAACACCAACCAGGAGACCATGTATATAGTGATCCAGGTCATCAAGTACTACCACTGGCACATGAGAACCAGAGTGTCCATCCATAGCGAGGACTTCCACCATCATAAGGCCATAAGTCTCATCATGTCCGAGCTCAGGTGGATCCGGTCATTAGAGGTCAGGAAAAAGGGGGAGAATATAAGACTTTGGAGGAACATTCATCTGGAGTGAAATATGTCTGATTATATAATGTGGAAGCATTTGTTTTTTTTCTGTTTTTTTGTTTCCCTTTCAGCTAAAATGGACTCTTAAGTTACATTTAATATACATTTTATTTTTTATGAACATGTATGATTTATACTGAATGATCTATGATTTATTTTGATGGAAAAGTATTTCTGTATTTATGTTTGTTTTTTACTAATAAAAATTGCCCCCTATGTACAGGAATATAACTACTATAATACTGCCCCTATGTACAAGTATATAACTACTATAATACTGCCCCCCATGTACAAGAATATAACTACTATAATACTGCCCCCTATGTACAGGAATATAACTACTATAATACTGCCCCCTATGTACAAGAATATAACTACTATAATACTGCCCCCTATATACAAGTATATAACTACTATAATACTGCCCCCCATGTACAAGAATATAACTACTATAATACTGCCCCCTATGTACAGGAATATAACTACTATAATACTGCCCCCTATGTACAAGAATATAACTACTATAATACTGCCCCCTATGTACAAGAATATAACTACTATAATACTGCCCCCTATGTACAAGAATATAACAACTATAATACTGCCCCCTATGTACAGGAATATAACTACTATAATACTGCCCCCTATGTACAAGAATATAACTACTATAATACTGCCCCCTATGTACAGGAATATAACTACTATAATACTGTCCCCTATGTACAAGAATATAACTACTATAATACTACCCCCAATGTACAAGAATATAACTACTATAATACTGCTCCCTATGTACAAGAATATAACTACTATAATACTGTCCCCTATGTACAAGAATATAACTACTATAATACTGCCCCCTATGAACAAGAATATAACTACTATAATACTGCCCCCTAGGTACAAGAATATAACTACTATAATACTGCCCCCTATGTACAGGAATATAACTACTATAATACTGTCCCCTATGTACAAGAATATAACTACTATAATACTGCCCCCTATGTACAAGAATATAACTACTATAATGCTGCTCCCTATGTACAAGAATATAACTACTATAATACTGTCCCCTATGTACAAGAATATAACTACTATAATACTGCCCCCTATGAACAAGAATATAACTACTATAATACTGCCCCCCATGTACAAGAATATAACTACTATAATACTGCCCCCTATGTACAAGAATATAACTACTATAATACTGCCCCCTATGTACAAGAATATAACTACTATAATACTGCCCCCTATGTACAAGACTATAACTACTATAATACTGCCCCCTATGTACAAGAATATAACTACTATAATACTGCCCCCTATGTACAAGAATATAACTACTATAATACTGCCCCCTATGTACAGGAATATAACTACTATAATACTGTCCCCTATGTACAAGAATATAACTACTATAATACTACCCCCAATGTACAAGAATATAACTACTATAATACTTCCCCCTATGTACAAGAATATAACTACTATAATACTGCTCCCTATGTACAAGAATATAACTACTATAATACTGTCCCCTATGTACAAGAATATAACTACTATAATACTGCCCCCTATGAACAAGAATATAACTACTATAATACTGCCCCCTAGGTACAAGAATATAACTACTATAATACTGCCCCCTATGTACAGGAATATAACTACTATAATACTGTCCCCTATGTACAAGAATATAACTACTATAATACTGCCCCCTATGTACAAGAATATAACTACTATAATGCTGCTCCCTATGTACAAGAATATAACTACTATAATACTGTCCCCTATGTACAAGAATATAACTACTATAATACTGCCCCCCATGTACAAGAATATAACTACTATAATACTGCCCCCTATGTACAAGAATATAACTACTATAATACTGCCCCCTATGTACAAGAATATAACTACTATAATACTGCCCCCTATGTACAAAGATTCCTGGTGATTTGCTAGTAATTGCGATTATTTCAGGGCTCGTGCCCCAAGAAAACTGACATCCTGAACGATGTCCCCCATGGATCCTATGATGATACAAGGTGCAGATAGATTAGTAGATGTTGAGGTCATATTTCTCCGGTTTCCTGTGAATATTTTATGAGATGTTGTACATTGATGACGAGTCAGAACTTTTCTCTGAGGTTTTGTCGGTGACTCGGAGAAGTGTTTGCGCCCCTGGAGATCCCGTCCGCTGACATGTGAGATGTGGAAGTGTTCATCTTGGATTGTGAAGTCACTGAGGATCTGGTCGCGTCCGGCCACTCGGGATGTAATGAGAGACGTGAGCAGTGATTTATGGCGCGGCTCCGGTAATAACTACATCGTGTGATGACTCTGCGCCGCCGAGAGGAGGCGAAATCATCCAAATCCTGCGAGCTGCCTGTAATAAAAGGACGATAAATAGGAAGGGGATGGAATATTAATTAGACTATAGTCACTACGATTACTTATCGTGCGCTGCCCCTTTAAGAAAAAAAAATTGAAAAATTAATTAAAAACTCAAAAATATTTATAGAAAAAATTCATATCTACCGTATATTGAAGTCTCAGTTAGAAGACTCATCATTACGGCATCCAGTGAGTAGATTCAGGACTCCACACCCGGAGGTGAAGGTTTTCGGAGGTCCTCTTACAGAGGTCACTGTATGACATCCTCATGATTGTAGCCTCCGAAATGTGGTCAGACCTGTGTAGCCTGTCTACATTTTTCAGCTTCTAAGGAATTCCTTAAGTTGACCTTTTGCCACCACCATAAATTCCACTAGCAGGACATGTTAATGTCTGCTAATCAGCCAGAAGGGCTCTGGGGGGTGTTACCATAGCCTCTCCATGCTGAAGCTTCACAGGCTGTTACTCTGTGCACGAGCACTTCCCCCTCACACTGTGTGAGATCACATCAGGCAGAGGGAGAGGGGAGTGCTGATGGAGCAGGTGGAGACATAGGGTCACATATGGCCAGAATATGATGCTCTATAATTAATGATTAATATCAACCCCGCCCCCCTTGCCGGATCTATAATGAGGCTCCTGCCTTGGGTACTTCTATACCATGTCTGACATGGTGTAAAAAATGTGCAATAGCCTGCTCTTGTACAGAGGACAGTGCCCAGAAACAGAGCAGGAAAGCCCCACGCAACCCACTGCACCACCCATCATCGCCACCTTGCTGCCCACTCATTGGCGGATCTTCATATAGGCTGTACGGGCGTTCGTCCTGGGCCTTTGGCTTGTAATGGGGCCCATGCCCGCCCTTATCCTGGCCCTATATGAAGATCCGCCAACAGTCTTAAAAAAAAAGACACACTACCAGGAAGCAGAGGTGTCTCAGGCCTCTGCCTGACACCTTGTGCAAGTCAGGAGACTAAGCCCCAGAACAGAGGTCCACCATCCAGACTCAGCTACCAGCGTTGCCTGAAGTTACTACCAGGCTGTGAGCAATCCTTCCTGCGGACCAGATATCTCCTACCAGCTTTCCAGCCTTCTGAACCTGCTGCTGATGTTAGGCCGTTTCTTGCTATTCAAGTTCCAATAAAGAACCGTTAGTTGATTACATCATGCCTCTGTGTGATCCCTGGATCAGGCTGTCCAGGCTGTCCACCATCATGGGCTCCCCAACCTCTTTTATAAGCCTCCCCCTCCATTATTCTTGCACACACCTCCTGCGGGAGACCTGCCAGGCTGTAGGACAGCCCTCTGGTCCCCATACCAAGCACCGTGACCACAGCGTGCCCTAGACCGCAACCGCCAGCCCATGGGACACTTAATCCGCCACTGTGCCCAAGTCGCAATTCCCAATTCCTGCCTCTGTGCTGGAAATTGCAACTAAATCATGGCTTGTACACCAGTTTTCAGGCATACAAGCCGTAGTAAATCCCGTCTATAATGTAACATCGTAAGAAACTGCAGCGCGGAGAGACTCTGGTAACACCCCCCCAGAGACCTTTTGTCTAATTAGCATAATTTTAAAAGTTGATATTAGAAGGTAGGAGGTCATGGATGATAAATATAAGAGGATTAGCGCAGTCACAACGCCCGGATCTATGAGTAATGTCCCTGGTTTATCATGAGTGTAAATTTCCTATTAGGACCATTCTTTATTTTTTATTACCATCCTTCCTTTCCATAAAACATCCCTTTTTTTCATTTGCTGTTGTAGGCAAATGAGGACTTGTTTTTTTGTGTGTGGAAAGAGTTGAATTTTTCAAAGGCAGCATTGAAAGGGTAAAAGTAACTTAAATTAATAAAATAAAAAAAAAAATCTTTGGTATTATTCTCTTGCCAGTGACGTCATCTGGATGTCTGCAAGTCTCGCGCACACAATCATACTCTTCTTGCGCAACTAGCTGGATATCAGCATTTCCCTGCTCTGAGTAAAAGCAGTGGATGGCTTCTGGTTGAATACTACAGCAATCACTTATACAGAGAGGAGAGAATGTTAAGTAGTTCACAGCAAAGCTCAGTCCTGCTGCTACTAGCAACATACAGTATCATTGTATCCTCACACTGCTGTGCTCTGTACTTTCTCCAGCCTGTGTTAGCAGGGGTGCACCTAGCCTTTCTGCTGCCTGAGGCGAGCTATAGAAAGACGCCCCCCCCCCACACTCCATATATGTAATATATCAAGGAGCGTCAGGACCAGACCCAATCATATTGGGTTAATATGAAAATAAAGCAATGCAAAATACATAAAGTGTGCCACCGTTCACTATATAATACACACAGCAAGTTACCACAAAGAACAAAATACATAAAACGATCCGCCATATAATATAAAATCAATACAGCGTGCCACCATATATCATAAAATACATCCGGCGTCCTTCATGTAATATATAATACATACAGCGTGCCGCCATATACTACATACAGTGTGCACCATATACCACCTAATACATACAGCGTGCCGCCATATACCATATAATACATACAGCGTGCCGCCATATACCATATAATACATACACTGTGCCGCCATATACCATATAATACATACACTGTGCCGCCATATACCATATAATACATACAGCGTGCCGCCATATACCATATAATACATACACTGTGCTGCCATATACCATATAATACATACACTGTGCCGCCATATACCATATAATACATACAGTGTGCCGCCATATACCATATAATACATACAGTGTGCCGCCGTATACCATATAATACATACACTGTGCCGCCATATACCATATAATACATACAGCGTGCCGCCATATACCATATAATACATACAGTGTGCCGCCATATACCATATAATACATACACTGTGCTGCCATATACCATATAATACATACAGCGTGCCGCCATATACCATATAATACATACAGTGTGCCGCCATATACCATATAATACATACACTGTGCTGCCATATACCATATAATACATACAGCGTGCCGCCATATACCATATAATACATACAGCGTGCCGCCATATACCATATAATACATACAGTGTGCCGCCATATACCATATAATACATACAGTGTGCCGCCGTATACCATATAATACATACACTGTGCCGCCATATACCATATAATACATACAGTGTGCCGCCATATACCATATAATACATACAGCGTGCCGCCATATACCATATAATACATACAGTGTGCCGCCATATACCATATAATACATACAGCGTGCCGCCATATACCATATAATACATACAGCGTGCCGCCGTATACCATATAATACATACAGTGTGCCGCCGTATACCATATAATACATACAGTGTGCCGCCGTATACCATATAATACATACACTGTGCCGCCATATACCATATAATACATACAGTGTGCCGCCATATACCATATAATACATACACTGTGTCGTCATATACCATATAATAAATACAGCGTGCCCCCATATACCATATAATACATACACTGTGCCGCCATATACCATATAATACATACACTGTGCCGCCATATACCATATAATACATACAGCGTGCCGCCATATACCATATAATACATACAGTGTGCTGCCATATACCATATAATACATACAGCGTGCCGCCATATACCATATAATACATACACTGTGCCGCCATATACCATATAATACATACACTGTGCCCCCATATACCATATAATACATACAGTGTGCCGCCATATACCATATAATACATACAGCGTGCCGCCATATACCATATAATACATACACTGTGCCGCCATATACCATATAATACATACAGCGTGCCGCCATATACCATATAATACATACACTGTGCCGCCATATACCATATAATACATACAGCGTGCCGCCATATACCATATAATACATACAGCATGCCCCCATATACCATATAATACATACAGCATGCCCCCATATACCATATAATACATACAGTGTGCCACCATATACCATATAATACATACACTGTGCTGCCATATACCATATAATACATACACTGTGCCGCCATATACCATATGATGCATACAGCGTGCCGCCATATACCATATAATACATACACTGTGTCGTCATATACCATATAATAAATACAGCGTGCCCCCATATACCATATAATACATACACTGTGCCGCCATATACCATATAATACATACACTGTGCCGCCATATACCATATAATACATACAGCGTGCCGCCATATACCATATAATACATACAGTGTGCTGCCATATACCATATAATACATACAGCGTGCCGCCATATACCATATAATACATACACTGTGCCGCCATATACCATATAATACATACAGTGTGCCGCCATATACCATATAATACATACAGTGTGCCGCCATATACCATATAATACATACACTGTGCCGCCATATACCATATAATACATACAGTGTGCCGCCATATACCATATAATACATACAGTGTGCCACCATATACCATATAATACATACAGCGTGCCGCCATATACCATATAATACATACACTGTGCCGCCATATACCATATAATACATACACTGTGCCGCCATATACCATATAATACATACACTGTGCCACCATATACCATATAATACATACAGCATGCCCCCATATACCATATAATACATACACCATGCCGCCATATACCATATAATACATACAGCATGCCCCCATATACCATATAATACATACACCATGCCGCCATATACCATATATTATATACAGTTCCAAACACAAGAAAAAGAATGTATCCAAAAGGGCTCATTAGATAATGCAAAAATCAAGAACAAATTTTATTGATGCAAGACAGATAATAAACAACATGTTAAAAACATTTAAAATACACAAGGTGTATACCAAAACAGTGTACGGTGACCAAGTGCAGGTACACCGTAACTGCCCGCTGTCAATCACTAAGTAGTGATACAATACCTCCCAAAGATTCTCAGCCAAATCATGAATAAAGTGCCACAAGTGCCAAAGGTGGAGCATCCAAAAGACAGTCAACAATACTCAGTATATCAAGGCCTAAAGAAACCCACTCGCATAATAAAGTGCATCTAAAGGTACTAGTTATAATGGTAAACGTGACTATATTTGAGGGGAAAAAAAATGAAAAAAACACGAGTTACCGCAGTGGAAGGAGGTAAATGGAGACAGAGGCATATTATATATTATATACAGTGTTCCGCCATGCAATATAGATACATTCCGTGTACCACCATGTAAAATATACTATATGGCGGTATATGTAGATATACACACACAGTCATACAGCATGTACACATATATACAGCAAATATGCAGCATATACACTCATATAGCATGCATAAACACACACACTCGCTACACACATACAGTATACACTTATATACAGTCATACAGTATACATACACACACACTCACCATACAGTAAATACAGATGAATATAAACATATATATATACCCACACATCTTACTATAAAATAGATACATACTTACGTGGACGGCGGGCGAGTGGGAAAGGTGGGCCGCAGATAGGTGAGGCGGACCGCGGACGGGAGAGGTGGGTCAGGTGGCTGGGAGTGGCGGGCCGCGGACGGGAGAGGCGGGCCGGGTGGCTGCAAAGGGCGGGCCGACTGGCTGCGAGAGGCAGGTCGCGGACGGGAGAGGCGGGCTGCGGACGGGAGAGGCGGGCCACGTGGCTGCGAAAGGCGGGCCGCGGACGGGAGAGGCGGGCCAGGTGGCTGCGAGCGGCGGGCCGCGGACGGGAGAGGCGGGGCGGGTGGCTGCGAGAGGCGGGCCGCGGACGGGAGAGGCGGGCTGGTTGGCTGCGAGAGGCGGGCCACCAACAGGAGAGGCGGGCCGGGTGGCTGCGAGAGGCGGGCCGCGCGGACAGGAGAGGCGGGCCGCGGATAGGAGAGGCAGGCCGCGCGGACAGGAGAGGCGGGCCGCGCGGACAGGAGAGGCGGGCCGAGGGTCCTGGAGTGGCGGTTCGGGAGGCGGCTGCAGTAGGGGCGGCCAGAACGTTCACAGCCGAGCTGCGGTGAGTGACCTACCTGATGCCGCCCCTCCATCCACCAGGAGGCGAGTTTCTCAACTCGCCTCATGGTAGGTGCGCCCCTGTGTGTTAGGTATTGTCCCTGGAGAGATGTGTAATCATACCTTTGTGCATGTTGCTAGTAGCAGCAGGACTGTGAGAAACTGATTTAAATCCCAGGATTGTAGCTTCTCCAAGTGCACTGGTGGTGTGTCCTCACACTGCTGTGCTGTGTGTTCTCTTCAGCCAGTGTTAAGTATTGTCCCTGGAGTGATGTGTAAGGATACCTTTGTGTATGTTGCTAGTAGCAGCAGGATTGTGAAATATATATTTATATTCCAGGATTGTAGCTTTTCCAAGTGCACTGGTGGTGTGTCCTCACACTGCTGTACTCTGTGCTCTCTCCAGCCAGTGTTAGGTATTGTCCCTGGAGAGATGTGTAAGGATACCTTTGTGTATGTTGCTAGTAGCAGCAGGACTGTGAAATATATATTTATATTCCAGGATTGTAGCTTTTCCAAGTGCACTGGTGGTGTGTCCTCACACTGCTGTACTCTGTGCTCTCTCCAGCCAGTGTTAGGTATTGTCCCTGGAGAGATGTGTAAGGATACCTTTGTGTATGTTACTAGTAGCAGCAGGACTGTGAAATATGGATTTATATTTCAGGGTTGTAGCTTCTCCAAGTGCACTGGGGGTGTGTCCTCACACTGCTGTGTTGTGTGTTCTCTTCAGCCAGTCTTAGGTATTGTCCCTTGAGTGATGTGTAATCATAGCTTTGTTTATGTTGCTAGTAGCAGCAGGACTGTGAAATATGCATTTACATTCTAATATTGTAATGTCTCTAAGTGCACTTTGTGTGGGTCCTCACACTGCTGTGCTCTCTGCACAGCAACTCCCCTCTGCTCTATGTGGAGCATATATTTGCATATTGCTATTGGGTCCATAGCACCTGTCCCTCACTGGTAGGTTCTGGATATGTTGGACTTCTCCGCTTAGTGTCATCTGCTGTGCATTCCATCCTCCACAGGGGGAAGTGAGAACCCGAAATATGTAGATCCATAAGAGCAGGACCCCCACATAAGAGCAGGATTCTTCTTTGACCTTCTGGACATGAAGGGGTTACACAGAACGTTCCCCGATTCTGCTCTGATGACAGTTCCAATTGTATCACATCTAATCTAAGAACGTTGAGTAACATTCCAAATGTTTCCGTTACCTTGTTACTATATAGAGTCACATGACGTCTTCTTCTCCAGCCGCACTAAACAAAATATCGAGTGCAGCTCTGGATGTGACTGGAGTAGAATATATGTGAATCATTCTTTGTCACGTTAACCTCACTGTTGTGTGACATCCATGACAGATACAGACATGACCTTGCCCTATCTCTCTTCATGACACAAAGGATCAAAGGGGCTTCACACCCTCCAGTGGGAGGAGCCAAACATTCAGCTCTGATCCTGCAGGTGATGACAGTATTAGCTTCAGAGCTGCGCTCCTTAATGCCCCGCTGCTCATTATACAACTGTCAGGGGCCGCAATCCATTGAGACACTCATGACATTCAGTGACATGGCATAATATACAGTAATGAGTGCTATTGGGTAGGAATGGAACGCTCCCTTAAAGGGATTGTCAACTTTTCTTCAGTTTAAGCCAATTAAGTAGATAATTGCCCTGAGCATAACCTATCACCTGTATCACCTGTCACCTGTCAGGAAACCTTTCCCTGCAGCGCCCCCACAGGACAAATGTAGTATTACACCATTTCATTTCAAATTAACGAGCTGTCATTTTCTCTGCAGGACCCCCAGAGGATGATTGCAGTATTACACCAATTACTTACAAATAAATGACACAATCACCAGGTATCACACTGCCCTGATCTCTAGCAGTCATCTGTAATCTGTGGAAAAACCTGGAAAAAAGTGTTACATTTCCCTGCAGCACCCCCGCAGGACAAATGCAGTATTACACAATTTCCATTCAAATAAGCTGTCAATTTCTCAGCAGGACCCCAGCGCTTGACTGCAGTTTTACACCAATGGCTTACAAATCAATGATGTAATTACAAGTTATCACAATGCCCTGTGCTCTAGCTGTCATCTGTAATCTGTGGAAGAACCTGCCAACTATACTATTCCCTTGCAGTGCCCCCGCAGGACAAATGCAGTATTACACAATTTTCTTTCAAATCACCGAATTAATTTCTCTGCAGCACCCCCGCAGGATAACTGCATTATTACAAAATTTCCTTTAAAAAAAATAAAATCATAAGGTATCATTCTGTCCTGAGCTCCAGTGATTGTGTGTAATCTGTGGACGAACATGGAAAAAAGTGTTCAATATCCCTGCAGCACCCCCGCAGGACAAATGCAGTATCACACAATTTTCTTAAAAATCAATGAGCTGTCTGTGTATTAATTAAGGGTGTAGCTGCACTGAGCTCCAACAATCAGATGAGAAACCTGGTAGCAAATGTTCAATTTCCCTGCAGCGCCCCCGCAGGACAAATGCAGTATCACAGAATTTCCTTTCAAATCAATGAGCTGTCCATGTTACCGTATAACCAAATGTGAAGCTGCACTGAGCTCCAACAATCAGAAGACAAACCTTGTAGCAAATGTCCAGTTTTTCTGCAGCGCCCCCGCAGGACACAAACAGTATTACTCAATTTTCTTTCTAATCTTTGAGCTATCTATGTATTAGTTAAGGGTGTGACTGAACTGGGCTCAAACAATCAGTAAAGAAACCTCAGTTTCAGTTTCCCTGCAGCGCCCCCGGAGCACAAATGCTGTATTACCAAATTTACTTTCCATTTATTACATTGGGGCAGATTTACTTACCCGGTCCATTCGCGATCCAGCGGTGCGTTCTCTGCGGAGGATTCGGGTCTTACGGCGATTCACTAAGGTAGTGCGCCCGATGTCCACCAGGTGTCGCTGCTGCGCTGAAGTCCGTCGGAGTGCAATGGAGTTCACAGTCCTATCTTGGGTGCAGGTAAGCGAGTGTCAAGCGACACTTTTTTTAAAAAAATGTGGCGGTTTTTCCAAATCCGTCGGGTTTTCGTTTGGCCACGGCCCCCGATTTCCGTCATGTGCAACCCGGTGCCGATGCACCACAATCCGATCGCGTGCGCCAAAATCCCGGGGCAATTCAGGGAAAATCGGCACAAATCGGAAATATTCGGATAACCTGTAGGAAAAACGCGATTTGGGCCCTTAGTAAATGACCCCCATTGTCTCAGTAGGGGACTTTACATCAAGTGTTGAATTTTCTCACAGCACCCCCGGAGGAAGAATGTAGCATTACAACATTTTCATTTCAAATCATTTTGCTATATGTGAAATATTTGGACATGTTGAAAGACAAACTCTTGTAGAGACTCCTTTAAATCTGATCACACCAAGTTCACCGTTTATTAAAGGGGATTACTTCTTTAATGATCATCCACTTTGTTCAGGTCCAATAGAGTCTTATTTTAAGAATGCAAATGACCTGTCACCTCTCCTTATACCAGTCACCTTGTCACAATTTTTCTCTATCAAGCAAATGTTAGACTAGATACAACTGTAGCAAACCCTCAGCTGTGCGATGTGTGATAACTGTGTAGATTTGCAGATTGTGGATGCATGTGACTGTCAGAAATCTTAAAAATGGTGAGGAATGAAGATATTATGTAGAATGTTGCTGAACTTGTCTATAAAGTCGGGTGTCCTCTTTACACATGTGGGGAATGATTCGGGTGTCCAGACACCACAGACGCCTCCGGGAAAAGTTTCTGTTTTTTCGTAATTTCCTTTTAATATGTTTTACCTCTAAAATGCGTCAGCTCAGCAAAAAGAGAAGATTAAAGGGATCAGAGTGGGATAAGAGCGGATCAGGGGGAATCCTTTAAGCGCACACCAGGCAATTGGAAGAATCCCAAAATCCAAGGAGATTTTGCCAGGGAAACACCAAGTTCTGAAGACTCGACAGATCCAAGAAAATAGGATTAAGAGGTGGAAGTCGGGGATTTCCCTACAAATACAAGAGAACAGATGGGAGTGATTACAGGACCAGCGCAGAATAACACAATGGATACGGATGCAGCGTTCCCACCAGGAATTCTTCACTACAGTGACATTCCAGTAATCCGGATCATCAGATGTTAATGGAAGGTCAGGAGAAGCAAATACAGCTCTATTGTAAGAATGTTTAGGTATATGCTCATTATACGCTTCTCCTGCCAGTGCCCCCATAACAATGACAGTCACAGAGTCCCAATAATAGTGATATTCAAAGCACCCCCACAATAATCCTAGAACACCCATAACAGAGACAGCCACAGTACTCACATAACAGTGATGACCACACTAACCCCATAACAGTGACCACCACAGTGCCCCATACCAGTGACCACCACAGTGCCCCATACCAGTGACCACCACAGTGCCCCATACCAGTGACCACCACAGTGCCCCATACCAGTGACCACCACAGTGCCTCTTAACAGTGACCGCGACAGTGCCCCATAACAATGACCACCACAGTGCCCCATACCAGTGACCACCACAGTGCCCCATAACAGTGACCACCACAGTGCCCCATAACAGTGACCACCACAGTGCCCCATACAAGTGACCACCACAGTGCCCCATACCAGTGACCACCACAGTGCCTCTTAACAGTGACCGCGACAGTGCCCCATAACCATCACAGCCACAGTACCCCATAACCATGGTAACCACAGTACCCCATAACTGTGATGGCCACAGTGCCCCATAACAGTGACAGCCACAGTGCCCCATAACAGTGACATCCACAGTGCCCCATACCAGTGACCACCACAGTTCCCCATACCAGTGACCACCACAGTGCATCTTAACAGTGACCGCCACAGTGCCCCATAACATTGACCACCACAGTGTCCCATACCAGTGACCACCACAGTGTCTCTTAACAGTAACCGCGACAGTGCCCCATAACCATCACAGCCACAGTGCCCCATAACCATGATAACCACAGTGCCCCATAACAGTGATGACCACAGTACCCCATAACTGTGATGGCCACAGTGCCCCATAACAGTGACCGCCACAGTGCCCCATAACTGTGACAGCCACAGTGCCCCATAACTGTGACAGCCACAGTGCCCCATAACTGTGACAGCCACAGTGCCCCATAACTGTGACAGCCACAGTGTCCCAAACAGTGACAGCCACAGTGTCCCATAAAAGTGACAGCCAGTGTGCTCCCACAGTGTTGACTACAGTGCTCGTGTAACCGCGAGGACCACAGTGCCCTATAATAGGGACGACCACAGTTTCCCACAACAGTGATGACCACAGTGCTCCACAACAGTGATGACCACAGTGCTCCACAACAGTGATGACCACAGTGCTCCACAACAGTGATGACCACAGTGCTCCACAACAGTGATGACCATAGTGCCCCATACCAGTGACAGCCATAGTGCACCATAACCGTGATGACCACAGTTTCCCACAACAGTGATGACCACAGTTTCCCACAACAGTGATGACCACAGTGCTCCACAACAGTGATGACCACAGTGCTCCACAACAGTGATGACCACAGTGCTCCACAACAGTGATGACCACAGTGCTCCACAACAGTGATGACCACAGTGCTCCACAACAGTGATGACCACAGTGCTCTACAACAGTGATGACCACAGTGCTCCACAACAGTGATGACCACAGTGCCCCACAACAGTGATGACCACAGTTCCCCATACCAGTGACAGCCATAGTGCACCATAAAAGTAATGACCACAGTGCCCCATTACAGTGCTAGTGACAGTGCCCCATTACAGTGACAGCCATAGTGCGCCTGTAACAGTGATAACCACAGTGCCCCAAAGACAGTGACAGGAATGGTGTCACAAAACAATGATGACCACAGTGCCCCCATAATAGTGACAGCCACAGCGCCCCTATGACATTCATAATGCCACCATAACAAGGACAGCTACAGTGTTCCCATAACAGTGCCAGCCACAGTGCCCCTTGTACACCCCCATGCCCCATCCCTGCCCATATTTCACCACACATGACTGTGCTCTTTGAAGGAAGGTGACTGTATGTAACTAGTGATGAGTCAGGAGCAGGGCCAGACATGTACAGACGCAGGGTCATCCCCCGTCCTATTACATAATCCTGGTAATTACAGTAATTACAGCCGGGACCTGGTGGGTAATCTGTGGTGGGGTCTCTCAGTTCACATGATTGCATTAATATTTCATAATCTATATAAATAGCGCAGGTGTGGCAGCTTGTGAGTTAATGATGGCATCATAAGACTAATACCGGGTAATTATGTCATTGGGGACGTCTGGAATTCCCAAACTGTAATGGAAGAACCGGTATCATAAGGATGACCCACCCAATGTATGGTCACAGGAAGACCACCCCATATACCAGGGGGGCACAGCATAGTCCTGATCACGGCTGAGAAGCGGATACAATTGTATCCAGTCTAGACAATGCTCTGTGAGCTCCACACAGCAGCAGCTGCTGTACAGATCTCTCTGCTGGTTTGTTAGAATGTATCAGTGTGTAGTCCAGGCTGTGCAGCTCACAGAGCATTGTCTAGACTGGATACAATTGTCTCCACTTCTCAGATGGGAGCAGGACCCATTATAGTAATAATAATTATGCAAATCAATATGATGGCTTCCCAAACACTTCTTCCTCCTCCTTGTATCTTCTTGTACCTTCGGGGTGTTACCTTTGTTATATAATAAAAGTTGATTTTCTTCCTGGAGTCCAAAATTAGCAGAGCAGAGAATGGCGACTCTCACTTCTGTTCCTCATAATTTCTGTAACCTGTCAATGTGAGTGAGTGATGGCGACACTAGACCTGCAGTATATACTGACACTGCATAAGGAAGTATCACAGTCATTGTATGCATTGTCTGACAAAGCAAATGCCCACGAAGAAGATGAGCTCTTACCCCTGTGATCTATACATGGATCAGTAGGGACTCAGGTTATATCCTGTACTCCAGAGCTGCACTCACTATTCTGCTGGTGCAGTCACTGTGTACATACATGACATTACTTATCCTGTACTGATCCTGAGTTACATCCTGTATTATACCCCAGAGCTGCACTCACTATTCTGCTGCTGGTGCAGTCACTGTGTACATACATGACATTACTTATCCTGTACTGATCCTGAGTTACATCCTGTATTATACCCCAGAGCTGCACTCACTATTCTGCTGGTGCAGTCACTGTGTACATACATGACATTACTTATCCTGTACTGTTCCTGAGTTACATCCTGTATTATACACCAGAGCTGCACTCACTATTCTGCTGCTGGTGCAGTCACTGTGTACATACATGACATTACTTATCCTGTACTGATCCTGAGTTACATCCTGTATTATACCCCAGAGCTGCACTCACTATTCTGCTGCTGGTGCAGTCACTGTGTACATACATGACATTACTTATCCTGTACTGATCCTGAGTTACATCCTGTATTATACCCCAGAGCTGCACTCACTATTCTGCTGCTGGTGCAGTCACTGTGTACATACATGACATTACTTATCCTGTACTGATCCTGAGTTACATCCTGTATTATACCCCAGAGCTGCACTCACTATTCTGCTGCTGGTGCAGTCACTGTGTACATACATGACATTACTTATCCTGTACTGATCCTGAGTTACATCCTGTATTATACCCCAGAGCTGCACTCACTATTCTGCTGCTGGTGCAGTCACTGTGTACATACATGACATTAGTTATCCTGTACTGATCCTGAGTTACATCCTGTATTATACTGCAGAGCTGCACTCACTATTCTGCTGCTGGTGCAGTCACTGTGTACATACATGACATTACTTATCCTGTACTGATCCTGAGTTACATCCTGTATTATACTGCAGAGCTGCACTCACTATTCTGCTGTGAAAGAATTAAATACACAGCTTATCAGACAGTATCACACAGGATAGGATTAGATACAGCGGATCAGCAGACAGTATATTATTGGCTCCATTGAGCTCCTGCTGCATGGAGACACAAGGTGCGGCTCTCTGGCCGGGGATGGTAGCACATTGGTAGCTCTGCTGCTTCCTTTGGGATAGTCACTATATTAAGTAGCGGCTTATAAATGTCCCGGGATGCTGGGAAATAGTTATGTAAGGACTTAGCAGCTCATAAGCTGCAGGACTGGTAAGTGACGGAGGGTGTGGTGGGTGACGCGTGGCAGTCCTGGCAGTCTGGGCAGCTCAGGGATCAGCACATGGAGTCTAGAAGAGGACGACAGAGACATGAATACTGGCGGCAACATTACGTGTGCTGGTGACTGTAGTAAGCTATGGCACCCATATCACTGCAGCAAAGCTATTCCATCACCTTACACCTATTCACACAGTGCAGTTACCATAAAATAGTACGTGGTGCAAGGATATCCAGTTGTTGCCTTTTAGCTGCCTGAAGAGAAAAATGAAATATAGAACTATCCCATTAAAAATAATAAGAATTGAAAAGACCAACTTCTATGGGATCATCTACAATTAGGATTTCCAGCAGTAAATATAGCACAAATAAAACTCCAGCAAAAATAATACACATATAAATATGTACCTGAAAGGATTATACAATTATACAGGATTTACCCCTTTATCAGGTTAAAACACATATATCAGAATCAGATAAATACAGAATATTCCCATATACACATAGATACCAGCAATGAATGTATCCACCACACAGATACCAGCAATGAATGTATCCACCACACAGATACCAGCAATGAATGTATCTACCACACAGATACCAGCAATGAATGTATCCAACACATAGATACCAGAAATTAATGTATCTAACACATAGATACCAGTAATGAATATATCCAACACATAGATACCAGCAATGAATGTATCCAACACATAGATACCAGCAATGAATGTATCCAACACATAGATACCAGCAATGAATGTACCCAACTCATAGATACCAGCAATGAATGTATCCAACACATAGATACCAGCAATGAATGTATCCAACTCATAGATACCAGCAATGAATGTATCCAACACATAGATACCAGCAATGAATGTATCCAACTCATAGATACCAGCAATGAATGTATCCAACTCATAGATACCAGCAATGAATGTATCCAACATATAGATACCAGCAATGAATGTATCCAACATATAGATACCAGAAATTAATGTATCCAACACATAGATACCAGCAATAAATGTATCCAACACATACATACCAGCAATGAATGTATCCAACATATAGATACCAGCAATGAATGTATCCAACACATAGATACAAGCAATGAATGTATCTCACACATAGATACCAGCAATAAATGTATCCAACACATACATACCAGCAATGAATGTATCTAACACATAGATACCAGCAATGAATATATCTAACACAAACACATAGATACCAGCAATGAATGTATTCAACAAATAGATACCAGCAATGAATGTATCCAACACATAGATGCCAGCAATTAATGTATCTAACACATAGATGCCAGCAATTAATGTATCTATCACAGAGATACCAGCAACAAATGTATCTAAAACATAGATACTAGCAATAAATGTATTCAACACATAGATACAAGTAATGAATGTATCTCACACATAGATGCCAGCAATAAATGTATCCAACACATACATACCAGCAATGAATGTATCTAACACATAGATACCAGCAATGAATATATCTAACACATAGATACCAGCAATAAATGTATTCAACACATAGATACCAGCAATGAATGTATACAACACATAGATACCAGCAATGAATGTATCTAACACATAGATACCAGCAATGAATGCATCTAACACATAGATACCAGCAATGAATGTATCCAACACACAGATACCAGCAATGAATGTATCCAACACATAGATACCAGCAATGAATGTATACAACACATAGATACCAGCAATGAATGTATCTAACACATAGATACCAGCAATGAATGCATCTAACACATAGATACCAGCAATGAATGTATACAACACATAGATGCCAGCAATTAATGTATCCAACACATACAGAATCCCCAAATTTATGACATACAGTGCCCCCACCAAATGTATTATATTAAATACCCTGTTTCCCTAAATAATATACAGCAATTAGGTTTTACATAGTACGACCCATAATTTATTTACCCGACCCTCTCTATATCATATTACACCCATAAATAAGATATATACAAGCCCCCTGGTGGATATATTATGTACAGCACCTTATCCCACTAATGGAGTTTAGTACTGGCGTCCCCTAATGAATTCATATACAGCCCCCCCCCCCCATTAATATGTAGCCCCCCTCATTAGTGATGCAAACTGCACGTAGTACCCGCTGCCTCACTAATAATAAATGTTTGCCAGCGTCTTTATCTTGTGAAATCCTAGACCCCTCATCGATCAATAGATTTCCATGAATATCATTTTTCGACATCTATTTCGGATATTTACGATTCTTTTTTCATGTCCTTGAAATAGATGCTGATGCAGCAAAGAGCTTGTATGTTCTCTCCTTGTTTGCGTGGGTTTCCTCCGGGTCCTCCGGTTTCCTCCCACACTCCAAAACATACTGGTAGGTGATTAGATTGTGAGCCCCATTGGGGACAGGGACTGATTTGGCAATCTCTGTGCAGCGCTACGTAATCTGTGTGCGCTATATACATAAAGAATTATTATTATTATGCAGTAGATCAGTGTTTGGCAGATGCAGCGGAGCCGAGTTTATAATATGGTTCAACTCACACAACGGGGGTGTTATATTTGAATATTAAAGTCAAAACTGAGATTTATATAATATGGACACTGACATAGCTTGCCAGCAGATGGACATTGCCTGAAGCCTTGGAGTGGTGTCATAAAAGACTTGGTGATTGATCATGTGTCATCAATTTCCTGGTGGTCAGGAGAGCTGTGTTGTTGCAGGCCTATTTCTATTGACTCAGGAGGGTAATAAGCAAACATCTGTTGTTGAAAGGTGACATAAGGACACTTTCCCAGGGGAAGCCCTATTGTGTCAGCTGGGCAATAAATATCATCCCTGGGAGGTCACCCAAGCCATTTGGGACAAAGGCCTGAGGAAAACATACCAATTCCAAGTACGAGAGCGCCATCCTGAGGAAGGAGTAAAAGACAACACCAAGGAGGCCAATATCCTATTACCGGAAGCTGATTGGCGACAAGTCATCATGAAGGCCGGAAGATATCCGAGTAGGGGTGGAGTCATGGGCGTCTGTGGGTGTGATTGTGATAGCAGTTGAGCTATATATGTATGACCAAATCTTGAATATAGAGTTAATAGTTAGTTAGTAGTTAGTATATAGTAGATAGTATATAGTCTTGTAGATAGTCTTAAGTTTGTATGTATTCTAATCCCAGAATAGGACATTGAGGAGGCATTTTATCTTGTATTATTATCTTTTTTTTATACTTTGTCATCTATTATACCTTTTAAGTAAACCAGCCTTTTTCCAAGTTTGGACTCTGCATCTTTTCAAGGAACAACCCCTAGTTAGAGCAGGTAGAAGGAATAAACCCACAATTTTACATTTGGCACCCCAACGGATCGTGGAAAAACAACATTCTGCGAAGAACCCAAGAAGTTCCAATCTACTGCTACCAAGTTCCTGACATCCAAGGAAGATCCAAACCAACAATCTGCAGGACCCAGAACCCGGGGAAGCATCGGTGAACAAGTACCACGCTGGTTCGTGAATACAGAAGACACCTGAGACGCTGACCTGACGTTCTGAGGGATACTACATCAGTGAGAGGACGCTCTTAATTGGTGAGTATGAATGTTTCTATTTGGGATTAATACATGTATTGTGTTTTTGTATTGTTGAGTGCACTGTGTTTATATGTTAAGTGTTAGTCTGCTAGTGTCAGTCTAGTAAGTTAAGGCCTGTTTTTGTTGAATTGTTTGCCGGCAAGTTAGGGTTAATTACCCTGGTGTTTGAAGTGCTCATAGGATCTAAAGGATAAAACCCGACATTTCTGAGAACATAGTGAGATTGGGAATAAACCCTGAGTCTTGTGGTATTGTTCAAAAGGGAATCAATCGTGGCCTGGATCGTGAATCTTGTTTATGGATCACTTGTATGAGTTACGGTCAATCACGTTTTAGTCACGATACTCTAACTGATTGTTGTCTTTAGAGTGTGACGTAGGGAGGATTGAAAGAAATCCGAATCCCTGTTAAGTGAATATTATTCACTGGTCTGTGTTTTTTGTTTGTTTCTGTTGGAAATTTGCTGTTGTCCTATAGTGGTATTTTAGAAGAAACATGGAAGTTGTGAGAAAGTTTTTTAAGAAATGTACCTCTGCCTGTTATGTGACAAGTGCAGACGATGATACCTCATATCAGTTTAATGACCTTACAAAACAAAGTAATGAAAAAGGCAGCAACAGAAGGTCAGGAGTAAAAGTTAAGTTAGTGTCTAAGTTTGTGTCTAAACTCATGAAAAGGAAAAATATTAAAAATCAGGAAAAACTGCAATGTCAGTCAGAGAAGGCTCAGTTGAGAGATGAGCAAGGAGAAATTCAACCAAGTATTAATGTGGTTATTGCTAATGTGGTAAAGGAAAAATGTGAATATCTGAGAGATCAGGGAGATGTTGTCCAGCAGAATTGTGATCTGGGAGATAAGCTGGAAGAGTATGATACAAGTGGTAGACTTAAAGAGCAGCATGTTGTGTCTATAGTAGAAGAAAAGCATAGAAACTATGAGTATGATGCTGTAATTAAAGATCAGTTACATGATGCCAGCTTACAATTGTTGCAAAAAGAACAGTGTACTGTGAATGTGAGTTTGGCAGTAAAAGAGAATCACAGAGAGAGCTATTGTTATGGTGATGAGGCCTGCAGCTCTGATGACCAGGAGAACACAGAGCGGAAATGGGGGGTGGAGCAGCCACCTCCTAAGCGAATATCCTCTCTATTTACTCCTGTATCAGAGGAGAATAGGCGAAGGACAGCTATTTTGAATTTGAATAGTGGAGACCTATTACAATCAGGAACTATGTCTATACCAATTAAAACAAATCTATGTCAGGTAACATCTATTAGTCCTTCCAATAAACTAGAGTCTATTGTTCCACAATATAGTCTGAATAACAGAGATGAGCGTGATCTACTGTGGGAATGGCTCCAGTTGCAATCTGGTAGTAAATTACAACCCCCTAGGGAAACTCCTACAGGGCTACCTGCTGAGATGAATTTGGCAAATGATGATGACAGAGTTAAGGAAATGCATAGAGGTAGTAAAGTTCCAGACAATACAAAGTTAAAAAGGGGGGATGATCTAATAAATGTTTGCAGTAGTTATTTAACTTTGTATACTGCTATCTACAAGTGTCTTGACATGTCTCAAGGAGAAATCAATTTTGCAAATTTCATGACTGACAAATTCACTTTTGTGGATTGTCCAACAAAGGTTTCTTTAAGGAATGCAAGTTCCTATCAAACCTTTGTAAATAGTTTGGAGGACTGGAGTCAGCAGACCAGTCAGTATATTAAAATTCAAGAGTTCAAGTTATTTAAATGTGCAAACATGGGTCACACTATAAAAGGTTGTAAGAAGAGGGGAGAAGAAGAGTCTCCTCATGTACGCCTCCCAGAGGAGGTTATCTGTTGTTATTAATCTTTTGCTAGTTTGTCTTTCAGGGAGGAACGGAAAGAAATTAAGGAAAAACAAGATCATCTTATAACTTACTTTATTTTCCCTTAAAGGCATTTACTAGGTGGTGGTAGAGGAGCTTACTAAATTTTTACATTTTTAATAAGTAATATACAGTCAGGTGGTCTAAATTAAATTTTCTCTAAACACCTGAATGTTTAGCTGAGTACAATATATTACCATCTGAATAAAGGAATTGTTTCAATTGTGAGGCAAATATCAAGGTTGGGATCTATGCATATTTTTTTTTTTTATTCATGGACTATCACACCTATTTGTGAAGGAATGTTAACAGGACACAGTCTGATCTGTGAATATTTGCGTATTTTTGAAATTTTTGTTGTACTTGTCTCACTGGTAATTTGGTTTTATTATTATTATTTGTTTTTCAATTCATGTTCCATCATACCAACAAAGTAACAACACGATATTGAAAATGAAAGCAACATTCAGTTTGAAATTTTGTTATGTATTTTTAATTCTGTTAATTAGGAACAGTTTGAATTTCTATTGTTAGTTAGTTTCTTTTGTTATTGTGAAAACTCTTTTCAGTTTAAATTTTTATTCCTTTAATTTTATTACATGTGTGTCAGTGCTAATGTTACCTAAATCATAAATATTATTGTCATAATTTCCATAATAGCATACTTTGAGATTGATGTTCTTTGCTGAAGGTGTTAATGTAGTGATTGTGGAATTTTTTTAAGCTGACTACCCAACAAGTTTAAGATATACTCATGTAAATACCCTCTATTTTTGACTGATTCGAATGAATCCAGGAGTTCACCGAAAATATTGTAGTTTCCATACAAGGAGCAATCGGGGACAAGGGGGACATTTAACACAATGTTGGGTGGTGAAGGAACAGGGATGGGTTGCACCTATGAAGCTGACATTAGTATTTTAAGAACTAAATGACAATCATAGCACCAAACAGTAAGGAAAGTTTTGACACACAAAGGGAGGTCATTGAGGCATTACTCTAATATAGGGTCACATCAATACAGACGTTAGTATTGCAGCAGATTTTATATAACATTTGAGGTGAGTTTTTGAACGTATTGGCAGGCATGAATAATTTCTAAAGAAAAAGTTACAATGAAAAGAAAAGATGCCACTATCCTCACACACTATGATTAGAAAGGGCTTAGGCAAGTAACCCATTTATTAGGGGAGAACGCTAACCGTTAGTGGTGGGAGTATATTTTGGGCACTTTAGTGCAGTCAATGGCATAATGAATTATTTGTGTTATCCCATAATTATTGTACTAGTGATACGCGCTGTCATTTATATGTTGTGTGACACATTGCTTGTATAATATAATTTGTGTGCTGTCCATGCAACTAGAAGTACAATCAAATGTTAAGATTGCCTCATGTTAAAGAAAGGTAATGACTCCTATGCTGTAAATATATGATGATTATAACCGGGACGGACATAACTGGAAAGATTATTTGATATCTGAAAGAAGGTTGAAATCTCATAAATGAATATATAAAGTTGTTTTAGTTACTGTTTGAGATGATTATAGTTTGGTTTAATTGGACTATGTACGTTTTGTGTTCTTTAAAATCATCTGTAATGTGATAATGTTCATTCAGATATTTGTAATTGTAATTTGTATAATTGTAATGTTAATGGCTTCCTCAATGCCCTATAGGAATGTTACGTATTGTAGTGTTGATGAATGAATGCAGGTGAATGGTGACTCCCCTCACTCATAGGTGACCGCTAGGTTGAAGAGGACCGCATATATGGACTTTAATAAATATGATATGTGTCATTCAGACACAAAGGGCCGTATGTTATATTTGAATATTAAAGTCAAAACTGAGATTTATATAATATGGACACTGACATAGCTTGCCAGCAGATGGACATTGCCTGAAGCCTTGGAGTGGTGTCATAAAAGACTTGGTGATTGATCATGTGTCATCAATTTCCTGGTGGTCAGGAGAGCTGTGTTGTTGCAGGCCTATTTCTATTGACTCAGGAGGGTAATAAGCAAACATCTGTTGTTGAAAGGTGACATAAGGACACTTTCCCAGGGGAAGCCCTATTGTGTCAGCTGGGCAATAAATATCATCCCTGGGAGGTCACCCAAGCCATTTGGGACAAAGGCCTGAGGAAAACATACCAATTCCAAGTACGAGAGCGCCATCCTGAGGAAGGAGTAAAAGACAACACCAAGGAGGCCAATATCCTATTACCGGAAGCTGATTGGCGACAAGTCATCATGAAGGCCGGAAGATATCCGAGTAGGGGTGGAGTCATGGGCGTCTGTGGGTGTGATTGTGATAGCAGTTGAGCTATATATGTATGACCAAATCTTGAATATAGAGTTAATAGTTAGTTAGTAGTTAGTATATAGTAGATAGTATATAGTCTTGTAGATAGTCTTAAGTTTGTATGTATTCTAATCCCAGAATAGGACATTGAGGAGGCATTTTATCTTGTATTATTATCTTTTTTTTATACTTTGTCATCTATTATACCTTTTAAGTAAACCAGCCTTTTTCCAAGTTTGGACTCTGCATCTTTTCAAGGAACAACCCCTAGTTAGAGCAGGTAGAAAGGAAAAACCCAGATTTTACAGGGGGTTATTTATCATTGGTTTTCCATAGCTTTTTTGGCGTAAAAAAAAGTCTCATTGAAGTTTTTTGGGACTTTTCACCGATAAAGAGTCTCACTGGACTATTTCCACCTCTATGTCTCATAGTCACTCCAGTCCCCTGCTGGTCTATGTGCTGGGACTTTATGGGGGTCATTTACTAAGGGCCCGATTCGCGTTTTCCCAACGTGTTACCCAAATATTTCCGATTTGCGCCGATTGTACCTGAATTGCCCCGGGATTTTGGCGCACGCGATCGGATTTTGGCGCATCGGCGCCGGCATGCGTGCGACGGAAATGGGGGGGCGTGGCCGAACGAAAACCCGACGTATTCGGAAAAACCGACGCATTTAAAAACCGAAAATGTGTCGCTTGGGAAGTGCTTACCTTCACCTGGTCCAGCTCGGTGTATTCCGGCGCGTTCAGATGATTTTCAGCGCAGCAGCGCCACCTGGTGGACGGAGGAGGAACTACCTTCATAAATCCCGTCCGTACCCGAATCCTGTGCAGAGAACGCGCCGCTGGATCGCGAATGGGCCGGGTAAGTAAATCTGCCCCTATGTATTTTGAGACTTTTTTGGGAAAAAAAAATCCCATGCAGCAATTAGACCAAAAGAACATTTATTAAAGGGCCATAAAACCCATAAGACAACAACCTCAGCTCTGCTGCATCTGTACTGTATATACTATTCAGATGACATTGTACAGTGACATTATGATGCATTGATTTCCTTCAGGAGGTAATTTGACCCATAAGACGTGCAGGCCGGGTAACATAACCCAGATAATACAAGATCAATAATCTACTTGGAGAAAAATAGGAAATAATAGGGATTTAAAGGGACGGATCCTGGTATATTGTATACTGCACTCCTGATGTGAAGTGCTACTTCATTCTGAAGTAATAACCAACCTCCCAACATTAAAATCCCCCACTAAAGATGAACTGTAGATTGATTTGTATTGATTTGTATAAACCTAAACTTTTACTTGGAAATCTCTGATGAAGGAGACTGCTGGAGAAAATAGTAAGTTTTCTATCTCACCTTAAAAACTTCATTCACATCACTACAGGTCAGCGCTTCCCTATAATGTCCAAGATTATCCTGATTATGGTTCTACGTGAGAGAGATGAGAGATACAAACACCAATCGGGGCTGCTGGAGCTAATAGTAAGTTTTCTATCTCACCTTAAAAACTTCATTCACATCACTACAGGTTAGTGCTTCCGTATAATGTCCTATATGATCCTGCTGATGCTTCTACGTGAGAAAGATGAGAGATACAGTTACAAACCAAGGTTGCTGGAGACAATAGTGAGTTTTCTATCTCTACCAAAGAACTTTATTTACATTACTACAGGTCAGTGCTTCCCTATAATGTCCAAGATTATACTGATGATAATAGATACAGTTACAAACCAAGGCTGCTGGAGACAATAGTAAGTTTTCTATCTCTATCTATGAACTTTATTTACATCAGTAGGGGTCAGTGCTTCTCTATAATATTGTATTTTGCTCCTGCTCATGCTTACACGTGAGGGAAATGAGAAATACAGAAACAGACAGAGGCTGCTGGAGACAATAGTAAGTTTTCTATCTCTACCTAAGAACTTTATCTTCATCAGTACGGGTCAGGGCTTCTCTATAATATTCTATGTGCTCCTGCTGATGCTTATACGTGAGGGAAATGAGAAATACAGAAACAGACAGAGGCTGCTGGAGACAATAGTAAGTTTTATATCTCTACCTAAGAACTTTATCTTCATCAGTACGGGTCAGGGCTTCTCTATAATATTCTATATGCTCCTGCTGATGCTTATATGTGAGGGAAATGAGAAATACAGAAACAGACGGAGGCCGCTGGAGACAATAGTAAGTTTTCTATCTCTACCTAAGAACTTTATCTTCATCAGTACGGGTCAGGGCTTCTCTATAATATTCTATATGCTCCTGCTGATGCTTATACGTGAGGGAAATGAGAAATACAGAAACAGACAGAGGCCGCTGGAGACAATAGTAAGTTTCTGGGGAATCTGTTCTCTGCTGATAATCCTAAAGCAGGACCTGTAGTGGTGATGGGGTTATGGTGGGAGGAAAGTTTTCATGCAGTGTTTAGGGGAGTCTTCTGGAACTTCTGAGATGCTCTGCAGATGTTTTATCTAGAGTCTGATGAAAATCAAAAACAACAATTGACCAGTGGTCACACGTAAATGAAAGGCAATGATTGGCTCAGTGATCATATGTAAATAAGGCAGCGATTGGTTCAGTGGTCAAATGTATGTGAACAGCGGCAGCCAATGGTCACTAGTAAATGAAAGGCAACAATTGGCTCGGGGGTCACAGGTAAACGAAAGGTAACGAATGGCAACAGTATATACAGGAAAACAGACCAATGTGACATGCTTTGTGCAGCGCTGCGTAATCTGTGTGCGCTATATAAATAATAATAATAATTATTATTATTATTATCAGAAATACTGGAATCAACACTTTTTTCACATGAAATGTGAATAAAAAGTGATTGAAAGGTCAGACATTCCACGAAATGGTATCATTTTAATGTCCGAATTTTTACATTTTTTAAAAAAAGGTTTTCATTATTTCTAGATAAAAGGACAAAACAAAGCTAAATAAATTTGGTAAGTCTGTCAACATATTGGGGGTCATTTACTAAGGGCCCAATTCACGTTTTCCCGACGTGTTACCCAAATATTTCCGATTTGCGCCGATTCTCCTTGAATTGCCCCGGGATTTTGGCGCACACGATCGGATTGTGGCGCATCGGCGCTGGCATGCACACGACGGAAATCGGGGGGGGCGTGGCCGAACGGAAACCCGACGGATCCGGAAAAACTGCCACATTTTTTAAAACAAATCTGTCGCGGAGCTTGCACTTACCTTCACTTGGTCCGTCTCGGTGTATTCCAGTGCGTTCCAGGGAACTTTAGCGCAGCAGCGCCACCTGGTGGACATCGGAGGAACTGCCTTAATAAATCCCTGCGGGACCCGAATCCACCGCAGAGAACGCGCGCTGGATCACGAATGGACCGGGTAAGTAAATCTGCCCCATTGACACAAAAAAAATAAAGGGGAGGAGTCATTTAGACCCCACAGTAAAAGCCATAAAAAAGAGCCCATTCAAAAATGGCAACTGTGTTTTTTTTTGAGCAGCGCACCTGTGTGGCATCACATGACCAGGGATATAAAGAGCTGTGCACCTGTGTGACATCACATGACCAGGGATATAAAGAGCTGTGCACCTGTGTGACATCACATGACCAGGGATATAAAGAGCTGTGCACCTGTGTGACATCACATGACCAGGGAATATATAAAGAGCTGTGCACCTGTGTGACATCACCTGACCAGGGATATAAAGAGCTCTGCACCTGTGTGACATCACATGACCAGGGATATAAAGAGCTGTGCACCTGTGTGACATCACATGACCAGGGATATAAAGAGCTGTGCACCTGTGTGACATCACATGACCAGGGATATAACGAGCCGTGCACCTGTGTGACATCACATGACCAGGGAATATATAAAGAGCCGTTAGGATTTGATACAGAAAGTATTTTGGAAATGTAGAAGTTTTCATTATACAAACAATAACAATTGTTTGCTTGAAGTGGACAACCCCTTTAAGGGGTTAAACCTTGCGGAATGATAAACATCGGGTTAATGATTCCTAGTCCCAACAAATATTTTGTAACAATTCTGCTTGGATCTAGAATAATATTACTTTCCAAAGGAGAATTATTACATGAATAGTAAATAAAAACTGATATCAGGAACGTGAACGTGGTCCCGGTGACACAGACATCCCCTGAGATAAGAAGAGCAGACATGGGGTTAATCTGTAACTAACATAGCTGAGGTGTCGTGACAATGTAGCAGGACTCAGATCACAGTGTCTGTGTAAACTTTCCTGATCATACATTGTATATACTGTAGGTAGCTACAGCATGGGAGAGTGAAAGAGCGCCCCCTGTTGTGACATGGCCATGTATTACTGTCCACACCCATGTAATACTACATTTGGCCTCTAGTAGTGGCAGGCAACATGGTAGAAACCACTGGATGTAGGGGTGTACCATAGATCATCCCAACCAAATTATAATGGGGTTCCCCATCATAGAGAAAAACTGTAAGTCTGTCATCAGAGGGGAAAGATACTGTGACGGTACCCCATACCCCAAATACAGGGGTATCCACAGGCTAAGTATATAGATAACCTCTCAATAGATGCTAAACATCTAAGCTGCAGTGACTTCCTTTGGCCATTACACAGAGAATGGCGCTGTCTGCTTCCTGTCCCATTCTCAGTGTATCACAGCTGACCTGTGGGGGTACTAGATATCAGTCCCCACACTAATCTGATGTTGATAATTCATCTTTGGGATGGCTCCTCAATATTTTTACACTGTATAGTATCTTTATAGGTCCCTTATGTCTCCATGGTAACAGACTACAAACAAAATGTATGTAGTCATACGCCAGTCTTAAAAAGTGAAGGACAGGTGGTTTGGTGACAGGAAGCAAGGATTTGGAATCAGACTACATGAGTTCTGTTTGTAGTCTGTTACCATGGAGTCTGATAGATCTCCATAGAAGCTTTTTTTTTAATATAGGACAGGATCAGACTCTGAATGTAGACTGGAGATCAAAATGAGAGAACAACACACAATTTCCTAAATGTCAATGTGCGGTCCTATGTGAATGTATCCTAACATAAGAAACACAGTATTTTTAGCTTATTTCAGAAATATTCTAAAAATGTAAATGAGATAAATGTAAAAGATCACTGATCAAAATTAGAGAACACTTCAGTTACCTGCTGCAAGTTATTGGCGTTAATCTGGCACCTGGTCCTAATTTTTTAACCCCTTACCGACCTGGCCCTTTTTTGTTTTTTCATTTCCATTTTTTCACTCCCCACCTTCAAAAATCTGTACTTTTTTTTTAGTTTTTCCATGTACAAAAAATTGTCATTTTCATCTTTGGGTGCCATTTTCCGTTACAGGGTCAAACGCCGGGAATAACCGTTATTATATTTTGATAGATCGGACATTTTGGGATGTGGGGATACCTAACATGTTTATGATTTTTACTGTTTATTTATAAATTAGAATTTTTAGGGTTTTTTTAATTACATTTTTTTTCCTTTTTTTATTTTTTACTACCTTTTAGACCCCCTAGGATCCTTTAACCCTAGGTTATCTGATTGATGCTACCATATACCGTTATATTACAGTATGGCAGTACAGGCGGTCCCTGGGTTACGTACAAGATGGGTTATGTAGGTTTGTTCTTAAGTTGAATTTGTATGTAAGTCGGAACTGTATATTTTATAATTGTATATCCAGACAAATTTTTTTGGTCTCTGTGACAATTGGATTTTAAAAATGTTGGGTTGTCCTAAGAATCAATATTAACACTAAAGCTTCATAACAGACACATTTGATTACTGTTATAGCTGATTATTGTAGCCTAGGGCTGAAGTATAGTAAATTACCAACATCCAGAGGTCCGTTTGTAAATAGGAGTCGTCTGTAAGTCGGGTGTCCTTAAGTAGGGGACCGTCTGTATAGGGGATTTTCCACATCTTCTATCACAATGTGCAAATAGCACATTGTAATAGATGGTGTGAAATGAGACAGCCAGGGGTGACCTGAGGTTGTCATAGCAAAAAGTCAGTGAAAGGTGTTGGAGGAAGTGTCATGGTTTGGGGAATGTTTTCTTCTGCAAAATGTGTACCTTACCTACAGCTACATGACAGAGGGAATGCAAATGTGTCAGAACCTTCTACAATAGAATGTTGCTTCATTGTATTCTTCACACAATGAGTCAGCAATTCTCATGCAGGACAATGCCCTCTGTCACACATCAAAACGGGTAACGCAGGACGAGGAGGTGGAGATTAGCAAAGTCCTCTTTTTTTTCAATCTTACATTACACAATGTTACTGCCCGTTTAAGAAAAATCTGATTTTTGGTTGATAAGGTTTTGATAGGTCATCCTCTGCTATCCCAATGCCAGGCAGCTGGTTAATGAATACATTCAGCCAATGAACTCAATGCGATTCATCATAGCGCTAATCAATATCGCCGAGATAATATGTAGCCATGGCGGGCGGCCAGGTGGTAAATCTCTGCCGTGACCCCCCCCCTAAAAGGATCAGTGTGAAATAATGGGAAAAACATGATAATTACATTCAATAAATTCTCCTCTTTTACGGCGCTGCATTGTTTATTGCGATGATAATCGGGTATTTAGTGGTTATTGCTGATTCAGCACTTTTCTATAGAGGAAAAGAGGCAAAAAAAATTCTGTTTTTGGGAAAAAAAAAGTTAGAATACATGAATACATATGAATTCTCTGAACATGGTTGTAGTTAGTATTTAAAGGGGTTATCCTCTATTTACTTTATTATACCCACATATAAGATGTGAGGGAATTTTAAAGGGGTTTCCTGGTCATAGAGTAAAATATCCAACAGTGGGGGTCATTTACTAAGGGCCCGATTCACGTTTTCCCTACGTGTTACCCGAATATTTCCGATTTGCGCCGCTTTCCCCTGAATTGCCCTGGGATTTTGGCGCACGCGATCGGATTGTGGTGCATCGGCGCTGGCATGCACGCGATGGAAATGGGGGGGCGTGGCCGAACGAAAACCCGACGGATTCGGAAAAACCACCGCATTTTAAAAAAAAATCTGTCACGGACCTTGCACTTACCTTCACTCAGCCCGGCTCGGTGAACTCAAGTGCGTTCCGATGCTTTTCAGCGCAGCAGCGCCACCTGGTGGACGGCGGAGGAACTACATTAATAAATCCCGGCCGGACCCCAATCCAGCGCGGAGAACGCACCGCTGGATCGCGAATGGACCAGGTAATTAAATCTGCCCCAAAATATAATAAGATAAGTGAGATGCGTTTTCTTTTCTTCTTCCATCACCTCTGCTCTGGTCCTGCCCCGATGACGTGATATTACTGCTTGCTTCCCTATGTTCAGATGGGAGCCTCTCTTTATTGGGAATGGTGGACATTTCAGCTGTCGAATCACAAAACCAGGGGGTCCTATTCTTGTCTGACTGGAGTGGAAAGTGTATGCGGACACTACCACTGTGACCAAAATAAGTCATCATTGTAGAACCAGGGCAGTGGTGATGGAATAAGGAGAAAGGTAAGCATGGTAGGAACAATCAGACCACCTAGGGTTAAAGTACCCTAGAGGGTAAGGGCAGCACGGTGGCTTAGTGATTAGGACTACAGCCTTGCAGCGATGGGGACCTGCGTTCAAGGCCGCTGCCGCCGCCGTTGTTGGGTTGGCGGTGGTAATGGCACCTGGTTTGCACAAAGAACGCAGGCTGCGATGTTACATGATCAGTGCTCTGTATGTCTTAGACGCACACACAGCGCCAATCTCTATTTATTTAAGATTTGTCTGCGAACCAGAGGCAGCCTTCAAAAGAGCCACATCTGCCTCCCGAGCCATAGGTTCCCTACCCCCGGCATAGTGATTGCGCATATATCCCACAGTGGCCACTACAGGTGAAATATGGTACTACATCAGCCTATTAAAGCTGATGCATAGGTTTTAAATGCAACTGAACGCTATCTGGGGTTTTCTATTTGGACTAATTCTCCTTTTCCAAGTGAGACTGTGCTGTGATCACCGAATAACTGAGGTTCTGTGGTTATTAATATATTTATGATTATTGATCCACGGCTACACATTTCTCACTGAGGTTAAACTTGATATTATATATTATACAATGTGTATTGAGGTGCTGAGTAGTCATAAGCGAACTTGTCAAAATTTTAAAACCTCGTCCGAGTCCAGGTACATGACACCCACGATCGATGGCAGCGCCAATCTCCGGTGTTAACTGTTAAAATGTCGCCGGTAAAAGTCGGTCGCCACAGTTGCATCACTCCGGCACCATTTTGGGAAGTATTGTTCCTCTTGATGATGTCATCAGGGAGCGACGATCATTACCACAATGGTGGTGCCCATGCTATTGCCTGTGATCGGTGTCGGCGCGGATTATGGGTGTTAACGATGGGGGGTTTGAGTCGAAACACTGGGTTCCACTATAGAAGTTTGAAGTCGGAACCCAAGGACTGGAACTCGCAATGTTCGGTACAAACACAAACTTTGGGTCCACTTATCCCTAGTGCTGAGTCCTTCAAATCAGTATTTATGTTGATTTTCTTGATTCTATACTATAAAACAAATCCTGATTCTTTACCTTTGTACAACTTTATGATATCCACATTTATTTGATTTATCAAAATTGGTACAATCCCTTTAAGTGTTACCCTATAATAGGGATCCTATATAACCTATAGAATTGGACTTGTCACTAGCGTCATAGTCTGATAATAACTCCAGAACACTTTCTGCTCTGAATGTCGGAAATCACTTTCCCACCGTCGTCTCCATCATTACAACGTCTGCCGTACTCAGCCCCGCTGATAACACAATGGGCCGGAGGTGTAACGTTCCCATATTTAGTCACTGCGCTAGTGGCTGTCACAGCGAGAACATTCAAGGCTCTCAGTATTATCAATGTGTATCTCCACCTAGTCATTACACAGCAGGGGGCGCTGTCACTTTAACCCACCCGTCCTCTATCGTCTGTCAGCGCTGACATTTCCTCCTCCGTATGCGCTCGGTGATTGATGTCGTGAAATAAATAACTCACTACACACTCTATTATTCTGTTACTTTGAAAAAATCACCTATTAGGACTTTTTGGTAATAGTTATATTTATGTGTTTTATATGTAATACCCCTCCTGACCACCTGGAGTGCTGTGACGGGGAGCCTCGTGCACAACACATAGAACAATGCAAACTCCTTCAAATGCCCAGTTTGCCGCCCCCTAATGCCAGCCCTGAGTGTAGGTAGCACAATACTGTGTATTCCAATAATGTATGCTCTTCTTTAAAGGTGTTCCACGGGGTTAAAACAGTACACCCATTTACTGTATGACATGTACAACATTCATTTGGGTGGCAACAGTTCTGGTAATTTTAGGGGGTCTCATGACTGGGAGTCCAACCGATCAGCAAGTTAATATTTGATGTGGCATTTGCAGTGACCGGAAAACTCCTTTAAGCACCCCCAAAGGGTTAATTAAAGCCTCCTTAATCTTGGTGCAGCCTGCCTTCTGGGTTTGGGTTCTCACACCCCTCTCTTGTAGGAGAGAACGGCCATGGATTGGATCACACGCTATTGTATGCATATGTTGTATGATGGGACCGCCCCCGAGGAGCTTCAATGCATACAATGTATCCATGTGTGGGGCAGCCTTCTACTTGGACCCCCATAACATCTTTAGTTCTATTTCATATAATTTATGGCTGCCTGGAAAACTTCTCGATTCAGTTCTGCACATGGAGCTTGTTCCCATAAACAGAATCATAAGACAATTTCAAGACAATACATTGTAGCGTTTCCCAAAACCTCAAAATCGAATTATTTCTATCAATGTTCATATGAAATATACAAAAACCTAAAAAATTTCTCAAAGCAATAAAACCTCTCTGACAGCGGCGAGCTCCCCGGTGCCCAATCATCGCTGTCGTCTTTCCGAATAGACGGGAATAAGATGCGCAATTCATGAAGAAGAGAGGAAGACAATAGAAAGAAGAAGGAACAGGATGATTTGTAATCCTACATTTCCAATAAAATAGATAAAATATGGCTGACAGCTGCGAGAAGACGACGAGATGATGCACTGTGACGTCTGCAGGGGAGCAAAGAGACGCAGAAACGGCAACATTCATGAGAAAATATAGGGGAAGAGCCCTGGGGGGCAGCATAAAGAGGGGGTGCTCAGCATACACAGGAGCTAGGTACACTTCCATTTGTAATATATATTATTGTTCTGGCCCTACCCCCCAAGTATCAGCGTGTCCCTGTCCTGTCCCCCAAGTATCAGCGTGTCCCTGTCCTGTCCCCCAAGTGTCAGCCTGTCCCTGTCCTGTCTCCCCCAAGTGTCAGCGTGTCCCTGTCCTGTCCCCCCAAGTGTCAGCGTGTCCTGTCCTGTCCCCCCAAGTATCAGCGTGTCCCTGTCCTGTCCCCCAAGTGTCAGCCTGTCCCTGTCCCCCAAGTGTCAGCGTGTCCCTGTCCTGTCCCCCCAAGTATCAGCGTGTCCCTGTCCTGTCCCCCAAGTATCAGCGTGTCCCTGTCCTGTCCCCCAAGTGTCAGCCTGTCCCTGTCCTGTCTCCCCCAAGTGTCAGCGTGTCCCTGTCCTGTCCCCCCAAGTGTCAGCGTGTCCTGTCCTGTCTCCCAAGTGTTAGCGTGTCCCTGTCCTGTCCCCCAAGTGTCAGCCTGTCCCTGTCCTGTCCCCCCAAGTGTCAGCGTGTCCCTGTCCTGTCCCCCAAGTGTCAGCCTGTCCCTGTCCCCCAAGTGTCAGCGTGTCCCTGTCCTGTCCCCAAGTGTCAGCGTGTCCCTGTCCTGTCCCCCAAGTGTCAGCGTGTCCCTGTCCTGTCCCCCAAGTGTCAGCCTGTCCCTGTCCCCCAAGTGTCAGCGTGTCCCTGTCCTGTCCCCCAAGTGTCAGCGTGTCCCTGTCCTGTCCCCCAAGTGTCAGCGTGTCCCTGTCCTGTCCCCAAGTGTCAGCGTGTCCCTGTCCTGTCCCCCAAGTGTCAGCGTGTCCCTGTCCTGTCCTCCAAGTGTCAGTGTGTCCCTGTCCTGTCCCCCAAGTGTCAGCGTGTCACTGTCCTGTCCCCCAAGTGTCAGCCTGTCCCTGTCCTGTCCCCAGAATGTCAGCATGTCCCTGTCCTGTCCCCCAAGTGTCAGCGTGTCACAGTCCTGTCCCCCAAGTGTCAGCGTGTCCCTATCCTCTCCCCCAAGTGTCAGCGTGTCCCTGTCCTGTCCCCCAAGTGTCAGCGTGTCCCTGTCCTCTCCCCCAAGTGTCAGCATGTCACTGTCCTGTTCCCCAAGTCTCAGCGTGTCCCTGTCCTGTCCCCCAAGTGTCAGCGTGTCCCTGTCCTGTACCCCAAGTGTCAGCGTGTCCCTGTCCTGTTCCCCAAGTGTCAGTGTGTCCCTGTCCTGTCCCCCCAAGTGTCAGCGTGTCCCTGTCCTGTCCCCCAAGTGTCAGCGTGTCCCTGTCCTGTCCCCCGAGTGTCAGCGTGTCCCTGTCCTGTCCCCCAAGTGTCAGCGTGTCCCTGTCCTGTACCCCAAGTGTCAGCGTGTCCTGTCCCCCAAGTGTCAGCGTGTCCCTCTCCTGCCCCCCCAAGTGTCAGCGCGTCCTCGTCCTGTCCCCCCAAGTCTCAGCGTGTCCCTGTCCCTGTCCCCCAAGTGTCAGCGTGTCACTGTCCTGTCCCTGTCCTGTCCCCCAAGTGTCAGCAAGTCCCTGTCCCTGTCCCCCAAGTGTCAGCGTGTCCCTGTCCTGTCCCTCAAGTGTCAGCGTGTCCCTGTCCTGTCCCCCAAGTGTCCGCGTGTCCCTGTCCTGTCCCCCCAAGTGTCAGCGTGTCCCTGTCCCCCAAGTGTCAGCGTGTCCCTGTCCTGCCCCCCAACTGTCAGTGTGTCCGTGTCCTGTGCCCCAAGTGTCAGCGTGTCCCTGTCCTGTCCCCCAAGTGTCAGCGTGTCCTGTCCTGTCCCCCCAAGTGTCAGAATGTCCCTGTCCTGCCCCCCAAGTGTCAGCATGTCCCTGTTCTGTCCCCCAAGTGTCAGCGTGTCCCTGTCCTGTCCCTCCAAGTGTCAGCATGTCCCTGTCCTGCCCCCAAAGTGTCAGCATGTCCCTGTCCTGTCCTCCCCAAGTGTCAGCGTGTCCCTGTCCTGTCCCCCAAGTGTCAGCATGTCCCTGTTCTGTCCTCCCCAAGTGTCAGCGTGTCCCTGTCCTGTCCCCCAAAGTGTCAGCATGTCCCTGTCCTGTCCTCCCCAAGTGTCAGCGTGTCCCTGTCCTGCCCCCCAAGTGTCAGCGTGTCCCTGTCTTGTACCTCAAGTGTCAGCATGTCCCTGTCCTGCCCCCAAAGTGTCAGCGTGCCCCTGTCCTGTCCCCCCAAGTGTCAGCATGTCCCTGTCCTGCCCCCCAAGTGTCAGCGTGTCCCTGTCCTGCCCCCAAAGTGTCAGCATGTCCCTGTCCTGTCCTCCCCAAGTGTCAGCGTGTCCCTGTCCTGTCCCCCAAAGTGTCAGCATGTCCCTGTCCTGTCCTCCCCAAGTGTCAGCATGTCCCTGTCCTGCCCCCAAAGTGTCAGCATGTCCCTGTCCTGTCCTCCCCAAGTGTCAGCGTGTCCCTGTCCTGTCCCCCAAAGTGTCAGCATGTCCCTGTCCTGTCCTCCCCAAGTGTCAGCGTGTCCCTGTCTTGTACCCCAAGTGTCAGCATGTCCCTGTCCTGCCCCCCAAGTGTCAGCGTGTCCCTGTCTTGTACCCCAAGTGTCAGCATGTCCCTGTCCTGCCCCCAAAGTGTCAGCGTGCCCCTGTCCTGTCCCCCCAAGTGTCAGCATGTCCCTGTCCTGCCCCCCAAGTGTCAGCGTGTCCCTGTCCTGTCCCCCCTCCTCTTTGTGTTGTGGATTGTCATACCCCCCCCTCTCCCTCTTTAAACAATCCACTACAAAATATTTTTGTCCATGATGATGGTTTGATTGGGGCGGGTAGATGACCCCTGTCATAGTTTAATCATATGTTAATAATTTCTATATTATTTGCTATCAGTAAATAGAGTCATGTGTTATAACCAAGGTCCACATTAGAGGGTGATGGTTCCAGCTCAGCGTTGGCCTGAAGTTCTCCAGGTCCACCAGAGTAAATGAACTTTGGACTGTTGCTTCACCGATTCCAGCATAATTGGAATGTTCTTAGTCCCAGTAATCCTGAGCTATCAGTTCCTTATTTTTGGATCTCTATTGTCATATGGGTGGAGCCTGACTGCCTGCTTTAGCACAGGACCACCCACCTGGCAGTATAAAATCTAATTCCTATTTTGTGTATTGAAACTACCTTGAGACTATGACAATTAAAATCTTTACTATTTTCTTCTGAGATTTAGGACAAATTGGCTCCACCCATCTGACAGTAAAACATTGAAAATATTACATTGTTACTAGCATTGTTTACTGGAATCTATGTAAAATGCCTATTACAGTATACAAAGAATTTACGTTGATGAAAGTGGTAAAATGTCCTCTTTAAGCTGATCACATCTAATAAGGATAGAAAGACACTACCAGTAAGTAACCGTCCAGTTTCTCTACAGTGCCACAGCTGGACACATGAGGTATTACACATCTCTCATTAATATCAATGGACTGTTTATGTCACACACGGACAGACGGGTCCTCCGGAGAGAGAGAAAGGTGGTCTGCAGATATTTGTGAAAATTCATATTTATTGTTTTTTAATTAAAATTTTAATTTTAATTTAAAATATTTGTATTTTAGGAAAGGCCAAAATAATATAATCCATGGAAAAAAGATGATGGAATTGTAACATTACGAATAATTTAGTGACATCCCATTGTTGACTCGACGGCTCTCTGTTATTTCGATAAAATATAAGTTACTATAATAAATTGGTGACTAAACCGCGGGGCGCACTGTATACTTGTCTCTCCAATTAGTAAGATTGCAGTTTTATATCTCACTCCAGAAGATATGGAGGTTATTTGGCGGCTTACGGCATCACTTCACATTCACAGTCCATAAATAACATCCGGCTGACATTTATGGAAAGTTATATTGTTACATCTCGGGGACATCTTTTCATGTATAGTAGGACCTTATGTAAACCACCTGTAAGGGCACTTTAATAAATTACCTGTAACACAAATATCAGTAAACTTTAACCGTAGAAGTAACTTCCAAAATAGAACAGACCCTTCTTACTGGGTGGAAAATTAGGTCTCAGCTTTATTTTTTTTATATATCAACCTGAAATATCTAAAAATAAGGCACTTGAGCTCTGGAAACTGAATGCCCAGCTGACAAGTCAGCCAACCGAGCTACCACCATCTCAAATCTATTACCTTTCCGCCTGCTGTGACTTGAAATTAACTATAAAATACAAAGGAAAAACATTGCAAAATCATAACATCTCAATAACATAGGGAGGGACAGCTTGAGTGCTGCCTCAATCATCAGCCATATAAACCCCCACGTCCCGTAGGAGGGGAGGACGTCATGAGGTAAGCAACAGGGGAGGGGTGAGAACACATCTTAAAGGCACAGATCACCAACCCTATTAAAATGCAATAGTACCCAAATTTTAACCCTTTTGCATCTAATAATGTCAGCTGCCAGTCTAGGGGTACCTTCCTTAAACAGTCAGGTGTACCCCACAGTCCGGAATATGTAAAATTTTGATTTAACCTCTAAAACAAAAAAATTATATATATAAATATTAATTTTCGCTACAATTCTAGAATTTGATGTATGCAGCTCCCATTCCTAGCCACGTGTCTCCATGGTAACAGACCACAATGGAAATCTATGTAGTCTGATTAAGCAGATTGTGTGTAAAGTACAAAGTGTGAATGATATACAAGCGCTGATTTATGGCCCACTATAACGGGAGAGTCCGGCTCCAGGAGTTTCATGAGTATCAGTAGGTTTACAACAGGTAAATAGGTTAAATCCTTCTCCAAGAGCTTGAGGTTAACAGGTTTTATTCCCACCTGCATGTCTAATAATAATAATAATTCCTTTATTTATATAGCGCACACAGATTACGCAGCGCTGCACAGAACTTGCCAAATCAGTCCTTGTCCCCATGGGACTCACAGTCTAATCAACCTACCAGTATATTTTGGAGTGTGGGGGGAAACCGGAGGAAACCCACGCAAACACAGAGAGAACATACAAACTCTTTGCAGATGTTGACCTGGATGGGACTTGAACCCAGGACCCCAGCGCTGCAAGGCTGTAATGCTAACCACTGAACCCCTTTGCCTTCAATTGTCCAGTTATGACCCCTAACAGGGTATGTTTGATATTAACAATAACTGATATTTATTCATGTTGACTTCAAGAGTAAGGATTAGTGCAAATTCTGATCCCCAACATTTAACCCATTCTGCACTGCAAAAAAGTTAATTGTGATGCTGCGATAAGTAAGCAGCCATCTTTGCCATCTCATCTTTTTGGGATCTCCGGAGATGACACAGTTGAATTGCTCATGGATAAAACTTCTCACTTTGCTGAATCTGATTGTATTTTACGTGTTACGTGTTTGATTATTACACGTATAGTTCGGGTATAACCCGTGGAGGTCACTTGTAGGTTTATGATATGATGAGGTGATGGATATTCCTCACCTGTAGTCACTGCGGGAGCGTCTCAAGGTGATGCCGAGCTCCTCACACTTTACATATGAAAACCTTCCTTATAAATACACGGTTATACGTTCATCATCTCGTCCTGTGAATATCAATTCCGTCTTTTCTCTACTACAACTCATTCCGTATTCTCCCAGATTCCGCGCTCGGAGGCCGCTATTCGTGATGCCGGATGTCCCCTCATGAATTTAGATTTGTGACTTTCCAAAAAAAAAGCCAAATCCACACCAAGGTGACACGTTCTACTTCATCATCAGAGGTTTAACACCTCACCCCGAACCGGTCGGTGACCGTGGGTCGTATTCTCAGAACAGCCAAAAAGTGTGAGAGATACTTTTTCAGGTAAAAGAGCAACATTTGTCATAAAAATTCTAAAAGTAGTGGAAGAACATCAGCATCTCCCCTCCTCCGCCACCTGCTTTCATCTTTTTATTTGTGATCCTCCTTTCATCCGTTCTCTTCTTCCTCCTCCTCATCTAATCTCTGCTCCTCTTCTTCTACTTTATCTCCTCTTCTTCTTCTGACTCTCCGTTCCATCTATTTAGTCCTCATGTTTCCTTCTCCCTTTCCCTCAATTCCTCTCCTCCTCATCTTCTATCCTCTCCTTCTACATTTCCTTATCAAAGATTCTCTTTTCTTCTACTTTTTCTTGCTCATCTTCCTCCTATCCTTTGCCCTCCACTCCTCTTCTTTGCATCCACCTCTCCAACTTATCTTCCCTATTTCTTCTTCCTCCTTATCTCCTCTTCCTTTTGTTTTTCATTTCCCCTACTCTTCTCCCTTCTATTCTCCTCCCTTTATCTTCCTCCTCATCTCATATTCTCTTTCTTCTCCTCCTATCTTTTCTTTTATCCTTCTCTTATCAATCCTTCTATTTTCTTCTATCCTCTTCTTTCTCATCGACATAATGGAGAAAAGGGGCTGCAGATCCAAAACTCACCCACAACCCCTGGCACCTACCTAACAAGCCTTGCAAACTATTGGTTAGGGACTTCTGGTCAACAACCCCTACATTGACTTAGTGTGCAGGAAAAATTACTAGATGCAGAGGGACAAACAACAGATAGATGAGAGAAATCAAACAGAACCAGGTAAAATCCAAGAAAGCGGTGAAGCACAGAATCAAATAGAAAGAGCATAGTCAAATAACGTAGCAGAGGTTGGACACACAGAATATCAAGCAGAAATAGGACAAGAGTGTAAGGAGACTAGTAAATCCAGTAAGGTGTAATGGAACTGGGTAGTTACTGTATATAAAGGAGAATAGTCAAAGAGAATAGTCAAATAACGTAGCAGAGGTCAGATACAAAGAATATCAAGCAGAAATAGGACAAAAGTGTCAGGAGACTAGTAAATCCAGCAAGGTGTAATGGTAATGGGCAGTTACTGTATATAAAGGAGAATAGTCAAAGAGAATAGTCAAATAACGTAGCAGAGGTCAGATACACAGAATATCAAGCAGAAATAGTCTGTAGACTAGTAAATCCAGGAAGGTGTAATGGAACTGGGCATTTACTGTATATAAAGGAGTTCCCGGACACCACCCCCAGCAGCTGCCTGTATTGGCTGTCAATCACTTAAATCACAGGTGAAACACAACTCTTAAGCTCTTAAGATTAAAGCACCCAGCTTTCCCAGGCAGACAACTCTGTAAGTTAGTTGTCTATCAAGGCTTTCAGCAAACAGCTGTGTATGTGGATAAAAAAATTCAGAGTACTACTGCAAGCATGGGCCAGTTCCATAGTTAATACGGTTGAAAGAATGTTCATGTCCATCAAGTTCAAAGAAGGAAGGCAAGGGATTGGTTGAGGAAGGGATTTAAGGGAAACAGTTCTATATATATATATAAATATAACATAATCGTCATCGTTATCTTGATGTAGAAAGGCATCTAGACCCTTCTTGAAGCTCTCTCCACTCCCTGCTGTGCTCTGCTCCTGAGCTCAGCTATTCCACAGACTCACAGGTCTACAATAAAGAAGGCACACCGCTACTGGAGACTAAACCTTGTTTTCTCCAGACGAAGACAGTAACCCCTTGTCCTTAGATTTGATTTAACCTGGAACAATTTTCTACCATATTTTTTTTTCTCTTCTTCCTTATGTCTCCTTCTCTCCTATAGCCGTGTGTCTTCTCTTATCACTTCTTCTCCTCTATCCCCTTTGTCTTCACCTCATCTCCTCTTCTTCTCCGATTCATATAACTTCTTCATCCTTTTCTCCTCCCTTCTTCTCCCTTACTCCCCCCTCTCTCTTTTACCATTTTGTCTGCGGTGTATTCCTGACCAAATTCGGGAAGGTGCACCTGGACTGTTAAATGCTGTTTCTAGCTTAGTCTCTGCACTACAGGATTAACTTAGCACTTAGCACTTTCTCCTCTCCTTCTTCTCTCCTTTACCCTGTGGTGTGGTTTCCTTCCTCTTCTTCCTCCTTCCCTCCTCCTCTACTTCTCAGCCTCTTTCCCTTCTTTCCTTCTCCTCTTTTCTGTCCTCCTCTCACCTCTCCACCTTCTGTCTCTCCATTTCCTCTGTTATTGTCCCCCCTATTATTATTTGTATCCTCTTCTATTCTCCTCATCTTTCCTCCCATTCTACTTATTCTTTTCTCCTTCTATACTTTTTTCCTCCCATCATCTTCTCTTCTGATCGCACATCGTATTAACCTTTAAAACTTCTTGAAAAATCTTTACACTAGTGAATATACTGATGGGAAACATGATTTGTGAAATTCTGCCAAATGTTACATATCCATATAGAAGGAGGAGTATATATTTTTTATATATATACATACAGTATGTAATGTACAATGTCATCTCTTCCTCGCTGCAGCTTGGGTTGTGAGCACTGCGGGAGGCTGCAGCTTGGGTTGTGAGCGCTGCGGGAGGCTGCAGCTTGGGTTGTGAGCACTGCGGGAGGCTGCAGCTTGGGTTGTGAGCGCTGCGAGAGGCTGCAGCTTGGGTTGTGAGTGCTGCGGGAGGCTGCAGCTTGGGTTGTGAGTGCTGCGGGAGGCTGCAGCTTGGGTTGTGAGTGCTGCGGGAGGCTGCAGCTTGGGTTGTGAGCACTGCGGGAGGCTGCAGCTTGGGTTGTGAGCTCTGGGGAGGCTGCAGCTTGGGTTGTGAGTGCTGCAGGAGGCTGCAGCTTGGGTTGTGAGCGCTGCGGGAGGCTGCAGCTTGGGTTGTGAGCCCTGCGGGAGGCTGCAGCTTGGGTTGTGAACGCTGCGTAGGCTGCAGCTTGGGTTGTGAATGCTGCGTAGGCTGCAGCTTGGGTTGTGAACGTTGCGTAGGCTGCAGCTTGGGTTGTGAACGCTGCGTAGGCTGCAGCTTGGGTTGTGAACGCTGCGTAGGCTGCAGCTTGGGTTGTGAGCGCTGCGGGAGGCTGCAGCTTGTTAGCCGTTATTAACACAAGGATGTTCTGCTCGATTCCAAACATTTTAATTAGCAGCAAATTACATTCCGCAGATTTAACGCCTCAGACGGGGAACATTAGGAGTGGTAATAGCTGTGCAGATGTGCCGGGTAGGTAATGACATACCTCCACGCTATAACATTGTAGCGCAGGCTGCACGTCACTCGCTTTTGTATGTTAGTAGGTAAAAGGCCCTATTCAGAGCTGTGATAGCGTGACAGTGTGACAGCCCATGTTCTCATAGCTATTTTGGGTGCTGAATATCAGCTTAGAGGCTGCACTTTTACTTCTTTGCAGATAATTGGGATGGGGGGGACTGGGATATTTGACATTAAATTTCTTGTGGCAACTTTGCCTTTTATTAGCTTAAAGGGATCATGAATATATCTCTGCTCCATATGGTTTATTGGGGCATTTTTATGTCCAGGGATAACATTCGTGTCACTCAGTAGCGACATTTTCCCTACAACTAAACTCAGAATTGGCTCAATTTACCTTAATGGGAGAACAGCGAAAAGAGGGCGCATGATGGGAGGAGTAGTTATGGTGCTGAAGGTTGCTGTTCCCTGCCTGGCATCTGGATGAAAAGGACATGTGGGTGGAGCACTGGGATCTCCTCTCAGATGACCATTCAAGTTGGATGCTAGTCCTGGTATATATACTGGTATTTTTATATACCTACCCCTTTCTCAGGCTTCAGGTCATTGGCACAAACCAAAAATAAGGGATACCACCCTTAGCCCCCCTCTACCCTATGGTTACAGTGTTGACTGGACCAAAAGTGAGGAGGAGCCTCAGGGGTCACATGAGCAGAATTGGTGATGTTACTGCTCATGTGAGATCATGGGATTGGTAGTACTTCTTTCTCACCCAATCAGAGTACACTAGGTCATGCCTCTATAACCGAGTCCGTGCTGAGAATTATTATCCATTATTTTTCTATTTTACCCCTGCCCCAGCCTCTGAGACATTCCCATCCAAATAAACAATGTGCAATACCACATTTTGCCTCTAATAATAAGTGGCAGTATAGAGCTTCTTCCAGTGATCACTATTGATCATTGGCGATCACAGAGGCCACACCCACTGCGATCAGCTGATCACAAGTGAAATTGATTAAAAAAAACCAAACTCCTCCGTACATTTCAGCTCACGTATCGCCGCCGCCGCCTTCTCTACAGTAACATTAATCTTCTCGTTTTGAGTTTATCGTGAATTTTCACTTATCTGCTCACATAATAGGAAACATACGCAGGGAAATGACGCTTGTAGGGAATCATAATTAGAGCAGATCTGCTCCGGACTCGAGGCTGTCATTCCCCAAACCGGCATGAAACCTTATCCCGCCGTCATCTCTGTTCTGCCAAACTAGTCCTAATGATGTGTCAGGCCGGGAGAGGACAGCGCGGCCTTTCATCTGATGGCGGTACTGCGCCTCCTGCTCTACACTGACAGATAGCAGAGATATTAGAATGAATCATGTATACTGTAGGGCAGGCAGGACCAGCTGCATATACCAGGAGGGGCAAGATATATTAACCCTTTGATGCCTCTAGAATGGGGCTAGATGAAGGACCCCTCTCAGGGTAAAGGCTTCTTGTTTTACATGTAAGCATTTAAAGGGAATGTTCATCTTAAAGGGCTATTTTGTTTTTTTGGCTTGCAATAAAATTAGCTTCAGAAAAGGCTTATTCTCATACTCACTGCAACCTGATTTTTCCCCCTAAAGGGCATCTACCACCAGGATGAAGGACTGTATGCAAATGAGCCTGATGGGCTCCAGGCTCCATTAATGCCTATGGAGCCTGGAGCCCATCAAGCTCATTTGCATACAGTCCTTCATCCTGGTGGTAGATACCCTTTAAAGAAAATCTACCATTGTGATAAACCAGGGACACTTCCTCATAGATCCAGGCCCCGTGACCGTGGTAATCTTCTTATATTTGTTATTCATGGTAAAATAAAAGTTGATAAAATCAACTTAATTACACTTATTAGACTGAAGCGTTACCAGAGCCCCTCCATGCGGTAGCTTCACAGGTTGTTACACTGTGCACTTCCCCCTCACACTGTGTGAGGAGGGGAGACAATATGCCATCCTTCAAAGGCTGTTACACTGTGCAAGAGCACTTCCCTCCTCTCGCTGTGTGTTGTTTCACTGTTTAGCTACAGCACAGAGGGGCTCTGGTAACACTCCCAGTAGCCATTCAGGCTAATTAAAATTTACTTACAATTATGTTAGTAGGAAGGAGGCCATGGATAACAAATATAAGATTACCACAGTCACGGTGCCGGGATCTATGAGTTGTGTCCCTAGTTTATCCATGGAGTCTGAATCCTGGACCCCCACCCATAATGAGAAGTGGACTAACAGCTATTTGGAGAATGAGGGTCCTGTTCTCACTAATGGGTTTAGCAGTAGGTTGTGTATGTATACTAAAACTTTATTCACTTATATGTATGTGACAAAAATTTCTGAGCACAGCGTTCAGGTACCACCAGCACTCCCCACAGACAGAGTGCAGGAGGTAGATGAGCGCTGTGCTGGGCAATTTCAACCACTTCCATACAATTGAATGGAGCAGCACTACACACATTTGACCGTTCCTCTGGTCCTTTCTCATGATTGGGGAGGGTGCGGATGCTGGGACCCCCATGATCACAAGGAAGGACTCCCAGCCTTTAGATGGGTGATATGATTATATTTTACATATAATAAGGATACTCAAAGTATCAATTAAACAAATACATAAAATAGAAGAGATTTACTGTAGTAATAACTTATACACTGCTAAGCACCGTGTTCCCTGTATAATACCGCATGGAATTACATCATAAATGAACGCCGCTATTATGCTGATCCCGCTGGTTTACATTACAATCCAATTAAGTTTAATTTTCTGTATAATATTTGTTTGGACAGGATTTACATTGTGATGTCTAAATGGCAAATAAAGGGACAGGATCACCTCCTGATCACTGGCAGGAAAGAAAGGGTTAACTTTCATGCCTCCATCTATTACCCTTAGAGGGGTTATCCAGAGAGATGAAATACCCTTAATCCGGACCTAGAACTGGACTATTATTGGAAATTCTGGACTAATTTTGACAGAGGGTCCCTGCCTCCCGCCTGTTTCACTGATCTCCTTACAGGCTGCCATCACCAAAACCTGAATAGCACCACCTGGTGGACTCCATATTAAGAAAACTCTTTCCATATTTACCCATAACTATAATCTGGAACTGGGACATGTTTACTAGGATTATATTCCATGTTTTCCTGATCCGTTTGGATTATGACACCTAGTGACATTGTGCGGTATTACATTATGTTACATGCGTGAAGGACCTGTGGTCACATGTCAGTACAGGTCCTTAAGTCAACACTGGTGTTATACATTGTGTGATGGTGTGATACATGTTCTATATAGTAAAGGGGTATATAGAATGGTAGAGACCAAGTAAGGGGATATATATATATATAGAATGTAAAGGGATATATAGTATTGCAGTGCCCAAGGAAGGGGGTATATTAAATGGCAGTGTCCAAATAAGCTGGTACAAAGAATGGCAGTGTCCATGTTAGGGGGTATATAAAATTACAGTGCCAAAGGGGCTATATGGTATGGAATTTCCATGCCAAAGTTACATAGGGATATATAATGGCAGTGCCCAAGTTACATAGGGATATATAATGGCAGTGCCCAAGTTACATAGGGATATATAATGGCAGTGCCCAAGTTACATAGGACTATATAATGGTAGTGCCCAAGTTACATAGGGATATATAATGGCAGTGCCCAAGTTACATAGGACTATATAATGGTAGTGCCCAAGTTAGATGGGAATAAAGAATAGCAGTGCCCAAGTTACATAGGACTATATAATGGTAGTGCCCAAGTTACATAGGGATATAGAATGGCAGTGCCCACATTACATAGGGATACAGAATGGCAATTCCCAAGTCAGATTGGGAAATAGAATGGCAGTGCCCAAATTAGGGTGTACATAGTATAGCAGTGCCAAGTAAGGGTTATATAAAATGGCAGTGCCCATGAAAGTCTGTATATAGAATGGCAGTGGCCAACCAGTACCAGTAGCTGTGATCATGGACGCTGTGGCAATTCTCCAGCTGTTCTGCTCTTAGTTACTGCAGATGTTCAAAATGTTGAGGAGTTTACACAATGGGGCAGATTTACTTACCTGGTCCATTCGCGATCCAGCGGCGCGTTCTCTCTGCTGGATTCGGATCCGGCTGGGATTCATTAAGGTAGTTCCTCCGCCGTTCACCAGGCGGAGGAACTACCTGCTGCTGCTCTGAAAAGCATCGGAACGCACTGGAGTTCACCGGCTCGAGTGAAGGTAAGTGCAAGCCCCGCGACAGATTTTTTTTTTAAATGCGGCGGTTTTTCCGAATCCGTCGGAGTTTTCGTTTGGCCACGCCCCCGAAATCCGTCACGTGCATGCCAGCGCCGATGCGTCACAATCCGATCGCGTGCGCCAAAATCCCGGGGCAATTCAGGGGAAATTGGGGCAAATTGGAAATATTCGGGTAACACGTCGGGAAAGCGCGAATCGGGCCCATAGTAAATGACCCCCATTGGGCCACATTTATTAACGTGTTTGCGCCAGTTTTGTGTCGTGGATGCACTGGGTCCGATAAGGCAGAAAAAATGTGCACCGAAAGGGGCTGTTACTGCTTAGTCGGTGTTTGTGCCACTTTTATTACTGACGTGTGCCACAATACTGAAGCATGACCAAGTGCACCAAAAAAAAAATGGTGCCCACTTCTGGAGCAGTGCAGGGGGTGCCAGATTCAAGAAGAACGTTTTGATGAATCTGGCGCCCCCTGCACACTACACAGGACACTGCAGTACAGACTGCACTAGATTTGATAAATGTGGACCAAAGTCTATTACAAAATGTTATGCAGTGATCAATAGGGGGTTAAACTTGCCCAGAGGGTGTGGGGTTCACTTCTCTAGCATCAGCGATTCTTAGTAACTTCATAGATCTTCATGCCTTACAGGGTTTTGCATATTCCTTCTACCAAAAAACAACCAGCGCGAAAAATATCACCTATGAAGAGACCGAGCATCTGCAGCACAGGAGCCGCACACATCCCCATATAAATATGGATCTAGATGTACACCCTTGTAATATAATTTGTGCTTAGCTCACAGAGCATCGTCTACACTGGGTACAATTGTCTCCACTCCTATACACAGTGGATACAATTGTATGACTCACTGAGCTAAATACATCAGCAGCTGCTGCACAGATCTCTTTTAGTTTGTTACAATGTATCAGTGTGGAGTCCAGGCTGTGCAGCTCACAGAGCATTGTCTAAACTGGATACAATTGTCTCCACTTCTCAGCTAAGAGCAGGACTTGCTATGTCCCGAGTTTGCAGTCTGAGGATATAATTGTATCTAGTTTAGACAATGATCTGTGAGCTCAGACTGATACATTGAAGCAAACTAGCAGAGAGATCTGTGAAGCTCCTACTGGGTGTATTCACCTCACAGAGCATTGTCTAGACTGGATACAATTATATCCACAACCCTGCACATAACTAGTTTTGCTCTCAGCTGAGAAGTGGAGCCAATTGCATTTCAGCCTAGACAATACTCTGTAAGCTAAACACAGAAACAGTTTAGAAATCTCTATGTAAATGTTACAATGTATCAATTAGTCTGTGTAGATAAACAGCCTGTACTATAGACGGATACATTGGGGCTCATTTACTTAACCGGTCCAGACGCGATCCAGCGGCGCATTCTCCAACGAGGATTCGGGTCTGCCGGGATTCACTAAGGTCGTGCACCGGATGTCCACTAGGTGTTGCTGCTGCGCCGAGGTCCGCCGGAGTTCACCTTCTTCTCCTCGGTCCATGTAAGTGCTGATCTTGGGACAAAATTTTTAAAATACCGCAGTTTTTCCAAATCCGATGGGTTTTCCGACGGCCACGCCCCGATTTCCGTTGCATGCAACCCGGCGCCGATGCGACACAATCCGATCGCATGCGCCAAAAACCTGGGGCAATTCAGGGACAATGGGCGCAAAACGGTAATATTCGGGAAACCCGGCGATTTGGCCCATTAGTAAATGACTCCCATTGTAACAATTACAGAGAGATTTCTATAACTGCTACTCTGTTTAGCTCACAGAGCATTGTCTAGAGACTGTGTACAATTGTCTTCACTCCTAAGTTCAGAGTAGCTATTTAGGGGGATCACAGTTTGTGGATACAATTGTATCCAGTCTAGACAATGCTAAATAAATCCGTAGCAGCTGTAGCATCTCTCTTGTAATCTGAAGTCCAGACTGTGTAGCTCACAGAGCATTGTCCAGACTGTATACACTAGAGCAGGGTTAGCTTTGGGGATATAATGGTTTCTATTCTTGACAATGCTCTGTGAGCTAAACACGGCAGCTGCTGCACAGTTCTCACAGCTGGTTTGTTACAATGTATCAGTCTGTAGTCCAGGGGAGGATAGAGATGTATAGAGAGAAAGATTGGGGACTATGAGTAGGAAGGTAACAAGGGATTTGTAGGGAGAGGCCACATTGCATTGTGTTGCAGTAATATGGGTGGGATATGATGGGGGATGGGGATGGTGTAGATGAGTTTTTTGGCTGTCCAATATTGGATGAAACTATAGAGGAGTCCAAAAAGCCAACATGAATGAATTCTCGTGGGCCCCTGGAATGGATTTGGATCAGAGCCGAAAAGCCCCATTTTGTACCTCTTCTGAAATCTCTGCCGATACGGCTTGCAGCTTTAGTATCATGACTTATGTGAAGGAGCGGAGTCATGTATAATTACTTAAAGTTGTTCTTGGGTTTTCTGAGCAGGAGAAAATATATGAAATGTTAATCTGCTCCTCACAACGTTTGGCTGCAGCTGCTACATTAACGGAAAGCAGATGTACGATCCGAAAAATTCTGCAAAACAGCCACGAGTATAAGAAACTCTTGACTATACTGATGTCCTGGATAGTTGGAGCTCCTGATCTCCTGGGCAAACTCTGAAACAGGACCTAAAAACCACATGGAAGAGAAACCTTTGATCACCTCAGATACCAAGAGTGAGGGAACATAATACTTCTTCACCCATAGTTACATCCCTGGCTCCTGTTTTATCAACAAATGTCCAGAAGTTCATCATTAATCAGCCACTACTTTGGAGATCACAGTCAGTGGAATTGACCAAGAAAGCCCATATGCCATTGATAAGGGTCAAAAAGGCTTAAAATTAGGTGGGTTTCATTGACGTCCACCTTGGTTAGTCATATTGAGGTTCCACCTTCGGTAGTGGCAAGACAGTGGTGGACTCTTCTACTGTAGATAGTCACTTGGCCATTTTGGTCTTGCTATAATCTACCACTAGGCCTTTCTCTGGTGGTTTGTTCCACCTTAGACCTCAATGAGGACAATAATTACAAAATTTGTCACAATCTAAAAGAAAGATTGTATAAAAGAAGGATTCCATAGTTTACTCCTGGTCTTCCCCAAGTTTTAGAATCTCTCAGATGGTGGACATCCTGATGAACTTGCCCATTTTGGACTTACTAGTTTTCTGAAGACCCAATCTCTATCATGACAAATGGTCAAAATCCAAATAAAAGTTGTGTCGACAGGATGGTAGGACCCATTGACTCGCTGATGGATTTGGGGACCAGAAAAGGGCGTTATTTAAGATGGACCCATCACCAAGTTCAAAATGCTACATGACAAACCATGATATCAGGAGATTGTATCCGTGCTCCTCATGAACTTGGAGTTTGTTTGTTACTGTCCAGGTCTAGGTCCAGCTTTAGCTCACTGTGGGCTCTTCTGTCTTTGAATGCCTAGGGATGCAACTAGCCCTTTAAAGGTGTCTTTAAATTATACTGAATTGCAATCTCATGTGATAGTGACTGTTTACCTGATGTATTTGGCTTTCGTTTTATAAAAATCTGTCCATCCATTCAAAAGATATGGCCAACGAAAGTTTGTATGTGACTTGGCTTAGTCAAGAAGGCGGAGTTATAAAGTGAAGACCAATGGTTACCACCCCTTTGACTCCTGGGCACTAATTGACATATAAACTTCCATCGGCCAAATCTTTTGAATGGGTGGGCAGACTTTTATAAGACAAACTTCAAAATCATCAGGGAAACAGCGGCCATATTAAGAGATATAGGTAATTCAGTATAATGTACTTAAAGGGGTTGGCCACGTTTCAATAAATCTCTTCCATTAGACATGTCTATACATGTACATGTACCTTTGCCTTTGATATATTCATCCTTTCCCTGTTCTCACCATGCTGCCCTCTGCATATATATATATATATATATATATATATATATGTATATATATATATATATACATATATATATATATATATATATATATGCACAACTTCCTATTTCTCACTCCTTCGATCCATCCTCATGGCGTCTCCCACTGTGTCTCTCTTCTCACAGTCCTTCTCATTGACAGATATAGGAAGAGGGGATGGGGGAGAGCAGGATGTGTCATAATCTCCTACTGCAGCTCCTCCTATTCATCCGAGCTCAGACATGTCAACAAAGATTCACGAACAGTCTGCAGACAACACTAAAGCAAGTAGCAGGACTGCTGAATCACTTGATGAACATTCAGTGATTATTATTAAGGCAATAAAGTATGTAAAAGTGTGGCCAACCCCTTTAATACACACCAAACGTACAGGCTGTATGGTAGGGGACCGTAGAGTACCAACAGCAGTAATAGATATCACCAAATACTTGGAGCAAAAAAGAGGCAACACCCTCAGGGTATATTACAAATCGTAAACTTTATTAAAGACATAAAAAGACAGTAGTCAAAAAAGCAATAATGGACAGATACCAATGTAAGATTTAAAATGCATGTGTCCAAGAATAATCGTCTTCAAGGGCATACAGGTAGGCAAGGCAAAGTCACTACACAATAATGTTAACCCATAAGATAGGGAGATATAGAGTGATGAATAGCACTTAGTAGACATACAAATGATAAGACTAAGCTAAACAAAACCATACCAAACAGTGAGGACCACATGCAGCTGACCCCGACACGTGTTTCGCTGTCGCGCTTTATCAAGGGGAGTGTCTAGTGTCCAAGGCTTCGGCTATTTAAGTCACTGCTGGCCAATAGAGAAGTTACAATGATGGCCCCACCTGATGGAAGTAGGAGGCACGATAGTAATATGTTGTGTCGCAGCTGCGCCAAAAAATGCGCGTGCGCCAGAAAGTGTCCCGGTACAGATGGACTGCGCAAGAGCGAGTGTAGCAAAGTCGTGCGGGACCTCACACAAGGGAGGAAAACCCGGGGACATTGTGGCACATGCGCACCTAGTACCATAGGAGACGATCAGGCACTGAAAAAGGAGCGCACACGCAGTGGCATTAAAGTAACGTGATGGTTAAAAACAAATAACTACAATATCTCCTATAGACCCTGGAAGAGTATATACATAGGTATTATTGCACATAAGCCCACACTAAAAAAACATATATTTATATAATTACACATAAAAAAGCACACATTGATAAAGTGATATATAAGCATACAATATGAAAAATGAAAGCCTGTATAAAGTGCATACATACATATAAAATGTAATTACAGTAAAACACACATAAGAAAATGTGTGCGTAAAATTGGTGAGAATGGGAGAAAGAACCTAATTTCAGTTCCTGCAGTGACTCGATATATATATATATATATATATATATATATAACAGCGGCTAAATAACATGATGTGAGAAAAGGGGAAAACAAAAAATGGTGACAGTGCACAGTGCAACCCAGTGAACACACGTGAGAAGGTGAATGTGGGAAGGTGTGCATGGGAATGTATTGGGGGCAGACGCAAATGCTGGGAAATAATTTCTTGAAGATTGTGGGCATCATAAAGAAGGAAATGGAGTCCAGGGGTATCTGGAAGATAAAGAAAATCGTGAGAGATACAACATATAAACCAAAGTCAGCTGACAACCGACTACGTAACAAAAACTAAACACAAAAATAAATGAATAAAATAGATTAAAAGACCCAGAAGAAAGTTATTATGGAAAAAAGGAAGAAGACCTCAAAAAAGTGTAAATTACAGAAATGGCGCAAAACTGATATTTTCATTGAGACCATTGGGTGTGACTGTATCTAGCAGATAAATCCACTTGGTCTCCCTTTGTGCTAGTACACGTCTCCAGTTACCCCCTCTTGTGTCCGTGAGCACCCTATCAATCCCCCTTACCTTCAGCAAAGACCCCTCGCAGTCATGATGTTCCTTTAATGTCAAGAATCTCTTTTAAAGGGCAAGCAGCGACTTAAAGACTCACCCAGACCTGAATCTGGCCCTGACCTAGACAGTACGAAGGAAAGTTCATGACCCTGGACAGATCAAAAAGGAAATTTCAGATCTTTTTAGCTGGTTTTATGCAAAGTAATATCCCGGCAATAAATCTGATTTGATGCAAGTTTGATGGCGACGGCTCAGACACAAAATAAAACTCTCAGTGCGGAGGCGATTATCCTTCCGTCGCTCGTTCATTTCACTTGGTGTCAATATAAAACAGAGAAGGCGTCGAGAGAAGATGGAAGACGTAAACGGCCGCGCCGGATTATACTTTATGTGCGTTTATATGGCGCTTCCAGAACGATGAAGATAATGATGGATCATATCCTGGTGATCGAATACGAGAAACACAGGGGCCGCTTCACCGCCTCTTACACTGCATCAGTTTCTGCATAGGCAGTGGTGCATAAAAGGGAACCTGTCAGCAGTGTGATTATATATACGTGGGGTTAGGGGTGTGGCTTAAGATGGGTTGGACTTGCTGGATCTCTGGTGGTCTCAAATCACTGACAGCAAGTAGAGATTTTGAAAACCACATAGAATTGATGCAGAGAGTGAAATCTTATATAACTTTCCCCCATCCAGACTCCCCCGCCTGACCGGTTATCCCGGTCTCCTCTCCATAACCGGCTCGGCCGGCTCGTATGTCAGCAGCGAGACTCAGACTGATTAGGAAGGAATTACAGTAATGAGATTTTTCTAAAGAAGTCGCTTTGTGGCAGCGATGACAGAAGGGAATGAGAACTTCCGGAAACTTCTACCAGTCAATGAGCCGCAGTCTCGCAGTTGGCAGCCGCAGGAGAACGTTATTGCCGCCACTTGATAGTTATAGGATTAAGTGAAGTAAAACCGATGGTTCTTATAAATAAAGGTTCTCACGTTCATCCACTTTCCCAGGAATATAATGACGGCGAACAGAATAGACTGACACAATGAAATGAATGGAGCAGTGACTAATATAAAGTGATAGGGGTCACATGTAACCCATGGGAACAGGAAGTACATACCTGCACCCTAGATCCCTCTAGATGGCGCTACTGAAGTGCAACAAAACGGATGAAAAGAACAATTGTGGCCCAAATGTCCTACAGCCTCATGGGGCTTTTTGGTGTCCGACACCACACCCTTATTTTTAACCCCCTCCCCACCGAATGTAATATCAACCTTGATTGCCCCAACATAGTATAAAGCCCCTGTCTATGACCCCCCCCCCCCCCACCCTGTATAATGCCCCCTGGCTATGACACCCCCACCCTGTATAATGCCCCCTTTTTATGACACCCCTAACCTGTATAATGCCCCCTATCTATGACCCCCCCCCACCCTGTATAATGCCCCCTATCTATGACCCCCCCCCACCCTGTATAATGCCCCCTATCTATGACACCCCCACCCTGTATAATGCCCCCTTTCCATGACACCCTCACCCTGTATAATGCCCCCTTTCTATGACACCCCCACTGTTAAGGAGATCGCACTGGTTTCTTACGCCATCTTGACTTTTTTTCATCATCTGCCTGTAAGGGTTTCTCCTTGACACTTGTTCTCTTTCTTATCTTGTTCTCTAGCATTGCTTATCCCTTGTTTTGGTTAGTAAGAAGCTTCTGGAGACAATGGGGCAGATTTACTTACCCAGTCCATTCGCGATCCAGCGGCGCGTTCTCTGCGGTGGATTCGGGTCCGGCCAGGATTTATTAAGGCAGTCCCTCCGCCGTCCACCAGGTGGCGCTGCTGCGCTGAAAAGCATCGGAACGCGCTGGAGTTCACCGGCTCGGGCTGAGTGAAGGTAAGTGCAAGCTCCGCGACAGATTTTATGTTTTAAATGCGGCGGTTTTTCCGAATACGTCGGGTTTTCGTTCGGCCACGCCCCCAATTTCCATCGCGTGCATGCCAGCGCCGATGCGTCACAATCCGATCGCGTGCGCCAAAATCCTGGGGCAATTCAGGGGAAATTGGCGCAAATCGGAAATATTCGGGTAACACATCGGGAAAAAGCGAATCGGGCCCTTAGTAAATGACCCCCATTCTGTAGTACATTCTGTAGATAAACATGTCTGTGAACAAGGCCTATTAACTTTTTCCCAGAATGTGCTGGTGAATTCATTATGGCCAATAGCATTACAGTATTCTTATCTCCTTCTTCACGCCCCCCCGAATCGGGCTTTTTCTGTTTTGATATATTACTGTGGTTGGGAAATAAACGGGAGACAGACGTGAGTCTTGGTTTATGTTCAAGTTCCGGTACCGGGACAACCATGAAAGGGTTAATTTGAAAGTCACTGTACAACAAGAAGGGCGGTTAAGCCCTAGATAAAAATCTCTAACATTAATTGACGTCCCTTGGTTTGGGCATACTTTTATGGACCTCCGCAGGAGTCCAGGCGGCCAGTGACCAGAACTGACAATGAGCGCTCGGGTAAGTCTATTTTTGTCTGCCTTGAATGTCACTTCTGTTTCACTGGCTGAAAGGATGTGGGGTAAGGACATCTCCTTGTGTGATATTATGTACTTTTCCTTAAATGTCCATATATAACAGTATGGTCACTATAATGTGGCAAAGAACCACTTGTACGGTAACTGACAGAGACTGGACAGTGACGTATGGTCAGACAGTCTGTGGTGTTAGCTGAAGCTGTGAGACGGGAAGTAGTAACCCTTAGATGTCTGCAATACTATAGTGGGAGATATTCCATTGTGATAGTCGGATTATCATAGTGTCTGGGATACTGTTTGTTTGGGACTGGTTTTTCCCATAGATTGTGACAGAGTTCAGATTGCGGAGATCCACCCTGGCCAAGTGTGCAGTCAGCTCTTTTCGGGGAGTCTGAGCGGTCTCGTGTGACTGTGACAACTAGTGCAGGACAGCAGCATCTGGAAGACAGTGACTTGGTATAGAGTCAGTCTAGTCAGGCAGTGGCTTGGTGTAGCGTCCTATGTGAGAAATTCTCTGGTAGCTAGTTTCTTTGTCTCTCAATAAATCGAGGTGTTGGCATCCGCTGAATCTTTGCGGATGTGTCCGTGTAACGGTATCGTAGTTGTAGTCACAGAGAGCACAGCAGAGTGCATTGGAAGTGAGACAAGTACATTGCGGACAAGGAGGGAGATTGTTTTTCACATCAAGGGAAAGATGTCAGTAGACAGAAGGTTGTTGAGTTAAGTAGGACTGATGGAAAAGTGCAAAGTTGACATAATGGGACATAAGGGCTGGTAGCATTGTGCTGAAAAGAAAAGTAGTGAAGGTTTTGGGATGTGTTAGATGATCTGATGATTGCACAAGTGAGAAAGCTTGATCAGATTTGCAAACAAACAAGAGATTTTATTATATTTTTCTCGGAGGGAAAGATGGTGTCTGGAATGCAGACTCCACTCCTGTATCTGGTGGTTATAGAAGATAACACGCCCTCTCATGCTTCAGTGGCGGCCATCTTGGAACAGTTATATTGCCTTTAAGTCCCTGAAAGTTAATTGCCTATGACTCTACTCTGTTGGCAGCCATAAAAGGCTGGTTGTGGGGCTTTCTTGTAGGTTGGCAGCTGAGCACCCTTCGGGATTCTAGGCAGATGTTTGAAATAAACGCCGGCTACGTGATATTTCACCATTTCAGGCTTCTGCTAAGGCTCTTGGAGTGTGGGACGTTGTTTGTTTGGGTATGGTCTAGTTAAAACTTATTTGATCTTGACAATTAGAGAAAAATTACTATAAAACGTGTTGCAATGTCTTTGGTACCTGCTTTCTGGAGTTTAAAGAGTTAACGAGGGTCAGATCGTGGGGGCAGCTTTGCAGCTGGGTTCTTCCTGAGCTGTGTTATCCGTGTCTGTGTTCTGTTCAGAACTGACCTGTGTTGTGCTTAGTACAGAGCTGACAGCCTAAAAAAAAAACTTGCTTGTGATACAAGAATACAGTATGATGTGATGCCCGCCTGTGTACCCCACGAACAGACAAAGCAAGAACAAGCCCCTCAACTGTATTACAGAGCCTATGACTGACTTTTATTCCTTTATGACTAATAAACCAACATAAGTGTACCTGACTTCTGTTTGAGACGTTGGAGTCTGGTCAGAATTTTATAGAAATCACAGAACACTGGGCTGGAGATGTGGTGAAGGGACTCTGACAGATTGACGTACGGAGGGAACAGAGACCAGTGTCGGTAGTTTCACAGGCCACGCCAAAGTAAGACTGACAACAGCTCGGATCCTGGACGAGCCCAGCTCAAGGGGGCGGGCTTCAACTGCGGGGAAGAGACATGAATGAAGTGACTGTAGTGAGTGGCGGAGACGGCCCCAACAGGGTGGGACAAGGGGGGTTGTAACGGACAAGGACATCAGCGAGAACAGCCCCCCCCCCCCAACAGAGTAAGCTCCTTTCATTGTAGGACTCCTCCCCTACTAGCCTGATGATGATTTTAACCCATTCCCAGTCAAGAAAAAGACCCAGAAAGAACTGCCGGATACATGTAGGATGGTCCATGACCTCCAAGCTGCCAATGAGTGTACTGAAGCCCAGTGGTCCCTAGTCCAAACTGGCAGCAGTCCCCGGGAGTGACATATTATTCACTGTTATTGATTTGGCAAATGTTTTCCTCTCTTCTCTTGTTTTTGTGCCTCCGTTGTGCAGGTTTGCCAGGATGCATTTATTGACCTTATGTGTTTTCTGTTCCAGAAGGGTTGCAAGGTTTCCAGATACAAACTCCAGTACTGCCAGGAGAAGGTGGTCTTCCTAGGCCACTGCTTCTCAGCCACAGGCAGACACCTGACAGAGGAAAGAAAGCCTCTGCACATGTTTCTAGGACTGGCCAGCTCCTGCAGGCCTGGGATAAGGTCTGCTGCCTCCAGCCCGAAGTTATACATTGGGCCCCCAATTTCATACCTTTTTATTTTGGCCACCTTCCCCCAATTATACTGCCCTATTATTCCAGGGTCATAGGGGAGATTTATCATCAAGTTTCTGAGGTAAAACTGTTCTCGTTGCCCATGGAAACCAGTCAGAGCTCAGCTTCCATTTTAAAAACAGCTGTGGGAAAATAAAAGCTGAGCTCTGATTGGTTGCCATGAGCAACTAGAATAGTTCTGCTCTAAGAGACTTATGATAAATCTCCCCCACTGTGTTCTGACAACTGGCAAACAAATTCAGTATAGGCTTATGACATCAGATGCAGGTTATGACATCATTTCCTGCTTCACATCGATTGGTTGAAGCTGCAACTAACTGACCATTTAGAAATATATCAGCAAATAGACAGAAAAAATTGAAATGGAGAAGAAAATATTGGAATAACGAGTATTATAGGGGGCGTGGCAAACAGGAAGTTCATGATGCACTGCTTTGGCCGGAACAGGAAGTGATGTCAGAGAATGGGTGTGGTTTTGACATTCCTTCCGCTACATCCTGTTCCAGTGAAGCCATTTACCTATCTCTTATGGACCAGATGGAAATATTGGGGCTCATTTACTAAGGGTCCAAACACCGCACTTTTGTCGGGTTTCCCGGATATTTCCGTTTTGCGCCGAATTGTCCTGGGATTTTGGCGCACGCGATCGGATTGTGGTGCATCGGCATCGCCTTTCACGCGACAGAAATGGGGGGCGTGGCCGTTGGACAACCTGACGGATTCGGAAAAGCCGCAGAATTTAAAAAATAATTTGTGTCGCCAGATCAGTACGTACAAGCACCGGGAAGAAGAAGGTGAACTCCGGCGGACCTCGGCGCAGCAGCGACACCTGCTGGATATCGGGCGCACGATGTTAGTGAATCGCGCCGGACCCGAATACACGTCGGACAACGAACCGCGGTATAGCGACGGGTAAGTAAATGTGCCCCATTATGTTCCATTTTGTACTCTAAACTCAAAAGTTTCATAGTTAGACTTCCCCTTTAAGTTTTCATGTTGCGGTTCTTTCTGAGGTTGGATTTTGAGGAGTTTTGTAGATATGTTTTTTTTTTCTGGGGTAACTTCAAAGGTCGTGCGATTCTTTAATCCTGTGTCCGTGATTGATAATCCTCTCCAACCAGATGACAGTTCCTGGAAACTGAAATCAAAACCTTTCTTATCTGTTACATCTGCAGCAGATTCACTGGGAGGTGTTATAAAACATCGTCCAAAAGACTCAAGGCTCCGCTTTGATGTCCAGGATTGTTGTTTTTAAGAAATTTTTTTTACAAAGAAAGATTCAAGACCAGAGACATCCACAGTATAGGATAATACACACAGTGATATCACAATACAGACATAATGCACACAGTGATGTCACAGTACAGACATAATGCACACAGTGATGTCACAGTACAGACATAATGCACACAGTGATGTCACAGTACAGGGATAATACACACAGTGGTGTCACAGTACAGGGATAATGCACACAGTGATGTCACAGTACAGTCTTAATGCACACAGTGATGTCACAGTACAGGGATAATGCACACAGTGATGTCACAGTACAGGGATAATACACACAGTGGTGTCACAGTACAGGGATAATGCACACAGTGATGTCACAGTACAGTCATAATGCACACAGTGATGTCACAGTACAGGGATAATGCACACAGTGATGTCACAGTACAGGGATAATGCACACAGTGATGTCACAGTACAGGGATAATACACACAGTGATGTCACAGTACAGGGATAATGCACACAGCGGTGTCACAGTACAGGGATAATACACACAGTGATGTCACAGTACAGACATAATACACACAGTGATATCACAGTACAGGGATAATACACACAGTGATATCACAGTACAGGGATAATGCACACAGTGATGTCACAGTACAGAGATACTACACACAGTGATATCACAGTACAGGGATAATACACACAGTGATGTCACAGTACAGGGAAAATACACACAGTGATGTCACAGTACAGACATAATACACACAGTGATGTCACAGTACAGACATAATACACACAGTGATGTCACAGTATAGACATAATGCACACAGTGATGTCACAGTACAGGGATAATACACACAGTGATGTCACAGTACAGAGATAATACACACAGTGATGCCACAGTACGGAGATAATACACACAGTGATGCCACAATACGGAGATAATACACACAGTGATGTCACAGTACAGGGATAATACACACAGTGATGTCACAGTACAGAGATAATACACACAGTGATGTCACAGTACAGGGATAATACACACAGTGATGTCACAGTACAGGAGTAATACACACAGTGATGTCACAGTACAGGAATAATACACACAGTGATGTCACAGTACAGGAATAATACACACAGTGATGTCACAGTACAGGGATAATACACACAGTGATGTCACAGTACAGAGATAATACACACAGGGATGTCACAGTACAGGGATAATACACACAGGGATGTCACAGTACAGGGATAATACACACAGTGATGTCACAGTACAGGGATAATACACACAGTGATGTCACAGTACAGGGATAATACACACAGTGATTTCACAGTACAGGGATAATACACACAGTGATGTCACAGTACAGGGATAATACACATAGTGATGTCACAGTACAGGGATAACACACACTGTGACATATGCAGTTACATTATACATTCAGGTTCTCTTCATTTTCTATAAGCATAACCTTTAGCAGAGACACATGAGATCCTGTGCTGTAGCATTCAGCTTGTGATGTAACAATCCCTGGATGAGTTATGTGATACTAGTGATGCCGTCCTGCGTGTTACTGTGTAGCAGTGCTGCCCTCTACTGGCTCCAACAGGTGATTGCAAATGCAACTCCTGCCCCTGGTAACAGGAACATCACACTGGCCACAGTTATCAAACCAGTGGAGTCCATACTGTGTGCAGTGAGTCTGAGGAGCCTGCAGAGGGCGCCATCAAAACTGCTGCAAACAGCTCTTACAGATGAGGGTTTTTTTACATTTGAACTGTGACCCCATAAGAGCTCCAGAATACCTCCACAACTGTGACCCCATAACAGCTCCAGAATACCTCCACAACTGTGACCCCATAACAGCTCCAGAATACCTCCACAACTGTGGCCCCATAACAGCTCCAGAATACCTCCATAACTGTGGCCCCATAAGAGCTCCAGAATACCTCCACAACTGTGGCCCCATAACAGCTCCAGAATACCTCCACAACTGTGACCCCATAACAGCTCCAGAATACCTCCATAACTGTGACCCCATAACAGCTCCAGAATACCTCCATAACTGTGACCCCATAACAGCTCCAGAATACCTCCATAACTGTGACCCCATATCAGCTCCAGAACACCTCCATAACTGTGACCCCATAACAGCTCCAGAATACCTCCACAACTGTGACCCCATATCAGCTCCAGAATACCTCCACAACTGTGACCCCATAACAGCTCCAGAGCACCTCCACAACTGTGGCTCCATAACAGCTCCAGAATACATCCATAACTGTGACCACATAACAGCTGCAGAATACCTCCACAACTGTGACCCAATAACAGCTCCAGAATACCTCCACAACTGTGACCCCATAACAGCTCCAGAATACCTCCACAACTGTGACCCAATAACAGCTCCAGAATACCTCCACAACTGTGACCCCATAACAGCTCCAGAATACCTCCATAACTGTGACCCCATAACAGCTCCAGAATACCTCCATAACTGTGACCCCATATCAGCTCCAGAACACATCCAGAACTGTGACCCCATAACAGCTCCAGAATACCTCAATAAATGTGACCCCATAACAGCTCCAGAGCACCTCCATAACTCTGACCCCATAACAGCTCCAGAATACCTCCATAACTGTGACCCCATAACAGCTCCAGAATACCTCCATAAATGTGACCCCATAACAGCTCCAGAGCACCTCCACAACTGTGACCCCATAACAGCTCCAGAATACCCCCACAACTGTGACCCCATAACAGCTCCAGAATACCTCCACAACTGTGACCCCATAACAGCTCCAGAGCACCTCCACAACTGTGACCCCATAACAGCTCCAAAACACCTCCATAACTGTGACCCCATAACAGCTCCAGAATACCTCCACAACTGTGACCCCATAACAGCTCCAGAATACCTCCACAACTGTGACCCCATAACAGCTCCAGAATACCTCCATAACTGTGACCCCATAACAGCTCCAGAATACCTCCACAACTGTGACCCCATAACAGCTCCAAAACACCTCCATAACTGTGACCCCATAACAGCTCCAGAATACCTCCACAACTGTGACCCCATAACAGCTCCAGGATAACTCCACAACTGTGACCCAATAACAGCTCCAGAATACCTCCACAACTGTGACCCCATAACAGCTCCAGAATACCTCCACAACTGTGACCCCATAACAGCTCCAGAATACCTCCACAACTGTGACCCCATATCAGCTCCAGAACACATCCAGAACTGTGACCCCATATCAGCTCCAGAATACCTCCATAAATGTGACCCCATAACAGCTCCAGAATACCTCCATAAATGTGACCCCATAACAGCTCCAGAATACCTCCACAACATTGACCCCATAACAGCTCCAGAATACCTCCACAACTGTGACCCCATAACAGCTCCAGAATACCTCCACAACTGTGACCCCATAACTGCTCCAGAATACCTCCATAACTGTGACCCCATAATAGCTCCAGAATACCTCCACAACTGTGACCCCATAACAGCTCCAGAATACCTCCACAACTGTGACCCCATAATAGCTCCAGAATACCTCCATAACTGTGACCCCATAACAGCTCCAGAATACCTCCACAACTGTGACCCCATAATAGCTCCAGAATACCTCCACAACTGTGACCCCAAAAAAGCTCCAGAATAACTCCACAACTTTGACCCCCATAACAGCTCCAGATCACCTCCATAACTGTGACCCCATAATAGCTCCAGAATACCTCCACAACTGTGACCCCATATCAGCGCCAGAGCACCTCCACAACTGTGACCCCAAAACAGCTCCAGAATACCTCCATAACTGTGACCCCATAACAGCTCCAGAATACCTCCATAATTGTGACCCCATAATAGCTCCAGAATACCTCCATAACTGTTGCCCCATCACAGCTCCAGAATACCTCCATAACTGTGACCCCCATAACAGCTCCAGAGCACCTCCATAACTGTGACCCCATAACAGCTCCAGAATACCTCCACAACTGTGGCCCCATCACAACTCCAGAATACCTCCACAACTGTGACCCCATAACAGCTCCAGAATACCTCCATAACTGTGACCCCCATAACAGCTCCAGAACACCTCCATAACTGTGACCCCCATAACAGCTCAGGAGCACCTCCATAACTGTGACCCCATAATAGCTCCAGAATACCTCCATAACTGTGACCCCCATAACAGCTCCAGAATACCTCCACAACTGTGACCCCAAAACAGCTCCAGAATACCTCAACAACTGTGACCCCATAAGAGCTCCAGAATACCTCCATAACTGTGACCCCATAACAGCTCCAGAATACCTCCACAACTGTGACCCCATAACAGCTCCAGAATACCTCCACAACTGTGACCCCATAACAGCTCCAGAGCACCTCCATAACTGTGACCCCATAACAGCTTCAGAATACCTCCACAACTGTGACCCCATAACAGCTCCAGAATACCTCCACAACTGTGACCCCATAACAGCTCCAGAATACCTCCACAACTGTGACCCCATAACAGCTCCAGAATACCTCCACAACTGTGACCCCATAACAGCTTCAGAATACCTCCACAACTGTGACCCCATAACAGCTCCAGAGCACCTCCATAACTGTGACCCCATAACAGCTTCAGAATACCTCCACAACTGTGACCCCATAACATCTCCAGAATACCTCCACAACTGTGACCCCTTAACAGCTCCAGAATACCTCCACAACTGTGACCCCATAACAGCTCCAGAATACCTCCACAACTGTGACCCCATAACAGCTTCAGAATACCTCCACAACTGTGACCCCATAACAGCTCCAGAATACCTCCATAACTGTGACCCCCATAACAGCTCCAGAATACCTCCACAACTGTGACCCCATAACAGCTCCAGAATACCCCCAGAACTGTGACCCCATAACAGCTCCAGAATACCTCCACAACTGTGACCCCATAACAGCTCCAGAATACCTCCACAACTGTGACCCCATAACAGCTCCAGAATACCTCCATAACTGTGACCCCATAACAGCTCCAGAATAACTCCACAACTGTGACCCCATAACAGCTCCAGAATACCTCCACAACTGTGACCCCATAACAGCTCCAGAATACCCCCAGAACTGTGACCCCATAACAGCTCCAGAGCACCTCCACAACTGTGACCCCATAACAGCTCCAGAATACCTCCACAACTGTGACCCCATAACAGCTCCAGAATACCCCCAGAACTGTGACCCCCATAACAGCTCCAGAATACCTCCACAACTGTGACCCCATAACAGCTCCAGAGCACCTCCACAACTGTGACCCCATAACAGCTCCAGAATACCCCCAGAACTGTGACCCCATAACAGCTTCAGAATACCTCCACAACTGTGACCCCATAACAGCTCCAGAATACCTCCACAACTGTGACCCCATAACAGCTCCAGAATACCTCCACAACTGTGACCCCATAACAGCTCCAGAATACCTCCACAACTGTGACCCCATAACAGCTCCAGAATACCTCCACAACTGTGACCCCCATAACAGCTCCAGAATACCTCCACAACTGTGACCCCATAACAGCTCCAAAATACCTCCACAACTGTGACCCCATAACAGCTCCAGAACACCTCCATAACTGTGACCCCCATAACAGCTCCAGAACACCTCCATAACTGTGACCCCATAACAGCTCCAGAATACCTCCATAACTGTGACCCCATAACAGCTCCAGAGCACCTCCACAACTGTGACCCCATAACAGCTCCAGAATACCCCCAGAACTGTGACCCCATAACAGCTCCAGAATACCTCCACAACTGTGACCCCATAACAGCTCCAGAATACCTCCACAACTGTGACCCCATAACAGCTCCAGAATACCTCCACAACTGTGACCCCATAACAGATACAGAATACCTCCATAACTGTGACCCAATAACAGCTCCAGAATACCTCCACAACTGTGACCCCATAACAGCTCCAGAGCACCTCCACAACTGTGACCCCATAACAGCTCCAGAATACCTCCACAACTGTGACCCCATAATAGCTCCAGAATACCTCCACAACTGTGACCCCAAAACAGCTCCAGAATACCTCCATAACTGTGACCCCATAACAGCTCCAGAATACCTCCATAACTGTGACCCCATAATAGCTCCAGAATACCTCCATAACTGTTGCCCCATCACAGCTCCAGAATACCTCCATAACTGTAACCCCCATAACAGCTCCAGAGCACCTCCATAACTGTGACCCCATAACAGCTCCAGAATACCTCCACAACTGTGGCCCCATCACAACTCCAGAATACCTCCATAACTGTGACCCCTATAACAGCTCCAGAGCACCTCCATAACTGTGACCCCATAATAGCTCCAGAATACCTCCATAACTGTGACCCCCATAACAGCTCCAGAGCACCTTCATAACTCTGACCCCATAACAGCTCCAGAGCACCTCCACAACTGTGACCCCATAACAGCTCCAGAATACCTCCACAACTGTGACCCCATAACAGCTCCAGAATACCTCCATAACTGTGACCCCATAACAGCTCCAGAATAACTCCACAATTGTGACCCCATAACAGATACAGAATACCTCCATAACTGTGACCCAATAACAGCTCCAGAATACCTCCACAACTGTGACCCCATAACAGCTCCAGAATACCCCCAGAACTGTGACCCCATAACAGCTCCAGAATACCCCCAGAACTGTGACCCCATAACAGCTCCAGAACACCTCCATAACTGTGACCCCATATCAGCTCCAGAACACCTCCATAACTGTGACCCCATAACAGCTCCAGAATACCTCCACAACTGTGACCCCATAACAGCTCCAGAATAACTCCACAACTGTGACCCCATAACAGCTCCAGAATACCTCCACAACTGTGACCCCATAACAGCTCCAGAATACCTCCACAACTGTGACCCCATAACAGCTCCAGAATACATCCACAACTGTGACCCCATAACAGCTCCAGAATACATCCACAACTGTGACCCCATAACAGCTCCAGAATACCTCCACAACTGTGACCCCATAACAGCTCCAGGATAACTCCACAACTGTGACCCCATAACAGCTCCAGAGCACCTCCACAACTGTGACCCCATAACAGCTCCAGAATACCTCCACAACTGTGACCCCATAACAGCTCCAGTATAACTCCACAACTGTGACCCCATAACAGCTCCAGAATACCCCCAGAACTGTGACCCCATAACAGCTCCAAAACACCTCCATAACTGTGACCCCATAACAGCTCCAGAATACCTCCACAACTGTGACCCCATATCAGCTCCAGAATACCTCCACAACTGTGACCCCATAACAGCTCCAGAATACATCCACAACTGTGACCCCATAACAGCTCCAGAATACATCCACAACTGTGACCCCATAACAGCTCCAGAATACCTCCACAACTGTGACCCCATAACAGCTCCAGAATACATCCACAACTGTGACCCCATAACAGCTCCAGAATACATCCACAACTGTGACCCCATAACAGCTCCAGAATACCTCCACAACTGTGACCCCATAACAGCTCCAGGATAACTCCACAACTGTGACCCCATAACAGCTCCAGAGCACCTCCACAACTGTGACCCCATAACAGCTCCAGAATACCTCCACAACTGTGACCCCATAACAGCTCCAGTATAACTCCACAACTGTGACCCCATAACAGCTCCAGAATACCCCCAGAACTGTGACCCCATAACAGCTCCAAAACACCTCCATAACTGTGACCCCATAACAGCTCCAGAATACCTCCACAACTGTGACCCCATATCAGCTCCAGAACACATCCAGAACTGTGACCCCTTATCAGCTCCAGAATACCTCCACAACTGTGACCCCATATCAGCTCCAGAACACATCCAGAACTGTGACCCCTTATCAGCTCCAGAATACCTCCATAACTGTGACCCCATAACAGCTCCAGAGCACTTCCACAGTAATGTTTGTATGACAGAAGACCCCCATAGTAACTGTGCACATCTGTCCGACCAGTGACCCCTGAGAGCCGCAGTGATGTCACTCCATGTAATATGGAGGGGTAAGCGGAGGACAGCGCGTGACATGATGGGAGTGATTGTTTCGCTAGTCACACTGTAGCGGGGTGAGGGGTCCCCGGAGGGTGGGGGTCTGGTCCTGGTTATATCACACCAAGTGTTTTTCTTACTCCCATCAGGAAACATCAGAAAATAAAGAAACTGTTCTACGAAAATGAGAAACAGAGATGAAGATTCGCCAAATCCAAGCGCGATGATGTCATCGGAGGGAACATCTGCTGCCCGGGTCACCGGAACCCAAATCAGCAAGTATCCTACACCCAGCGACAAACAGTATCAGTTTGGTGAGAGTGGACAAGCCCTTTAATAATGGCAAAACAACAATTATCATTCACATCACTGTGACAGTCCCTCTGTTATTCCTCCTAACAATCATTATTACATATGGAATCACAATCACATAATCTCAGTCTAGGTAAAATTATTTCCATTGGATGACAGCAAACAGAGATCCTGAAATGGAGAACTTTAACTATTTAAAAATGTAATTAGGAAATTAAATGTGTGTCATCAGAAGATCCCAAAATATTCCCAACATCCAAAGAGATCCTCAACACAAACCCCAATCCTAATATAGAGGGAGGATAGAAATCTGCTGCTCACTAGGGGGCGCTCTGACCTGTGGAATGACCCTGATAGCTGCAATGTCCTATGTACAGTATAATGTGTGATGGTGAGAACAGACGGACAGGTTACTGAATACTCAGTGTGGGTTTTATTCAGTTTTTTTTCCCACTAAAATAACTAATTTGTCATCCAGAATGGAGGTTATTGATCTGATCCCCTACTAATGGCCTGACTGATGGTTACATTCATAGTATGTGTGATGTATGTGTACTGTATGTGGATGCTGTGTTTATATGTGTGTGTGGCTTATAGTATGTGTGATGTATGTGTAGTGTATGGGCAGTAGTATGAGCCTCCTGTGAGTGTATGTGGCTTATAGTATGTGTGATGTATGTGTAGTGTATGGGTGGTAGTATGCGCCTCCTGTGAGTGTATGTGGCTTATAGTATGTGTGATGTATGTGTAGTGTATGGGCAGTAGTATGTGTCTCCTGTGAGTGTATGTGGCTTATAGTATGTGTGATGTATGTGTAGTGTATGGGCAGTAGTATGTGTCTCCTGTGAGTGTATGTGGCTTATAGTATGTGTGATGTATGAGTAGTGTATGGGCAGTAGTATAAGCCTCCTGTGAGTGTATGTGGCTTATAGTATGTGTGATGTATGTGTAGTGTATGGACAGTAGTATGTACCTCCTGTGAGTGTATGTGGCTTATAGTATGTGTGATGTATGTGTAGTGTATGGGCAGTAGTATGTGTCTCCTGTGAGTGTATGTCTCTTATAGTATGTGTGATGTATGTGTAGTGTATGGGTGGTAGTATGCGCCTCCTGTGAGTGTATGTGGCTTATAGTATGTGTGATGTATGTGTAGTGTATGGGCAGTAGTATGCACCTTCTGTGGGTGTATGTGGCTTATAGTATGTGTGATGTATGTGTAGTGTATGGGCAGTAGTATGTGCCTCCTGTGAGTGTATGTGGCTTATAGTATGTGTGATGTATCTGTAGTGTATGGGTGGTAGTATGCGCCTCCTGTGAGTGTCTGTGGCTTATAGTATGTGTGATGTATGTGTAGTGCATGGACAGTAGTATGAGCCTCCTGTGAGTGTATGTGGCTTATAGTATGTGTGATGTATGAGTAGTGTATGGGCAGTAGTATAAGCCTCCAGTGAGTGTATGTGCTTATAGTATGTGTGATGTATGTGTAGTGTATGGGCAGTAGTTTGTGTCTCCTGTGAATGTATGTGGCTTATAGTATGTGTGATGTATGTGTAGTGTATGGGCAGTAGTATGTGTCTCCTATGAGTGTATGTCTCTTATAGTATGTGTGATGTATGTGTAGTGTATGGGTGGTAGTATGCGCCTCCTGTGAGTGTATGTGGCTTATAGTATGTGTGATGTATGTGTAGTGTATGGGCAGTAGTATGTGTCTCCTGTGAGTGTATGTGGCTTATAGTATGTGTGCTGTATGAGTAGTGTATGGGCAGTAGTATGTGCCTCCTGTGAGTGTATGTCTCTTATAGTATGTGTGATGTATGTGTAGTGTATGGACAGTAGTATGTGTCTCCTGTGAATGTATGTGGCTTATAGTATGTGTGATGTATGTGTAGTGTATGGGCAGTAGTATGTGTCTCCTATGAGTGTATGTCTCTTATAGTATGTGTGATGTATGTGTAGTGTATGGGTGGTAGTATGCGCCTCCTGTGAGTGTATGTGGCTTATAGTATGTGTGATGTATGTGTAGTGTATGGGCAGTAGTATGGGCCTCCTGTGAGTGTATGTGGCTTATAGTATGTGTGATGTATGAGTAGTGTATGGGCAGTAGTATGTGCCTCCTATGAGTGTATGTGGCTTATAGTATGTGTGATGTATGTGTAGTTTATGGGCAGTAGTATGTGCCTCCTGTGAGTGTATGTGGCTTATAGTATGTGTGATGTATGTGTAGTGTATGGGCAGTAGTATATGTCTTATGTGAGTGTTTATGGCTTATAGTATGTGTGATGTATGTGTAGTGTATGGACAGTAGTATGTACCTCCTGTGAGTGTATGTGGCTTATAGTATGTGTGATGTATGTGTAGTTTATGGGCAGTAGTATATGTCTCATGTGAGTGTATATGGCTTATAGTATGTGCGATGTATGTGTAGTGTATGGGCAGTAGTATGTACCTCCTGTGAGCGTATGTGGCTTATAGTATGTGTGATGTATGTGTAGTGTATGGGCAGTAGTATGTGTCTCCTGTGAATGTATGTGGCTTATAGTATGTGTGATGTATGTGTAGTGTATGGGCAGTAGTATGTGCCTCCTGTGAGCATATGTGGCTTATAGTATGTGTGATGTATGTGTAGTGTATGGACAGTAGTATGTGCCTCCTGTGAGTGTATGTGGCTTATAGTATTTGTGATGTATGAGTAGTGTATGGGCAGTAGTATGCACCTTCTGTGAGTGTATGTGGCTTATAGTATGTGTGATGTATGTGTAGTGCATGGACAGTAGTATGAGCCTCCTGTGACTGTATGTGGCTTATAGTATGTGTGATGTATGTGTAGTGTATGGGCAGTAGTATGCGTCTCCTGTGAATGTATGTGGCTTATAGTATGTGTGATGTATGTGAAGTGTATGGGCAGTAGTATGTGTCTCCTGTGAGTGTATGTCTCTTATAGTATGTGTGATGTATCTGTAGTGTATGGGTGGTAGTATGCGCCTCCTGTGAGTGTATGTGGCTTATAGTATGTGTGATGTATGTGTAGTGTATGGGTGGTAGTATGAGCCTCCTGTGAGTGTCTGTGGCTTATAGTATGTGTGATGTATGTGTAGTGTATGGGCAGTAGTATGAGCCTCCTGTGAGTGTATGTGGCTTATAGTATGTGTGATGTATGAGTAGTGCATGGACAGTAGTATGAGCCTCCTGTGAGTGTATGTGGCTTATAGTATGTGTGATGTATGTGTAGTGTATGGGTGGTAGTATGAGCCTCCTGTGAGTGTCTGTGGCTTATAGTATGTGTGATGTATGTGTAGTGTATGGGGAGTAGTATGTGCCTCCTGTGAGTGTATGTGGCTTATAGTATGTGTGATGTATGTGTAGTGTATGGGCAGTAGTATAAGCCTGCAGTGAGTGTATGTGGCTTATAGTATGTGTGATGTATGAGTAGTGTATGGGCAGTAGTATAAGCCTCCAGTGAGTGTATGTGGCTTATAGTATGTGTGATGTATGTGTAGTGTATGGGCAGTAGTATGTGTCTCCTGTGAATGTATGTGGCTTATAGTATGTGTGATGTATGTGTAGTGTATGGGCAGTAGTATGTGTCTCCTATGAGTGTATGTCTCTTATAGTATGTGTGATGTATGTGTAGTGTATGGGTGGTAGTATGCGCCTCCTGTGAGTGTATGTGGCTTATAGTATGAAGATGTATGTGTAGTGTATGGGCAGTAGTATGTGTCTCCTGTGAGTGTATGTGGCTTATAGTATGTGTGATGTATGTGTAGTGTATGGGCAGTAGTATGTGCCTCCTGTGAGTGTATGTCTCTTATAGTATGTGTGATGTATGTGTAGTGTATGGACAGTAGTATGTGTCTCCTGTGAATGTATGTGGCTTATAGTATGTGTGATGTATGTGTAGTGTATGGGCAGTAGTATGTGTCTCCTATGAGTGTATGTCTCTTATAGTATGTGTGATGTATGTGTAGTGTATGGGTGGTAGTATGCGCCTCCTGTGAGTGTATGTGGCTTATAGTATGTGTGATGTATGTGTAGTGTATGGGCAGTAGAATGTGTCTCCTGTGAGTGTATGTGGCTTATAGTATGTGTGATGTATGTGTAGTGTATGGACAGTAGTATGTACCTCCTGTGAGTGTATGTGGCTTATAGTATGTGTGATGTATGTGTAGTGTATGGGCAGTAGTATGTGCCTCCTGTGAGTGTATGTGGCTTATAGTATGTGTGATGTATGTGTAGTTTATGGGCAGTAGTATGTGCCTCCTGTGAGTATATGTGGCTTATAGTATGTGTGATGTATGTGTAGTGTATGGGCAGTAGTATGTACCTCCTGTGAGTGTATGTGGCTTATAGTATGTGTGATGTATGTGTAGTTTATGGGTAGTAGTATATGTCTCATGTGAGTGTATATGGCTTATAGTATGTGCGATGTATGTGTAGTGTATGGGCAGTAGTATGTACCTCCTGTGAGCGTATGTGGCTTATAGTATGTGTGATGTATGTGTAGTGTATGGGCAGTAGTATGTGTCTCCTGTGAATGTATGTGGCTTATAGTATGTGTGATGTATGTGTAGTGTATGGGCAGTAGTATGTGCCTCCTGTGAGCGTATGTGGCTTATAGTATGTGTGATGTATGTGTAGGTTATGGACAGTAGTATGTGCCTCCTGTGAGTGTATGTGGCTTATAGTTTGTGTGATGTATGTGTAGTGTATGGGCAGTAGTATGTGCCTCCTGTGAGTGTATGTGGCTTATAGTCTGTGTGATGTATGAGTAGTGTATGGGCGGTAGTATGTGCCTCCTGTGAGTGTATGTGGCTTATAGTATGTGTGATGTATGTGTAGTATATGGGGAGTAGTATGTGTCTCCTGTGAGTGTATGTGGCTTATAGTATGTGTGATGTATGAGTAGTGTATGGGCAGTAGTATGCACCTTCTGTGAGTGTATGTGGCTTATAGTATGTGTGATGTATGTGTAGTGCATGGACAGTAGTATGAGCCTCCTGTGACTGTATGTGGCTTATAGTATGTGTGATGTATGTGTAGTGTATGGGCAGTAGTATGTGTCTCCTGTGAGTGTATGTCTCTTATAGTATGTGTGATGTATCTGTAGTGTATGGGTGGTAGTATGCGCCTCCTGTGAGTGTATGTGGCTTATAGTATGTGTGATGTATGTGTAGTGTATGGGCAGTAGTATGAGTCTCCTGTGAGTGTATGTGGCTTATAGTATGTGTGATGTATGAGTAGTGCATGGACAGTAGTATGAGCCTCCTGTGAGTGTATGTGGCTTATAGTATGTGTGATGTATGTGTTGTGTATGGGTGGTAGTATGCGCCTCCTGTGAGTGTCTGTGGCTTATAGTATGTGTGATGTATGTGTAGTGTATGGGGAGTAGTATGTGCCTCCTGTGAGTGTATGTGGCTTATAGTATGTGTGATGTATGTGTAGTGTATGGGCAGTAGTATAAGCCTGCAGTGAGTGTATGTGGCTTATAGTATGTGTGATGTATGTGTAGTATATGGGGAGTAGTATGTGCCTCCTGTGAGTGTATGTGGCTTATAGTATGTGTGATGTATGTGTAGTGTATGGGTGGTAGTATGCGCCTCCTGTGAGTGTATGTGGCTTATAGTATGTGTGATGTATGTGTAGTGTATGGGCAGTAGTATGTGTCTCCTGTGAGTGTATGTGGCTTACAGTATGTGTGATGTATGTGTAGTGTATGGGCAGTAGTATAAGCCTCCTGTGAGTGTATGTCTCTTATAGTATGTGTGATGTATGTGTAGTGCATGGACAGTAGTATGAGCCTCCTGTGAGTGTATGTGGCTTATAGTATGTGTGATGTATGAGTAGTGTATGGGCAGTAGTATAAGCCTCCAGTGAGTGTATGTGGCTTATAGTATGTGTGATGTATGTGTAGTGTATGGGCAGTAGTATAAGCGTCCAGTGAGTGTATGTCTCTTATAGTATGTGTGATGTATGTGTAGTGTATGGGTGGTAGTATGAGCCTCCTGTGAGTGTATGTGGCTTATAGTATGTGTGATGTATGAGTAGTGCATGGACAGTAGTATGAGCCTCCTGTGAGTGTATGTGGCTTATAGTATGTGTGATGTATGTGTAGTGTATGGGTGGTAGTATGCGCCTCCTGTGAGTGTCTGTGGCTTATAGTATGTGTGATGTATGTGTAGTGTATGGGGAGTAGTATGTGCCTCCTGTGAGTGTATGTGGCTTATAGTATGTGTGATGTATGTGTAGTGTATGGGCAGTAGTATAAGCCTGCAGTGAGTGTATGTGGCTTATAGTATGTGTGATGTATGTGTAGTATATGGGGAGTAGTATGTGCCTCCTGTGAGTGTATGTGGCTTATAGTATGTGTGATGTATGTGTAGTGTATGGGTGGTAGTATGCGCCTCCTGTGAGTGTATGTGGCTTATAGTATGTGTGATGTATGTGTAGTGTATGGGCAGTAGTATGTGTCTCCTGTGAGTGTATGTGGCTTACAGTATGTGTGATGTATGTGTAGTATATGGGGAGTAGTATGTGCCTCCTGTGAGTGTATGTGGCTTATAGTATGTGTGATGTATGTGTAGTGTATGGGTGGTAGTATGCGCCTCCTGTGAGTGTATGTGGCTTATAGTATGTGTGATGTATGTGTAGTGTATGGGCAGTAGTATGTGTCTCCTGTGAGTGTATGTGGCTTACAGTATGTGTGATGTATGTGTAGTATATGGGGAGTAGTATGTGCCTCCTGTGAGTGTATGTGGCTTATAGTATGTGTGATGTATGTGTAGTGTATGGGTGGTAGTATGCGCCTCCTGTGAGTGTATGTGGCTTATAGTATGTGTGATGTATGTGTAGTGTATGGGCAGTAGTATGTGTCTCCTGTGAGTGTATGTGGCTTACAGTATGTGTGATGTATGTGTAGTGTATGGGCAGTAGTATAAGCCTCCTGTGAGTGTATGTCTCTTATAGTATGTGTGATGTATGTGTAGTGCATGGACAGTAGTATGAGCCTCCTGTGAGTGTATGTGGCTTATAGTATGTGTGATGTATGAGTAGTGTATGGGCAGTAGTATAAGCCTCCAGTGAGTGTATGTGGCTTATAGTATGTGTGATGTATGTGTAGTGTATGGGCAGTAGTATAAGCGTCCAGTGAGTGTATGTCTCTTATAGTATGTGTGATGTATCTGTAGTGTATGGGGAGTAGTATGTGTCTCCTGTGAGTGTCTGTGGCTTATAGTATGTGTGATGTAGGTGTAGTGCATGGACAGTAGTATGAGCCTCCTGTGAGTGTATGTGGCTTATAGTATGTGTGATGTATGAGTAGTGTATGGGCAGTAGTATAAGCCTCCAGTGAGTGTATGTGGCTTATAGTATGTGTGATGTATGAGTAGTGTATGGGCAGTAGTATGTGCCTCCTGTGAGTGCATGTGGCTTATAGTATGTGTGATGTATGTGTAGTGTATGGGCAGTAGTATGTGTCTCCTGTGAGTTAATGTGGCTTATAGTATGTGTGATGTATGAGTAGTGTATGGGTGGTAGTATGTGTCTCCTGTGAGTGTATGTGTGATGTATGTGTACTATATGGACTCTTGAGGACATCACTATGGACCATCCTGATCTCCAGGGTCTGAAGCAATTACCCATAATGCATCAGAGATGATCACAGCTGTGAAGAGGCGGCATGCTGACCCATCACTCAGAATACATATAGGGGGTCATTTACTAAGGGCCCGATTCACGTTTTCCCAGCATGTTACCTGAATATTTCCGATTTGCATGCACGCGACGAAAAATGGGGGGGGGGGGTGCGTAGCTAAGCGAAAACCCGACGGATTCGGAAAAACCGCCGCACTTTTAAAAAAAAAGTGTCGCTTGACACGCACTTACCTTCACCAAGAATAGGTATGTGAACTCCGGTGAGCCTCGGTTATGTGTTAGATGAGACATTGGTAGGAAAAGTACCAACAGGACCAACAGGGGCAGAACTACAGAGGTATCAGCCATAGCAACTGCTATGGGGCCCACAGTGTCAGGGGGCCCCGGTATCTGACCTGACACTAGATAATGGAGGATGTGATTGTTATATACATATTATGCTCAGGTAAGAGGGGAGGGGGCAGCAGCATGACAGGACTGGAATCTCTTATCTCTACTTCCTGCCCTCTGCTATGTACACTGTTATATGTGTGCAGATATATACTGTATGACTTGCTATATATATGGTACTGTATATGTGATGTGTATATAGTGTATGTGTGTATACATGCTGTATGATTGTCTGTATGGTACTGTATGTGTATCTCTCTCTCTCTCTCTCTCTATATATATATATATATATATATATATATATATATATACTGTATGACTGTATATAGTACTGTATGTGTGTGTGTATGTGATGTGTATATACTGTATGTGTGTATACATGCTGCATGACTGTATATGCTATTGTATGTATGCGTGTATATTTTATATGTATATACTGCATGTGTGTATACATGCTGTATGACTGTATAAGTTATTGTATATATGTGTATGCATGCTGTATGACTATACTGTATGACACTGTGTGTGTGTGTATATGTGATGTGTATATACTGCATGTGTGTGTATACATGCTGCATGATTGTATATGGTATTGTATTGTAGAGTATGTGTGTATTTGCTGTATATGTGTGTGCATATGTGATATGTATATACTGTATGTGTGTATTTGATGTGTAAACAATGTGGGTGTGTATAAGTAGCATATATACTTTATGTGTGCATAAGGTGTGTACACACTCTATGTATAAGTGTATATATATCTGCATAAATGTGTGTATGAGTGTATAATGTGTATGAATGAAGAAGAGTAGATATATGTATATAAGTATATAAATGCTTTGTGTATACATTTATTAAGCTGTAATGGGGGCCCCCTTGTGCAGGCTGCTATGGGGCCCAGCCCCCCCTGGAGACCAGCCCTGCCATCAGAGTTCCCCTTTAAGACCTTATCAATCTACTTTTCCCATACCCTCCCTTCCCGTCCGCTGCTGCCCCTTATTCACAAACCCCGTCCCCTTATATTCCGTCTCCGTCATCACAATTGTCAAGCAATGAACTTTTGTCTCGCTAAATCCCTCGGCTCCCAAATCTCCAAGTCTTATTATAGACGTCCAATCAGGGCGCGGGCAAGCAGTCTGCGCGGTGACCCCTACAATCCCTACAGGTCCCTTAAAGAATATTTGCCATGTGCTAATAACATCTAATAATCGTCACTGAGCAGCGGCGCCCCCTGAGCAGCGGACGCTGGGCGGGCGCAGAATATTCGGCTGCTGAATATTGTGGAGAATACTGAGGACTGGGGTGTAATCGCGCTGAGAGGATTATTATTAGCAGCTTAGGAGATATAGGTCAGGTGGGAGGATATAATCGCACAGACACTTTCCCACAAGGAGAGACACAGATCCCTACAATAGCGTTAAACCTACACTGCAGCGGAGGTCCAGCTCCCCCCCACGGAATCCCAGGATAGGGTTAAAGGGAGCGGAATGTAACAAGACTGCGGAATGTTCTGCTTCAGTTACATTGTATCACAGTGTATCTAAGCAGGGAAAGTATTCAGCCCCCGGTGATAAGTATACAGCCCCCAGTGATGAGTATTCAGCCCCCGGTGATAAGTATTCAGCCCCCGGTGATAAGTATTCAGCCCCCGGTGATAAGTATTCAGCTCCCGGTGAGAAGTATTCAGCCCCCTGGTGAGAAGTATACAGCCCCTGGTGATAAGTATTCAGCCCCCGGTGATAAGTATTCAGCCCCCGGTGATAAGTATTCAGCCCCCGGTGATAAGTATTCAACCCCCGGTGATAAGTATTCAGCCCCCGGTGATAAGTATTCAGCCCCTGGTGATGAGTATTCGGCCCCCGGTGATGAGTATTCAGCCCCGGTGATAAGTATTCAGCTCCCGGTGATAAGTATTCAGCCGCCGATGATAAGTATTCAGCCCCCGGTGATAAGTATTCAGCCCCCAGTGATGAGTATACAGTCCCTGGTGATAAGTACTCAGCCCTCGGTGATAAGTATTCATCCCCCGAGGACAAGTATTCAGCCCCCGTTGAGAAGTATTCAGCCCCCGGTGAGAAGTATTCAGCCCCCGGTGATAAGTATTCAGCCCCCAGTGATAAGTATTCAGCCCCCGGTGATAAGTATTCAGCCCCCGGTGAGAAGTATTCAGCCCCCGGTGAGAAGTATTCGGCCCCCGGTGATAAGTATTCAGCCCCGGGTGAGAAGTATTCAGCCCCTGGTGATAAGTATTCAGCCCCCGGTGAGAAGTATTCGGCCCCCGGTGAGAAGTATTCAGCCCCCGGTGATAAGTATTCAGCCCCCGGTGATAAGTATTCAGCCCCTGGTGATAAGTACTTAGCCCCCGGTGATAAGTATTTAGCCCCTGGTGATAAGTATACAGCCCCCGGTGATAAGTATTCAGTCCCCGGTGATAAGTATTCAGCTCCCGGTGATAAGTATTCAGCCCCCGGTGATAAGTATTCAGCCCCCGATGATAAGTATTCAGCCCCCGGTGATAAGTATTCAGCCCCCGGTGATGAGTATACAGTCCCTGGTGATAAGTATTCAGCCCCCGGTGATAAGTATTCAGCCCCTGGTGATAAGTATTCAGCCCCCCGGTGATTAGTATTCAGCCCCCGGTGATAAGTACTCAGCCCTCGGTGATAAGTATTCATCCCCCGAGGACAAGTATTCAGCCCCCGTTGAGAAGTATTCAGCCCCCGGTGAGAAGTATTCAGCCCCCGGTGATAAGTATTCAGCCCCCGGTGAGAAGTATTCAGCCCCCGGTGAGAAGTATTCGGCCCCCGGTGATAAGTATTCAGCCCCGGGTGAGAAGTATTCAGCCCCTGGTGATAAGTATTCAGCCCCCGGTGAGAAGTATTCGGCCCCCGGTGAGAAGTATTCAGCCCCTGGTGATAAGTATTCAGCCCCCGGTGATAAGTATTCAGCCCCCGGTGATAAGTATTCAGCCCCTGGTGATAAGTACTTAGCCCCCGGTGATAAGTATTTAGCCCCTGGTGATAAGTATTCAGCCCCCGGTGATAAGTATTCAGCCCCTGGTGATAAGTATTCAGCCCCCGGTGATAAGTATTCAGCCCCCGGTGATAAGTATTCAGCCCCCGGTGATAAGTATTCAGCCCCCGGTGATAAGTACTCAGCCCCCGGTGATAAGTATTCAGCCCCCGATGATAAGTATTCAGCCCCCGGTGATAAATATTCAGCCCCCGGTGATAAGTATTCAGCCCCCGGTGATAAGTATTCAGCCCCCGGTGATAAGTACTCAGCCCCCGGTGATAAGTATTCAACCCCCGGTGATGAGTATTCAGCCCACGGTGATAAGTATTCAGCCCCCGGTGATAAGTATTCAGCCGCCGGTGATAAGTATTCAGCCCCCGGTGATAAGTATTCAGCCCCCGGTGATGAGTATTCAGCCTCCGATGATAAGTATTCAGTCCCCGGTGATAAGTATTCAGCTCCCGGTGATAAGTATTCAGCCCCCGGTGATAAGTATTCAGCCCCCGATGATAAGTATTCAGCCCCCGGTGATAAGTATTCAGCCCCCGGTGATGAGTATACAGTCCCTGGTGATAAGTACTCAGCCCTAGGTGATAAGTATTCATCCCCCGAGGATAAGTATTCAGCCCCCGTTGAGAAGTATTCAGCCCCCGGTGAGAAGTATTCAGCCCCCGGTGATAAATACTCAGCCCCCGGTGAGAAGTATTCAGCCCCCGGTGAGAAGTATTCAGCCCCCGGTGAGAAGTAATCACCCTCTGGTGATAAGTTTTCAGCCCCCAGTGAGAAGTATTCGGCCCCCGGTGATAAGTATTCAGCCCCCGGTGATAAGTATTCAGCCCCCGGTGATAAGTATTCAGCCCATGGTGATAAGTATTCAGCTCCCGGTGATAAGAATTCAGCCCCCGGTGATAAGGATTCAGCCCCTGGTGATAAGTACTCAGCCCCCAGTGGTAAGTATTAAGGTATTCAGCCTCCGGTGATAAGTATTCAGACCCCGTTGATGAGTATTTAGCCCCCGGTGATAAGTATTCAGTCCCCGGTGATAAGTATTCAGCTCCTGGTGATAAGTATTCAGCCCCTGGTGATAAGTATTCAGCCCCTGGTGATAAGTATTCACCCCCTGGTGATAAGTATTCAGCCCCCGGTGATAAGTATTCGGCCCCCTGGTGATAAGTATTCAGCCCCCGGTGATAAGTATTCACCCCCTGGTGATAAGTATTCAGCCCCCGGTGATAAGTATTCAGCCCCAGGTGAGAAGTATTCAGCCCCCGGTGATAAGTATTCAGCCCCCGGTGATAAGTATTCAGCCCCCGGTGATAAGAATTAAGTCCCCCGGGGATAAGTATTCAGCCCCCGGTGATAAGTACTCAGCCCCCGGTGATAAGTATTCAGCCCCCGATGATAAGTATTCAGCTCCCGGAGATAAGTATTCAGCCCCCGGTGATAAGTATTCAGCCCCCGATGATAAGTATTCAGCCCCCGGTGATAAGTATTCAGCCCCCGGTGATGAGTATACAGTCCCTGGTGATAAGTACTCAGCCCTCGGTGATAAGTATTCATCCCCCGAGGATAAGTATTCAGCCCCCGTTGAGAAGTATTCAGCCCCCGGTGAGAAGTATTCAGCCCCCGGTGATAAATACTCAGCCCCCGGTGAGAAGTATTCAGCCCCCGGTGAGAAGTATTCAGCCCCCGGTGAGAAGTAATCACCCTCTGGTGATAAGTTTTCAGCCCCCGGTGAGAAGTATTCGGCCCCCGGTGATAAGTATTCAGCCCCCGGTGATAAGTATTCAGCCCCCGGTGATAAGTATTCAGCCCATGGTGATAAGTATTCAGCTCCCGGTGATAAGAATTCAGCCCCCGGTGATAAGGATTCAGCCCCTGGTGATAAGTACTCAGCCCCCAGTGGTAAGTATTAAGGTATGCAGCCTCCGGTGATAAGTATTCAGACCCCGTTGATGAGTATTTAGCCCCCGGTGATAAGTATTCAGTCCCCGGTGATAAGTATTCAGCTCCTGGTGATAAGTATTCAGCCCCTGGTGATAAGTATTCAGCCCCTGGTGATAAGTATTTACCCCCTGGTGATAAGTATTCAGCCCCCGGTGATAAGTATTCAGCCCCAGGTGAGAAGTATTCAGCCCCCGGTGATAAGTATTCAGCCCCCGGTGATAAGTATTCAGCCCCCGGTGAGAAGTATTCAGCCCCCGGTGATAAGAATTAAGTCCCCCGGGGATAAGTATTCAGCCCCCGGTGAGAAGTATTCAGCCCCCTGGTGAGAAGTATTCAGCCCCCAGTGAGAAGTATTCAGCCCCCGGTGATGAGTATTCGGCCCCTGGTGATAAGTATTCATCCCCGGTGATAAGTATTCATCCCCCGGGGATAAGTATTCATCCCCCGGGGATAAGTATTCAGCCCCCGGTGATAAGTATTCAGCCCCCGGTGATAAGTATTCAGCCCCCAGTGATAAGTATTCAGCCCCCGGTGATAAGTATCAAGCCCCCGGTGAGAAGTATTCAGCCCCCTGGTGAGAAGTATTCAGCCCCCGGTGATAAGTATTCAGCCCCCGGTGAGAAGTATTCAGCCCCCGGTGATGAGTATTCAGCCCCCTGTGATAAGTATTCAGCCCCCGGTGATAAGTATTCAGCTCCCGTTGATAAGTATTCAGCCCCCGGTGATAAGTATTCAGCCCCCGGTGATAAGTATTCAGCCCCCGGTGATAAGTATTCAGCCCCCGGTGATAAGTATTCAGCCCCCAGTGATAAGTATTCAGCCCCCGGTGATAAGTATTCAGCCCCTGGTGATAAGTATTCAGCCCCCGGTGATAAGTATTCAGCCCCCGGTGATAAGTATTCAGTCCCCCGGTGATAAGTATTCAGCCCCCGGTGATAAGTATTCAGCCCCCAGTGATAAGTATTCAGCCCCCGGTGATAAGTATTCAGCCCCTGGTGATAAGTATTCAGCCCCCGGTGATAAGTATTCAGCACGCGATGATAAGTATTCAGCTCCTGGTGATAAGTATTCAGCCCCCGGTGATAAGTATTCGGCCCCCTGGTGATAAGTATTCAGCCCCCGGTGATAAGTATTCAGCCCCCAGTGATAAGTATTCAGCCCCCGGTGATAAGTATTCAGCCCCTGGTGATAAGTATTCAGCCCCCGGTGATAAGTATTCAGCACGCGGTGATAAGTATTCAGCTCCCGGTGATAAGTATTCAGCCCCCGGTGATGAGTATACAGTCCCTGGTGATAAGTATTCAGCCCCCGGTGAGAAGTATTCAGCCCCTGGTGATAAGTATTCACCCCCTGGTGATGAGTATTCAGCCCCCGATGATAAGTATTCAGTCCCCGGGGAGAAGTATTCGGCCGCCGGTGATAAGTATTCAGCCCCCGGTGATAAGTATTCAGCCCCCGGTGATAAGTATTCAGCTCCCGGTGATAAGTATTCGGCCCCTGGTGATAAATATTCATTCCCCGGTGATAAGTATTCACCCCCTGGTGATAAGTATTCAGCCCCTGGTGATAAGTATTCAGCCCCTGGTGATAAGTACTCAGCCCCCAGGTGTAAGTATTAAGGTATTCAGCTCCTGGTGATAAGTATTCAGCCCCTGGTGATAAGTATTCACCCCCTGGTGATAAGTAGTCAGCCCCCGGTGATAAGTATTCGGCCCCCTGGTGATAAGTATTCAGCCCCCGGTGATAAGTATTCACCCCCTAGTGATAAGTATTCAGCCCCCGGTGATAAGTATTCAGACCCCGCTGATAAGTATTCAGCCCCCGGTGATAAGTATTCAGCCCCCGGTGATAAGTATTCAGCCCCCGGTGAGAAGTATTCAGCCCCCTGGTGAGAAGTATTCAGCCCCCGGTGATAAGTATTCAGCCCCCGGTGATAAGTATTCAGCCCCCGGTGAGAAGTATTCAGTCCCCCGGTGATAAGTATTCAGCTCCCGGTGATAAGTATTCAGCCCCTGGTGATAAGTATTCAGCCCATGGTGAGAAATATTCAGCCCCCTGGTGATAAGTATTCAGCCCCTGGTGAGAAATATTCAGCCCCCTGGTGAGAAGTATTCAGCCCCCGGTGAGAAGTATTCAGCCCCCGGTGATAAGTATTCAGCCCCCGGTGATAAGTATTCATCCCCCGGGGATAAGTATTCAGCCCCCGGTGATAAGTATTCAGCCCCCAGTGATAAGTATTCAGCCCCCGGTGATAAGTATTCAGCCCCCGGTGATAAGTATTCAGCCCCCAGTGATAAGTATTCAGCCCCCGGTGATAAGTATTCAGCCCCCTGGTGAGAAGTATTCAGCCCCGGTGATAAGTATTCAGCCCCCGGTGAGAAGTATTCATCCCCCTGTGATAAGTATTCAGCCCCCGGTGAGAAGTATTCATCCCCCTGTGATAAGTATTCAGCCCCCGGTGATAAGTATTCGGCCCCCTGGTGATAAGTATTCAGCCCCCAGTGATAAGTATTCAGCCCCCGGTGATAAGTATTCAGCTCCCGGTGATAAGTATTCAGCCCCCGGTGATAAGTATTCAGCCCCTGGTGATAAGTATTCAGCCCCCGGTGATGAGTATACAGTCCCTGGTGATAAGTATACAGCCCCCGGTGATAAGTATTCAGCCCCCTGTGATAAGTATTCAGCCCCCAGTGATAAGTATTCAGCCCCTGATGATAAGTATTCAGCTCCTGGTGATAAGTATTCAGCCCCAGGTGATAAGCATTCAGCCCCCGGTGATAAGTATACAGCCCCCCGGTGATAAGTATTCAGCCCCCGGTGATAAGTATTCAGCCCCCGGTGATAAGTATTCAGCCCCCGGTGATAAGTATTCAGGCCCCGGTGATAAGTATTCAGCTCCTGGTGATGAGTATTCAGCCCCCGGTGATAAGTAATCAGCCGCCGGTGATGAGTATTCAGCCTCGGGTGATGAGTATTCAGCCCCCGGTGATAAGTATTCACCTCCTGGTGATAAGTATTCAGCCCCCGGTGAGAAGTATTCGGCCCCCGGTGATAAGTATTCAGCTCCTGGTGATGAGTATTCAGCCCCCGGTGATAAGTATTCAGCCCCCGGTGATAAGTATTCAGCTCCTGGTGATGAGTATTCAGCCCCCGGTGATAAGTAATCAGCCGCCGGTGATAAGTATTCAGCCCCCGGTGATGAGTATTCAGCCTCCGGTGATGAGTATTCAGTCCCCGGTGATAAGTATTCACCCCCTGGTGATAAGTATTCAGCCCCCGGTGAGAAGTATTCGGCCCCCGGTGATAAGTATTCAGCCCCGGTGATAAGTATTCAGCCCCCAGTGATAAGTATTCAGCCCCCGGTGATAAGTATTCAGCTCCCGGTGATAAGTATTCAGCCCCCGGTGATAAGTATTCAGCTCCTGGTGATAAGTATTCAGCCCCTGGTGATAAGTATTCAGCCCCCGGTGATGAGTATACAGTCCCTGGTGATAAGTATTCAGCCCCCGGTGATAAGTATTCAGCCCCTGGTGATAAGTATTCAGCCCCCGGTGATGAGTATTCAGCCCCTGGTGATAAGTATTCAGCCCCTGGTGATAAGTATTCAGCCCCTGGTGATAAGTATTCAGCCCCTGGTGATAAGTACTCAGCCCCCGGTGATAAGTATTCAGCCCCTGGTGATAAGTATTCAGCCCCTGGTGATAAGTATTCAGCACGCGGTGATAAGTATTCAGCTCCTGGTGATAAGTATTCAGCCCCCAGTGATAAGTATTCAGCCCCCGGTGATAAGTATTCAGCCCTCGGTGATAAGTATTCAGCCCCTGGTGATAAGTATTCAGTACCTGGTGATAAGTATTCAGCCCCCGGTGATAAGTATTCAGCCCCCAGTGATAAGTATTCAGCCCCCAGTGATGAGTATTCAGCCCCCGGTGATAAGTACTCAGCCCCCGGTGATGAGTATTCGGCCCCTGGTGAGGAGTATTCGGCCCCTGGTGAGGAGTATTCGACCCTGGTGAGGAGTATTCGGCCCCTGGTGTGGCCCCCTCTGCCAGGATCTTTTAAACTCCCTATGCCCTTGTTTGGAAGAAAAAACAGACTTTATAAATTATGCAAATGATTCTGAGGGGTTCCAGGCTCTTTTAACACCTGTGGAGTCCGGAGCCCCTCAGGCTCATTTGCAAAATGTAAAAGCCTCTTTTTGTAAAAACAAGGGCATAAGATGCTAAAAGAAGAGCAGATCCTACCAGAGGGTGCACACACCAGTATGTCAGTGTGCTGGGTTTACAATCCTTCATCTTGGTGGTAGATGTCCTTTAAATGACACCTCCCCTTTATATGCTTTTGGAGGCAAGGAAATACAGATCAGTAAACTCTTGTACGGTGAGTGTAGTCTTGCTCCATAGTCAAACAATCTAAGTCTGGATCTAACGAGGTCATCAGTTTCTTAATGATCTTTCCACGTTGTTGGTGAGGAGCGGCGCAGGGTTTGTGATAATTGAATTACATCCCATGGAAGAAGCCGCTCCCCAGACACCCATTATATATCCAGGAGAGGGGGAGAATCTATTAGGAGCAGCATGTTCTGCCATGTACAGAAGAAAGTGCACACACTGCATGGCGGTAACCACACAGATACCCCAAACCCACAGGGACAAGTGATGCCAAAATAATAGGTCACTTATGTGTAAGTTATATCAACATCATTATTATGGTAGTCCTATTCTTGTACATAGGGGACAATATTATAGTAATTATATTCTTGTACATAGGGGGCAGTATTATAGTAGTTATATTATTGTACATAGGGGCAGTATTATAGTAGTTATATTCCTGTACATAGGGGGCAGTATTATAGTAGTTATATTCCTGTACATAGGGGGCAGTATTATAGTAGTTATATTCTTGTACATAGGGGCAGCATTATAGTAGTTATATTCTTGTACATAGGGGCAGTATTATAGTAGTTATATTCTTGTACATAGGGGGCAGTATTATAGTAGTTATAGTCTTGTACATAGGGGGCAGTATTATAGTAGTTATATTCTTGTACATAGGGGGCAGTATTATAGTAGTTATATTCTTGTACATAGAGGCAGTATTATATTAGTTATATTCCTGTACATAGGGGGCAGTATTATAGTAGTTATATTCTTGTACATAGGGGCAGTATTATAGTAGTTCTATTATTGTACATAGGGGGCAGTATTATAGTAGTTATATTCTTGTACATAGGGGGCAGTATTATAGTAGTTATATTCTTGTACATAGGGGGCAGTATTATGGTAGTTATATTCTTGTACATGGAGGGCAGTATTATAGTAGTCATATTCTTGTACATAGGGGGCAGTATTATAGTAGTTATATCCTTGTGCATAGGGGGCAGTATTATAGTAGTTATATTCTTGTACATAGGGGGCAGTATTATAGTAGTTATAATCTTGTACATAGGGGGCAGTATTATAGTAGTTATATTCTTGTACATAGGGGGCAGTATTATAGTAGTTATATTCTTGTACATAGGGGGCAGTATTATAGTAGTTATATTCTTGTACATAGGGGGCAGTATTATAGTAGTTATATTCTTGTACATAGGGGCAGTATTATAGTAGTTATATCCTTGTGCATAGGGGGCAGTATTATGGTAGTTATATTCTTGTACATAGGGGGAGTGTTATAGTAGTTATAATCTTGTACATAGGGGCAGTATTATAGCAGTTCTATTTTTGTACATAGGGGACAGTATTATAGTAGTTATATTCTAGTACCTAGGGGGCAATATTATAGTAGATATATTCTTGTACATAGGGGGCAGTATTATAGTAGTTATATTCTTGTACATAGGGGGCAGTATTATAGTAGTTATATTCTTGTGCATAGGGGACAATATTATAGTAGTTATATTCTTGTACATAGGGGGCAGTATTATAGTAGTTATATTCTTGTACATAGGGACAGTATTATAGCAGTTATATTCCTGTACATAGGGGTTAGTATTATAGTAGTTATATTCCTGTACATAGGGGGCAGTATTATATTAGTTATATTCTTGTACATAGGGGGCAGTATTATAGTAGTTATATTCTTGTACATAGGGGGCAGTATTATAGTAGTTATATTCCTGTACATAGGGGGCAGTATTATAGTAGTTATATTCTTGTACATAGGAGCAGTATTATAGTAGTTATATTCTTGTACATAGGGGGCAGTATTATAGTAGTTATATTCTTGTACATAGGGGGCAGTATTATAGTAGTTATATTCCTGTACATAGGGGCAGTATTATAGTAGTTATATTCTTGTACATAGGGGGCAGTATTATAGTAGTTATATTCTTGTACACAGGGGGCAGTATTATAGTAGTTAATTTCTTGTACATAGGGGGCAGTATTATAGTAGTTATATTCTTGTACATAGGGGGCAGTATTATAGTAGTTATATTCCTGTACATAGGGGGCAGTATTATAGTAGTTATATTCTTGTACATAGGAGCAGTATTATAGTAGTTATATTCTTGTACATTGGGGGCAGTATTATAGTAGTTATATTCTTGTACATAGGGGGCAGTATTATAGTAGTTATATTCTTGTACATAGGGGGCAGTATTATAGTAGGTATATTCTTGTACATAGGGGGGCAGTATTATAGTAGTTATATTCCTGTACATAGGGGCAGTATTATAGTAGTTATATTCTTGTACATAGGGGGCAGTATTATAGTAGTTATATTCTTGTACATAGGGGGCAGTATTATAGTAGGTATATTCTTGTACATAGGGGGGCAGTATTATAGTAGTTATATTCTTGTACATAGGGGGCAGTATTATAGTAGGTATATTCTTGTACATAGGGGGCAGTATTATAGTACTTATATTCTTGTACATAGGGGGGCAGTATTATAGTAGTTATATTCCTGTACATAGGGGCAGTATTATAGTAGTTATATTCTTGTACATAGGTGGCAGTATTATAGTAGTTATATTCTTGTACACAGGGGGCAGTATTATAGTAGTTATATAGCTGTACATAGGGGCAGTATTATAAAATTGCACTGTGCTGATAGATTGTAAGCTCTGTAGGTTTGACATCTGCCTGATCACTGCTGTTCCCTCCCCCACTTCCCCCCTGTACTCTCTATTATTACATAGGACTATACATTGCATACACTAGCTTTGACCAGTGACATCTGGCAGTCTCCTTGTTTTCACACTTGTGCCCCAACCAGCCATTTACGGGTTAAGGAGATGTTATCCTTTCATCAACTCCAGGAGAAAAATAATCATCCCCGGGCCAAGATCATGTAAAAGGGAGGAATCGGAGCTTATGGAGGAGTCTGACATCTGGCGGAGCATCTCTAATCACCTCTGGCCAAGGCTCTGGCTGGAGGAGGGCGCAGAATCACATCTACGATGCGTAATACTGGGTGTTATGTGGCAGAAGGGTCTTTGGGACCCCCGATGCTTAGGAGCTGGGGAGAACATGCTTAGGCATATTGACGGGATGTGATACACATATCATCAATTTCTGAGCTTTCTGGCAAAATTGTTCCAAAAATGTGGAATGTTCCAGTGGCTAAAGAATAAAACCAGCAGACATCAGATCGGGTGAGTGGCGGATTTTGGTTTGAAAATTCCAGATTTATGGGTTTTTTCATATTTACTTCCATAAATTTATGAGACAAAGAGAAGAGGGATAAGATCAGGGTTTGTGGTTCTTACAAAGTATCCGGTGAGAGGTGGTAATGATGGAGCCGGAGATGTCTTCCATCTTGACAATTTACTTTGTTTTTACAGGATAATGACCCAAAATCCTCCTCTGGAAAGTGGAGGAACGATCTGCACACAAGATTCACAGGCTCCGATGTAACTGCCCCTAGACCCAACAGAGAAGATTGAGGAGAAGATGTATGTGATGAGCGCTCAGTATATCCAGGACCTCCACCATGGCTGCAGGACAGGCAGAATTGTGAAAAATAAAAACTGTGAAAAACTTTCATGGAATTCAAACTTTTGACTAAAACTAAACTGTTGACTAAACTAAAAACTAAAGAGGTTACTGTCATAAAATCTCAAGAAACGAGAATCGTGGAACATGTTCTTTAAATCTGCATTTTGTGCCAGACCCCTGTTATCCCTATGGCAATGTATAGGAATAGAGGATTGTCATGACTATTCCGTGGGGTGCTATAGAGTCTCTGCACTGATAGGTCAGCCTGTGAGACTGTGCAGTGACACACCTTAGTCTAGATTACACTAGTGTATGGTGTCCTGAGGTATCTCCTGAGGTCCCACTAGTCATAATGTATATACAGTATTGTATGTAGTAATCTCCTGAGCTCCCTGTATATACAGTATGTAGTAATCTCCTGAGCTCCTCCTAGTGTTGGCTGTATATACAGTATGTAGTAATCTCCTGAGCTCCCCCTAGTGGTGGCTGTATAAACAGTATGTAGTAATCTCCTGAGCTCCCCCTAGTGGTGGCTGTATATACAGTATGTAGTAATCTCCTGAGCTCCTCCTAGTGGTGGTTGTATATACAGTATGTAGTAATCTCCTGAGCTCCCCCTAGTGGTGGCTTTATAAACAGTATGTAGTAATCTCCTGAGCTCCCCCTAGTGGTGGCTGTATATACAGTATGTAGTAATCTGAGCTCCCCTGGTGGTGGCTGTATATACAGTATATAGTAATCTCCCGAGCTTCTCCTAGTGGTGGCTGTATATACAGTATGTAGTAATCTCCTGAGCTCCTCCTAGTGGTGGTGTATATACAGTATGTAGTAATCTCCTGAGCTCCTCCTACTGGTGGCTGTATATACAGAATGTAGTAATCTTCTGAGATTCTCCTAGTGGTGGCTGTATATACAGTATGTAGTAATCTCCTGAGCTCCTCCTAGTGGTGGCTGTATATACAGTATGTAGTAATCTCATGAGCTCCCCTAGTGTTGGTTGTATATACAGTATGTAGTAATCTCCTGAGCTCCCCCTAGTGGAGGTGTATATACAGTATGTAGTAATCTCCTGAGCTCCTCCTAGTGGTTGTGTATATACACTATGTAGTAATCTCCTGAGCTCCTCCTAGTGGTGGTGTATATACACTATGTAGTAATCTCCTGAGCTCCTCCTAGTGGTGGCTGTATATACAGTATGTAGTAATCTCCTGAGCTCCTCTTAGTGGTGGCTGTATATACAGTATGTAGTAATCTCCTGAGCTCCTCCTAGTGTTGGCTGTATATACAGTATGTAGTAATCTCCTGAGCTCCCCCTAGTGGTGGTGTATATACAGTATGTAGTAATCTCCTGAGCTCCTCCTAGTGGTGGTGTATATACACTATGTAGTAATCTCCTGAGCTCCTCCTAGTGGTGGCTGTATATACACTATGTAGTAATCTCCTGAGCTCCTCCTAGTGGTGGCTGTATATACAGTATGTAGTAATCTCCTGAGCTCCTCTTAGTGGTGGCTGTATATACAGTATGTAGTAATCTCCTGAGCTCCTCCTAGTGTTGGCTGTATATACAGTATGTAGTAATCTCCTGAGCTCCTCTTAGTGGTGGCTGTATTTACAGTATGCAGATATATTTGAGTTTCTCCTAGTGGGGGCTGTATATTCAGTAAGTAGTAATCTCCTGAGCTCCTCCTAGTGCTGGCTGTATATACAGTATGTAGTAATCTCCTGAGCTCCTCCTAGTGGTGGCTGTATATACAGTATTCAGTAATCTCCTGAGCTCCTTCTAGTGTTGGTTGTATATACAGCATATAGTAATCTCCTGAGCTCTTCCTAGTGTTGGTTGTATATACAGTATGTAGTAATCTCCTGAGCTCCTCGTAGTTGTGGCTGTATATACAATATGTAGTAATCTCCTGAGCTCCTCCTAGTTGTGGCTATATATACAGTATGTAGTAATCTCCTGAGCTCCTCCTAGTGGTGGCTGTATATACAGTATTCAGTGATCTCCTGAGCTCCTCCTAGTGTTGGTTGTATATACTGCATATAGTAATCTCCTGAGCTCTTTCTAGTTTCTTTGTATATACAGTGTGTAGTAATCTCCTGAGCTCCTCCTAGTGGTGGCTGTATATACAGTATTCAGTAATCTCCTGAGCTCCTTTTAGTGTTGGTTGTATATACAGCGTATAGTAATCTCCTGAGCTCTTCCTAGTGTTGGTTGTATATACAGTATGTAGTAATCTCCTGAGCTCCTCCTAGTTGTGGCTGTATATACAGTATGTAGTAATCTCCTGAGCTCCTCCTAGTTGTTGCTGTATATACAGTATGTAGTAATCTCCTGAGCTCCTCCTAGTGGTGGCTATATATACAGTATGCAGATATATCTGAGCTTCTCCTAGTGGTGGCTGTATATTCATTAAGTAGTAATCTCCTGAGCGTCTCCTAGTGGTGGCTGTATATACAGTATGTAGTAATCTCCTGAGCTCCTCCTAGTGGTGGCTGTATATACAGTATGTAGTAATCTCCTGAGCTCCCCCTAGTGGTGGCTATATATACAGTATGCAGATATATCTGAGCTTCTCCTAGTGGTGGCTGTATATTCAGTAAGTAGTAATCTCCTGAGCTCCTCCTAGTGGTGGCTATATATACAGTATGCAGATATATCTGAGCTTCTCCTAGTGGTGGCTGTATATTCAGTAAGTAGTAATCTCCTGAGCGTCTCCTAGTGGTGGCTGTATATACATTATGTAGTAATCTCCTGAGCTCCTCCTAGTGGTGGCTGTATATACAGTATTCAGTGATCTCCTGAGCTCCTCCTAGTGTTGGTTTATATACAGCATATAGTAATCTCCCAAGCTCTTTCTAGTGGTGCTTGTATATATACAGTATGTAGTAATCTCCTGAGCTCCTCCTAGTGTTGGTTGTATATACAGTATGTAGTAATCTCCTGAGCTCTCCCTAGTGGTGGTTGTATATACAATATATAGTAATCTCCTGAGCTCCTCCTAGTGTTGATTGTATATACAGTATGTAGTAATCTCCTGAGCTCCTCCTAGTGTTGATTGTATATACAGTATTTAGTAATCTCCTGAGCTCTGCCTAGTGTTGGCTGTATATACAGTATGTAGTAATCTCCTGAGCTCCTCCTAGTGGTGGCTGTATATACAGTATGTAGTAATCTCCTGAGCTCCTCCTAGTGATGGCTGTATATACAGTATGTAGTAATCTCCTGAGCTCCTCTTAGTGGTGGCTGTATATACAGTATGTAGTAATCTCCTGAGCTCCCCCTAGTGGTGGCTGTATATACAGTATGTAGTAATCTCCTGAGCTCCTTCTAGTAGTCGCTGTATATATAGTAATCTCCTGAGCTCCTCCTAGTGGTGGATGTATATACAGTATGTAGTAATCTCCTGAGCTCCCCCTAGTGGTGGCTGTATATACAGTATGTAGTAATCTCCTGAGCTCCTCCTAGTGATGGCTGTATATACAGTATGTAGTAATCTCCTGAGCTCCTCCTAGTGGTGGCTGTATATACAGTATATAGTGATCTCCTGAGCTCCTTCTAGTAGTCGCTGTATATATAGTAATCTCCTGAGCTCCTCCTATTGGTGGATGTATATACAGTATGTAGTAATCTCCTGAGCTCCTCCTAGTGGTGGCTGTATATACAGTATTCAGTGATCTCCTGAGCTCCTCCTAGTGTTGGTTGTATATACAGCATATAGTAATCTCCCGAGCTCTTTCTAGTGGTGCTTGTTTATATACAGTATGTATATACAGTATGTAGTAATCTCCTGAGCTCTCCCTAGTGGTGGTTGTATATACAGTATATAGTAATCTCCTGAGCTCTGCCTAGTGGTGGCTGTATATACAGTATGTAGTAATCTCCTGAGCTCCCCCTAGTGGTGGCTGTATATACAGTATGTAGTAATCTCCTGAGCTCCTCCTAGTGGTGGCTGTATATACAGTATGTAGTAATCTCCTGAGCTCCTCCTAGTGGTGGCTGTATATACAGTATATAGTGATCTCCTGAGCTCCTTCTAGTAGTCGCTGTATATATAGTAATCTCCTGAGCTCCTCCTAGTGGTGGATGTATATACAGTATGTAGTAATCTCCTGAGCTCCCCCTAGTGGTGGCTGTATATACAGTATGTAGTAATCTCCTGAGCTCCTCCTAGTGGTGGCTGTATATACAGTATATAGTAATCTCCTGAGCTCCTCCTAGTGGTGGATGTATATACAGTATGTAGTAATCTCCTGAGCTCCCCCTAGTGGTGGCTGTATATACAGTATGTAGTAATCTCCTGAGCTCCCTCTACTGGCAGCTATATACAGTATGTAATAAACTTCTGAGCTCCAGCTTCTTGTCCCCGCCATACCTTTTATAAGTGTGAAGGTTTGGAGAGCTATATCTCGGATAACAGAGCTTTATTTGCTTTGAGTGTTTATTCAAAACAATAAAAAAACACAAAATTCTGTTAAAGAGAATATATCCCCCGTATTCACTGAAACGCTCTGAACTTTTGCTTAAACATGTAACTTTTTAGATGTTCTGATCAGCAATTTGAACTATGTCTCCCTGGGCTGTAAGTGATTACACTGCAGGTAAGTTTCCTTCCAAGTCATCAAATAATTGAAGCAGCATGTGACCTCATGCCAGTCCCCTGGCACAGCAATATACCCTACATCCCATGGCAGTGCCAGCCAGTGCCAGCCTTGGGCATGGGAACGGCTTTTTACCTGGTCACTGTCAGGTGTGTGCAGTGATATAGTCAGAATCCTATAAAGTCATCCCTCACTATCTTACAGAACAGAAGGACCACTAACAGGTAAGTCATGTACAGTCAGGTAAGTGATACACTGTATGTCGTTATGATACATTAGATTTACTTTTTTTTTAACCCATTATCTCCAGGAACAGGAGGATATACTAACACACCTTCCCAACACCAATCAAATGGCAAACTCATACAGATGTAGCAGAACAGAATTTTTTTTTAATTTTATGTAAAGACCCAAGATAATAGTAAGTTCACCCAAAATCCTACAAGAAATAAAGAAATGACATTAGATCTGCTCTTCTGCCTCTAATTTCCTCACGTAATTTAATGTTTGGGTGTTGATGGGTGATTGGTGTATACAGATCCCATTGAGTTCAGTGGTAAACCCTACAGCTCCAGAGCTCCCCCTTATGGTGGGTTCAAGCAGATGAAATGTATTATTCTTCTATCGCTACATTGGAAATCAAAATGACAAAATCTTAACTTAATCTCCATTGAGCAACATAAGGGGACTATCTAAGAGGGAATCAAACAACGCCAGGGGGAGCCTTTATGTAACAGTAATAGTATTGTTTTAAATTATTCCATAGCTAAATGAACTTTGCCCAATTTAAGAAAAAAATGTATATTGATTTGAGCAAATATGTCATCGCACACTCACGGGTTAATGAGCAAGTAACTAATTATCTCCCTTTCTCTAACGTCCATTATGTTTTGTCATCATCATTGATGATGTCTCAGTAGATGGTGATATGTAAGATGAGGCAGTGGATGTATCATAAGCTCCTGTATCTATGTCACTCTTTTCTCTGATGCTAAATGTTTGCTGGCACCACTAGGGGGAGCTCAGGAGCATAGTGCATGCAGTTTATATATGAATTTTATGATATCATGAGATCAGATATCTCCTTATCTTCCCCTGGTGGTGACTACAGGCAGGTGACCAGCCCTATGGGATCAGTGCGGTGTTTATGCCATATGTGTCTCCGCATACGTCAGGTAGGTTCCTCCTATTGACGTAAAAAAGTTGTATCACATTACTATTTTAAATGACTAACACTACATTCACATTGCCTTATGGGGGACGTATATACGCCATTTATACGTCCCCCATAGACTGCAATGGGTGCACGGCACAATACGGGAGCAGTACGGTGCGGCACCATACCGTTCCATAGCCTGGAGAAAGATAGGACATATCCTATACTTCCCTATAATACAGCGCTGTGCGCCATATATGACTATGTATGAGGTACTATACAATTACTAATACTCTTATATAAAGTACTACAATGCTTCTACTTTAATGATCATTCTAATAATGTAAATATTTCTTCTTCTACTAATAATGATATTGATACTACTGATACAAAATCTAAATAGTATTCTACTACCAATACTTCCTACAATGCTATTACTAATAACATATTTCCTCTTACATTCAATGCTACTACTAGTGTTGTTACTCCTATTATACTAATGTTACTACTAATATGAATAACGGTGATGGTACACGGACATTACCACTTGTGTTACTACCAGCGCTGTAAGAATTAACATAACACTATAACCATGGCCGGATTAAGGGTGGTGGGGGCCCTTCCAACAATGTTTTCGGAGGTATATAGCCTGCCAGACCCCTGTAGTACATAGCCTTCCAGACCCCTGTAGTTGAGTTGAGTCGCTGACTGTCGGAAACTAGTGGGGGCCTCTTAAAAAGTGAAAGTGGTGGGGGCCCCGGGGCTCGAGCCCCAGGAGCCCCTCATTTAATCTGGCCCTGACTACAACTACTACTACTACCACTACTTATACTACTACTCTAAATACTATTCAAAAAACATACCACTAAGTTTCCTCCGGGTCCTCCGGTTTCCTCCCACACTCCAAAAACATACTGGTAGGTTGTTTAGATTGTGAGCCCCATTGGGGACAGGGACTGATTTGGAAAGTTCTGTGCAGCGCTGCGTAATCTGTGTGCACTATATAAATAAAGGAATTATTATAATAACAATAGTAGGAATTCTACACACCCTGTATATTACTGCTAATAATTCTACCGCCTACACAGTACTAAGATAAATGTTATCATTTCTAATACGACTGCTTATAGAACTCCTTGCAATTGTACAATACCGTCTAATAGCAATATCAGCAGTACTAATACTATTAATACTAGTAATATTGTACTAGTGTTATTTGTATGAACAACTATTACTATATTAACCCCTTAGTGTCGCAGCCTGAAAAGTCTCTAGTGACCGGGCATTTTTAACAAATTTTCGTATTTGTCCGGGTTAAGGGCCATAACTTTTATTTTTTTGCTACCTTAATTTTTTTTTTGCAGCGTTTTTTTCAGGACACATAGAGCTAGTTAAAAAGGTAATAAAAGTTAAAAAAAAATTAAAATTTTTATTTGGGGTTAAAAGTGAAAAAAAAGCTTTTTTTGTAATTTATGGGTTTTTTTTTTCAAATGAACTCAAAATGAACATTATTGATGCTGGTGACCGAAATGCCCACCTGTGACCTCTACTGGGTCTTAGATTTGGACCCAGCAGCTCTGTTTAACCCCTTTAGACCCGGCGGACCGGCGAGTCTATGGAGCTGGTGGCGGCGCCTCTGCTCCTCTCTGCATCACGCTCATTCAGCACGATGCTGTGAGGAACGGAGAAGCGTTAACGGCCCGCATCTCCCTTCTCCCTAGGGTCTCTGGGTGTCTCTGCGCCCAGTCTAAGGCTACATTCACACGAACATACGAGGAACGTATATACGGCATATGTACATACGGCCAATATACGCCCCCATACATCGCAATGGTCTCACAGCACCCAACGGGAGCGGTACGGTGCTGCAGACGTGCGGCACTGTACCATTCCGTAGCCCGTAGAAAGATAGGACATGTCCTATCTTTCACCGGAATACGGCGCCATATATTCCTATGGAGAGAGGCGGGGGTGAGCAGCGCTCTCCCCCTTCTCCCCTCCCCCGGCACTGCTGTGTGCCCGCCGGGCAACGGCAGTGTGAATGTGGCCTAAAGACGTCGCTGCAGACTTGGGAGCTGCGCCCGCTGACATCTAAAGTCAATGGGCAGTCCGAAAGGAGTTAAACTCCGAAACTATATTACTGTACAGTAGTGTGTTAGGTTGGATGATGGGACCCCCTGACTTTGTGGGGCCCATAGCAGTTGCTATGGCTGCTACCACTGTAGTAACACCTCTGGTCATACTATACTATGACTGTACTCACAATAGTAGTGCAGTATGAGTATATTTTACATTTTTACCATCATTTTACCTCCGAATCCGAATTCCTAATAATAAAGTTTCTTTTCCGCTCTGTAAAGTAGAGCTGATGTCGCATGGGAATCCACTTCTAAAACCTGAACGATCCTGGATGTGTGAACAAGGCTGTAGTGCATTATTATGTGTGTGCCTTATTATACAGGGCACCCTGTGGATTATATCTAGGCCTGTACTACAGCAACACCTCAGGGAGGTGCAACGTCTTTAGAACAGTATCCAAAAACTTACAGCAAAACAATACAATAGTAAATATGATAAAATTATGAAATAATGTTCATAATAATTATAATTAATATATATATATTTATATGAAAATCAATCAATTCTGGCAGGAGAGAAACCTAATTTTGAGAGATGGTCCAGGAGTGTTCAGGATATTCCTAATAATTATAATTAATATATATATATATATATATATATATATATATATATATATATGAAATAATAATAACACCATACAATGAATTCTGGCAGGAGAGAAACCCAATTTTGAATTTTGAGAGCTGGTTTAGGAGTGTACCGTATACATAGATAATGAGCCCCTGGGACAGCACTATGGGATATATCAGGGCTATTGTAATGTTGAATAAAATAAAAGATAAATAGATCAAAATGCTATGAAGAATATATCTAGAGTATAACAGTAAAATGAGAAAAAAAACAATACATGAACACAACACAAAAAAAGACTAAATATGACTAATAAATAATGAGTATAATATTAATCATAATTTTGCTCCAAGATTATTCAAATTAATTCCAAAATTTCAAAAATAATAGAAAAGTAAACCATAATAAAAGGAAAGAATTAATTACAGGCGATCCCCTACTTAAGAACAACTGACTTACATACGACCCCTAGTTACAAACGGACCTCTGGATATTGGTAATTTACTGTACTTTAGTCCTAGGCCACAATAAACAGCAATAACAGTTATCACTGGCGTCTGTAATGAAGCTTTAGTGTTAATCCTGATTCTTATCACAATGCAACATTTTTAAAATCCAATTGTCACAGAGACCAAAAAAAATTTTGGCTGGGGTTAGAATTATAAAATATACAGTTCCGACTTACATACAAATTCAACTTAAGAACAAATTAACAGAGCCCATCCTGTACGTAACCCGGGGACTGCCTGTACTATTACTTATATTGCTACTACTACTACTGCTACTAACGATAATAATAATAATAATAAACATTTTAATAAAAATCTCCTAAAAACAAATTGAGCAAGAAGCTAGAGAACTTAGAAAGACAGTAATGACCTGTACATTCAGATTGTGAATAGTGATAAGTGGATCCGAACCATAAAGTTCTTACTAAACTTAAAAGTTTGGGTCTGGGTTCAGCTCTACCCCCTCCTCCCTTCCCCCTCCATAAACACTTGCATTTGGTGCTGCCACCGAGTGCAGGTGTTAACTCTTTAAATGACATTAGCAAAGTCGCCAGCCGCAGCTAAATGGCTAAACCACGCAGGGTGCCACCATTTTGGGAGTTCTTCGGGGGATCTTCGCTCCCTGATGACATCATCAGAAACTGGACCCAACATAGAATTTTTATCGATTTGCTCATCATCATTAATTGTGAACTCCATGAATCAACACGAGGGAATCTGTACATACCACATGGGGGGATTTTTATTAGGCTGCGGTCAAACGTGGCGTTTTGAACGCGTTTTTGGCCCATTTTTAAGCAGCCAATCAAAAAATGCATTTGTTTTTTGAAAAACGCATCCATTTTTGACCAGTTTTAATGATAATTGGTAAAACCTGACAAAAACGGATGCTTTTTTTTTAAAGCATGCGTGTTTTTTTTTAACAAACTGCTTAAAAACGGGCCAAAAACGCGTTTAAAACACCACCTCTGACCCGGATCTTAGGCATCATCTTGTGCCAGTTTTTAAAGCATCTTAGGAGCTCTTCAGATATCTTCTAGACGTCTTAGCCTGCTTCATAAATACGACACACAAGGTGTTAATGCCTGCAGAGAATAATAAAAAAAAAAAATTTTTTTAAAAATTGCACAAAAATCGCAAATACTGTATGTCTTTTCTATGCCAGGAGGGGACTGGTGCAGTGTTTGCATGCGTTTCATCCGGGTCCTCCGGTTTCTTCCCACACTCCAAAACATACTAGTAGGCTGATTAGATTGTGAGCCCCATTGGGGACAGGGACCGATTAGGCAAACATTGTGTAATCTGTGTGCGCTAAATAAATAAAGGAATTATTATTACTATTATGCAAAATTAATGTCTCCATCAAATCTGGATTCATTTGAGTAAAATGGCCCAAATTTGGTACCAATTTGTGGGTCATTTAAACACCCGAAAACTGACTTAACTATAATGACACATCCCTCCCGGGGGAAAGGCTGAATTGAGTATATATCAAATAAATCATTCAAAAATAATTGCGGTTAAATTCTTAAAAATTTACATATGGAAAATAAAGAGAATAAAATCAGGAAACAATAATTATAATAGTAATAACAGTGATCATAATACAATAATAACTACTACAGGCAGTCCCCGGGCTATGTATAAGATCGGTTCCATAGATTTGTACTTAAGTTGAATTTGTATGTAAGTCGGAACTGTATACTTTATAATTGTAGTTCCAGAGAAAATTAATTTTTTGCCCTAGTGACAATTGGAGTTTCAAAATTTTTTGGTGTAAATTGACCAAGAATTATCAATAAAGCTTCATTACAGACACTTTACAGCTGATTATTACAGTCTGGGACTGATGTAACAGCATCCAGAGAGCTTCACCAGAGGTCACAGGGGTCTGTCTTTAACTAGGGGTCGTCTGTAAGTCAGGTGTCCTTAAGTAGGACTATTGTACTATGTTCTATTATTATTTTAAACTTTCCACCAAAATTTTTGTACAAAGTGGAAAGTTACGGAGACACTAAAATGATCACTCTCAGCATGTCCTGATTTGATATGCTGGGAGTTATAGTTCCACAGCTGCTGGAGGAGCACAGATTCCATATATATATAGTGAGACATAATAGTATCAAGCCTGATACATGTTATACAGTGTCCAGCTGCTGCTCATCACATGTCCAGGCTCCCAGCTGTCTGCTGAACAACATGTCATATCTATGGAGCGCACAGGAGAGGTGTGAGAGACACAGTACAGCAGCAATCTTCTTAGGAGGCTTCCTGCAAAGCAGGGATTAAGCACACACTCACAGCTCCAGGTAATGCTCTGCTCCTGACCCAAAGGTCACACTCACCACAATTGCTGCACATACCTGTAAAAGCTGAGATTTTAAACATTGGAATTCTGGAAACATTGGGAATTTTACTGGAAAGGATCTACTGGATCTACTGACTGACCCATAGGCTAAAAGGTACAGGACCCTAGAAGAAGAAGCCTAGAAGTGATGTCCCGGAGGGTCTTCTTAGTAGACATTCTTCTTCATGATGTTGCTTCCTTGCTGGATCCTTGGTTTGGAATTCACTGACTTCTTAACTGAAGGAAATAAGAAGAAGAAATCTAGTGGTGGAAACAAGGTGAAGGATCTATGTGCCGGATTGTGACCCCATAAGGAGATATGAGAGAAGACCAGTGGACACCTCAGGGCTATCTGCAGAACTTGGCAGGGAGCTGTCCTTGGTGCTGAAATCCTGAACTAAGGGTTAAACCAGGTTGATATTTCCTTATAATGTCCTGGATACAGAGTTTATAATGGGATCGTGAAGGGTAAGTGAATGTCCGTGACCACCACCTTATAATAATCTCATATCTAGGGGGGGATGGGGGGTGTCATATCAGAACTGCAGGACTGTCTGCATCAACCATAGAGAAAATGAAAGACAACTAGAAAAAAAATCTCATTTGTTCTTGTCTCATTGCGGGTCATGTTCATGTAAATATGTTAAAAAAGGAAAATGAGTGTATAAAAAGTCATAGAAACGACAACAGGTGATGAATATTCAAAAAAGCAAAATATTTCACGTCATATTTTTTATTTGTCTTATTCTTCGCATTCTTACAGTAACATATTTATGATTAATGTGTTACAGTGCAATATTAAAGTTAATAAATATCTTTAATGTTATAATAATATAATAATAGCAATAATATAATAATACTGTTATAATAATAACAGCAACAAAAAGCACAATACAGCGGATAATAATACTAATAATAAACTAAATTAATGATATATTAAAATACATATGTGATAACATAATAATAACATAGTAAAAAAAAAAAAACACTATCGTAAAATATGTTGCAAAACAAAATAACCATGAACGCTATCGCTCCACATTCCCTTCTAAATTCTTACACAATCAGTGGATTAGTGGCAGTGACAGATGTCATATAATGGAATCAGCTAAATTCTTCAGGAGTGAATAATAATCCACACAGAATCTGTGAAATCATATCTAACACATCCTACAGGCTATATTCAGAATTACAGTGACTCCACCAGCAGAATAGTGAGTGCAGCTCTGGGGTATAATACAGGATGTAACTCAGGATCAGTACAGGATAAGTAATGTCATGTATGTACACAGTGTCTGTACCAGCAGCAGAATAGTGAGTGCAGCTCTGGGGTATAATACAGGATGTAACTCAGGATCAGTACAGGATAAGTAATGTCATGTATGTACACAGTGACTGCACCAGCAGCAGAATAGTGAGTGCAGCTCTGGAGTATAATACAGGATGTAACTCAGGATCAGTACAAGATAAGTAATGTCATGTATGTACACAGTGACTGCACCAGCAGCAGAATAGTGAGTGCAGCTCTGGAGTATAATACAGGATGTAACTCAGGATCAGTACAGGATAAGTAATGTCATGTATGTACACAGTGACTGTACCAGCAGCAGAATAGTGAGTGCAGCTCTGGAGTATAATACAGGATGTAACTCAGGATCAGTACAGGATAAGTAATGTCATGTATGTACACAGTGACTGCACCAGCAGCAGAATAGTGAGTGCAGCTCTGGAGTATAATACAGGATGTAACTCAGGATCAGTACAGGATAAGTAATGTCATGTATGTACACAGTGACTGCACCAGCAGCAGAATAGAGAGTGCAGCTCTGTGGTATAATACAGGATGTAACTCAGAATCAGTACAGGATAAGTAATGTCATGTATGTACACAGTGACTGCACCAGCAGAATAGTGAGTGCAGCTCTGGAGTATAATACAGGATGTAACTCAGGATCAGTACAGGATAAGTAATGTCATGTATGTACATAGTGACTGCACCAGCAGCAGAATAGTGAGTGCAGCTCTGGAGTATAATACAGGATGTAACTCAGGATCAGTACAGGATAAGTAATGTCATGTATGTACACAGTGACTGCACCAGCAGCAGAATAGTGAGTGCAGCTATGGGGTATAATACAGGATGTAACTCAGGATCAGTAGTTTGTATAATGAATGTAATGAGGTTATATACTATATAGATGCAGGTCACAAGTCTCATGTATTATCCTGACAGCTGATGGGCCTTGAGAATGTACATTCCAAAGTGACAACCAATATGGCTGCATTTCCTGCTCAAAAATGTCTGCCAGCATGCTGGGTAAATCCATAAATGGTAAAATGTTGCAAAAGTTTGTTCTTACATTTCATGTATAATGAGAGGGGTGGGACCTGTTCTCTTGGTACATGGTGTTACATACTTATTGCATGTAGCCACTAGTTCTCCTATGGGATTGGAGATGATTATACATTTATTATCTTACACAGACTTCACTTAGCTCTCCAGACAATGCATGATACTGTATATACATAAGGGCTCAGACATATAGAGGGGGTTGCTTTATCATATTAATGGCAGCTATCTGGTGCAATCACAGGTGACAATGGCTTACAATGGCCATGGATGGGAGGGGGCTTTCTCTGTCCCTTGCTTAATACCCATTGGGAGACAATGGGTTAATGCAGCAGCCAGAGGTCTAAAGGTCAGTCCTAAATAAGAGCCTAGTAACTCCTGCCATAGGATGGGGCATGATGCTTAATGCTCATGAATGCTCCATGTAAGTGATCCCCACTCCATTGACCTCAATGGAGGTCCCCATCCCAGAAGTCCTATACCTACTAGGTCCCCATGCTGCACCATGGGTGTGGGGTCCCAGCAGACCCTACAAATGAGACACTACTAGGGTAGACATGTCCGGTTTACCTCTCGCTGTTCTCACAGGTGGGTCACTGTCATACACTATGGCGGTATTATAGTCCGTTAATAAGCCCCCGTGGTGATACATTGTACATTGGGGATTTGCTTTTCTCCATGTAGCCGGAGAAACTCTCCAGCAAATCCTTCATCCTTGTGCTGACAAAGCGCTGAGCATTAAGACGATTATACTCCATTCACTTAATGGAGCTGTAACATATCCCACGTCAGCCCGGGCCTCTCCCGGGACACAAACACACAGCAGGTTCTAGTGGAAATCTTTCTGCTGCTTCATTAGATCTGATCATTGACTACAGCTCAGCTGTATGGTCCATAGGCATCCAATGTAGTCTGAAATCCAGCCAGGAATCCAGCCAGGAATCCAGCTTTCTCCATGCTTTATACTGCAGCACTGAAAACCAATAGAAAGTTCTCCAAAGTGTAGAAAGAGCCGGCTAGAAGAATGATTATAAACCACAAACTGCAAGTGACCGTCCAGGAATAATAAAAGAAACTCCAGACAAGAAATAATAATAGACACGACCAGACACTAATAATGGAGACCCAAGACCAGACACTAATAATGGAGACCCAGGAGAAAATAAATATAATAATAGAGACCCCAGACCAGACAAAAATAATGGAGACCCAGGAATAAATAAATATAATAATGGAGACCCCAGACCAAACAATTATAATGGAGACCCAGGAGCAAATAAATATAACAATGGAGACCCCAGACCATAATAATGGAGACCCGGGAGCAAATAAATATAATAATAGAGACCCAAGACCAGACAATAATAATGGAGACCCCAGACCACGCAATAATAATGGAGACCCAGGAGAAAATAAATATAATAATGGAGACCCAAGACCAGACAAAAATAATGGAGACCCAGGAACAAATAAATATAATAGAGGAGACCCCAGACCAAACAATTATAATTGAGACCCAGGAGCAAATAAATATAAAAATGGAGACCCCAGACCATAATAATGGAGACCCAGGAGCAAATAAATATAATAATAGAGACCCAAGACCAGACAATAATAATGGAGACCCCAGACCACGCAATAATAATGGAGACCCAGGAGAAAATAAGTATAATAATGGAGACCCCAGACCACGCAATAATAATGGAGACCCAGGAGAAAATAAATATAATAATAGAGACCCAAGACCAGACAATAATAATGGAGACCCCAGACCACGCAATAATAATGGAGACCCAGGAGAAAATAAATATAATAATAGAGACCCCAGACCAGACAAAAATAATGGAGACCCAGGAACAAATAAATATAATAGAGGAGACCCCAGACCAAACAATTATAATTGAGACCCAGGAGCAAATAAATATAATAACAGAGAACCCAGACCAGACAATAATAATAGAGAGCTAGGAGCAAATAAATATAATAATTAAGACCCCAGACCAAACAATTATAATAGAGACCCAGGAGCAAATATATATAATAATGGAGACCCCAGAACAGAAAATAATAATGAAGACCCAGGAAAAAATAAATATAATAATGGAGACCCCAGCCCAGACAATAATAATGGAGAACCCAGTTTATGCAACGAATAATTATAGAGGTCACAGAGCAGACATAAATAATAATGGACCTGATTACACAAAAAGAAGTGACTTTTTAAAGGGGTTTTTAATCAGATTAGTGGGATACAGACACTTGATCGTCAGATTAAACACAATGGGGGAGATTTATCAGTAGTGCTTGAGGTAAAACTGTTCTAGTTGCCCATGGAAACCAATCGGAGCTCAGCTTTCACTTTTTAAAACAGCTGTGGAAAATCTGAGCTCTGATTGGTTGCTATAGGCAACTAGTACAGTTCTACTCTCAGACACTTCTGATAAATATCCCCCATTGGGGGCATTTATCATGGCAATTTTCCTGACGTACAGGCCCTGAAATAATGGCAATTCCTACTGAAAGGTGTCGTAAAGGGTGACATTGCGGGCGACAGAGAGAAACACCCCGTGCCTGTGCACTAGCTATAGCCTGTGCCCGTTCAGGCCTGAACGGGTGAAGGTTATAGCGCATTTCTACACCAGACAGCACATGCATAAAAAAGCAACCTGGTAATGTACAGTGGGTATGGAGAGTATTCAGACCCCTGTAAATTTTTCACTCTTTCTTTTATAGCAGCCAATTGGTAAGATCAAAAAGGTTCTTTTTTCCTCATTAATGTACACGCTACCCACATCATAGCATAAAAAGAACAGAAATGTAGATATTTTTTGCTCATTTATTAATCAAGAAAAACTGAAATATCACATGGTCATAAGTATTCCGACCCTTTGCTGTGACACTCATATGCTGTCCATTTCCTTCTGATCCTCTTTGAGATGGTTCTACTCCTCCATTGGAGTCCAGCTGTGTTCAATTAAACTGATTGGACTTGATTAGGAAAGGCACATACCTATATAAGACCTGACAGCTCACAGTGCATGTCAGAGCGCATGAGAATCATGAGGTCTAAGGAACTGCCCAATGAGCATAATTGTGTACAAGGCACAGATCTGGTCAAGGTTACAAAAGAATTTCTGCAGCATTTTCCTAGGAGCACAGTGGCCTCCATAATAGTTAAACGGAAGAAGTTTTGGATGATCACAATTCTTTCTCGACCTGGCAGTCCAACCAAACTAAGCAATTGTCAGAGAAGAGCCTTGGTGAGAGGTAAATAAGACCCCTCACTGTGACTGAGCCCCAGAGATGCAGAAGGGAGATGGGAGTCACCTATCACTGCAGCCTTAATCTGCTGACAGAAGCCTCTCCTCAGTGCAAGACACATGAAAGCCGCATAGAGTGTGCAACACATGAAAGATCCCAGACTATGAGAAATAAGATTCTCTGCTCTGAGGGGACGAAGATTGAACTTTTTGGTGTTAATTCTATGCGGTGGAGAAAAGCAGGTGCTGCTCATCACCTGCCAAATACCATCCCAGCAGTGACACATGGTAGAGGCAGCATCAGGTTATGGGGGCAGGGACAGGACCACTGGCTGTAATGGAAGGAAGGATGAATGTGGCCAAGTACAGAGATATCCTGGATGAGAACCTCTTCCAGATACTCTGGACCTCAGACTGGGGCAAACCTTCCAACAAGAAAATAAAGCAGAGGCTTCAGAACATCTCTGTGACCATTCTGGTCCAGCCTGAGCCCCAAATTTTGGTGTGAGAAACTTGTTGCATCTTCCCAAGAAGACTCCTGTCCGCACCAACTCCAAACCTGCTTATACTCAACACTGAGCAAAGGGGCTGAGTATTTATCAGCGGGGGCTGAATACTTATCACCAGGGGCCGAATACTCATCACCGGGGGCCGAATACTCATCACCGGGGGCTGAATACTCATCACCGGGGGCTGAATACTTATCACCGGGGGCTGAATACTTATCACCGGGGGCTGAATACTCATCACCAGGGGCTGAATACTTATCACCGGGGACTGTATACTTATCACCGGGGGCTGAATACTCATCACCGGGGGCTGAATACTTATCACCGGGGGCTGAATACTCATCACCGGGGGCTGAATACTTATCACCGGGGCTGAATACTCATCACCGGGGGCTGAATACTTATCACCGAGGGCTGAATACTTATCACCAGGGGCTGAATACTTATCACTGGGGGCTGAATACTTATCACTGGGGGCTGAATACTTATCACCGGGGGCTGAATACTTATCACCGGGGGCTGAATACTCATCACCGGGGGCTGAATACTTATCACCAGGGGCTGAATACTCATCACCGGGGGCTGAATACTTATCACCGGGGGCTGAATACTCATCACCGGGGACTGAATACTCATCACCGGGGGCTCAATACTCATCACCGGGGGCTGAGTACTCATCACCGGGGGCTGAATACTTATCACCAGGGGCTGAATACTCATCACCGGGGGCTGAATACTCATCATCGGGGACTGAATACTCATCACCGGGGGCTGAATACTCATCACCGGGGACTGAATACTTATCACCGGGGACTGAATACTCATCACCGGGGACTGAATACTCATCACCAGGGGCTGAGTACTCATCACCGGGGACTGAATACTCATCACCAGGGGCTGAATACTTATCACCAGGGGCTGAATACTCATCACCGGGGGCTAAATACTCATCACCGGGGACTGAATACTCATCACCGGGGGCTGAATACTTATCACCAGGGGCTGAATACTCATCACCGGGGGCTGAATACTTATCACCGGGGGCTGAATACTCATCACCGGGGACTGAATACTCATCACCGGGGGCTGAATACTTATCACCGGGGGCTGAATACTCATCACCGGGGGCTGAATACTCATCACCGGGGACTGAATACTCATCACCGGGGGCTGAATACTTATCACCGGGGCTGAATACTCATCACCGGGGGCTGAATACTCATCACCGGGGGCTGAATACTTATCACCGGGGACTGTATACTTATCACCGAGGGGCTGAATACTTATCACCGGGGGGCTGAATACTTATCACCGGGGGCTGAATACTTATCACTGGGGGCTGAATACTTATCACCGGGGGCTTAATACTTATGACCATGTGGTATTTTAGTTTTTCTTATTTATTAAATTAGCAAAAATATCTACATTTCTGTTTTTTTTTTCATTCAAAAATTTAAGTCAATTAATTGATTTACTATAAATTTCATACTTCCCCTCAGCTAAAAATACTACACAAAAAGGAGAGTATTTTTACCCTGTCTGAAAATTTTTAAAAAGGTCATCAATATATTTATACTGGGAAACCCCTCTAAACCCAGTCACTTGTCTTCTCCTTAAAGATTTTGTAGAAATTTCCGAGGAACAAATCATAGATGAAGTTTGATAACTCAGTCTGCTCAAGACAGCTCCATGTTGTTTTTGAATCTAAAATTTTTTTAATTGTTTTCTTTTTCTTCTTCAGGACCTTCCGAGGTTGTAGATTCATGGCCAGTGAAGGACCTTAGCTTCACTGTCATAAGCTATAAGACAATGTTTTATCTTCTCTCAAGTCTTGGAGACTTCTTGTTGAAAAGATCAAGACTCCAAGGTCCCAACCAGCTGCGAACACAAAGACCCTCAAGAACGTTTCCATTCCATGTGGTTCCTTGGTGCTTCCTATTAGGATTACTCATCATGAAGCCTGTAGGCGTGCAGAGTGTGAACTTTACAGTGGGCATCATAGGTCCTTGGTCATGTGACCCACTCTTCTCTAAGGCCTTGCCAGAACTGGCCGCTCGTTTGGCAGTCGTCAAGATCAACAACGACTCAACTCTTGAATTGGCCCATAAATTGGATTACAAAATTTTGGACGAAAATTGTGAAACATCAAAAGCTTTGGTAGACTTTGCCAGTTTCGACAAACTTTCTTCAGCATTTGTAGGACCACAAAACCCCGGATACTGTGACTCTGCCTCACTTCTGGGCAAAAATTGGAACAAGGCAATATTCTCTTGGGCTTGTGTCAACCATGACCTGGATAATAAATTTAGTTTCCCAACTTTTGCCAGAACTTTGCCGGCGCCAACCAAAGTTTTGTTTCACTTTATGAAGTATTTTCGATGGGCGCATGTTGGGGTGGTGTCTTCGAATGAGGATATCTGGGTGGATACGGCTCGGAAAGTGGCAAGTGCTCTGAGGAATCATGGGCTGCCCATTGGTATTGTGACGAGTATGGGCAATGGTGAGAAAGGGATTGAAGCTACGATGAAGGCTATAAAGGAAACACATGATCTTCGAGGTAAGAAGAGGAACTTATAGAATTGTATCTATAGATTTTTACATAACCATTGCTAGTACTTTGCGGGGAGCCAGTTAGTAGTGCCAAGCTTGCGGTCAACTCTTTAGATGCTGCGGCGATAGTAACCACTACATCTAGATAGTGACCAATGGACAGGTAAGTTAATCACGCCCTGCATTATGATCCTGGGGGTTTGTTCCTTTGGAAGGTCTGTCTTCATTATTTGCATATTAGACCCTGCCAGAGGCAAAGTCTATTAGGCTACATGTCAGTAATACTACATAAGTAGTTCAATGTATTATACAATCAATTAAATGATTGAATGTTCAAGTCCCCATTAAAACTGCAAAAAAAAAATTAAATTACCCAAAATAAATAACATTTTTTTTTATATAAATAGAAAATTAAATAAATAGAAAAATTAAAAATGTATGGCCTGGAAAATACATTTTAATTTTATCGAAACTGCTTGGTTAACACAGTAATTTAACCCCCGTCCCTTTTTTAATTTTCTCTCCAATTCAAAGAGTAATCAATAAATTCTATGTACAACCAAACTGGTAACAGGAGAGAAAAAATTCAATTCAACTCAAATTCAATTCAACCCGCAAAAACCAAGCCCTGAAATGGCTATGATGACTGAAAAACTAAAAAGTTATGGCTTTTGAAGGCTGATCATCTTTATATCTACGTTGACAAAAAAATTATAAAATTCCAATGTCATACATACATTTAGGGAACTTGAAGTTAATAGAGGAAATGGTTAACCCTTTAAGGGCACAGAAAGCAACACTATGACAGAAAACCCATTAACCTTTTAGTAACAACCACCAATATGTACAGCAGATGTGCCCAGGAAATGAACCCTCTCCATAAACATCTCCAGCTTTGGGAGCTTTTCATCCCTTGGATGGTGCGGTAAATCTTAGGCTTTTCTCTTTTTTGTCTCTTTTTTTTTTTTTTGGGGTGCATTTGCATATTTGAGACAAACTTTGCCTCTCCACTCGCCTAGCAAATTTAGACGAGCAATAATTTTTCAGTATTGTGTCTGATGTATCTTTAAAATCCTAATGTGGACATACAAGAAAGTTGTAATTTTGGTGTAGATTGCGGTAAATTGCACAATTTTGTCACAAATGACTCCCAAACAGGTGTAGGCAAAAGATTAGAAGGGTTTGTAGAAGAATTTGCAACTTTTTTGTGACTTTTATATATAAAAAAAAGGGTAAAAATCCAACAGACACAAATGCCTGACGTACCCCCCTCTAAGATAAAAGAAACAAGTCCAAAACCCAGAAAAAGCAAAAAAAAAAAAAAAAACATGCACAAATGTTCTGATTAAAGGTAAGTGCCCCCCTAAATGGTGAAATGGTAAGAAAACAGAAAGAACAAAAAGAAATTTCATTAAATTTATTGAAATTATGGAAAAGATATAACAAGTAAGTAAAAAGTAAAAGTAATTTTTGTCATTAAAATTTTTAAATGACAATTAATATGTAATTAATATTTATAGTTAATCCTGGTTCTTATGACAATGCAACATTTTTAAAATACTATTGTCAGAGAGACAAAAAAATTTTTGGCTGGGGTTACAATTATAAACTATACAGTTCCGACTTACATACAAATTCAACTTAAGAACAAACCTACAGAACCTATCTTGTATGTAACCTGGGGACTGCCTGTATATATATATATATATATATAAAAATCTCATGTCACAAAAAACAAGATCTCATACAGGTCCAAAAGCAAAATAAGGGTACATACACACGCGGTATGCCCACCGTACGGGCATACCGCCGTGTTCTGGAGAGGAGGAGGAGGTGACCCCTCCTCCCTCTATAAAAAACAGCGGTGCACGGCCGCACACTCGCCGAAAGATAGAGCATGCCACATGTGTGTGCACCGTATCTCCGCCGTGCCGCTATTGCCGTCCATGGGGACGTACATGCGGCCGCATGTACGGCTCTGCAGATGGTAGTATGAATGAGCCCTAAATGTAAAGTTTTGGGACCCGAAGCTACAGATTTACATAAGGGAATGTAATTGTCCTTCCTACAGTTCTAAAAGTTGTAACAACTAAACCCAAGAAAAAAATCCCATCAATCACTCTACCTAGAAATAAAAAATCATAAAAGTCTCTCAATAAATGACATAAAAAACATTAGATTACGCCACAACATAAGACAACTAGTCCTGTAACTGACGAGCCTTACTACTGGAACATACAATGGAAACATTAAAATGCATTGGATTTTTGGGTGGCAGAGTAATCTATTGACCCCTCAGACTTTAGGGTTTTGTTGTGACTGCTTCCGATGCAGCTCCAGTTTAAGACCTTTCTGTGAACTCTCTCACCCAATAAGCAGAGCTGGGAATGGTCACATGATACACTACCATTTAGCTCCACCTCCTTCGAAGGGAAACCTCCTTTTCCTGAACAATACAGAGAGACGGTTCCACTCTCTGTATAAGCTTCTTCACTTTTTATCAGATATTCTAATTTAAAAGGAGCAGTGCAGGTGTCCCAGCTTCGATCTTCCTCCTCCCACATTTGCTCCCACACTTTTTTGGCATTGCCTATCTTGCCGTCTGACCACGCCCATCAGGGGTACATGAAATAGTGACAAGATCTGTGGTTTCCCAGTGCTCACTTCTAAATTTACTATGCAGAGAAAGGGGCAGCATTCTGGTAATGACAGGATGCTCAAGCTGAGTTTCAAAGAGACACCGAGCTGTCAGTCAAAAGAAGGAGGTGTGGTCACTGGCAGACCTGAGAAACCATGACTCTTCTCTTCAGAATTGACTCTTTGCCTACTCATTTGCATATCAGAACAATGGCTGTAATTAGGGTACCGTGCCTCAGTGGCAAATCATTTTAGGTGATATGGGGAGGACCTTTGACCCTCTAACTTACTGGTGTGAGGGGTAAAATTCTGGTGTTGGGTCTTCTTTAAAGGGATTCGGTCCACATAATCAATCCTTTTGTCACTCCCACTAGAGAAGGTCCCTGTATCCGCACAACATGATGGACCTAATCTCTAGACCTGACCTCACCTAGACCTTTCCTCTTTTTGGTACCAGTTATTTTGACACCATAAACTTTTGATACCTGAAGAGCTGAGATGCCGAAGCGATGAGATGTAACCTTTGGCAGGTAAATGTTTGTGTTTTCATCCACCAACACGTAAATGTCACGTCTCTTCCATCTGACAGAAGCTTTTCCCGGGGGATCAAGGAAAGGCATAAAAAATTAGAAAGAAATATAGATGAAAAAATGTAAATGTGGGAATATTCAGTACAAAGGGGAAAAAAGTGAAATGTGTCGGGAAACATCCAGTAAGTAAAAATAGATGAATATCCTGGACGAAATCCGACAAGTGTCAGTATATAGAATATATACTCATTATCAGTGTCCTAATAAGCTGTAATAGGGCCGATACTGCGCAGGAAGTGGTGGAATCCTGGAAAGATACATTATACATAAAGGAAAGATTTGCAACATTGGGGCAGATTTACTTACCCGGTCCATTCGCGATCCAACGGCGCGTTCTCTGCGGTGGATTCGGGTCCGGCCGGGATTCACTAAGGTAGTTTCTCCGACGTCCACCAGGTGGACATCGGAACGCACTAGAGTTCACCGTCATATCGTGGGTGAAGGTAAGTGCGAGTCCAGCGACACTTTTTTTTTTTTAAATGCGGCGGTTTTTCCGAATCCGTCGGGTTTTCGTTCGCTCACGCCCCCCATTTCTGTCGCGTGCATGCCAGCGCCGATGCGCCAAAATCCCAGGGCAATACAGGGAAAATCGGCGCAAATCGGAAATATTCGGGTAACACGTCGGGAAACCGCTAATTTTGCCTAATTTGTCTCTGCAACAATGTAACAGTGAGTGATCGGGAGGCCGCCCCTAATTCTCCACATGCCCCGCCTACATACTTGTCATCTGTCCCAAATTTGTCAGGACAGGTACATATATTTAGAGACAGTTCAAGCCCCACAAGGAGAAGCTATAACTACAGCTATGAAGTCAATGAGAGACTGAGATGCAAGGAACCCCATTTCCATCAATATTAATGGGTCCAGTAATATAGAATAAGATAAGATAATCCTTTATTATAATCCTTAATATATACCTGTATCCCATTTTCCTGTCCTTAGCAGTTGGAATAAAGATTCTGGTCAGCTCACCTCTTATGGGCTCATTCAGACGGGAAAGAGTGTTTGTCTCTCCCATCTCCTCACCCCGGCCAGGTGCTCATCCAGGATCCGGTCCTGGTGAGCACTTGGCCGTCATCATGTTTAGTCAGGGGCACTTACTCATAGACCCACACACTGTGACTGTGGTAATCTTCTTATATTTATTATCCATGGCCTCTTTTCTTCTAAAAGCAACTTTTTGAATTATGCCAATGAGCCTGAGGAGCTCCTTGAACTTGTTACTAGAGTTGCAGCTTCAAAGGTTCTTACACTGTGTAGTAGCCCTTCGCACCATGTGCTAAAACCTTCTCTACTGCATTGAGATTACATCAGGCACAGGGAGGGGGAAGTGCTGAGGTATAAGAGTGGGAGACTGTGTAACAGCCTGTGAAATTGCAGCACAGAGCGGCTCTGGTAACGCCACTGTAGTAGTTCTGGTTCATCTGCATAATTTAGAAGGCAGGAGGCCAGGTCTGGATCCATAAGTAAGTACCCTTGGTTTATCATGGTGGATTTTGATGGTAGCTTTCCTTTAAGTGCAGTTCTCTTCAGTGCACAAGGCAAAACTGGAAAGAGGAGGAAAAACCTGGGATTGGAACAATCCTTTGTAGGGGTTTTAAAAATGATCAATACTTTATTTTTCAACACATTTTTCAACAATTGGTGATTTGTAGAGGAAGAGTTGTAGACCCAGAGACCTACTCGTTTTGCCTAGGATGTCTGGAAGTACATTGACCACCAGGATGAAGGATTGTAAACCAAGCACTGACATACTGGTGTGTGCCCCCTCTGCCAGGATCTGCTCTTCTTTTAGCTTCTCATACCCTGGTTTTTACAAAAAAAGCTTTAAAAATTATGAGCCAAATGAGCCTAAGGGGCTCGGGGCACCTTAGGTTTTAATAGAGCCTGGAGCCCCTCAGACTCATTTGCATATTTTTAAAACCTTTAAAAACCAAGGGCATAGGGAGATTAAAGTAGAGCAGGTCCTGCCAGAGGGGGCACACACCAGTATGTCAGTGTGCTAGGTTTACAATCCTTCATCTTGGTGGTAGATGGATAAGGTTTGGTAAGAGCTGTAGTGGGCCAGGTGATCACCGGTCAGAAGGCAACAAAAAATGTCCTTTTTTTAGATAAAACACACATTTTATTCAAAAATCACTAGAAATAGCAGCGGTTCATCAGGGAGGAAGCTTAGTAATGGAGTTGCGCCTTCCCCAATGCGTTTGAAACTCAAATCGTGCGTTCTTTGTCAGGAGGACGCTGGAATTTTTTGAATTTTTTGGATGCCTTGGTCATGGTCTAGTTGTAACTTATGCTGTAGTCCCCACAGTCCCATTCGGTGGGTGGTGCCAGACTCTTATCCGTCCTGGGACCGCCCACCTGACAGTACACAGCTCTCCTTGTATATCTGGGGGTCTTATTCCTCGGGAGAGGTAAAGTCTTGGGAAAGGTAAAGTGTTAACAGGGAGGACCCCCTTCTACTATGTCACCCCCTGCACATTATTTGCCAGATGTAATGTAATTTGTTCCATCTTCTCTGGATTGGTTACTACTAGAGATGAGCGTGCACTAAAATGCTCGGGTGCTCGTTACTCGAGCCGAACATTTCCCGATGCTCGAGTGCTCGTTTCGAGTAACGAGCCCCATTGAAATCAATGGGAGACCCGAGCATTTTTCAGTAAAATTATAAACTTAACGAGCACAGTGAAAGAACACAGTGCAGAACAGATTGCAGATGTTCGGGAACATCTGCAATCTGTTCCGGAGACACGCGTGCAGAACGGTGTTCTCCGCAATAGTATTTGAAGAACAATATGTGTGAAGAACAACTTGCAGATGTTTGGAAACATCTGCAAGTTGTTCTTCACACATATTGTTCTTCAAATACTATTGCGGAGAACACCGTTCTGCACGCGTGTCTCCGGGACATCTGCGATCTGCTCCGGAGACACCCGTGCAGAACGGTGTTCTCCGCAATAGTATTTGAAGAACAATGTGTAGAGAACAACTTGCAGATGTTGCCAAACATCTGTAATGTGTTCTTCACACATATTGTTCTTCAAATACTATTGCAGAGAACACCGTTCTGCACGCGTGTCTCCGGAACAGATTGCAGATGTTCCCGAACATCTGCAATCTGTTCTGCACTGTGTTCTTTCACTGTTTTCTTCAATTAAACAATTAAATTAAATGTTTTAATTGTATCTTTTTACTGTTCTTCACTTTTTTTTTTAAATTAAATGCTCGTTATCGAGCAGGGCAAATACTCGTCCGAGCAACGAGCCGGTCCGAGTATGCTAATACTCGACCGAGCATCAAGCTCGGACGAGTATACTCGCTCATCACTAGTTACTACCCACAGATTAGGAAACAAAGGCAGATTTTCCACTTCCAAGGCTCCGCTTACACTAGTCATTGTCTCCATGATAACAGACTACACACAAAACTGAGTGTAGTCTGTAGATTAGAGACTTTCTAATTCTTTGGTTCTGTCATCAATATCAGATCTGTGGGGTCCAACTCCTGGTATTACTGGTGTTACTAGTCCAGTGTTGTGGTCTCTTCTTAGTGACTGTAATGTCAGATTCACATTTTAGTCACAATAATTGTGACTAAAATGCAATAGCAATGCAATTTATTGTTTAGCACATAGCCCAACCACATTGGGGCTGTAATACCAATCACAGCCTATGCACAGGGGTGGCGCTCTATGGGGGTCATTTACTAAGGGCCCGATTCGCGTTTTCCCGACGTGTTACCCGAATATTTCTGATTTGCGCCGACGGAAATCGGGGGGCGCGGCCGAACGAAAACCCGACGTATTCGGAAAAACCGCCGCATTTAAAAACCGAAAAAGTGTCGCTTGGGGAGCGCTTACCTTCACCTGGTCCGAGGTGGTGCATTCCGGCGCAATGAGATGACTTTTCAGCGCAGCAGCGCCACCTGGTGGACGGCGGAGGAACTACCTTCATAAGTCCCGGCCGGACCCGAATCCAGAGCAGAGAATGCGCCGCTGGATCGCGAATGGGCCGGGTAAGTAAATCTGCCCCAATGTGTTTCATCTCTTATATTCAGGATAATGAAAGGGTTTACTCCATCCTATTCTTCTTCTTCCAGTGATCATCATGTGTATGCATTCGGTGCTGGTCGGGGGGAAGGAACAAGCCGCCTTCCTGATAAAAGCCCATGAGATGGGACTGACGGACGGGCGATACGTCTTTGTACCGTATGACACGTTACTATACAGTCTTCCCTATAAGAACAACTCGTACGCCATCTTCGATCAGAACGGTAAACTGCAGGAGGCCTACGACGCGGTGCTGACCATCACCATGGACTACCATGAGAAGTCCTTCTACGATGTCTTCAGCGAGTACAAGGAGAAGGGAGAGATCAGGACAAGTCTGGAGCCGCAGCAAGTGAGTAACGATGAGGCTGCACTGCCCCCTGGTGGACATGTCACTAGGAAGCTAATGCATAGAAATGTATACAGCTACAGAACTGTGCACCCTCTGTGGTGTTAATTTGAATTTGTGTAACATGGTAAGACTTCTATGGACTACAGAGAGGGGCAACATGACAATAGGAGTAAGGGATTTGTAGCTGCACAACCTTTAAAGGGACAATGCATACAGTGATGTCACAGTGCAGGGATAATACACACAGTGATGTCACAGTACAGGGATAATACACACAGTGATGTCACAGTACAGGGATACTACACACAGTGATGTCACAGTGCAGGGATAATACACACAGTGATGTCACAGTACAGGGATAATACACACAGTGATGTCACAATTCAAGGATAATACACACAGTGATGTCACAGTACAGAGATAATACACACAGTGATATCACAGTACAGGGATAATACACACAGTGATGTCACAGTACAGGGATAATACACACAGTGATGTCACAGTACAGGGATAATACACACAGTGATGTCACAGTACAGGGATAATACACACAGTGATGTCACAGTACAGGGATAATACACACAGTAATGTCACAGTACAAGGATAATGCACAATGATGTCACAGTACAGAGACAATACACACAGTGATGTCACAGTGCAGGGACAATACACACAGTGATGTCACAGTACAGAGATAATACACACAGTGATGTCACAGTGCAGAGATAATACACACAGTGATGTCACAGTACAGGAATAATACACACAGTGATGTCACAGTATAGAGATAATACACACAGTGATGTCACAGTACAGAGATAATACACACAGTGATGTCACAGTACAGGGATAATACACACAGTGATGTCACAGTACAGAGATAATACACACAGTGATGTCACAGTACAGGGATAATACACACAGTGATGTCACAGTACAGGGATAATACACACAGTGATGTCACAGTACAGGGATGATACACACAGTGATGCCACAGTACAGAGATAATACACACAGTGATGTCACAGTACAGGATACTGCACACAGTGATGTCACAGTACAGAGATAATACACACAGTGATGTCACAGTACAGGGATAATACACACAGTGATGTCACAGTACAGGGAAAATACACACAGTGATGTCACAGTACAGGGATAATACACACAGTGATGTCACAGTACAGAAATAATAATGAATGCCACAAAGAATATAATATTGGAGATGTGTGAAGCTTTCATGTCTCGCACGTTCAGTCCTGCCTTTATCTATACCATCTTTGCCTTCCCGTAGGTCTCCCCGTTATTCGGAACCATCTATGATTCTATGTATTTAATGGCCAAAGCAATGAGCAGCGCCTGGAAACAAGGGGCATGGATTTCCGGATCTAACCTTGTGGAATATACCAAAAACTTGGATTACCCTGGATTTACTCATATGCTGTATACAGATGGGAAGGGGAACGGGCTCAGCAGCTTTGTGGTTTTGGACACTGATGGTAAAGTGAATCAGCTCTTCCCAACCTACTCTGTGGAGATGGCTTCTAATTTAGTGCGCTTTTTGGGAAAGACCATACGTTTTCCTGGTGGGACTCCTCCTCCTGCAGACTCCAGTTGTTGGTTTGATCCAGACACGTTGTGCATTGGAGGTAAGTCATGCTTATTGAGATCAGCTCTGATCTTCAAGTCCTAATGATTTTCCTAATGAAAACCTTCATCTGGAATATTGACCTTGAGGGTGCGGTCACACGTTGCAACAGCTGAAAGAGATTTGCCAAATTGAATAGTTGTTAACACTTGCGTTTACAAAATGCTAATGTTAACAAACTCATGAGTTAACACAATATTAACACAGGTGTTAACAATACAGTAACGGTTGCGTTTTGTAAACGCAAGTGTTGACAGTTGTTTAATTAGGCAAATCTTTCTTCGGCTGTTGCAATGCGTTTTTAAATGCATGTGTTGAATGCGACGTGTGACCGCACCCTAAGGGCGCGTTCACACGTTGCGCTTTCGTCGCGTTCATAACGCGACGCTAGCGCACAGTGGGCGGGGCTCGGGCCGAACGCATATGCGTTTCCCGGGAAACGCATGCGATTGATAACCCGATCGCATGCGTTTCTCTGGAAACGCATATGCGATCGCCCCAAACTCCGCCCCCTGTGCGCTAGCGTCGCGTTATGAACGCGACGAAAGCGCAACGTGTGAACGCGCCCTAAAACAAACAACACGAGAGAACTAAACCCCTGAAAATAGCAAAATATAACAGAACTTCAGCTTTACTTGATCTCAGTGGACATGAGTTGCAATACCAGTCATACAAAAATGTGCGAAATAAGTATTTAAAAACATCACTAATTTTCCAAATATTAATTTTCCAAAATATCTGGTGAGAATTGACATTAAATTCTCAGCAGAGGTCTCTAACAATCCGTCTAATCCACACTGGCTAAGAAATCACCATAGATGCCCATAAATTATGTGTAATAATGAGAAACGACACAGCAAAAAGTATTGAACACACGAAAAAAGAGAAGTGCAAAAAAACCCTGGAAAGTCATGACACCTGCAGAGATCTGTCAGTAATTAGAAGGCAATCCTGACACTAAGGGCGCTGTCCCACGTTGCGTTCGCAAACGCAGACGCATTCAAAACCGCACCCACCGGGGCGGTCCGCGGTCCGATCGCATCGGCGTTTCTATGGAAACGCCTGCGATCGGGAACGCAAAACACCGGCGGCTCGTACTCGATCGCAGGCGTTTCCATAGAAACGCCGATGCGATCGGACCGCGGACCGCCCCGGTGGGCGCGGTTTTGAATGCGTCTGCGTTTGCGAACGCAACGTGGGACAGCGCCCTAAGGCCCGTTCCCCACTTGCGAGTGTGATGCGATGAACTCGCATCACACTCGCAACGCAAGCTGCCGGGAACGCACGGCCTGAACGCTGCACCGCGGGAGTGAACTGACATGCTGAGTTCACTCCCGCGGTGCAGCGTTCAGGCCGTGCGTTCCCGGCAGCTTGCGTTGCGAGTGTGATGCGAGTTCATCGCATCACACTCGCAAGTGGGGAACGGGCCTTAGGGTGAAGACACACATGGCGTTTTTGGGCCGTTTTTGGGCCGTTTTTACTAAGTGCGTTTTCAGATTGTTAAAAACGCATGCGTTAAAAAACGCATCCGTTTTTTAAAAGCGCATGCGGTTTTTGAAAACGCATGCGTTTTTGTCCATTTTTCATTGCGCAATTTCGGAAAAACGGACAAAAACGCATGCGGTTTCAAAAAACGCATGCGTTTTTAAAAACGGATGCGGTTTTTAACGCATGCGTTTTTAACGATCTGAAAAGGCACTTAGTAAAAACGGCCCAAAAACGGCCCAAAAACGCCATGTGTGTCTTCACCCTTAGGGGCACATTTACTTACCTGGTCCATTCGCGATCCAGTAAAGTAGTTCCTCCGACGTCCACCAGGTGTCGCTGCTGCACTGATGTTCATCGGAATGCACTGAAGTTCACCAAGCCGAGCCGGGTGCAGGTAAGCGCGTGTCCAGCGACACTTTTTTTTAAAAAATGTGGCGGTTTTTCCAAATCCGTCGGGTTTTCGTACGGCCACGCCCCCCCCATTTCTGTCGCGTGCATGCCGGCGCCGATGCACCACAATCCGATCGCGTGTGCCAAAAACCCGGCGCAATCCAGGGAAAATCGCTGCAAAGCGGAAAAATTCAGGTAAATCACCGTAAAAACGTGATTCGTGATTAGTAAATGACCATAATAGTGATACATATTATCAGCTGGTGGAACTGAGGAGCCGCACAAGAAGGTAACACTATTGATCTGTCTCTGGCCCAATACTACCTTATTGTTACACAATGTACTGATGGCCCTGGTTCTTTCACAAGAATTTACAAACTACTCAAGGTTTGTTGATCACTTTTAGGGTAAGAATCTGAGAACTCCAGAAAACCTGGAATCAGAAACTCCAAAAATCAGAAACTCATCCTCCATGTCCTGTAGGTTCACTCACCACGGAAGAGTAATTTTAGTATATACAGTGAGATATTTTAATTAATAATAACAATATGTGCAGGACCCCTAGTTATGTTATTGTGTGTACCATAAATAATTATAAGTGTGTACTACAAAAATACAGCACAAGAACCAAGCTTAAAGTACAACTGTAAAAGTATAAAAACTTTTGCCTAACTCGGTACTAAACAAAAATAAGCGATTCTCTATTTTACTCTATTTAGCTATCTGCAAGCAGCTAGTAGAGGTTTTACCATGTCCCCCCAGACTATGGGAAACCATAGAGCGCAGCTAGAGACGACCGGAGGCTTAGTAGTAGAAGAGTGCAAAAAAATTGAGTGATGTCACAAGCATGTGACTTATCACATGCTTCAGATCGGCCAATCGCAAACATGCTGTCCTGTTCTGGCTTCAGTGCCCTGAGCTGATGTCACAACTAGGAAGTTCCCACCCACATCAGGAATAGCTGTACTTAATTTAATAAGAAATTGTGTTAGTTGTACCAAATATATTGCAGGCTACGAAGAAGCCAGCAGCCTGATACAGGTATCATCGGAATTAGACAAATATAGCACCAGAACGAAACTCAATAGACAAATATAGCATCAGAACCAAGCTCAATACACAAATATAGCACCAGAACGAAACTCAATAGACAAATATAGCACCAGGACTGAGCTCAATACACAAATATAGCACCAGAACCAAGCTCCATGCAAAATAGTGAGTGTTAAACAAGCTCGAACTAGTCAGCTCACCACTATTTCCATCAATAATAGTCCATTATGGAGTGCAAGAAGGGGAGGAGGATTAGTGTTCTCTTCGGTTTGCAAGTAAATAGAAAAAAGGAAGGAAATCCTGCAAAAAATGTAAAAACTATACTTTATTGAAACATATTATAAAACTAGTGATGTACATCCATGCAAAATAGTAAGTAACACATAAATACTAAGAAGGATTGCAGCTGTCTTTAATGTCAGATACACCCTAGAACTGGGACCCATAACAGAAGAATATAATCGATGGATAGTGACTAGAGAGGTTTCTTCTTTCTGAGGTCGTAACTTTCAGGCTACTGGGGTCACAGATAGTTTGTAGACAATTCTGCACCGATGATACAAAAATACAGCACCAGAACCGGCCTCTGTACAAAAATACAGCACTAGAACCAGCATCCGTACAAAAATACAGCACCAGAACAGGCCTCTACAAAAATACAGCATCAGAACCGGCCTTTGTACAAAAATACAGCACCAGAACTGAGCTCAGTACAAAAAAAAAATAGAACCAAGCTGAGTGCAGAAATACAGCACAAGAACCAGCCTCTGTACAAAAATACAGCGCCAGAACTGAGCGCAGTACAACTGGGTACAAAAAAAAAAATAGAACCAGTCTGAGTGCAGTAATACAGCACCAGAACTGGCCTCTGTACAAAAATACAGCACCAGAACTGGCCTCTGTACAAAAATACAGCACCAGAACCAGGGTCCATGAATGCCTAACCGGCTGCTTTGCTCATTTTGGGGAGCGACAAGGGGTCAGACAGAAATAGATCAGACCCCATCGGACTCCCCATTCTTGTGATCTGTAATGGTCTTACAGGGGTCTCACCCCCACCTATCAACAAGTTAGGATAAGGCCTAACTTGTTTTGTTGGACAACCCCTTTAAATAACTTGGAGCAGGTAGAGGGTATTGGCTCCAAATAGCCAGCACCCACCTGCTCCGAATGGCCCTTTTTGTTTGGACGCCACAATGACATCATGTTTGAAGGCCATAATTCACTACATTTAAGCCCAAAAACAGCAGAATAAGGACTGATGCGCAGAAATGTATTTGTGTGCCGTAAAATATCTGCATATATGGCAGGTAATTCACAGCACCGCGTCTCACCGCACCATGAATGTGCCGACCAGCACATTACACTTTTATACTTCTTAAATTTCTTTGCCAGTGTAGAACGAATGACATCTGCTGATAATTTCATACCAATAGCAACATTTAGAAATAGATTGGCTGATGTGTTCAATACTTATCTCACCCACTGGCCCCTTATTTTCCTAAGAAAGCAGTCATGTTTTACAGATAATATACAATAAATTCAGGTAAGGTAAAAAAAATTGTGTAAAATAATCTATCACTGATAATTATGACGTATTGCTGATGTAATTGATGGATAGTAAATTCTAAATTAGCTGGTACCGCAATGGGCACGGCTTCCATGCCAAATTCATTTACTTCATAGAATGGGGCAGATTTACTTACCCGGTCCATTCGCGATCCAGCGGCGCATTCTCTGCGGTGGATTCGGGTCTTCCGGCGATTCACTAAGGCAGTTCCTCCGATGTCCACTAGGTGTTGCTGCTGCGCTGAAGAGCATCGGAATGCACTGAAGTTCACCGAGCCATCGCGGGTGAAGGTAAGCGTGTGTCGAGCGACACTTCTTTTTTTTTTTTTTTACATTTTTTAATTTCCGAATCCGTCAGGTTTTTTTTACAGACAAGCCCCCCCGATTTCCATCGCGTGCATGCCGGCGCCGATGCGCCACAATCCGATCGCGTGCGCCGAAATCCCAGGGTAATTCAGGGAAAATCGGCTCAAAACGGAAACATTCGGTTAAACCGTCGCAAAAACCCAAATCGGCCCCTTAGTAAATGACCCCCAATGTGTAAGTAGTGTATATCTATGATGTACAGATATACACAGTTATGTGAAACTCTTTGTTAGGTTCCCAAATTTTAAGGAGCAACTTGCTTTTTTTTTCTTTTTTCAGTATATTCAGAATAATGAATGTAACATGTATTTCATGGCTGATTTTTAAGATCAAAAAGTTGAAGCCTTATGGTATGAGATCCTTGGGTTACAGCTACTAACAGCCAGTGTACTGCTAGCGCAATGTGCGTTTCCTTCCATATGGCACACCATCAGTTAAATTTAGGGGCTGGTGTACCTTGTAGAAACCTAGCCAAACAGCACCAGAACACAGTATATGGGGGTCATTTACTAAGGGCCCGATTCGCGTTTTCCCGACGTGTTACCCGAATATTTCCGATTTGCGCCGATTTTCCCTGTATTGCCCCGGGATTTTGGCGCACGCGATCGGATTTTGGCGCATCGGCGCCGGCATGCACGCGATGGAAATCGGGGGCGTGGCCGAGCGAAAACCCGACGGATTCAGATAAACCGCCGCATTTAAAAAAAAGTGTCGCGGAGCTTGCACTTACCTTCACCAGGAATAGGCCGGTGTACTTGAGTGCATTTCAGCGGACTTCAGCGCAGCAGCGACACCTGGTGGACGTCGGAGGAACTACCTTAGTGAATCCCGGCCGGACTCAAATCCACCGCAGAGAATGCGCCGCTGGATCGCGAATGGACCGGGTAAGTAAATCTGCCCCAATGAGCAGCTATTTCCAGAAAGCACATGCACTTAAATAGTTAGTGCCCAAAATCAGCACCGGCACCAATCACAGGCATTATTGGAAGGCGGATTGAGACACACCTGGACCTGAGCTTCTAATAAGGTTTGCCCGGGACCTGAACCGGCAGAGTAAAGTACATATCCAAACTTTGATGTTCAGGTCCGTAGTAGTTAGATGGGGGATGATCCACAACCACATTACCCAGATCCAGGTCCTCCTCCCAATGCTGGTGTCTTTTATGTAGCCAGATACTTCCTCTACCATTAGCTACAGATTTTAGAACAGGAAATTCTATAAATGTAAATGGTTAACCCTTAACGCAGGGGCCCTGTTCCCCTTTCGTTTCACCACTTAACTACAATCCCCTCTTCTTACCTCTACCATCTTCTTATATTAGCTATCCATGGCCTCCTTCCTGACAAATAACTTAAAATTATCCTAATGACCCAGAAGGGCTCCAGGGTGGTGTTAACAGAGCCCCTTTATGCTGCAGCTTCACAGACTGTAACACTGCCCCCTGCTCCCTCAGCACTTCCCCCCTTCCTCTACCTGATGTAATCTCACACCGTGGGAGGTGGGAGTGCTCCTGCACAGTGTATCAGCCTGTGAAGTTACAGCACAGAGGGGCTCTGGTAAATCCCACCACATCTGGTTTATTAGCATAATTTTAAAAGTTGATTTTAGAAGGAAGGAGGCCATGGATAACAAATATAAGAAGATTACCACAGTTACTCCGCCTGGGTCTATGAGTAGTGTATCTGGTTGGTTTATAGTGGTGGATTTTGATGGTAGATTTCCTTTAAGAGATTGCCAAGCAAAATATACTAATGTAAAGGTAAATAATAGTAGGAAGGAAGCTTCTCTATAGCGCCACCTATAGGCACCTGCCTGGTAAGTCCATGTGATCCCCTCTGCCACATTGTCTATTACAGGTATAGAACCGTCTATTGTCATCCTGGTATTCGGCTTGGTGTTTGCCTTGGCTTTATGTGGTGTTGGAGTCTCTTACCTCATCAGGTAAGTCCTGACATTTAGCCTTTAGCGTTGTTTGTACTTTTGCAGCCACCGTACTATTAAATCTTAAAATTAAAAAAAAAATCAGATAAAAGTGTATATCACTCTAGATACTGTTCTGGATAAAGTTCCCATGTTTTGACGGTTGCTATACAATCTGATTCTCCCTGGTAACAGACTACAAACAAACCTTTGTGTAGTCAGATCCTTACAATAGTCCCCCTCTTAAGGGGGTTGTCCTGGAAGGTAACTAATGTACAAAACAATGTCTTGACCCTCTTGAGGATGCCCAGGGGGCTTCAGGTATGTCTGGGAACCTCATACTGAAGTCCCTTCCTGCGTTTCATATCTGCACACCTTTCAACTCTTGTAGAGTTTCTCCATGGTAACAGACTACAAACAAACCCTGTGTAGTCTGAGCCTGTCAGCATCTCTCACTTCTGTCCCTTACTTAACCTAGAGACAATAGGAGAAGAGACAAAGTACAACACGTGGCACTAAGGGTATTTTTTGTTGTAGTCGGTGTCCATGGAGACACATTGATCTGCGTAAGAGCTGTATACACAAAATAGTGTATACAGTTTTTTCATATTTCATAGTTGTTTCATATTTCATATCCTGCAGCCCTGTAAATCCACCCTTAACACAAGGTGTAGCTCCCATGATGCTCTTCTGCTGTCCAGCTGGGCTGGTGGCTGATCTTGGAATGACGACACCAGGAAGTAATCTCTGGGATTATATTTTTGATCTTTTCAGAACTTGTTCCACTTCCTTAATACATGAAAATATAATGGAGTTCCCTGTTTAATACACAATTGTTATGTTTTTATGTGATTTGTGTCATTAGTCATCAGCACAACGACCTGGGGTGATAATCCTGGATGTGTCATACTGATCACTGTATAGTCATTGGCCAATATGTCGTATGCTATGGGTGCTGGGGGTAGGTCAGGGTGTTATATGTTATGGGTGCTGGGGGTAGGACAGGATGTTATATGTTATGGGTGCTGGGGGTAGGACAGGATGTTATATGTTATGGGTGCTGGGGGTAGGACAGGATGTTATATGCTATGGGTGGTGGGGGTATGTCAGGATGTTATATGCTATGGGTGCTGGGGGTAGGACAGGATGTTATATGTTATGGGTGCTGGGGGTAGGACAGGATGTTATATGTTATGGGTGCTGGGGGTAGGTCAGGATGTTATATCCTGTGGGTGCTGGGGGTAGGTCAGGGTGTTATATGCTATGGGTGCTGGGGGTAGGACAGGATGTTATATGTTATGGGTGCTGGGGGTAGGTCAGGATGTTATATGCTATGGGTGCTGGGGGTAGGTCAGGATGTTATATGCTATGGGTGCTGGGGGTAGGTCAGAATGTTATATGCTATGGGTGCTTGGGGTAGGTCAGGATGTTATATGCTATGGGTGCTGGGGGTAGGTCAGGATGTTATATGCTATGGGTGCTGGGGGTAGGTCAGGATGTTATATGTTATGGGTGCTGGGGGTAGGTCAGGGTGTTATATGCTATGGGTGCTGGGGGTAGGTCAGGATGTTATATGCTATGGGTGCTGGGGGTAGGTCAGGGTGTTATATGCTATGGGTGCTGGGGGTAGGTCAGGATGTTATATGCTATGGGTGCCGGGGGTAGGTCAGGATGTTATATGCTATGGGTGCTGGGGGTAGGTCAGGATGTTATATGCTATGGGTGCTGGGGGTAGGTCAGGGTGTTATATGCTATGGGTGCTGGGGGTAGGTCAGGATGTTATATGCTAAGGGTGCTGGGGGTAGGTCAGGGTGTTATATGCTATGGGTGCTGGGGGCAGGTCAGGATGTTATATGCTATGGGTGCCGGGGTAGGTCAGGATGTTATATGCTATGGGTGCTGGGGGTAGGTCAGGGTGTTATATGCTATGGGTGCTGGGGGTAGGTCAGGATGTTATATGCTATGGGTGCTGGGGGTAGGTCAGGATGTTATATGCTATGGGTGCTGGGGGTAGGTCAGGATGTTATATGTTATGGATGCTGGGAGAGATCAGGATGTTATATGCTAAGGGTGCTGGGGGTAGGTCAGGATGTTATATGCTATGGGTGCTGGGGGTAGGTCAGGATGTTATATGTTATGGATGCTGGGAGAGATCAGGATGTTATATGCTATGGGTGCTGGGGGTAGGTCAGGATGTTATATGTTATGGGTGCTGGGGGTAGGTCAGGGTGTTATATGCTATGGGTGCTGGGGGTAGGTCAGGATGTTATATGCTATGGGTGCTGGGGGTAGGTCAGGGTGTTATATGCTATGGGTGCTGGTGGTAGGTCAGGATGTTATATGCTATGGGGGCGGGGGGTAGGTCAGGATGTTATATGCTATGGGTGCTGGGGGTAGGTCAGGGTGTTATATGCTATGGGTGCCGGGGGCAGGTCAGGATGTTTTATGCTATGGGTGCTGGGGGCAGGTCAGGATGTTATATGTTATGGGTGCTGGGGTAGGTCAGGATGTTATATGCTATGGGTGCTGGGGGCAGGTCAGGATGTTATATGCTATGGGTGCTGGGGGTAGGTAAGGGTGTTATATGCTATGGGTGCTGGGGGTAGGTCAGAATGTTATATGCTATGGGTGCTGGCGGTAGGTGAGGATGTTATATGCTGTGGGTGCTGGGGGTATGTGAGGATGTTATATGCTATGGGTGCTGGGGGTAGGTCAGGATGTTATATGCTATGGGTGCTGGCGGTAGGTGAGGATGTTATATGCTATGGGTGCTCGGGGTATGTGAGGGTGTTATATGCTATGGGTGTTGGGGGTAGGTCAGGGTGTTATATGCTATGGGTGCTGGGGCAGGTCAGGATGTTATATGCTATGGGTGCTGGGGGTAGGTCAGGATGTTATATGCTATGGGTGCTGGGGGTAGGTCAGGATGTTATATGCTATGGGTGCCGGTGGTAGGTCAGGATGTTATATGCTATAGATGCAGGGGGTAGGTCATGATGTTATATGCTATGGGTGCTGGGGTAGGTCAGGATGTTATATGTTATGGGTGCTGGGGTTAGGTCATGATGTTATATGCTATGGGTGCTGGGGGTAGATCAGGATGTTATATGCTGTGGGTGCTGGGGTTAGGTCATGATGTTATATGCTATGGGTGCTGGGGTAGGTCAGGGTGTTATGTGCTATGGGTGCTGGGGGTAGGTCAGGGTGTTATATGCTATGGGTGCTGGTGGTCAGTCAGGGTGTTATATGCTATGGGTGCTGGGGGTAGGTCAGGATGTTATATGCTAAGGGTGCTGGGGGTAGGTCAGGATGTTATATGCTATGGGTGCTGGGGGTAGGTCATGATGTTATATTCTATGGGTGCTGGGGATAGGTCAGGGTGTTATATGCTATGGGTGCTGGGGATAGGTTAGGGTGTTAAATGTTATGGGTGCTGGGGGTAGGTCAGGATGTTATATGCTATGGGTGCTGGGGGTAGGTCAGGATGTTATATGCTATGGGTGCTGGGGATAGTTCAGGGTGTTAAATGTTATGGGTGCTGGGGGTAGGTCAGGATGTTATATGCTGTGGGTGCTGGGGGTAGGTCAGGATGTTATATGCTATGGGTGGTGGGGGTAGGTCAGGATGTTATATGCTATGGGTGCTGGGGGTAGGTCAGGATGTTATATGCTATGGGTGCTGGGGATAGGTTAGGGTGTTAAATGTTATGGGTGCTGGGGGTAGGTCAGGATGTTATATGCTATGGGTGCTGGGGGTAGGTCAGGATGTTATATGCTATGGGTGCTGGGGATAGTTCAGGGTGTTAAATGTTATGGGTGCTGGGGGTAGGTCAGGATGTTATATGCTATGGGTGCTGGGGATAGTTCAGGGTGTTAAATGTTATGGGTGCTGGGGGTAGGTCAGGATGTTATATGCTGTGGGTGCTGGGGGTAGGTCAGGATGTTATATGCTATGGGTGCTGGGGGTAGGTCAGGATGTTATATGCTATGGGTGCTGGGGATAGTTCAGGGTGTTAAATGTTATGGGTGCTGGGGGTAGGTCAGGATGTTATATGCTATGGGTGCTGGGGGTAGGTCAGGATGTTATATGCTATGGGTGCTGGGGGTAGGTCAGGATGTTATATGCTATGGGTGCTGGGGGTAGGTCAGGATGTTATATGCTATGGGTGCTGGGGGTAGGTCAGGGTGTTATATGCTATGGGTGCTGGGGGTAGGTCAGGATGTTATATGCTATGGGTGCTGGGGGTAGGTCAGGGTGTTATATGCTATGGGTGCTGGGGGTAGGTCAGGATGTTATATGCTGTGGGTGCTGGGGGTAGGTCAGGATGTTATATGCTATGGGTGCTGGGGGTAGGTCAGGATGTTATATGCTATGGGTGCTGGGGGTAGGTCAGGATGTTATATGCTATGGGTGGTGGGGGTAGGTCAGGGTGTTATATGCTATGGGTGCTGGGGGTAGGTCAGGATGTTATAGTTCTTGGTGACACTATCTACGAGTCTTTCTTATCGTCCCCCTTGTGTAATCCTCCAGGCACAGCCTCCTGCAGATACAACTGGTGAAGGGACCCAACAAAATCCTCCTGTCTCTGGATGACCTGACCTTTATCAACCCCAAGCTGAGTATAAAGGTGACTTCATCTAGGAAGATATCTTCATGTTCTCTCACTACTTTTTTCTCCTTCACCTGCATATCTTCATTATCTTCCTCCTATTTTCTTCTTCTCCTCCATCTCTTCATCTTCTCTTCCTCCTGTTTTCTTCTTCTTCTCCATCTCTTCATCTTCTCTTCCTCCTATTTTCTTCTTCTCCTCCATATCTCCATCTTCCCTTCCTTCTGTTTTCTCCTTTACCATCTCTTCATCCTCTTTTCCTCCTGTTTTCTTCTTCTTCTCCATCTCTTCATCTTCTCTTCCTCCTATTTTCTCCTTCTCCTCCATCTCTTCATCTTCTCTTCCTCCTATTTTCTCCTTCTCCTCCATCTCTTCATCTTCTCTTCCTCCTATTTTCTCCTTCTCCTCCATCTCTTCATCTTCTCTTCCTCCTTTTTTTCCTTTTTCATCTCTTCATCTTTTCTTCCTCCTACTTTCTCCTTTTTCTCAATCTCTTCATCTTCTCTTCTTTCTGTTTTTTTCTTTTCCATGTCTTCATCAAGCCGTACTCCTTTTATTCCTCTTTTCCATCTCTTGAACTTGTGTGTACTTTTATTGTCCTTTTTAATCTCATATTTTCCCCTCCTCCTTTCATTCCCCTATTTCTTCTCCTCTCTCTTTACCTTCTCCTCAGGCTTTGGTTCTCTTTTCCTCCATTTCATCATTTCCTCCATTTTTCCATCTCTTCATCTTCTTCTCCTCTTATCAATCTCCTTCTTATCCATCTCTCCATCTTTTCATCATTTCATCCTCCTTCTTCTCCAGTCTCCCTTTTTCTCCTATGTTTTCTCCTAAAGCTTTGCCTGTATAACATAACTGATGGGATAATATATTGCATAATGCTGAGTGATGCTGCAATGTAGTAACAATTCTAAAACAAAGTAACATTATAACCTCTCCTGGTGTAACATAAAACCAGCAATAACCCAAAAGTGAATCCTGTGCGGCAGGAAATCACATGAAGTGGATTGCTACATTACCTGAGCATTATCTCTGTATCTGTAACGTAGTGCGGTATAAATCCCGGAGCTATGGATCTGATCCTAATGGAGAATTTCACAATAATAACAATAAGTGTTTTTTAATAAATAAAAAAAAATTATAATAAAAAAAACTACTTGGGATAAGGTGTATGATCACATCGGAACTGCGCCTGTGTAGAGGTCACTGCTGGCAGAAGGTCACAGGTTTTGTCTGCACTTTTTTGGCCACCAAAAAAGTTGTGACTTCTGACAATGGCCGACCCTACTTGACCAGGGAACATTGTGTAGCCAACGTAGTCCTATGACCACCGACTCTTCCTGCCCAGCGGGGAGACTGGACACCGCAACAAAGAGACAAAGCAGAATAACAATGATGGAGTCATTTTTGTTGCAAGTGTCTAGGGCCCCAGAGGTTTTTCCAAAAATAAAGGAAGTGCCCATTAAGGACTTTTCTATTGTTAAAGAATCTATCTACCTGGAACATTGCCACCTATGTCCTTAAGTTATTCTAGAAATGCAGATCAGCTCCATTGAATGTTATAGAGCTGTGGCCCAATACCAAATACAGGTTTGTGCACAGGCAGGGTCCAAAACTTTCCTGGGGGCCCCACATCCATAAGATTCAAGGACATAGACCTAGACCTAGGTTAGAGCCTGGGCCCCCTGGAGGATCTTCCGCTCCTTTGGTTGGGCAGTCTGACACTGGACGTATATATAAACTTCGGATCCCCCCTCTGTTATACACTCAGAGGACAGAATGGACCGTGTACATTAAACAAATGAAAAACCTAAACTCTTCAATTTGTTCATATCTGTAGAAGCTGAATATTGATAACTTGAGCGACACTAAAAGTGTATCTGACTGCAAGAGCATGAAGTCCCTTGCGCGGTCCATGTCCACCAAAAGCACCGGGGTCAACCACGAGAACTCCAACGTGGCCGTGTATGAGGTGAGAAACTGCAGAAACGTATAGTGTCCATATCCCCGACATAACATGGAAGAAGCATTTATGTACCATAACATCACTGTGTGTATTATCCCTGTGCATGACAGCACTGTGGGCATACCTATACTTTGACATGCTGAAGAGCTGCACTCAGTATTTTGCTGGGGGAGTTCCGGTGTAAACACATGACATATCCTGAGTTACATCCTGTATTATACCCCAGAGCTGCACTCACTATTCTGCTGCTGGTGCAGTCACTGTGTACATACATGACATTACTTATCCTGTACTGATCCTGAGTTGCATCCTGTATTATACTCCAGAGCTGCACTCTCTATTCTGCTGGTGCAGTCACTGTGTACATACATGACATTACTTATCCTGTACTGATCCTGAGTTACATCCTGTATTATACTCCAGAGCTGCACTCACTATTCTGCTGCTGGTGCAGTCACTGTGTACATACATGACATTACTTATCCTGTACTGATCCTGAGTTACATCCTGTATTATACTCCAGAGCTGCACTCACTATTCTGCTGCTGGTGCAGTCACTGTGTACATACATGACATTACTTATCCTGTACTGATCCTGAGTTACATCCTGTATTATACACCAGAGCTGAACTCACTATTCTGCTGCTGGTGCAGTCACTGTGTACATACATGACATTACTTATCCTGTACTGATCCTGAGTTACATCCTGTATTATACCCCAGAGCTGCACTCTCTATTCTGCTGGTGCAGTCACTGTGTACATACATGACATTACTTATCCTGTACTGATCCTGAGTTACATCCTGTATTATACTCCAGAGCTGCACTCTCTATTCTGCTGGTGCAGTCACTGTGTACATACATGACATTACTTATCCTGTACTGATCCTGAGTTACATCCTGTATTATACTCCAGAGCTGCACTCACTATTCTGCTGCTGGTGCAGTCACTGTGTACATACATGACATTACTTATCCTGTACTGATCCTGAGTTACATCCTGTATTATACCCCAGAGCTGCACTCACTATTCTGCTGCTGGTGCAGTCACTGTGTACATACATGACATTACTTATCCTGTACTGATCCTGAGTTACATCCTGTATTATACTCCAGAGCTGAACTCACTATACTGCTGCTGGTGCAGTCACTGTGTACATACATGACATTACTTATCCTGTACTGATCCTGAGTTACATCCTGTATTATACCCCAGAGCTGCACTCACTATTCTGCTGCTGGTGCAGTCACTGTGTACATACATTACATTACTTATCCTGTACTGATCCTGAGTTACATCCTGTATTATACCCCAGAGCTGCACTCACTATTCTGCTGCTGGTGCAGTCACTGTGTACATACATGACATTACTTATCCTGTACTGATCCTGAGTTACATCCTGTATTATACCCCAGAGCTGCACTCTCTATTCTGCTGGTGCAGTCACTGTGTACATACATGACATTACTTATCCTGTACTGATCCTGAGTTACATCCTGTATTATACTCCAGAGCTGCACTCACTATACTGCTGCTGCTGCAGTCACTGTGTACATACATGACATTACTTATCCTGTACTGATCCTGAGTTACATCCTGTATTATACTGCAGAGCTGCACTCACTATTCTGCTGCTGGTGCAGTCATTGTGTACATACATGACATTACTTATCCTGTACTGACCCTGAGTTACATCCTGTATTATACTCCAGAGCTGCACTCACTATTCTGCTGCTGGTGCAGTCACTGTGTACATACATGACATTACTTATCCTGTACTGACCCTGAGTTACATCCTGTATTATACTCCAGAGCTGCACTCACTATTCTGCTGCTGGTGCAGTCACTGTGTACATACATGACATTACTTATCCTGTACTGATCCTGAGTTACATCCTGTATTATACTCCATAACTGCACTCACTATTCTGCTGCTGGTGCAGTCACTGTGTACATACATGACATTACTTATCCTGTACTGATCCTGAGTTACATCCTGTATTATACTCCAGAGCTGCACTCACTATTCTGCTGCTGGTGGACATTTATTAAGTAATATTGTTTTGCAGGGAGATTGGGTTTGGCTAAAGAAATTTGAGCCTGGTGTATACCATGAACTGCGGCAGAGCACCACCAGCACACTACGCAAGGTAGGTTTCTGTATGGCCATAGTATACTTTTTACTGTACGGCCCCTTTCACATGCATGTTCTGTACGTGTTCTTAATGTGCAGAACTTGCATTGCGCTCCGACCCACTGTACACTGTTGGTTTTGTCATTAATTTGTGCGGATTTTTTTGCACGTGTTAAAATCTCAGCACGGTCCATATTTGCAAGGCACTTGTGTGAAAAACGCACTATACAAGTCTATGGAGACGCATCAAAAACGCATTACCATCTACATTTTTCACTGATCAAATGCAATAGACAAGATCAGTCTGGAGTCTTTTTCACGTATGTGAAATACTGAGATTCTGGCTCAAAACTGATTGAAACCATCAGTTTTTTACTGACCGAACCCTGATCGTCCTCTGATCCAACTCTGACGTGATCTGCAATGCAAGTGTGAAAGAGGCCTAAGGTTTTATCCTGTAATTTTCATCATTCCCTCTTGCTAAAAGAAGAATTATCTTTGCCTAAAAGCTTCAGTAGCAATCTTCTTCTTCTTCTTCTTTGCAGGGATAATGCAGTGGTATATAGTAACATATCCCTGTATATCAGTTATAAACTGCTATAAACACGACTTATCTTTCATAGGAGTCATTAGCGTTTTTGCGTTTATCACTTGGTTTTTTTTTGTTGCATTTTCAATGCATTTTTCACAGACTCAGAACCGTGGTCTTTTTCTGGCAATTTAACATTGAAAAACGCATTGCACTTACATATTTCTCAGAGTGTAATGCGGATTTGTTGCGTCCCCAAAGACTTGTATTGTGCGTTTTTCACACTAATGCAGTCTGCCTGTGTATAGTGCAGGGGGCGCCAGATTATTGACTACAGGTGCAATAGTGCATGAATCTGGCGCCCCCTGCACGGCTCGGGAAGTGTCACCAAATTTTTTTGGGTGCATTTTGTTCATGTTGCAGAATTGTGGTGCACGTCAGTAATAATAAATGTGGCGCAAATTCCGACTTACAAGTAACACACACTTTATGGTGCACATTGGGGGTCATTTACTAAGGGCCCGATTCGCGTTTTCCCGACGTGTTACCCGAATATTTCCGATTTGTGCCAATTTTCCCTGTATTGCCCCGGGATTTTGGCGCACGCGATCGGATTGTGGCGCATCGGTGCCGGCATGCACGCGACGGAAATCGGGGGGCCTGGCCGAAGGAAAACCCGACGGATTCGGAAAAACCGCCGCATTTAAAACAAAAAAAAGTGTTGCTTGGGACGCGCTTACCTTCACTTGGTCCGGCCCGGTGAACTCCAGCGCGTTCAGATGCTTTTCAGTGCAGCAGTGCCACCTGATGGAACGTTGGAGGAACTACCTTAGTGAATCCCGGCCGGACCCGAATCCACCGCAGAGAACGCGCTGCTGGATCGCGAACGGACCGGGTAAGTAAATCTGCCCCATTGTTCTTATCTTGTCAGACACAGAGCAGCCGCATCACAAAAGTGGCGCAAACACTTTATAAATACATGTGCAAGCAGTTTCCACGTACTTTCTATTGCAAACTCATACAGAAAATTGGCGCAAACGCTTTAATAAACGTTGTACATTGAATACAATGGGGCTTATTTACTACGTACAGTTTGCCTCACAATCCTGCAGAGCGCACCAGATTCATGAAGATCGGTGCGCACAACTTTGGGTCAAGTTGTGCTACCAGACCAGAACCTGCTTGATTTCCTCATAGCTCCGGTATCTCGCTTGGCAGGTACTGGAAGATATCCGGGGCCTTACCCGCTAGACGAGGGGCTGGGATAATGTTATGGGATGTATATTGTGCAGTTATATCACTCTCTATACTGTACGGCATGAACCACATGAACCATCATGTACTGTATACTCCTACAGCCACCCACTATGGCAGTATAAAAAACCACATAGGGGATCATCCTGTGGGTGAATATTTGACTGGACTACTTTCTATTTGCAGATGAAGGATTTGAGGAACGAGAATGTGAATCCCTTCCTCGGCTTTTTTTCCGACTGTGGAATTTTTGCCATTGTAACAGAACACTGCTCCCGAGGAAGCCTGGAGGATCTGCTGAAGAACGAGGATGTCAAGCTGGACTGGATGTTCAAATCTTCATTGGTATTAGATCTGATCAAGGTTTGTATAATGCAGTATAATATGAAAAAAAAAAAAATCCTTAAAACATAAAAAATAGATTAAGTCCACAAGGTGGCAATATAGAGGTATCCCATATGTACTAGAAACTCTGATACAATGGGGCTCATTTACTTACCCGGTCCGGTTTTCAAGGAGCTGCTTTACTCATATTGCTGGGTGACAGGGGGCAATGTCCTGCATGGAATTTGCTAGATGATTCAATGATGAATGCAATGAAGGAACCACATGTTGTTGAAGAAGGTTCTCATACACACTTTCATTCCATGTAGCTGTATGAGAGATCCAACTGCAGAAAACATTTCCCAAACCATGACACTTCCTTCACCACCTTTCACTGATTTCTTTGCACACTTTGGAGCACATTTACTTACCTGGTCCCTGCGCAATCCCTGATTGTCCGACGATAATGCACTGTGCCGCGACTCATTTACATTGTGCGCCCGATATCCTGCATGTGTCGCTTCCCCGCTCTGGTCCGCCGGAGTTCACCTTCTTTTTCCCGGTGCTTGTAAGTGTGGCTTGCGACACAATTTCAAAGTTAAATCCTGTGCTCAGTCCAAATCAGTTGGATCATCCGAAAGCACGTCCCCCCCAATTTCTGTCGCATGAAAGCCGGCGCAGCTGTGCCAAAATTCAATTGTGTCGCTTCAACCAAGCAAAGAAAGGGAGTTGTTTTTTCATTTTCTTTTGTGATTGAAATTTTCTTTACTTTTTATTACAGGGAATGAGATACTTACACCACAGAGACTTTCAACATGGGCGTCTGAAGTCCCGGAATTGCGTAGTAGATGGAAGATTTGTCTTGAAGATCACCGATTATGGTTATAACGAAATTGTGGAAAATCAGAAAGCTCCTCGTAGCACTCTGCCACCTGGAGGTGAGGATGGAGCATGTGCACCAGACCAGTTATTTTGGAAAATCCTGGGGGAGAATGGATGAGGAGTAAGATAAAATCTGGTGCTGACCATTCCTGGCTCCTTTTTATGGTGCCACTTGTTGACACCTCCAGATGGGCCATAAGTTTCTGTGGTCATGTGACGGCTCTGACCAGTGGAGGGAGGACAATAAAAACAGATGACTCCGGACATTCTTTATGTGTCGGAAAAAAGTCACCTCTAAGCACTCTCACAATGCCCCTGAGCAGGGGTGAACCTGAGCTTTCTGCTGCCTGAGACAAGCTATACAATGGCCCCCCTCTGCCTCATCCACTAGTAACATATCAGGTTATGTTTGTAGTACGTGGGTTCTCCATGCAGTGTCTCACACCCGTGCTGACGTCTGGTAAGGAGAAATACTATTTTTAAGTGTCAGCTTCTGCTTTTTATCAGGTGACTGCTCCCTATCTTGCCACCTCAGGCAAGAGGCTCAACTTGCCTCATTGCTTTTGCACCCCTGCCCCTGAGATACCTCTATAAATTTTAGGCACCTATTACAACGTGCCCCACAATGTGTTTTGAACCTCTGATATGGGAGGTAAAATATAAGAGAGATGAGTCACAGGATTCCCTCTTGCTAAAAGAAGAATCATCTTTGCCTAAAAGCTTCAGTAGCAATCTTCTTCTTCTTCTTCTTCTTTGCAGGGATAACGGAGTGGTATATAGTAACATATCCGTGTATACCAGTTATAGCCTGGTATAAACACATGACTTATCTTTCATCTTCTTCTCTTATCCTTCGGTACTGGTCTATATAGATATTTCTACATATATCACTACTTTGTGCTGGCAAAGAAAAAATATTGTTATTGAGGCTTTTGGGCTGAGAAAATTCTAATTCTAGTAAGAAGTGAACTATACTTTATTGTTGCCTTCCATTTTAGGGGCCCCTTCTCTGACATATCATAAAACCTGCCATAGAGACATTTCAGGGGCAGAAAAGTAACATAAACAAGTTGAGATGTTTAATGAAATTTAAAATAAAAACTGTTTTTTTTTTTTCTGGAAACCTATTATTTGGAAAGGATTTTTTTTATTATTCTCAATGGTTAGACCTTCAAGTGACATCACTATATCCCCTTACCGACCGGTAACAACCCGTGAAATACAATAACGGTTTGTCACTACGTTTAACCCTGTAACGGAAAATAGTGCCCAAAGTCGAAAATGGCACTTTTTTGCCATTTTAAAAAGTTCTATAAAAAGTGATCAAAAGGTTGTACAGTTCTAAAAATGGTAGCATTGAAAATTTCTTCAAATGTCGGAAAAAAATGACACCACCCACAGCTCCATACACCAAAGTATGAAAAAGTTATTAGCGCCAGAAGATGAAGAAATATTTTTTTCTTTTTTTGTTTTAATTTTTGTAAATGTATGAAAACATTACAAATGTGTTATCCCTGTGAATAAAGTAAAGAAAAATAATAAAATAAAGAATAAAGTAGACATGTCATTTGGGGCGCACAGTGAAAGGCGTAAAATCCAAGCCCACAAGAAAGCGGCGAAAATGCATTTTTTCCGTTGCATTTCACGGCATTTGGAATTTTTTTTCCTGCTTCCCAGTACACGGCATGGAATATTAAATATCATCACTATGAAGTGCAATTTGTTACAAGCCCTCACACAGCTCTGTACATAGAAAAATAAAAAAGTTATTATTTATGAAGGTGGGGAGTGAAAAATTTAAACGCAAAAACGAAAAAGGGGCGTGAAGGGGATATAATCCCACCCCTTATGAGTAGTCTGTGATGTCATCCCCCCATAGGCGGGGCTAGACATTTGCTCATTGAAGTGTTGTCATCCCCTCTTGCAGAATTGTTTTGGACGGCTCCAGAATTACTACGAGATCAAAACCTGGCCCGTAGAGGAACCTTTAAAGGGGATGTCTTCAGCTTTGCTATCATACTGCAAGAAGTGGTTGTACGGGGGCCACCGTACTGCATGTCAGGACTCTCAGCTGAGGGTAAAGATCTGATATAATAAAGCTTTATATAACGGAGTGCAATCCTGGGTACCTATATAATATACATAACTGGACCCCCACCAATTGTTGTCCATTGATTTAAAGGGGGTCATCAAATACATTTATTCTATTATTTCTTATTATCTATAAGAAAATGATCCCTTTTCCCCTATAATACTTCCTGTATTGATTCTTTTCAGTTGTCAAGATCTCTGCATGCTGTCATTGAAAAAGGACCTTCATTGTTTACCTTCCATGTATGTGATGGACACAAGAGGTCCACTGTACTGCAAAGACCTTTAAGTGCACCAAATGACCAGGTCACACCCTAATCCACATGCAGAGATCTAAAAGGACATCTACCACCAGGATGAAGGACTTTATGCAAATGAGTTTGAGGGTCTCCTGGCTCCATAAGTGTTAATGGAGCCCCTCAGGCTCATTTGCATACAATCCTTCATCCTGGTGGTAGATGTCCTTTAAGAAAGGAGTGTAGCACATAGGGCAAAGGCAATAAAGTAATATATACTAACGCTATGTATATGTTCCAGAGATCATCAGGAAGGTAAAGAAGCCGCCTCCCCTGTGTCGCCCAACGGTGGCCCCCGACCAGGCTCCCCTGGAGTGCATTCAGCTTATGAAGCAGTGCTGGAGTGAACTAGCAGAGAGGAGGCCAACGTTTGATGAAATCTTTGATCAGGTTGGTAGAAGGAGAAATTGTAATTTTCAGCTTAAAGGGGTGTTCCCCCGAAGACAAGTTTCTTCAACAAAATAACATATTCTCTAATTCACTGTTATTACCAAAAATACAGCATTTTACAGATATAATTCCAATCTGTCTTGCTGTGCACAATTTCAGTCACCCTTAGACACAACCCTGTAACTTCTGACTTAGGGTCAGGGATATCATCTTGGATTTCTGTGTGAGATCATGCAGAAGAGATTTCTGTCTGTCTCTGCTGTCTGCCTGTAGCCCCGCCCCCTGCACGGAGCTCAGAGACACTCACATCATGCCAGGAGATTGTGAGGAGAGAGAGAGAGGCTCCAAACTACAAGCTACAAGGAGATAAGTGATCCAGGGGAAGGGGTAGGCAGGCACATATCTGTGAGATGTAGCAGAGCTCACAGTGTGACAGTGTAAATGTCTGTCAGCCTCTGTCTGTCATGCCTATGTGTAAAAAGGCATCTCATGGATCTCATCATCTCTGATCTGTCTCATCTCTCCTTCTATGTGTCAGTGTGTTAGTATAATGTCAGGAGCCAGATGAAAGTGTATATAAACCTGTACCCTGATAATGAAACCACATTGTCACTCCACAGTACTAGATAGATAATAATGTGACTGCTTACAGAGTCTCTGCCCACACCCTGGGATTTTGCACTGAGCAGCCTAGGGAGTGATAAGAGCTAAAACACCAATAACACTGAGTAACATTGTAAAGTAAGGGGTTAACATGATCTTTATTGTGTTATCATCACTAGGGGATTGAGATGTGAGAATTTTCTTTTGTGGGAAAACCCCTTTAAAGGCGAGAACTTACTTTTTCCTAGACTCCTATTAAAGACCTGGCAGTGGGGGAGAGCTCCTACTACAGCAAGATTCCTTACAGCCAGAAACAGGTCTAAACTGAAGGTTTTTAAAAAAAAAATAAACTGCGAAAATAGCCGATCCTCTGACATTCATCCAGCCATGAGGCAAGTTGAGCCTCTTGCCTCAGGCAACAGAGAGTTAAGGTTCACCCCTGTATATAGAAGATGTCTTAAGAGTCACTGGACACATAAAAGTCATAGATTATTAGACTCTCTGAAAAGTAATGAACGGTAGCTCAGAGACAGGGAATGTGAGGACAGCTGTATACAGTGTATACAGAGTATATAGAGTTTTCATATCTGTGTCTATAGTGTTACTATCCAGCCTTATCTAGACCTCTAGAAATACCACAAGGCTATTATTATCTCTACCACCCTCCAATGATAATGAGATGACTCTGCTTACGTTGCGCCAGTCTATACAGTGAAGTTGATAGGGGACTTTGTACAGAGCCTTTGCATTGTCTATAATGTACAGTAAATTCTTTACTATATAGGCTTTAAGCAATGCGGTAGAGCAAGTATCAACTCTCTGCTTCCTATGCTATCCCAGTCTATACAGTAAAGCTCACAGGGTAACTGCATACAGAGCCATAGCTGTGTTTATAATTTATTCTGTCATTACATTGCCTTATCTGGTCCTCCAGAAACACAACAGCTAGTATTAACTCTCATGCCTTCTTTTAGTAGTGAAATGGCTTTTACTATAGTGTCCTAGTCTGTACAGTAAAGCTTATAGAGGAGTGGCATACAGAACAATAACTATATATATAGTATAAAGCGCTTCTTCCCAGGCTTATCGGGATCGTCAGCAATACAACAGGACTAGTATTAACTCCCTTCTCCTCCAATGATAATGTGATGACTCTGCTTATTCTTCTACCCAATTCTATACAGCAAAGCACGCTGGGGAGCAGCCTCCCAAACTAGAGCTGTGTCTATGATATACAGTGTCACCATCTTACCAGACCAGTTTGCAAGTATGAATTCTGTTACCCTTAAATGACAATGAGATGGCTCTGCTAATTGTGTCCCAGACTATATAGTAAATCTACAGGCATAATGAAAGGATTAGCCTATTGTTATTGTTTTAATAGCTACTATAAAAAGGATGATGCAGAGGGATATTGAGAGTATTAAACAAACTATTATGGGAGAAAAATTGTAGTTTAACACAAAACGTACAAATAAGAAACAAAACTATTGGTTGTATGTAGCGGGGAAGAGAAGAGATGACTCTGGAATTGAATATTTTACATCCATGGGGCTTTTACCACCAAAACATACATCTATGTCACCATCTGCTGGTCATTGACTGTACTGCAAGAAAAAGTAATTGTATGCTTATACCTTCTATGTTTATCAATATATATATATATATATATATATATATATATATATATATATATACACAGACACACACATATATATATATATATATATATGTGTGTGTGAGTATAAATATGGACAGCTTTTATTTGAAGACATTAATCATTGGGTATCATTATCGTATATTACTAGAAACATCTCACCTCTATATTCAATATTTATAAGATTTTACAATGTAACAAAATACAAAGTAACAAAACAAACCTAAATATTGTACAGCTTACTGCAGTAGAAAGCTTCCCCTCTGTTTCTCTGAAGTGGAGAAAGAGCGACTCTCTTTGTCTCTTTGCTAAGTTCTGCCCTGTGCAGATTCCTTTTAATTACATTTAATACTTTTCTATACATTGTATTAAAGTGTAACTGTAAAGTTATAATGATTTTACCAAATTATTATATGTGATACAGAACAATGCCTACTTTGTGCTGCTCACCCTTTTCTTTACAAAGTTCTGGCATTTATCTTTCTCACTAGAGGGGAAGTGGGCGGAGACTAATGTCTGCCGGTCTATGCCCTCAGGGTGAGTCCAGTTAGCTTGTCCACAGATCTTATTATGCCTTGTGTTCTCTCTCAAAGTTATTTAGCATTAAATCAATTTAGTTTCCAATAAGTAAATCCAGTGAACACTGCACAGGGCACATACAGGATGTATATGGTGACAGCCTGGCAGCTTCCATCACATGGAGGAGCAGGAGACATGTACAGTACATACAGGATGTATATGGTGACAGCCTGGCAGCTTCCATCACATGGAGGAGCAGGGGACATGTACAGTACATACAGGATGTATATGGTGACGGCCTGGCAACTTTCGAACACACGGAGCAGCGAGGAACATGCACAATGCACATACAGGATGTATATGGTGACAGCCTGGCAGCTTCCATCACACAGAGGAGCGAGGAACATGCACAGTGCACATACAGGATGTATATGGTGACAGCCTGGCAGCTTCCATCACACAGAGGAGCGAGGAACATGCACAGTGCACATACAGGATGTATATGGTGACAGCCTGGCAGCTTCCATCACACAGAGGAGCGAGGAACATGCACAGTGCACATACAGGATGTATATGGTGACAGCCTGGCAGCTTCCATCACATGGGGGAGCAGGAAACATGTAATAAGTGGTAGAAAGTACATAAAGTCTATAGCCTGTGTTGTGTCAGCACTAAGGGTTAATAGTGCAACATCCCCCACCGGGGCCTAGCCCTTTGAGGTGAGGCCTGGAGACAGCCGGGGCCCGTAGTACCGGAGTGGCTGGCGGTTGCGGCCTAAGCACGCTATTGTCACGGTGCTTGGTACGGGGGAACCGGAGGGCTGTCCTACAGCCTGGCAGGTCTCCAGCAGGGTGGTGTTGGCAAGAAAAGATGAGGGAGAGGCTGCTATAGCGGATATCCCTGGGGCAACCCCTTAATGTCCCGAGTGTGAGTCTCTGGGTGATGGGCAGGGTGCCAGTGATGAAGGCAGCCGTATTAGCAGGGACCAGACGGAGACAGAAGTTGAAGAAAACAACTTACAGTTCTTTATTTGAACCGGCAGGAACCGCAGCAAACCTGCCTTTAACAGGTAGATGGAGTGCTGAGATGTGAGTTGGAGGGAGCCTCAGGAGATAGTTCACCAGCCTGGATGTAGAGGGCAGGCTGGGAGGCAGCTGTGTCCTGGTAGGAAGCTTCAGCTTGTCCTGTAGGGCTTCAGGTATCACCTTTGAAGGTAAGATGATACCCCTTTTCCTCACTACACTAACTCTAGTCTTAGACTCCACTCTTCAGAGGCAGGGGCTAGGCTCTTCCTGCTCTGGTATGGGCTAGACAGAGATTACTCACTCACTCACTCTAAGTCTACAAGATCTTCTCCTGTGGGAGAGACTTCTCTCACTAACTCCTTTCTCTTAGATCTCCAGAACATTCCTGGCCAGAGGTTTTATTACCTCCCTTTGGTCAGGTGGTGGCTGCTCCTCCAATCACATCTCAGCTTACAGAGCACAGGATGTAACACATATCATTGGACAATAGCATCTTGCATCATACAAAATACTTAACCTCTGCCTTGCCAGGCAGGATTCACCACTGCAATATCCCCTATGTCCTATCAGGACCATGTAGTGTGATGTGGGTACATGCAGGTGGGACGTATTCGCAAACACTACCTCGCCATTGCATCGGCGAGGGTGTTGCATACCCCGGGGGCAATTGAAAGAGCCGCCCTCGGCTCGACTACAGATGTTTTGGGGCACAGAGGGGGCTAAGGGCACTTCTGGGAAGTGCAGGCTATGTGAGGTGTAGGGACAAACCGCCCATGGTCCTGGAGACAGGCACCTGGGTTGGTGTCGGACTAAGACAAAACATGTAGCTGTATGACAGTTGGTCGCTGACGCCATTAAACCGAACTGTACAGTAGGAAAGGTGTGGTGTCATGTCCTGTAATCCACTCCTTGCACCAAGGCCTGTATATTTGTTTTATCAACGCTTCTTCCCTGGCGGCAATTATATAATGTGTATATGCATTGCGTTAGCATATGCGACACGAGTACCTCCTGACTGGTATCCTTACCCATGTATGGGTGGCATCCAGGTGCTAACTGTGTAACACCCCCGGTCCCCGTAGGACCCGCAGTTTACGGACTACCCCCATGTGCAAACCTCGGTTTGAGGGATCAGGTAGCGGTCAGTGTTTTACAAAAAAGACGGTCCGACACAGCCACACTACAACCTGAAAAGCCTATGAAAGGGTTAAAGCAGACTACTGGCATATATGACAGTGTGCAAACAGGTTAAGATCACATTGGCTTAGGAGCCCAATGGGTACACATCTTAAAACGTTACAAACGTTACAGAGGTAGATAGGCTACTCAGGGTAGCACGGTAGCAAATGTCTCTTTTCCTGCAAAGAAAAGGCATGGAAGTGCAAACATAATGTCCGTACCTAAAAAGGAAGGCATTAAGTGCAAAATAATAATAAATAAAGTGGCAACTTTTCCTTGGTAGTATCTGGCAAAAGTCTCACAGAAGGTCTCTAGTGACAAAGTCCATCTTCTGGGTACAGCCCTTGATGTGGGGAAAAGTGCACTGAGAAGCGAAGGGTCTCCTCTTTGTGTAGAGGGACAGAGTCCTTTGGTAGGAATCTCTGCTGTGGCAGAGGAAGGGGTGCTATCATAGCACAGGACAATAATCAGTTCAAGGAAAGTCTCGTGACTGAGATCAATAGGGATGAGAGTCTCAGGACAGTTTCTGGCTCTTTAGGGATAAGGACAGAAATATACAATATGTACACAGTACAGTACCTGAAGTGGGCTACAGCCCTTCAGGGGTTACTCTGCATCTTCTTCGGTGGTAAGTACTTCGGTGTCAGAAAAACTTACCTGTCTCCTCCTTCTGTGTGACACCAGCTGATACTCCTGCAGGTACGCAGGAGCTTTACCTTTTGTCTCCCTTTGAGACCTCCGCAGTTCCGGTTGGGAGAAAATAACAATCTCCTCATCGTCCTCCTCTGATTCAGGCGCTGGAGTCGGAGTCTCAGCTGGCTCTGATGCTTCAGGGGTTGCAGACAGTGGAGCCGGATCATCCTCCACAGGCAGCCGTATTGGAGACTGCGGTGGGGATGATGGTCTCTCCGAGGTACCTCTTACTGGAGTGGAAACAAAACAGAATTGAGGCACAGTCACAAGTTCCACGAAACTGGGGGTAGGTGAACACAATGAGGTCTGTAAGTTGGGGGTCGAAGTGAGAGGTGTGGGCATAGGGGCAAAAGGACGAAGACATCTCTTCAGCCGGTTCCTATGTACCCGGAGTAGTGGACGGTCTCCTCTTGAAATCTCGTAGACTTCAGGGGAGAGACTGTCCCTAACTAGGTATGGCTCACGCTCCCAACGCCCATCTAGCTTACTGGTGGGATGGTTGTTGCGCAGCCACACTCGATCTCCTGGGGAAAAAGGCTCAGCACAGGCATTACGATCAAAGTCTCGTTTTTGTTTCTCTCGGGCCTCTTCCAACCGCAGATCCACAACTTCTCTGGCATCCGCCAGGCGCCTCTGGTGTTCGTGAACCCAGTCAGTCTGGGGGAGTAAAGACTGGGAATCAGGGGACTCCATGTCCCAGGTCATATCAGCAGGGAGATGGCCGTGTCTCCCGAACATCAGATAATACGGGGTGTATCCTGTGGAGCAATGAGTGGTATTGTTGTACAGGTACACTAATTCGGACAACAGTTTTGGCCAGTCAGCCCTTTTTGCAGGGGTCAGAGTCCTCAGCATATTGATTAGAGTCTGGTTCATCTTTTCACAAAGCCCGTTGCCTTGGGGATGATAGGCTGTGGTCCTCAGCTTCTTGCAGCCATATAGAGTGCACAGCTCCTGGAAGACTTGGGACTCAAATGCTGTTCCTTGGTCTGTAAGGATCTGGTCCGGACAGCCATAGGGGAGGATGAAGCTCTTCCACAGGGCCGCTGCGGTGGTCCTTGCAGATAGATCTCTGACAGGTACTGCAACCACAAATTTGGTATAGTGGTCGATGATCGTAAGAGCATAACTGTGACCGGATCTGCTGGGCTCCAACTTCACGTGGTCCAATGCCAGGATCTCCAAGGGCCGTTGGCTCACAATGGGACGTAGAGGGGCCCTTTGATTGTGTCGCTCTCCTCGAACGATGGCGCAGGCTGGGCATTCTCGACACCAGGCTTCAATGTCGGACTTCATGTTGACCCAGAAGAATCGCCTTCGGAGGGTGGCTTCAGTTTTCTGAGCGCCAAAGTGTCCGGACTGGTCATGGTACATTTCCAGTACTATCTTGGCGTCCCTCCTGGGAATCACAATCTGGTATAGCCGGTCATAAGTGATAGGGTCCAGAGTTCTTCTCTTTAGCAGACCCTGGTGCATGCTCAGAGTCTTTCTCTGGCGCCACAATTGAGACAGTTCTCCATCAGCTCTTCTGCGCCGGATTCTTTCAGGCACTCGCCCACTAGAGAGATAGTCCATCACTTCTCCTATGGCACGGCTATCAGCCTGAAGACTCATCCAGAGGTCCTTTTCCGCAGGGGGCTCTGACTCTTCTTGAGGAGTAGCTGGCGCTGCCTCTGTCGGTAGGGAGTAAACTCTCTGGGCATCTTGACGCACAAACCGGGCATAGAATGCTGGCATCTCGACATCTTCCCACTGAGCATCCGTGGAGGGTCCCTCCCACTAGTCAGGGAGACGGGACAGAGCGTCGGCATTGTCATTGGTCTTACCAGCCCGGTACTTGATGGTAAAGCTGAAATTGGCAAGTCTGGAGGCCCACCGTTGTTCCAGTGCTCCAAGACGGGCGGTGTTCAGATGCGCCAAAGGATTATTGTCTGTGAAGACAGTGAAAGATGATGCAGCTAGATAGTCCTTGAACTTTTCGGTCACAGCCCAGACTAACGCCAGAAACTCCAACTTGAAGGAACTATAGTTCTGGTCGTTTTGCTCCGGTTCTCGGAGGAAACGGCTGGCGTAGGCTATGACCCTTTCAGTTCCGTTTTGGAGCTGGGATAATACCGCCCCTAGACCTTGCTTGCTGGCATCAGTGTATAGGGTGAAAGGCAGACTATAGTCTGGATATCCCAACACCGGAGGTTCAGTCAGCCGTTGCTTGAGCATCTGGAAGGCAGCTTCTCGTTCGGCCGTCCACTCAATGGATACTCGGGAATGTTGGCTCTCTTTTGGCAGGCCCCTTAGAAGCTCTTGCAGGGGAGCCGCCAGCTGAGCAAACTTCGGGATGAAACGCCTGTAATAACTGGCAAATCCCAGGAAGCTTTTGATGTCCCGTACGGTGGATGGGGTAGGCCAGTCGTAGACAGCTGCAATCTTCTCTGGATCTGGCTCAATTCCATGAGCGCTCACCACATGTCCCAGGTACTTGACGCTAGGTTGTAGCAGGTGGCACTTGGATGGCTTGACCTTCAACCCATGTTGGGTCAGGATTTGGAAGACTTCAGCCAGATGGTGGAGGTGGTCTTCATAAGTCTTGGAGTAGATGATAATGTCGTCCAAATATAGCAGGACGGTCTCGAAGTTGCGATGACCCAAACATCTCTCCATCAGCCGTTGAAATGTGCCTGGGGCGTTGCATAGCCCAAACGGCATGTTGTTGAACTCGAACAAGCCCATTGGGGTGGTGAAAGCCGTCTTCTCTCTGTCTTCTGGTGCCATGGCCACTTGCCAGTAGCCACTGGTCAGGTCCAGGGTAGAGAAGTAGGCAGCTGACCCTAGGGCTGCGAGGGATTCCTCGATTCGAGGCAGAGGATAGGCGTCCTTGTGGGTGATATTGTTGATCTTCCTATAGTCAACACAGAATCGAAGGGTTCCATCCTTCTTCTTCACAAGGACCAGCGGGGCAGCCCATGGGCTGTGACTCTCCCGGATAACGTTGGCTGTCTTCATCTCTTGTACCAGCTTCTTCACCTCTTGGTAGCGGGCTGGAGGTATGGGCCGGTATCGTTCCTTGATAGGAGGATGAGAGCCAGTAGGGATAGTGTGTTGGATCAGAGTAGTCTGCCCAAAATCCAGTGGGTGTTTGCTGAAGGCCCGGTGGTGCTTCATAACGACATCCAGGACACCTTGTACTTGGTCTGCAGGAGTAAAATCATCGTCTCCAATATTGAGCTCAAGCCACCAGGATTGCTCGGCAGGCTCATCTTCAGCACCTTGCTTCACTTCCAACCGTTGGGAGGCAGACAGAGAGGTTTCCATCAAGTCTTCAGGATGGACACTGAAGAGAGTGGCTACGGCTTGATACTTTCTCAGGTCCACTGGGGAGTCTCCCACATTTAGTAGTCGAATGGGTTCTTGTCCTCGGGATACCGTGACTAGGCTCCTGGCGGCTAGAATGGGCAGGTCTTCATCAGCTGGTAGAGGTTCTACTATCGCCTGGTAGTCTTGACCTTGAACGCCCATGCAGGCTCGACACCATACTAACGTCTCAGTCCCAGGTTGAAGGCGGACAGGTTGGGGATCCTTGATCCGGGCTCTGCAGATTTCTCCATTAGGGCCAGCAAACTTCTGTTGCGTCGCAAGAACCTGCATAGTCTCCTGAATTACCTTCCGGGAACCGTTGGGCACTGTTGGCAGGGAGTCGTGGAGAGCCTTCAGCACTTCAGGGTAGCAGTTGCGGAGGACATTGGTACCCAGTACCAGGGAGAAGTTACCATTTTCGGGGACTCGTGTCACCACTACGCCCTGTCTGGTTAACTCAGTGTCTCCAATGGTTAGTGTGGGCTCCCAGTAGCCGCGGATGGGAACGGGTTTTCCGTTCGTAGCAATAATGTTCAAGTAAGCCTTGGGAGGCTGGACTAAGGATGCTCCTCCTCTGCATTTCTCGAAGGCAGCACTCCGGAGGGTGGTCACTTGAGAGCCGGTATCAATTAAGGCTGGTAGGGTAACTCCATTGATGGTTACATGAACCATGGGGCGAGTCCCCACGAACCTGGGCATCCAGTTAGCATCTCGGGGACTTACAAGTTCTTCCCTTGGAGGTCGTCCCTTAGCTCCAAGGGTTTGTCGTTTAACTGACGACAATCATTCTCTTCATGCCCATATTTATGGCAGTAGCTGCACCGCTGGCGGGGTTTCTTCTGACTCCAGGTGCTTAACGACTTCGCTTCTTTTGGGCGCTGTTTAGTCGGAGATTCACGAGGAGTAGCTGACCGTACCGGGTTCTCTGGAGGTTTCCTCCTCATAGCAGAGACAGTTACTTCCAACTGGGTCAACCGATCAAGGATTTGATGCAGGGTGTCCGCCAGATTAGGGACCGGTCCTGTTATGCCAGTAACTTCCATAGTCGCAGGAGTAGGTGATGCTGACTGCGTGGGATGGCAAGCGAGAGCAGATTCTTCCATTTCTACGGATTCAGGCTCTTTCTGCGGTCCAGTAGGTGATCGGTCTCCTAATATGTCAATGGCAATTTCCTTAAACTCAAGGAAAGAGGCCTGGGCATGTTGAGAAGAGATGATCTTTAGTTGACACCTTTGATTTCTATCAACAAGTCCATTGATAAATTGTTCCCTTAAGGTTTGATCAGAGGTTTCAGCGTCTTTGGGCTCAAGGCAGGTGATGGCCTTCCATGTCTCCTGTAGGGAGAGGGCAAAGTCTCGGAGGGACTCTTGGGGCTTCTGTCTTTTCCCGAAGAATTTCTGCTTCAACTCGGAGACAGTACACTTGTCAAAGGTGTTACGTAGCCTATCAAGAATCTGGACCACATTCTGACACTGTTCTCGGGGCCAGGACTTGACTTCCCGGAGAGCGGGTCCTTTCAACTGCCCGATGAGGATGCCCACTTTCTGTTCCTCTGTGAATGGGAGCAAGGCGAAGGTGGCTAACAACTTGTCCCTGAATTCAGGGAGAGTATGTGATTCTCCCTCGTAGTAGGGTAACCAGGGGGCCCCCAGATAGTAGGGCATAGTCAGAGGCATCATGGTGGGAGTCCCAGGGACACTAGCTGTAGCAGGGCTGAAGGGACTCTCTGGAGGACTTAACATGCTCCGGTACCCTGAGGAGGGACCAGGGGACGGGACTTGCGCCAGTCCCGTATCTTCGTCCTGGGCGGACATGACTGGCCTAGCTGAGGGAAGCCTGTAGGGTTATACAATGTCCGTTGCTAGGGGCGATGGCTAGAATGGGACGTGGGCACTTTAAGACACAGTCACTATTCCTTGGGAGGTGAGCCAATAACCTAGCGTCGGAAACAATCTCTACCCCCCTTTAACTTCCCCAGCGGTACTCACTCAGGATCAGCCGCGGTGACAGGACAGCTCCGGTACACGAAGGTCTCCGTTCCCGATGTCCGGCAGGCAGCAGGGCTCAGTGATGCTCCGCGGTGTTCTCCGGTCGCAGGACACGTGCGCCGGAACTCCGGATGAGGCGCACACTGCTGGCAGGCTTCAGGCGCGGCCTGCGCCGAAATCCAAGATGGCCGATTAACCCTCTTCGTTGCCGGCCGCACTCGCTCCAGCTCCTCCTCCACGGTAGTTCGCGCCACTCGCGCAGGGGGCGGAGCCTAGTGACGCCTCTGGAGTTCCCGCCAGTGAGGATTTGGCGGGCTGGCAATACTTGCTGCGCCACACGCCTCTGAGGTAAAATGCTTCAGGCGCAGCAGCGCCGGATGTAGCAGAGCTGACACAGTTCTTGCAGGAATTAACCTCTTGAGTGCTGGAGCGGCGCTCGACAGCACGTGGCAGCAGTATAACAGTTCAATGTGAAACACACAGTTACTTGGGCCTAAACCCGGATGGCAGCAGGGTTAGGCAGCACAGTCTTTTTAATAAAGGAAAGTCTTTAATGCCGTAATAAGGCACAGAAGTATCAATCCTGTTCGTGACGCCACTTGCAACATCCCCCACCGGGGCCTAGCCCTTTGAGGTGAGGCCTGGAGACAGCCGGGGCCCGTAGTACCGGAGTGGCTGGCGGTTGCGGCCTAAGCACGCTATTGTCACGGTGCTTGGTACGGGGGAACCGGAGGGCTGTCCTACAGCCTGGCAGGTCTCCAGCAGGGTGGTGTTGGCAAGAAAAGATGAGGGAGAGGCTGCTATAGCGGATCTCCCTGGGGCAACCCCTTAATGTCCCGAGTGTGAGTCTCTGGGTGATGGGCAGGGTGCCAGTGATGAAGGCAGCCGTATTAGCAGGGACCAGACGGAGACAGAAGTTGAAGAAAACAACTTACAGTTCTTTATTTGAACCGGCAGGAACCGCAGCAAACGTGCCTTTAACAGGTAGATGGAGTGCTGAGATGTGAGTTGGAGGGAGCCTCAGGAGATAGTTCACCAGCCTGGATGTAGAGGGCAGGCTGGGAAGGCAGCTGTGTCCTGGTAGGAAGCTTCAGCTTGTCCTGTAGGGCTTCAGGTATCACCTTTGAAGGTAAGATGATACCCCTTTTCCTCACTACACTAACTCTAGTCTTAGACTCCACTCTTCAGAGGCAGGGGCTAGGCTCTTCCTGCTCTGGTATGGGCTAGACAGAGATTACTCACTCACTCACTCTAAGTCTACAAGATCTTCTCCTGTGGGAGAGACTTCTCTCACTAACTCCTTTCTCTTAGATCTCCAGAACATTCCTGGCCAGGGGGTTTTATTACCTCCCTTTGGTCAGGTGGTGGCTGCTCCTCCAATCACATCTCAGCTTACAGAGCACAGGATGTAACACATATCATTGGACAATAGCATCTTGCATCATACAAAATACTTAACCTCTGCCTTGCCAGGCAGGATTCACCACTGCAATATCCCCTATGTCCTATCAGGACCATGTAGTGTGATGTGGGTACATGCAGGTGGGACGTATTCGCAAACACTACCTCGCCATTGCATCGGCGAGGGTGTTGCAATAGCTTATCTGCACAGAGCACAAAGTAAAGATTACAAGGTGGGGGAGGGAGCAGCATGATGTGCAGAGAGAGAGAGAGAGAGAGAAAGTTCTGTAGAATCACAGACTGGGATGGAGGGACTGATGGGAACAGGGAGATCTTGTACCTCACTATTCTGTGCAGTAGATATCTGTATCCACAGTCTTCGAACACATCTAGCTCTGCTACATACAGAGAGAGAGAGCTCGGTCACATGACCTTCTCCCCTCCCCTCCCAGGAGTCCATAGAGTTTGTAGATTTGTTTATAATACGGATTTTGGGGCTTATCAGCAAAGGCAGAGGAAGCAGTTATTGCAGCTCTCAGATCATCTGTAGATATAACTAAGAAACTGCTGCATACTGGTAACACAGATAATAGGCTAGTCTATTTTTTATTTCAGTTTAAGACCATCAACAAAGGGAAGAAAACCAACATCATCGACTCCATGCTGAGGATGTTGGAACAATACTCCAGTAATTTAGAAGATTTGATCCGAGAGAGGACTGAGGAGCTGGAGGTGGAAAAACAGAAAACCGAAAAACTTCTCTCCCAAATGCTACCCCCGTGAGTAGATGCTACAGTGTAGTAATGACCTGAGAAGACTCACACTATGGGGGATGTCGCCCAGTCTAGAGGGACATCCCTTTCAAATAAACTAACGATGGAGGAGCTACTCTCCATGTGTACTGGTCAGGGGTTGGGTCCTCACACTTCTGTGCTCTGTGCTCTCTGCAATTGACCTACTACTCCGAGCAACTACTGTATTATTTAACCAGCTTTTACACTGAGTAGAGGGGAGGGGCAGTTCAGTGCAGAGAATCCAGAGTATAGTAGTGTGAGGACACAACCCTCAAATCCCAGAGTATGAACACATTTTCCACAGCCCTGCTGCTACTAACAACACACACACACAAAGCTATAATTACACATCTCTCCAGGGTTGCTATGTTATTAGAGTCCATTTGTTCCAATGTCTTCCGATTCTCAAGATCTCTGCTTGCCATCGGTGAATGGAATCCATCCAGAACATCATTGAAAATTGGTTCTGATCTAATACTCAGCTCAGGTTTTGTTACAATTGTAGACTATGTGGGTACTATGGGTTCTATGGCTTGGTATAAATTGCACACCTGGAATATTTCCGATAACCTCGCACCTTGTATTTCTCAGTTCTGTCGCTGAAGCTCTGAAAACCGGAGCCACCGTGGAGCCGGAGTATTTCGATCAGGTCACCATCTACTTCAGTGACATAGTTGGCTTCACCACCATATCTGCCCTCAGTGAACCCATCGAGGTGGTCGACCTTTTGAACGACCTTTATACATTATTTGATGCAGTTTTGGGAAATCATGATGTGTATAAGGTAAGTGAACGGTGACAGCCATTGTATAGCAGGTATGTAGCTCCAGAAGTCTATTCATCCACAGATATTGTCTATGCACTTTTCTACAGGTTCTTCTCAGACAGGACTATTCATGATCTGGTACATGAATTTTTAGAAAGATTAAAAAAGACTAAACAATCGACTAAGGCGGAGACTAGGACTAAGGGGGAGATTAGGACTAAGGCAGAGACTAGGACTAAGGGGGAGAGCAGGACTAAGGCGGAGAGCAGGACTAAGGCAGAGACCAGGACTAAGGGTGGAGACCAGGACTAAGGGTGGAGACCAGGACTAAGGGCGGAGACCAGGACTAAGGCGGAGACCAGGACTAAGGGCGGAGACTAGGACTAAGGGGGAGATTAGGACTAAGGGGGAGATTAGGACTAAGGTAGAGACTAGGACTAAGGGGGAGACCAGGACTAAGGCAGAGAGCAGGACTAAGGCGGAGAGCAGGACTAAGGCGGAGAGCAGGACTAAGGCGGAGAGCAGGACTAAGGCGGAGAGCAGGACTAAGGCGGAGAGCAGGACTAAGGCGGAGAGCAGGACTAAGGCAGAGACTAGGACTAAGGGCGGAGACTAGGACTAAGGGGGAGATTAGGACTAAGGTAGAGACTAGGACTAAGGGGGAGACCAGGACTAAGGCAGAGAGCAGGACTAAGGCAGAGAGCAGGACTAAGGCGGAGAGCCGGACTAAGGCGGAGAGCCGGACTAAGGCGGAGAGCCGGACTAAGGCGGAGAGCCGGACTAAGGCAGAGACCAAGACTAAGGCAGAGACTAAGACTTTCTTTCTATACTGCAGCCTAAACCATGCAAAAAGGCAAAGCCTAAAGCAGAGGTTAGGACTAAGTTGGAGATCAAGTTTTGGTGTCCAGGCCACAAACCCGGCTGGACAACATTCAGTCAAATGTACAACCTTGCTGAGGCCAGGACCACGACAGAGACCACGTTTTAGAGCCCAGACCATAACCTAGACCAGGCTAAATCCAAGCTTATGGAAAAGACCAGACCCAAGGCAGAGGCAAGGATGGAGATATGGATCAGACCTGAATGTCCATGGTCATACATCAGACTCAACGACATTCAAGACAGAGAGCACTGGTCAGGACTAAGGCAGAGACCACAGGCTATGCCCAAACCCAGACCATGCCCAAAGCAAAAATTTGGGATTAAGGCACAGGCCATGCCAAACAAGTAACGCTGGGAAACGGTTAAAATCATGGACATTTCTTCCTTCCCTTTTCTCACACCCAACATTATGTTCAATAATTTCCAAGCGTAGATCCAGGAGCTGAAGCTCCCACGGATCAGCTCTTATTCCCAAGAGAGGTTCCAGCAGGTGATCATTTGCCCTGCAGCGGCCACTACAGGAGAAAGGTGGTATTACTGATTGTCCATTGGGACAGAATACTAACCAGTTCATGTCCTTGGTCCTTCATGTTATAAAGTTACCCTACCAAGCCATGGACCTTCTCTCTGCAGGTGGAGACCATTGGTGATGCCTACATGGTGGCCTCAGGGCTTCCTAAGAGAAACGGAAACAAACATGCAGCCGAAATTGCCAACATGTCTCTGGACATCCTGAGCTCTGTGGGCACCTTCCAGATGAGGCACATGCCGGACGTACCGGTCCGGATCAGGATAGGTTTGCACTCAGGTACGGACCACACAAGAGTCACATCAGATTCTGTCTGATCCCAAGATGAGGAGGAACCTTTCACATTTGGTATCGTGTGATATTTTGTCTATTTCCAGGGCCTTGTGTAGCCGGGGTCGTTGGGCTCACTATGCCGCGCTACTGTCTATTTGGAGACACTGTGAACACGGCTTCACGAATGGAATCCACCGGACTGCGTAAGTCGTGAGAATTCTTGGAGGGGGGGCTGAAACTCGGTCTAAAGTCCTGGGTGTGTGCCCTAGGAGGGGATCTACGTAGAAATGGTCCTACATAAGTATAGAAACATTGGGGGTCATTTACTAAAGGCCCGATTCGCGTGTTACCCGAAAATTTCCGATTTGCGCCGATTTCCCCTGAATTGCCTCGGGATTTTGGCGCACGTGATCGGATTTTGGCGCATCGGTGCCGGCGTGCACGCGACGGAAATCGTGGGGCGTGGCCGAACGAAAACCCGACGGATTCGGATAAACCGCCACATTTTTTAAAAAATCTGTCGCGGAGCTTGCACTTACCTTCACTCAGCACGGCTCGGTGTATTCCAGTGCGTTCCGATGCTTTTCAGCGAAGCGGAGGAGGAACTGCTTTAATAAATCCAGGCCAGACCTGAATCCAGCGCAGAGAATGCGCCGCTGGATCGCGAATGGACCCTGTAAGTAAATCTGCCCCATTGGGGCAAAATCCCGGGGCAATTCAGAGGAAATCGTCGCAAATCGGAAATATTCGGGTAACACGTCGGGAAAACGCAAATCGGGCCCTTAGTAAATGACCCCTATTGAGGAAGGTTCCTGCTGCAGCTACAACTAAGTATTCTAGTTTTTGTTCATGTTGTTACAGAGTGTCTCGAAAGTTGTTACATTTAGACATTTAGAACATCTGACTACAGAAACGTGTTCTAAATGTCACAAAGGATGGGATGTAGTCATCCTATATTATCCCTTGTGGTTAAAGGGGCTTTCCATACTAAGGATTTTGATCCTTAGTATAGGTCCTCACATGTAGATTAGTGGTGGTCTGATATTAGGCACCCCCACCATTCAGGAGCCATGGAGCAGAGATGAAAAGCAAACAGTGCTGTTTCATGTTAAGTGGCTGTTACTGGTTACTGCATTCACTCTGTAGTGACTGTAGTAACCCTGCTTGGCCACTATTTAGTGTTTGGCGCTGTTTGCTTCCTAATATTAATGATTTACCTAATATACACAGTGTTCTTGAATGATGGATTAGTATTTATATTAACATCCCAGGGAAACTCTCACAAAGTATCTTCATGTGTAACACAGAGTGACCACTAGGGGGCACTGTGAAAAATTTAAAGCTAAGGCAATTTTTTGTAACTGAATATACAATTTTTGTTTTCAGCTTACAGAATCCACGTCAACCAAAGTACAGTGGCCACGCTGCGGACACTCAAAGAAAACTACAAAATAGAAGTTAGGGGAAAGACAGAATTAAAGGTAAGGTTATATGCTACTTCTATTGGATGAGTACGAATCGTGTAGGGGGGAACCGGGGGATGGGGTCCTTTTGCAGATTTTGTTTTGGGGTCCAGGATCTTTAGGTTATACCCTGATAGGTAATGACAAAACGAATCGAAAATCAATTAAAGGGAACCTGTCATCAGATTTTACCCCAGTAAGCTCCCAGGAGATAATAAAAATAATAATAATCTTTATTTATATAGCACCATCAAATTCCGTAGCGCTTCCTTGAATTCCCTTTTTTATGTGAAATCTCACCCATGTACCTATAAAAAATATCTCCTGCAAAGTCAAGTGAAAAGGAGCAGAGAAGCGTCATATTTTACCTGAGATGAGTCATGCTTAGAGGCTGCATGGGGAGCGTCACTTCAGGCAACCCTATATTCAGTTCTTTGGCACCTAGAAACTTGCTCCTGGTGTCGAATTAAAGGTAAGAATATCATCTTTCACTATGATTCAGGCTTGTGGTTCTGTGAGCTACAAAACAGTTAAAGAAATAGGTGGGAACTGGATTTTTATCTGCAGCTCAGATTTCCATCTATGCTTTTAACGGTCTGTATCTCCGGTTCTGTAGCTCCAAGAATCACCAACCGGGTGCGATCTGAAAGATAAGATTTTTATCTTTAGTGCAAAATAGGGGCATCTGAAGTGACTTTCCCCCCTTCAACCAATAATTAATTCAACTCAAAATATGACTCTTCTCTGCCCATTGTCCACATGGAGATTTTTTTTATGGACAAGATTCCACATAAGTGGGAATTCTAGAAAGGACAAAGAAATGGTGACCACCAGATGGCGCTCTACTTAATCCTTTACGCCAGTTTCCTTGGTTTCCCGTTGTCCTAAATTTCCAAGGACAGTCACAAATTTTGGAAACAATCTCAGCAAAAGCAGCGATACCCTGACCCACAAAAGGATGAGATCTACAGAAACCCTGCACCTCCTGTTCTAAATCTGTATTCTTTTGTCTATAGGGTAAAGGTATAGAAGAAACGTATTGGTTAGTAGGAAAAGATGGTTTCACCAAACCTCTACCAAGACCACCGGATGTCAAGCCGGGGTATGTATATGTGTCATGGTGGTCACATTGGGGGGGGGGGGTATCAATATGGGGTCTAAAGCATCTCGTAACTATAACTGGTTGTGTCTTTAAGATTTTGGGTGTGAGTTTGGATCATAGGGAGGGACTTTTGACTCCCAAATCAATGAGAAGTTTACAATATGGAGCAGGACCCCCAACATTCATAAACTCTGGGCTTAAAGTTGATGAGTACCTAATATTGGGTCCTAGTAATCCCCCACATCAGTGATTTATTATAAGCATCATACATATGGTGCCCAAATAATGCTGCCATATAGTGTCCAAAGGTTAACTAAACTGTGCTCAAATAGTGCTGACATATAGGGGCAGATTTACTTACTCGATCCGTTCGCTATCCAGTGGCGCGTTCTCTGCGGTGGATTCGGGTCCGGCCGGGATTTAATAAGGTAGTTCCTCCGACGTCCACCAGGAAGCGCTGCTGCGCTGAAGAGCATCGGAACGCACTCAAATACACCGGCCTATCCTGGATGAAGGTAAGTGCAAGCTCCGCGACACTTTCGGTCTTTTAAATGCGGTCGGGTTTTCCGAATCCGTCTGGTTTTCGTTGGGCCACGCCCCCCGATTTCCGTCGCGTGCATGCCAGCGCCGATGCGCCACAATCCGATCGCGTGCGACCAAAAACCCGGGCAATACAGGGAAAATCGGCGCAAATCAGAAATATTCGGGTAACACGTCGGGAAAACACGAATCGGGCCCTTAGTAAATGACCCCCATAGTGTCCAAAGATCAACATTACCAAACTGTGCTCAAATAATGCTGCCATATAGTGTCCAAAGATCAACATTACCAAACTGTGCTCAAATAATGCTGCCATATAGTGTCCAAAGATCAACATTACCAAACTGTGCTCAAATAATGCTGCCATATAGTGTCCAAAGATCAACATTACCAAACTGTGCTCAAATAATGCTGCCATATAGTGTCCAAAGATCAACATTACCAAACTGTGCTCAAATAATGCTGCCATATAGTGTCCAAAGATCAACATTACCAAACTGTGCTCAAATAATGGTGCCATATAGTGTCCAAAGATCAACATTACCAAACTGTGCTCAAATAATGGTGCCATATAGTGTCCAAAGATCAACATTACCAAACTGTGCTCAAATAATGCTGACATATAGTGTCCACAGATCAACATTACCAAACTGTGCTCAAATAATGCTGCCATATAGTGTCCAAAGATCAACATTACCAAACTGTGCTCCAAATAATGCTGCCATATAGTGTCCAAAGATCAACATTACCAAACTGTGCTCCAAATAATGCTGCCATATAGTGTCCAAAGATCAACATTACCAAACTGTGCTCCAAATAATGCTGCCATATAGTGTCCAAAGATCAACATTACCAAACTGTGCTCCAAATAATGCTGCCATATAGTGTCCAAAGATCAACATTACCAAACTGTGCTCAAATAATGCTGCCATATAGTGTCCAAAGATCAACATTACCAAACTGTGCTCAAATAATGGTGCCATATAGTGTCCAAAGATCAACATTACCAAACTGTGCTCAAATAATGGTGCCATATAGTGTCCAAAGATCAACATTACCAAACTGTGCTCAAATAATGCTGCCATATAGTGTCCAAAGATCAACATTACCAAACTGTGCTCAAATAATGCTGCCATATAGTGTCCAAAGATCAACATTACCAAACTGTGCTCAAATAATGGTGCCATATAGTGTCCAAAGATCAACATTACCAAACTGTGCTCAAATAATGGTGCCATATAGTGTCCAAAGATCAACATTACCAAACTGTGCTCAAATAATGCTGACATATAGTGTCCACAGATCAACATTACCAAACTGTGCTCAAATAATGCTGCCATATAGTGTCCAAAGATCAACATTACCAAACTGTGCTCCAAATAATGCTGCCATATAGTGTCCAAAGATCAACATTACCAAACTGTGCTCCAAATAATGCTGCCATATAGTGTCCAAAGATCAACATTACCAAACTGTGCTCCAAATAATGCTGCCATATAGTGTCCAAAGATCAACATTACCAAACTGTGCTCCAAATAATGCTGCCATATAGTGTCCAAAGATCAACATTACCAAACTGTGCTCAAATAATGCTGCCATATAGTGTCCAAAGATCAACATTACCAAACTGTGCTCAAATAATGCTGCCATATAGTGTCCAAAGATCAACATTACCAAACTGTGCTCAAATAATGCTGCCATATAGTGTCCAGAGATTAACTTAATCACAGCAGTACCAAACTGTGCTCCAATAGTGCTGACATATGAGGCTCAAATAACTGACAAGGTCTGCCTAATAGCAAAGATATGCAAACTATATACAAAGTATTGCAAAGTAATGACCGCCATACACTGCTCAAATACTACTGACATGTCATAACACACAAGGTTACCCTAAAAGAAATCTACCATCAAAAATCCATCATGATAAACCAGAAACACTTACTCGTAGAACCGTAGAATCAACTTTTAAAATCATGCTGAGGGTGTTACCAGAGCTCCTCCATGCTGTAGCTTCACATGCTGTTACACTGTCTCCTCCTCTTCTACCTCAGCACTTCCCCCTCGATCTGCCTGATGTAATCCCTCTGCAGCAGAGGAAGTTTACACACCCAGTGGGAGGGGGGGAGTGTTCTTGCACAGTGTAACAGCCAGTGAAGCTACAGCAAGAAGGGCTTTCGGTGACACCCCTCATCAAACTGATCAACATCATTTTTTAAGTTGATTTTAGAATGAAGGAGGGCATATATAAGAAGATGACCACAGTCACGGTGCCTGGATCTATGAGTAAGTGTCTCCGGTTTATCATGATGGTTTTTTGATGGTAGATTCCCTTTAATAACAATTCTATACAGAGTGAAATGTAAAGTGCGATATAATACAAGAAAATATCGCCATATAATGCTAAAGAATTACATGTGGATAGTGACCGAATGCCAGGGTAAATAATACTGCTATACAGTGCAGTATGTGCCATGTAACAAGTAATCACTGCCACACATGGGTCCAGTAATACTGCCATATAGTGTCCAAATGACACACTATACCACCATAGTAATAATGCTACACCGTGTATAATGTTATACAATGTAACAATGTAATACCGCCATGCAGAGTACAAATAACACAAAATGTATAGTGTCATATGGTGCTAAGTAAATAGCTTCCTTTTATGCTGAAATAATACTGACATAGAGCGTCCAGGTAACACACCCGGGTAAGATAAATAACATTGCTATACAGTGCAAGATGTGCCACACAATGCCAAATATATCCGAATTACATACAGGGGGAAGGTAATGTGAATACTGCAGTGCCAAGCCAATGCTGACAAACAGTACCCAAATAATACTGCCATATAGCATCCAGGTAACATACAAGATTAAGGAACTGTCAATAATACTACCATATAGTTTACCTAATTAACTATGCTATACAGTGCAATATGTTCCGCATCACACAGTGTCATGTAAATACCGCCATACGCTGCTCAAATACTACTGACATACAGTGACTCAATAACAGCTCCTTACATAGAGTCATCTCATAATACCGCCATATGCTGCACAAATACTACTGACATACAGTATCCAAATAAAAGCTCCTTACATAGACTAATCTCATAATACCGCCATACGCTGCTCAATCATTGCTGACACATAGGGGCACATTTACTTACCCGGTCCGTTCGCGATCCAGCGGCGCGTTCTCTGCGGTGGATTCGGGTCCGGCCGGGATTCACTAAGGTAGTTCCCCGGAGGCGCGCTGGAATGCCCTGAAATTCACCGGCCTATACCTGCTGAAGGTAAGTGTAATTTTCGCAACACATTCTTTGTCTTAAATGCGGCGGTTTTTCCGAATCCGTCGGGTTTTCGTTCGGCCACGCCCCCCCCCCCCATTTCCGTCGCGTGCATGCCAGCGCCGATGCGCCACAATCTGATCGCATGCGCCAAAATCCCGGGGCAATTCAGGTACAATCGGCGCAAATCGGAAATATTCGGGTAACACGTTGGGAAAACGCGAATCGGGCCCTTAGTAAATGACCCCCATAGGGGCACATTTACTTACCCGGTCCCTGCGCGATCCCTGAGGATGAAGTCTGCCTGATTCATGAAGATCGTGCGCCTGAGATCCTGCATTTGTCCCTTCCCCCGCTGAGGGGGCGACACAATTTGACTTGTTAGATCCCGCGGGTAGTCCAAATTTATCGGATCGTTGGATGGCCCGCCCCCTGATTTGTGTCACATGAAAGCCGGTGCTGGCGCCAAAATCCAAAATGCGGTGCGGATTGGAAATAGTCAAACTATCCGACCAAAGTGCGGCCGCATGACCCTTAGTAAATGAGCCCCATAGTATCCGAAAAAAAACGGTTCCTTACATAGAGTAATCTTATAATACTGCCATAGTGTTCTCAATTAATACTGACATACAGTATCCGAAAAACAGCTCCTTATATAGAGTAATCTTATAATACTGCCATAGTGTTCTCAAATAATAGTGACATACAGTATCCGAAAAAAAACGGCTCCTTATATAGAGTAATCTTATAATACTGCCATAGTGTTCTCAAATAATAATGATATACAGTATCTGAATAACTGAGTAATCTCATAATACTTTTATATGCTGATACATTAATATTGATGTACAATCACCCTATAACAGCTACTTATGTAGAGTAATCTCATAATACCGCCATACGCTGCTCAAATATTACTGCCAAACAGTATCCAAATAACAGCTCTTTACAAAGTATAAAACCATAATACCGCCATATGATTCTCAAATAATACAGTATTAACATACAATGACCCAATAACGGCTCCTTACATAGAGTCATATTATAATACCTCCATATAGTAGCAAACCGCTAAGCTAAGCTTTAGGGCTCCATACTGACAGTCAAATCACCTATATTACACCGTCCCTTTAAGACATATTTTCCATGACGACTCCGGGAAATTCCTCTCCGTGTTCTTCCTTCTTCCTTGCACCTTCAGAAATTATTTGCGCTTTGTGTTCACGCAGTAATAATCACCGGCCTTTCATTATATATGGCGGTATTATAAGGGGATTGTACAGCGCGGGACTGCGGCGTCTTATTTTGCATCTCTTAGGCGAGCGTCGGCGCGGCCATAATAAAAACCGCCGTCTCCGAGGGAATGGCTTTTATGGAACACAATAAATTCCCCTTCATCGTGTCATATCTCCCAGCAAAGAGGAAACTGCTGGCCCGGCGTTAAAGCCGATAATTGTGAGCGAAAAGACGTAAAAAGGAAAAAAAATATAAATAAATAAAACCGCAACGCGGAGCAAATAAATACGACCGTCAGCATAATAAGGGAACGGCTTCACTAAAGCGCGATGGCGGATATGTAAATAAAACTGACAAACGTCTTATTGTTAATGTGCAGCCGCTATAATATACGAACCGCGCGCAGAATATTAATGGAAAAGTTGCGGTAAAACTTTTTTTTGTAACTGGGGCGGATCCGCAGAAGCCAGTGGAGAAGTTTACAGATGCAACGGCGTATGTATTCCACGTGACAAAACATGTACCCCTAGGTAACGCTTACTGCTCAGATATTGTCTGATTTAGAGATAAATAATACCGCTATACAGTGACCTATTGATACACAGTCACACAGTATCTGAATAATGTCAGCAGGAGAATAGTAAATAATACCGCTGTACGGTGACCTATTGATACATAGTCACCCAGTATATGAATAATGTCTACAGGTGCATAGTAAATAATACCGCTATACAGTGACCTATTGATACACAGACACTCAATATCTTAATAATGTTAACAGGTGGATAGTAAATAATACCGCTATACAGTGACCTATTGATACACAGACACTCAATATCTTAATAATGTTAACAGGTGGATAGTAAATAATACCGCTATACAGTGACCTATTGATACACAGACACTCAATATCTTAATAATGTTAACAGGTGGATAGTAAATAATACCGCTATACAGTGACCTATTGATACACAGACACTCAATATCTTAATAATGTTAACAGGTGGATAGTAAATAATACCGCTATACAGTGACCTTGTGATACACAGACACTCAATATCTTAATAATGTTAACAGGTGCATAGTAAATAATACCGCTATACAGTGACCTATTGATACACAGTCACACAGGATCTGAATAATGTCAACAGGTGCATAGTAAATAATACCGCTATACAGTAAGTTATTGATACACAGTCACACAGTAACTGAATTATGTCAACAGGAGAATATTAAATAATACCGCTATACAGTGACCTATTGATACACAGTCACACAGTATCTGAATAATGTCAACAGGTGCATAGTAAATAATACCGCTATACAGTGACCTATTGATACACAGTCACACAGGATCTGAATAATGTCAACAGGTGCATAGTAAATAATACCGCTATACAGTAAGTTATTGATACACAGTCACACAGTAACTGAATTATGTCAACAGATGGATAGTAAATAATACCGCTATACAGTGACCTATTGATACACAGTCACACAGGATCTGAATAATGTCAACAGGTGCATAGTAAATAATACCGCTATACAGTAAGTTATTGATACACAGTCACACAGTAACTGAATTATGTAAACAGCTGGATAGTAAATAATACCGCTATACAGTGACCTATTGATACACAGTCACACAGTATCTGAATAATGTCAACAGGTGCATAGTAAATAATACCACTATACAGTGACCTATTGATACACAGTCACAAAGCATCTGAATAATGTCAACAGGTGCATAGTAAATAATACCGCTATATGTTGATCTATAGATACAGTCACAAAGTATCTGAATAAAGTCAACAGGTACATAGTAAATAATACCGCTATATGTTGATCTATAGATACAGTCACAAAGTATCTGAATAAAGTCAACAGGTACATAGTAAATAATACCGCTGTACAGTGACCTATTGATACACAGTCGCAAATTATCTGAATGATGTCAGCAGGTAGATAGTAAATAATACCACCATACTGTCCACAAATAAGAATGCCAATGTGCGACTGAATAATACTGCCATAAAGTCAATCTGTTATGCAGCTAATAGACATTAAATAATACTGCTATACTACCATGCAGTGACTGAATACATCTAATCGCAGTCAGTAGATATTGCTATCATACTGAGCAATACTGCCATAAAGTTACTAAATAATACTGCCAAATAAGTCGCTGAAAAATACTTCAATAACAGTGACTGAATAATAGTCACTCTAAAAAGACCCTCTATAGAGACACCATAACTAGTCATTTACTGTAGTTTGATCATCAGACAGTGACTTAATAATATCACCATACAGTGATTAAATAATACTGCCATAGCCCCTCAATAATACTATCACCCAGTGTCATCATCATGCAGTCGATAAATAATACCATCCTACAGTACCGCCATACACTGACTTAAAATACTGCCATACAGTGACTGAATAATACTGCAAAATCGGTGAGTGAAAAATACTGTCATAACAGTAACTAAGTAAAGCTCCCATACAGTGACAGACAATTTTCATATGGTGACTCAATACCATAATACCGCCATACAAGTACCATAATTGAATAACGCTACCATATATTGAGTAGAAAATACTGCCATACAGTATACCAATAATACTGCCATACAGTATACCAATAATACTGCCATACAGTAGACCAATACACTGCATACAATGTACTGCATAGTTGTACAATGAAATGATCCTAGAGTGACTGAATAATTCTGGATAATACCGCCATTGAGTAACTGAATAATACTGCTATACTTGCAGCGACTGGATCATACAGAGTCACTCAATAATACTGCCATCTGTATGGAGACTGGTCTTTTGCTGTCCAGTAGAGTGAATGGGGTTCATATCATCATCCCTGGTGGTCTTGGGTATTAAATAAAATTAATGTGAGTATCCCTGAAGATGTAGGGTAGTAATGGAGGAGGTTGTGGTCAGCATCCCTGGTGGTCCAGAGTAGTGAATGGAGTAAATGTCTTCATCCCTTATGTTTAGTTTTAGTGAACATAATTTTGTCAGCATCCCTGGTGGTCAAGTGTAGCAAATAAGTATAATGTCTACAACCCTTGGTGGTCCCTACTGGTTGTGGATGAGGTTATTGTCAGCATCCCTGGTGGTCTGGGGTAGTGACTGAAGTCAGTGTTAGAATCCCTGGTGAACTAGGGTTGTGAGTAAAGTTAAAGAGGACCTTTCACCACCTCACACATGTGGAGAGGAACATACCATGCTGAAGTGGCTGCTTTGCAGATTTAGGGACATTTTCAATTTTATTTCTAGCCCCCAAAGTTACTGAGATATTATTCCTAATAATCCTCTCCCCTGTCAGAGAGGAGGTGCTGGAGCAGGGGAAGGGGGGCGTGTGTCATACTAATCTTATCTGACACTGTCCAATCAGGAAAGACATTGTCAGAGAAGCTGCTGTGTACTTGCACAGTATCCTCTAGAAAGATTGCACTGTCTGTTGCTCGACAGCAACCAGTGTGATTTCTCTAGAGCAGCATAGATAGATCACACTGCTCATGCACAAAGCAGCTTCTCTGACACTGTCCGCTGTGGATTGGACAATGTGAGAGAAGATTATCATAACACACACTCCATCCTCCGCTCCAGCTCCTCCTCTCTGACAGTGGAGAGGATCATAATGGTCAGATTCCGGGACTAATATCTCAGCAACTGTGAGGGATAGAAAGAAAATGTGTCCCATAATCTGTGAAGCAGCCACATGCTTATCACCAAACTGTCAGTGATGGTCTAGTATAGTAAATGACGATAATGTTGGTGGTCGTGGTTCCTAGTGGTTGAGGATAGTGGATGAGGATAATGTTATTATCCCTGGTAGGTTGAGGGTAGTATATGAGGTTAATGTCAGCATCCCTGTGGGTACTGACAGAAGTCAGTGTTAGAATCCCTGGTGATCTAGGGTGGTGACTGAAGACCTTTTCACCACCTCACCTTATGATGAACATAGCTGTTGGCGGGGGGGGTCCTACGCAGATCAAGGAGCCAAATTTCTTCCAAGCCCCCATAGTTGCTGATATATCAGTCCCAATATCTGACCGTTGGAAGCGCTGGAGCAGAGTAGGGTGTATGGGTCATGCCAAGCTTCTCTGACAGTTGGGACAGTGTCAGAGAAGTTGCTATGTATGTGTACAGTGTGATCTCCCTATGCTAATCTTAGAATCTTAGAATAACACATGCCTCCTCCTCCTCTTCTGCTCCAGCTCCTCCTCTCTGACACTAGAGAGGATTATAATGGTCAGATACCGGGACTGATATCTCAGCAACCGTAAGTGCTAGGAAGGAAATTCAAAGTGTCCCATGATTTGTAAAAGAAGTCCAATGCTCTATCGCTTGGCGGTTCCTAGTGGTTGAGGACAGTGGATGACGATAGTGTTATTAATATTATTATAAAGAACCGGGATTATTGGACCTATAAAGTTGTCCTCTAAGGACCTTTACACTAGGACTAGTTACATGGAGAGTCTCACACTCTGGTAGGACCAGTCCCGTCCTGGGTTATTCATAAAGCTCATTCATGTGCATGGACGTTGTGTAATACCTCATTTCCCCTGTGAGGGCGCTTAGGGAAGTTGAGCGCTTCCAAATAGAACTCTATGGTAACTCTATGATTCCACCACACATATAGCAACTATTGATATGTCACATGATAATAAAGTTTCAAATTTAACCCTTTAAAGTTTAACCCTTTAGTGACACTTGTTGCACGGCGATAACTAATCCATATATATATATATATCTACTGCAGGTGTATTGCCCACGGGTTAACAGCAGAAGAAATTGCAGAGTTCAAAAGGAAAAAAGCGGAAAAGTTGCTCGCTAAGCGGGATAAACAGGAATAGAGATGAGGTAGAGGCGAAATTCTCGTGTTCTCTTGTGTACATAACATATATCATTCCTATGTATCCCAGACAGGAACCAGCGAGGAAGAAACATTGTCAACATTTGTAACATCTACTGGGGGGGGGGGGGGAGGGGCCTTGATCCACAAGAAAACGGCAGCTAGAAACTTTTTAGTTTTTTGTAGGACAACTTGTACTTTTTAATGGCACCAATTTTGAACTGAGTTTTACATTTAGGTAAAATAACTTGATGCAATTTTTAGGGTACATTTAGAAACACTTGCAACACCAATCAAGTGTGCGATTTATTTTTTAGCCGTTTTCATGGAGAAAACTTTGTTTTTTCATTTTCTTTTTGTTTTTTAGCATATTTTATAACTGTTTTGTCATTTTGTCATCATAAACTCCAAATCTAGGGTGTACTATGACAACCCCCAGTAATATTCTATACTACACCATACAAAACTATTTTAAACCGTATTATATAATTTTGTATTGCATTGTACTTTACTGTTTTATATTACACTTGCTGTAGCTCCCGGAGTTGCCTGGGATAGTAAATACCTGCTCTTAGCTATAACAAAATAAAATGGGTTGACAAAAAATATTTTATATGTATCTATCTCTCTCTGACTGCGTTTATGTCTCTCGGTCTCTGACTGATTGTCTCTGTCTGTTTCTCTCTTTGTTGCTGTCTGTCTCTGTGACCATCTCGGTCTCTGACCTTCTCTGTCTCTCTGTCTCTGACTGTGTCTGTCTCTGACTGTGTCTGTCTCTGACTGTGTCCGTCTCTGACTGTGTCCGTCTCTGACTGTCTGTTTTTGCCTCTGACTGTCTATGTCTGTCTCTAACTATCTCTTTCTTTCTCTAACTGCCTCTGAGCGTCTCTGTCTGTCTGTCTTTTACTATCTCTGTCTGTCACTGACTGACTCTTACTATCTCTGTCTTTCTCTGACTGTCTCTGTCTGTCTCTGACTATTTCTGTCAGTCTCTGAATGTCTCTGTCTCTGACTGTTTCTGTCTCTGACTGTGATTCTTTACTTGTCTTTCTCTGACTATCTTTGTCTCTGACTGTCCCTTGTCTATGGGGAGACTTATCAGAAGTGTCTGAGAGCAGGACTGTTCAAGTTGCCCATTGCAACCAATCAGAGCTCAAGTTTCATATTCCCACAGCTGTTTATAAAATTACAGCTGATCTCTGATTGGTTTCCATGGGATTCTGATAAATCTCCCAATATCTCTGTCTCTCTCTGCATAAGCTTCTTATACTCATTGCCTGTAGTAACCAATCAAAGCTCAGAGCTCATATTATTGACCTTTGGCAGAACAGCAACCAATCACAGCTCAGCTTCCAACTGTCACAGCAGCAGCAGCAGAGAATGGCTCCTGTATATGGTGGTCAATAAGTGGATTTTGGGAAATGCGGGGTGAAAATTTTTACTCAAAAGCTAGTCTATGATGTGCACTGAGTCACAGAGAGTGGCTGTGCAAAATTTGGTGACTGTAAACCCGCGAGTGCAGATTCTTTTAGCTGACATACATACATGCAAACACACATACACATACATACATACATACACACAAACATACATACATACACACACAAACATACATAATAATAATAATTCTTTATTTATATAGCGCACACAGATTACGCAGCGCTGCACAAGCATATCAAATTAGTCCCTGTCCCCATGGGGCTCACAATCTAAACAACCTAACAGTATGTTTTGAAGTGTGGGAGGAAACCGGAGTACCCGGAGGAAACCCACGCAAACATACAAGAGAACATACAAACTCTTTGCAGATGTTGACCTGGGTGGGATTTGAACCCAGGACCCCAGTGCTGCAAGGCAGAAGTGCTACTCACTCAGCCGCCGTGCCGCCCTAACATACACACATACAAACAAACATACATACACACATATACATACACACATACACACATACATACATACACACAAACATACATACACACACACACATACATACATACACACACACATACATACATACATACACACATACATACACATCATATACACACATAAATACATACATATACACACATACATACACATACACACACATACATACACACATACATACACACATACACACATACACACACATACATACATACACACACATACACATATATATATATATATATATATATATATATATATATATATATACACACACACACATACACTCAGCTTTATATATTAGATTGTACATTGTAGAAAATAGCGTGGCCTGGCCGTACATACGGAGAAGGATAGAGCACGCCATGTCGCCATTCTGTCTATGGGGATGTATATAAAACCTCTTTTATACTGTACTATATTATTTTATTCTAGATCATATTATACTATTTTATACTACATCATACAATACTGTCTTATACAGTTCTGTACAATACTATTTTATTATACCTTATGCTATACTGTTTCATACTATAGTGTTTACTACATCATACACTGTTTTATACTATACTAGTGTATACTACATCATACTGTACTGTTTTATACTGTACTGGACTATTCTATTTTATACTATCTCATACTGTACTGTTTTATACTATACTTTGTTATACTACTTCATACTGTACTGTTTTATACTGTATTGTACTACATTATTTTATACTACATCATAATATACTGTTTTATACTACACTACACAATAATATTTTATACCTTACTATTCTATGCTATTTTATGTAACCCCCATATCATAATATTTTATACTATAGATTACTATACTACTTTTTGTACAATTTTATTCTACATCACACTATATCATACTATACTATTTTACTCGTTTTACTGTACTATATTGTATATTTTACGCTCCACCACACTATACTTTCTTATACTGTATTATAGCATTCTATTTTATACTGCCCTATAACATAGTGTTTTAAACGGTACAATACCATTTTATACTGTGTTATGCTATTTTAATCTAAAAACCTTACTTTAATTTTTTATACTTTTTTGCACCTTACTATACTATACTTTTCTATATAACACACAACTATAGTGTTTTATACCTTACTATACTTTTCTATATCATCCTATGCTATACTATTTTATACTGTAATATTCCATGATGTGCAATTTTACTTGTTACTCTTCTGTTTTTGGCAGGGAGGACTGGCAGGAAGTCATCGACAAGGAAATTAAAGAAATATTTTGGAAAAAAAGGAGGAGCGTGGCGAAAACGGGCGGAATTATGGAACTCGGCAACTTTTTTGCTCCAACTTGAATTTTGTGGATGGTCCTACCATTGACTGGAGGGCGCCATTACCTGATGTCTATTGTGATTGGACGCTCGGCTCACAAGAGCAAGACTGGAAGATTGGGATCGAGGAGGCGAACGGGATCAATGATGGTCAATGGAAACCACCGAGTGTTTTTGGCTCTAAGACTTTATTAGCGCGGCAGAGGATGTAGCTGTAGATTGGACTCTTAAAGGGTCTTGTTAAAAAATGTAAAGTTTCAGGGAGTAGAATTTTTTATTTTTTTTTTGCTTCCACACATTAAGATTATTTAATTAAGTTAACTAATAAACTTGATTAAGTATCACACGATGACTCAAAAAAATCTTATTTTAAAAAACACACAAAAAAAAACTAGGATTTTTTTTTTTTTTTAATGAAAAAAAAATTTACATAATGTTTTTGAAATTTTTGGGATAGTGGACTCCTTCCACTATCACAAAAACTTCAAAAACATTATGTAAAAAAAATTTTTTTGGGTAACTTTACCTTGAACTAAATGTAAATTGCATAATTATTGGTTGTTAAAATGTATCCCGCCACCAAGGACGTTAGTATTTTACCTTGAATTACTTAAACCACTTGAATTACCATATACACTCGAGTATAAGCCTAGTTTTTCAGCACAAAAAAATGTGCTGAAAACCCAAACCCGGCTTATACTCAAGTAAAAAAAATATAGGTTTTACCAGGTTTTTGTGGTAAAATTAGGGGCCTCGGCTTATACTTGGGTCGGCTTATACTCGAGTATATACGGTACATAACTCCTTCCACTATCACAAAAACTTCAAAAACATTATGTAAATTTTTTTTTTTTGGGGGGGGGGTAACTTAACCTTGAACTAAATGTAAATTGCATAATTATTGGTTGTTAAAATGTATCCTGTTACCATGGGTGTTAGAATTTTACCTTGAACCTTTACTTAAACCACTTGAATTAATAATACAATTACTTGAACCACTTAAATTAACAAAAATGAAAAAAAAAAAAAAATAGAGAAAAAGAAGAATTTCAGGAGCCAGTGGAGAATGTTATATTTATTGCTGAGAGCCGGAAGACCGGAGAATAATGTAGAAATATTTTTTAAAAATACAAAACATTTACTCTTAAACATAAAATAGGAACTTAGTTTTGGGCATTTAAAAAAAAAAAAAAAACATTTATTTTTTTAGCTAAAACATTGAATTGTATTATTAAAATTTTTTCTAATTGAAACATATATTTCCAGTCTGCAATTGTCTATGAAGGATGTAGAGTCTATTTTAGAATATTTCTTACTACTAGAATAATAAATTGTGAAATGAAAACGTATTTTTTTAACGAGAGTTATTAAAATCTGAAATTTTTTTTTGGGGGGGGTAAATCGCTTAAAAATGATGTCGTTAATTAGTTAAAGTTATATTTATGTTCTGTTGTTCATTGGACTTCATTAAAAAAAATCATGAAAAATCATAAAAGGAAACATATGTTATCAGCAGGGTAACATTTGGCTCCATTTACTGCTCAACTCTCTACGATTCTATCACGTGTTACCGAGACTTATGTAGAATCATTCAATGTAAATTCTGTTGTTATGTAGATTGTAGATAGTAATGTACAATTATTTTTTTTTTTTAAGTGTGAAATTTTTAGATTTGTAAAAAATATGTTTCTGTAAATAAATATTCTTTGGTAAAATGTTCTGCGTCATGAAAATGGAGGTCAAGATGTATTGTACCAAAGACAATGGGGAACACAGCGGGAAGTTCTAACTGTTAACTTTAGATTTATAAAGATTTTTTACACTTGCTTTGAGCCTTTCAGTGGTCTAATAATTCCTTTAATATATCATTCCAATATCCTATATATATATATATATAGCGCCAACAGATCCTGCAGCGCTGCACAGAGTTTGCCAAATCAGTACCTGTCCCCAATGTGGCTCACAATCCAATCAACTAGTTTGTTTTTGGAGTGTGGGAGGAAACCAGAGGACCTGGAGGAAACCCACGCAAACACAGAGAGAACATACAAACTGTTTGCAGATGTTGCCCTGGATGGGACTTGAACCCAGGACTACAGCGCTGCAAGGCCGACACCTCTGGGTCTGAAAAGATCACTTTTCAGCAGTCATCATCACAATGAGGTGACATCTCTACTAAGAAGTTGATGACAGATAACACAGGATCACATCTCTAACAATAGGTTAAGCTTCTCTTCCTCATGCTCTATACCAGTGATGGCGAAGCCTATGGCATGGGTGCCAGAGGTGGCACTCAGAGCCCTTTCTGTGGGCACTCAGGCCATCACTGCAGGACAGAGTTCACCAAACAGGACCAAATCCACCAAATCTTCCTGCAGTCCCAGGCAACTTAAGAGATGCTGCTCTCAGTGCGATTTTAAAGTGACACGTCATTGGCTGTTTGGAACTGCAGGAAAAATTGGAAGGTGTGGACCCACCATTCTTCCTGTACTAAGAGACCCTGGAGAGAAGCTATTTGCCCTCTTTCTTTCAACTGTATTGGTAGCCTTAGGCTGCGGATACAATTGAAAGATTTGGAAGAACAGGTAGCAATAAGTTACTGCTTAAAATGCCACGTTGGCACTTCACGGTAAATAAGTGGATTTTGGTTGTAGTTTGGGCACTCGGTCTACAAAAGGTTCGCCATCACTGCCCTATACTGTACTGCTGCCCCTCATGCTCTATATTGCACTGCTGCCCCTCATACTCTATACCGCACGGCAGCCCTTCATGCTCTATACTGTGCTGCTGCTCCTCATGCTCTATACTGCACTGCACGGCCATCTGACCCTAATTCTGGACTCAGGTGGGACATGGTGGTGCCCGGTGCCACTTTCCTCCTGCTCTTGGTCTAGTTTCTGCCCCCTAGAGCAGGAGAAGAGCATTGCTAGGCAGCTCCATGTTACACCACTGGAGGATGTGGTGGTCTTCATCCCTCTCCCCCAGGTCTCCCTCTCTGGCTTGTACTTTGACAATTGATCTGGTTAAGTAGCCTCAACCACTGTGTGGGACCCTCCATGTTTCCGGGGCCAGGGCTTTATGGAGAAATCTGCCCGTGTTCAGATGAAAGTAGAGAAAGTGGATATACAGGCGGTCCCCTACTTAAGGACACCCGACTTACAGACAACCCATAGTTACAGACGGACCCCTCTGCCCCCTCTGACCTCTGGTGAAGCTCTCTGGATGTTACCATAGTCCCAGACTACAATGATCAGCTGTAAGGTGTCTGTAATGAAGCTTTATTGATAATCCTCGGTCCCATTACAGCAAAAAATGTTTAAACTCCAATTGTCACTGGGGCAAAAAATGTTTTTGTCTGGATCTACAATTATAAAATATACAGTTTCTACTTACATACAAATTCAACTTAAGAACAAACCTCCGGACCCTATCTTGTATGTAACCCGGGAACTGCCTGTACATGAAAACAACAACAAGCAGATATCGATGAGTAAAAATGGTTTGGCACAGACTCAAAAAGTTTTGGCTCAAAAAGTTTTGGATTCCAGCAAATTCAATCTATTGGGATCTGTTTTGGGGGAATTGATAAAAATAGTTTGCCTCATGGGGTTTGGTATATTGTTTATGGCAAAGCAGTAGACTCTCACTGCTATATATAAATTTACAGAAACATCGCCAGACTTTCTTTTCTCTGTGACAATGGGGCACATTTACTTACCCGGTCCAGACGCGATCCCGTGGCGCGTTGTCCGACGCTGATTCAGGTCTGCCGGGATTCACTAAGGTCCGTGCGCCCAATATCCAGCAGGTGTCGCTGCTGCGCTGAGATCCGCCGGAGTTCACCTGCTTCTTCCTGGTGCATGTAAGTGCTGATCTTGATCTTTTATAAATTCTGCGTTTTTTCCGAATTCGTCGGGTTATTCCGAAGGCCACGCCCCCGATTTCTGTCACGTGAAAGCCGGCGCCTATGTGACACAATCGGATCACGTGCGCCAAAATCCCGGGGCAATTCGGCGCAAATTGGAAATATTCGGGAAACCCAACGAAAGCACGGCGTTCGGACCCTTAGTAAATGAGCCCCAATGTATCAGCTGTCAGACAGGTAGTCACTGCCGTTATATACATGTGCACGACACATTGCATATACTTCTATGGCAAGGCAGTAGAAGTTTATAGCTATTACATACTGTGATGCTGACGGATGGTGAGCCCTAAATCTCTACTTATTTGCCTTTCCAAACCTAGACAGTAGGTGACCACTGGTTGACTGCACCAAAGTGGGGTCAGGAAGTAAGAATTCTCCTTACAGAGACTTGGCCTTGTAGTGTGTGGAGAATTAAAGCCATTGATGCTCCACTAGGGGATTCTGGGAAATATGCAAAGATGTTTTCCAAGGGGGGAAATGGGAAACAATGCCTTCTTTTGCTACCTTGAAAGGCAGTCCCCTTAACACCAAGTATGACCTACAAGAAGTCTAATAACATGATGTGGGATTAAGGCAAACCAGTCTATCTATTCCAGGAGGAACAGATTCCCAACTGTAGACAGCTCTGTTTCCACCTGGTTGGGTCTTTTCAGTGCAGTGTAGGGAACTGGTTTGGCTAAATGAGAGTCTATTGACTAGGGTCAGGAAGTAAGAGTTCTGCTTATGGAGAGTTTCCTAATTACGACTACCTTATAGAATCCCCTAGTGGAGCTTCTATGGCTCTAAGTCTCAACACGACTATAAGGCAGCCTTAATTGGCAAAATCTCCATAAGGAAAACTCTTACATCCTGACTCTAGTCTGTCATTGGCAGCTAGCTTAACAGTCTGCAACCCAGAATAAAGTCAACAGGAGACAGACAGGTGTGGTGGAACCTTGCCACAGAAATCTGCAAAAATGATATACATTTATAAGAATGAGGAGGCATCTGTCCATCTCAGCTAGCTTAACCATCTGAAGCCCAGAACAGAAGTCAACTATGCCAAGGTTTACAGTATTTTCTGTGACAATGTAGCAGATGCCAAACAGTTCTAAGCTGTCATTATATACATTTGCAGGAAACATTGCCAGAGTTTAGAATGTGAGATGTGAGTTTATGAGATATCTGTCAGTGACAGCTAGCTTAACCGTCTGCAATCCAGAATATAGTCAACAGGAGACAGGTGTGGTGGAAATCCGCAAATATTATATACATTTATAGGAATGAGGAGGCATCTGTCCATCTCAGCTAGCTTAACCATCTGAAGCCCAGAACAGAAGTCAACCATGCCAAGGTTTACAGTATTTTCTGTGACAATGTAGCAGATGCCAAACAGTTCTAAGCTGTCATTATATACATTTGCAGGAAACATTGCCAGAGTTTAGAATGTGAGATGTGAGTTTATGAGATATCTGTCAGTGACAGCTAGCTTAACCGTCTGCAATCCAGAATATAGTCAACAGGAGACAGGTGTGGTGGAAATCTGCAAATATTATATACATTTATAGGAATGAGGAGGCATCTGTCCATCTCAGCTAGCTGAACCGTCTGCAGCCCAGAACAGAAGTCAACGGAGACACAGGGGTGCGGAGGACCCTTGCCAAGGTTTACAGTATTTCCTGTGACAATGTAGCAGATGCCAAACAGTTCTAAGCTGTCATTATATACATTTGCAGGAAACATTGCCAGCGTTTAGAATGTGAGACGTGAGTTTATGAGATATCTGTCAATGGCAGCTAGCCTAACCGTCTGCAACCCAGAATAAAGTCAACAGGAGACAGACAGGTGTGGTGGAACCTTGCCACAGAAGTCTGCAAAAATTATATACATTTAGAAGAATAAGGAGGCATCTGTCCATCTCAGCTAGCTTAACCGTCTGCAGCCCAGAACAAAGCCAACTGAGACAGAGGGGTGCGGAGGAAACTTGCCAAAGTTTACAGTATTTTCTGTGACAATGTAGCAGATGCCAAACAGTTTTAAGCTGCCATTATATACATTTGCAGGAAACATTGCCAGAGTTTAGAATATTTTCTATGAGAATCATCATCTCCATTTCATACAGCCATGATATGTCTTACCTGGTGACTGGAATGGTATGGGCCATCATGAGACTTCTATAATGGCAGCTTAGATACAGCAGCTCTTCTCTATGTAGAGTAGTTACCTCTATAACGGCAGCTTAGATACAGCAGCTCTGCTCTATGTAGAGTAGTTACCTCTATAACGGCAGCTTAGATACAGATGCTGGGCTCTATGTAGGGTGGATACTTCTATAATGGCAGCTTAGATACAGACGCTGGGCTCTGTGTAGGGTGGATACTTCTATAATGGCAGCTTAGATGCAGCAGCTCAGCTCTATGTAGAGTAGTTACCTTTATAAGGGTAGATTAGATACAGCAGCTCTTCTCTATGCAGGGTGGATACTTCTATAATGACAGCTTAGATACAGCAGCTCAGCCCTACTTCTATAATGGCAGCTTAGATACAGAAGCTCTGCTATATGCAGGGTGGATACTTCTATAATGGCAGCTTAGATACAGCAGCTATGTAGAGTAGTTACCTTTATAAGGGTAGATTAGATACAGCAGCTCAGCCCTATGCAGGGTGGGTACTTCTATAATGGCAGCTGAGATACAGTATTTCTGCTCTATGTAGAGTAGTTACCTCTAAAATAGTAGCTTGGATACAGCAGCGCTACTCTAAGTAAAAAGTAAGTAATTTACTCCTCCCTCACAACTTTTTAGTACAGAAATGTTATTCCACTTGTTCACCAGCAGAGGGCAGCAGAGACATAACCTAATACATAAAGATAATCTAAAGAAATGTATCTAATATTATTTATAAAGGAATTCTGGAGACAAGAAAATAAAGCTTATAGTCTATGAGGATGAGGGGGTGACACAAGAGCTTACAGTCTATGAGGATGAGGGGGTGACACAAGAGCTTACAGTCTATGAGGATGAGGGGGTGACACAAGAGCTTACAGTCTATGAGGATGAGGGGGTGACACAAGAGCTTACAGTCTATGAGGAGGAGGGGGTGACACAACAGCTTACAGTCTATGAGGATGAGGAGGTGACACAAGAGCTTACAGTCTATGAGGATGAGGGGGTGACACAAGAGCTTACAGTCTATGAGGATGAGGGGGTGACACAAGAGATTACAGTCTATGAGGATGAGGGGGTGACACAAGAGCTTACAGTCTATGAGGATGAGGGGTGACACAAGAGCTTACAGTCTATGAGGATGAGGGGGTGACACAAGAGCTTACAGTCTATGAGGATGAGGGGGTGACACAAGAGCTTACAGTCTATGAGGATGAGGGGGTGATACAAGAGCTTACAGTCTATGAGGATGAGGGGTGACACAAGAGCTTACAGTCTATGAGGATGAGGGGGTGACACAAGAGCTTACAGTCTATGAGGATGAGAGGGTGACACAAGAGCTTACAGTCTATGAGGATGAGGGGGTGACACAAGAGCTTACAGTCTATGAGGATGAGGGGGTGACACAAGAGCTTACAGTCTATGAGGATGAGGGGGTGATACAAGAGCTTACAGTCTATGAGGATGAGGAGGTGACACAAGAGCTTACAGTCTATGAGGATGAGGGGGTGACACAAGAGCTTACAGTCTATGAGGATGAGGGGGTGACACAAGAGCTTACAGTCTATGAGGATGAGGGGATAACACAAGAGCTTACAGTCTATGAGGATGAGGGGGTGACACAAGAGCTTACAGCCTATGAGGATGAAGGGGGTGACACAAGAGCTTACAGTCTATGAGGATGAGGGGATAACACAAGAGCTTACAGTCTATGAGGATGAGGGGGTGACACAAGAGCTTACAGTCTATGAGGATGAGGGGATAACACAAGAGCTTATAGTCTATGAGGATGAGGGGGTGACACAAGAGCTTACAGCCTATGAGGATGAAGGGGGTGACACAAGAGCTTACAGTCTATGAGGATGAGGGGGTGACACAAGAGCTTACGGTCTATGAGGATGAGGGGATAACACAAGAGCTTACAGTGTATGAGGATGAGGGGGTGACACAAGAGCTTACTGCCTATGAGGATGAAGGGGGTGACACAAGAGCTTACAGTCTATGAGGATGAGGGGGTGACACAAGAGCTTACGGTCTATGAGGATGAGGGGGTGACACAAGAGCTTACGGTCTATGAGGATGAGGGGGTGACACAAGAGCTTACAGCCTATGAGGATGAAGGGGGTGACACAAGAGCTTACAGTCTATGAGGATGAGGGGGTGATACAAGAGCTTACAGTCTATGAGGATGAGGGGGTGACACAAGAGCTTACAGTCTATGAGGATGAGGGGGTGACACAAGAGCTTACAGTCTATGAGGATGAGGGGGTGACACAAGAGCTTACAGTCTATGAGGATGAGGGGGTGACACAAGAGCTTACAGTCTATGAGGATGAGGGGGTGACACAAGAGCTTACAGTCTATGAGGATGAGGGGGTGACACAAAAGCTTACAGTCTATGAGGATGAGGGGATAACACAAGAGCTTACAGTCTATGAGGATGAGGGGGTAACACAAGAGCTTACAGTCTATGAGGATGAGGGGATAACACAAGAGCTTACAGTCTATGAGGATGAGGGGGTGACACAAGAGCTTACAGCCTATGAGGATGAACGGGGTGACACAAGACCTTACAGTCTATGAGGATGAGGGGGTGACACAAGAGCTTACGGTCTATGAGGTTGAGGGGATAACACAAGAGCTTACAGTCTATGAGGATGAGGGGGTGACACAAGAGCTTACAGTCTATGAGGATGAGGGGGTGACACAAGAGCTTACAGTCTATGAGGATGAGGAGGTGACACAAGAGCTTACAGTCTATGAGGATGAGGGGGTGACACAAGAGCTTACAGTCTATGAGGATGAGGGGGTGACACAAGAGCTTACAGTCTATGAGGATGAGGGGGTGACACAAGAGCTTACAGTCTATTAGGATGAGGGGGTGACACAAGAGCTTACAGTCTATGAGGATGAGGGGGTGACACAAGAGCTTACAGTCTATGAGGATGAGGGGGTGACACAAGAGCTTACAGTCTATGAGGATGAGGGGATGACACAAGAGCTTACAGTCTATGAGGATGAGGGGATAACACAAGAGCTTACAGTCTATGAGGATGAGGGGGTGACACAAGAGCTTATAGTCTATGAGGATGAGGAGGTGACACAAGAGCTTACAGTCTATGAAGATGAGGGGGTGACACAAGAGCTTACAGTCTATGAGGATGAAGGGGTGACACAAGAGCTTACAGTCTATGAAGATGAGGGGTGACACAAGAGCTTACAGTCTATGAGGATGAGGGGGTGACACAAGAGCTTACAGTCTATGAGGATGAGGGGGTGACACAAGAGCTTACAGCCTATGAGGATGAGGGGGGTGACACAAGAGCTTACAGTCTATGAGGATGAGGGGATGACACGAGCTTACAGTCTATGAGGATGAGGGGAGACACAAGAGCTTACAGTCTATGAGGATGAGGGGATGACACGAGCTTACAGTCTATGAGGATGAGGGGGTGACACAAGAGCTTACAGTCTATGAGGATGAGGGGGTGACACGAGAGCTTACAGTCAATGAGGATGAGAGGGTGACACAAGAGCTTACAGTCTATGAGGATGAGGGGTGGCACAAGAGCTTACAGTCTATGAGGATGAGGGGGTGATACAAGAGCTTACAGTCTATGGGGATGAGGGGTGACACAAGAGCTTACAGTCTATGAGGATGAGGAGGTGACACAAGAGCTTACAGTCTATGAGGATGAGGGGTGACACAAGAGCTTACAGTCTATGAGGATGAGGTGGTGACTCAAGAGCTTACAGTCTATGAGGATGAGGGGCTGACACAAGAGCTTACAGTCTATGAGGATGAGGGGGGTGACACAAGAGCTTACAGTCTATGAGGATGAGGGGGGTGACACAAGAGCTTACAGTCTATGAGGATGAGGGGGTGACACAAGAGCTTACAGTCTATGAGGATGAGGGGATGACACAAGAGCTTACAGTCTATGAGGATGAGGGGATAACACAAGAGCTTACAGTCTATGAGGATGAGGGGGTGACACAAGAGCTTATAGTCTATGAGGATGAGGAGGTGACACAAGAGCTTACAGTCTATGAAGATGAGGGGGTGACACAAGAGCTTACAGTCTATGAGGATGAAGGGGTGACACAAGAGCTTACAGTCTATGAAGATGAGGGGTGACACAAGAGCTTACAGTCTATGAGGATGAGGGGGTGACACAAGAGCTTACAGTCTATGAGGATGAGGGGGTGACACAAGAGCTTACAGCCTATGAGGATGAGGGGGGTGACACAAGAGCTTACAGTCTATGAGGATGAGGGGATGACACGAGCTTACAGTCTATGAGGATGAGGGGAGACACAAGAGCTTACAGTCTATGAGGATGAGGGGATGACACGAGCTTACAGTCTATGAGGATGAGGGGGTGACACAAGAGCTTACAGTCTATGAGGATGAGGGGTGACACAAGAGCTTACAGTCTATGAGGATGAGGGGGTGACACAAGAGCTTACAGTCTATGAGGATGAGGGGGTGACACAAGAGCTTACAGTCTATGAGGATGAGGGGGTGATACAAGAGCTTACAGTCTATGAGGATGAGGGGTGACACAAGAGCTTACAGTCTATGAGGATGAGGGGGTGACACAAGAGCTTACAGTCTATGAGGATGAGAGGGTGACACAAGAGCTTACAGTCTATGAGGATGAGGGGGTGACACAAGAGCTTACAGTCTATGAGGATGAGGGGGTGACACAAGAGCTTACAGTCTATGAGGATGAGGGGGTGATACAAGAGCTTACAGTCTATGAGGATGAGGAGGTGACACAAGAGCTTACAGTCTATGAGGATGAGGGGGTGACACAAGAGCTTACAGTCTATGAGGATGAGGGGGTGACACAAGAGCTTACAGTCTATGAGGATGAGGGGATAACACAAGAGCTTACAGTCTATGAGGATGAGGGGGTGACACAAGAGCTTACAGCCTATGAGGATGAAGGGGGTGACACAAGAGCTTACAGTCTATGAGGATGAGGGGATAACACAAGAGCTTACAGTCTATGAGGATGAGGGGGTGACACAAGAGCTTACAGTCTATGAGGATGAGGGGATAACACAAGAGCTTATAGTCTATGAGGATGAGGGGGTGACACAAGAGCTTACAGCCTATGAGGATGAAGGGGGTGACACAAGAGCTTACAGTCTATGAGGATGAGGGGGTGACACAAGAGCTTACGGTCTATGAGGATGAGGGGATAACACAAGAGCTTACAGTGTATGAGGATGAGGGGGTGACACAAGAGCTTACTGCCTATGAGGATGAAGGGGGTGACACAAGAGCTTACAGTCTATGAGGATGAGGGGGTGACACAAGAGCTTACGGTCTATGAGGATGAGGGGGTGACACAAGAGCTTACGGTCTATGAGGATGAGGGGGTGACACAAGAGCTTACAGCCTATGAGGATGAAGGGGGTGACACAAGAGCTTACAGTCTATGAGGATGAGGGGGTGATACAAGAGCTTACAGTCTATGAGGATGAGGGGGTGACACAAGAGCTTACAGTCTATGAGGATGAGGGGGTGACACAAGAGCTTACAGTCTATGAGGATGAGGGGGTGACACAAGAGCTTACAGTCTATGAGGATGAGGGGGTGACACAAGAGCTTACAGTCTATGAGGATGAGGGGGTGACACAAGAGCTTACAGTCTATGAGGATGAGGGGGTGACACAAAAGCTTACAGTCTATGAGGATGAGGGGATAACACAAGAGCTTACAGTCTATGAGGATGAGGGGGTAACACAAGAGCTTACAGTCTATGAGGATGAGGGGATAACACAAGAGCTTACAGTCTATGAGGATGAGGGGGTGACACAAGAGCTTACAGCCTATGAGGATGAACGGGGTGACACAAGACCTTACAGTCTATGAGGATGAGGGGGTGACACAAGAGCTTACGGTCTATGAGGTTGAGGGGATAACACAAGAGCTTACAGTCTATGAGGATGAGGGGGTGACACAAGAGCTTACAGTCTATGAGGATGAGGGGGTGACACAAGAGCTTACAGTCTATGAGGATGAGGAGGTGACACAAGAGCTTACAGTCTATGAGGATGAGGGGGTGACACAAGAGCTTACAGTCTATGAGGATGAGGGGGTGACACAAGAGCTTACAGTCTATGAGGATGAGGGGGTGACACAAGAGCTTACAGTCTATTAGGATGAGGGGGTGACACAAGAGCTTACAGTCTATGAGGATGAGGGGGTGACACAAGAGCTTACAGTCTATGAGGATGAGGGGGTGACACAAGAGCTTACAGTCTATGAGGATGAGGGGATGACACAAGAGCTTACAGTCTATGAGGATGAGGGGATAACACAAGAGCTTACAGTCTATGAGGATGAGGGGGTGACACAAGAGCTTATAGTCTATGAGGATGAGGAGGTGACACAAGAGCTTACAGTCTATGAAGATGAGGGGGTGACACAAGAGCTTACAGTCTATGAGGATGAAGGGGTGACACAAGAGCTTACAGTCTATGAAGATGAGGGGTGACACAAGAGCTTACAGTCTATGAGGATGAGGGGGTGACACAAGAGCTTACAGTCTATGAGGATGAGGGGGTGACACAAGAGCTTACAGCCTATGAGGATGAGGGGGGTGACACAAGAGCTTACAGTCTATGAGGATGAGGGGATGACACGAGCTTACAGTCTATGAGGATGAGGGGAGACACAAGAGCTTACAGTCTATGAGGATGAGGGGATGACACGAGCTTACAGTCTATGAGGATGAGGGGGTGACACAAGAGCTTACAGTCTATGAGGATGAGGGGGTGACACGAGAGCTTACAGTCAATGAGGATGAGAGGGTGACACAAGAGCTTACAGTCAATGAGGATGAGAGGGTGACACAAGAGCTTACAGTCTATGAGGATGAGGGGTGGCACAAGAGCTTACAGTCTATGAGGATGAGGGGGTGATACAAGAGCTTACAGTCTATGGGGATGAGGGGTGACACAAGAGCTTACAGTCTATGAGGATGAGGAGGTGACACAAGAGCTTACAGTCTATGAGGATGAGGGGTGACACAAGAGCTTACAGTCTATGAGGATGAGTGGGTGACACAAGAGCTTACAGTCTATGAGGATGAGGGGTGGCACAAGAGCTTACAGTCTATGAGGATGAGGGGCTGACACAAGAGCTTACAGTCTATGAGGATGAGGGGGTGACACAAGAGCTTACAGTCTATGAGAATGAGGGAGTGACACAGGAGCTTATAGTCTATGAGGATGAGGGGGTGACACAAGAGCTTACAGTCTATGAGAATGAGGGAGTGACACAGGAGCTTATAGTCTATGAGGATGAGGGGCTGACACAAGAGCTTACAGTCTATGAGGATGAGTGGGTGACACAAGAGCTTACAGTCTATGAGGGTGAGGGGGTGACACGAGAGCTTACAGTCTATGAGGATGAGGGGCTGACACAAGAGCTTACAGTCTATGAGGATGAGTGGGTGACACAAGAGCTTACAGTCTATGAGGGTGAGGGGGTGACACGAGAGCTTACAGTCTATGAGGATGAGGAGGTGACACAAGAGCTTACAGTCTATGAGGATGAGGGGGTGACACAAGAGCTTACAGTCTATGAGGATGAGGGGGTGACACAAGAGCTTACAGTCTATGAGGATGAGGGGGTGACACAAGAGCTTACAGTCTATGAAGATGAGGGGGTGACACAAGAGCTTACAGTCTATGAGGATGAGGGGGTGACACAAGAGCTTACAGTCTATGAAGATGAGGGGGTGACACAAGAGCTTACAGTCTATGAGGATGAGGGGCTGACACAAGAGCTTACAGTCTATGAGGATGAGTGGGTGACACGAGAGCTTACAGTCTATGAGGATGAGGGGCTGACACAAGAGCTTACAGTCTATGAGGATGAGTGGGTGACACAAGAGCTTACAGTCTATGAGGGTGAGGGGGTGACACGAGAGCTTACAGTCTATGAGGATGAGGAGGTGACACAAGAGCTTACAGTCTATGAGGATGAGGGGGTGACACAAGAGCTTACAGTCTATGAGGGTGAGGGGGTGACACGAGAGCTTACAGTCTATGAGGATGAGGAGGTGACACAAGAGCTTACAGTCTATGAGGGTGAGGGGGTGACACGAGAGCTTACAGTCTATGAGGATGAGGAGGTGACACAAGAGCTTACAGTCTATGAGGATGAGGGGGTGACACAAGAGCTTACAGTCTATGAGGATGAGGGGGTGACACAAGAGCTTACAGTCTATGAGGATGAGGGGGTGACACAAGAGCTTACAGTCTATGAAGATGAGGGGGTGACACAAGAGCTTACAGTCTATGAGGATGAGGGGGTGACACAAGAGGTTACACTCTATGAGGATGAAGGGGTGACACAAGAGCTAACTGTCTATGAGGATGAGGGGGGACACAAGAGCTTAATGTCTATAAGGATGAGGGGGGACACAAGAGCTTAATGTCTATGAGGATGAGTTGGTGACACAAGAGCTTACAGTCTATGAGGATGAGGGGGTGACACAAGAGCTTACAGTCTATGAGGAGGTGACACAAGAGCTTACAGTCTATGAGGATGAGAGGAGACACAAGAGCTTACAGTCTATGAGGATGAGGGGGTGACGCAAGAGCTTACAGTCTATGAGGATGAGGGGGGACACAAGAGCTTACAGTCTATGAGGATGAGGGGGGGCACAAGAGCTTACAGTCTATGAGGATGAGGTGGTGACACAAGAGCTTACAGTCTATGAGGATGAGGGGGTGACACAAGAGCTTACAGTCTATGAGGATGAGGGGCTGACACAAGAGCTTACAGTCTATGAGGATGAGTGGGTGACACGAGAGCTTACAGTCTATGAGGATGAGGGGCTGACACAAGAGCTTACAGTCTATGAGGATGAGTGGGTGACACAAGAGCTTACAGTCTATGAGGGTGAGGGGGTGACACGAGAGCTTACAGTCTATGAGGATGAGGAGGTGACACAAGAGCTTACAGTCTATGAGGATGAGGGGGTGACACAAGAGCTTACAGTCTATGAGGGTGAGGGGGTGACACGAGAGCTTACAGTCTATGAGGATGAGGAGGTGACACAAGAGCTTACAGTCTATGAGGGTGAGGGGGTGACACGAGAGCTTACAGTCTATGAGGATGAGGAGGTGACACAAGAGCTTACAGTCTATGAGGATGAGGGGGTGACACAAGAGCTTACAGTCTATGAGGATGAGGGGGTGACACAAGAGCTTACAGTCTATGAGGATGAGGGGGTGACACAAGAGCTTACAGTCTATGAAGATGAGGGGGTGACACAAGAGCTTACAGTCTATGAGGATGAGGGGGTGACACAAGAGGTTACACTCTATGAGGATGAAGGGGTGACACAAGAGCTAACTGTCTATGAGGATGAGGGGGGACACAAGAGCTTAATGTCTATAAGGATGAGGGGGGACACAAGAGCTTAATGTCTATGAGGATGAGTTGGTGACACAAGAGCTTACAGTCTATGAGGATGGGGGGGACACAAGAGCTTACAGTCTATGAGGATGAGGTGGTGACACAAGAGCTTACAGTCTATGAGGATGAGGGGGTGACACAAGAGCTTACAGTCTATGAGGATGAGGGGGTGACACAAGAGCTTCCAGTCTATGAGGATGAGGGGATAACACAAGAGCTTACAGTCTATGAGGATGAGGGGGTGACACAAGAGCTTACAGCCTATGAGGATGAACGGGGTGACACAAGACCTTACAGTCTATGAGGATGAGGGGGTGACACAAGAGCTTACGGTCTATGAGGATGAGGGGATAACACAAGAGCTTACAGTCTATGAGGATGAGGGGGTGACACAAGAGCTTACAGTCTATGAGGATGAGGGGATAACACAAGAGCACGGCACGTGTGCCCAGGAGCTCTCTATGTACTGGGTTTCAGGGGGAGATTTTGCTGGCACAGATTTGCTGACGCCCAGAAATGTTATATTACAGATGTAGAGGGGAAGGAATGTAGGAAATGAAGAAGCAAAATTCTTGTTTTTTCTACGTTTAAGATATTTTGACTGTTTCCGTACCTGGAAGAGATTTAAGAAAGTGGCAAAAAATTCCAAGGAGGTAACAAGCGGGGTCCATACCATGAGGCAGATTTATCTTAGTCTGATGCACATTTTTTTGGTTGTATTTTAGTGACTTTTTGGGCGCATTTGGGTATTTTCTAGTTTTTTGCACCTATTTCCTGCAGTGCCCTAGAGTTCTCCTTTTAGCAGTTTCCTGGTTTGCGCCTAATTTGTCTTTGTATTTTTCCTGCTTCCTGATGTTTGCACCTTATTTAACATTGAAATGTGCCCGAAAGGGCGGGAATAATTACACAAAAACACGCCAGTCATGACCATGTGTCGGAAAAACAGTGGGGCTTATTTACTAAGGGTCCGCGGACGCATTTTCACCGGACTTTCTGGCGTTTTCGGGTTTTGCGCGGCTGTGACATTTATTTAGAAGGGGATTGTATCGCACATAATCGGATTTTTCCTGCGCCCGCTTTCATGTGTCAGAAATCGGGGGTGGGCTGTCGAATGATCCGAGGGATTCGGACTGAGCGCAGGATTTAACTTTCAAATTGTCGCAAGACAATGCACTTACATGCACCGGGAAGAAGATGGTGAACTCCGGCAGACCTGAGCGGGGAAGCGACACATGCAGAATATCATAAGTAAATGTGTCCCAGTGTGATGAGTTGAGCAAATATAACTTTTTCACAATTTATTTTGAATTCTCGTTTTTATCCAGTTGAGTTCCATTTTAACCTTGGTTACATACAATGTCATTATTTACTATTAATATTTTTTGTATGGGGGAGGGGTGAAACAATTCTGCAGTTTGAAAACATTTATTTATGAACGAAAGAAATAAAGAAAGAGAGAAAGAAAGAAAGAAAGAAAGAAAGAAAGAAAGAGAGAAAGAAAGAAAGAAAGAAAGAAAGGAAGGAAGGAAGAAAGAAAGAAAGAAAGAAAGAAAGAAAGGAAGGAAGGAAGAAAGAAAGAAAGAAAGAAAGAAAGAAAGAAAGAAAGAAAGAAAGAAAGAAAGAAAGAAAGAAAGAAAGAGAAAGAAAGAAAGAAAGAAAGAAAGAAAGAAAGGAAGGAAGAAAGAAAGAAAGAAAGAAAGAAAGAAAGAAAGAAAGGAAGAAAGAAAGAAAGAAAGAAAGAAAGAAAGAAAGAAAGAAAGAAAGAGAAAGAAAGAAAGAAAGAAAGAAAGAAAGAAAGAAAGAAAGAAAGATAGAAAGAAAGAAAGAAAGAAAGAAAGAAAGAAAGAAAGAAAGAAAGGAAGAAAGAAAGAGAGAAAGAAAGAAAGAAAGAAAGAAAGAAAGAAAGAAAGAAAGAGAGAAAGAAAGAAAGAAATAAAGAAATAAAGAAAGAAAGATAGAAAGAAAGAAAGAAAGAAGGAAAGAAGGAAAGAAAGAAAGAAAGAAAGAAAGAAAGAGAGAGAAAGAAGGAAAGAAAGAAAGAAAGAAAGAAAGAAAGAAAGAGAGAAAGAAAGAGAGAGAAAGAAAGAGAGAAAGAAAGAAAGAAAGATAGAAAGAAAGAGAGAAAGAAAGAAAGAAAGAAAGAAAGAAAGAAAGAGAGAAAGAAAGAAAGAAAGAAAGAGAGAAAGAAAGAAAGAAAGATTGAAAGATTGAAAGAAAGAAAGAAAGAAAGAAAGAGAAAAAGAAAGAAAGCTGTAAAATGGAGCCCACAGGAAAATGGCGTAAATGCGTTTTTTGTCATTTTTACTGCATTTGGAATTTTTCTCCAGCTTTCCAGTACATGAAAGTAAGAATTCACTTTAGGGCACATTCACATGGCCGTCTGCGGGGACGTACATGCGGCCGCAAATTTGCGGGCGCATGTACCTCACCATAGACGGCAATAGCGTCGAATTTAGGTTGGAATTTAGTCATTATTTTTGTCTATGAGCTCCATGTAGATGGGGGCTGGTTTGATATTTTTGGGGCCCCAGTAGAAGTTATGACTGAGCGGTTCTCAGTTCTGAATGGTAGAGCCAGCAGTTTATTGCTCCCTGCTCCACCATTGCTTTAAACCGTATTGGCATCCAGAGGACGTCGGTGCGGGCCCCCTAATCTCTGGGACCCCGAGTGTATAATTCCTCTGCTGGTAGGATGAGCTGTGTGTGTGGTGACCTGTCAGTATCATCCTGAGCTCTTCCTGTCCCGGAGGATGCACCCGAGAGTCATTTTTTTCCCGGAAAACCGCCTCATTTCCTGTCTGAAGACACATCAGCCACACAGATGACTGACACACGTCTCCAAAAACATCCAGAACCCCCCGGTGTTGTCTTCACAGTTGACTAGGGTTGTTGGAATGACTCTTACTTTACTCGGGAGTTTTGACCACATGACATACATTAAGGCATTTCATATCTACAGACTTTTTTTTAGCCCATATTTTAGCTGATTCTTGTTAAATGTTGAGCTTCAGGAAGTGGCGGTGGTCAAATCTTAAACTTAATATCCAAATTTTTCGGATGCCTTTCTGACAGCAAATTTAAAAAACAAAAGGGATTTGACTAAGGATTTGAGGCTTTTATCCAGTTCTACACTTAAAAGGGTTGACCAAGAACAATAATTTTCTGGCCAAACTTTTAAAGTTTTTTTCTCTTGATTGAGGTAGAAGTCTCACCCAGTTCCAGGTGCCTGAGGGGACAATAAGGGCTTTATGTCATATACAGTAAGGAGACTGGGTTGGTAGGACTTAATTTTGCTTTCAGGACCAAAAACTTCAATTTATTCTTGATGAAACCTCATCTTTTCAAACATCAATGGAGGCCTAAGCTGGAGACATCAGAGACACTGGCCCTGTTCTCTTTATATGTGGATGTTAACAAGTACTCTACTTCTAAAGCCTTACCCTGTGCTCCTCGTGGGCGGGTCTTTATGGTCCAGCTCCCTTTATTTGTGAAAACCACTATGTAGGTCATGGGTGTGGTCTCCATGTCGTGTTCTCTTTGTGGGAGGGGCCATTTTACCTTGTACTCCTCATGGGCAACTCCTTTATGGGCTGATTCTTCATGCTCAGTGTTCCTTTATTGTTTTTCGTATGAGGAAACATTCATCTACTCATCATTTAGTATCCGTTTCCTGTTCTTTTTGTAGGTGGAGTCTTTTTACTCTGTGCCCTCAGGGGCAGGGCTGTATTGTCCTATTTTCTTCATGTTTGGAAGCTACCATGTACTCTTCATGGGTGTAGTCTTAACTTCTTGTGATCTTTATGGGTGGAGCCATCTTACACTATACTCCTTATTGGTGACTCCTCTACGGGTTGACTTTTCTTACTTAGTGTTCTTCATCGGTTCTTTATGGGTGGAGCCTTCTTATCCTGTATTCCTCATGGGTGGTGATTTTTGTCAAGTTCCCTTTTATGTGAATACTACGAGGTAGTTCATAGGTATATTCTCCATTTCTTGTTCTCTTTATGGGTGGAGCCATCTTACCCTGTACTCCTATATGGGTTGATTCTCCTTACTCAGTGTTCCTCAAGGGTGGGGATTTATTACCCTGTCATCTTTATATTAGGATACTACATTTCTACTCTTTATGGATGTACTGTCCATTTCATGTTCTCCTTACCCTGTTTCCCTCATGGGTGGTGATTGTTTTCATGTTTCCTTTTATGCTGAGACTACCATTTACACCTCATGGGTGTAGTCTTAATTTCTTGTTCTCAGTATGGGTGGAGCCATCTTACTCTGTACTCCTTATTGGTGATTCCTTCAAAAGGGTTGATTTTTGTTACTTTTGTTCTTCATGGGAGGGTATTTATTGTCCTTTTATCTTCATATGAGGAAACTATCATCCACTCTAAATAGATGTTGTCTCCATTTTCTATTCTCTTTATGGATAGAGTCTTATTTTCCTTTTGGGTGGAGATTTATTATCTGATTCTCTTTATGTGTGAAAATTACCATGTACTCTTCATCAATGTTATTCTCCATTTCTTATTATCTTAGTTGGTGGAGTCTTTTTCTGTGCTCCTCATGGGTGGGGCTTAATTGTCTTGTTCCCTTTATATGTTGATAATATAATCTTCAATAAAATGTCTCATTTTCTAAGTTTAGATCAGAAGGGAAAAATCACAACTAAAAAGAACCTGGGATGAACAATTCACTTCTTTTGCCTATTATAAAGGAAAATTGCGAGTAGTTAAAGACTTGACATCAGAGATCAACCATGTTTTTATTCTGCCACATCCCCTTTAAGGGAATATCCAGGGTATATACAAAATATAACAAAATGCAGACTCTGCACATAGACTGCAAGTCAGCAAATGTCTGAAGGAAGACAATGGGTCTGCAATGTGGATGAGTCCAGTGATACATGCTGATAGGTTGATGGCTTCATGGAAGGTTCTGGAGGTGTCAGAGATCTTGACCCGTGCTGGTTAATGACTGATGGGTTAATTATAGGTTGTGCGACCACCAAATGGATGTAGCCAGGAACAGACGCACTTCCTCCATGTGCAGCATAGAGCATGACTACAACTTCCCCAAGATAACACAACTAGTTATATGTCCTGGGCTACAAAAATATATTAGTATGAGCACAGGAACCAAGCAACAGCAAATACTAACAAAGAGAGAATATTCACTCCTACATCGGTTATGCATATCGTTTTTAAGAGGGATGAGTGATGAACAACATATGTAACTAGTGACTGCATCAGCAGAATAGTGAGTACAGCTCTGGGGTATAATACAGTATGTAACTCAGGATCAGTACAGAATAAGTAATGGCATGTATATACACAGTGACTGCACCAGCAGCAGAATAGTGAGTGCAGCTCTGGAGTATAATACAGGATGTAACTCAGGATCAGTACAGGATAAGTAATGTCATGTATGTACACAGTGACCGCACCAGCAGCAGAATAGTGAGTGCAGCTCTGGAGTATAATACAGAATGTAACTCAGGATCAGTACAGGATAAGTAATGTCATGTATGTACACAGTGACTGCACCACCAGCAGAATAGTGAGTGCAGCTCTGGTGTATAATACAGGATGTAACTCAGGATCAGTACAGGATAAGTAATGTCATGTATGTACATAGTGACTGCACCAGCAGCAGAATAGTGAGTGCAGCTCTGGAGTATAATACAGGATGTAACTCAGGATCAGTACAGGATAAGTAATGTCATGTATGTACACAGTGACTGCACCAGCAGCAGAATAGCTCGTTCTGGATCATTCTGCTGTGAACTGCTGACGGGTGTGGTTGTCTGCGACTGAGCTCCTGCACCACCTGGTGGAAGACCAATCCACCCAGGCCTGCTCTCTCCTCCCCAGGGAGGGAGTAGGTTTCTGGGATGAGTGAGCCAGGAAAATCCCAGGCTTCTGCCTCTCAGACCAGGCCGACGGGGGGCAGGAGAAGCCAGTTGCCGGCCAAAGCGGAGGGGGTAAGAAGATCTGCCCGGAGCCAAGGACGCAGCGATGTGACCTCGGCTGCCACCCCCAAGACCCAGGGAAGCCGCAAGGTCTCCAGATCACAGAAGATCAAGGCAAGTAACATCAGCCTGAGTGCTCCTCCTGGAAAGCTGAGTGACTGTGCGGGAAAGCTGGGTGGTTCAGCTGAAAAGCTGGGTGCTTACGGAGGTGTGCAAAAGGCATGGGGTGATCTTAAGGCCCGGGAGTCTGCTACCATCTATGGCTCCCGGATTGCTGAGCACCTCCGTGAGTACGAGGAAGCCGGAAAAGCACTGAGGAGGCTCCAGGAGGAGATACGGGAGACCGTGGCACTAGCGGGGGTGGCTACGCAGAGAAAGAAAAAGTCTGATCTTCTTACCATCCTTGAACAGACTAAAAGCCGAGGTCACCGCTCTGCAGGAGAAGCGACATCTAATCCTCGAGCACAGCGGTCCGTTCCGCGAAAAGTTGGAAAACGACGCCCGGTTTGAGGAAATGCGCCAGGAGCAGTTAAGAAAGCAAAAGGGGCTTGAGATCCAGGCGGATGATGGCGATGATGAGGAGGATGAGGAAGACCAGCCGTGTCCGTCTGGTGGCCTGCACCAACACCAGCAGGCCTCGCACGACAGGCTGCCTGCGGAGCAAGCGCCATTACCATCAGGCTGCGGCTCTGCCAACCTGGAGGAGGAAAGTGATGACAGCGGTCAGGGGGGGGCGCTAATGGCTCAGATCCGTCAGCTTGAGTCCCCAGTTCACCTCCAGAACTTCTCCTTCGGCGATGATATGCCAGATGACGACCTAAAGAGAAAGAAGAGAGCCAGGAAGACCAAGGCGTCTCAGGAGGTGAATCTGGTGTTTCGTCCCCTCCCTGTTCCCTCCGGGCGGGCAGCAGTGCCAGCCTGTCGTGTAGGCCCCGTTACCCAGCCCAGCACGAATCCTGCAGTGGACTCGGTGCCAGGGTGCGGGGAGATTGCAAAGCCACGTTCTATCATGGCGCAGAGCACCAGCCTTGTTTGTAGTAGCAAGGATGGTGCAGGGAAGGCATCGGCCGAAAGGCCGGACAGTGAGGGCGATCCAGCAAGTCCTGGTACTGTGCGCTGCCCCCCCAGTGGGAGGGGGGGGTGGCCCAGTGCCAGGGGCAGTGGCGGTGGCTCCTGTAGTCCCTAGCACCGTGGCTGCTGCTAGGTCCGGTGAGCAGCGGCAGTGTGATGGGGCTGCTGGGGCTTGTGGTGTGACATCTTTGCCCTGATACATCCTTATGGTACTCCGGAGTTCGATGTCAGCTTTGTTCGGCCGGAGGGCTTAGAGCTCTTCTGGTCGAATTATGAGCTGGCAAAGAACGAGCCCGCATGGCGAGACTTTGCTGTGCAAGCAGTGTCTCGCCAAAACACAGTCAAGAAGGTGACCGTTTTGACCCGTAACGAGTCACTTTCTTGCATGGACATCATGACGTGGCTCAGTCGTTATGGTGAGGTTGTACAGGTACCTCAGAAAAACCGTGATGAATTTGGCATTTGGTCTGGGGCCTGGACCTTCATGATGAAGTTGAAGTGTTCAGGCGGCACAGTCGCCCACATTCCCTCTTCAGCCTTTCTTGGGCGGGACAGAATCCTGATTTTCTACCAGGGGCAGCCGAAGGTCTGTCACAGGTGCGGTGACCCCACACACTTTAGCGCCAGCTGCCAAGTGCAGAAGTGCGCTTTGTGTGGTGGGCTAGGTCATCTCGCTGCATCCTGTAAGGACATTAGGTGTAATCTGTGTGGTGAGCTCGGTCACCCTTTCAGCCGTTGTCCTCGCTCCTTTGCCAATGCGGTTGTGACCCCAGTGGAGGAGAGCCATGAGGTTGCTTCTGCTGGGGAAGGTACCAGCAGAGGTGGAGGAGCTGAGGGGCCTGTGAAGAAAAGCAAGAATAAGTCACCTTCTCAGTTGAGGCGGCTTGAAGCCAGACAAAAAGGGAGAGAACTGGGGAAACCTCAGGTTGCTGGGGTGACCCTTGGTCCTTCCTCAGAGGCTGGTCATGCTACTGAGGCCCTGAGGGATGATGAGTTGGATGAGGAGGTCAGGAGGATGGAGCGCGAGAAAGGTGCCATGTCCTCCACGTCCTCCCATTATGAGAGTATGGATGAGGATAACAGGATTTGGCTAGAAAATAAGCGCAAGCAGAAAAAGAAAAAACGCGGCGTATCTAAGGTACCTAAGGAAGGGAAAACTTCCTCCCCTCTGGTTGAGCTTTCCAACCGGTTCCTCACCCTCGATGAGATCGCCTCCTCGGAAGGAGAGGCTGAGGGTGGGGTTCTGGAGGTGGCGGCGGAGCAGCCTGCAGGGGGGCGCCGAGTCTCTATCCTCTGGGGAAGCCGGGTCCTCAGAGTGGGAGACTGACTCAGAGTCAGGAGACAAGGACGAAGGAGAGGGTGGTCCGGGTGGGTCCTTGGGGGCCAGTAATAACATGGACACCTCAATTTCGTTAAAAAGAAGTTGCCCCAATTCTGAAGGGAAAAGGGAAAAGGCATCATCTTCAGAGGAGAGTCGGGGGAAGGGAAATAGTAAGAAAAAAGCCGTCTAACTCAATCACTCATGATGGCGGCACCCACTCCGTTGACGCTGGCGTCCATTAATGTCGCCAGCATTAAGTCTGATGCGGCTAGATTTGCGGCCTTTGATTTTCTCGGCCGTGTTGAAGCCGACATTTTATTTTTGCAGGAGACCAGGCTGCCAGATTTGGCGGCCGTGTTTAAAGCTAAGAGGGAATGGAGACACGGGCCTTCCTATTGGTCTCTTGCGGCCGAGCCGTATAGCGGAGTGGCGGTCCTTTTTACCGCGCCGGTAGAATGCCGACGAGTTATTGAGTTAGAAATGGGGAGGTGCCTGATCCTGGATGTCCTCATGAAGGGACAAGAACTGCGCCTAATTAACATCTATGGTCCCCAGTCCAAGTGGGACAGGAAGTGTCTCTTTATGAGGATCAAGCCCTACCTTTTTACAAGTCGGCAGGTGGTCTTTGGAGGGGACTTCAATGCTGTCACGAGGTCCCAGGAAAGGGGAGGTTCCAGAGACAAGCTGACTTATGATAGCGTCGCTCTTAATAGCATAGCTAGTGAGGCTCGCCTGGTGGATGTCCACATCCGGCACACCCCAGGCCACGCGGGGTTCACCTATTATACGGGTAGCTGCAGGTCTAGAATAGACAGGTTTTATTTAAAGGAGGAAGCCATTTCTTCAGCAGTGTCCGTTGTTGAGGTGGAGTTCTCCGACCACTGTCTAATTTTGTTTTCTCTGAATGTTACAGAGACCCCCCGGATGGGAAGAGGCTACTGGAAGCTCAATTCGTCTCTCCTGGAAGAAGCAGAGATCAGACAATCCTTTGAGGACTTTCTTCAGAGCCAGGTACCATTGCTGGGCCTTTGTAGCAGTAAGTCAGAGTGGTGGGAGATGCTCAAGAAAAGGGTGGCGAGATTCTTCCGCCAGCTCTCGAGCCTCAGGAGCCTGGACAGGTACCGCCTGTATCAGGGCCTGAGGAGGAAACTCGAGCATCTCGTCTCGACTGGAGGTAGTCGTGAGGACGTCTCCAGAGTGAAATCCTTGCTGAAGAGGTGTCAGTACGATAGACACGCATCTTTGGTTTTTGAGAGGGATTACGGGAAATACCGCTCGCCCGACCCTTACAGAAACTGCAAGATGTCAGTGAGTAGTAAAGTTGTCACAGGACTGGTTGACAGTACGGGATCCCTGAAAAGGTCCAGATCAGGGATTCTGGAGGTCGTCAGATCCTTCTACTCGCACCTCTTGGGCAGGAAGGATCTAGATCGGGATGTGATATCGGCTTTTCTGGCTGAAACTGTCCCTGAGCCAGGAGTAGACCCCTCTCTTGATGTTTTGACAGAGATGATCAGGGAAGAGGAAGTCAGCCTGGCGATTGAAGGGCTCGCCCTCAAGAAATCGCCAGGTCCGGATGGCTTAACATCTGAGTTTTATAAGACCTTTAAGGACGCCTTGGTTCCCCTCTTGACTGAGGTATTCAATGAGTGTCTTTCCTCGGGCGCTCTGCCGAAGTCAATGAGGAGGTCTGCCCTGATCATTCTGTCAAAGGGTAAGGACCGATCTCGTATTGAGAACTGGCGTCCCATAGCGCTTCTCAATACGGACAGAAAGGTTTTGGCAAAGGTGCTGTTTAATCGGCTGGTGCAGTTTGCGCCCCGGCTCCTTTCGGGGACCCAGCACTGCTCTGTTCCAGGCCGCAGTACATTTAGTGCTGTGCTTTGTGTCTGGGAGGCAGTGGAGCAGGGCAGGGCTGGTAACTGGAAGGGGTACTTGCTGTCCTTGGATCAGGCAAAAGCGTTTGATCGGGTTGACCACGAGTACCTCTGGTCTGTCCTTCTGAGGTATGGCCTGCCGGGGGAGTTTGTCAATTGGCTGAAAGTTTTGTACGCAGGGGCAGAGAGTTTCCCGCTTGTGAACGGTTGGATTGGCCGCTCTTTTGAGGTCGGGTCTGGTGTTCGCCAGGGTTGTCCTCTGAGCCCACTTTTTTACGTGTTCGCGATTGACCCATTCCTTAGGAGGGTTGATCGTGGGCCGTTGGTGGGAGTCGGGATGGACCAGGCGGCACCGGAAGCCACTCTAAGGGTGGTAGCGTACGCTGATGATGTCACCGTTTTTGTGTCCTCGAGAGGGGAGGCGCAATGGGTGATGTCAGAGGTTGACCGCTACTCAGAGGCTTCTGGGTCCAAGATCAACCGGGATAAGTGTGAGAGTCTCTGGCTGGGAGAGGGGGATCCAGGCTTTGATCTCCCGGACACTCTTCCAGGGCCCCAAGACTCTGCCAAAGTTCTCGGCATCGAATTTGGCCAGGGGGATTACCCCATGCAAAACTGGGATGGCAGGCTTAAGATCGCCGCTCAGAGGGTGGACCAGTGGAAGGGTTGGTCTTTGACCCTCAGGGAAAGGGTGAACTTGATTAAAACTTACCTGCTCCCATTGCTGATATATCTGGGCAGTGTGTGCATGTTGCCAGAACCCCTCTGGACTCGGGTCTACAGTCTGTTCTTCCAGCTGTTATGGGGGAATAGGCTGAACCTAATCAAGAGGGAGGTTACTTACCGCACGAGGAGACAAGGAGGGTTGTGTATGGTCAACCCTGTGGTGTTCCTAGTGAATACCTTTCTTAAGATCAATGTAGCAAACCTCTGGAAAGAGAGGGCTCCTCCGTGGGTATACTCCTGCAGGGGATGGTTTCGGCCTTTCTTCCAGGAAGGGGAGACAGGAGGGCGAGTGAAGGATCTCCGTACACCACATGGGCATCTTCCGGCTTACGCTACCCCGGTTCTGAAGGTGATTCGCCGGTGGGGTCTGGGAATGTGGGAGATCAGGACCATGTCGAGGAAACTCCTTGACAAAAGGGTTCTGTTGACCCATTTCCAGAAGCCTCTGGCCCTCAGGGATTGCCCAAGTCGGGATCTTGGGGTGGGTTTGAGTTTATTGAATTCCATCAGGATCCCCTTGAAGTTTTGGGACTTGACTTGGCGCTGCTTCCATGGAAAGCTGTGTGTGAGGGACAATCTGAAGTGTAGGAGCTCTGAGGAAAGGGGTTGTCCCCGGGAGGAGTGCGGTGGCCTGCTGGAGAGCATGGACCACTTCCTGCTTCAGTGCCCCTATAACACAGAGGTGTACAACCGGGTGGGCGCTTCCATCCATTGGCCCGGGTTGGCCGGTCTCTCCTATGCGGAGTGGGCCTATGGAGCATTCAGAGGCCTGGGTGGCCGGGACCGCTGCACGTTATTCCTAGTTAGCCTAGTGGTCAGGTACCACACGTGGAACGCACGGTGCTTAGTATCGACGCAGCGTAAAATCCTCCCGGTGGATGAGGTGGTTAGGAACATTCTGGGTGACCTGGTGAAGGTGCGCTCTCTGGAGTATGAGAGGCGGGGCACGGGGAGGGCCTCTCTCCTTTGGAGGGGGTTCTCCTTTAGTGTCCCTTAGTCTGTCATCTCCTCTCCTGGTGTTGGGCTGATGCTGACACTGTAGATTTTTGTTTTGTATCTGAGCGTGTAGTGATGTGGGGCTTGCAGGCGCCGAACCTGGGCTTTATGTGGTTTGGTTTTGTTATGTTGATTTGTTTAATGTGTTTGTATCTTGTGTACAGTGTGTATTTATGTAGTTATAGTTCTTGTGTATATAGGTTGGTTGGTTTTGGGGTGTTGGTGTTAGGGTGTTAGGTTGGGAGGGGGGTGGACGGGATTTGGACAATATGATCCTGGGCACTGGTCTGGACTATATAGCGCAAACTTTGGACGTTAGACCAGTGTCTGGGGGGAGGGGGTGATGGGCGTGGGATTTAGTTAGTTATATTTAATGTTTTTATTTCCTGTTTTATGTCTTTTTTTTTGCTGTGTATTCTTTAGTTATTTATGGGGGAAAAAAAAAATAAAAAAAAAATGTGTGTATGTGTGTGTATGTATATATGTGTGTGTGTATGTGTGTGTATGTATATATGTGTGTGTGTATGTATGTGCATATATATATGTGTGTGTATGTATGTGTATATATATATGTGTATATGTGTAAAAAAAAAAAAAAAAAATTATTAAAAAAAAAAAAAAATTAGGTGGTGGGACTGTGTGTGGGTTTTGGTTGTTCTCATGCTGAGTGTGTGGTGAGTGTGTGTGGCTGGGCCAGGAGGTTTTGTAAGTTTATTTTTGATTATATTTGTTGTAATTCTTTTGCCAGAAGTTATGGCTTCATTTATGTTTATTGTTGTTATGTTTTTCATTTTTATATAAAATAAAAGATTTACAGGATGTAACTCAGGATCAGTACAGGATAAGTAATGTCATGTATGTACATAGTGACTGCACCAGCAGCAGAATAGTGAGTGCAGCTCTGGAGTATAATACAGGATGTAACTCAGGATCAGTACAGGATAAGTAATGTCATGTATGTACACAGTGACTGCACCAGCAGCAGAATAGTGAGTGCAGCTCTGGAGTATAATACAGGATGTAACTCAGGATCAGTGCAGGATAAGTAATGTCATGTATGTACACAGTGACTGCACCAGTAGAATAGTGAGTGCAGCTCTGTAGTATAATACAGGATGTAACTCAGGATCAGTACAGGATAAGTAATGTCATGTATGTACATAGTGACTGCAGCAGCAGCAGAATAGTGAGTGCAGCTCTGGAGTATAATACAGGATGTAACTCAGGATCAGTACAGGATAAGTAACGTCATGTATGTACACAGTGACTGCACAGCAGCAGAATAGTGAGTGCAGCTCTGCAGTATAATACAGGATGTAACTCAGGATCAGTACAGGATAAGTAATGTCATGTATGTACACAGTGACTGCACCAGCAGCAGAATAGTGAGTGCAGCTCTGGAGTATAATACAGGATGTAACTCAGGATCAGTACAGGATAAGTAATGTCATGTATGTACACAGTGACTGCACCAGCAGCAGAATAGTGAGTGCAGCTCTGGGGTATAATACAGGATGTAACTCAGGATCAGTACAGGATAAGTAATGTCATGTATGTACACAGTGACTGCACCAGCAGCAGAATAGTGAGTGCAGCTCTGGGGTATAATACAGGATGTAACTCAGGATCAGTACAGGATAAGTAATGTCATGTATATACACAGTGACTGGACCAGCAGCAGAATGGTGAGTGCAGCTCTGGGGTATAATGCCTGATGAAACTCAGGATCAGTACAGGATAAGTAATGTCATGTATGTACACAGTGACTGCACCAGCAGCAGAATAGTGAGTGCAGCTCTGGAGTATAATACAGGATGTAACTCAGGATCAGTACAGGATAAGTAATGTCATGTATGTACACAGTGACTGCACCAGCAGCAGAATAGTGAGTGCAGCTCTGGAGTATAATACAGGATGTAACTCAGGATCAGTGCAGGATAAGTAATGTCATGTATGTACACAGTGACTGCACCAGTAGAATAGTGAGTGCAGCTCTGTAGTATAATACAGGATGTAACTCAGGATCAGTACAGGATAAGTAATGTCATGTATGTACATAGTGACTGCAGCAGCAGCAGAATAGTGAGTGCAGCTCTGGTGTATAATACAGGATGTAACTCAGGATCAGTACAGGATAAGTAACGTCATGTATGTACACAGTGACTGCACAGCAGCAGAATAGTGAGTGCAGCTCTGCAGTATAATACAGGATGTAACTCAGGATCAGTACAGGATAAGTAATGTCATGTATGTACACAGTGACTGCACCAGCAGCAGAATAGTGAGTGCAGCTCTGGAGTATAATACAGGATGTAACTCAGGATCAGTACAGGATAAGTAATGTCATGTATGTACACAGTGACTGCACCAGCAGCAGAATAGTGAGTGCAGCTCTGGGGTATAATACAGGATGTAACTCAGGATCAGTACAGGATAAGTAATGTCATGTATGTACACAGTGACTGCACCAGCAGCAGAATAGTGAGTGCAGCTCTGGGGTATAATACAGGATGTAACTCAGGATCAGTACAGGATAAGTAATGTCATGTATATACACAGTGACTGGACCACCAGCAGCAGAATAGTGAGTGCAGCTCTGGGGTATAATACAGGATGTAACTCAGGATCAGTACAGGATAAGTAATGTCATGTATATACACAGTGACTGGACCAGCAGCAGAATGGTGAGTGCAGCTCTGGGGTATAATGCCTGATGAAACTCAGGATCAGTACAGGATAAGTAATGTCATGTATGTACACAGTGACTGCTCCAGCAGCAGAATAGTGAGTGCAGCTCTGGAGGATAATACAGGATGTAACTCAGGATCAGTACAGGATAAGTAATGTCATGTATGTACACAGTGACTGCACCACCAGCAGAATAGTTCGTGCTGACTCATTTTGCTGTGAGCTACTGACGGGTGTGGTTGTGTGCTGCTGAGCTCCTGCACCACCTGGAGCAATCTCCATCCACCCAGGCCTGCTCTCTCCTCCCCAGGGAGGGAGTGGGTTACTGGGATGAGTGAGCCAGGAAAATCCCAGGCTTCTGCCTCCCGGACCAGGCCGGCGGGGGGCAGGAGAAGCCAGTTACCGGCCAAAGCGCAGGGGGTGAGAAGATCTGCCCGGAGCCAAGGACGCAGCGATGTGACCTCGGCTGCCACCCCCAAGACCCAGGGAAGCCGCAAGGTCTTCGGTTCACTGAAGATCAAGGCAAGTAACATCAGCCTGAGTGCTCCTCCTGGAAAGCTGAGTGACTGTGCGGGAAAGCTGGGTGGTTCAGCTGAAAAGCTGGGTGCTCACAGAGGTGTGCAAAAAGCATGGGGTGAACTTAAGGCCCGGGAGTCTGCTTCCATCTATGGCTCCCGGATTGCTGAGCACCTCCGTGAGTACGAGGAAGCCGGAAAAGCGCTGAGGAGGCTCCAGGAGGAGGTACGGGAGACCTTGGCCCTAGCGGGGGTGGCCACTAAGAAGAAGAAGCCTGATCTTCTTACCACCATCAACAGGCTTAAAGCCGAGGTCACCGCTCTGGAGGAGAAGCGTCGGCTTATCCGTGAAAACAGCGGTCCGTTCCGGGAAAAGCTTGAGAATGACACCAGATTTGAAAAAATGCAACAAGAGCAGCTGAGAAAGCAAAAGGGGCTTGAGATCCAGGCGGATGATGGCGATGATGAGGAGGATGAGGAAGACCTGCCGTGTCCGTCTGGTGGCCTGCGCCAACACCAGCAGGCCTCGCACGACAGGCTGCCTGCGGAGCAAGCGCCATTACCATCAGGCTGCGGCTCTGCCAACCTGGAGGAGGAAAGTGATGACAGCGGCCAGGGGGGGGCGCTAATGGCTCAGATCCGTCAGCTTGAGTCCCCAGTTCACCTCCAGAACTTCTCCTTCGGCGATGATATGCCAGATGACGACCCAAAGAGAAAGAAGAGAGCCAGGAAGACCAAGTCTCAGGAGGTGAATCTGGTGTTTCGTCCCCTCCCTGTTTCCTCCGGGCGGGCAGCAGTGCCAGCCTGTCGTGTAGGCCCCGTTACCCAGCCCAGCCCGAATCCTGCAGTGGACTCGGTGCCAGGGTGCGGGGAGATTGCAAAGCCACGTTCCATCATGGCGCAGAGCACCAGCCTTGCTTGTAGTAGCAAGGATGGTGCAGGGAAGGCATCGGCCAAAAGGCCGGACAGTGAGGGCGATCCAGCAGGTCCTGGTACTGTGCGCTGCCCCCCAGTGGGAGGGGGGGGTGGCCCGGTGCCAGGGACGGTGGCTCCTGTGGCCCCTAGCGCTGTGGCTGCATCTAGCTCCGGTGAGCAGCGGCAGTGTGATGGGGCTGCTGGGGCTTGTGGTGCGGCGCCTCCCAAGCGTCCTGTGCAGCCTGTGGGAAAGGGTGCAGGAACAGTGTTATTTTGTATTGGTGCATCTGACCCTGGAGATGACCATAAGAGACTGTCCGGAGTAAATAAAGACAGGAGGCCTCTTTCATCCAGCGAGCAGCGATGCTCAAACCTTAGAAAAACTGCTGGACAACCAGGGGTTAATGCCAATGAGGCAGAGGGCACAAGTAAGATCGGGGTTGGAGCTGCCTCTTCTCAGGCTGTATCAGCTATAGAGGTGGCTCTACCCCCAGTGTCCAGTGACGCTGAGGCAACCCCAGGTCCTCCTGGCCCAGCTGGTGTGAGTGATGCAAGGAAGCGAGGCGGTAATGTACATAGTGTGGTGAATGTGGGGGTGGTGAATGGCGCTGAGGGGGATCCTGGTGTGAGTGCTGGTCCATCTGCACCCCCAGTGGTGGCCGCTCCCATAAGGAGCTATGCGAGTGTCACCGCTGGGGCAAGTGGGGTTAACTCCTTGTCTCCTGGCTCTGGGAACAGCGTTTTGCAAAGGCGTCTTCTGGAGGCTCTCAGGAGAGGGGAAAAGTCAATCAATGTAGAGGGGAGAGAGGTTGATCTGTCCTTCTGGACAGAGAGGCATGGCCTGGCAGCCTTCCAAGAGAAAAGGGGGGGAGAGACTGTATGGTCTTTACCCACAACCGGGCCCGGAGCTGCCCGTAGGAATGTGGTTCGTCTTCGCTGGAGGGGCAGTGACGCATGCCCACCAAGGTCAAGGGTAGTGGAGCTCCTCCTGAAGATGAACTTCAGGGCAAGTGACATCTTTGCCCTGATACATCCTTATGGTACTCCGGAGTTCGATGTCAGCTTTGTTCGGCCGGAGGGCTTAGAGCTCTTCTGGGCAAATTATGAGCTGGCAAAGAACGAGCCCGCATGGCGAGACTTTGCTGTGCAAGCAGTGTCTCGCCAAAACACAGTCAAGAAAGTGACCGGTTTGACCCGTAACGAGTCACTTTCTTGCATGGACATCATGACTTGGCTAAGTCGTTATGGTGAGGTTGTACAGGTACCTCAGAAAAACCGCGATGAATTTGGCATTTGGTCTGGGGCCTGGACCTTCATGATGAAGTTGAAGTGTTCAGGCGGCACAGTCGCCCACATTCCCTCTTCAGCCTTTCTTGGGCGGGACAGAATCCTGATTTTCTACCAGGGGCAGCCGAAGGTCTGTCACAGGTGCGGTGACCCCACACACTTTAGCGCCAGCTGCCAAGTGCAGAAGTGCGCTTTGTGTGGTGGGCTAGGTCATCTCGCTGCATCCTGTAAGGACATTAGGTGTAACCTGTGTGGTGAGCTCGGTCACCCTTTCAGCCGTTGTCCTCGCTCCTTTGCCAATGCGGTTGTGACCCCAGTGGAGGAGAGCCATGAGGTTGCTTCTGCTGGGGAAGGTACCAGCAGAGGTGGAGGAGCTGAGGGGCCTGTGAAGAAAAGCAAGAATAAGTCACCTTCTCAGTTAAGGCGGCTTGAAGCCAGACAAAAAGGGAGAGAACTGGGGAAGCCTCAGGTTGCTGGGGTGACCCTTGGTCCTTCCTCAGAGGCTGGTCATGCTACTGAGGCCCTGAGGGATGATGAGTTGGATGAGGAGGTCAGGAGGATGGAGCGCGAGAAAGGTGCCATGTCCTCCACGTCCTCCCATTATGAGAGTATGGATGAGGATAACAGGATTTGGCTAGAAAATAAGCGCAAGCAGAAAAAGAAAAAACGCGGCCTATCTAAGGTACCTAAGGAAGGGAAAACTTCCTCCCCTCTGGTTGAGCTTTCCAACCAGTTCCTCACCCTCGATGAGATCGCCTCCTCGGAAGGAGAGGCTGAGGGTGGGGTTCTGGAGGTGGCGGCGGAGCAGCCTGCAGGGGGCGCCGAGTCTCTATCCTCTGGGGAAGCCGGGTCCTCAGAGTGGGAGACTGACTCAGAGTCAGGAGACAAGGACGAAGGAGAGGGTGGTCCGGGTGGGTCCTTGGGGGCCAGTAATAACATGGACACCTCAATTTCGTTAAAAAGAAGTTGCCCCAATTCTGAAGGGAAAAGGGAAAAGGGATCATCCTCAGAGGAGAGTCGGGGGAAGGGAAATAGTAAGAAAAAAGCCGTCTAACTCAATCACTCATGATGGCGGCACCCACTCCGTTGACGCTGGCGTCCATTAATGTCGCCAGCATTAAGTCTGATGCGGCTAGATTTGCGGCCTTTGATTTTCTCGGCCGTGTTGAAGCCGACATTTTATTTTTGCAGGAGACCAGGCTGCCAGATTTGGCGGCCGTGTTTAAAGCTAAGAGGGAATGGAGACACGGGCCTTCCTATTGGTCTCTTGCGGCCGAGCCGTATAGCGGAGTGGCGGTCCTTTTTACCGCACCGGTAGAATGCAGACGAGTTATTGAGTTAGAAATGGGGAGGTGCCTGATCCTGGATGTCCTCATGAAGGGACAAGAACTTCGTCTTATTAACATCTATGGTCCCCAGTCCAAGTGGGACAGGAAGTGTCTCTTTATGAGGATCAAGCCCTACCTTTTTACAAGTCGGCAGGTGGTCTTTGGAGGGGACTTCAATGCTGTCACGAGGTCCCAGGATAGGGGAGGTTCCAGAGACAAGCTGACTTATGATAGCGTCGCTCTTAATAGCATAGCCAGTGAGGCTCGCCTGGTGGATGTCCACATCCGGCACACCCCAGGCCACGCGGGGTTCACCTATTATAGGGGTAGCTGCAGGTCTAGAATAGACAGGTTTTATTTAAAGGAGGAAGCCATTTCTTCAGCAGTGTCCGTTGTTGAGGTGGAGTTCTCCGACCACTGTTTAATTTTGTTTTCTCTGAATGTTACAGAGACCCCCCGGATGGGAAGAGGCTACTGGAAGCTCAATTCGTCTCTCCTGGAGGAAGCAGAGATCAGACAATCCTTTGAGGACTTTCTTCAGAGCCAGGTACCATTGCTGGGCCTTTGTAGCAGTAAGTCAGAGTGGTGGGAGATGCTCAAGAAAAGGGTGGCGAGATTCTTCCGCCAGCTCTCGAGCCTCAGGAGCCTGGACAGGTACCGCCTGTATCAGGGCCTGAGGAGGAAACTCGAGCATCTCGTCTCGACTGGAGGTAGTCGTGAGGACATCTCCAGAGTGAAATCCTTGCTGAAGAGGTGTCAGTACGATAGACACGCATCTTTGGTTTTTGAGAGGGATTACGGGAAATACCGCTCGCCCGACCCTTACAGAAACTGCAAGATGTCAGTGAATGGTAAAGTTGTCACGGGACTGGTTGACAGTACGGGATCCCTGAAAAGGTCCAGATCAGGGATTCTGGAGGTCGTCAGATCCTTCTACTCACACCTCTTGGGCAGGAAGGATCTAGATCGGGATGTGATGTCGGGTTTCCTGGCTGAAACTGTCCCTGAGCCAGGAGTAGACCCCTCTCTTGATGTTTTGACAGAGATGATCAGGGAAGAGGAAGTCAGCCGGGCGATTGAAGGGCTCGCCCTCAAGAAATCGCCGGGTCCGGATGGCTTAACATCTGAGTTTTATAAGACCTTTAAGGATGCCTTGGTTCCCCTCTTGACTGAGGTATTCAATGAGTGTCTTTCCTCGGGCGCTCTGCCGAAGTCAATGAGGAGGTCAGCCCTGATCATCCTGTCAAAGGGTAAGGACCGATCTCGTATTGAGAACTGGCGTCCCATAGCGCTTCTCAATACGGACAGAAAGGTTTTGGCAAAGGTGCTGTTTAATCGGCTGGTGCAGTTTGCGCCCCGGCTCCTTTCGGGGACCCAGCACTGCTCTGTTCCAGGCCGCAGTACATTTAGTGCTGTGCTTTGTGTCCGGGAGGCAGTGGAGCAGGGCAGGGCTGGTAACTGGAAGGGGTACTTGCTGTCCTTGGATCAGGCAAAAGCGTTTGATCGGGTTAACCACGAGTACCTCTGGTCTGTCCTTCTGAGGTATGGCCTGCCGGGGGAGTTTGTCGATTGGCTTAAAGTTTTGTACGCAGGGGCAGAGAGTTTCCCGCTTGTGAACGGTTGGATTGGCCGCTCTTTTGAGGTTGGGTCTGGTGTTCGCCAGGGTTGTCCTCTGAGCCCACTACTGTACGTGTTCGCGATTGACCCATTCCTTAGGAGGGTTGATCGTGGGCCGTTGGTGGGAGACGGGATGGACCGGGCAGCACCGGAAGCCACTCTAAGGGTGGTAGCGTACGCCGATGACGTCACTGTTTTTGTGTCCTCGAGAGGGGAGGCGCAATGGGTGATGTCAGAGGTTGACCGCTACTCAGAGGCTTCTGGGTCCAAGATCAACCGGGATAAGTGTGAGAGTCTCTGGCTGGGAGAGGGAGGTCCAGGCTTTGATCTCCCGGACACTCTTCCAGGGCCCCAAGACTCTGCCAAAGTTCTCGGCATCGAATTTGGCCAGGGGGATTACCCCATGCAAAACTGGGACGGCAGGCTTAAGATCGCCGCCCAGAAGGTGGACCAGTGGAAGGGTTGGTCTTTGACCCTCAGGGAAAGGGTGAACTTGATTAAAACTTACCTGCTCCCATTGCTGATATATCTGGGCAGTGTGTGCATGTTGCCAGAACCCCTCTGGACTCGAGTCTACAGTCTGTTCTTCCAGCTGTTATGGGGGAATAGGCTGAACCTAATCAAGAGGGAGGTTACTTACCGCACGAGGAGACAAGGAGGGTTGTGTATGGTCAACCCTGTGGTGTTCCTAGTGAATACCTTTCTTAAGATCAATATCGCAAACCTCTGGAAAGAGAGGGCTCCTCCGTGGGTATACTCCTGCAGGGGATGGTTTCGGCCTTTCTTCCAGGAATGGGAGACAGGAGGGCAAGTGAAGGATCTCTGTACACCACATGGGCATCTTCCGGCTTACGCTACCCCGGTTCTGAAGGTGATTCGCCGGTGGGGTCTGGGAATGTGGGAGATCAGGACCATGTCGAGGAAAGTCCTTGACAAAAGGGTTCTGTTGGCCCATTTCCAGAAGCCTCTGGCCCTCAGGGATTGCCCAAGTCGGGATCTGGGGGTGGGTTTAGGTCTTTTGAATTCCATCAGGATCCCCTTGAAGTTTTGGGACTTGACTTGGCGCTGCTTCCATGGAAAGCTGTGTGTGAGGGACAATCTGAAGTGTAGGAGCTCTGAGGAAAGGGGTTGTCCCCGGGAGGAGTGCGGTGGCCTGCTGGAGAGCATGGACCACTTCCTGCTTCAGTGCCCCTATAACACAGAGGTGTACAACCGGGTGGGCGCTTCCATCCATTGGCCCGGGTTGGCCGGTCTCTCCTCTGCGGAGTGGGCCTATGGAGCATTCAGAGGCCTGGGTGGCCGGGACCGCTGCACATTATTCTTAGTCAGTCTAGTGGTCAGGTACCACACGTGGAACGCACGGTGTTTAGTATCGACGCAGCGTAAAATCCTCCCGGTGGTTGAGGTGGTTAGGAACATTCTGGGGGACCTGGTGAAGGTGCGCTCTCTGGAGTATGAGAGGCTGGGCACGGGGAGGGCCTCTCTCCTTTGGAGGGGGTTCTCCTTTAGTGTCCCTTAGTCTGTCATCTCCTCTCCTGGTGTTGGGCTGAAGCTGACACTGTAGATTTTTGTTTTGTTTCTGAGGTTATAGAGATGTAGGGGCTTGCAGGCGCCGAACCTGGGCTTTATGTGGTTGGTTTGTTATATGTTGATATGTTTAATGTGTTTGTATTTTGTGTACAGTGTGTATTTATGTAGTTATAGTTAATGTGTATATAGCTTGGTTGGTTTTTGGGGTGTTGGTGTTAGGGTGTTAGGTTGGGAGGGGGGTGGACGGGATTTGGACAATATGATCCTGGGCACTGGTCTGGACTATATAGCGCGAACTTTGGACGTTAGACCAGTGTCTGGGTGGGAGGGTGATGGGCGTGGGATTTAGTTAGTTATATTTAATGTTTTTATTTCCTGTTTGTCTTTTTTTTTTGCTGTGTATTCTTTAGTTATTTATGGGGAAAAAAAAAATAAAAAAATTATTATAAAAAATTATATATAAAAAAAAAAAAAATTAGGTGGTGGGATTGGGTGAAGGTTTTGTTTTATAATGCTGATTGTGTGGTGTGTGTGTGGCTGGGCCAGGAGATTTTCGTAAGTCTCTTTTAGTTTGTATTATTGTTTTGTTATTATTATTATTGTTTTGTTTTGCCAGAAGTTATGGCTTGATTTATGTTTATTGTTGTAATGTTTTTCATTTTTATATATAAAATAAAAGATTTACAGGATGTAACTCAGGATCAGTACAGGATAAGTAATGTCATGTATGTACACAGTGACTGCACCAGCAGCAGAATAGTGAGTGCAGCTCTGGAGTATAATACAGGATGTAACTCAGGATCAGTACAGGATAAGTAATGTCATGTATGTACACAGTGACTGCACCAGCAGCAGAATAGTGAGTGCAGCTCTGCAGTATAATACAGGATGTAACTCGGGATCAGTACAGGATAAGCAATGTCATGTATGTACACAGTGACTGCACCAGCAGCAGAATAGTGAGTGCAGCTCTGGAGTATAATACAGGATGTAACTCAGGATCAGTACAGGATAAGTAATGTCATGTATGTACACAGTGACTGCACCAGCAGCAGAATAGTGAGTGCAGCTCTGGGGTGTAATACAGGATGTAACTCAGGATCAGTACAGGATAAGTAATGTCATGTATGTACACAGTGACTGCACCAGCAGCAGCATAGTGAGTGCAGCTCTGGAGTATAATACAGGATGTAACTCAGGATCAGTACAGGATAAGTAATGTCATGTATGTACACAGTGACTGCACCAGCAGCAGAATAGTGAGTGCAGCTCTGGAGTATAATAATACAGTTATCTATAATAATTGTTGGGAAACACTGGCTGTGATTATTTGGCTGTGAATTCCCCCCACTAGTAATAGTAATCACACTTCTCCTGTATATTAGCCGCTCAGGGAGGTGACATGCTATAATCTATCATTACGGCTTTATTCTGTTATTTAGCGCAGTCATGTGACGCTGGGGCTGCATACACAATACGGGGCAGGGGCTGCGCTGTATGAACCTTGTGACACATTATCTATTATCAGGGATATAAATAGTGGAAATGATGGAAAGAGGAAAAATCCCCAGAATATTGTGTAAACCTCAGATATGTGATAATGAAATAATCGGGGAGGGGGGAGGGGATGTTCTCACTAGTAATGGCTGCCGCCCAGTAACTGCTCAGGGACCTCCACTCACTTACTCTGGGGGGGCCCGGTATGAGTTCACTTGTTATCTCAGTTACTCAGCGATTCTCCGTAACTTTTACTTCCCGGAGGAAACTTTTCATTCCGAGAAGTGGAAGGGTCTGGGATCACACACTGGACAGGTAGGTTCTGCGCCTTATTATAGTTTTAGTTATAATTTTTGACAGAATTTCCTAAATTTTCTACAAATTAAGATCACACCCGTATCCAAATAACACTCAATTTTAAGGGGTTGCCCCATTAATGACACTTATGCCTCAGATAACACACAGGAGCAGCACTGACAGGCTGCACTTCCCCATACGACCACTAGTCGGCCCCACGTGTTTAGGATGGACATCTCGTGGCAGAGTATTACAAGATCACATGGGTTCGAAAAGTTGGTCGTTACTGGTCATCTCCAGCCAATAGGACACATAAGGAAGAAGATATATGTAACATTGCCCTCTTGTGGGCATCTTTGTAGCATTGCCCCCTTATGGACATGTCTGCAATACCATCCCCTTATAGACAGCTGTGTCATACTGCCCCCATATAGTCACCCCTTTAATACTGCCCCCTTTTGGAGACTTCTGTAATACTGCCCCCTTATTGACAGCTCTGTATAACTGCCCTCTCATTATCACCTCGGTAATACTGCCCCCTTGTGGAGACATCTGTAATACTTCCCCCTTGCGAACACTTCTATAAAACTGCCCCCTTGTGGACACATTTGTACTTCCCCCTTGTGGACTCCTCTGTATTACTACCTCATTATAGACACATGTGTATTACTGCCATCTCCTGGTCACCTCTGTAACACTTCCCCCTTGTGGAAACATCTATATTATTGCCCTCTTGTGCATAGTTCTGTAATACTGCCCCCTTGTAGATACATCCATATTACTGCCCCCTTGTGGACACATCTATAATACTTTCCCCTTTTGGACACATCTGTAATACTGCCCCCTTGTGGACACATCTGTAATACTGCCCCCTTGTGGACACATCTATAATACTTTCCCCTTTTGGACACATCTGTAATACTGCCCCCTTGTGGACACATCCGTAATACTGCTACCTTGTGGACACATCTGTAATACTGCCCCCTTGTGGACACATCTGTGATACTGCCCCCTTGTGGATACATCTGTAGTACTGCCTCTTGTGGACACATCTGTGATACTGCCCCCTTGTGGACACATCTGTAGTACTGCCCCTTGTGGACACATCTGTGATACTGCCCCCTTGTGGACACATCTGTAATACTGCCCCCTTGTGGACACATCTATAATACTTTCCCCTTTTGGACACATCTGTAATACTGCCCCCTTGTGGACACATCTGTAATACTGCTACCTTGTGGACACATCTGTAATACTGCCCCCTTGTGGACACATCTGTACTACTGCCCCCTTGTAGACACATCTGTACGAATGCCCCCTTGTGGATACATCTGTAATACTGCCCCCTTGTGGACACATCTGTGATACTGCCCCCTTGTGGATACATCTGTAGTACTGCCTCTTGTGGACACATCTGTGATACTGCCCCCTTGTGGACACATCTGTAGTACTGCCCCTTGTGGACACATCTGTGATACTGCCCCCTTGTGGACACATCTGTGATACTGCCCCTTGTGGACACATCTGTACTAATGCCCCCTTGTGGACACATCTGTGATACTGCCCCCTTGTGGACACATCTGTGATACTGCCCCCTTGTGGACACATCTGTGATACTGCCCCCTTGTGGACACATCTGTGATACTGCCCCCTTGTGGACACATCTGTGATACTGCCCCTTGTGGACACATCTGTACTAATGCCCCCTTGTGGACACATCTGTAGTACTGCCCCCTTGTGGACACATCTGTACTAATGCCCCCTTGTGGACACATTTGTACTACTGCCCCCTTGTGGACACATTTGTACTACTGCCCCCTTGTGGACACATCTGTACTAATGCCCCCTTGTGGACACATCTGTAGTACTGCCCCCTTGTGGATACATCTGTGATACTGCCCCCTTGTGGACACATCTGTACTAATGCCCCCTTGTGGATACATCTGTGATACTGCCCCCTTGTGGATACATCTGTAATACTGCCCCCTTGTGGATACATCTGTGATACTGCCCCCTTGTGGATACATCTGTGATACTGCCCCCTTGTGGATACATCTGTGATACTGCCCCCTTGTGGATACATCTGTGATACTGCCCCCTTGTGGATACATCTGTGATACTGCCCCTATGTGGATACATCTGTAGTACTGCCCCCTTGTGGACACATCTGTAATACTGCCCCCCTGTGGACACATCTGTAATACTGCCCCCTTGTGGACACATTTGTACTACTGCCCCCTTGTGGACACATCTGTACTAATGCCCCCTTGTGGACACATCTGTAGTACTGCCCCCTTGTGGATACATCTGTAGTAATGCCCCCTTGTGGACACATCTGTAGTACTGCCCCCTTGTGGATACATCTGTGATACTGCCCCCTTGTGGATACATCTGTGATAATGCCCCCTTGTGGATACATCTGTGATAATGCCCCCTTGTGGACACATCTGTAGTACTGCCCCCTTGTGGACACATCTGTAGTACTGCCCCCTTGTGGATACATCTGTGATACTGCCCCCTTGTGGATACATCTGTGATAATGCCCCCTTGTGGATACATCTGTGATAATGCCCCCTTGTGGACACATCTGTGATACTGCCCCCTTGTGGACACATCTGTAGTAATGCCCCCTTGTGGATACATCTGTAGTAATGCCCCCTTGTGGACACATCTGTAGTAATGCCCCCTTGTGGATACATCTGTGATACTGCCCCCAGGTCATCAGCATGACGACATTAACTGAAATAAATGCTAAATATGCAGAAATGACTAATTATCTGCTGATCTGCAGGGTCTGGACTGTGTACAGAACATTCTACACAATCCCCTGGATGCATCGACATAAGGCCTGAAATATGTTCTCTATGTAGCGGATCACAATCCTCAGGGCGACATTACTCACCCTCCTCCATGGACTAGAGGTAGGAGCAGAGAAGCTGTAATTACAGATGTAGCAGAGCTGAACAGTGAGCAACTACATGGCTCTGCTACACGGACACACTCAGCACTGCTACATCTACTCCAGACCTGAAAGCTACTCTCATATGATACCAAAATGTCATTTTTCTCCAAAAAATATATTCTTACATATTCTTACATTTTTATCCTATCAAACCCCAGTGCATTGTGGGAGCCCAAGTGGCAGTTATACTCTGAGATCACATGACAAATAAATAGGTCACATGACTCACAGCAAGTTACAGTTTTATACTGATTTGTGGGAGGAGCCAGGAGAATTCTTTGGAAATGAAACGGAAAGTTATATTTCTTTGCTTATAATGTAGATTTTAACTGTAACTTTTTCTCAAAAGTGGATTCTCCACTTAAATTCTCAGCCTATTACTTACCGTATTTTTCAGACCGGAGTATAAGGCGCACCATCAATAAATGCCTGCTAAAACGTCTAGGTTCATTTATAAGGCGCATCGGATTATAAGGCGCACCGGAGTATAAGGCGCACCTTATTATAAGGATGAATGACCAGCAGGTGGCAGACCTGTGCACAGTTCAAGGCAGCTGTTATCTGTAAGTATGGTTCATATATAAGGCACACCGGAGTATAAGGCGCACCTGATTATAAGGATGAATGACCAGCAGGTGGCAGACCTGTGCACAGTTCAAGGCAGCTGTTATCTGTAAGTATGGTTCATATATAAGGCGCACCTGATTATAAGGATGAATGACCAGCAGGTGGCAGACCTGTGCACAGTTCAAGGCAGCTGTTATCTGTAAGTATGGTTCATATATAAGGCGCACTGGACTATAAGGCGCATCTTTGATTTCTGAGAAAATCAAAGGATTTTTTGTGTGCCTTATACTCCGAAAATAGTGTAAATGAACAAAATACTATGCTACTATTCAGTCAAACAGCACCCACATACAGTGCCCAACTGTACCCATATAGCACCCACATAGAACACCTGATTGTAGCCACACAGACCCAACCAATACCACCCAATTTATTGCCTATTTATACCCCCACAAACTCTCCTGCCCCCTGCTGGTAGCTTATGATATCCAATTGATATTACTAGTTCTGTTAGTAAATTGTGAGAACTTTAGTATGACCAGGGGGCATGTTTGAGACTTAAAGGGGTAGTGTTAGACCCCATTGCGGTTCCTTAGACATATTCACTCTGCAGTATTTCCGCCTCTATGTCCAATCACATCCAAGACTAAACAATGATCAATGATCAAAAGGCTCCAAAAAGGGATCAGTTTCATCAAGTGCCGTCCACACGTGCATCCCCTTCCTGAGGGTCTTGTTCTCGTTATGCTCCGCTGCTCTCAGGTGTTTCCAGGAAAATCCCCCCCCCCCAGGCTTTAGAAATGGAGTCTTAGATGTAGCAGAGCTCTGATATGGGCATCATGATAGCAAACTGCTGCAGAACCCCAGCACTGGTACATTGTAACAAATCTCAGCTCTGATACCAACTTTAGATCCTAGACTGGAAATACTCCTACTTGTCCACTTTTGGGCTCGGCTCCAGGCGTCACTCCTTGTGGTTTGTCCTTGAAGAGGACACTTTATTCAGCACCCGGGAAAAGCATCATTGGGGGAACGTAGAGATGTCATTGGTTTCGTCATCTAAGAGGTTAAATGACACCCTCTGAGCTCATGTGTTCTATAAAGTACAAATAATGTAACCAAATAATAGACCTATACAGTGTCCATATGAAACCCACCAAATAATAACAACTAAGTGTCCATAAAAAAACGCCAATCAGTTCAGAAATAGTATAACTATACACTATCCACATAAAACCGCCATATAATACCCAACTTAGACCCCTAAATAACATTCTATAGCACCATATAATTGAAAACTATACAGTATATACATAGGTCATTTTACTATACACACACAGGCATATATATATATGTATGATAAAATTAGCCAAATTATACTTCTATATGGTATCCATAAAAACTACCGTACAACACTTACATTACACAGAGTATACATCAAACAGTCATACAGTGGCCAAAATATCTGATATCCATATTGAATCGTCATACAGTGGCCAAAAAAATTCCTATATAGTGTTCATCTAAAACTTGTACCTACATGAAGTCCATATAAAACCGCCATATAGTGCCCAAATCAGATACCTACACATCTTCGTATACTGTACTGCTAAATATTCCCATAAAATAGCAGTGGTAACACTTTTATCTGTATAAAACCGCAATATAATAACCAAAAAATTCACCTATTCAGTGTCCATATCAAAGGGTCAAACTACGACTGATAAATAGGATACTATACAACACGCAAATAATACATCTATACAGCATCCATCTAAAACCGCCATGTCCTAATAATGAGCCTATACAGAGCCGTACTTTTCTCCAATCACATAATTATATAACCAACATACAGTACCCAAGTAATGTACCCCTACAGTGTGCAACAGCGGTGACATAATATACCTACATAGTGTCCATATAAAACTGCCATACAATGCCCAAGTAATAAAACTATACTAACTATAATAAAACCATCATTTACAGAAATCTATCATGACATCTGTAAAGAGTTTGTATGTTCTCTCCGTGTTTGAGTGGGTTTCCTCCGGGTCTTCCAGTTTCCTCTTACACTCCAAAACATACTGGTAGGTTAATTAGATTGTGAGCCCCATTGGGGACAGGGACCGATTTGGCAAACTATGTGCAGTGCTGCGTAATCTGTGTGCGCTATTTATTATTCATTATTATGATAAACCAGGGACATTACTCATAGATCCAGGCACCGTGACTGCGGCAATCTTCTTATATTGGATATCCATGGCCTCCTTCCTTCTATAATCAACTTTTAAAATGATGCTAATGAGCAAGAAGGGCTCTTATGAAGTTACCAGATCCCCTCAATGTTGCAGCTTCACATGCTGTTACACTGTCTTCTCTATATTCTCGCATAGTGGGAGGGGAACATGCTCCTGCACAGTGTAACAGCTTGTAAAGTTACTGCACAGAGGGGCTCTGGTAACACCCCCCCCCCCCCCCATTTAAATTGATTATAGAAGGAAGGAGTCCATTACCACAGTCACGGTGCCTGGATCTATGAGTAGTGTCCCTGGTTTATTATGATGGATTTTGATGGAAGATTCCTTTAAACGCCCTTATAATATACCAAAAATGTGTCTGTTTTAAACTGCCATACAATGGCCATATAATACTCCAGTGCAAAGTGCCGTACTATTCAGAAATAATACTCCTGTACCAGGTCTATTACCAAGCCCTATTACAGTGTCCACATAATACCGCCATATAGCTGCATGGATAGATATGCGCACTGAGGTCTGTGCGGCACACTTCCTATACTGTCCGCTATGTTGAGCTGAGACTCCTGGAGACGAGAGACTTTTTCGCTCTCTCGTAGCGTAGCGGCATAGTTTATTGGAAAGTCAGGGCAGAGTAATACCGCGGTTTCCTATTTGGGTTAGCGAGGGGCTACTCGAATTCCATTCATTGCTCAATTAGACAACACTGAGAACAAGGGAAAGTATTCTGCCCCGGCTCATAGCGAGACCCCCACATCTGGCACTGAGCGTAACACGTACCGCCAAACCCACAGGCGTGCTAATATACACAGGGAGGCCATGGACATGTGTCACAGCGCCACATTACAAATCTACACTTTCCTCTGCGGAAACAATTTCCAGCTCAGACGTGAGCCGCGTGTTCTGCACATGTCAGCACATTGCGCTGTCTGGTGCACTATATGGCGCTATTATGTACACATCGCTCACAGGTTGGATGGTGTTACTATATGGGTGTTCATTATATCATGGACACAATTGTATAGAGGAGGGAGGTCACAGTCCTAAAGGGAACCTGTAAGTTAAACTTTTACTGTTTTACAAATTCTTTGTTTTTTTAACCTTTTTGTTACCGAGCGATTTTTCATTATTTTCCATTTTCCAGTTTCCATTTTTTTTTATTCCCCACTTTACACAAGCCATGTTTTTAAGTTTATATGTGTATATACATATACCTAGTCTATATGTGTATATACAGTGTGTAGATTCTGTATATATGTGTGTGTGTATATATGGTGTGTATATACTGTATGTATGTGTGTGTATATGGTGTGTATATGCTGTATGCATGTGTGTATATATGGTGTATATACTGTATGTATGTGTGTATATATGGTGTGTATATACTGTATGTATGTGTGTATATATGGTGTGTATATACTGTATATATGTGTGTATATACTGTATGTATGTGTGTATATATGGTCTGTATATACTGTATGTATGTGTGTATATATGGTGTGTATATACTGTATGTGTGTATACATGGTGTGTGTATATACTGTATGCATGTGTGTATATATGGTGTGTATATACTGTATGTATGTGTGTATATATGGTGTGTATATACTGTATGTATGTGTATATATATATAGTGTGTATATACTGTATGTGTGTATATATGGTGTTTATATACTTTATGTGTGTATATATGGTGTTTATATACTGTATGTATATATATATACTGTGTGTATATATGGTGTGTATATACTGTATATGTGTATATATGGTGTCTATATACTGTATGTGTGTATATACTGTATGTGTGTATACATGGTGTGTATATACTGTATGCATGTGTGTATATATGGTGTATATATACTGTATGTGTGTATATACTGTGTGTATATATGGTGTGTATATACTGTATATGTGTATATAAGGTGTATATATACTGTTTGTGTGTATATATACTGTATCTGTGTATATATGATGTCTATATACTGTATGTGTGTATATACTGTATGTGTGTATACATGGTGTGTATATACTGTATGTATGTGTGTATATATGGTGTGTATATACTGTATGTATGTGTGTATATATACTGTATGTGTATATATGGTGTGTATATACTGTATGTGTATATATGGTGTGTATATACTGTATGTGTATATATATGGTGTGTATATACTGTATGTATGTGTGTATATATGGTGTGTATATACTGTATGTGTATATATGGTGTGTAAATACTGTATGTGTATATATGGCGTGTATATACTGTATGTGTATATATGGCGTGTATATACTGTATGTGTATATATGGTGTGTATATACTGTATGTATGTGTGTATATATGGTGTGTATATACTGTATGTATGTGTGTATATATTGTGTGTATATACTGTATGTGTAAATATGGTGTGTATATACTGTAGGTGTATATATATGGTGTGTATATACTGTATGTATGTGTGCATATATGGTGTGTATATACTGTATGTGTATATATGGTGTGTATATACTGTATGTATGTGTGTATATATGGTGTGTATATACTGTATGTGTGTATACATGGTGTGTATATACTGTATGTATGTGTGTATATATGGTGTGTATATACTGTATATATGTGTGTATATATGATGTGTATATACTGTATGTATGTGTGTATACATGGTGTGTATATACTGTATGTATGTGTGTATATATGGTGTGTATATACTGTATGTATGTGTGTGTATATACTGTATGTGTATATATGGTGTGTATATACTGTATGTATGTGTGTTATTATCAGCGGGATAAATTGTACTTTCTTGTGGCACCATTTTATATTTTGTTCATTGTACAAGAAAGCTGCAAAAAAATTCAAATTTAGTAGAATTGCAAAAAAAAACCCTCCACATTCCCAATTCTAATCTGTTTTTGCATCTTTATCTGTGCTCTCCAAATGACACCTCCCCTTTATTTATTGGGTCGGTGCGATCACAGAGGTTTTATAATGTTTTAATACCATTTAATGTTTTTTTTTTAATTAAAATATTTTGAACTGAATCACAAATGTGTTAGTTCTGCCAATAAGTTTTAGCTCATAGTACAGTACAGTGTAAATTTGTAATTTGGATGCTAATTTCCATTATTTCAGTATAATCGGTTTTATATTTGGATAGATCGGACATTTTTGGCATATGGCGATGCCTAACATGTTTATGATTTCACTTTTTTTATCTATATTTTTTAAAACTTTTATTATTTGCTTTTTTACTATTATTATATATGTGTTCAGGGGGTATGGGGTGATGTGAATTCTTATAAGTTTTTTTAAAAAATTGTATTACCGTATACACTCGAGTATAAGCCAACCCGAGTATAAGCCGAGACCCCTAATTTTACCACCAAAAACTGGGGAAACCTATTGACTCGAGTATAAGCCGAGGGTGGGAAATGCATTGGTCACAGACCCCCCCCCCCCAGTATATAGCCAGCCAGCCCCCTGTAGTATACAGCCTATACAAGAGTATATACGGTATTCGATTTTTACTAATATTTTATATGTGTCCAAGGCAAAGGGGGAGTATTAGAATTTTTATATATATTTTTTTTACTTCTATTTTTTTTTTTACAATTAATATAAATTTGTTGAAGGGAAAAGGGGTGATTTGTATATATATGTATATGTATATATGTGTGTGTTTTTAACTTTTATTATTTGTTCTTTACTACTACTTTGATATGTGTTCAATGGAAAGGTGGTGTATTTATTTTATATATATATATATATTTCTTTACATTTTTTAAATAGTTTCTTACTATTATTTCAGGCTCTACTAGGATACTTTAACCTTAGGATGTCTAATCACTATATACTGCAATACAACTGTATATATGAATATAGTCGGGGAGTAAGACTTTTCCTTACGGAGAGTTTTCCAATTAAGGCCGCCAGAGCTGTAACTAATAATAATAATAATAATTCTTTATTTATATAGCGCACACAGATTACGCAGCGCTGCACAGGCATGTCAAATTGGTCCCTGTCCCCATGGGGCTCACAATCTAAAAAACCTAACAGTATGTTTTGAAGTGTGGGAGGAAACCGGAGTACCCGGAGGAAACCCACGCAAACACGGAGAGAACATACAAACTCTTTGCAGATGTTGACCTGGGTGGGATTCGAACCCAGGACCCCAGTGCTGCAAGGCAGATGTGCTACTCACTCAGCCACCGTGCCGCCCTAACTACAGGGGTAGCAGCCATAGCAGCTGCTATGGGGCCCACAGCATCAGGGGGCCCCGACATCTGGAGTATTGGGTGTGAATATGTTATATGTGTGTATGTCCTCTAAATGTGTATGCATCTGTGATGTGTATAGTGTATACCTGTGTATATGATGCATGGGTGTATATGGTACTGAATGTATGTGTGTATATATGGTGTTTACATAGGTGCAACCATGGCACCTAACAGGTATATAGTCGTACAGCAGTAAGAAAGTGGTGAAGTGGTTATAGCATTTTTCAATAATTGTTTTACAGCATTTTGGGGGGATAAATTACTGGTCCCCTTCAAATCCAAATTTGCTGGACTGTACCACGCCAGACTTGTGGGGGGAGATCAATAACTGTGACACTTTTGTCCTAAGATTTTCCTCCACTTTCTACTCAGCCCCAATCATTGGAATTATTACAGCTTGTTAATTAATCACCTGCTGTACAATTGACTATAGGTGTTAACCACGCCCAATTTCCCAAAATTGTAAATATACAAAATATTGATAAATTATCTCAAAAAGTTCAACTTCCTTCTATAATGTTCCGGGTACCCAACCAATTGGAATGCTTGCCTGGAACCATGTGACTGGGTTATATCATGAAAACAGTAAACATGAATAATAAAACATTATAATTTTTATATTATTTTAAGACACGGTACTAATAAAAATGCAGTAGGTGCTGGTTGGATTCCAGGTGCCCAGGGTTTTCTTACAGTTCTCAAACTTCTTAGATCTGGATTTTGTTACAATGTGTGCTGCATTTTTTGATGTCCAAAAATGTTTAAATCTTCTCCATCTGGGAGATGTTTTATCAGACTCTAATCGGCGGCTCTACCTCTACTCTGCACAACATTTCCATACAAAGGGTAAAGAAAGTTATATACAAGGCTCCAGAAACAACACAGAAAAGCGCAAAACCTCCCAGATATCTGAGCCGGGATAATAGAGAGCAGCTCCGCTCCCGCTAATGGACATGTGTTTTTCTTTCCGATCACCTCCCATAATTAAGAATCCTACAAGATTATATATCAGAGAGTTGGCTGCTCCTCTCATAACCATCAATGTGCTCAGCACCTGAAAGGAATGCTCAGCTCTAAGAGCAAGATCATTAACACTACCACAACATTGTGAAGATTGTAAGGGGCAGTATTATAGCAGTTATATTCCTGTACATAGGGGGCAGTATTATAGTAGTTATATTCCTGTACATAGGGGGCAGTATTATAGTAGTTATATTCTTGTACATAGGGGGCAGTATTATAGTAGTTATATTCTTGTACAGGGGGGCAGTATTATAGTAGTTATATTCTTGTACATAGGGGGCAGTATTATAGTAGTTATATTCTTGTACAGGGAGGCAGTATTATAGTAGTTATATTCCTGTACATAGGGGGCAGTATTATAGTAGTTATATTCTTGTACAGGGGGGCAGTATTATAGTAGTTATATTCTTGTACATAGGGGGCAGTATTATAGTAGTTATATTCTTGTACATAGGGGGCAGTATTATAGTAGTTATATTCCTGTACATAGGGGGCAGTATTATAGTAGTTATATTCTTGTACATAGGGGACAGTATTATAGTAGTTATATTCTTGTACATAGGGGGCAGTATTATAGTAGTTATATACCTGTACATAGGGGGCAGTATTATAGTAGTTATATTCCTGTACATAGGGGTAGTATTATAGTAGTTATATTCTTGTACATAGGGGGCAGTATTATAGTAGTTATATTCTTGTACATAGGGGACAGTATTATAGTAGTTATATTCTTGTACATAGGGGGCAGTATTATAGTAGTTATATTCCTGTACATAGGGGGCGGTATTATAGTAGTTATATTCTTGTACATAGGGTGCAGTATTATAGTAGTTATATTCTTGTACATAGAGGGCAGTATTATAGCAGTTATATTCTTGTACATAGGGGGCAGTATTATAGTAGTTATATTCTTGTACATAGGGGGCAGTATTATAGTAGTTATATTCTTGTACATAGAGGGCAGTATTATAGCAGTTATATTCTTGTACATAGGGGGCAGTATTATAGTAGTTATATTCTTGTACATAGGGGGCAGTATTATAGTAGTTATATTCTTGTACATAGGGGGCAGTATTATAGTAGTTATATTCTTGTACATAGAGGGCAGTATTATAGCAGTTATATTCTTGTACATAGGGGGCAGTATTATAGTAGTTATATTCTTGTACATAGGAGGCAGTATTATAGTAGTTATATTCTTGTACATAGGGGGCAGTATTATAGTAGTGATATTCCTGTACATAGGGGGCAGTATTATAGTAGTTATATTCTTGTACATAGGGTGCAGTATTATAGTAGTTATATTCTTGTACATAGGGGGCAGTATTATAGTAGTTATATTCTTGTACATAGGAGGCAGTATTATAGTAGTTATATTCTTGTACATAGAGGGCAGTATTATAGCAGTTATATTCTTGTACATAGGGGCAGTATTATAGTAGTTATATTCTTGTACATAGGGTGCAGTATTATAGTAGTTATATTCTTGTACATAGGGGGCAGTATTATAGTAGTTATATTCTTGTACATAGGGGGCAGTATTATAGTAGTTACATTCTTGTACATAGGAGGCAGTATTATAGTAGTTATATTCTTGTACATAGAGGGCAGTATTATAGCAGTTATATTCTTGTACATAGGGGGCAGTATTATAGTAGTTATATTCTTGTACATAGGGGGCAGTATTATAGTAGTTATATTCTTGTACATAGGGGGCAGTATTATAGTAGTTATATTCTTGTACATAGGGAGCAGTATTATAGTAGTTATATTCTTGTACATAGGAGGCAGTATTATAGTAGTTATATTCTTGTACATAGGAGGCAGTATTATAGTAGTTATATTCTTGTACATAGGGGGCAGTATTATAGTAGTTATATTCTTGTACATAGGGGGCAGTATTATAGTAGTTATATTCTTGTACATAGGGAGCAGTATTATAGTAGTTATATACTTGTACATAGGGGGCAGTATTATAATAGTTATATTCTTGTACATAGGGGGCAGTATTATAATAGTTATATTCTTGTACATAGGGGGCAGTATTATAGTAGTTATATTCTTGTACATAGGGGGCAGTATTATAGCAGTTATATTCTTGTACATAGGGGGCAGTATTATAGTAGTTATATTCTTGTACATAGGGGGCAGTATTATAGTAGTTATATTCTTGTACATAGGGGGCAGTATTATAGTAGTTATATTCTTGTACATAGGGGGCAGTATTATAGTAGTTATATTCTTGTACATAGGGGGCAGTATTATAGTAGTTATATTCTTGAACATAGGGGGCAGTATTATAGTAGTTATATTCTTGTACGTAGGGGGCAGTATTAGATATTTGGTGGATAAGTCGAATCCATATTCATCTCCACCTTTAGGATTACAATGTTTCCATTGACATTAACATGTAACACATCTGTATCTGGCAGCTCCCAACACATGTAAGCGATTATTAAAGATCGTTAGTGGGAGACACATCACAGAGATCTTATCCATGAGATGATTTTCTCTGGGCTGTAGTTTATGTAACAAAAAGCCAAATTAAATTGTTGAGTGAAAGTGAAATTACCGTAACATGGGAGAAGAGAGAATTCGACTCTGAGAGAGATAACAAAAAACAAGAGTGGTAGATGATCAAATGATAGTGATATAATAGATCGATAGATAGTTAAGAGATAGATATGAGATATTTAGATAGATATGAGATAGATAGATAGATAGATATGAGATAGATAGATAGATAGATAGATAGATAGATAGATAGATAGATACAGAAAAAGGAAAATCCAGAGCAGCACAGCAACCTGGTTGGGTGCAACGTCCTTGACCCTCTGGCTAGAGCGTCCTCCAATATAGTCTTTCCAAAAACAGGCAGCACTCCAAAGTAGTAGTAAAATAGTGGGGGGTGTCTTTATTCCATGTGCAACGTTTCAGCTCTTGCAGAGCCTTTATCAAGCATGCTTGATAAAGGCTCTGCAAGAGCTGAAACGTTGCACATGGAATAAAGACACCCCCCACTATTTTACTACTACTTTGGAGTGCTGCCTGTTTTTGGAAAGACTAGATAGATAGATAGATAGATATGACATAGATAGATAGATAGATAGATAGATAGATAGATAGATAGATAGATATGAGATAGATATGAGATAGATAGATAGATAGATAGATATGAGATAGATAGATAGATAGATAGATACATAGATATGAAATAGATAGATAGATAGATAGATAGATATGAGATAGATAGATAGATAGATAGATAGATAGGAGATAGATATGAGATAGATAGATAGATAGATAGATATGAGATAGATAGATATGAGATAGATAGATAGATAGATAGATATGAGATAGATAGATAGATATGAGATAGATAGATAGATAGATAGATAGATAGATAGATTTAGGCAAAAATACCTCTTAGATGTCACTGTCAGTTTGTCTCATACAGTCTCTGAACCAGCAGGGGGCAGCAGAGATGTAATGGTCTCCAGCAATAGTTATCTATCAGAATCTCATATATAGGATAGATATGAGATTTCATGTCATATAAAAATCTACCTCTTTTTTTCCCCACTACCCAGGGGTGCTGTGTATTTTTGTATTTTGAAATATGTCTTAATATTCGGCTCCACTGGTACCTGATGCACCAGAATTATTAAGAGGTTCCAATGTAATAATAATGTAATAAATTAAATGTATGTCATTCCAAGGCTGGTGACGTTTCCAGCATTAGCCTACAGCAGATTTGAAAAGATTAGAAAACGTTTATTGTCCCAAAGGGAAAATAATTTGTTTCTGTCGTTGTACAAACACAGACAAAAACAAATATAAAAAAGAGATACAAAGACAGAATCAATCAGTTAGTTAAACAAAGTTTAAAAAAAAGCAGTAACAATACATCAGGCTGCCAAGACATCTCCATAATGGCACAATTATTTCTCTGCCCACTTTTTTCTCCAGGTTGGCAAATGCCCCCAGTTTTACAACTCCTTGCAAGACATGATCAATCATCCCCAATGAGTGCAGCTCTGGAGTATAATACAGGATGTAACTCAGGATCAGTACAGGATAAGTAATGTCATGTATGTACACAGTGACTGCACCAGCAGCCGAATAGTGAGTGCAGCTCTGGAGTATAATACAGGATGTAACTCAGGATCAGTACAGGATAAGTAATGTCATGTATGTACACAGTGACTGCACCAGCAGCAGAATAGTGAGTGCAGCTCTGGAGTATAATACAGGATGTAACTCAGGATCAGTACAGGATAAGTAATGTCATGTATGTACACAGTGACTGCACCAGCAGCAGAATAGTGAGTGCAGCTCTGGAGTATAATACAGGATGTAACTCAGGATCAGTACAGGATAAGTAATGTCATGTATGTACACAGTGACTGCACCAGCAGCAGAATAGTGAGTGCAGCTCTGGGGTATAATACATGATGTAACTCAGGATCAGTACAGGATAAGTAATGTCATGTATGTACACAGTGACTGCACCAGCAGCAGAATAGTGAGTGCAGCTCTGGAGTATAATACAGGATGTAACTCAGGATCAGTACAGGATAAGTAATGTCATGTATGTACATAGTGACTGCACCAGCAGCAGAATAGTGAGTGCAGCTCTGGAGTATAATACAGGATGTAACTCAGGATCAGTACAGGATAAGTAATGTCATGTATGTACACAGTGACTGCACCAGCAGCAGAATAGTGAGTGCAGCTCTGGAGTATAATACAGGATGTAACTCAGGATCAGTACAGGATAAGTAATGTCATGTATGTACACAGTGACTGCACCAGCAGCAGAATAGTGAGTGCAGCTTTGGAGTATAATACAGGATGTAACTCAGGATCAGTACAGGATAAGTAATGTCATGTATGTACACAGTGACTGCACCAGCAGCAGAATAGTGAGTGCAGCTCTGGGGTATAATACATGATGTAACTCAGGATCAGTACAGGATAAGTAATGTCATGTATGTACACAGTGACTGCACCAGCAGCAGAATAGTGAGTGCAGCTCTGGAGTATAATACAGGATGTAACTCAGGATCAGTACAGGATAAGTAATGTCATGTATGTACACAGTGACTGCACCAGCAGCAGAATAGTGAGTGCAGCTCTGGAGTATAATACAGGATGTAACTCAGGATCAGTACAGGATAAGTAATGTCATGTATGTACACAGTGACTGCACCAGCAGCAGAATAGTGAGTGCAGCTCTGGAGTATAATACAGGATGTAACTCAGGATAAGTACAGGATAAGTAATGTCATGTATGTACACAGTGACTGCACCAGCAGCAGAATAATGAGTGCAGCTCTGGAGTATAATACAGGATGTAACTCAGGATCAGTACAGGATAAGTAATGTCATGTATGTACACAGTGACTGCACTAGCAGCAGAATAGTGAGTGCAGCTCTGGAGTATAATACAGGATGTAACTCAGGATCAGTACAGGATAAGTAATGTCATGTATGTACACAGTGACTGCACCAGCAGCAGAATAGTGAGTGCAGCTCTGGAGTATAATACAGGATGTAACTCAGGATCAGTACAGGATAAGTAATGTCATGTATGTACACAGTGACTGCACCAGCAGCAGAATAGTGAGTGCAGCTCTGGAGTATAATACAGGATGTAACTCAGGATCAGTACAGGATAAGTAATGTCATGTATGTACACAGTGACTGCACCAGCAGCAGAATAGTGAGTGCAGCTTTGGAGTATAATACAGGATGTAACTCAGGATCAGTACAGGATAAGTAATGTCATGTATGTACACAGTGACTGCACCAGCAGCAGAATAGTGAGTGCAGCTCTGGGGTATAATACATGATGTAACTCAGGATCAGTACAGGATAAGTAATGTCATGTATGTACACAGTGACTGCACCAGCAGCAGAATAGTGAGTGCAGCTCTGGAGTATAATACATGATGTAACTCAGGATCAGTACAGGATAAGTAATGTCATGTATGTACACAGTGACTGCACCAGCAGCAGAATAGTGAGTGCAGCTCTGGAGTATAATACAGGATGTAACTCAGGATCAGTACAGGATAAGTAATGTCATGTATGTACACAGTGACTGCACCAGCAGCAGAATAGTGAGTGCAGCTCTGGAGTATAATACAGGATGTAACTCAGGATCAGTACAGGATAAGTAATGTCATGTATGTACACAGTGACTGCACCAGCAGCAGAATAGTGAGTGCAGCTCTGGAGTATAATACAGGATGTAACTCAGGATCAGTACAGGATAAGTAATGTCATGTATGTACACAGTGACTGCACCAGCAGCAGAATAGTGAGTGCAGCTCTGGAGTATAATACAGGATGCAATTAAGGATCAGTACAGGATAAGTAATGTAATGTATGTACACAGTGACTGCACCAGCAGCAGAATAGTGAGTGCAGCTCTGGAGTATAATACAGGATGTAACTCAGGATCAGTACAGGATAAGTAATGTCATGTATGTACACAGTGACTGCACCAGCAGCAGAATAGTGAGTGCAGCTCTGGAGTATAATACAGGATGTAACTCAGGATCAGTACAGGATAAGTAATGTCATGTATGTACATAGTGACTGCACCAGCAGCAGAATAGTGAGTGCAGCTCTGGAGTATAATACAGGATGTAACTCAGGATCAGTACAGGATAAGTAATGTCATGTATGTACACAGTGACTGCACCAGCAGCAGAATAGTGAGTGCAGCTCTGGAGTATAATACATGATGTAACTCAGGATCAGTACAGGATAAGTAATGTCATGTATGTACACAGTGACTGCACCAGCAGCAGAATAGTGAGTGCAGCTCTGGAGTATAATACATGATGTAACTCAGGATCAGTACAGGATAAGTAATGTCATGTATGTACACAGTGACTGCACCAGCAGCAGAATAGTGAGTGCAGCTCTGGAGTATAATACAGGATGTAACTCAGGATCAGTACAGGATAAGTAATGTCATGTATGTACACAGTGACTGCACCAGCAGCAGAATAGTGAGTGCAGCTCTGGAGTATAATACAGGATGTAACTCAGGATCAGTACAGGATAAGTAATGTCATGTATGTACACAGTGACTGCACCAGCAGCAGAATAGTGAGTGCAGCTCTGGAGTATAATACAGGATGTAACTCAGGATCAGTACAGGATAAGTAATGTCATGTATGTACACAGTGACTGCACCAGCAGCAGAATAGTGAGTGCAGCTCTGGAGTATAATACAGGATGCAATTAAGGATCAGTACAGGATAAGTAATGTAATGTATGTACACAGTGACTGCACCAGCAGCAGAATAGTGAGTGCAGCTCTGGAGTATAATACAGGATGTAACTCAGGATCAGTACAGGATAAGTAATGTCATGTATGTACACAGTGACTGCACCAGAGGCAGAATAGTGAGTGCAGGATGAGTACACTATTGGGTATAAGGTGATACAGGTATGTGTAGTATATTGTGTATATGTCCCGGTGACCCCCTGGCAGGGAGCTGTCATGTACTGTCAGTATAATACTCCTCCCCAGTAACACTACTAGCACTAAGACCTGGCTCCCGCCCCGCACTTCCCACTAGTTATAGCACAGTCCCATATAAGGATTGCAGGATATTTCCCTGAAAATGTCTAAGTTCCTGTTCAGTTTTGCAAAGTTTCAAGTGAGGCTTCCACATAGGAGCAGAAGGCTGAGTGATGAATGACTCCAAGGAGCTAGCAGCATCCTCCAGGAGCCCCTCCAGCCTGCACTCTACATAAGGTAATCCCAGGGACCTTCTCCACATGTAGCAGAGCTGAGGATGTCACACTGTGCCATGGATGTGATCTGCTGGAGAGTTATCATACAGATGAATGTCACTATGTAGACACTTGACAAGTTCAGTTCTGCTACATCTGCAGCATATACTGCACTGTCCTAGTGGATGATGTGTCCTGTCAGTGTGTACAGCGCCCTACAGCCCGGGCTGTCACTGCTGCATCCTCATCCTGGGCTTCTAGCAGGAGCTTCAAACACTGGATGGGTCATATACATAGAGCTTATCTCATATCTATCTCCTATCTATCCATCTCATATCTATCTATCTCATATCTATCCATCATCTATCTATTTATCTATCTATCTATCTATCTATCTCATATCTATCTATCTATCTATCTCATATCTATCTATCTATCCATCTCATATCTATCTATCTATCTATCTATCCATCTCATATCTATCTACCTATCTATCTCATATCTATCTCCTATCTATCTATCTATCTATCTATCTATCCATCTCATATCTATCTATCTATCTATCTATCCATCATCTATCTATTTATCCATCTATCTCATCCACCTATCATCTATATATCATCAATGCATTATGGAATATGATGGTGTTATATAAAGAGCGATTATTATTATATACATTTTGTGGACCTACCTGCCATGTACTTATTGATCTTTACACTTGGTATTTATACTGTATACATCTCTTTTATGTATGTATATGTCTACCCATCTATGATCTATGTATTGATATATACCTCATACATAGCTATTTATCCGTCTGTTATGGTTATTACTATTAATAACTTAAATTTGATATTAGAATAATTTTTTTCTTTTCTTAGCATTTTGCTTCTGATAGTTTTGCCTCTGCTCACCTAAATATTTATCTCATATCTATCACATATCTATCTATCCATCTCCTATCTATCTATCTATCTATATATTTATCTATCTCCTATCTTTTTCATATCTATCTATCTCATATCTATCTATCTATCTATCTATCTCATATCTATCTCATATCTATCTCATATCTATCTCATATCTATCTCATATCTATCTCATATCTATCTCATATCTATCTCATATCTATCTCATATCTATCTCATATCTATCTCATATCTATCTCATATCTATCTATCTATCTCATATCTATCTCATATCTATCTATCTCATATCTATCTCATATCTATCTATCTCATATCTATCTCATATCTATCTATCTCATATCTATCTATCTCATATCTATCTATCTATCTCCTATATATCTATATATCTATCTCATATCTATCTCATATCTATCTATCTCATATCTATCTCATATCTATCTATCTATCTCATATCTATCTATCTCATATCTATCTATCTATCGCATATCTATCTATCTCATATCTATCGCATATCTATCTATCTATCTCATATCTATCTATCTATCTCATATCTATCTATCTATCTCATATCTATCTATCTATCTCATATCTATCTATCTCATATCTATCTATCTCATATCTATCTATCTATCTATCGCATATCTATCTATCTCATATCTATCTATCTCATATCTATCTACCTATCTATCTACCTATCTATCTCATATCTATCTCCTATCTATCTATCTATCTCTCTATCTATCTATCTCCTATCTATCTATCTATCTATCTCATATCTATCTATCTCATATCTATCTATCTATCTATCTGTCTATTAATTTATCTTTTTGTCTATGGGCTAGATGTATCACTGTTCTGCACTTAAGTGTAGTAGTTGCACCTATATTCTGGCGCATTGCTGCATCTGTGATGAGTTGATTTCCTGCCTCTTATTAATCACTTTACTTTAGGCGCAATGCTAGATTTGCCCCTTCTCCTGGAGGGGATCCCCAGTGCTGATCTGCTGCTGCACCCCTGTAATTCTTGGCAGTATCCTCCTCAGACACCAGTGTGGTCATCCTGCTACATGGGGCACTTCTCTGTCCTGTCTGCAGCTCCCACTCACTTCTGTTATATCCTACAACACGGGAACACTTATCTGTCCTGTCTCCAAAATCCTACTCACTTCTCTTCTATCGTACAACATGGGGACACTTCTCTGTCCTGTCTCCAAATTCCTACTCACTTCTCTTCTATCCTGCTACATGGGGACACTTCTCTGTCCTGTCTGCAGACCCCACTCACTTCTGTTATATCCTACAACACGGGACACTTCTCTGTCCTGTCTACAAAATCCTACTCACTTCTCTTCTATCCTGCTACATGGGGACACTTCTCTGTCCTGTCTGCAGCCCCCACTCACTTCTGTTATATCCTACAACACGGGGACACTTATCTGTCCTGTCTCCAAAATCCTACTCACTTTTCTTCTATCCTGCTACACGGAGACACTTCTTTGTCCTGTCTGAAGCTCTTACTCGCTATCATCATGTACATATTCCTATTCATCATAAAAGAAAAAAATGGCAACAGTAGAAAAATATGTGAAAAAACTACAGGGCCGATGTATTTTTTTATTTGCATTTTTTCTTTCCATTTTGCTACTTCTCTGTCGCTCGCCGTGCACTGGTTTTCATGCTTTATTATAAATTCATCTTTGACCTTCGTTTGATGGAAGATGTTGGCGCAGGATTTGTGACTAAAAAGTCCAGTCACCACCAGCAGTAGGAAAGTAGTGAAAAACTTTGTAAAAACACCCACCACGATCCAACAATTCGGAAGTGGAGTAAAACAAAGGGGCACATTTACTAAGGGTCCGAATTACGTTGTTTCCCGAATTTTTCCGAATTGCCCTGGGATTTTGGTGCACGCGATCAGATTGTGGCGCATCGGCTTTCACGCGACAGAAATCGGGGGCCGTCGGAAAACCCGACGGAATCGGAAAAAACGCAGAATTTAAAAATTTATGCCGCAAAAATAGCACTCACATACACCGAGACGGAGGAGGTGAATTCCGGCGGACTTCAGCGCAGCAGTGACACCTAGTGGATAACCGGCTCATGACCTTAGTGAATCCCGGCAGAACCCGAATCAGCATCGGAGAACGCGCCGCTGGATCGCGAATGGACCGGGTAAGTAAATCTGCTCCAAAGTATCTGTATTGTAGTATAAATCCGTCCATAGCAGCAGCAACAAGTGTCACAGCAGTTATCAGTACCAGATCCGTCGACCCGCTTCGACGTGATGCGTCTTAACATGACCTAGGAAACTGTATGGCACAGGCTGCGGCAAAAATTGTGCAAAAATGTCAGAACTTGCGCAAAAGAGAACGCAGTTTATCTAAATGAAAACTGCACATAGATAAATCAAAGAGCAGAACTGCTAAAAAATAACACACAGAACAGGGAGGTGCAAAATGTGAGACAAATGTGTCCCAATGTTACCTTCCCATCTGAAGCCCTTGTCAGGTTATAATATGGTGCGGAGGAAGTGTATATATGTATTATCATCAGACATAACAGTGTAAAATACTAATTACACTCATGATACAAGTGATAGAATGACAGAAACAATGAGTGAACATCTATGTACATAAGTCCAAAAGTGTCCACACAATAACTAGTTAACACACAGGTGATCCTGATACATACACCTGTCACATGTGTCCCCGAGCCATCCTGCTCCCCGAGTACATGATCACCCGGCGGTGTCACCAGCATGTGATGTGCTGAGTACATGCATTACCATCACCTGCGCACTTAACCATTTATTGTATGGACACTTAGTAGATGCCTTATTGGCACCCGGGCACTTTACTGTTACTTTTTAAAGGACTGCTTCCCACTTTATGTTGTTTATTTCATATTTATCATTTATCCATTTTATATCTATCTATCTATCTATCTATCTATCTATCCATCCATCCATCTATCCAATTTAGATCTATCAATTATCTATCTATCTCATATCTACAGAGTGACAGAGTGCCCAAACTGCAACCAAAATCCACTTATTTACCGTTAAGTGCCCACGTGGCATTTTAAGCAGTAACTTACTGCTACCTGTCTTTCCACTTCTTTCAATTGTCGGCCGCCTGAGGCCACCAATGCAGTTGAAAGAAGGAGGGCAAATTCAGACTTTCAATATAGCTTCTCTCCAAGTTGCCTGGGACAGCTGGAAGATTTAATGGATTTAGTCCTGTTTGGTGAACTCTGTCCTGGGGTGATGGCTCTGAGTGCCACCTCTGGCACCCGTGTCATAGGTTCGCCACCACTGATCTATCCATTTAATATCTATCTATCTCCTATCTATCTATCTATCTATCTATCTATCTATCTATCTATCTATCTCATATCTATCTATTTATCTATCTCATATCTATCTATCTATCTATCTCATATCTATCTCATATCTATCTATCATCTATCTCATATCTATCTATCTATCTATCTATCTATCTATCTATCTATCTATCTCATATCTATCTATCTATCTATCTATCTCATATCTATCTATCTATCTATCTATCTCATATCTATCTATCTATCTCATATCTATCTATTTATCTATCTCATATCTATATATTTATCTATCTATCTATCTCATATCTATCTATTTATGTAATTTATTTTCTATATTTGTATCTACGGAGGACTCTGGACCCAGTCCTTATAGCCTGCACCCACCACTTAATCTTCAGCAGTGTGCTGCCTGGACTTTCCTTTTGTATCTATTTATGTATCTATCTATCTATCTATCTATCTATCTATCTATCCCATATCTATCTATCCCATATCTATCTATCTATTTATGTATCTATCTATCTATCTATCTATCTATCTATCTCATATCGCATTGCTGGCATTAAGGCACAGGCTATGGCACGATTCTACACCACCTCTAACCTGGCATAGAATTGCCCTGTAGCCTCCGGCGAGTGCTAGGGAATGGAGACTCCATCATACTCCGTCAGCCTATGATTACTGTGACCATATCTATCTCATATCTAAGAATCTATCTACCTAGTATAAAAAAAAAAATGTGAAAAAAACACACACCAAAAATGAGATAAAAATGAATTAGGTGGATTTATTCCATATGAGCAGCCTATATACCTGCCTATGTTATTGCAGTCCATGCTGTAGACTCATGATTACCTATAGGGGCACATTTATCAGGGTTTGTGCTTCAGTTTTTTGTAGTCCTGAAGCTGCTGCAATTTCCAGTATACAGCCAGTAATTGCACATATTTCCCCCTAATTCCACCATCACCTTTAAGTGGGCATGGAGGGTGTGAAGGAGGGGCAGCCGGTGCTCGAGCGGTGCCGGTGAAAACCCTCCTGCCCTGGAGTATCCACATACAGAGGGCTATGCATTAATGCTACACCAGGCAGGACCCGGGGTAAAGGTGCCAAAGCCTCCTGATCTGGCGCTTGTTGGGGGGACTCACCATTGCCTAGCACCAGTGTAAGATAAATGGACCCCATAGTCTCTCTCTGGATAATTTGGGTCAGAGTTACTGGCGGGAACATGTCTCTCCGGAATGTCTTCTCTTCTGTCTGACTCCAAATGGAACTACAAGTAACATGGTTATTAGAGATGAGCAAACACTAAAATGCTCGGGTACTCGTTATTCGAGACGAACTTTTCCCGATGCTCGAGTGCTCGTCTCGAATAACGAACCCCATTGAAGTCAATGGGAGACTCGAGCATTTTTCAAGGGGACCAAGGCTCTGCACAGGGAAGCTTGGCCAAACACCTGGGAACCTCAGAAAAGGATGGAAACACCACGGAAATGGACAGGAAACAGCAGGGGCAGCATGCATGGATGCCTCTGAGGCTGCTTAAACGCACCATTATGCCAAAATTATGGGCAACAGCATGGCCATGACAGAGTGACAGAATGAAGCTAGATAGTATCTAAAACATGCAATAATTGACCCTGACACTATAGGGGACGGCATGCAGAGGCAGCGGCAGCAGGCTAGAGAGTGGCATGGCGACATACCCTAAATGGACTCAGGCTTCAAACCAATGGGTGGCAGAGAGGAACCAAAGGAGGTGAGCAAGAAGCGCTCAAATAATATCGCTACATGATAAAAGTTTGCCAGTATATTTTGTGGATTACACAGCAGGGTGGCGACAAAGTTAACATGGAAGCCATGAAAACAACCCAAAATTCTGCCTGACACAGCTCGTTTGATAAGGGGACCATGTATGGAGGCAGTGAACTAGTAGTAGATTAAAGGTGCTGCAGTTAAAACTATGTTAGTTGGATCTTGGCATGGAGCTGGCGCTCCGCTGCCAGACGAGCTTTCGCCAATCCAAGCCCCTGTCTCTAGGCTACTCCCCAAACAGCACTTTTGTATAAGATCAAGTGTAGTAGCGTTCTTATAAGTTTAGGATATGCCGGGTGAGGGGAATGTAAACAGATGCGCAAGAAGCGCATGATGCGCATGGAGCTGGCGCTCCGCTGCCAGGCGAGCTTTCGCAAATCCAAGCCCCTGTCTCTAGGCTACTCCCCAAACAGCACTTTTGTATAAGATCAAGTGTAGTAGCGTTCTTATAAGTTTAGGATATGGCGGGTGAGGGGAATGTAAACAGATGCGCAAGAAGCGCTGAAATAATATCCCTAAATGGTAAAAGTTTGCAAGTATATTTTGTGGATTACACAGCAGGGTGGCGACAAAGTTAACAACTTTGATGTGGAATGCCCTGTAATAGCTCTTGGGCGGTGTGCCTTTTATCGCCTAGGCTCAGCAGTTTCAGCACCGCCTGCTGTCGCTTAGCGACGGCACTGCTGCTGTGCCTAGAGCTACCGACTGATGGCGCCATGCCCACGGATGGTAATTCGGAGGAGGAGGAGGTGGAGGAGGGGTGGGAGGAGGTATAGTAGGCCTTTGAGACCTGGACCGAGGTAGGCCCCGCAATTCTCTGCGTCGGCAGTATATGACCAGCCCCAGGGTCAGACTCGGTCCCAGCCTGCACCAAGTTAAGTGTAGTAGCGTTCTTATAAGTTTGGGATATGGCGGGTGAGGGGAATGTAAACAGATGCGCAAGAAGCGCATGATGCGCATGGAGCTGGCGTTCCGCTGCCAGGCGAGCTTTCGCCAATCCAAGCCCCTGTCTCTAGGCTACTCCCCAAACAGCACTTCTAAGAACCTTTTGTATAAGATCAAGTGTAGTAGCGTTCTTATAAGTTTAGGATATGCCGGGTGAGGGGAATGTAAACAGATGCGCAAGAAGCGCTGAAATAATATCCCTAAATGGTAAAAGTTTGCCAGTATATTTTGTGGATAACACAGCAGGGTGGCGACAAAGTTAACAACTTTGATGTGGAATCCATGAAAACAACCCAAATTTCTGCCTGACACACCTCGTTTGATAAAGGGACGATGTATGGAGGCAGCTATATGGACGACTTTTGGAGGTAGCAATGGAGACAACGTGTGGAGGCTGCTATGGAGACAATTTAATTTGGATAGTGCCTGTATGTGGCAGTCCCAAACATTTTTCAAACCAGAGGAGCAGGTAGGTGGCCCTCCAGTAAAATGGAATAGATTGAGTGCCTGTATGTGGCAGTCCCAAAAATTCTTCAAACCAGAGGAGCAGGTAGGTGGCCCTCCAGTAAAATGGAATAGATTGAGTGCCTGTATGTGGCAGTCCCAAAAATTGTTCAAACCAGAGGAGCAGGTAGGTGGCCCTCCAGTAAAATGGAATAGATTGAGTGCCTGTATGTGGCAGTCCCAAAAATTCTTCAAACCAGAGGAGCAGGTAGGTGGCCCTCCAGTAAAATGGAATAGATTGAGTGCCTGTATGTGGCAGTCCCAAAAATTGTTCAAACCAGAGGAGCAGGTAGGTGGCCCTCCAGTAAAATGGAATAGATTGAGTGCCTGTATGTGGCAGTCCCAAAAATTGTTCAAACCAGAGGAGCAGGTAGGTGGCCCTCCAGTAAAATGGAATAGATTGAGTGCCTGTATGTGGCAGTCCCAAAAATTGTTCAAACCAGAGGAGCAGGTAGGTGGCCCTCCAGTAAAATGGAATAGATTGAGTGCCTGTATGTGGCAGTCCCAAAAATTGTTCAAACCAGAGGAGCAGGTAGGTGGCCCTCCAGTAAAATGGAATAGATTGAGTGCCTGTATGTGGCAGTCCCAAAAATTGTTCAAACCAGAGGACCGGGTAGGTGGCCCTCCAGAAAAATGGAATAGATTGAGTGCCTGTATGTGGCACTCACAAAAATTGTTTCAAACAGAGGACCGGGTAGGTGGCCCTCCAGAAAAATTAAATGCATGAAGTATAGCAAGAGCCAGTGGGCCCTGTCAAAAAATAGCCATTTTCCTCTGCTTTACTGTACAAAGAGGAGGAGAAGGAGGAAAATGAGGAGGAGGAGGAGGAGTGGATCAATTATTCAGGTTGAGCTTCCTTCACCTGGTGGAGATTGGAAATTCTGAGAAATCCAGCCTTTATTCATTTTAATAAGCGTCAGCCTGTCAGCGCTGTCAGTCGACAGGCGTGTACGCTTATCGGTGATGATGCCACCAGCTGCACTGAAAACCCGCTCGGACAAGACGCTAGCGGCAGGGCAGGCAAGAACCTCCAAGGCGTACAGCGCCAGTTCGTGCCACATGTCCAGCTTTGAAACCCAGTAGTTGTAGGGAGCTGTGTGATCATTTAGGACGATGGTATGGTCAGCTACGTACTCCCTCACCATCTTTCTGTAAAGATCAGCCCTACTCTGTCGAGACTGGGGACAGGTGACAGTGTCTTGCTGGGGTGACATAAAGCTGGCAAAAGCCTTGTAAAGCGTACCCTTGCCAGTGCTGGACAAGCTGCCTGCTCGCCTACTCTCCCTCGCTACTTGTCCCGCAGAACTACGCACTCTGCCGCTAGCGCTGTCAGAAGGGAAATACTGTTTCAGCTTGTGCACCAGGGCCTGCTGGTATTCATGCATTCTCACACTCCTTTCCTCTGCAGGGATGAGAGTGGCAAGATTTTGCTTGTACCGTGGGTCCAGGAGAGTGAACACCCAGTAATCGGTGCTGGAATAAATTCTTTGAACGCGAGGGTCACGGGATAGGCAGCCTAGCATGAAATCTGCCATATGCGCCAGAGTACCAACGCGTAAGAATTCACTCCCCTCACTGGCCTGACTGTCCATTTCCTCCTCCTCCAACTCCTCCAACTCCTCTTCTTCTGCCCATACACGCTGAACAGTGAAGGACTCAACAATGGTCCCCTCTTGTGTCTCGCCAACATTCTCCTCCTCTTCCTCCTCATCCTCCTCCACCTCCACCTCCTCCGATATGCGCTGAGAAACAGACCTCAGGGTGCTTTGGCTATCAACAAGGGAATATTCTTCCCCCGTCTCTTGTGACGAGCGCAAAGCTTCCGACTTCATGCTGACCAGAGAGTTTTTCAACAGGCCAAGCAGCGGGATGGTGAGGCTGATGATGGCGGCATCGCCACTGACCATCTGTGTTGACTCCTCAAAGTTACTCAGCACCTGACAGATATCAGACATCCACGTCCACTCCTCATTGTAGACTTGAGGAAGCTGACTGACCTGACTACCAGTTCTGGTGGAAGTTGACATCTGGCAGTCTACAATCGCTCTGCGCTGCTGGTAAACTCTGGATAACATGGTCAGTGTTGAATTCCACCTCGTGGGCACGTCGCACAACAGTCGGTGAGCGGGCAGTTGGAGGCGGCGCTGCGCTGCCCTGAGAGTGGCAGCATCTGGGCTGGACTTCCTGAAATGCGCACAGATGCGGCGCACCTTCGTGAGCAAATCAGACAGATTGGGGTATGTCTTGAGGAAACGCTGCACTATCAGATTTAACACATGGGCCAGGCATGGCACATGTGTCAGTCTGCCGAGTTGCAGAGCCGCCACCAGGTTACGGCCGTTGTCACACACAACCATTCCCGGCTTGAGGTTCAGCGGTGCCAGCCACAGATCAGTCTGCGCCGTGATGCCCTGTAATAGCTCTTGGGCGGTGTGCCTTTTGTCGCCTAGGCTCAGCAGTTTGAGCACCGCCTGCTTTCGCTTAGCGACGGCACTGCTGCTGTGCCTAGAGCTACCGACTGATGGCGCCGTGCCCACGGATGGTAGTTCGGAGGAGGAGGTGGAGGAGGGGTGGGAGGAGGAGGAGGCATAGTAGGCCTGAAACACCTGGACCGAGGTAGGCCCCGCAATCCTCGGCGTCGGCAGTATATGAGCAGCCCCAGGGTCAGTCTCGGTCCCAGCCTCCACCAAGTTAACCCAATGTGCCGTCAGCGATATATAGTGGCCCTGCCCGGCAGCACTCGTCCACGTGTCCGTGGTCAGGTGGACCTTGTCAGAAACGGCGTTGGTCAGGGCACGGATGATGTTGTCTGACACGTGCTGGTGCAGGGCTGGGACGGCACATCGGGAAAAGTAGTGGCGGCTGGGGACCGAATACCGAGGGGCGGCCGCCGCCATGAGGTTGCGAAAGGCCTCGGTCTCTACTAGCCTATAGGGCAGCATCTCCAGGCTAAGCAATCTGGAGATGTGCACATTAAGGGCTTGGGCGTGCGGGTGGGTTGCACTATATTTGCGTTTCCGCTCCAGCGTCTGGGGTATGGAGAGCTGAACGCTGGTGGATGCTGTGGAGGATCGTGGAGGCGACGATGGGGTTTTTGTGGCAGGGTCCTGGGCAGGGGGCTGACTAGCAGCTGACACAGGGGAAGGAGCAGTGGTGTGCACGGCCGGAGGTGAACGGGCTTGTTGCCACTGAGTGGGGTGCTTAGCATTCATATGCCTGCGCATACTGGTGGTAGTTAAGCTAGTAGTGGTGGAACCCCTGCTGAGCCTGGTTTGGCAAATGTTGCACACCACAGTCCGTCGGTCATCCGGTGTTTCCTTAAAGAACCTCCACACTTCTGAAGATCTAGCCCTCGCCGCAAGAGCCCTCACCACGGGAGCTTCACTAGTTGACACATTTGGCGCTGATGCACCAGCTCTGGCCCTGCCTCTCCGTCTGGCCCCACCACTGCCTCTTCCAACCTGTTCAGGTCGAGGACTCTCCTCCGTCTCAGAAGCACTGTGTTCACCCGGCCTCTCAACCCAGCTTGGGTCTGTCACCTCATCATCCTCCGATCCCTCAGTCTGCTCCCCCCTCGGACTTCCTGCCCTGACAACAACTTCCCCACTGTCTGACAACCGTGTCTCCTCATCGTCGGACACCTCTTTACACACTTCCACTACGTCAAGAAGGTCATCATCACCCACAGACTGTGACTGGTGGAAAACCTGGGCATCGGAAAATTGCTCAGCAGCAACCGGACAAGTGGTTTGTGACTGTGGGAAGGGTCCAGAAAACAGTTCCTCAGAGTATGCCGGTTCAAATGGCAAATTTTCCTGGGAGGGGGCAGACTGGGGGGGAGGAGGCTGAGGTGCAGGAGCTGGAGGAGTGGGGATTTCGGTGACATGGGTGGACTGCGTGGAAGACTGACTGGTGGTGGACAAATTGCTCGAAGCATTGTCAGCAATCCACGACATCACCTGTTCGCACTGTTCTGGCCTCAACAGTGCTCTACCACGAGTCCCAGTAACTTCAGACATGAACCTAGGGAGTGTAGCTCTGCGGCGTTCCCCTGCTCCCTCATCAGCAGGTGGTGTCTCACCCCGCCCAGGACCACGGCCTCTGACCCCTGCAGTAGTTGGACGCCCACGTCCCCGCCCTCGTCCTCTACCCCTAGCCCTGGGGTTAAACATTTTTAAAATGAGAGTTATAACTTTTTTTTTTTTTTTTACTTTTTTTTTTTTTTGTGTTTTTTTGTGTTTTTTTTTTTTTTTGTGTTTTTTTTTTTTTTTTGAGTTTTTAGAACCAAACAATCCTATCCTATTGCTATGGCTATTTTCTAGCCAAGTATCAAAGGAAGCACACTACTATGCCAGATGAGATGACACTGAGTTATTGCCTAATAGAAATCCAACCCCTACTGAATTTTGCCACTTCAGCCTTTGCTATGGATATGTGCGCCACTAAGCGCAGAACACAGCGGTCGCAAGTCTCACTACAAATTGCTCAGAATTGGCAAGTACATGCACTGCAGAAACTACAGCCACCAGCAGATCAACCAGAAATCAAATATATAGAACGCTACTGTAGGCTTCAAGAAGCTGTTTGTATTCTCCTATGGCTATTTTCTAGCCAAGTATCAAAGGAAGCACACTACTATGCCAGATGAGATGACACTGAGTTATTGCCTAATAGAAATCCAACCCCTACTGAATTTTCCCACTTCGGTCTTTGCTATGGATATGTGTGCCACTAAGAGCTAAACACAACGGTAGCAAGTCCCCCTGCTAATTCCTCACAAAATGGTAAAAGATGCAAATTAAAATAAAAAAAGTAGAACGTTATTGTAGCCCTAAGAAGGGCTGTTGGGTTCTTTGAGAATCACTCCTGCCTAACAGTAAGCTAATAGAACACCCTAACGCTTTCCCTGACCAGCAGCAGCTCTCTCCCTAGAAGCATCCAGAGACAGAATGATCCGAGCAGCGCGGCCAGCGGCTAGTCTATCCCAGGGTCACCTGATCTGGCCAGCCAACCACTGCTATCGACGTGTAAGGGTACCACGTCATGCTGGGTGGAGTGCAGAGTCTCCTGGCTTGTGATTGGCTCTGTTTCTGGCCGCCAAAAAGCAAAACGGCGGGAGCTGCCATTTTCTCGAGCGGGCGAAGTATTCGTCCGAGTAACGAGCAGTTTCGAGTACCCTAATGCTCGACCGAGCATCAAGCTCGGACGAGCATGTTCGCTCATCTCTAATGGTTATATGAAAAATAGGAGTGTTCTCCCTGCTCACAAGAGCTTACAATCTATAACCCCCCCCCCCCTCCCCCCGTAGACAAGGTAATCCATCATCTAGTTTCTAGTTTCCTTTCTCTTCCGGTACATTGAGTCAACTTTGAAGGACTAGTCAATAGCTTGACCTAAGAACTTTATTTTCTCTCCAAAATCTTATAAAAATGTTTTTTTGTTTTTTTTTTGGGGGGGGGGTACATGTGCTTCCTCCATTGAGGATTCGTTACACCTCCTGCATTTGGTAGAGGACACTATTTCCCCTTGTATCCACTTTTCTCATCTTGGGACAACAGGATCAGATGAGTTTTGTTACAACCCCTGGTAGATATTGGGAAACAGCTTTACAGCCCCCAAAGACATGGACTTTACCCACGGGACTCCATCAAAGTTATGTAAGTTCTTGGTTAAGTCAACTTTGAAGAACAAGTAAAAACCATTACCCCGGGGCTCTATTCCCTCTTCCAAATGGTTCAACATGTCATAGATGTTCTTCAAAGTCTTCTCTTAGAAGATGAATGTAGTGTTTTGGTCTTGTCCACATTGAAGCGCATCAAGGTCTTCTAAGTCTTGTGGAGGTCACAATTTGGCTTGTCTACATTCGTATTCCCATCACGTGTTAAAGTCCAACTGTTGGGAAAAGTGATATTGTGGAAGAACTAAGTTATCCCATAATAGACATAGACTTACCTGGGGCCAAGTCCAAGCGTTACAAGTGGATATATTGGGGAACAGAAGCCCTCATAAGCAAGTTGTTGGTGTTAATTTGGGACCTGTTGCTAATTTCCTGAATTATCCCACAAACCCTATGTAACTGGCGCCTAACTTTCCAGTTTCCTCTGACTTTGCAAAAATGTTGTGCCGTTCCAAAGTGACTAAAAACCTCTGGCAGCAGGTTGTCCAGATGAAACCTAAAAGGGGTGACCCAATCAGCCATGGCAAGAGAAGGCGGTCAATACAAGTGATTTCTACAATATTGCGTCTTTACAACATCACAAACTCATTAAAATCCACCCTCGAAAGACAAATGCAAGAGAGGACAGAATAATGCGGAGAATCTCCATGGGTAATTGTTTTAACACTTCAGCTGGAATTACTTGCCTGTTAATGGAAAGGATTTGTCTCATCATATAGTGCCTTGATATTTGAGAGAAATTGGACTGAAAGCCCACGCTGCAGTGTCCAAACCTCTCATTAGCAGAAAGAGTCAAAAGTCTAGACTCACCTTTGCTACGGAGCATGCTGTTTGGACAGAGGAGTAGTGATCCACAGTTCACAAGTTTAATCTGATCTGATGAACAACATTGGGCACATTTACTTACCTAGTCCTGTCGTGATCCCCGATCCGGACTCTCCGATGAGGATGAAGTCCGGCCCGACTCACCAAGATCGTGCACCTGATACCCTGCATGTGTCGCTTCCCCGCTGAGGTCCGCCGGAGTTCACCTTCTTCTTCCAGGTGCATGTAAGTGCATTGTCTTGCGACACAATTTGAATTTTAAATCCAGCGCTTAGTACAACATAAAAGTTGGCGCAATTGCGCCAAAATCTGATCACGTGCACCAAAAACCCCTTTTAAATGCAGCGCAAATCGGAAATAGTTGGGAAACTTGACGGAAATGTGGTCCGCGGACCCTTAGTAAATGTGCCCCATTATGTTCATGGAGAAATTGTCAAAAGATGAAGTGAGTACAGAAGTCAGTGAAAGGTGGTAGAGGAAGTGTCATGGTTTGGGGAATATTTTCTGCAACAGGAGTTGGATCTCTGATACAACTACATAGAATGCAAGTGTATATCAGAACCTTCTTCAACAACATGTGGTTCCTTCCTTGCGTTCATCATTTAATCATCAATCAATTTTTATGCAGGACATTGCCCCTTGTCATGCAGCAACACGGGCAAAGCAGTTCCTTGAAACAGAAAACAGTGAAACAATGAAATAGCCGACCTAGAGTCCTGATCTAAACCCAATTGAAAACCTCTGGGAAATCCTTGGTGACAAAGTTATGGCCAAGTAACCCACAACTTGGGTTGCTAGAGACTAGTGATGTCCTGTGGCCAGGGCTGAGGTCCTGTGCTCTCCCTACTGAATGGTGACTGGTGGGGCCTTCAGAAAATGTCATTATAATCTTTCTCTGTGCTACAGTCATCGCTGTTCTCTTATTATCATCGCGTTTTTTCCAAATTAAAGTTTTTATGTTGATACTTTGGTCATTTTGTAAAACACTGCAAAATCAAGTGAGCAAACATTAGGTGACATTAATCATAGTGGCTCTTAGGTGCGCCTGGTTTGTTCTTTTTTTTGGCTTGTGATCTATGAATGATCTAGTTTTGCCTTAGTAAATGCGTTTTGGAATTGTCTGATGTCCGATTCATTTGCGCCAAATTTGCCTCAAATTATTAGATCGCATTTGTGACCAATGATGAAAGGAGAATATGGAAAGGTGACAGAACGTTCAGGGCACATAAAGTCTCAGCTTGTACAATGTCCGGACTACATTGTGCTGTAAATGCAGGGACTAAAAAAAAACTCAACTTTTTATGGAAATGGAGTCGGATAATATTCTCAGATCTGTACAATAAGACAATAATCACTCACAGAGATGATCCCATAGAAAATGATGGAGTTGTTACTGGAGAAATTTTACATTTTTAAACTGAGCTGAAGGATTTTCCATGTTGCATAGAGGTAATTTTTCATTTGGGAAGCGAAAATCTATGTTTTCAGTAATGAAAATTGAAGTTTTTTTTCTACTGCTCAGAGTAGGTGTATTGTTGCTACTTTTTTGCGACTTTTTAGCCGCAAGTTTGTGATAGCTGCCAAGCAAACAGCCACTCACTGGGGCCTATTTACTAAGGGTCCGCGGATGGACTTTTGTCTGTTTTTCCGACAATTTCGGGTTTTTCGCCGCTGTGACAGGTATTTAGCAGGGGATTGTGTCGCACGTGATCAGATTTTGGCATAGCTGCTCTGGCTTTCATGCAACAGAAATCGGGGGGCGGGCCGTTGGACGATCCGACTGATTCAGACTGAGCGCAGGATTTAAGATTCAAATTGTGTCGCAAGCACTTACATGCAACAGGAAGAAGAAGGTGAACTCCGGCGGACCTGAGTGGGGAAGGGACACACGCAATTCCGATCAGACAATGCACTTTCGGGGAACTCCATGGATGGGTAAGTAAATGTGCCACACTCTGTCAGATAAGGCGCAGGGACTCAAAACCACTAAGTGCCAAACTTTGACATGCGCCAGAAAAAGTTGTGCCAAATTAACTAACTACGCCACATTTTTGCACATAAAAAAATGGCAAACCCAGTAGAAAAAACTATGATTAATGTCCCCCATTGTTCTCTAATTTTGCTCTCCAGTGTATACAGAGCTGGTGCAATGTGGTCCTTTACGTCAATGAGGATGGAAACCACCTCCAATGGAAACTTCTATGAAAGCAAGCATTAGATTTCCAGTAAATGTAGCAGCAGTCATCGCGAGTAACCTGTATGTGATACTATAATTATATCACAGAAGCCTCATCATTGATCACATGAGATTACAGCTACATGGAAAACGCCAAATTCATGAAAGCTTTGTGAGAGTCTGTCCTTCTATAATCTAATGGGGACCAGAGCTCATAGCTCATATAAGGAGAGACCAGAGCTACAAAGATCAGAGTTACAGAGATCTATTGCTTGTATATACAAAGAACACAGATACAGAGATAAGAGATTGGATATTTGGAGACCAGAGAGACCATAAATGCTGGGAGGCAGAAATCAGATACAATGGGGCAAATTTACTTACCTGGTCCTGGCGCGATCCCCGATTCGGACTGTCCGACGAAGATGAAGTCCGGCGCGATACACATAGCTTGTGCGCCTGAGTTCCTGCATCCGTCGCTTCCCCGCTGAGGTCCGCCGGAGTTCACCTTCTTCTTCCCGGTGCCTGTAAGTGCGTGTCTTGCGACACAATTCAAATTGTTAAATCCCGCGCGTAGTCCGAATCCAGATTTGTGTCGCATGCAAGCCGGCGCCGATGCACCAAAATCCGATTGCGTGCTCCAAAATCCCCTTTTAAATGCGGCGCAAAACGGAAATTGTCGGGGAACCCGACGAAAAGGCGCTCCGCGGACCCTTAGTAAATGAGCCCCAATATATAATGACCATAGCTCAGATATATAGACCACAGATATAGGGCTAAGATATATAGAGACCAGAGTTATGATATATACACACTCACCGGCCACTTTATTAGGTACACCTGTCCAACTGCTCGTTAACACTTAATTTCTAATCAGCCAATCACATGGCAGCAACATGCATTTAGGCATGTAGACATGGTCAAGACAATCTCCTGCAGTTCAAACCGAGCATCAGTATGGGGAAGAAAGGTGATTTGTGGCCTTTGAACGTGGCATGGTTGTTGGTGCCAGAAGGGCTGGTCTGAGTATTTCAGAAACTGCTGATCTACTGGGATTTTCACGCACAACCATCTCTAGGGTTTACAGAGAATGGTCCGAAAAAGAAAAAACATCCAGTGAGCGGCAGTTCTGTGGGCGGAAATGCCTTGTTGATGCCAGAGGTCAGAGGAGAATGGGCAGACTGGTTCGAGCTGATAGAAAGGCAACAGTGACTCAAATCACCACCCGTTACAACCAAGGTAGGCAGAAGAGCATCTCTGAACGCACAGTACGTCCAACTTTGAGGCAGATGGGCTACAGCAGCAGAAGACCACACCGGGTGCCACTCCTTTCAGCTAAGAACAGGAAACTGAGGCTACAATTTGCACAAGCTCATCGAAATTGGACAGTAGAAGATTGGAAAAACGCTGCCTGGTCTGATGAGTCTCGATTTCTGCTGCGACATTCGGATGGTAGGGTCAGAATTTGGCGTCAACAACATGAAAGCATGGATCCATCCTGCCTTGTATCAACGGTTCAGGCTGGTGGTGGTGGTGTCATGGTGTGGGGAATATTTTCTTGGCACTCTTTGGGCCCCTTGGTACAACGCCACAGCCTACCTGAGTATTGTTGCTGACCATGTCCATCCCTTTATGAGCACAATGTACCCTGTAACATCTGATGGCTACTTTCAGCAGGATAATGCGCCATGTCATAAAGCTGGAATCATCTCAGACTGGTTTCTTGAACATGACAATGAGGTCACTGGACACAAATGGCTCCACAGTCACCAGATCTCAATCCAATAGAGCATCTTTGGGATGTGGTGGAACGGGAGATTCGCATCATGGATGTGCAGCCGACAAATCTGCGGCAACTGTGTGATGCCATCATGTCAATATGGACCAAAATCTCTGAGGAGCTTCCAGCACCTTGTTGTATCTATGCCACGAAGAATTGAGGCAGTTCTGAAGGCAAAAGGGGGTCCAACCCGTTACTAGCATGGTGTACCTAATAAAGTGGCCGGTGAGTGTATATTGGGCTCCCCATAAACTGAACTAATAAGCATCAGAAATTACAAACCACGTGAATTAAGGTAGACTTGCTTTTTGTTGGGTTTATTATGCGCCAAAATAAAAAATGTCAGGAAACTAGAATTGCAGGAAAAGTGCCGGGATTGAAAAGTTGTGTCCAAATTGAGCTGCAAAAAAAGTGGTGCCGAAAAAGGGGTGCAAAGCCAATAATAAATACCCCCAAAGAGAGCAGAGATAAGAGTTTATTAATATATATAGAGGAGGGTTCAGAGATACAGAACTCAAGTAATAAAACCTCAGAGATCAGAACTTGGATATCGAGAGCTAAGAGATCAGTGCCAGAGAAACGGAGACCGGAGATTGGATATATAATGACCAGAGATCCAGAGACCGGAGATTGGATATATAATGACCAGAGATCCAGAGGCCGGAGATTGGATATATAATGACCAGAGATCCAGAGACCGGAGATTGGATATATAATGACCAGAGATCCAGAGGCAAGAGCTCAGATATGTATGAAATCCAGAATTTATAACACTAAGCATTATAACACTAAGGAAATCTACCACCAGGATGAAGGATTGTAAACTAAGCACACTGACATACTGGTGTGTGCACCCTCTGGCAGGATCTGCTCTTCTTTAAGCTTCTTATGCCCTGGTTTTAAAGAAAAAAAAAGATGATTTAAAATTATGCAAATGAGCCTAAGGGGATCCAGGCTCCATTAACACCTATGGAGTTTTGAGCCCCACAGACTCATTTGCATAATGTTTAAAGCCTTTTTTTTGTGAAAACAGGGCATATAAAGTTAAGTGAAGAGCAGATCCTGCCAGAGGGGGCACATACAAGTATGTCAGTGTGCTGGGTTTACAATCCTTCATCCTGGTGGTAGATTTCCTTTAACTTCTTCAGACTAATTTTTCTTTCACTGAAGATCTTATTTTGGGAACCTCAGTATTAAAAGTGTCCCCCTGATAGATGTCGGTGCATCCCGTTATAATTGATGTGATCCTACCTTCCTCCAGTACCCTAGCTTCCTCCAGTACCCTAGCATCCTCCAGTACCCTAGCATCCTCCAGTACCCGGTGCGGCCTCCAGTACCCGGTGCGGCCTCCAGTACCCGGTGCGGCCTCCAGTACCCGGTGCGGCCTCCAGTACCCGGTGCGGCCTCCAGTACCCGGTGCGGCCTCCAGTACCCGGTGCGGCCTCCAGTACCCGGTGCGGCCTCCACCTATTATTGGGGCTACTCCATATAATAACAATACAACTCCCTCATATAAACCGTCCACAAACGCTGCAAATCTTCCTCATAAACTCAGATGCAATAACTGAGGCGGCTCCATGGATACTTGTGTCATTGTTCCGTCTCTGCAGGTAGAGGCAAGTACGTGATAAGAAGCGACCGCCACACACTGAGGTCATTGTCAGCGCTCTCCATCACTGCAGTAATGGCGGCATATAGAGGGAGCCTCACACCCATTCCCATCTCCAGATTTCCAGAAAAACAAGTTTAACTCCCTGACTGTTGGGAACGTCTCGAAGACTTTGATTTTTATATCCGGAGCCACCTGCGCATCTCCCCACATCCCGTATGGGAGCCAATTATTACAAAACTGTTACAGGTGTCTGGTCCTGCCCAAAAATGTTACTATATATAGGATGGGGGATCAACCATGGGAAAGAAATGCAGATATATATCATAGGATTCATCTGCTGGAACCTGACCACAGAGAATAAACACTATAATCTATCTCCTATCTATCTATCTATCTATCTATCTCATATCTATCTATCTATCTCATATCTATCTATCTATCTCATATCTATCTCATATCTATCTGTCATCTCATATCTATCTATCTATCTCATATCTATCTGTCTATTATCTATCTCATATCTATCTATCTATCTATCTCATATCTATCTATCTATCTATCTCCTATCTCTCTATCTATCTCATATCTATCTATCTCATATCTATCTCCTATCTATCTATCTCCTATCTATCTATCTATCTCATATCTATCTCCTATCTATCTATCTATCTATCTATAAAGTAGACAGGCACCAGCCTATGATCGACCCCCCCCCTCCCATGTGTCCTACAATGTTTTCAGGGACCCACTAACATCAATGGGTAAATTGATCCTTGAAATCTGTTCTGGGAGTTTCCATTCCACCAAAATATAGATACGTCCTTGAATCAATTTTTATTTTAAAGGGTTATAATTTTAGGTTAATTTTTGGACCAAAAGAATCTGGAACAGGTCCTAAAGCTCCAGTCCTTCCCTGACTATAGGTCCTGGTACTATAAATGATCCCCACCTGAGGCTCGGACTGATATAAGAGCCTTTATAGGAGAAGCTTTCTGCAGAACATGCAATAACCATATAAATACTAATACAGGCGGTCCCCTACTTAAGGACATCCGACTTACAGACGGACCCCTCTGCCGACTGTGACCTCTGGTGAAGCTCTCTGTATGTTACTATAGTCCCAGACTGCAATGATCAGCTGTAAGGTGTCTGTAATGAAGCTTTATTGATAATCCTTGGCCCCATTACAGCAAAAAATTTTGAAACTCCAATTGTCACTGGGACAAAAGTTTTTTTTGTCTGGAACTACAATTATAAAGTATACAGGTTTGACTTACATGCAAATTCAACTTAAGAACAAACCTATGGAACCCATCTTGTATGTAACCTGGGGACTGGCTGTAATACAAGAATAATAATAATTTTGCAATAAATTAGTCGCGCATTCCTGAGCTCTAATTATATGACACAAGCCGTTGCGTTTCCTGGTGACATGCTAAATAATACATCATCTTTAATTAACTCTATTTAATGTCACCTGGAAATCACCTGAAATACTCAGAAAGTCAGCTGTGAAACCTGAACGTGCCACACGGGAACAGGTGGAACATGAAAGAACAATAGCATGCCTTGTAAGCCGGCGCGGGGGAGTGCTAGGGGAGCTTGGACCTATATCTGAGAAAGACAACAGAAGCTTCAAAGACACAATGACATCATGCCAAGGGCTGGAAGTTATGTCAGTTTTAGGAATTATATGTATATCATTCCCGGGATCTTGTATTACTATGTGACGTATACCAAATATTTAGGAATGTTCAACAAGAAGTGCCATATCCTGCTGACTTGGTGACATTTATCACTTTTACCTAAATTAACAATTAATTTCAATCTCAGGGGTCCACTAAGACCCCATTGTGGTACCCTGTATTATATGCATATCATTCCTATGATCTTGTAATACTATGTGACATATACCAAATATTTAGGAATGTTCAACAAGATGTGCCATAACCTGGTGACATTTATCACTTTTACTTAGATAAAACAATTAATTTCAATCTCAGGGGTCAACTAAGACCCCATTACGGCACCCTGTATTATATGTATATCATTCCTATGATCTTGTAATACTATGTGACGTATACAAAATATTTAGGATTGTTCCATAACCTGGTGACTTGGCGAAAGTTATCACTTTTACTTAGATAAAACAATTAATTTCAATCTCAGGGATCCACTAAGACCCCATAGCGGGAACCTTGTTTTATATGTATATCATTCCTATGATATTGTAATACTATGTGACGGATACCAAATATTTAGGAATGTTCAACAAGAAGTGCCATATCCTGCTGACTTGATGACATTTATCACTTTTACCTAAATTAACAATTAATTTAAATCTCAGGGGTCCACTAAGACCCCATAGCGGGAACCTTGTTTTATATGTATATCATTCCTATGATATTGTAATACTATGTGACGGATACCAAATATTTAGGAATGTTCAATAAGATGTGCCATAACCTGGTGACTTGGCGAAAGTTATCACTTTTACTTAGATAAAACAATTCATTTTCGATCTCAGGGGTCCACTAAGACCCCATTGTGGTACCCTGTGATTTGTGATAGGGTATAAGAAGTGCTGACGAGATAGAGTTTAATAATTCCTTTATTTATATAGCGCACACAGAGCTTGCCAAATCAGTCCCTGTCCCCAATGGGCTCACAATATAATCAACCTATCAGTATGTTTTTGGAGTGTAGGAGGAAACCGGAAACCCACGCAAACAGGGAGAGAACATACAAACTTGTTGCAGATTTTGACCCTGGGCCTTGAACCCAGGTCCCCAGCACTGCAAGGCTGTAATGCTGTAATACTAACCACTAAGCCACCGTGCCACCCTTATTATATATATAATAATTATACATATTTTCCCTTTGTTATACAGGTTGACTAAAACATTGATTCTGGATAAATTGTCTATTGGGCCACCAGTAGGTAATTGTCAAAATTAGGAGCTTGTTGACTAACTGATTTTAACAGAGGATTTGGCTAAGCTCCCATTTAAGTATCCTGCTGTGTTCAGTTTATAAAAAAAAGAGGATGATTGTTGTCCCGTGGAGCTAGGGAATATTTTCTCATATTATTCAGATTATCAAAAACAAGTGTCAAAAAGAAAGCATCCATATGGCTGCAATTTGCAATTGGGAATTACCAGCTTGGAAGGGGACCAGATCAAATGTAACACGCCCCCCTCCCCCCCCGGGAATCTCCCCCCCCCCCCCCCCCGCGTGTATTACTCTATCTTCAGATGATGAAAAGAGATAAGAACTGTCCATTTCTGGTTTTTCTACATAAAATTTAGGTTGCAAAAAAGAGATATCCTGCAGCCTATAGTATCCAGATATGTTAGACAAATTAAACCATAAGGGTTCGGTAGACCCCATTGCGGTACCCTGTGTTTAGTAAATGAAGTTAGGATAAGAACTTCCCCAGTGAGCTATGGAATATTTTCCTGCCACAGGCTGCCAAAAACTTCTACAGGCATACCATTGAGAATTTAACAGTATTCGCAAGTCTCAAGTTTAGGGCACTTGGGGTCCACTAAACCCCCCTATGCTGTACTCTATACCAAGTGAATGAAAAGGACATATAGGAGGAATATAGGTGGCCAAAACACTACATAGAGTTCGCTTAGTGATATCAGTGGGCATGCTGCAATATAAGTAGCTTGAGAATAATCCAGTTTAAGTAAAGGGGTCCACAGTTCAGTCCCCTCTATTTTTTTTTTTAAAGAACAGAGGTTGTGAAGAACAGGGCAATCAGTGGTAATTTTACAGCATCTTTGGCTTGGAAAAGGACCAGTTTATTCCCAGGGGTCTCCATTGTTATACCTTTTCCTATAGAATACATGTTTCAAAATACAAGGTTTCTGCAAAAAGTATCTACAGTACCAACATTGGGAATTCTGTTGTCTTAGCAACTTGGAAAGTGACCCATCTAATACAAAGGTTCCATTAAGACCCTATTGCTGTGCCATGTGTTGCCTGATGAGAGGGGTTATAATGAAGAGTTTGGAAATGTTTTTTCTGTAGAATAAAGGCTTCTAAATACAAATATTCTGCAGGAAAATTCCATAGGGCCATAATTAGAAATGTTACAGTACTGTCAGCTTGTAAAGTGACCAATTTAATATGTGGGGTCCAGCAAGACCCCATTGCGGTACCCTGTGTTCAATGACTGTGAGTTATTATCTACTTGTAAGGACATGTGGATATGATAAAGTATATTTCGATGTAAAAGAGAAGCTGCAGTAGAGATGTAGAGGATCTGAGTAGGTAGTCATACCGCCTTATACAATCCCTTAGGATTTTTTTTTCTCTGACTGAAACTAAAAGCAATCTGAAAACAGGAAACTTCCTTGGTACAGAAGAAGAAAGCAAACAATGTCTGTTGCTGGAATGCTGGAGGAAGTTTCTGTCCTTTTTGGCTTGCTTGGTGTGAATCGCTGATAAACACATTTCACTTGGAAGACATCTCCCCACCAGGTCAGGGGTCCCTTACTCTGCTCCCTGGAGGGCTGGGTCACAGGGACATAGTCAGGACGTGGAGACTGATCCAGACACCAGCAAAGTGCAGGCTGTGTGATACTACTGATGTGTCTGATGAGAGAGGCAGAGGTAAGGAAGGACCAGAAGTGAAAATGGATAGAATAATAGATAGATAGATAGATAGATAGATAGATAGATAGATAGATAGGAGATAGATAGGAGATAGATAGATAGATAGGAGATAGATAGATATGAGATAGATATGAGATAGATAAATAGGAGATAGATCTGAGATAGATAGATAGATAGATAGATAGATAGATAGGAGATAGATAGATAGAGAGATAGATAGATAGATAGATAGATAGATAGATAGGAGATAGATAGATAGATATGAGATAGATAGATAGATAGATAGATAGATAGATAGATAGGAGATAGATAGATAGGAGATAGATAGATATGAGATAGATATGAGATAGATAGATAGGAGATAGATAGATATGAGATAGATAAATAGGAGATAGATCTGAGATAGATAGATAGATATGAGATAGATAGATAGATATGAGATAGATAGATAGATAGATAGATATGAGATAGATGATAGATAAAAAGTCAGATACATACTTAGATACAAATGAGATATTAATGAGATAGATAAATAGATTAACCCTTTCTCTGCCTTTATTAGTCCCATCCTCGATGTTATATGCAGATGGAGCCGCCTGTAATTTCTCTCCATGTTTCATTGTGGAATTTACTGCCGCATTCTCAGCAAAAACAAACACAGCAACTTCCTTCTCCCGGGACGTCTGTATAGAAGTATAGTCGCTCTCTCACTCCCCGGGATGGCACATACTGTCTTGGAATATTCCATATCGCTCATCTCCAGCTCCTCAGGAACTACAACTCCCATCAGCCTGAATCCTAATTCCTCTTTTTTGTCTTCGCAGAGCCATGCTCCTTTATCTGCCACTACTACTGATGATGGTGAATGAAGGGTCTTCCACCTACCGCGCTGATGAGAAGCCCCCCTGTGCCATATCGGTATGATTGACATCTTGTATCTATATAATCCGTAACCTTCTTAAGACATGTAATACTTCCAGATGTGCGCAAGGTGGAGGTCTGGGGGTCATACACCTTAGTGTACCACATGACCATGACCTGATCCATCCCTGAAAGTTATTGATAGATAATCGCATAAAAAATTATTTTTTAAAATGTTGAAAATTTTTGTAATGGAGAGTAACTTGCTAAAAATCAGAATAACCCAGAATAACTGGATAACATGGAAATGGCTTCACACAAATAGGAACGTTCATACTAAAACAAGTAGGAAGTCGCTAACTAATGGGGGAAGTCTGATGCCACATTGACCTGAAAGAGGAAATCTGGACTGTATCTGACCAGGATATCCTCTCTGGTTATGTAACCTTTGGGATCTAGAGAGAGATCTATCTATCTATCTATCTATCTATCTATCTGTCTGTCTGTCTGTCTGTCTATCTATCTCATATCTATCTATCTATCTATCTCATATCTATCTATCTATCTATCTCCTATCTCATATCTATCTATCTCCTATCTCATATCTATCTATCTCATATCTATCTATCTATCTCATATCTATCTCATATCTATCTATCTCATATCTATCTATCTCATATCTATCTATCTCATATCTATCTATCTCATATCTATCTATCTTCTCATATCTATCCATCTATCCATGATATCTATTTTATATCTATCTTCAGGGGCGTAACTCCAGGGGTAGCTGTCATAGCAGCTGCTATGACAGCAGGGCCCACAGTGTCAGGGGGCCCTGCATCTGGGATATTGTGAGTGAATATGCTGTATGTTTGTGTATATTTGTATGTATGTATAAATGATATGTATATACTGTATGTATATATATATTTTTAAAGTGGTAAGTCTGCAATGGGGCCCTGCCTCTCCTAGTTACGCCCCTGTCTATCTTCACACACATGTACCTACATTAGGTCTTGCCAGGACCTGCAGGCTACACCCCTATCTAATATCTATCTATTCTATCTATCATTTCAAATCCATCTCTCTCTCTCTATCATATATATCATCTATCTCTATCATCTCAAATTTATCCTTCTCATATCTATCAGTCTAAATATAAGAATGTAATTAGAGGTGTTAATCCCACTTCTGTATGTGGAGGAGAGTCCTCACACTGCTGTGTTCTCAGCTTTCTGCATTAAACTGCTTCATAGCTCCTCCCCTCTAATTTGAGTAAAATCTATAGCAGGCTTGTGAGTGGATAATACAACAGCCAATCAGAACAGGTGGGAGGGGCATCTCAATGCAGGGCAGCGAAGAGCACAGCAGTGTGAGGACAGTGCCGTTTGTTGCCTTAGGACTTCTGCTCGAATGCATGATCCCAGCTAAACATTATTATTTGCATTATTGGGCAAACATGAGAACCAATTTGCATGTGTGTCAGACAATGGGGCAGATTTACTTACCCGGTCCGTTCGCGATCCAGCGGCGCGTTCTCTGCGGTGAATTCGGGTCCGGCCGGGATTCATCAAGGCAGTTCCTCCGACGTCCACCAGGTGGCGCTGCTGCGCTGAAGAGCATCGGAACGCACTCAAGTACACCGGCCTATCCTGGATGAAGGTAAGTGCAAGTTCCGCAACAATTTTCTTTTTTAAATACGGCGGTTTTTCCGAATCCGTTTGGTTTTCGTTCGGCCACGCCCCCCGATTTCCGTTGCGTGCATGCCAGCGCCGATGCGCCACAATCCTATCGCTTGCGCCAAAATCCCGGGGCAATACAGGGAAAATCGGCGCAGATCGGAAATATTCGGGAAACACGTCGGGAAACCGCGAATCGGGCCCTTAGTAAATGACCCCCAATGTTTACATAGAAAGCAATGTAAGTCTGCCACCTAGTGGTAAAAAGAAGAGAAGTTGCAGATATATTCTAGTGGATAATTTATAAATATAGGGGGGAATTACAATTTCACTAGACATCGGAGGATATTTATAGGAACACATTCTTAGAAAGCACAAGGGAAGCCTTAAAGAGCCCCCCACACACAGGAGACATTGTAGCCGGAGCCCCCCCATACACTTCTCCATTGTAGCTGTTTATCTCCGGGTGGATATTTTTAGTGGAAACTGATTAGTCAGTGATCCATGACAACAGGATTATGCAAGCAGTAAAAATGAATTAATACCGAACACCGAGCGTCCTGTAAGCCGAAGACGGCTCTAAGATATCCATAAATTACTGTGAAAAATTCTACATAAAACAACATCTGTTGCTGATTTTATTCTCTGTGATGCGAAACATGGAACGGCTAAACATTGCTCAATACTTCACTGTGTAAATCAACATCTAAAATTAATCTTGTACTAACCTCGAGTTACATGCACACATCTCACAGAGCGAGGATCAACGACAACTGCCCCCAGGGTAAATCTGCCCCCGGGGCACATCATAGTCACCAAATCATATTAATCAGATGTTCCCTGGATAAACTTAGTGGAATGTTTTTACAGCATTAACACAGCAATGTTAACAACTATAACAAATCTACAAATGCATCAAGAAAACAGTACAAAAAAAATCTTACTTCAGAGATACAGCAACAGAACCAAGAATACTACATAGATACAGCAACAGAACCAAGAATACTACATAGATACAGCACCACAACTAAGATTTCTACGTAAATATGTTATCAGAGCCAAGATTACTACATAGATACATTATCAGAACTAAGATTACTATGTAGATAAGGTAACAGAATCAAGATTACTACATGGATAAGGTACCAGAAACAAGATGACTACATACATATCTTACCAGAACCAAGAATACTATATAAATATGTTACTAGAACCAAAATTACTACATAAATACGTTACCAGAACCAAGAATACTATGTACATATGTCACCGGAACTAAGATTACTACATAGATACATTATCAGAACTAAGATTACTACAGAGATAAGGTACCAGAATCAAGATTACTACATGGATAAGGTACCAGAAACAAGATGACTACATAGATAACTTACCAGAACTAAGAATACTATATAGATATGTAACCAGAGCCAAAAGGACTACAAAGATACGTTACCAGAACCAAGAATTCTATGTAGATATGTTACCAGATCTAAGATTACTACATAGATACATTATTAGAACTAAGATTGCTACATAGATAAGGTACCAGAAACAAGATGACTACATAGATATCTTACCAGAACTAAGAATACTATGTAGATATGTAACCAGGACTAAGATTACTACATAGATACATTATCAGAACTCAGATTACTACATAGATAAGGTACCAGAAACAAGATGACTACATAGATATCTTACCAGAACCAAGAATACTATATAGATATGTACCCAGAGCCATGATTACTACATAGATGTGTTACTAGAACCAAGAATACTATGTAGATATATTAGCAGAACTACGATTACTACATAGATAAAGTACAAGAACCTAGATTACTACATAGATACATTATTAAAACTAAGATTACTACATAGATAAGGTACCAGAATGAAGATTACTACATGGAAAATTTACCAAAAACACGATATGTTACCAGAACCAAGAATACTCCGTATGTTACGTATACTACATATGTTAATATGTTACTAGCGCCAAAATTACTACATAGATACATTACCAGAACCAAGAATTTTACGTAGATATGTTAAGAGAACTAAGATTACTACATAGATACAGTACAAGAACCAAGATTACTACAGAGATACATTATCAAAACTACTTTTACTACATGGATACGGCACCAGAATCAATATTACTACATGGATAAGGTACCAGAAACAAGATGATTACATAGATAAAGTACAAGAACCTAGAATACTACATAAATAATGTACCAAAAACAAGATGACTACATAGATATGTTACCGGGAACCAATATTACAATAAAATTATATCAAAACCAACAGCACTGCATAGATACAGTAGTAGAACCAAGCTTACTACTTATATACAGCGCCAGATATTAAATAGATACAGTACTAGAATCAAGACTAAAACATAGATTCATTACCAAAACTAAGATTACTACATAGATGCAGAACCAAGATTATAACAAAGATACCTTACCAGAACTAATATTACTACATAGATATGGTACCAGTACCAAGATCACTACATAGATACCTACTAAATAAAAACCTTATACATAGAAACAGCACCAAAACCAAGATTTTGACATAGGAATATTACGAGAACCAAGTTTACTACATAGATACATGACCAAGAGGAATAGAACTACTCTATAACTACTATAATACTGCCCCCTATGTACAAGAATATAACTACTATAATACTGCCCCCTATGTACAAGAATATAACTACTATAATACTGCCCCCTATGTACAAGAATATAACTACTATAATACTGCCCCTTATGTACAAGAATATAACTACTATAATACTGCCCCCTATGTACAAGAATATAACTACTATAATACTGCCCCCTATGTACAAGAATATAACTACTATAATACTGCCCCCTATGTACAAGAATATAACTACTATAATACTGCCCCCTATGTACAATAATATAACTACTATAATCTGCCGCCTATGTACAAGAATATAACTACTATAATACTGCCCCCTATGTACAAGAATATATCTACAATAATACTGCCCCCTATGTACAAGAATATAACTACTATAATACTGCCCCCTATGTACAGGAATATAACTACTATAATACTGCCCCCTATGTACAAGAATATAACTACTATAATACTGCCCCCTATGTACAAGAATATAACTACTATAATACTGCCCCCTATGTACAGGAATATAACTACTATAATACTGCCCCCTATGTACAAGAATATAACTACTATAATACTGCCCCCTATGTACAAGAATATAAGTACTATAATACTGCCCCCTATGTACAAGAATATAACTACTATAGTACTGCCCCCTATGTACAAGAATATAGCTACTATAATACTGCCTCCTATGTACAGGAATATAACTACTATAATACTGCCCCCTATGTACAGGAATATAACTACTATAATACTGCCCCCTATGTACAAGAATGTAACTACTATAATACTGCCCCTATGTACAAAAATATAACTACTATAATACTGCCCCCTATGTACAAGAATGTAACTACTATAATACTGCCCCTATGTACAAGAATATAACTACTATAATACTGCCCCCTATGTACAAGAATGTAACTACTATAATACTGCCCCTATGTACAGGAATATAACTACTATAATACTCCCCCTATGTACAAGAATATAACTACTATAATACTGCCCCGTATGTACTGGAATATAACTACTATAATACTGCCCCCTATGTACAAGAATATAACTACTGTAATACTGCTCCCTATGTACAAGAATATAACTACTATAATACTGCCCCCTCTGTACAAGAATATAACTACTATAATACTGCCCCCTATGTACAAGAATATAACTACTATAATACTGCCCCCAATGTACAAGAATATAACTACTATAATACTACCCCCTATGTACAAGAATATAACTACTATAATACTGCCCCTATGTACAAGAATATAACTACTATAATACTGCCCCTATGTACAAGAATATAACTACTATAATACTGCTCCTATGTACAAGAATATAACTACTATAATACTGCTCCTATGTACAAGAATAGAACTACTATAATACTGCCCCTATGTACAAGAATATAACTACTATAATACTGCTCCTAAGTACAAGAATATAACTACTATAATACTGCTCCTATGTACAAGAATATAACTACTATAATACTGCCCCTATGTACAAGAATATAACTACTATAATACTGCTCCTAAGTACAAGAATATAACTACTATAATACTGCCCCTATGTACAAGAATATAACTACTATAATACTGCTCCTAAGTACAAGAATATAACTACTATAATACTGCCCCCTATGTACAAGAATATAACTACTATAGTACTGCCCCTATGTACAAGAATATAACTACTATAATACTGCCCCCTATGTACAAGAATGTAACTTCTATAATACTGCCCCTATGTACAAGAATATAACTACTATAATACTGCCCCCTATGTACAAGAATGTAACTACTATAATACTGCCCCTATGTACAGGAATATAACTACTATAATACTGCCCCCTATGTACAAGAATATAACTACTATAATGCTCCCCCTATGTACAAGAATATAACTACTATAATACTGCCCCCTATGTACTGGAATATAACTACTATAATACTGCCCCTATGTACAAGAATATAACTACTATAATACTGCCCCCTATGTACAAGAATATAACTACTATAATGCTCCCCCTATGTACAAGAATATAACTACTATAATGCTCCCCCTATGTACAAGAATATAACTACTGTAATACTGCTCCCTATGTACAAGAATATAACTACTATAATACTGCCCCCTATGTACAAGAATATAACTACTATAATACTGCCCCCTATGTACAAGAATATAACTACTATAATACTGCCCCCTATGTACAAGAATATAACTACTGTAATACTGCTCCCTATGTACAAGAATATAACTACTATAATACTGCCCCCTATGTACAAGAATATAACTACTATAATACTGCCCCCTATGTACAAGAATATAACTACTATAATACTGCCCCCTCTGTACAAGAATATAACTACTATAATACTGCCCCTATGTACAAGAATATAACTACTATAATACTGCTCCTATGTACAAGAATATAACTACTATAATACTGCCCCCTATGTACAAGAATATAACTACTATAATACTGCCCCCTATGTACAAGAATATAACTACTATAATACTGCCCCCTATGTACAAGAATATAACTACTATAATACTGCCCCCTATGTACAGGAATATAACTACTATAATACTGCCCCCTATGTACAAGAATATCACTACTATAATACTGCCCCCTATGTACAAGAATATAACTACTATAATACTGCCCCCTGTGTACAAGAATATAACTACTATAATATCGCCCCCTATGTACAGGAATATAACTACTATAATACTGTCCCTATGTACAAGAATATAACTACTATAATACTGCCCCCTATGTACAAGAATATAACTACTATAATACTGCCCCCTATGTACAGGAATCTAACTACTATAATACTGCCCCCTATGTACAAGAATATAACTACTATAATACTGCCTCCTATGTACAAGAATATAACTACTATAATACTGCCCCCTATGTACAAGAATATAACTACTATAATACTGCCCCCTATGTACAAGAATATAACTGCTATAATACTGCCCCTATGTACAAGACTTTCCTGTAGGGCAGGGATAGCGGTATATACTATATATATATATACTGAGGACATATTCCATGCAGTGATTTCTGCAGATAACAATACACAGTTTGGAGCCAAATTCCTAAGTAGAGGAATCCGTGTTGCGGCGCGGGGAGTAGTTCCTGCGGGAGGTTCTCGGCCGCTCTGCGCTCTTCACGATGAGGAAATCTCCTGCAGGACTGAAATAAATGAAGCGAGTTTTACAGAAAAGAAGTAAACTCCAAGAATCTGTCACTTCTCCTCCTCCTGAAGCCGCACAGAGCGGATCTGACATCCTGAGTTCTAGGAATTCTGCGGAGATACAAGGTCATGTGACTCTGATACATTGTTACCATCAGCTTCCCATTATGTACATGTAATACCGCCACATACACGCTCTGAGCTGTAGTGGTTATATTGTACTTCTATATGGCCATAAATTCACATGTCTATAGTACGGTGGGCACTATATGGCGGCATTACACTGTCCAGCTCCGGTGCGACTTCAACCTCCTGGGCCCTAATGTAAAATCTGAAGCAGAGCACCTCATCATCACATACAGCTCCTCCATATTCAAGTGACCTGCAATACCAAGCACAACCACTATACAATGTGCGGCACTGTTCTCAGTGAGTAGTGAAGCAACCACAGTGGTCGCCCAAATACTGCAGTTCTTTAGTGGAGGTCGATGATTGGTAAACCCCGTGATCTATATAAGGTGATCAATAAAAAAAAAAGTACTGGCAGGACCTCTAAAAGGTCCAAAATATGGCTGCTTTGTTTTTAAAATAGTGCTACACTCGTATAAAACACTGGATCTCACTCCTGTTCATCTCAATGGAGCTATGCTGCAATACCAGTCATAACCTGTCTGTAGGAGTGGCGCTGTTTCCAAGAAATTTTGTTTGATTTTATACTGTGAATGTCTTCAGTGAAAAGTTCTGGTGGGTCCAGTTTGACACTACCGCCCTATTGTATCATCTGAGCCACAAAGTATTGAGTTCCCAGTGATATCAGTAGCAGGGGTCCCCGGAGACTACTTAGGAAGTGTTGCTCTTGGAATGTAGAGTCCATCTTCAGTGGAAATATTTACCATTCCTTAAAGACAGCCGATAACTCCCAGCATCTGGAACCTACACCCTCCAACATCAAAGTGTCTGCTAGACAAACATGGCCTGCGAGAATGCGCTTTATGGCCTGCTGCGAAACTTCTCTCCCCCCCCCCAAGATCCTATTAATATGTCACATGACACATAAATCTGTATTCCTCCCTCTCCTCTTGATCCAAAAGATCAAAAAAGATTCTAAGAGAAGAAGTTGTCTTGTTGTTACAATGGAGGACACAGCACACCTAGAGAATATGTAGGTGACCATTGATTTCAATGGAGGTTCATGTAATACCTCATTTCTCCTGAAGGGGCACTGCAGGAAATACATATACAGATTATAGGTCACTGATAGAGTTCCTTACAACAGGAACCACTCTAATACGGCCATTGATTAAAAAAAAAAGGGATTGGCCAAAGATGGAGAAGTCCTTTAAGAATACGTAGTGGCCTTTATGTACTTTTTTCAAATTCTGGACAATATGAACTTAAAGGAAATCTACCATCAAAATCTGTCATGATAAACCAGGGATATTACTCATAGATCAGGGCACTGGGACTGTGGTAATCTTCTTATATCTGTTATCCATGGCCTCCTTTTGTCTAAAATCAACTTTTATAATTATGCCAATGAGACAGCAGGGCTCTCGGGGTGTTCCCAGGGCCCATCTGTTCTGTAGCTTCACAGGTTGCTACACTGAACATGTTCCACCAAACCCTCTGCTTTCTTTATGGAGACCTGCTCTGCTCATTATAACAGAATGTGAAGCTAAAGCACGGAGGGGCTCTGGTAACACCCTTCATTAACATAATTTTAAAAGTTGATTTTAGAAGGAAGGAGGCCATGAATAACACATATTAGAAGATACCACAGTCATGGTCCGGATCTATGAGTAATGTCCCTGGTTTATCAGGATGGATTTTGATTGTAGTTTGTCCTGGTTTGAAAAAGGGGCTTAACTTTATTTCAGAGCTGCAATACCAGATATAGACTGAGGAGGCACTGTGTCTGAAAGAAATGCAGTTTTCTGGATTTCATTGTCAAAGAGTAAATAATTTTTCTACTACAGTATCGGATGTGTTTTAGTTTCTCACCACTTGTAAGATCTCTGCTTGCTGTAGGTAAATGGTAATTATTCATGAGACAAAGCTGCAATACCGTATGGCATTCTAGTGGATGGTGGGGAATATTGAACTGTAACCACATATGTTTGGTTCTGGTCATTAGGGAGACCTATCTGTCTATGATGCCCCCTAGTGGTGAGTCTTAGATGAGGTCTGGTCTTGTAGTCAAAGGCTCGAAGTGTAATGATAATAATGATAATAGGCAATACAGACGCAACACTGCATCCCCCTCCCAACTTCTAGAGGGCAAAACAGAGATTTACATATATTAATACCCACACCTACAAGTATATTGCCCCTTTACCGCTCCCACAAGGGGCATAGCTAGAGGGGGCAGAGAGTGCGGCTGCTACCGGGCCCAAGAGGTTTAGGGGGCCCATAAGGTGTCACTTTGCTCTGGGGTCCATCAGCTTCAAGTTACTCTACTGTGTAAAATACCACCTTAATGCCCCCGTTAGTGCCCCAACACAATTAATTATCCCTTATTAGAGCCCTACTACAAAATAGCAAAATCTAGCACCCATCTGGCGGTTAGTTTCTTAGATCCTCCCCTTTATATTGGGACTGCCCCCTTAAATACTATACCCAATAGTGAAAAGTAAGATGTCTCCCGCACATTATAATGGGAACATATGTAAATCCAGAGCGACACACATGGCGGTATTATGCAGCCCCATATGGCAGGTCCTTATGTGCAGCCTCATGTGAAGCAGATGTCTCCAAAGTAATTATCACAGACTCCCACCGCTCCGGTCACAGGGATTTTCCTTCCATCCTTTTGTGGATTTGCCAAGTTTACGATGTATGAAGATGGGGCCATGATAGATGAACCGGACCACGATCCGTATCGGGAACATGAGCCGCTCTGGTTGCAATTTGTTAATGACCAGATTCAGCGAAATTAAGAAGAAGACAGAGATAGAAACGACGGAGGAGGTGGAGGAGGTTCTGGACACGGAGTCCAAGAATTTTTTCAGGTTCTATAATAAATATGGGGGCTATTCCCAAAAATAGGTAAAATATGAATGATTAGTCCGTGGTAATTGCCAAAACTGGGGTCCCATCACATAGATGGACATGGATGTGTGACCACCACTAAAGCCCCGGACCCCCACTTTAGTGATCTTTGAGGAGCCCATTATATCCAAATATTTTAGCATTGAATGACCCTTAAACAAGCTAGCATTGAGGACCACTGATGGAGGACAGGGAGGGTGGACAGCACTTAAAAGGGATCTTCACCAATCATTAACTTACTGAAAAGGGTGATGTCATCAAGACAACTTGTACTCCATCAAGGGTGAGGGCTTTCCAGGTTCAGAGAAAAAATCCATGGATCCAGCTCTCTCTAAACGATATTGGTCGTTACTTGGCATCCAAAAGCAATAGACAGGTCAACGTCAACGCGGTTCTAGCACTAGACCGCCCTCTTACTCATGATCGGAGTCATGAGTAAGACGTTGACCTGTAGACCTGTCTATTGCTTTTGGATGCCATGTAACGACCAATATCATTTAGAGAGAGCTGGATCCATGGATTTTTTTTCGTTCAAACAGTCGGGACCAAACAGTCGGGTTGGATCCGTGCTCCACAAGTTGATAGCCGCAGATCTAGGTGAGCTGGAGAAAGCTTGATTTCTTCCCAGCTTCAGCACCCACTCTACGAGAGCCTTCACATAACATTGAGGTGTTGTTGAAAAAGATTCAATTTTTGTGGAAATGAGTCAAAGGAACATCTTGAAATGAGCCCATGTGGTGGAGCTTCTAAGAGGGGCTTGACCTTACGTAGACTAAAATAATCCAATAAAACATAAGGCAGAAGGGCTTCAAAGTTGTGTAGAGCTCAGGAAGATCTTTGAATGTGTGTAGGGTTTCAGTGTGGACAACATGGTCAGGTTGTTCTCAGTAACGTGTGGTCAAAACATGTCTCTACACTTAGATCAAGGCTTAACCAACAATACTTCTACTGCTTTACCAGCAAAAGTCATCAGATGACCATATAACTGTAGTCTCTACTATTGGCAATAAGAAGTTTTAGGTTAGAGCTCCTCCACAACTTGGTATGTGACCAGCTCAGGGTGAAATAGAATGTTGCAGATATGTTTGGACATTTCTTGCTAATGTCACTTAATCTCTATCTCAAGGATAGAAAAAGGGGTCTTGTCTTGTTTTTAGGGTTTCAACCCATAACACCCCAAACTAATAAGAGTGTGGGACCAGAGCTTTATTCACTTTGGAAGGACAACAAGGACAGCCATTCCTGGAAGTCTCTTAACAAGGAAGGGACATTTGTCAAGCACTCTGGGATACTTACGGACCTCCATTCTCATTATAATTTGAGGTCCCTTAAGTTGAACCCTAGCAATCGGATGGATACTAGAGATGAGCGAGCACTGAAATGCTCGAGTGCTCGTTATTCGAGACAAACTTTTCCTGATGCTCGAGTGCTCGTCTCGAATAACGAGCCCCATTGAAGTCAATGGGAGACTCGAGCATTTTTCACTGAAAGAACAGATTGAAAGAACGCTAAAGAATAACACATTGCAGATGTTTGCAGATGTTTTCACTGAAAGAACACATTGAAAGAACACAGTGAAGAACACATTGCAGATGTTCCGTACATCTGCAATGTGTTCTTCACACATAATGTTCTTCATATACTATTGTGAAGAACACCCTTGGCACGCGTGTCTTCCGATAAGTTAGCAGATGTTCGGAACATCTGCAATCTGTTCTTCACTGTGTTCTTTCTGTGGTGTTGGTCCTGCTTCAGCCTCCATTTCAGCCCCCGCTCTGATCCTCCATGCCCGCTCCAGCGCCGCTCCGCCCGCTCCGTGATGCCCGCTCCGCCATGCCCGCTCTGATCCTCCATGCCCGCTCTGATCCTCCATGCCCGCTCCAGCCCCGCTCCGATCCTCCATGCCCGCTCCAGCCCCGCTCCGATCCTCCATGCCCGCTCCATCCCTGCTCCGCTCCGTGATGTCCGCTCCTCCATGCCCGCTCCGATCCTCCATGCCCGCTCCAGCCCCGCTCCGCTCCACTTCAGCCTCCGCTCCTGCATGCCTGATCCTTCGTCTGCGCTCGTGTCTTCGGCTAAGTGAGCAGATGTTCGGAACATCTGCAATCTGTTCTTCACTGTGTTCTTCACTTAAATGATCCTGTGGTCACTGTTTTAATTGTATTCTTCATTGTTCTTCACTGTTTTTTCTTAATTAAATGCTCGATCTCGAGCAGGGGAAATACTAGTCCGAGCAACGAGCCGTTCTGAGTACTCTAATACTCGAACGAGCATCAAGCTCGGACGAGTATACTCACTCATCTCTAATGGATACTTATCAAATATTAGTAAATTAGTGTTATAAATTGCCAATGCTCATTATGGTCATCAACCATTGAGCTTGACTAAATCTGTCCATGTCCTAACTTGTCTATAATGTCTATAATGTTCCTCTGCCTCTAATCTATGTTTCTGTTTCTTCTTTCTCCTATAGATGAATATGGTGGCACACTGTCAGAACAAATCATTCCAGGAGATTCCACTGGGGCTTCCCATGAACATCAATGCGCTCTACATGTCTAAAAATGACCTCCGCAACCTCACCAAGACTCCATTGACTTTTTACTCCTTAATAGAGATCCTTGATCTAAGTAGCAACAAAATACGATATATACAACCAAATACTTTCGAGGATATGGTCAACTTGAAAGAAATTAATCTTTCGGACAATTATCTAGACAAATTTGTGAGCTACAGGCCACCATCAGGCATAGGTATCTTACCTAACATCCAAAAGTTGGACCTGTCAAGGAATAGCCTGTACACAGATATGATTGGATACTTTCTAGAAAACGCTCCTCACCTCCGCTACCTTTCTCTATCAGAGAACAGCATCACATCGATTTCTCCTGAAATGTTTTTGGGCACCCCATCTCTAGAGGTCCTTGACCTTCACAACAATATCATAATGGACATTGAGGAGGGATCTTTTGAAGACCTTTTTCATCTCAAGAACATTAACCTCGCCATGAATTCCATCACTTGCATATCCCAATTTAACCTCCGACAACTCAAAAGCCTCAACCTCAGCAAGAATAGTCTACAATCGTTCTACACCTCAGAATCCGATGAAGAATATCAGCTAAGGGATGTTGACCTCAGTGACAACAAACTAGTAAGTTTCCCAGTTTTCCCAAATGTGAACAATATTGTTTCCCTAAACCTATCCATGAACTTAATCCGGTTTGGAGAAGAGACATCTCAGAAGGAGTATAGCTGGTTGGAAGAAGATGGCGGAAGGGATGCAAGTATGGTTAATTTACTAAAGCTTACCCATCTCGACTTGAGTTACAATAACATCCAGTCCATCACTGAAGATGTCTTCACCACCATGCCAATGCTGAAATTGGTCAACCTGAGCAGGAATTGTCTTCAGTCTTTTCAATTTGGAGACAAAGTTAAGTTAAACTCATTAGAAGAACTTGATTTGAGTGAAAATTTGATACAGAACATGACTCTTGGGCCAGGATCATTGACATCTTTACAGGTTCTTCACTTGCAAAATAACCAACTTCGGGTGGTTGAGTCCGGAACGTTCCAACATCTTCCAAGCATCACCAACATTAACCTTCAGAACAATAATGTTGAACTGTGCGGTACAAACTTTGAAGCGGCAAGACAAAAACTGATTACCCACTCCTGTTTGTTCTTCTACAACATTCCGACTTTACAATATCTAAACCTCCGGCAGAATATGCTGGCGACTCTACCACAATATGCATTTTACGGAACGCCCTTGACTTTTCTGGACATCTCCGTGAACCTTGGCCTTACCATCAAACCCAATGCTATGAAAGGATTAGAAAGTTCTCTTGAAGTTCTACATGCTGAAGATAATTCTCTCGTTCAGTTGAATGTTGAGTTGCCTTTCCTGGTCCAGCTGAGATATCTAAACCTCTCGGGAAACCAATTGACCTGGCTTCCACCATGGAACAAAAATTGTCGATTGGAGACTCTTGATCTAAGTAATAACAGTTTCAGTAATCTGAAGGATAGTAATATCCCCATATTGGAAAACACTTTAAAAAATCTTTCCATATCTGGAAACCCTCTCAGCTGCTGTGCCAATTCTTGGATAACCCATATGGTTAGAAGGAACCTGGCGAGTATCACAGATCTAGATGCCACCCTGTGTCAAACGTCTAATGGAGAAAGAGTGGAGATACTTCTAGGCGAGAACAATACCGAAAACTGTGAAGAAGAGGAGATGAAGGACATGAATATTATCATCATTATTACTATAGTTCTAGTCTTATTGGTCACTGCCGTAGGTGTTGGATTTTTAGTTTTTTACTGCAAACAAAAAGTTAACCCACGGTTCAAAGCTTAATACAAAGGTCCTCTTGTACGTGGCCAACATTAAGGACATGTAGAAGGGGCTTTCCACCAGCCATCTGACCTTGAGTTCCATCCTCATCCTTGTTAATCAAATGACTTGATACCAAGAAAAAAAAACTCCTAAAAACACTCGGGAACCAAAGACTTTTTACGAACTTTTGAATGTTTTACTGTTACATAGTTATTATTGTCTTATTCTGGACGGTGAGAATGAACTTTTAATTTTGCATTGATGCAGAAACAAAAATGTATTTTTTTTTTGGAGATAATTCTTTATTTTGTACTTCCTATGGCAGGTTACATTATAAAGGAAATCATTTATAAAATACGGATAGTTATTATGTTTTATAGTTCTTTTGTTTTACCTGAAGTTGACTTTGAAGTAAATTTGTCGAATTGATGGATATCCTAAGCAAATCAGCTCAGAAATCAAAAAACGACCTCACGTTAGCCAAACCAGACACCCCCCTGGCTACTTGGTAGGTTTTTTTTTTTCTGGCTGACAGCTAATTTGCATACTTAATTCCCATAAAGCATTGCCTGAAAGTGATTCTCTTCAATGAGAACTAGCACCCCCGAGGGTTTTGTTATCCTAATTGAGAAAATGTACCCACAGCATGTAACGTTGGTGGTCTACTCCCAGCAATGTCCTCCCACTCCCAGGAGAGAGAACAGCCAGGTTAGTTTCTCTCCCCAGAAGTTGCCTGAGGGATCCTCACCTGCTATCCTCCTGACTCCTTATTGCTGATTAACTCCCCTGCCCTTGCCTTTATCTTCCAATATGGCTCTGAATCGTGCTTGTGCTTCTGTGGTTGTGTCACAGAATGAGAAAGGGTTGCCATCCCTGAACTGACCCACAACCCCAATTCCCTACCTAGTGGCCTCACAAACCCCAGTGGTAAAGGACTACTGGTTGATAATCTCTACTCTGAATATGTGCTCAGAAAAGAAGATAAAGAAGGCAGATAAATAGACAAACAAAAGAGAATCTGGGAACAGGCTCAGGAACAGGGTTCAGACAAGATTCAGGCTTAGGTAAAGGTTCTAAGTCTAGGGTTTCGGATCAGGCAGGATTTAGGCTCAGGTACTCGTTCGGTTTCCGGATTACATTGGGGTTTAGGATTCTGGATCAGGCAGGATTCAGGCTCGGATACAGGTTTGGGGTTATAGATCAGGGGGGTTCAGGCTCAGATAAAGGTTTGGGGTTATGGATCAGGCAGGATTCAGGCTCAGATACAGGTTTGGGGTTATGGATCAGGCAGGATTCAGGCTCAGATACAGGTTTGGGGTTATAGATCAGGCGGGATTCAGGCTCAGATAAATGTTCGGGGTTATGGATCAGGCAGGATTCAGGCTCAGTTATAGGTTCGGGGTTATGGATCAGGCAGGGTTCAGGCTCAGGTGCAGGTTTGGGGTTATGGATCAGGCAGGATTATGGCTCAGATACAGCTCTGGCGTTCCTTATCAGGCTGGGGTTCTGGTTACTGGGCCAGACAGAATACAGGCTCAGGTACAGATTCAAGGTTATGTATCAGGCAGGATTCAGGCAGGGTCAGAGTTTCTGTATAGTCTGAGGTTCATGGTAGTGGATCAAGCTGGATACATGCTCATGTACGGACTCTGAGTTCTGGATCAGGCTGAATTCAGGTACAGGGTTAAGGATAGAGGCCCAACGAAACAAAAATAGACAGTACTGCTACAAATCAAAGCACAAACTATAACCAACCTTGAGAAGATGGTATAATTAAGGTGTTCTTGGACGCCGCCCTCCCAGCTGACTGGATCTGCCTTCATCGCTCTACCCAAAGGTAAAAACCCCCAGCTTAGAAAGCAAGATGAAGACACGCAGTTTTCCACAAAACACATACCCAATTGATCCAAAGGAATCAACTCTACAAGGCAGCTGTCACTCACAGCTCCAGCAGAGAAGTCCTGGGTATTGTTAACAAGATCCAAACTCTGCAGCCAGAATCCATTCAGAGGGTTTCGACAGGCTTTTGACCTACGACCTTTCCATTGGCTGTCATTTTTCTCCACTTGCCTTGACCTGGGCTTGGTCTTGATTACTCTCTGTCACATCCCTTGGTCAGCTGTCACCTATACCAGGACTACTATATCAGGAGAGATAGAGATAATACCCTCGCCCAAACTCAGGGGCTTCACAGCCCATTGCCCATTACATTCCACTGCCCAAAATATTTAACCATAAAGACCAAGTAAAGAAAAACATCTCATCATGGTTATAGCTATTGGTCAATGGGTAGCTTATCCACATGTATCATATAGCATTATGCACCTTACATGAATTACCGTCAGGGGGGGCTATAAGATCTGGTCACCAAGGTGGGTCAATACTATATTTCTTCCTTACAATAAAGTTTGGTGTTCAATTCCAGTTCACTGTAATACCACAAACATCCTGTAGGCTGGCGCTGTTTTAACAAGATAGACAACATATTTTTGGAACTCTGGACAGTCTCATTGCTAAGGCGGAGAGAACCGTCCCGATATCTATAGAGGAGAGAGTTGTTTCCATTACTCCATAAACTCTTCCCCTCCATTGGACCATTACAGACCTTGTAGATGATATTTACAGCAGGGGTCCCTTGTGCCTCTCACTTACCAGAAGTCCTATCGAATGTAATGTGTGAGTCTTCAGGAAGGCTGCCGGGCCCCTGACTAATGTATACATGTCTGACATCCGCGTGTGAAGGAGTAGGTTCTCTGGATCAGGGCCAGGTAGCTCCTCAGAGCACAGATACACAAGCCAGCTCTCTAGTTACATCACATCCATCTAGAGGACCTCTAAACCTCACAGTAATCCAAGACTTATGTAGATAGTTATATAGGAATGAATTAAAGTTCCTCTTAAACCCATGAATATGGGGTATCACAGAGACCTCCCCTAAAACTTCTTATCTCCTCCCCCTCCCTGTACAATGACCTCTATATAGATAAGACTGACCGATCATTACATCACTACTGACAATAGATGATGTCACAGCTTATCTCCCCCCTCCCTGTACGATGTCCTCTATATAGATAACACTGAGCCATCATTACATCACTACTGACAATAGATGATGTCACAGCTTATCTCCTCTCCCTCCCTGTACAATGACTTCTATATAGATAACACTGACCCATCATTACATCACTACTGACAATAGATGATGTCACAGCTTATCTCCTCCCCCTCCCTGTACAATGACCTCTATATAGATAACACTGACCCATCATTACATCACTACTGGCAATAGATGATGTCACAGCTTATCTCCTCCCCCTCCCTGTACAATGACTTCTATATAGATAACACTGACCCATCATTACATCACTACTGACAATAGATGATGTCACAGCTTATCTCCTCCCCCTCCCTGTACAATGACCTCTATATAGATAACACTGACCTATCATTACATCACTACTGACAATAGATGATGTCACAGCTTATCTCCTCCCCCTCCCTGTACAATGACTTCTATATAGATAACACTGACCCATCATTACATCACTACTGACAATAGATGATGTCACAGCTTATCTCCTCCCCCTCCCTGTACAATGACCTCTATATAGATAACACTGACCTATCATTACATCACTACTGACAATAGATGATGTCACAGCTTATCTCCTCCTCCTCCCTGTACAATGACCTCTATATAGATAACACTGACCCATCATTACATCACTACTGACAATAGATGATGTCACAGCTTATCTCCTCCCCCTCCCTGTACAATGACCTCTATATAGATAACACTGACCCTTCATTACATCACTACTGACAATAGATGATGTCACAGCTTATCTCCTCCCCCTCCCTGTACAATGTCCTCTATATAGATAACACTGACCCATCATTACATTACTACTGACAATAGATGATGTCACAGCTTATCTCCTCCCCCTCTCTGTACAATGACCTCTATATAGATAACACTGACCCATCATTACATCACTACTGACAGATGATGTCACAGCTTATCTCCTCCCCTTCCCTGTACAATGACCTCTATATAGATAACACTGACCATCACTACATCACTACTGACAATAGATGATGTCACAGCTTATCTCCTGCCCCTCCCTGTACAATGACCTCTATATAGATAACACTGACCATCACTACATCACTACTGACAATAGATGATGTCACAGCTTATCTCCTCTCCCTCTCTGTACAATGACCTCTATATAGATAACACTGACCCATCATTACATCACTACTGACAATAGATGATGTCACAGCTTATCTCCTCCCCCTCCCTGTACAATGACCTCTATATAGATAACACTGACCCATCATTACATCACTACTGACAATAGATGATGTCACAGCTTATCTCCTCCCCTCCCTGTACAATGACCTCTATATAGATAACACTGACCCATCATTACATCACTACTGACAATAGATGATGTCACAGCTTATCTCCTTCCCCTCCTGTACTATGACCTCTATATAGATAACACTGACCCATCATTACATCACTACTGACAATAGGTGATGTCACAGCTTATCTCCTCCCCCTCCCTGTACAATGACCTCTATATAGATAACACTGACCCATCATTACATCACTACTGACAATAGATGATGTCACAGCTTATCTCCTCCCCCTCCCTGTACAATGACCTCTATATAGATAACACTGAACCATCATTACATCACTACTGACAATAGATGATGTCACAGCTTATCTCCTCCCCCTCCCTGTACAATGACCTCTATATAGATAACACTGACCCATCATTACATCACTACTGACAATAGATGATGTCACAGCTTATCTCCTCCCCCTCCCTGTACAATGACCTCTATATAGATAACACTGAACCATCATTACATCACTACTGACAATAGATAATGTCACAGCTTATCTCCTCCCCCTCCCTGTGCAATGACCTCTATATAGATAACACTGACCCATCATTACATCACTACTGACAATAGATGATGTCACAGCTTATCTCCTCCTCCCTGTACAATGACCCCTATACAGATAACACTGACCCATCATTACATCACTACTGACAATAGATGATGTCACAGCTTATCTCCTCCCCCTCCCAGTACAATGACCTCTATATAGATAACACTGACCCATCATTACATCACCACTGACAATAGATGATGTCACAGCTTATCTCCTCCCCCTCCCAGTACAATGACCTCTATATAGATAACACTGACCCATCATTACATCACTACTGACAATAGATGATGTCACAGCTTATCTCCTCCCCCTCCTGTACAAGGACCTCTATATAGATAACACTGACCCATCATTACATCACTACTGACAATAGATGATGTCACAGCTTATCTCCTCCCCCTCCCTGTACAATGACCTCTATATAGATAACACTGACCCATCATTACATCACTACTGACAATAGATGATGTCACAGCTTATCTCCTCCCCCTCCCTGTACAATGACCTCTATATAGATAACACTGACCCATCATTACATCACTACTGACAATAGATGATGTCACAGCTTATCTCCTCCTCCTTGTTATAGGTTTTAGAATCTCCAATGGGGTTGATATCTCCTACCTCTGGTGTGACAGGTTAGAAATCCAATGAGAATTTTTTTTTTTTAAATCCTGGTTTGCAGCAATTTTTTGTCTTTGTTTTTGAACAGTTGCTCCTAGGATTTATTTTTAGACGTCGGCCTTTGATTACGAGACATATTTGTTTTGGTTACGTGCCCCGGGACAAACATGAGGCACATTGTGAATGTGAGATCTCCTCTGAGCGTGACATCACGACGCGGAGAGAAGAAGTCACTGCAAGACTCCGTGATTCATGGGAAACGATCAGCACTAAATATAGCGGAGGGAGATAAAAAAACGGAGAAGGTCATTCTTAAGATTTGTAATAAAATTGGACATTTTGATGATGCAAGTCAGCGCACAACAGATGTCCCCAATCATCCGCTCCAAGAAGAGACACGGAGGGAGGACATGTTTTTATTCAACATCCTTCCCCAGAGATTTTTGGTTTGTAAGTCTGAGGAGCCTCCTCCAATGTCCTTACTACTTGTGATGACCAGTGGCCACATGGCAGATTAAGGTTTGTGGGGCCCCTGGCGGCAAAATCTGGTTGGGGCCCCCATTAAATGTATTCCAGTCAGGGAACAGCAATCGCTATAAACTGCAGCAATAACTATATACAGCCCCCCAGCAATCACTATATACAGCTCCCCCAGCAATCACTATATACAGCTCCCCCAGCAATCACTGTATACAGCCCCCAGCAATCACTATATACAGCTCCCCCAGCAATCACTATATACAGCTCCCCCAGCAATCACTATATACAGCTCCCACAGCAATCGCTATATACAGGTCCCCCAGCAATCACTGTATACAGCCTTCCCTGTAATCACTAAACAGATGTCCCCAATCATCCGCTCCAAGAAGAGACACGGAGGGAGGACATGTTTTTATTCAACATCCTTCCCCAGAGATTTTTGGTTTGTAAGTCTGAGGAGCCTCCTCCAATGTCCTTACTACTTGTGATGACCAGTGGCCACATGGCAGATTAAGGTTTGTGGGGCCCCTGGCGGCAAAATCTGGTTGGGGCCCCCATTAAATGTATTCCAGTCAGGGAACAGCAATCGCTATAAACTGCAGCAATAACTATATACAGCCCCCCAGCAATCACTATATACAGCTCCCCCAGCAATCACTATATACAGCTCCCCCAGCAATCACTGTATACAGCCCCCAGCAATCACTATATACAGCTCCCCCAGCAATCACTATATACAGCTCCCCCAGCAATCACTATATACAGCTCCCACAGCAATCACTATATACAGCTCCCCTAGCATTCGCTATATACAGCCCCCAGCAATCACTATATACAGCTCCCCCAGCAATCACTATATACAGCTCCCCCAGCAATCACTATATACAGCTCCCACAGCAATCACTATATACAGCTCCCCTAGCATTCGCTATATACAGCCCCCCAGCAATCACTATATACAGCTCCCCTAGCATTCGCTATATACAGCCCCCCAGCAACCACTATATACAGCTCACCCAGCAATCACTAAATACAGCTCCCCCAGCAATCACTATATACAGCTCCCCCAGCAACCACTGTATACAGCTCCCCTAGCATTCGCTATATACAGTCCCCCAGCAATCACTACATACAGCTCCCCCAGCAATCACTGTATACAGCTACCCTAGCATTCGCTATATACAGCCCCCCCAGCAACCACTATATACAGCTCCCCCAGTATTCACTATATACAGCTCCCCCAGCAATCACTATATACAGCTCCCCCAGCATTCACTATATACAGCCTCACAGCAATCACTGTATACAGCCCCACAGCAATCACTATATAGTGGTCCCCTGCAATCACTATATACAGCCCCACCCAGCAATCACTATATACAGCTACCCAAGCAATCACTATTTACAGCTACCCCAGCAATCAGTATGTACAGCTTCCCAAGCAATCACTATATACAGTTCCCCCAGCAATCGCTATATACAGGTCCCCCAGCAATCACTGTATACAGCCTTCCCTGGAATCACTAAACAGATGTCCCCAATCATCCGCTCCAAGAAGAGACACGGAGGGAGGACATGTTTTTATTCAACATCCTTCCCCAGAGATTTTTGGTTTGTAAGTCTGAGGAGCCTCCTCCAATGTCCTTACTACTTGTGATGACCAGTGGCCACATGGCAGATTAAGGTTTGTGGGGCCCCTGGCGGCAAAATCTGGTGGGGGCCCCCATTAAATGTATTCCAGACAGGGAACAGCAATCGCTATAAACTGCAGCAATAACTATATACAGCTCCCCAACAATCACTGTATACAGCTCCCCCAGCAATCATTGTATACAACTCCCCCAGCATTCGCTATATACAGCCCCCAGCAATCACTATATACAGCTTCCCCAGCAATCACTATATACAGCTACCCTAGCATTCGCTATATACAGCCCCCCCAGCAACCACTATATACAGCTCCCCCAGTATTCACTATATACAGCTCCCCCAGCAATCACTATATACAGCTCCCCCAGCATTCACTATATACAGCCCCACAGCAATCACTGTATACAGCCCCACAGCAATCACTATATAGTGGTCCCCTGCAATCACTATATACAGCCCCACCCAGCAATCACTATATACAGCTCCCCCAGCAATCACTGTATACAGCTCCCCTAGCATTCGCTATATACAGCCCCCCAGCAACCACTATATACAGCTCACCCAGCAATCACTATATACAGCTCCCCCAGCAATCACTATATACAGCTCCCCCAGCAACCACTGTATACAGCTCCCCTAGCATTCGCTATATACAGCCCCCCAGCAACCACTATATACAGCTCACCCAGCAATCACTATATACAGCTCCCCCAGCAATCACTATATACAGCTCCCCCAGCAACCACTGTATACAGCTCCCCTAGCATTCGCTATATACAGCCCCCCAGCAATCACTATATACAGCTCCCCCAGCAATCACTGTATACAGACCCCCAGCAATCACTATATACAGCTCCCCCAGCAACCACTGTATACAGCTCCCCTAGCATTCGCTATATACAGCCCCCCAGCAACCACTATATACAGCTCACCCAGCAATCACTATATACAGCTCCCCCAGCAATCACTATATACAGCTCCCCCAGCAACCACTGTATACAGCTCCCCTAGCATTCGCTATACACAGCCCCCCAGCAATCACTATATACAGCTCCCCCAGCAACCACTGTATACAGCTACCCTAGCATTCGCTATTTACAGCCCCCCCAGCAACCACTATATACAGCTCCCCCAGTATTCACTATATACAGCTCCCCCAGCAATCACTATATACAGCTCCCCCAGCAACCACTGTATACAGCCCCACAGCAATCACTATATAGCAATCACTATATACAGCTACCCAAGCAATCACTATTTACAGCTACCCCAGCAATCAGTATGTACAGCTTCCCCAGCAATCACTACATACAGTTCCCCCAGCAATCGCTATATACAGGTCCCCCAGCAATCACTGTATACAGCCTTCCCTGGAATCACTAAACAGATGTCCCCAATCATCCGCTCCAAGAAAAGACACGGAGAGAGGACATGTTTTTATTCAACATCCTTCCCCAGAGATTTTTGGTTTGTAAGTCTGAGGAGCCTCCTCCAATGTCCTTACTACTTGTGATGACCAGTGGCCACATGGCAGATTAAGGTTTGTGGGGCCCCTGGCGGCAAAATCTGGTGGGGGCCCCATTAAATGTATTCCAGACAGGGAACAGCAATCGCTATAAACTGCAGCAATAACTATATACAGCCTCCCCAACAATCACTGTATACAGCTCCCCCAGCAATCACTGTATACAACTCCCCCAGCATTCGCTATATACAGCCCCCAGCAATCACTATATACAGCTCCCCCAGCAATCACTATATACAGCTCCCCCAGCAATCACTATATACAGCTCCCCCAGCAACCACTGTATACAGCTCCCCTAGCATTCGCTATATACAGCCCCCCAGCAACCACTATATACAGCTCACCCAGCAATCACTATATACAGCTCCCCCAGCAATCACTATATACAGCTCCCCCAGCAACCACTGTATACAGCTCCCCTAGCATTCGCTATATACAGCCCCCTGCAATCACTATATACAGCCCCCCAGCAATCACTATATACAGCTCGCCCAGCAATTAATATATACAGCTCCCCAGCAATCACTATATACAGCTCTCCCAGCAATCACTATATACAGCTCTCCCAGCAATCACTATATACAGCTCCCCCAGCAATCACTATATACAGCTCCCCCAGCAATCACTATATACAGCTCCCCCAGCAATCACTATATACAGCTCCCCCAGCAATCACTATATACAGCTCCCCCAGCAATCACAGTATACAGCTCCCCCAGCAATCACTGTATACAGCTCCCCCAGCAACCACTGTATACAGCTCCCCCAGCAATCACTATATACAGCTTCCCCAGCAATCACTATATACAGCTCCCCCAGCAATCACTATATACAGCTTCCCCAGCAATCACTATATACAGCTCCCCGAGCAATCACGATATACAGCTCCCCCAGCAATCACTATATACAGCTCCCCCAGCAATCACTATATACAGTTTCCCCAGCAATCACTATATTCAGCCCCCCAGTAATAAATATAGTCCCCTATAACTACTATATACACCCCATATAACTATATACAGTCCCTTATAACTAAATACAGCCTCCCTATAACTATATACAGTCCCCTATAATAACTATATACACCCCCTATAACTATATACAGCCCCTTCTAACTATATAAAGCCTCCCTATAACTATATACAGTCCCCCTATAATAACTATATACACACCCCTATAATAACTATACACAGCCCCCTATAATAACTATATACAGCCTTCCTATAATAACTATATACAGTCCACCCATAATAACTATATACACCCCCTATAATAACTATATATAGCCTCCCTATAATAACTATATACAGTCCACCCATAATAACTATATACACCCCCTATAATAACTATTTATAGCCTCCCTATAATAACTAACTACATACAGTCCCCCTATAACAACTATACCCCTGCTTACATACCATCCTCATCCAATGCAAACTTTCCTTTTCCTTCCTTATTTGAATTTGATGGACATATGTCTTTATTCAGCCGTACTAACTATGGAATTAGGTAACTATCTAATTCAAATCAACTAAAGCTCTATACAGACACTGAACAATAAGGGATGCTCGGAGAAGTGAGTTCCGAGTTTCTATTGTAGATGTTGCTAAATAAATGCACCAAATTGGAATCACATGAGAGCACATGAAAGGGAGCCCAAACACCCCACAAGGTTAAAAAAAAACCTTTATATAGGACACTGTTATAGCGTATCAGACAAATCATTCACGGTTTCATGTGATCGTCAATTTCAGAGAAAATGAAAGTCATATCTTTATGCAAATGAGCATCTTGGTGCACTGGGGGTGGGGCTTCACCAGCTACTACAACAATTTCCTTCTTTGTACATTGCTTATTGTCCCCCAGCATCTCCTTATGTAAAAAGCATAGAAATAAAAAGATCTGCAGGCATAGCCCCGCCCCTAGTGCACAGAGAAGCTCATTTGCATAAAGATAAAAGTGGAATTTTCTCTAAAATAACAGACCGCTGGGTAACAGGAAAGGTCTCTCTGGAAAGCCAATAACGTGCCTTACACAATGCTGGTGCTACTTGTGAGGGGCTCCTAGAGGTGGGAGACTACCTCTAAGAGAAGGCGGCAATGTAAAGTAGGAAATGCTGGAATGAAGGAGCCATGTTTTCCTGGAATGATCTCCGGCGCCATCAGCTCGGTGCCCATGAGAACAATGCAAAGCAATAACAGGATAAGGAGGGAGGGGCTCAGCTACCAGATATTTTTTGGTTAAGGTTGACCTGCAGATGAACTGCGAACTTCAGCTGAAATACTGAAGATTAAAGGGATTAAGACGTGACATACAGATGGGAAACATCCTCCTGCTCAAGGTCCAACATGAGGTGGACAGGAGGATAGACAGGACCGGACACGCAGAGCACCAGAGGGTCCCCCCAGGCTCTGCTTAAGCAATAGGACCTTCTAAGCTCCAGCAGAGGACACCACACTTGGAGCAGACACTCACCACAAGGGGCTGTGTCTTAGAATAATCAATGAGTCCTGTGTGTTAAAAGATAACAAGGGTTCAGATGTGACTAATAGGAGTCATGTTCTGTTAAGATGCGGTTGGACGTGTAGATCATCTTCTCTGGTGGTCCTCAAGGAACCCTAGACTGATAATGACATCACAAGGAACCCTAGACTGACACTGACATCACAAGGGACCCTAGTCTGACACTGACATCACATGGAACCCTAGTCTGACACTGACATCACAAGGAACCCTAGTCTGACACTAACATCCCAAGGAACCCTAGTCTAACACTGAGATCACAAGGAACCCTAGTCTGACACTGACATCACAAGGAACCCTAGTCTGACACTGATATCACAAGGAACCCTAGTCTGACACTGACATCACAAGGAACCCTAGTCTGACACTGACATCACAAGGAACCCTAGTCTGACACTGATATCACAAGGAACCCTAGTCTGACACTAACATCCCAAGGAACCCTAGTCTAACACTGAGATCACAAGGAACCCTAGACTGACACTGACATCACAAGGAACCCTAGTCTGACACTGACATCACATGGAACCCTAGTCTGACACTGACATCACAAGGAACCCTAGTCTGACACTGACATCACAAGGAACCCTAGTCTAACACTGACATCACAAGGAACCCTAGTCTGACACTAACATCCCAAGGAACCCTAGTCTAACACTGAGATCACAAGGAACCCTAGTCTGACACTGACATCACAAGGAACCCTAGTCTGACACTGACATCACAAGGAACCCTAGTCTGACACTGACATCACAAGGATCCCTAGTCTGACACTGACATCACAAGGAACCCTAGTCTGACACTGACATCACAAGGAACCCTAGTTTGACACTGACATCCCAAGGAACCCTAGTCTGACACTGACATTCCAAGGAACTCTAGTCTGACACTGACATCACAAGGAACCCTAGTCTGACACTGACATCACATGGAACCCTAGTCTGACACTGACATCACAAGGAACCCTAGTCTGACACTGAGATCACAAGGAACCCTAGTCTGACACTAACATCCCAAGGAACCCTAGTCTAACACTGACATCACAAGGATCCCTAGTCTGACACTGACATCACAAGGAACCCTAGTCTGACACTGACATCACAAGGATCCCTAGTCTGACACTGACATCACAAGGAACCCTAGTCTGACACTGACATCACAAGGAACCCTAGTTTGACACTGACATCCCAAGGAACCCTAGTCTGACACTGACATTCCAAGGAACTCTAGTCTAACACTGATATCACAAGGAACACTAGCCTGACACTGACATCCCAAGGAACCCTAGTCTGACACTGACATCACAAGGAACCCTAGTCTGACACTGACATCACAAGGAACCCTAGTCTGACACTGACATCACATGGAACCCTAGTCTGACACTGACATCCCAAGGAACCCTAGTCTGACACTGACATCCCAAGGAACCCTAGTCTGACACTGACATCACAAGGAACTCTAGTCTGACACTGACATCACAAGGAACCCTAGTCTGACACTGACATCACAAGGAACCCTAGTCTGACACTGACATCACAAGGAACCCTAGTCTGACACTGACATCCCAAGGAACCCTAGTCTGACACTGACATCACAAGGAACCCTAGTCTGACACTGACATCACAAGGAACCCTAGTCTGACACTGACATCACAAGGAACCCTAGTCTGACACTTACATCACAAGGATCCCTAGTCTGACACTGACATCCCAAGGAACCCTAGTCTGACACTGACATCAGAAGGAACCCTAGTCTGACACTGACATCACAAGGAACCCTAGTCTAACACTGACATCACAAGGAACCCTAGTCTGACAACGAGCTCACAAGGAACCCTAGTCTGACACTGACATCACAAGGAACCCTAGTCTGACAACGAGCTCACAAGGAACCCTAGTCTGACACTGACATCCCAAGGAACCCTAGTCTGACACTGACATCACAAGGAACCCTAGTCTGACAACAAGCTCACAAAGAACCCTAGTCTGACACTAACATCCCAAGGAAGCCTAGTCTGACACTGACATCACAAGGAACCCTAGTCTGACACTGACATCACAAGGAACCCTAGTCTGACACTGACATCCCAGGGAACCCTAGTCTGACACTAACATCCCAAGGAACCCTAGTCTGACACTGACATCACAAGGAACCCTAGTCTAACACTGACATCACAAGGAACCCTAGTCTGACACTGACATCCCAGGGAACCCTAGTCTGACACTAACATCCCAAGGAACCCTAGTCTGACACTAACATCCCAAGGAACCCTAGTCTAACACTGACATCACAAGGAACCCTAGTCTAACACTGACATCACAAGGAACCCTAGTCTGACACTGACATCCCAGGGAACCCTAGTCTGACACTAACATCCCAAGGAACCCTAGTCTGACACTGACATCCCAAGGAACCCTAGTCTGACAATGAGATCACAAGGAACCCTAGTCTGACACTGAGATCACAAGGAACCCTAGTCTGACACTGACATCACAAGGATCCCTAGTCTGGCACTGACATCACAAGGAACACTAGCCTGACACTGACATCTCAAGGAACCCTAGTCTGACACTGACATCACAAGGATCCCTAGTCTGACACTGACATCACAAGGAACCCTAGTCTGACACTGACATCACAAGGAACCCTAGTCTGACACTGACATCACAAGGAACCCTAGTCTGACACTAACATCCCAAGGAACCCTAGTCTGACACTGACATCACAAGGAACCCTAGTCTGACACTGACATCACAAGGAACCCTAGTCTGACACTGACATCCCAGGGAACCCTAGTCTGACACTGACATCCCAAGGAACCCTAGTCTGACACTGACATCCCAAGGAACCCTAGTCTAACACTGACATCCCAAGGAACCCTAGTCTAACACTGACATCCCAAGGAACCCTAGTCTGACACTGACATCACAAGGAGCCCTAGTCTGACACCGACATCCAAAGGAACCCTAGTCTAACACTGACATCACAAGGATCCCTAGTCTGACACTGACATCCCAAGGAATCCTAGTCTGACACTGACATCCCAAGGAACCCTAGTCTGACACTGACATCACAAGGAACCCTAGTCTGACACTGACATCACAAGGAACCCTAGTCTGACACTGACATCCCAAGGAACCCTAGTCTAACACTGAGATCACAAGGAACCCTAGTCTGACACTGACATCACAAGGAACCCTAGTCTGGCACTGACATCACAAGGAACACTAGTCTGACACTGACATCACAAGGAACCCTAGTCTGACACTGACATCCCAAGGAACCCTAGTCTAACACTGACATCACAAGGAACCCTAGTCTGGCACTGACATCACAAGGAACACTAGCCTGACACTGACATCCCAAGGAACCCTAGTCTGACACTGACATCACAAGGAACCCTAGTCTGACACTGACATCACAAGGAACCCTAGTCTGACACTGACATTACAAGGAACCCTAGTCTGACACTGACCTCACAAGGAACCTAGTCTGACACCGACCTCACAAGGAACCATAGTCTGACACTGACATCCCAAGGAACCCTAGTCTGGCACTGACATCACAAGGAACACTAGCCTGACACTGACATCACAAGGATCCCTAGTCTGACACTGACATCACAAGGAACCCTAGTCTGACACTGACATCACAAGGAACCCTAGTCTGACACTGACATCACAAGGAACCCTAGTCTGACACTGACATCCCAAGGAACCCTAGTCTGACACTGACATTACAAGGAACCCTAGTCTGACACTGACATCACAAGGAACCTAGTCTGACACCGACCTCACAAGGAACCATAGTCTGACACTGACATCCCAAGGAACCCTAGTCTGGCACTGACATCACAAGGAACACTAGCCTGACACTGACATCACAAGGATCCCTAGTCTGACACTGACATCACAAGGAACCCTAGTCTGACACTGACATCACAAGGAACCCTAGTCTGACACTGACATCACAAGGAACCCTAGTCTGACACTGACATCCCAGGGAACCCTAGTCTGACACTAACATCCCAAGGAACCCTAGTCTGACACTGACATCCCAAGGAACCCTAGTCTAACACTGACATCCCAAGGAACCCTAGTCTGACACTGAGATCACAAGGAACCCTAGTCTAACACTGAGATCACAAGGAACCCTAGTCTGACACTGAGATCACAAGGAACCCTAGTCTAACACTGAGATCACAAGGAACCCTAGTCTAACACTGAGATCACAAGGAACCCTAGTCTGGCACTGACATCACAAGGAACACTAGCCTGACACTGAGATCACAAGGAACCCTAGTCTAACACTGACATCACAAGGAACACTAGCCTGACACTAACATCTCAAGGAACCCTAGTCTGACACTGACATCACAAGGAACCCTAGTCTGACACTGACATCACAAGGAACCCTAGTCTGACACTGACATCCTAGGGAACCCTAGTCTGACACTGACATCCCAAGGAACCCTAGTCTGACACTGACATCCCAAGGAACCCTAGTCTGACACTGACACCCCAAGGAACCCTAGTCTGACACTGACATCCCAAGGAACCCTAGTCTGACACTGACATCACAAGGAACCCTAGTCTGACACTGACATCCCAAGGAACCCTAGTCTAACACTGAGATCACAAGGAACCCTAGTCTGACACTGACATCCCAAGGAATCCTAGTCTGACACTGACATCCCAAGGAACCATAGTCTGACACTGACCTCACAAGGAACCCTAGTCTGACACTGAGATCACAAGGAACCCTAGTCTGACACTGACATCACAAGGATACCTAGTCTGACACTGACATCCCAGGGAACCCTAGTCTAACACTGACATCACAAGGAACCCTAGTCTGGCACTGACATCACAAGGAACACTAGCCTGACACTGACATCTCAAGGAACCCTAGTCTGACACTGACATCACAAGGATCCCTAGTCTGACACTGACATCACAAGGAACCCTAGTCTGACACTGACATCACAAGGAACCCTAGTCTGTCACTGACATCACAAGGAACCCTAGTCTGACACTGACATCCTAGGGAACCCTAGTCTGACACTGACATCCCAAGGAACCCTAGTCTGACACTGACATCACAAGGAACCCTAGTCTGACACTGACATCACAAGGAACCCTAGTCTGACACTGACATCCCAAGGAACCCTAGTCTGACACCGACATCCCAAGGAACCCTAGTCTAACACTGACATCCCAAGGAACCCTAGTCTGACACTGACATCACAAGGATCCCTAGTCTGACACCGACATCCCAAGGAACCCTAGTCTGACACTGACATCCCAAGGAACCCTAGTCTGACACTGACATCACAAGGAACCCTAGTCTGACACCGACATCCCAAGGAACCCTAGTCTAACACTGAGATCACAAGGAACCCTAGTCTGACACTGACATCCCAAGGAACCCTAGTCTAACACTGACATCACAAGGAACCCTAGTCTGACACTGACATCACAAGGAACCCTAGTCTAACACTGACATCACAAGGAACCCTAGTCTGACACTGACATCACAAGGAACCCTAGTCTGACACTGACATCCCAAGGAACCCTAGTCTGACACTGACATCACAAGGAACCCTAGTTTGACACTGACATCATAAGGAACCCTAGTCTGACACTGACATCACAAGGAACCCTAGTCTGACACTGACATCCCAAGGAACCCTAGTCTGACACTGACATCACAAGGAACCCTAGTTCCTAGACACCACACACAGATACATTGCACTAAACAAGCAGAGAGATCTGTTCAAGTTCTGCTTATGGTTTTGCTGACAGAGCATTGTTTACACTGCACACAATTATACCCCCAAACTGCAAGCCCGGTACATAGCAAGTCCTGCGCTAAGAATTGGAGATAATTGTATCGACCCTAGTTAATCCTCTGTAAGCTACTCACATCAGTATCAGCTGCACAGATTCCTCTACTAGTTTGCTACAATGTCCAGGCTGTTTTAGCTCACAGAGCATTGTCTTAACTGGAAACAATTACAGTATGTTCACACCCAGCACATGACTAGTCCTACTGTCAGCTGAGTATATACTCACCGGCCACTTTATTAGGTACACCATGCTAGTAACGGGTTGGACCCCCTTTTGCCTTCAGAACTGCCTCAATTCTTCGTGGCATAGATACAACAAGGTGCTGGAAGCTCCTCAGAGATTTTGCTCCATATTGACATGATGGCATCACACAGTTGCCGCAGATTTGTCGGCTGCACATCCATGATGCGAATCTCCCGTTCCACCACATCCCAAAGATGCTCTATTGGATTGAGATCTGGTGACTGTGGAGCCATTTGTGTCCAGTGACCTCATTGTCATGTTCAAGAAACCAGTCTGAGATGCTTCCAGCTTTATGACATGGCGCATTATCCTGCTGAAAGTAGCCATCAGATGTTACAGGGTACATTGTGCTCATAAAGGGATGGACATGGTCAGCAACAATACTCAGGTAGGCTGTGGCGTTGTACCAAGGGGCCCAAAGAGTGCCAAGAAAATATTCCCCACACCATGACACCACCACCACCAGCCTGAACCGTTCATACAAGGCAGGATGGATCCATGCTTTCATGTTGTTGACGCCAAATTCTGACCCTACCATCCGAATGTCGCAGCAGAAATCGAGACTCATCAGACCAGGCAACATTTTTCCAATCTTCTACTGTCCAATTTCGATGAGCTTGTGCAAATTGTAGCCTCAGTTTCCTGTTCTTAGCTGAAAGGAGTGGCACCCGGTGTGGTCTTCTGCTGCTGTAGCCCATCTGCCTCAAAGCTGGACGTACTGTGCGTTCAGAGATGCTCTCCTGCCTACCTTGGTTATAACGGGTGGCGATTTGAGTCACTGTTGCCTTTCTATCAGCTCGAACCAGTCTACCCATTCTCCTCTGACCTCTGGCATCAACAAGGCATTTCCGCCCACAGAACTGCCGCTCACTGGATGTTTTTTCTTTTTCGGACCATTCTCTGTAAACCCTAGAGATGGTTGTGCGTGAAAATCCCAGTAGATCAGCAGTTTCTGAAATACTCAGACCAGCCTTTCTGGCACCAACAACCATGCCACGTTCAAAGGCCACAAATCACCTTTCTTCCCCATACTGATGCTCGGTTTGAACTGCAGGAGATTGTCTTGACCATGTCTACATGCCTAAATGCACTGAGTTGCCGCCATGTGATTGGCTGATTAGAAATTAAGTGTTAACGAGCAGTTGGACAGGTGTACCTAATAAAGTGGCCGGTGAGTGTATATATATAATTATTACAATATATCAGGAGTTCAGCTTACAGAGCATTGTCTAGACTAGATACAGTTATATCCATACTCTAGTCCTGCTCTCAATGGAGAATATAGTGTATATAGTAATCCTTACAATGTATCAGACTGTTGAGCTCACAGAGCATGGGTGCAATCCTCTCCTTGTCTCAGCTGGGAGCAGGACTTGAGGAACTGATTGCGGACCACATATTAGCATGTACTCATAGAGACGGTGCTTATCCATGCAGAATATTTGTACATGTAACATTATGACAATGCAGGGGGCACAGACCCTATTTTCCGATGATGAAGACCCCTCAGCTTTGGATGTAGATTCTTCCTTATGGTCTCCTTCCTTTTCTTGTGTGTAAACATGTTCTCAGTTTTCAGCCCATTCCAGGAAGCTGCACATTTATGGGGAGGGGGTCAGTGATCTGTCTGTGCAGGGGGTCAGTGGTCTTTGCAGTGGGTCACAGATTTTAGCTGAGATGTGTAAAACATAAGACTTTTATGTGCACTCGCAGTTTAGATCTTGAGTGTAAGTTGTGGAGTGACTGTGTGACGGAGACGCACACATGTATGACCAGCAGGGAACACGCACCAGCTGACAGCTGTTCCCGAGCGCCGGGGAGCCGAGCTGCGCCAGGGGTGTGCATGGGAACTCACAAATTGGGCTCCTTTCAAGGATGATTACTCATGCGATAGTACTTACACTTATTTAAAGGGGAATACCACCAATAACAACATTTGGATTCCCCTCCTCATTGGCCACCAGATTTGGCACCAGGTCTATAGGGGGTCCTCAAGTGTGGAACATATCAACCTATAGGGGGTCATTTACTAAGGGCCCGATTCGCGTTTTCCCGACGTGTTACCCGAATATGGGGGTCATTTACTAAGGGCCCGATTCGCGTTTTCCCGACGTGTTACCCGAATATTTCCAATTTGCGCCGATTGTACCTGAATTGCCCCGGGATTTTGGCGCACGCGATCGGATTTTGGCACATCGGCGCTGGCATGCACGCGACGGAAATCGGGGGGCGTGGCCGAACGAAAACCCGACGTATTCGGAAAAACCGCCGCATTTAAAAACCGAAAATGTGTCGCTTGGGAAGCGCTTACCTTCACCTGGTCCAGCTCGGTGTATTCTGGCGCGTTCAGATGATTCTGGACGGCGGAGGAACTACCTTCATAAATCCCGGCCGGACCCGAATCCTGTGCAGAGAACACGCCGCTAGATCGCGAATGGGCCGGTTAAGTAAATCTGCCCCAATGAGCCAATAGTGCCCCCTTAATCAGTCACACCATAATCTAAGTTAGCGCCCACAATAGTGCCCATAAAAAGTGTACCGATAACTAATGTCAGTCACCCTATAATCTAAATTAGTGCCCCCAATAGTGCCTCATTAATTGTTTACCCATAACCAATGTCAGGGTCATACTATTATCTGAGCCAGTGACTCCAATCGCTCCCCATAAAAAGTGTACCTATAACTAATATCAGTCACTCCATAATCTGAGCCAGAGCCCCCAATAGTGCCCCATTAATCATGTATCCATAATTAATGTAAGTCACCCAATAATTTGAGCCTCCAATAGTGCCCACAATAACAGACACCTACCCCTCTAAAGAAAAGAAAGCCCCCAAACAGTGCACCTCTAACTAGAGTCTATCCATAAACAGTCAGAGGGTCCCTTCACTATTACCCAATATTTAAAGTCAGAGTCCCCAAAAACAGAGACCTAGTGCCCTATCAGTAGTGTAGCTATACTTTGTGTAATGCCCCCCATAGTCTGAACCCCTTTAGAAAAAGATTCATAGTCATAGTTTACAAACTAAGCCAAAGTGCCCACTCTAACAGTGCCCCATAACCAATGTGAGGGTGTCTCCATAAACTACTGTGGTGTTCCTTAGTTATTGCCTTCATACCCATGTCAGCGCCCCCCATCATCACAACAATAAACTGAACAGAGGTAGGACCCTCACTTGTCACACAATTACTACATATCCAGTGGATATGCTACAAACTAATTGGTTCGGATACTGCTTGAAGAGTGGAAGCTAGAGAATGGCCCCAATACCAGCCCCCCACACACACACACACACACACATGGTGCCTGCCAGTGACTCTCTGGGGAAGGCAGGGGCTACAACTGATATAGTAAGTCAGTGCTCCAGGATCCCACACACAGTGCCCACCAGCGAGTCTCTAGGGAGGGGAGGGGGTACCACTGATACAGTAAGCCAGTATATCAGGGTCCAATACACAGTACCCACCTGCGAGTCTCTGGGGATGGTAGGGGGTATCACTGATACATTGCATCAGTACACCAGGGTCCCACACACAGTGGCCGTCAGTGAGTCCCTGGGGAGGGGTACCACTGATACAGCAACTCAGTACTCCAGGGTCTAACACATGGTGCCAGCCAGTTAGTCTCTTTGGAGGGTACGGGGTACCACTGATACACTACTACATCAGAGTCCCATACATGGCGACCACCAGTGAGTCTGTGGAAAGGGGAGGGGGTACCACTGATACAGTAACTCAGTACTCCAGGGTCCCATACACAATGCCCCCAGTGAGTCTTCATGGAGGGTAGGAGGGGGTACCAGTGATACAGTAACTCAGTGTTCCAGGGTATAAGACATGGTGCCTGCTGGTTAGTCTCCCGAGAGGATAGGGGTACCACTGATACATCAGAGTGCCATACATGGCGACCACCAGTGAGTCTGTAGGAAGGCAAGGGGGTACCAGTGATACAGTACATCAGCGTCCCATACACAGTGCCCGCCAGTGAGTCTCTGGGGAGGGCAGGGGGCACCACATATACAGTAAGTCAGTACACCAGGACAGCCCCTTGTCACTTGTCACCTGTGGGTCTCTGGTTCCTCTGTACACAGCTATTTCTTCTTCTGCTGATGTGACAAGCCCCAGGAGGAGATGAATGCCTCTGACCTCCGCCCCTCTCTTCATCTGGGGCAGATAGAGATCTGTCGTTAATTTGGGATTACAAATTCTCCAGACATAAGCGGGGCCCCTGTTTAATCTAATCAGTGTGTTAGTACTGCTGGCAGGACTTGAAAGACACCAAACGCTTCTCCGCTGGGTCCAGTGAGTCATGTGTGTCCTGTACACACGTGTTACACATCACATCTGTAATGCAATGAAAGGAGTCTTCAGGCCTCCTCGGCCTCACAAGGAAATGCCATACGCCCTATGTCAGGAGCGGCTTATGGGATTACACTGCGGGGGCTTCACAGCTTCTGTTCCAAAGTGAAAGTTTCTCTAACCATGGATTTGAGACCCTCAAAAAGGTCCATAACCCTCAAGACAACTCTAATCTCGAAAGCTGGCCATATACAATGGTGGGCAGAGTATTGCCATCAGTTTCTGCCGGACACCGCACTCACCACATCTCTCTGTGTGCACCTCTGCTGTGCTGGGACATTTGTATGGCACTGCTGGGGTGGCATTTTGTCATGCGCCGTGGTATTTGATGCTTTTGGGGTTACATTTAGTGCTGTCCTGTGGTATTTGTAGTATCTGGGGTGGTATTTTGTGTTGAACTGCAGTATTTTAATTTTTAGGGTGGCATTTTGTGCTGCACTCTGGTATTTGTTATTTCTGGGTGGCATTTTGTGCTGCACTCTGGTATTTGTTATTTCTTGGTGGCATTTTGTGCTGCACTCTGGTATTTGTTATTTCTTGGTGGCATTTTGTGCTGCACTCTGGTATTTGTTATTTCTGGGTGGCATTTTGTGCTGCACTCTGGTATTTGTTATTTCTGGGTGGCATTTTGTGCTGCACTCTGGTATTTGTTATTTCTTGGTGGCATTTTGTGCTGCACTCTGGTATTTGTTATTTCTGGGTGGCATTTTGTGCTGCACTCCGGTATTTGTTGTTTCTGGGTGGCATTTTGTGCTGCACTCCGGTATTTGTTATTTCTTGGTGGCATTTTGTGCTGCACTCTGGTATTTGTTATTTCTTGGTGGCATTTTGTGCTGCACTCTGGTATTTGTTATTTCTTGGTGGCATTTTGTGCTGCACTCTGGTATTTGTTATTTCTTGGTGGCATTTTGTGCTGCACTCCGGTATTTATTATTTCTGGGTGGCATTTTGTGCTGCACTCTGGTATTTGTTATTTCTGGGTGGCATTTTGTGCTGCACTCTGGTATTTGTTATTTCTTGGTGGCATTTTGTGCTGCACTCCGGTATTTGTTGTTTCTGGGTGGCATTTTGTGCTGCACTCTGGTATTTGTTATTTCTTGGTGGCATTTTGTGCTGCACTCCGGTATTTGTTATTTCTGGGTGGCATTTTGTGCTGCACTCCGGTATTTGTTATTTCTGGGTGGAATTTTGTGCTGCACTCTGGTATTTGTTATTTCTTGGTGGCATTTTGTGCTGCACTCCGGTATTTGTTATTTCTTGGTGGTATTTTGTGCTGCACTCCGGTATTTGTTATTTCTTGGTGGCATTTTGTGCTGCACTCTGGTATTTGTTATTTCTGGGTGGCATTTTGTGCTGCACTCTGGTATTTGTTATTTCTGGGTGGTATTTTGTGCTGCACTCTGGTATTTGTTATTTCTTGGTGGCATTTTGTGCTGCACTCCGGTATTTGTTATTTCTGGGTGGCATTTTGTGCTGCACTCTGGTATTTGTTATTTCTGGGTGGCATTTTGTGCTGCACTCTGGTATTTGTTATTTCTGGGTGGCATTTTGTGCTGCACTCTGGTATTTGTTATTTCTTGGTGGCAGTGTAGTTTTTAGGTTGATATTTTGTGCTGCCTTATGCTATTTGTTTGGTTATATTTAGTGCTACAAAGTGATATTTGTGGTTTCTAATGCACTTTGTTGTGCCACACTGTGGTGTTTGTAGATTCTAGGGTGGATATTTTGTGCTGCATTATGCTATGTGTTTGGTTATATTTAGTGCTGCACTGTGGTATCTGTAGTAGATTCTGGGTCTGGTATTTTGTGCTGCAATGTGATATTTGTGGTTTCCAGGGTGGTATTTTGGGCCGCACTGTGGGTTTCATGGTACTTTCATGGTAGCAGTGACAAGTGTTGCTCCTTGAAGTTGAATATTAGGACAATGCATTGCTTGGACCAGAACAGGTTGTGACCCCCTGATTTAAGGTAAAGAGGGGCCTCCTGATTCTTGCAATCTAAAGTGTATGTCCAGGGATGGATTATAAGGAGGGAACATAGGACATGTTTCTGGGACCTCTACCAACCTTGAAACTTAAGAGTCTCCCCTGCTCTCTATAGGCATTCAGAATCAATTCAGTGGAATGAAGAGAAGTCACATTCATGTGAGGTCTAAGGACCCTCAGACACAGTGGTAGGGCCTTTAATTAGAATGCTGATTATGCTGCTCCATAGTCACATTGCAGTCTTAGGGGGGGCACCAGTGACTACCATGATGACTAGAGATTTGTACATTTTTTATAAATTTGATTTAACCAATTTGCCAATTTTTTTTGCTGAAGTGGGAGTTCATGAAATACCTTCTCAGACCTCCTGGAGCCTTTCCGACATGGTCCGGCACTTTGTCCAATACACAGTAGAACTTCTACCAAGACCGGAAAGAAGAAAGAAACCTGGGTTCTCCCACTAGCATATTTCCTAGGGGCCATGACAGGGTTAATTTTTTAAGATCTTGGCAAAATTCTGACACAACCAGAGCAAGGCGCCAGGAAGTTGGCTAGGGTTTCCACAACCTGCTAGTCTCACCATGGAGCCCCAAGTGTCAAGTCCATGGAAGCCCTATCTGACCTAGTGGTGCCCTGGGTGGTCATCTCTAAGGATAACCAAAAAGAGTAGGAGATTTGGCCGTTACAAAGAGCCAGTCAGAGAGTTTCCCATTAACTGGTCCTCAATGAATAATAATGGGGTGCGTTTTGTGTCCAACGGTGTAACCATCATCCACCATGATAACCCATCAGGAACCCATCCAGACGAAGAGTGGAGTCTACAAGAGTCATTGGCTTGGGTTAACTTTATGGACACACTCAGTCAACTAAATGTTCCTGGGATTGGGGTAACGTGGGGGTCCAGAACCATCTGATCAGATAATAGTGGAGAGCCACTACAAATAGAACCAGAACTGTAGGCTTGGTGCTATCATGTAGAACATGGCTAATCATTGATTGCAATGGGCACCAGGTAATACACTACATTGGGGGTTCCATCATCCCAAATTTCCAAGGATCCATGGACACAGAGTAAATGATCCTCATATACATAAGTAATGTCATTAGTAGTTACGTGCTACAACCTCTGCCCCCTCCCTCTCCTGAGACCCGCATGACTCTTATTATACAGCAGTAATTACTAGTAGCAGACACATTGCACAGCACCCGCAGCTCCGGCCTGATTCCCAGAATTGCATCATGTGATATTGAAATATTGTGACTCGCATAATTAGGAACATTCCCCACATGTTATAGTTTAGGAGTGAGGGGCGCTTTAATTGATTACAGGGCGCGCCCCCCTCCCCCCGCCGCCCTCTACATCGTGTAAACGGCTCTTCCATTTAAACGCAAACCAAATGTCTCCTTTCATTCCGGCGGTGACTCCGTTACTTTTATTTACTGTGTAATGAAAAGTTCTACAACTTTCTAATTACATTTTACATCATGTTCCAATTAGTCGCTAATGTCAGGATCTCTGCTTGCTGTCAGTGAAGGAGTTAACCCTGTACATAGCTAGTCCTGCTCTCAGCTGAGAAGAGACAGTTGTATCCTATCTAGACAATGCTCTGTGAGCTCCACAGCCTGAGCTGCAGACTGATACATTGTAGCAAACCAGCAAAAAAAAAAAATCTGTGCAGCTACTTTTAGCTCACAGAGCATTGTATAGGCTGGACAAAATGAGATTCACAGGTGGCAAACCTAGTACATAGCTAGCCCTGCTGTCTGCCAAGAATTGGATATGTATTACATTACAATGTATCAGTCTGGAGTCCATGATGTTTAGCTCACAGAGCATTGTCTACACTGGATATATGGGTCTCCATAGCTTGAAATGCATGAATGTAGCTAGTTCTGAAAAGTAGATGACAATTGTTACAATGTATCAGTCTGGAGTCCAGGATGTTTAGCTCACAGAGCATTGTCTACACCGGAAATAAGGGTCCCCCTAGCTTGAAATGCATGGATGTAGCTAGTTCTGAAAAGTAGATGACAATTGTTACAATGTATCAGTCTGGAGTCCAGGATGTTTAGCTCACAGAGCATCTTCTACACCAGAAATGAGGGTCTCCATAGCTTGAAATGCATGGATGTAGCTAGTTCTGAAAAGTAGATGACAATTGTTACCATGTATCAGTCTGGAGTCCAGGATGTTTAGCTCACAGAGCATTGTCTACACCGGAAATAAGGGTCCCCATAGCTTGAAATGCATGGATGTAGCTAGTTCTGAAAAGTAGATGACAATTGTTACAATGTATCAGCCCGGAGGCCAGATAGTTTAAAGGGTAACACCCACAAAGCCATTCTAGCTTATTAGCATAATTTTAAATGTTGCCATGAATAATTGCAGGAAACACCCACCGTTTATACCCGTGGTCAGTGCTAGCACCAATCACTGGTATGTACTTGTTGCCTGCATTTTAAATGATGGCGCCACCATCTTTGTTCAGATCTTTCTATGGCCCAAGGCTGTATGACTTCTGCAGATTTGTTACAATGTGCCAGTGGCACATTGTAAAGAATCCTGTGTTAAAACGCCATATACTGCAATACAGTAGCATTGCAGTATATAGAAGGAACAATCAAACCATCTAGTATAAAATAAAGTTAAAAAAAATAATTTTGGGCCGTGAGTCCTGCCCCTATAAAGAAGCTGTGGCTGATCTGAGGAGGGAGCTGAATACAAGGGAGGAATATTCCCCAATTCTTCCTGCTATCTACAGTCCTAAGAGACTGAGCCTGATACTAAAGGTGATCGACAAGTTACATAAATCACGGGTTCACTTACTTTTCTCCCTCGTTCCAGTAATTAGAGGACCTATCATAGCCATAGCCTCCTGACCCAGATCTGTGGTCGACCAGCCAACCTGGCAAAATATCCGGGACAGGAAGGCGAAACCGAACACCCAACTTCAACGTTGGGTCTACTCGTCTCTACCCATGATGAGTCTGTGTGTTCTTAGTGTAGTTCCATTGTGTTGTCTAGAATAAGATCCATTGTATCAGTGATCAATGCAGAAATCCAGGAGGTTCCAAAGGGTTCACTTACTTTCTACATACACCTTCATGCACCTTCATGCACCTTCATGCACCTTCATGCAACTTCATGCAACTTCATGCAACTTTGCACAAAAAAAGTTGTGTTTTTCATAACCTACAGAGAGCCACAGTTGCTGCAACCAATTAAGGATCGGAGAACAAGTAATTAAAGGGATATTTTCTCGGCTTATCCATAGGATAAGTCATCAATATCTGATTGGTTGGAATTGTGTGTGACACAAGCCCCTCCCCCCATATCCATAAACTGTACAGTTTAAGGAGATGGAAGGAGAGGGCCCCATCTGCTATAGAGTGGCCGATCAAGGTTATTGCAGCTCAACTTCCATTGAAGTGAAACACATTAAAAAATGGAAGACTCCTTTAAATCGGGGGCTCTGCTAACAAGCTCCTGCAGAATATTGAGCGCAGCTCTGGAGGTGACTGCAGATATTATACAGTAAGACATTTCTCTCTATATATAACATAATCAAGACGCCCCGATCTATTAACCCCCAGAGAAGGAACTGAGACCTTCCATCTCCTTCCATCTGTGGTCCAGTGTCTTGGAGGGATCTGATAGATAGGACACGTCAGGTCCCACTGATGTCCTATATATACATATATATATATACATATATGTGGTCTCCGAAATTGCTGATATTCTCTTAAAATAAACTCTGAATTACCCGAAACCAGATGACAGAGACTTCAAAGGGGTAAAAAAAAAAATATAATTCTACTTAAAGGGGATGAAGTCTATTAGAAGAGACACAGAGCTCCGGGACAGGGGGGAAGAGGGGGGGCAGACATCTACAGTATATACCCCCCCCCCCCGTATACACCTCCCTGTATATAATAGTATAAAGCATGCTGGTATAACCTGGGGATCTCCTGTATATAATGATATATGTACAGCTGGTATAACCTGGGGATCTCCTGTATATAATGATATATGTACAGCCGGTATAACCTGGGGGTCTCCTGTATATAATGTTATATGTACAGCCGGTATAACCTGGAGATCTCCTGTATATAATGATATATGTACAGCTGGTATAACCTGGGGATCTCCTGTATATAATGATATATGTACAGCCGGTATAACCTGGGCATCTCCTGTATATAATGATATATGTACAGCTGGTATAACCTGGGGATCTCCTGTATATAATGATATATGTACAGCTGGTATAACCTGGGGATCTCCTGTATATAATGATATATGTACAGCCGGTATAACCTGGGGATCTCCTGTATATAATGATATATGTACAGCCGGTATAACCTGGGGATCTCCTGTATATAATGATATATGTACAGCCGGTATAACCTGGGGATCTCCTGTATATAATGATATATGTACAGCTGGTATAACCTGGGGATCTCCTGTATATAATGATATATGTACAGCTGGTATAACCTGGGGATCTCCTGTATATAATGATATATGTACAGCTGGTATAACCTGGGGATCTCCTGTATATAATGATATATGTACAGCAGGTATAACCTGGGGATCTCCTGTATATAATGATATATGTACAGCTGGTATAACCTGGGGATCTCCTGTAAATAATGATATATGTACAGCCGGTATAACCTGGGGATCTCCTGTATATAATGATATATGTACAGCAGGTATAACCTGGGGATCTCCTGTATATAATGATATATGTACAGCTGGTATAACCTGGGGATCTCCTGTAAATAATGATATATGTACAGCCGGTATAACCTGGGGATCTCCTGTATATAATGATATATGTACAGCAGGTATAACCTGGGGATCTCCTGTATATAATGATATATGTACAGCAGGTATAACCTGGGGATCTCCTGTATATAATGATATATGTACAGCTGGTATAACCTGGGGATCTCCTGTAAATAATGATATATGTACAGCTGGTATAACCTGGGGATCTCCTGTAAATAATGATATATGTACAGCAGGTATAACCTGGGGATCTCCTGTATATAATGATATATGTACAGCTGGTATAACCTGGGGATCCCCTGTAGATAATGATATATGTACAGCTGGTATAACCTGGGGGTCTCCTGTATATAATGATATATGTACAGCTGGTATAACCTGGGGATCTCCTGTAAATAATGATATATGTACAGCCGGTATAACCTGGGGATCTCCTGTATATAATGATATATGTACAGCTGGTATAACCTGGGGATCTCCTGTATATAATGATATATGTACAGCTGGTATAACCTGGGGATCTCCTGTATATAATGATATATGTACAGCTGGTATAACCTGGGGATCTCCTGTATATAATGATATATGTACAGCCGGTATAACCTGGGGATCTCCTGTATATAATGATATATGTACAGCCGGTATAACCTGGGCATCTCCTGTATATAATGATATATGTACAGCCGGTATAACCTGGGGATCTCCTGTATATAATGATATATGTACAGCCGGTATAACCTGGGCATCTCCTGTATATAGTGATATATGTACAGCCGGTATAACCTGGGAAACTCCTGTATATAATGATATATGTACAGCTGGTATAACCTGGGGATCTCCTGTATATAATGATATATGTACAGCTGGTATAACCTGGGAAACTCCTGTATATAATGATATATGTACAGCTGGTATAACCTGGGAATCTCCTGTATATAATGATATATGAACAGCCGGTATAACCTGGGGATCTCCTGTATATAATGATATATGTACAGCCGGTATAACCTGGGGATCTCCTGTATATAATGATATATGTACAGCTGGTATAACCTGGGGATCTCCTGTATATAATGATATATGTACAGCCGGTATAACCTGGGGATCTCCTGTATATAATGATATATGTACAGCTGGTATAACCTGGGGATCTCCTGTATATAATGATATATGTACAGCCGGTATAACCTGGGGATCTCCTGTATATAATGATATATGTACAGCCGGTATAACCTGGGGATCTCCTGTATATAATGATATATGTACAGCCGGTATAACCTGGGGATCTCCTGTATATAATGATATATGTACAGCTGGTATAACCTGGGAAACTCCTGTATATAATGATATATGTACAGCCGGTATAACCTGGGGATCTCCTGTATATAATGATATATGTACAGCTGGTATAACCTGGGGATCTCCTGTATATAATGATGTATGTACAGCCGGTATAACCTGGGGATCTCCTGTATATAATGATATATGTACAGCCGGTATAACCTGGGGATCTCCTGTATATAATGATATATGTACAGCTGGTATAACCTGGGGATCTCCTGTATATAATGATGTATGTACAGCCGGTATAACCTGGGGATCTCCTGTATATAATGATATATGTACAGCTGGTGTAACCTGGGGATCTCCTGTATATAATCATATATGTATAGCTGGTATAACCTGGGGATCTCCTGTATATAATGATATATGTACAGCCGGTATAACCTGGGGAACTCCTGTATATAATGATATATGTACAGCCGGTATAACCTGGGGATCTCCTGTATATAATGATATATGTACAGCTGGTATAACCTGGGGATCTCCTGTATATAATGATATATGTACAGCCGGTATAACCTGGGGATCTCCTGTATATAGTGATATATGTACAGCTGGTATAACCTGGGGATCTCCTGTATATAATGATATATGTACAGCTGGTATAACCTGGAGATCTCCTGTATATAGTGATATATGTACAGCCGGTATAACCTGGGGATCTCCTGTATATAATGATATATGTACAGCTGGTATAACCTGGGGATCTCCTGTATATAATGATATATGTACAGCTGGTATAACCTGGGGATCCCCTGTACATAATGATATATGTACAGCTGGTATAACCTGGGGATCTCCTGTATATAATGATATATGTACAGCCGGTATAACCTGGGGATCTCCTGTATATAATGATATATGTACAGCTGGTATAACTTGGGGATCTCCTGTATATAATGATATATGTACAGCTGGTATATGTCCATTAGCCTGACATTCATTGTATCTTGGTTATTTGTATCTTTATAGCTCCTGACAAGGTATTGCCGTCACTTTCTGATTAGTTTATACCTCTCTTCCATAAATGAGTAAGTTACATTGTATACAGTACTATAAACACATTCCTTATATAATCCCCTAGAGACATCTCCACCATCTCTGGGCTCCAGTGTCCAGGTGAAGACATGGATTTACAGATTATAAGGAATCTGCAGATACAGAATCTTTTTTATGAGTTTCTCTTTTTTGTCCATTACCCCCACAGACCCCCCCCCCACCCTGGGTAAGTGCTGACATCTACTGGCTGTATAGGAGGTGCCAAGCACTAGAGCGGCATCTCATTTTACACCTTGCTGTAAAAATGTAAGTTGATAATAATAATTGTTAATTTGGTCACTTTAAGGGGTGAGGTTATTTTATTTAAAACGGTGATGTCATAATGAGGGGGTGGAGACTGTCCATGTCAAGTTCCATAATCCTGCTGCAAAAAAAATAATAATACACCAAATAATTTTTTCAGGGGACATGTTTTCAAATTTTTTGTTCAAAATCCACTACATTGAAGCTGAAAATTCTAATTCTGTTGTATGGACTGGGGGTAGATACAACAGGAAGTCACTAAGGAGCTATATTAGTGAGACAGGAAGTGACATAAAAGGGGTGTGGTTTGGTCTTGTTCGGAGTTTGTTATTTCGCATGTTGTGCTCTACAGAGAAACCTCTACACCGGTTTTTGAGGGACCAGAGTAAAAATTATTTATCCTATTGGGGGTCATTTACTAAGGGCCCGATTCGCGCTTTCCCGACGTGTTACCCGAATATTTCCGATTTGCGCCGATTTTCCCTGAATTGCCCCGGGATTTTGGCGCACGCGATTGGATAGTGTTGCATCGGCGCTGGCATGCACGCAACGGAAATTGGGGGGCGTGGTCGAACGAAAACCCGACGGATTCGGAAAAATCGCCGAAAAATCACCTGGTGGACATCGGGCGCAGGACCTTCATGGATCGCCGGAAGACCCGAACGCTCGTCGGAGAAGCTGCCGCTGGAACGCGAATGGACCGGGTAAGTAAATCTGCCCCATTGTGTTGATGACCCAGGGGGATCCATTGTATACAATTGCCTAGAGTCCCCCTTTAAATCAGCTTAAAAGCATTGGACTGTTCAAATGAAGAAGCATAGTTAAAGGGGTGGTCCATTTTAAGCAGATAATGTTTGTGTAATGAAAAGCTATACAATTTTCCAATTTTCCAATTTTCCTCAGCAGACAATGCGTCGCGGGATCGCGACTGAACCGGGTGAGTGGTGATCTTGCTACACAAATTCTTTTTTAAATTCCGCTGTCTTTCCGAATCTGTCGGGTTGTCCGGCAGTCAAGCCCCCCCCCAATTTCTGTCGTATGAAAGCCAGCGCCAATGCGCCAAAATCTGATCGCGTGCGCCAAAATCCCGGGGCATTTCAGCGCAACTCGGAAATCGTCGGGAAACGACTTACTTCCAGTGGATTGAAATCTGTCCATGGTCATGTGATGTCACACAGGTGCACAAGCTGTAAGTATCACAGAGAGTAATCAGAGCCGTGTGATACTTACGGCTCCTGCACCTGTGTGACGTCACATGACCAGGGACAGATTCTATTCACTGGAAGTAAATATAGAAGCTTTCCATAGCAGGACAGCAAGCAGAGATCTTGAAAACTCTGATACAGAAAGTATATTGGGAAATTGTATAACTTTTCCTTACACAAACCAGAGCACTTATATGCTGAAAGTGGACAACTCCTTTAAGGATGTTAGAGTTCAGATTATGATTAGAAATGACTGTAGCGACAATTCTCTGGGGTTGATGATGAGGTCTCTGGTCTGTACGGAAACTTTTAGTAGATGACGAAGCAGAAGAGTGTGAGAGAGAGCGCGTTACGTGAGTCATTACTTTATATTCCACTTTCCTATCAGGGACCTGGGAGACAAGACAGACGCCGTCACCATTTACATAACTCGCTGTCTGAAAATAAACTTTCTTATGAAGGGGCAAGAGCTGAGTAAATTCTGGATTCTCATAGTCATCCACTTCCTTTCTTCCTGCTGCCGGGGACATGGAGCAGAACTTGACTAATACAGATAAGATTTTATATTCTTTTTATAGTAAAAAGCTAAAAAAAAATGATCTTTTGTGGTCTGGGGGCCACACACAGCTCTCACCTCCCGTGGATAAGTCATGGATGTGGGAATGTGCCCAATAGATGGAGAAGGATGCAACTTCTGAAAATATCCACGCTTTAGGCGCTCCTATCTGACATCAGGTTCCTTTTATTTGCTTAAAAACTAAAAATCCACAGGCTAAATGTATAAATCCATATAAGTTTAGTTAAAATACAATGAGACGCGTTTTGAGTCTGTACCGGACTCGTCCGCAGTCATGTTAACACTTAGTTGGAACAAACTTTTAAGTTCCATTCCGGCACGAAATTCAAAGGGGGAATGTGTCCCAGGCAGGGGCATAACTACAGGGGGAGCAGCCATAGAAGCTGCTATGGGGCCCACAGTGTCAGGGGGCCCCGGGATCTGGGGTATTGGGAGTGAATATGCTATATGTGTGTATTTGTAATGTGTATGTGCTCTAAATGTGTATGAATATGTGGATGTGTATGTCTGTGTATATGATGCATGGGTGCATATGGCAGTGTGTTTGTATATAGGAGTATATGGATGTATGTGTGTATATTTGGTGTGTATATACTGTATGTATATTTTTTATGGGGCCCTGCCTCTTTTAGTTACGCCATTGGTCCAAGGGTCCAGTTGGTGAGAGAGCTATCTCTGGTCAAGCTTAGATGTCATGTGCTTAACCTTATGACACATGGATAAAAGAATAAAAACAAAAACAAGCATTCCATGATAAGTTATAGTCATATAAGTTCTAAATCTAACAATAATAATAATAATAATAATTCCTTTATTTATATAGCTGCACAGAACTTGCCAAATCAGTCCCTGTCCCCAATCAGTCACAATCTAATCAACCTATTCTTAGTGGGTAAGTTTTGGAGTGTGGGAAGAAACCAGAGGACCAGAGGAAACTCACGCAAACACAGAGAGAACATACAAACTCTTTGCAGATGTTGACCCTGGGACTTGAACCCAGGTCCCCATCGCTGCAAGGCTGTAATGCTAACCACTGAGCCACTGTGCCGCCCAAGAACACATTGATGGAAAAACCATTATGAACATTGTAGCGAGTGACCGTGTTCTAAGATCCAGCAATCACTTGCTACAATGTTCATAATGGTTTTTCCATCAATCTGTTCTTGTTAGATTTAGAACTTATAGAACCTTGGACTTGGACCCTGAAGCAGTGAAGGCCGGTCTAGACTCAATACAGGGTTTGTCCAATTTACTGTGGGTAAAACCAGTCCCTTTTTGCTATTTTGTCTCTGAAAATCCACTGGAAGAGAGAATATTGTCATAAGGGAATGGGCACTGAGCTCTAAACTTGCATGTACATGAGTAGCAAATTAGAAAATACAGGTGTGGACCCAGTGCAGAATATTTACTGTGAGTAAAAATAACCCTCCCCCGCACACACCTTAGTAGAGGAGAGCATCACTGAGCCCTGAACTTGCATCTCCACCATATGTATGGTGCGGATCCAGTTGGAAAAACAGTACAGGGCATGTCCCAACTACCATAGACAAAAATGGAATCTCTTGTCTTTATAAAATAACTGGAAGAGAAAACTTTGTCAAAGGAGAAAACATATAAGAAACATATAATGCAGGTATGATATCAGTACAGGTTTTCCTCAAAAACTAGAGTCTCTTGGCTATTTTCTTTTTAAAGAGAGAATAATGTCATAGGGTAAAGCCACCTGAGCACTGAACCTGCAGGTGCACAAGCTGCATTTAAACAAATGCAGGTCTGAACAGTGCATGTCCTAAGTGATCTGGTGGTTTTCGGTGACATGTTAGAAGAATCGTACATAATGGGGCAGATTTACTTACCCGGGCCATTCGCGATCCAGCGGCGCGTTCTCTGCGTTGGATTCGGGTCCGGCCGGGATTTATTAAGGTAGTTCCTCCGCCGTCCACCAGGTGGCGCTGCTGCGCTGAAAAGCATCGGAACGCGCTGAAGTTCACCGAGCCGGGCTGAGTGGAGGTAAGTGCAAGCTCCGCGACAGATTTTTTTAAAAAAATTCGGCGGTTTTAACAAATCCGTCGGTTTTTCGTTCGGCCACGCCCCCCGATTTCCATCGCGTGCATGCCAGCGCCGATACGCCACAATCCGATCCCGTGCGCCAAAATCCCGGGGCAATTCAGGGGAAATCGGCGCAAATCGGAAATATTCGGGTAACACGTCGGGAAAACGCGAATCGGGCCCTTAGTAAATGACCCCCAATAACTCTGCTTCCTGTCACTTGTTGGGCCACATTTATCACTTGTTTTTTCTATTGTTTTTGCGCCTTTTCGTTTAGGCGCACCGTTTTTGCGCCATTTTTGCGATTAAACGTCAAATTAGCCGCGCAGCAAAAATAACCACCTTTCCCTCATCTATCGTTCAATTCCAGATGTTTTGCTGCGCCTAATGATATTCATTATGTGCGACTTTTGCATTTAGGCGCAAAAACGGGCGCAAAAACACTCCAGCCCGAAGCTGGCGTTATCTGAGAAGAAAGCACTGAGCCCCTTTGCAGAAGAGCTCATTTCTAGCAGCAAAGCTCAGCCAGACACTGGAACATATAATAGATACATTACATACACTGCAGACACTGGAACATATAATAGATACATTAGATACACTGCAGACAGGAGCTGCAGACTCTATTTACAGTTCATCACCTTCTATTTACAAAACATTCTGCAAAACGCTGAGCTCACAGCAAGAGCAAGAGAAGTTTGCACAAGTTTGCAGAAGCTTGCAGAATGTTGCAGATACTACAAACAAGTGTCCCCCATGTCATTCTGCACAGTATCACCAGTGTCTGAGGGGGATATTGTGCAGAATTACAGGGGTGCAGCAGGAGACCAGCACTGGGGGATCCCCTCCAGGAGAAGCCCCTGCTGAGGAGGTCACTGGGTGCAGGGTGTCACACACCTGGGTGCTGCTGTGAGGGTTATCTTCATTCTGGGATGTGGGAGAAGCAGAGAGGAGCTTGTAGCAGGATCACATGTAAGTGCCCGAATCTAACATTGCACCTAAACTGCGCCTAAACTGTGTTAAAGTAAAGTGATTAATAAGAGGCAGAAAATATACTTATCACAGTTGGTTGTAGCTTGTGATAATTCTGGCAAAACAGTGCGCCCGAATTTAGGCGCAACTACTACACTTAGGCCCGTTCCCCACTTGCGAGTGTGATGCGATGAACTCGCATCACACTCGCAACGCAAGCTGCCGGGAACGCACGGCCTGAACGCTGCACCGCGGGAGTGAACTCAGCATGTCAGTTCACTCCCGCGGTGCAGCGTTCAGGCCGTGCGTTCCCGGCAGCTTGCGTTGCGAGTGTGATGCGAGTTCATCGCATCACACTCGCAAGTGGGGAACGGGCCTTAGGCGCACAAAAGTGATAAATGTGGCCCGTTGTGTTACCAACTTTTTGTTGTCCGTTACATCTTTTCCAGTAACATGACGACGTCTCCTCTCTATTGTTCTAGACATCAGGTCAGACAGATGACATCTGGACTCCAGGAAAACACACGTTGTGGGATCGAAGACACTTGACTCCTCAGACTTGACTCCTTATACTTTATCCATCCAGAGTTGGCAAGAAACGTACAATAATATTACATTAATATGAATGAGTCTGAACAGGCGCAGACCCTCCTGTCATCCCTCAAGAAGGAGATGTCACATGTAGCAACTCCTTGGTCTGAAAGAGTAAAGAGAACATTAGTAAAAAAACAAGTTCTGGTCTTCCTGAGTGAGACATCTGTGTTTAGTTAGGAGGAGGACGACTCCCATCGTCCTGACTGGGCCGATGGTAGCAAAAACAAAGGCACTCGCTAAGATTAATCAATTCATTCCCGGGTGTTTAGAAGGAACTGGGGAGTCTAATCCGAAGACATGAGGAGTGGGAGTAGATTCAGACATTGGTTTGGCTCTTCTGGGGACCAGACTGGAGAAAAAAAAAGTTTTTTTTGGACAAAGAATTTAGTAAACAAGCCACCGAGCGAGTCCATGTGGAGTCTATAAAAAAACCTGGTCATGTGACTGTAGGATGCTGGACTCCAGGGAAAGAAGGGGACAGCTATAAAAGTATAATGGATTAAGGACGGGAGTACAGGATCTACTCATGGAGACTGATTGGCAATGATCCATGGGAAGAACTATGCAAATTAGCTCATTCATGAGAAAAAGGAGTCTCTCTACCGCCACCTATTGGGGGTTGCTTGGTAGGAACATGACTAAAGAAATAAACCAAGCAAAGATTAAAGCTCCAAATAGTTCAGCCACACATTTTACCTTTAGCATCTTCCTTCCCCTTGCCTGTGGTTTGGGTTGAGGTACTCAAATGGCACCAAAACTTTGGAGCCCTTACCTGGTTTGGTGTTGATACCCTGGACATGTTCCTGATTGAGGTCAAACCAGAACACATAGGAATCGGTTAGAGGTTTTGTTGTAAGGGTCAACAACAGTGGAATGTGAACATAAAAAGACATCATGCAAAGGTACAAGTATGTCAGGCAGGAGCATAGTCACAAAGGTCAGGCAAAACCAGGTATGGAACAAACAGGAGCATAGTCACAAAGGTTAGGCAAAACCAGGTATGGAACAAGCAGGAGCATAGTCACAAAGGTTAGGAAAAACCAGGTATGGAACAAGCAGGAGAATAGTCACAAAGTTCAGGCAAAACCAGGTATGGAACAAGCAGGAGCATAGTCACAAAGGTCAGGCAAAACCAGGTATGGAACAAGCAGGAACATAGTCACAAAGTTCAGGCAAAACCAGGTATGGAACAAGCAGGAGCATAGTCACAAAGGTTAGGCAAAACCAGGTATGGAACAAGCAGGAGCATAGTCACAAAGGTCAGGAAAAACCAGGTATAGAACAAGCAGGATCATAGTCACAAAGGTTAGGCAAAACCAGGTTTGTCACAACATGGAACAAGCAGGAGCATAGTCACAAAGGTCAGGCAAAACCAGGTTTGGATCCAGCAGGTGCATAGTTACAAAGGTCAGGCAAAACCAGGTATGTCACAACATGGAACATGCAGGAGCATAGTCACAAAGGTCAGGCAAAACCAGGTATGGAACAAGCAGGAGCATAGTCAAACAATCCAAGGCCTCGGTAAAGGAAGTGAGGAAGACCTGGGTATGCAGGACCATATATCAGTTAGGAGCATAGTCATAGAGATCGGTCACCGAGTAACAAAAGTTCAGCATATCCAGATAGGTGGTGCCATGGAGCTGACAGAAGTGGACCTCAAATGGAGATCAGAAGAAGGAAAGTAAGGAACAATAGAAGAGCAGGAAAACAAGGTTGGAAAACTTATAACTCAGAGATCACAGTCCACCCCTAAAGCAAGTACATTTGTTTGTGATTAACCTCTTAGATGCCAATATATGTTTCCCAGAATTACAAGTCTAAACTGTTCAAGTGACCAGGAGGCAGAAGAAGAGCTAATTATATACATGTATAATTATATACATTGTTCCCTTATGTTATCACTTCCTATTGTCGAAGGTCTGACAGCAAGACCCCATTCTTAAGAAAGTAGTAAGGTCCAGTCCATTGTAATTGGGTTATACAGAAATGGGTCCAATGGGAAGACAACTTTGGAGCCAATATTTAGGTCTATGTTTTATTGGAATATCACAAACAACCAGACCTCAGATATCTCCTGAGTGTAATCCAATAATAACGAGTTATCTTCTGTACACATGAATAAATGCTCAATTAATGGGAGGAGCAAACATTGGCACCTCCCCAATGACCATTAAGAATAGGGGTCCTGAAAAACGTACACTGTAAGTACAGTCAACTGAATAAAGATCTGTGGACTCCAAAGGTCAGGATCTATCCATGCTTAGTCTACAATCCATTAAAGGGATACATAGATAAAAGTTTTATGACCCATAATAACAATAATAATTCCTTTATTTATATGGCGCACACAGATTACGCAGCGCTGCACAGAGTTTCCCAAATCAGTCCCTGTCCCCAATGGGGCTCACAATCTACTCAACCTGCCAGTATGTTTTGGAGTGTGGGAGGAAACCGGAGGACCCAGAGGAAATCCAAGCAAACATGGAGAGAACATACAAACTCTTTGCCCATTGAAATAAAAGTTAAGTAAAAGCAATTGCAAACACACATAACTATATATTCACTATAGTCACCTATGCAGACAGATGTGTCACCACTAAAAAAGTCTCTATGAAATATCTAAATCTAAAATATATGATGCATAAGCCATTTTCCTGACATTGTAAAGAAAATAGAAGAGTGGAGAAGTGGAAGAGAGTAACAATACATCAGAATCTGACTACACAAGAACTATTTGTAGTCTGTGACCATGGAAACACTAAGCAGAAAATATGTAAACAAGACTATTTACAATGTTGCTTTATTTTGTAACAATGTAACAGATTATAAGGAAGTTGCTTGTAAAACATTCTGATTTGCTCACGATGAAAGGCACAGTGCGCATAGCTCACAGCTCATCTGTCTGATATATTAGGAATGTGGTGGGAGTCCTATCTATTAATGTGCAATTACCTACAAATCCCTAAAACTCATCAGAAGAGGCAGCGAGGACCCTCAGTATGTGAGGAATTCTCACCATTCATTAGGATGAGGGATGGGGGGTCTTGGAGCAGAGAGCAATGTCTGGAAGGACGGAGCTCAGGGCGGCTTCTAGCACTGGATCTTTGAAGATGAGATAATACATAAATCTCCCGCTTCCACTGGCCAGAAAATTGTCTTGTTACTGGTAAAATTATGTAATCAGACACAGAACTCCTACATATGGGATCATCTCTGCTGACCGATCCCAAATGCTGCGGAATAGAAGCCTGAGATGGGAAAACATCAGTAGAATCAAGTGCCCCCAGTGTGGATTTAAAGGGATTGTACCAAGTTTTGTACCAAGTTTGACATTTCTCCCCTATCCGGCCGATGAGACCCACCCAAGATCCAGAGAATGGACAACTCAAGTCCCCCGACCTTGCACATACAAAGAAGGACAACCTGGAAGTCCATCTACCTTCACACTCCACTCAAAGGGGTATTCTCGTCTGGGCACTCACATTCAGTTTGATAAATCTGCCATATATAAACATTTCTTAAATTAGATGTAGTAATTTTGTCCCTTAGAAACGAGATTGCTTCCTCGGATACGGCCACCTCTGCCTGAGAGATTGCACAAATAAACAAAAAGGTTTTGTATATGAAGTGTCCTGGAGTTACTGTAGGTCCCACAGCCGTCCTGTGGTAATGATTGCTTGATCCAGGTGGTCAGGCAGGACTCTATAGCGCAAGTCTGGCCACCTCTGCTAGAGTGTGACGTGGTCGTATCCGAGGAAGCCATCTCGTTTCTAAGGGACAGAATGACCACATTTATGAGAAATTATCTTCCCACAGGAACATTTTTTTTAATAACATCCAATTGAAGAAATGTTTAAATATGGAAGATTAGTGAAACTGAATGTGAATGCGCAGACGAGAATACCCCTTTAATGATATGAAACCTTTGGAATCCAGAAGTCCCACAGGGCGAGACACTTTCAGTCCTTGATTCAGTTTTTGGACTCCCTCAGAGACGGATGTAATTCTGATTGGAACAGGACAGGCAGCAACAACATCCTACAACATGGAGTATGTCCAAGCCTCTATACATTTCCACCATCCTGGATTCTGAAGGCCAGTCCTGGTCCCATGGGGTGAGAGTAGATGGCGTCATTGCACCTGCTGACCTCAGTGTCATGGACGTTGTAAAGTTTGGGGTCAACGAGGGGGTAAAATGCTCTAAAGCTAAGAGTGACATTAAAGGGCCCCTTGCTCTGCACCTCTGGGGGTCTCAAAGATTGGATGTTCAACTCTCCTATATCCTGAAATTATAGAGTGAAAGATTACAATAGCCAATGAGTGATAGTTATAGATGATGACTTTATTATATCACAGAAGGATATCTACTTTAAAGACAATAGGACCGATCGGATCACAAGATGCTAAATATAACAGCAATCAAGGTGTCAGCACTGGAGGGTCTGATAAACACAACCAGCCACCAACTACAAAGGGAAGAGTCCACTTCCAGATGTCTCGAAACCCAACTACTACTGGAGCTATAGGAGAACTAAAGAGTAAGATATCAGCTTGTTACCAGGTGCTTCTATATACTGCGAGATCCATCATCCTCCTCATCAAAAGATTTCCTATACCACAGAACATCAGACCTAAAGAAAGAGGAAGAATGTAGAAACTCTCCATACAATACTGCCCCCTATGTACAAGAATATAACTACTATAATACTGCCCCCTATGTACAAGAATATAACTACTATAATACTGCCCCCTATGTACAAGAATATAACTACTATAATACTGCCCCCTATGTACAAGAATATAACTACTATAATACTGCCCCCTATGTACAAGAATATAAGTACTATATTACTGCCCCCTATGTACAAGAATATAACTACTATAATACTGCCCCCTATGTACAAGAATATAACTACTATAATACTGCTCCCTATGTACAAGAATATAACTACTATAATACTGCTCCCTATGTACAAGAATATAACTACTATAATACTGCCCCCTATGTACAAGAATATAACTACTATAATACTGCCCCCTATGTACAAGAATATAACTACTATAATACTGCTCCCTATATACAAGACTATAACTACTATATTACTGCCCCCTATGTACAAGAATATAACTACTATAATACTGCCCCCTATGTACAAGAATATAACTACTATAATACTGCTCCCTATGTACAAGAATATAACTACTATAATACTGCTCCCTATGTACAAGAATATAAGTACTATAATACTGCTCCCTATGTACAAGAATATAACTACTATAATACTGCTCCCTATGTACAGGAATATAACTACTATAATACTGCCCCCTATGTACAGGAATATAACTACTATAATACTGCCCCCTATGTACAGGAATATAACTACTATAATATTGCCCCCTATGTACAGGAATATAACTACTATAATACTGCCCTCCATGTACAAGAATATAACTACTATAATACTGCTCCCTATGTACAGGAATATAACTACTATAATACTGCCCCCTATGTACAAGAATATAACTACTATAATACTGCCCCCTATGTACAAGAATATAACTACTATAATACTGCCCCCTATGTACAAGAATATAAGTACTATATTACTGCCCCCTATGTACAAGAATATAACTACTATAATACTGCCCCCTATGTACAAGAATATAACTACTATAATACTGCTCCCTATGTACAAGAATATAACTACTATAATACTGCTCCCTATGTACAAGAATATAACTACTATAATACTGCCCCCTATGTACAAGAATATAACTACTATAATACTGCCCCCTATGTACAAGAATATAACTACTATAATACTGCTCCCTATATACAAGACTATAACTACTATATTACTGCCCCCTATGTACAAGAATATAACTACTATAATACTGCCCCCTATGTACAAGAATATAACTACTATAATACTGCTCCCTATGTACAAGAATATAACTACTATAATACTGCTCCCTATGTACAAGAATATAAGTACTATAATACTGCTCCCTATGTACAAGAATATAACTACTATAATACTGCTCCCTATGTACAGGAATATAACTACTATAATACTGCCCCCTATGTACAGGAATATAACTACTATAATACTGCCCCCTATGTACAGGAATATAACTACTATAATATTGCCCCCTATGTACAGGAATATAACTACTATAATACTGCCCTCCATGTACAAGAATATAACTACTATAATACTGCCCCCTATGTACAAGAATATAACTACTATAATACTGCCCCCTATGTACAAGAATATAACTACTATAATACTGCCCCCTATGTACAAGAATATAACTACTATAATACTGCCCCCTATGTACAAGAATATAACTACTATAATACTGCCCCCTATGTACAAGAATATAACTACTATAATACTGCCCCCCTATGTACAAGAATATAACTACTATAATACTGCCCCCTATGTACAAGAATATAACTACTATAATACTGTCCCCTGTGTACAAGAATATAACTACTATAATACTGCCCCTATGTACAAGAATATAACTACTATAATACTGCCCCCTATGTACAAGAATATAACTACTATAATACTGCCCCCTATCTACAAGAATATAACTACTATAATACTGCCCCTGTGTACAAGAATATAACTACTATAATACTGCCCCCTATGTACAAGTATATAACTACTATAATACTGCCCCTATGTACAAGAATATAACTACTATAATACTGCCCCCTATGTACAAGTATATAACTACTATAATACTGCCCCTATGTACAAGAATATAACTACTATAATACTGCCCCCTATGTACAAGAATATAACTACTATAATACTGCCCCCTATGTACAAGAATATAACTACTATAATACTGCCCCTATGTACAAGAATATAACTACTATAATACTGCCCCCTATGTACAGGAATATAACTACTATAATATTGCCCCCTATGTACAGGAATATAACTACTATAATACTCCCCCCTATGTACAAGAATATAACTACTATAATACTGCCCCCTATGTACAAGAATATAACTACTATAATACTGTCCCCTGTGTACAAGAATATAACTACTATAATACTGCCCCTATGTACAAGAATATAACTACTATAATACTGTCCCCTGTGTACAAGAATATAACTACTATAATACTGCTCCTATGTACAAGAATATAACTACTATAATACTGTCCCCTGTGTACAAGAATATAACTACTATAATACTGCCCCCTATGTACAAGAATATAACTACTATAATACTGCCCCTATGTACAAGAATATAACTACTATAATACTGCCTCCTATGTACAGGAATATAACTACTATAATACTGCCCCCTATGTACAAGAATATAACTACTATAATACTGCCCCCTATGTACAAGAATATAACTACTATAATACTGCCCCCTATGTACAAGAATATAACTACTATAATACTGCCCCCTATGTACAGGAATATAACTACTATAATACTGCCTCCTATGTACAGGAATATAACTACTATAATACTGCCCCCTATGTACAAGAATATAACTACTATAATACTGCCCCTATGTACAAGAATATAACTACTATAATACTGCCCCCTATGTACAAGAATATAACTACTATAATACTGCCCCCTATGTACAGGAATATAACTACTATAATACTGCCCCCTATGTACAAGAATATAACTACTATAATACTGCCCCCTATGTACAGGAATATAACTACTATAATACTCCCCCCTATGTACAGGAATATAACTACTATAATACTGCTCCCTATGTACAGGAATATAACTACTATAATACTGCCCCCTATGTACAAGAATATAACTACTATAATACTGCCCCCTATGTACAAGAATATAACCACTATAATACTGCCCCCTATGTACAAGAATATAACTACTATAATACTGCCCCTATGTACAAGAATATAACTACTATAATACTGCCCCCTATGTACAAGAATATAACTACTATAATACTGCCCCCTATGTACAGGAATATAATTACTATAATATAAATGATTTCCTGTAGAATATAACATTTCAGTTTGGATTCTGGGAATGTTGGATTATTTATGGCTGTGTTGGGGATTTTCTGTATTTGGCAGGATATAATATAATCTGTTATCAGTAAATATTTCAGTAACAGTAATAAGACTGAAGTCAAAGTTGGATCAAGTAAGAAATCCCTGTTATATTCTTTAAAGTCAAACAAGAAGCTCAGGGGGGGGGGGGGGGGGGTCATGCTGGTTCAGGTCTCGTCCAGGTCCAGAATTACTATAATAAAACTGATTGCAGACAAATTACTTTTTGGGGCTAAAATTTACATATTTGACCTTTTATTAGATACAGTTCTCCACTGCTGAAGGAGAACTGGAGTAGGCGGCACCCATGTCTACAAACCACACCCATAGTTGGGGGAGGACTTGGTCTTGTAGCAACCAAGATTGTGAAGCGGCCAAGATGAGCCCCTTAAAGGGGTTGTCCCAAGATTTAGTGATCTCTACTATTTTTGGTTGTCAGACTGATAGACCACCCACTGTGCACGATAATGGGGGTCCACAACTGCATTGACCAGCAGGTGACCTCCGACTAATCCACTGTCTGTCAGTGCCATAGACTTCCCCCAAATTCATTGAAGGGGATCAAGACCCCAAGTCTTATGAATGGTGGGTGGTCCAAGTGGTCAGACCCTCACAATCCAAAGGGTGATTCCTATCCACATGATAGTGAACCCCCCTTTAAAGGGCTATTCCCATTTCTGCAAATTAATGTTAATGTTTTTTATGATAAAAAGTTATACAATTTTTCAATATACTTTCTGTATAAATAATAATTAATAGTTCTTTATTTATATAGCGCACACAGATTCCGCAGTGCTGCACAGAGTTTGCCAAATCGGTCCCTGTCCCCAATGGGGCAACACAATTTAATCAACCTACCCGTATGTGTTGGAGTGTGGGAGGAAACCGGAGGATACGGAGGAAACCCATGTAAACACGGAGAGAACAAACGTTTGGAAGATGTTGACCCTGGGATTTGAACCCAGGTCCCCAGCACTGCAAGGCTGTAGTGCTAACAACGGTTTTCTAGATCTCTGCTTGCAGTGATTACATAGAAACCTTCTATGTTTACCACCAGTGGACAGAGATCTGACCATGGTCACACAGGTGCACAACTCGTTAGTATCACAGAGAGCAATCAGAGCTGTGGGATATAACGAGCCGTGCACCTGTGTGACCATGGTCAGATTTCTATCCACTGGTGGTAAACATAGAAGGTTTCTATAGAAGGACAGCAAGCAGAGATCTAGTAAACCATGAGGAATTGATACAAAAAGTATATTGGAAAATTGCATAATTTTTTTATAATACAAACAATAATCTTAATCTGCAGTAATGGGAACACCCCTTTAAGGATTGGTCAACTGGGCTCACTACACAATCCTGACTGTAAGGCTGATGCCACAGGTGGCGTTTTTGGTCCGATTTTAAGCATGCGTTTTTTTAAATGCATCCGTTTTTTACCATTTACCATGCGTTTGGCTGTTTTGAACCTATTTATCTTAATAGATAAACAGGTTCAAAGCAGCCAAACGGTAAGAAACGCATGCTTAAAAACAGACCAAAACACACGTGGTGTTTTTAGTCCGTTTTTGGGCCGTTTTTAGTTAGTGTGTTTTCACATCGTTAAAAACGCATGAGTTTTTGACCAGTTTGAATTAAGATAATTGGTCAAACCTGTCAAAAACGCATGCGTTTTTTAATGCTAAAAACGGCCCAAAAGCGGCCCAAAAACGGCCTAAAAACGCCACGTGTGTCTTCACCCTTTGGCTACTGGCAGCTGTCCAAACCCTCCCCCACTGATCTGTATGGAACAAGAAGCAGGAAATGTTAAAGGGATATTCTAGTAAACTAAACCCTATCCATTCTTCTCATGGGGGTCCCACTTATCACAAGAATGGGGGTCCGTAGCTGCTCCATCACACTTCCCCTGCTGTGCTATTTATGACTCTCCAGGAGATGGACCCCCCTACTCTCTCCGGTGGGTAGGAGGAAACTTGCTTATACCCCTGTGAGTTTTGGAGCCCACGGTTGGAGGGGGCAGTATGGAGAATCGCCATTTTATCACCAATCCAGAAGGTAATTTGGTGATTTGAAGGTGATTTGTAAAGCGCTACGGAATTTGATGGCGCTATATAAATAAAGATAATTATTATAATTATTATTAAGGGTTAACCTAAAACTTGGGCCAACCCCTTTATATAGATGGAACACCAATGGCTTAGACCTGAATTATTTAGCCCCCCCACAAGCAGTAGGTAGTTTGTTATAATGTGTGTAAAGTGGGTAACAGGGGTAACATGGAAGCTGCAGGGTGTGCTGGACGGCTCTGCCGGGGATTGCTCCATCTAGAGACCCCAGAACTTTGGATGCAACTGTGATGGATCCTATAGAACATCTCACTGACCTCCAGGGAAAAAAAAAAACACTAGAGATGTGTCATTCCACTGTTCCATCTCAGAAACTCCTCATCATTCCACACGGGAGACACTTTTTATGGGCAAATCCCCTAATCCCACCCCCACCCCTGACCCGGGGGATGAGGGCAGACCCCCACACACCGCCGCTTTCCATTACACCCCATGAATCAGACTTCAAGTGTAAACAACTTTCTTCTTTTCTCGGTCATTTCTCACGGTGAAAAATAATCTGCTTAAAATAATTTTTTATAAAAAAAAACGCAGCATGGATCAAAATCCCCAGCGTTGGGGATTTTGTAGAACTAGACCCGGGTAGACAATGTCGTAAGTTTTCGGTGATGTGTGACGTGAGCAATGTGTGAGATTTGTGAGCGTTTTGTTAACGCAATGTTGACAGCAATGTAATTGGGCAAATCTCTTCTCAGCTGTCAAGATGCGTTTGAAAACGCACGCGTTACTGCCACGTGTGAACGCACCCTTAATCTGAGACCTGTCCACAAGTATGAACTGCTGAAACACTCTGTGCTGCAGGGGGCCCTATGGTGACCTTCCACAACATCAGCACAGCGCTCTGCTGAAACACTCTGTGCTGCAGGGGGCCCTATGGTGACCTTCCACAACATCAGCACAGCGCTCTGCTGAAACACTCTGTGCTGCTGAAGACCTTACTGTTTTACTGAATAATTTTTATTTCGTAACCTCCTTAGATGTTCAGCACAGTTATTTGCTGAAATCATCTGTGCTGCTGGGAGGACATGCCTTATATTCCATTAATTACTTCTTCCCATTCCCTGCCTTTAGGAACATTACACAAGTGGATATGTTACTGTCTCAACAGAGACATTCTTGTCTCCTTAAATGCTCTGTGCTGCTGTGGATCACAGTACAGGCAGTCCCCTACTTAAGAACACCCGACTTACATACGACCCCTAGTTACAAACGGACCTCTGGATGTTGGTAATTTACTGTACTTTAGCCCCTGGCTACAATAATCAGCTGTAACAGTAATCACAGGTGTCTGTACTGAAGATTTATTATTAATCCTGGTTCTTATGACAACCCAACACTTTTAAAATCCAATTGTCACAGAGACCAAAAAAGTTCTGGCTGGGATTACAATAATAAAATATACAGTTCCGACTTACATACAAATTCAACTTAAGAACAAACCTACAGACCCTATCTTGTATGTAACCCGGAGACTGCCTGTATATCCTCTTACTTGTTTCCAACTACCTCCTCATATTGTGATCCTGCCCCTTCACATAGAGCCCAGTGGTCACACCATGTCCCCATAAGACCATCACACCTCATCTGAAATACTCTGTGCTGCTGTGGAGAGTGTAACCTCCCACTTGTCTACCTCTACCTCCTAATATTGTGATCCTGCCCAGTCACATAGAGCCCCATCTTCACCTATGGTCAGGCCACGCCCCCATAAGACCATCACACTTCACCTGAAATACTCTGCGCTGCTGTGGAGAGTGTAACCTCCCACTTGTCTACCTCCACCTCCTCTACCTGTCACATAGAGCCCCATCATCACCTGTGGTCAGGCCATGTCCCCATAAGACCATCACACTTCACCTGAAATACTCTGCGCTGCTGTGACCCAGAATCATCTATGTTATCCATCATGTTAATTACAGAAGAGGAATAAGAAACCAGATTTATGGAGATGTGTTGCAGTGGGGAGGATGACATATATCCTCAGGGGTCCCGCAGCAGGGGGGTCCACATGCCGCAGCGCTGACAGCCTAACCTGACTTATAAAGAATGTGAACAATTAAAGGGGAAAACGTCCAATTCTGCAATAAGAGAAAGTGAATCATTGCAGGAAGCAGATTCATCGCCAGGACCCTCATACAGGACACTAACTGCTTCCATATGATGGGATGTAGGGGAGGGCGGACGACCAGAAGGGGGCGCCGGGGTCACAGAACATATCCCCATGACCTATAGACTATAGATGACATCCACCTACAAGTGACCAGACACACATGATACAAAGTATCTCCCACCATAAGTACTGGGAAAGCTGGGTGACGACCAGTATAGTCCCCACCCCACTTCAAGGGATAGCAGGTGTGACCATACAGACTGCGGCCAGTGTTATGTATTGTCCCTGGAGACATGTGTAATCAGACCTTTGTGTATGATGTTGTTAGTAGCAGCAGGACTGTGATATATGGATTTATATTCCGGGATTGTAGATTCTACAAGTGTCCTCACACTGCTGTGCTCTGTGCTCTCTCTCTGTTGCTGGAGAGATGGGTAATCATTCATATGTGTATGAAGCTGCATGAATTTATTATTCAACCCTTGGAGCACAGAGCACAGAGCACAGCAGTGTGAGGAAATGGCCCCAAAGGTAACAATCCTAGAATATAATTCCATGTAACAATATGTAACACTGGCTGCAGAGAACCCAGAGTAAAGCAGTGTGAGGACACACCCAAGAAGTTACAATTATACAGTAGAATCCATATTTCACAGTCCTGCTGATGCTACCAACAACATACACAAAGGTCTGATAACACATCTCTCCAGGGACAATACCGGACACTTGCTGCAGAGAACACAGAGCACAGCAGTGTGAGGAGACACTTCCAATGCACTTGGAGAAGTTACAATATTGGAATATATATCCATATTTCACAGTCCTGCTGCTACTAACAACATACACAGAGATTTGATAACACATCTCTCCAGGAACAATACATAACACTGGCTGCAGTCTATATGGTCAAACCTGCTGTGGGATTTATCAGAATCTGTGGTGTCTTCAGTCCATGGTCTGGGGTCCTCCACTCAGAGGGCGCCCCCTAGTGATGACCAGATAATAGAGGGCGCCCCCTAGTGATGACCAGATAATAGAGGGCGCCCCCTAGTGATGACCAGATAACAGAGGGCACCCCCTAGTGATGACCAGATAACAGAGGGCGCCCCCTAGTGATGACCAGATAATAGAGGGCGCCCCCTAGTGATGACCAGATAATAGAGGGCGCCCCCTAGTGATGACCAGATAATAGAGGGCGCCCCCTAGTGATGACCAGATAACAGAGGACACCCCAATAGTGATGACCAGATAACAGAGGACACCCCAATAGTGATGACCAGATAACAGAGGGCGCCCCCTAGTGATGACCAGGTAACAGAGGGCGCCCCCTAGTGATGACCAGATAACAGAGGACACCCCCTAGTGCTGACCAGATAATAGAGGGCGCCCCCTAGTGATGACCAGATAACAGAGGGCACCCCCTAGTGATGACCAGATAATAGAGGGCGCCCCCTAGTGATGACCAGATAATAGAGGGCGCCCCCTAGTGATGACCAGATAACAGAGGGCACCCCCTAGTGATGACCAGATAACAGAGGGCGCCCCAATAGTGATGACCAGATAACAGAGGACACCCCAATAGTGATGACCAGATAACAGAGGGCGCCCCCTAGTGATGACCAGATAACAGAGGGCGCCCCCTAGTGATGACCAGATAACAGAGGACACCCCCTAGTGATGACCAGATAACAGAGGACACCCCAATAGTGATGACCAGATAACAGAGGACACCCCAATAGTGATGACCAGATAACAGAGGGCGCCCCCTAGTGATGACCAGATAACAGAGGGCGCCCCCTAGTGATGACCAGATAACAGAGGACACCCCCTAGTGCTGACCAGATAATAGAGGGCGCCCCCTAGTGATGACCAGATAACAGAGGGCACCCCCTAGTGATGACCAGATAATAGAGGGCGCCCCCTAGTGATGACCAGATAATAGAGGGCGCCCCCTAGTGATGACCAGATAACAGAGGGCACCCCCTAGTGATGACCAGATAACAGAGGGCGCCCCCTAGTGATGACCAGATAATAGAGGGCGCCCCCTAGTGATGACCAGATAATAGAGGGCGCCCCCTAGTGATGACCAGATAACAGAGGACACCCCAATAGTGATGACCAGATAACAGAGGACACCCCAATAGTGATGACCAGATAACAGAGGGCGCCCCCTAGTGATGACCAGATAACAGAGGGCGCCCCCTAGTGATGACCAGATAACAGAGGACACCCCCTAGTGCTGACCAGATAATAGAGGGCGCCCCCTAGTGATGACCAGATAACAGAGGGCACCCCCTAGTGATGACCAGATAACAGAGGACACCCCCTAGTGATAACCAGATAACAGAGGGCACCCCCTAGTGATGACCAGATAACAGAGGACACCCCCTAGTGATGACCAGATAACAGAGGGCACCCCCTAGTGATGACCAGATAACAGAGGACACCTCCTAGTGATGACCAGATAACAGAGGGCGCCCCCTAGTGATGACCAGATAACAGAGGACACCTCCTAGTGATTACCAGATAACAGAGGGCACCCCCTAGTGATGACCAGATAACAGAGGACACCCCCTAGTGATGACCAGATAATAGAGGACACCCCCTAGTGATGACCAGATAACAGAGGGCGCCCCCTAGTGATGACCAGATAACAGAGGGCGCCCCCTAGTGATGAGCAGATAACAGAGGACACCCCCTAGTGATGACCAGATAATAGAGGACACCCCCTAGTGATTACTAGATAACAGAGGGCGCCCCCTAGTGATGACCAGATAACAGAGGGCACCTCCTAGTGATGACCAGATAACAGAGGACACCTCCTAGTGATGACCAGATAACAGAGGACACCTCCTAGTGATGACCAGATAACAGAGGACACCTCCTAGTGATGACCAGATAACAGAGGGCGCCCCCTAGTGATGACCAGATAACAGAGGACACCCCCTAGTGATTACCAGATAACAGAGGACACCTCCTAGTGATGACCAGATAACAGAGGGCGCCCCCTAGTGATGACCAGATAACAGAGGACACCTCCTAGTGATGACCAGATAACAGAGGGCGCCCCCTAGTGATGACCAGATAACAGAGGGCGCCCCCTAGTGATGACCAGATAACAGAGGGCGCCCCCTAGTGATGACCAGATAACAGAGGGCGCCCCCTAGTGATGACCAGATAACAGAGGACACCTCCTAGTGATTACCAGATAACAGAGGGCACCTCCTAGTGATGACCAGATAACAGAGGGCACCTCCTAGTGATGACCAGATAAAAGAGGGCGCCCCCTAGTGATGACCAGATAACAGAGGACACCCCCTAGTGATTACCAGATAACAGAGGACACCTCCTAGTGATTACCAGATAACAGAGGGCACCTCCTAGTGATGACCAGGTAACAGAGGACACCTCCTAGTGATGACCAGATAACAGAGGACACCCCCTAGTGATGACCAGATAACAGAGGACACCCCCTAGTGATGACCAGATAACAGAGGGCGCCCCCTAGTGATGACCAGATAACAGAGGACACCTCCTAGTGATGACCACATAACAGAGGGTGCCCCCTAGTGATGACCAGATAACAGAGGACACCTCCTAGTGATGACCAGGTAACAGACGACGCCCCCTAGTGATGACAAGATAACAGAGGGCGCCCCCTAGTGATGACCAGATAACAGAGGGCACCCCCTAGTGATTACCAGATAACAGAGGGCACCTCCTAGTGATGACCAGATAACAGAGGACACCCCCTAGTGATGACCAGATAACAGAGGGCACCTCCTAGTGATGACCAGATAACAGAGGACACCTCCTAGTGATGACCAGTTAACAGAGGACACCCCCTAGTGATGACCAGATAACAGAGGGCGCCCCCTAGTGATGACCAGATAACAGAGGACGCCCCCTGGTGATGACCAGATAACAGAGGACACCCCCTAGTGATGACCAGATAACAGAGGGCGCCCCCTAGTGATGACCAGATAACAGAGGACACCTCCTAGTGATGACCAGGTAACAGAGGACACCTCCTAGTGATGACCAGATAACAGAGGACACCTCCTAGTGATGACCAGATAACAGAGGGCACCTCCTAAAGATTACCAGATAACAGAGGGCACCCCCTAGTGATGACCAGATAACAGAGGACACCCCCTAGTGATGACCAGATAACAGAGGACACCTCCTAGTGATGACCAGATAACAGAGGACGCCCCCTAGTGATGACCAGATAACAGAGGACACCCCCTAGTGATGACCAGATAATAGAGGACACCCCCTAGTGATGACCAGATAACAGAGGGCGCCCCCTAGTGATGACCAGATAACAGAGGGCGCCCCCTAGTGATGAGCAGATAACAGAGGACACCCCCTAGTGATGACCAGATAATAGAGGACACCCCCTAGTGATTACCAGATAACAGAGGGCGCCCCCTAGTGATGACCAGATAACAGAGGGCACCTCCTAGTGATGACCAGATAACAGAGGACACCTCCTAGTGATGACCAGATAACAGAGGACACCTCCTAGTGATGACCAGATAACAGAGGACACCTCCTAGTGATGACCAGATAACAGAGGGCGCCCCCTAGTGATGACCAGATAACAGAGGACACCCCCTAGTGATTACCAGATAACAGAGGACACCTCCTAGTGATGACCAGATAACAGAGGGCGCCCCCTAGTGATGACCAGATAACAGAGGGCACCTCCTAGTGATGACCAGATAACAGAGGACACCTCCTAGTGATTACCAGATAACAGAGGACACCTCCTAGTGATGACCAGATAACAGAGGACACCCCCTAGTGATGACCAGATAACAGAGGACACCCCCTAGTGATTACCAGATAACAGAGGACACCTCCTAGTGATGACCAGATAACAGAGGGCGCCCCCTAGTGATGACCAGATAACAGAGGGCGCCCCCTAGTGATGACCAGATAACAGAGGACACCTCCTAGTGATGACCAGATAACAGAGGGCGCCCCCTAGTGATGACCAGATAACAGAGGGCGCCCCCTAGTGATGACCAGATAACAGAGGGCGCCCCCTAGTGATAAACAGATAACAGAGGGCGCCCCCTAGTGATGACCAGATAACAGAGGACACCTCCTAGTGATTACCAGATAACAGAGGGCACCTCCTAGTGATGACCAGATAACAGAGGGCACCTCCTAGTGATGACCAGATAAAAGAGGGCGCCCCCTAGTGATGACCAGATAACAGAGGACACCCCCTAGTGATTACCAGATAACAGAGGACACCTCCTAGTGATTACCAGATAACAGAGGGCACCTCCTAGTGATGACCAGGTAACAGAGGACACCTCCTAGTGATGACCAGATAACAGAGGACACCCCCTAGTGATGACCAGATAACAGAGGACACCCCCTAGTGATGACCAGATAACAGAGGGCGCCCCCTAGTGATGACCAGATAACAGAGGACACCTCCTAGTGATGACCACATAACAGAGGGTGCCCCCTAGTGATGACCAGATAACAGAGGACACCTCCTAGTGATGACCAGGTAACAGACGACGCCCCCTAGTGATGACAAGATAACAGAGGGCGCCCCCTAGTGATGACCAGATAACAGAGGGCACCCCCTAGTGATTACCAGATAACAGAGGGCACCTCCTAGTGATGACCAGATAACAGAGGACACCCCCTAGTGATGACCAGATAACAGAGGGCACCTCCTAGTGATGACCAGATAACAGAGGACACCTCCTAGTGATGACCAGGTAACAGAGGACACCTCCTAGTGATGACCAGATAACAGAGGACACCTCCTAGTGATGACCAGATAACAGAGGACACCTCCTAGTGATGACCAGGTAACAGAGGGCGCCCCCTAGTGATGACCAGATAACAGAGGGCGCCCCCTAGTGATGACCAGTTAACAGAGGACACCCCCTAGTGATGACCAGATAACAGAGGGCGCCCCCTAGTGATGACCAGATAACAGAGGACGCCCCCTGGTGATGACCAGATAACAGAGGACACCCCCTAGTGATGACCAGATAACAGAGGGCGCCCCCTAGTGATGACCAGATAACAGAGGACACCTCCTAGTGATGACCAGGTAACAGAGGACACCTCCTAGTGATGACCAGATAACAGAGGACACCTCCTAGTGATGACCAGATAACAGAGGGCACCTCCTAAAGATTACCAGATAACAGAGGGCACCCCCTAGTGATGACCAGATAACAGAGGACACCCCCTAGTGATGACCAGATAACAGAGGACACCTCCTAGTGATGACCAGATAACAGAGGACGCCCCCTAGTGATGACCAGATAACAGAGGACACCCCCTAGTGATGACCAGATAACAGAGGACGCCCCCTAGTGATGACCAGATAACAGAGGACACCCCTAGTGATGACCAGATAACAGAGGGCGCCCCCTAGTGATGACCAGATAACAGAGGACACCTCCTAGTGATGACCAGATAACAGAGGACACCCCCTAGTGATGACCAGATAACAGAGGACACCTCCTAGTGATTACTTGATAACAGAGGGCGCCCCCTAGTGATGACCAGATAACAGAGGGCACCCCCTAGTGATTACCAGATAACAGAGGGCACCTCCTAGTGATTACCAGATAACAGAGGGCACCTCCTAGTGATTACCAGATAACAGAGGGCGCCCCCTAGTGATGACCAGATAACAGAGGACACCTCCTAGTGATGACCAGATAACAGAGGACACCCCCTAGTGATGACCAGATAACAGAGGACTCCCCCTAGTGATGACCAGATAACAGAGGGCACCCCCTAGTGATTACCAGATAACAGAGGGCACCTCCTAGTGATTACCAGATAACAGAGGGCACCTCCTAGTGATTACCAGATAACAGAGGGCGCCCCCTAGTGATGACCAGATAACAGAGGACACCTCCTAGTGATGACCAGATAACAGAGGACACCCCCTAGTGATGACCAGATAACAGAGGACTCCCCCTAGTGATGACCAGATAACAGAGGGCGCCCCCTAGTGATGACCAGATAACAGAGGACACCCCCTAGTGATGACCAGATAATAGAGGGCGCCCCCTAGTGATGACCAGATAACAGAGGGCACCCCCTAGTGATAACCACATAACAGAGGGCGCCCCATAGTGATGACCAGATAACAGAGGGCGCCCCTTAGTGATAACCACATAACAGAGGGCGCCCCTAGTGATGACCAGATAACAGAGGGCACCTCCTAGTGATGACCAGATAACAGAGGACACCCCCTAGTGATGACCAGATAACAGAGGACACCCCCTAGTGATGACCAGATAACAGAGGACACCCCCTAGTGATGACCAGATAACAGAGGACACCCCATAGTGATGAACAGATAACAGAGGACACCCCCTAGTGATGACCAGATAACAGAGGACACCCCCTAGTGATGACCAGATAATAGAGGGCGCCCCTTAGTGATGACCAGATAACAGAGGACTCCCCCTAGTGATGACCAGATAACAGAGGGCGCCCCCTAGTGATGACCAGATAACAGAGGACACCCCCTAGTGATGACCAGATAATAGAGGGCGCCCCCTAGTGATGAACAGATAACAGAGGGCGCCCCCTAGTGATGACCAGATAACAGAGGACACCCCCTAGTGATGACCAGATAATAGAGGGCGCCCCCTAGTGATGACCAGATAACAGAGGGCGCCCCCTAGTGATGACCAGATAACAGAGGACACCCCCAGATGATTTCTTGCAATGAATATATATTTATATGTGGGCTGACTCTGCTAAAATGTATTGATGATCCAGTATACTGCCCTCTATGGGTGGTGGCTGGACCTTGTTAACCACCTTCTAGCCTTGCTACTGCATTTATGATAACAGGAATAAAATTAATGAGATTTCCTAATGTATTTTCCATGTTATACCAACACCTCCATGCTTTACACTGCCGCTCTGCTTGTTCTGATATCCTTGTGGGCAGTAGGAAAACAAGAAATCAAACAATGATGTAGCAGAGCTAAAAAATTCTTAGAAATTAGATCCATATGTATCAGCTGCATAGGAAATCCAGGGTCACATCATCAAACCTCATGACACACTCAGCTCTCCTGTATCTGACCTGCACTGAAGAACAAGACCAGTTATAATGGGCGCAACAGTCACCTGAGACCGAGAGATCAATCATAGCGCCCCATCTAGTGGCTGCAGAGGAAAGTGCAAGTGGTTAGCAAAACGTTTGCAGTATTTTGATGTTTAACGCTTTTAAATTATTAAGAATAAAGACAATGACATAAACAATTAAAATAAACATTAAAAAAATAAGAAAAATAATTCAAACAATTTATTTTAGAAGTATTATAGTAGTTATATCCTTGTACATAGGGACAGTATTTTAGTAGTTATATTCTTGAACATAGGGGGCAGTATTATAGTAGTTATATTCTTGTACATAGGGGGCAGTATTATAGTAGTTATATACTTGTACATAGGGGGCAGTATTATAGTAGTTATATTCTTGTACATAGAGGGCACTATTATAGTAGTTATATTCTTGTACATAGGGGACAGTATTATAGTAGTTATATTCTTGTACATAGGGGGCAGTATTATAGTAGTTATATTCTTGTACATAGGAGGCAGTATTATAGTAGTTATATTCTTGTACATAGGGGGCAGTATTATAGTAGTTATATTCTTGTACATAGGAGGCAGTATTATAGTAGTTATATTCTTGTACATAGGGGGCAGTATTATAGTAGTTATATTCTTGTACATAGGGGGCAGTATTATAGTAGTTATATTCTTGTACATAGGGGGCAGTATTATAGTAGTTATATTCTTGTACATAGGGGGCAGTATTATAGTAGTTATATTCTTGTACATAGGGGGCAGTACTATAGTAGTTATATTCTTGTACATAGGGGGCAGTATTATAGTAGTTATATTCTTGTACATAGGGGGCAGTATTATAGTAGTTATATTCTTGTACATAGGGGGCAGTATTATAGTAGTTATATTCTTGTACATAGGGGGCAGTATTATAGTAGTTATATTATAGTAGTATTACTACTAGTATTATATGATAGTAATATTATATTCATCACGTAATGACACCCTTTAGATCCCGGTTGTATAATTAGTCATCCTTAAGCCTGATCTCTTCCTATGAATGCAGCAGAGCCAGTAATGTTGTTATGGTTGTTATTACATGTTGTGGTGTGATGCCCCTTTGCATGTTACCAGACACTACATCCAGCACAGTCCCATCTGTTTTCCCAGACTTAGATGAAATCCTGCACATATTTTCCCACCATACGATTTCTGATGCTCATTATATTCTGCCAGTTATAGTTTTGCTTTCAGCCCTGACAGATTGCAGTGTATACAGATGTGTTGAGATAACACGGTCTGTGCACACATGTTGTAGATAATACACACGCTATAAGTATGTGCACCCCCATCACAGATGCAAATAATCCAGCTATACAAATACCGCCTCATATAAACATACCGCTCTGTATACTCCATAGACCATTAGCAGTTGTATTGTAGGTTGAGTTTAGATACACAGTGACAGGTGGCAGCAAAGAGGAGGTAAAGCCACAAGATCTTGGAGTTGTCAGTTCACTATTTTATGATATGTTATATTCTGGGGACGCCATGTACCACTTATAATACTGATGTCCATATACATGGTCGATGTCCAATGGGTCACCGCAGTCACCCTAATTGGGTGCAGCCTCTTCCTCCCAGCCAAAGCTGCTGCTCTTCCCCTATTCATGCCCATAGCATGCACTACAGCGCCCCCAAGTGGCTAAGTATCTGCACAGCAGCATTGCCTGATCCCTAGTTAGAAGTATAGGGAAATATATAGAAATCTTTAGGTCTCTCATGTCAGCAGAAATTGTGGGAACGTCCATGACCTGTGTCCTGGGACACTCATGTCACCATAAACGTGGACGTCTTCGAGGATGAGCAACGATTTCCCACATGAAACTGCACGGGGCCTGTAATATAATTAACTATTTCATCATAACAGGACCAGTGTGATATAGACACTCTAGTCGATCATTTATATAGATTCCATAGCATCTCAACATGTCACAGAGCACAGCAGTGTGAGGACATACAACCAGTACAATTGATATGTCACAGTCCTGCTGCTACTAACAACATACACAAAGATAATATTACACATCTCTATACGGACAATACATAAGATTGGCTGTAGAGAGCTGGGAACACAGTAGTGTGAGGACATGTAACAAGTAGAATCCTGGAATATAAATCCATATGTCACAGTCCTGCTGCTACTAATAATATACACAAAGAGCACAGCAGTGTGAGGACATGCAACCAGTACAATCCTGGAATATAAATCCATATATCACAGTCCTGCTGCTACTAATAATATACACAAAGAGCACAGCAGTGTGAGGACATGCAACCAGTACAATCCTGGAATATAAATCCATATGTCACAGTCCTGCTGTTGCTAACAACATACACAAAGATAGGATTACACATCTCTCTAGGGATAATACATAAGATTGGCTGTAGAGAGATGAGAACACAGCAGTGTGAGGACATGCAACCAGTACAATCCTGGAATATAAATCCATATGTCACAGTCCTGCTGCTACTAATAACATACACAGTGCTATGATTACACATCTCTCTAGGGATAATACATACGATTGGCTGTAGAGAGATGAGAACACAGCAGTGTGAGGACATGCAACCAGTACAATCCTGGAATATAAATCCATATGTCACAGTCCTGCTGCTACTAATAATATACACAAAGCTATGATTACACATCTCTCCAGGAACAATATCTTTCTTTGGCTGCAAAGAGCACAGAGCACAGCAGTGCAAGGACAATCCCAGTGCACTTGGAGAAGCTATAATACTGTAATATAAATCTATATATGACAGTCCAGCTGCTACAAATAACATATACAGTGCGTTGTGAAAGTATTTGGTCCACTTGAACTTTTCTACTTTTTGCCACATTTCAGGCTTTAAGCACAAAGATATAACATGATAATTTTTTGGGTGAAGAAACAACAAGTGGGACACAATTGTGAAGTGGAACTAAATTTTTTGGATATTTTAAACTTATGTAAAATAAAATAATAAACTGAAAAGTCTGGCATGTAATATTATTTGGCCCCTTGTGAGAATACTTTGTAGCGCCTCCTTTGGCTGTGATTACAGCTGCAGTCACTTGGGGTATCAGGTCCCTATCAGTTTTGCACATGGAGAGACTGAGATTCTTCCCGTTCTTCCTTGGAGAACATCCGGAGCTCAGGGAGGTTGGATGAAGCGTTTGTGAGCAGCAGTTTTCAGCTCTTTCCACAGATTCTCTATTGGATTCGGGTCTGGACTGTGACTTGGCCGTTCTAACACCTTCCATTGTAGATTTTGCTTTATGTTTCGGATCATTGTCTTGTTGGAAGATAAATCTCTGTCCCAGTCTCAGGTCTTTTGCAGAGTCCAACAGATTTTCTTTCAGAATGGTCCTGGATTTGGCTCCATCCATCTCCCTTCAATTTTACCCATCTTTTCTCCTGAACAAAAGCCCAAACCATGGGGATGGTGCCACTACCATGTGTGACAGTGGGGATGGTGCCACCATGTGTGACAGCGGGGATGGTGCCGCCACCATGTGTGACAGTGGGGATGGTGCCGCCACCATGTGTGACAGTGGGGATGGTGCCACCATGTGTGACAGTGGGGATGGTGCCCCCACCATGTGTGACAGTGGGGATGGTGCCACCATGTGTGACAGTGGGGATGGTGCCACCATGTGTGACAGTGGGGATGGTGCCACCATGTGTGACAGTGGGGATGGTGCCGCCACCATGTGTGACAGTGGGGATGGTGCCGCCACCATGTGTGACAGTGGGGATGGGGCCGCCACCATGTGTGACAGCGGGGATGGTGCCAACATCATGTGTGACAGTGGGGATGGTGTCGCCACCATGTGTGACAGTGGGGATGGTGCCGCCACCATGTGTGACAGTGGAGATGGTGCCACCACCATGTGTGACAGTGGGGATGGTGCCACCACCATGTGCGACAGTGGGGATGGTGCTGCCACCATGTGTGACAGTGGGGATGGTGCCGCCACCATGTGTGACAGTGGGGATGGTGCCACCACGTGTGACAGCGGGGATGGTGCCACCATGTGTGACAGTGGGGATGGTGCCACTACCATGTGTGACAGTGGGAATGGTGCCGCCACCATGTGTGACAGTGGGGATGGTGCCACCACCATGTGTGACAGTGGGGATGGTGCCGCCACCATGTGTGACATTGGGGATGGTGCCACCACCATGTGTGACAGTGGGGATGGTGCCCCCACCATGTGTGACAGTGGGGATGGTGCCCCCACCATGTGTGACAGTGGGGATGGTGCCCCCACCATGTGTGACAGTGGGGATGGTGCCCCCACCATGTGTGACAGTGCGGATGGTGCCCCCACCATGTGTGACAGTGGGGATGGTGCCCCCACCATGTGTGACAGTGGGGATGGGGCCCCCACCATGTGTGACAGTGGGGATGGTGCCGCCACCATGTGTGACAGTGGGGATGGGGCCGCCACCATGTGTGACAGTGGGGATGGTGCCCCCTCCATGTGTGACAGTGGGGATGGTGCCACCACGTGTGACAGCGGGGATGGTGCCGCCACCATGTGTGACAGCGGGGATGGTGCCAACATCATGTGTGACAGCGGGGATGGTGGAAACACATATGCATTCGGGCCCCGGCCCTCCCCCTGTTGCCCCTGTCCCCCTGTTGCCCCCCTGAGGCCACGGTCACACGTTCCGCTACCGTCTCAGTCATAACGCGACGCTAGCGGAACGTGTGACCGTGGCCTCAGAGATCAGAGACTGAACTTCTGGAGTTAATTTGCTGCACTGAAAGTAAAGTGGCCAAATAATATTGTTCACCCCACTTTTCAGTTCATTATTTTTTACAAAAAGTTTAAAATATCCAATAAATTTTGTCCCACTTCTTCACCAAAAAAATTAAAAAATTTTATATCTTTATTAGAGATGAGCGAACATGCTCGTCCGAGCTTGATGCTCGGTCGAGCATTAGGGTACTCGAAACTGCTCGTTACTCGGACGAATACTTCGCCCGCTCGAGAAAATGGCAGCTCCCGCCGTTTTGCTTTTTGGCGGCCAGAAACAGAGCCAATCACAAGCCAGGAGACTCTGCACTCCACCCAGCATGACGTGGTACCCTTACACGTCGATAGCAGTGGTTGGCTGGCCAGATCAGGTGACCCTGGGATAGACTAGCCGCTGGCCGCGCTGCTCGGATCATTCTGTCTCTGGATGCCGCTAGGGAGAGAGCTGCTGCTGGTCAGGGAAAGCGTTAGGCTGTTCTATTAGCTTACTGTTAGGCAGGAGTGATTCTCAAAGAACCCAACAGCCCTTCTTAGGGCTACAATAACGTTCTACTTTTTTTATTTTAATTTGCATCTTTTACCATTTTGTGAGGAATTAGCAGGGGGACTTGCTACCGTTGTGTTTAGCTCTTAGTGGCACACATATCCATAGCAAAGACCGAAGTGGGAAAATTCAGTAGGGGTTGGATTTCTATTAGGCAATAACTCAGTGTCATCTCATCTGGCATAGTAGTGTGCTTCCTTTGATACTTGGCTAGAAAATAGCCATAGGAGAATACAAACAGCTTCTTGAAGCCTACAGTAGCGTTCTATATATTTGATTTCTGGTTGATCTGCTGGTGGCTGTAGTTTCTGCAGTGCATGTACTTGCCAATTCTGAGCAATTTGTAGTGAGACTTGCGACCGCTGTGTTCTGCGCTTAGTGGCGCACATATCCATAGCAAAGACCGAAGTGGGAAAATTCAGTAGGGGTTGGATTTCTATTAGGCAATAACTCAGTGTCATCTCATCTGGCATAGTAGTGTGCTTCCTTTGATACTTGGCTAGAAAATAGCCATAGGAGAATACAAACAGCTTCTTGAAGCCTACAGTAGCGTTCTATATATTTGATTTCTGGTTGATCTGCTGGTGGCTTTAGTTTCTGCAGTGCATGTACTTGCCAATTCTGAGCAATTTGTAGTGAGACTTGCGACCGCTGTGTTCTGCGCTTAGTGGCGCACATATCCATAGCAAAGGCTGAAGTGGGAAAATTCAGTAGGGGTTGGATTTCTATTAGGCACTAACTCAGTGTCATCTCATCTGGCATAGTAGTGTGCTTCCTTTGATACTTGGCTAGAAAATAGCCATAGGAGAATACAAATAGCTTCTTGAAGCCTACAGTAGCGTTCTATATATTTGATTTCTGGTTGATCTGCTGGTGGCTGTAGTTTCTGCAGTGCATGTACTTGCCAATTCTGAGCAATTTGTAGTGAGACTTGCGACCGCTGTGTTCTGCGCTTAGTGGCGCACATATCCATAGCAAAGGCTGAAGTGGCAAAATTCAGTAGGGGTTGGATTTCTATTAGGCACTAACTCAGTGTCATCTCATCTGGCATAGTAGTGTGCTTCCTTTGATACTTGGCTAGAAAATAGCCATAGCAATAGGATAGGATTGTTTGGTTCTAAAAACTCAAAAAAAAACAAAAAACACAAAAAAAAACAAAAAACACAAAAAAACACACAAAAAAAAAAAAAAAAAGTAAAAAAAAAAAAAAAAGTTATAACTCTCATTTTAAAAATGTTTAACCCCAGGGCTAGGGGTAGAGGACGAGGGCGGGGACGTGGGCGTCCAACTACTGCAGGGGTCAGAGGCCGTGGTCCTGGGCGGGGTGAGACACCACCTGCTGATGAGGGAGCAGGGGAACGCCGCAGAGCTACACTCCCTAGGTTCATGTCTGAAGTTACTGGGACTCGTGGTAGAGCACTGTTGAGGCCAGAACAGTGCGAACAGGTGATGTCGTGGATTGCTGACAATGCTTCGAGCAATTTGTCCACCACCAGTCAGTCTTCCACGCAGTCCACCCATGTCACCGAAATCCCCACTCCTCCAGCTCCTGCACCTCAGCCTCCTCCCCCCCAGTCTGCCCCCTCCCAGGAAAATTTGCCATTTGAACCGGCATACTCTGAGGAACTGTTTTCTGGACCCTTCCCACAGTCACAAACCACTTGTCCGGTTGCTGCTGAGCAATTTTCCGATGCCCAGGTTTTCCACCAGTCACAGTCTGTGGGTGATGATGACCTTCTTGACGTAGTGGAAGTGTGTAAAGAGGTGTCCGACGATGAGGAGACACGGTTGTCAGACAGTGGGGAAGTTGTTGTCAGGGCAGGAAGTCCGAGGGGGGAGCAGACTGAGGGATCGGAGGATGATGAGGTGACAGACCCAAGCTGGGTTGAGAGGCCGGGTGAACACAGTGCTTCTGAGACGGAGGAGAGTCCTCGACCTGAACAGGTTGGAAGAGGCAGTGGTGGGGCCAGACGGAGAGGCAGGGCCAGAGCTGGTGCATCAGCGCCACTGTCAACTAGTGAAGCTCCCGTGGTGAGGGCTCTTGCGGCGAGGGCTAGATCTTCAGAAGTGTGGAGGTTCTTTAAGGAAACACCGGATGACCGACGGACTGTGGTGTGCAACATTTGCCAAACCAGGCTCAGCAGGGGTTCCACCACTACTAGCTTAACTACCACCAGTATGCGCAGGCATATGAATGCTAAGCACCCCACTCAGTGGCAACAAGCCCGTTCACCTCCGGCCGTGCACACCACTGCTCCTTCCCCTGTGTCAGCTGCTAGTCAGCCCCCTGCCCAGGACCCTGCCACAAAAACCCCATCGTCGCCTCCACGATCCTCCACAGCATCCACCAGCGTTCAGCTCTCCATACCCCAGACGCTGGAGCGGAAACGCAAATATAGTGCAACCCACCCGCACGCCCAAGCCCTTAATGTGCACATCTCCAGATTGCTTAGCCTGGAGATGCTGCCCTATAGGCTAGTAGAGACCGAGGCCTTTCGCAACCTCATGGCGGCGGCCGCCCCTCGGTATTCGGTCCCCAGCCGCCACTACTTTTCCCGATGTGCCGTCCCAGCCCTGCACCAGCACGTGTCAGACAACATCATCCGTGCCCTGACCTACGCCGTTTCTGACAAGGTCCACCTGACCACGGACACGTGGACGAGTGCTGCCGGGCAGGGCCACTATATATCGCTGACGGCACATTGGGTTAACTTGGTGGAGGCTGGGACCGAGACTGACCCTGGGGCTGCTCATATACTGCCGACGCCGAGGATTGCGGGGCCTACCTCGGTCCAGGTGTTTCAGGCCTACTATGCCTCCTCCTCCTCCCACCCCTCCTCCACCTCCTCCTCCGAACTACCATCCGTGGGCACGGCGCCATCAGTCGGTAGCTCTAGGCACAGCAGCAGTGCCGTCGCTAAGCGACAGCAGGCGGTGCTCAAACTGCTGAGCCTAGGCGACAAAAGGCACACCGCCCAAGAGCTATTACAGGGCATCACGGCGCAGACTGATCTGTGGCTGGCACCGCTGAACCTCAAGCCGGGAATGGTTGTGTGTGACAACGGCCGTAACCTGGTGGCGGCTCTGCAACTCGGCAGACTGACACATGTGCCATGCCTGGCCCATGTGTTAAATCTGATAGTGCAGCGTTTCCTCAAGACATACCCCAATCTGTCTGATTTGCTCACGAAGGTGCGCCGCATCTGTGCGCATTTCAGGAAGTCCAGCCCAGATGCTGCCACTCTCAGGGCAGCGCAGCGCCGCCTCCAACTGCCCGCTCACCGACTGTTGTGCGACGTGCCCACGAGGTGGAATTCAACACTGACCATGTTATCCAGAGTTTACCAGCAGCGCAGAGCGATTGTAGACTGCCAGATGTCAACTTCCACCAGAACTGGTAGTCAGGTCAGTCAGCTTCCTCAAGTCTACAATGAGGAGTGGACGTGGATGTCTGATATCTGTCAGGTGCTGAGTAACTTTGAGGAGTCAACACAGATGGTCAGTGGCGATGCCGCCATCATCAGCCTCACCATCCCGCTGCTTGGCCTGTTGAAAAACTCTCTGGTCAGCATGAAGTCGGAAGCTTTGCGCTCGTCACAAGAGACGGGGGAAGAATATTCCCTTGTTGATAGCCAAAGCACCCTGAGGTCTGTTTCTCAGCGCATATCGGAGGAGGTGGAGGTGGAGGAGGATGAGGAGGAAGAGGAGGAGAATGTTGGCGAGACACAAGAGGGGACCATTGTTGAGTCCTTCACTGTTCAGCGTGTATGGGCAGAAGAAGAGGAGTTGGAGGAGTTGGAGGAGGAGGAAATGGACAGTCAGGCCAGTGAGGGGAGTGAATTCTTACGCGTTGGTACTCTGGCGCATATGGCAGATTTCATGCTAGGCTGCCTATCCCGTGACCCTCGCGTTCAAAGAATTTATTCCAGCACCGATTACTGGGTGTTCACTCTCCTGGACCCACGGTACAAGCAAAATCTTGCCACTCTCATCCCTGCAGAGGAAAGGAGTGTGAGAATGCATGAATACCAGCAGGCCCTGGTGCACAAGCTGAAACAGTATTTCCCTTCTGACAGCGCTAGCGGCAGAGTGCGTAGTTCTGCGGGACAAGTAGCGAGGGAGAGTAGGCGAGCAGGCAGCTTGTCCAGCACTGGCAAGGGTACGCTTTACAAGGCTTTTGCCAGCTTTATGTCACCCCAGCAAGACACTGTCACCTGTCCCCAGTCTCGGCAGAGTAGGGCTGATCTTTACAGAAAGATGGTGAGGGAGTACGTAGCTGACCATACCATCGTCCTAAATGATCACACAGCTCCCTACAACTACTGGGTTTCAAAGCTGGACATGTGGCACGAACTGGCGCTGTACGCCTTGGAGGTTCTTGCCTGCCCTGCCGCTAGCGTCTTGTCCGAGCGGGTTTTCAGTGCAGCTGGTGGCATCATCACCGATAAGCGTACATGCCTGTCGACTGACAGGCTGACGCTTATTAAAATGAATAAAGGCTGGATTTCTCAGAATTTCCAATCTCCACCAGGTGAAGGAAGCTCAACCTGAATAATTGATCCACTCCTCCTCCTCCTCCTCATTTTCCTCCTTCTCCTCCTCTTTGTACAGTAAAGCAGAGGAAAATGGCTATTTTTTGACAGGGCCCACTGGCTCTAGCTATAGTTCATGCATTTAATTTTTCTGGAGGGCCACCTACCCGGTCCTCTGTTTGAAACAATTTTTGTGAGTGCCACATACAGGCACTCAATCTATTCCATTTTTCTGGAGGGCCACCTACCCGGTCCTCTGGTTTGAACAATTTTTGGGACTGCCACATACAGGCACTCAATCTATTCCATTTTACTGGAGGGCCACCTACCTGCTCCTCTGGTTTGAACAATTTTTGGGACTGCCACATACAGGCACTCAATCTATTCCATTTTACTGGAGGGCCACCTACCTGCTCCTCTGGTTTGAACAATTTTTGGGACTGCCACATACAGGCACTCAATCTATTCCATTTTACTGGAGGGCCACCTACCTGCTCCTCTGGTTTGAACAATTTTTGGGACTGCCACATACAGGCACTCAATCTATTCCATTTTACTGGAGGGCCACCTACCTGCTCCTCTGGTTTGAAGAATTTTTGGGACTGCCACATACAGGCACTCAATCTATTCCATTTTACTGGAGGGCCACCTACCTGCTCCTCTGGTTTGAACAATTTTTGGGACTGCCACATACAGGCACTCAATCTATTCCATTTTACTGGAGGGCCACCTACCTGCTCCTCTGGTTTGAACAATTTTTGGGACTGCCACATACAGGCACTCAATCTATTCCATTTTACTGGAGGGCCACCTACCTGCTCCTCTGGTTTGAAGAATTTTTGGGACTGCCACATACAGGCACTCAATCTATTCCATTTTACTGGAGGGCCACCTACCTGCTCCTCTGGTTTGAAGAATTTTTGGGACTGCCACATACAGGCACTCAATCTATTCCATTTTACTGGAGGGCCACCTACCTGCTCCTCTGGTTTGAAAAATGTTTGGGACTGCCACATACAGGCACTATCCAAATTAAATTGTCTCCATAGCAGCCTCCACACGTTGTCTCCATTGCTACCTCCAAAAGTCGTCCATATAGCTGCCTCCATACATCGTCCCTTTATCAAACGAGGTGTGTCAGGCAGAAATTTGGGTTGTTTTCATGGATTCCACATCAAAGTTGTTAACTTTGTCGCCACCCTGCTGTGTTATCCACAAAATATACTGGCAAACTTTTACCATTTAGGGATATTATTTCAGCGCTTCTTGCGCATCTGTTTACATTCCCCTCACCCGGCATATCCTAAACTTATAAGAACGCTACTACACTTGATCTTATACAAAAGGTTCTTAGAAGTGCTGTTTGGGGAGTAGCCTAGAGACAGGGGCTTGGATTGGCGAAAGCTCGCCTGGCAGCGGAGCGCCAGCTCCATGCGCATCATGCGCTTCTTGCGCATCTGTTTACATTCCCCTCACCCGCCATATCCCAAACTTATAAGAACGCTACTACACTTAACTTGGTGCAGGCTGGGACCGAGTCTGACCCTGGGGCTGGTCATATACTGCCGACGCAGAGAATTGCGGGGCCTACCTCGGTCCAGGTCTCAAAGGCCTACTATACCTCCTCCCACCCCTCCTCCACCTCCTCCTCCTCCGAATTACCATCCGTGGGCATGGCGCCATCAGTCGGTAGCTCTAGGCACAGCAGCAGTGCCGTCGCTAAGCGACAGCAGGCGGTGCTGAAACTGCTGAGCCTAGGCGATAAAAGGCACACCGCCCAAGAGCTATTACAGGGCATTCCACATCAAAGTTGTTAACTTTGTCGCCACCCTGCTGTGTAATCCACAAAATATACTGGCAAACTTTTACCATTTAGGGATATTATTTCAGCGCTTCTTGCGCATCTGTTTACATTCCCCTCACCCGCCATATCCTAAACTTATAAGAACGCTACTACACTTGATCTTATACAAAAGTGCTGTTTGGGGAGTAGCCTAGAGACAGGGGCTTGGATTTGCGAAAGCTCGCCTGGCAGCGGAGCGCCAGCTCCATGCGCATCATGCGCTTCTTGCGCATCTATTTACATTCCCCTCACCCGGCATATCCTAAACTTATAAGAACGCTACTACACTTGATCTTATACAAAAGTGCTGTTTGGGGAGTAGCCTAGAGACAGGGGCTTGGATTGGCGAAAGCTCGTCTGGCAGCGGAGCGCCAGCTCCATGCCAAGATCCAACTAACATAGTTTTAACTGCAGCACCTTTAATCTACTACTAGTTCACTGCCTCCATACATGGTCCCCTTATCAAACGAGCTGTGTCAGGCAGAATTTTGGGTTGTTTTCATGGCTTCCATGTTAACTTTGTCGCCACCCTGCTGTGTAATCCACAAAATATACTGGCAAACTTTTATCATGTACCGATATTATTTGAGCACTTCTTGCTCACCTCCTTTGGTTCCTCTCTGCCACCCATTGGTTTGAAGCCTGAGTCCATTTAGGGTATGTCGCCATGACACTCTCTAGCCTGCTGCCGCTGCCTCTGCATGCCGTCCCCTATAGTGTCAGGGTCAATTATTGCATGTTTTAGATACTATCTAGCTTCATTCTGTCACTCTGTCATGGCCATGCTGTTGCCCATAATTTTGGCATAATGGTTTAAGCAGCCTCAGAGGCATCCATGCATGCTGCCCCTGCTGTTTCCTGTCCATTTCCGTGGTGTTTCCATCCTTTTCTGAGGTTCCCAGGTGTTTGGCCAAGCTTCCCTGTGCAGAGCCTTGGTCCCCTTGAAAAATGCTCGAGTCTCCCATTGACTTCAATGGGGTTCGTTATTCGAGACGAGCACTCGAGCATCGGGAAAAGTTCGTCTCGAATAACGAGTACCCGAGCATTTTAGTGTTCGCTCATCTCTAATCTTTATGTTTGAAGTCTGAAATGTGGCAAAAGGTAGAAAAGTTCAAGGGAGGTGAATACTTTTGCAAGGCTGTACTAAGCTCTCACGCTATCTCCCCCCTAGTACAGGCTATGTGACAGCGGTCTGTCCTCCATCCTTTACACTGCAGGCTACATCCACCCTCAAATATTTTTTCTCTCTAATTTTGTACTATTTAGGGTTTCACATTCTCACACGATCAGAAAAATTCAGAGCGCACCAGGGGAGCGCATAACAATTCTTTGGCCGCACAAGATAGAAATCTTTAATTGAGTTCACGAGTTGATTCCTGTCTTTGAAGGAAATCACTGCTGACCGGTTATGATGTCACTGGGGGGCGCCGCTGAGGTCATGCTTCCAGTAACTGAGCCGCGCACCTGACACACCAGGGGAAGAGACGAGTCATCAGGGACCCCACACAGACAGGACATGGAAGAAATAGCAAATTGTGTGATCCATCATATCTCACATGTAATACAATGATTACACACAGGGAAGGCTCTGCTGCTATTTATTATATATCCACTTCCAGAAGTCCCATGTAAAGATCAGGAACGCATTGTGTCCAGCTCCTCATTGGCTGGCTCAGGTCCTGACTGGTAGCCAGTGGTTGCTGGCAGTGGGTTCAAAGCGTCTATCGCTAACCTCTGTACAAAATGTAGAAATGTTGGAGTCTCACTGCAAACAGTAAGAAAAGGTCATGTGATAGATGTAGCAGAGCTGGATTTACCATTGTATTACCCTATAGAAGGTTTAGTGCAGTCCTATGTAAAACGGACTACCCCAAGTGTCTGATGCAATGTGCGGAGTAATGGACGTCACATGCCAGTCTACAGGGTCAGGGGTCATGTATGGTCACCCTTATAAACGTAGGGTATACTCCTATAGGATTCCTGTAGAAGGGGATGATGCGGGTTGTAGTAGATGGATGACACTACAATCCATTCCCACAGTTCAGGATATTTGAGTCTCCATGGATCTTGTAGATTCTCCAAAATATCAGGAGATAAGCAGCTAAATGTAGTTACTTCTGGGGGGGCGCTCTACACCTCCTCCAGCTGGGGGTCTCCTTTTGGGGGCACGACGTGTTGCTCTGTGAGCCATACTGGGGGCGGCAGTGACTAATGATTGGTGGTTTCTATTGGTTTTGTATCAGTACATGAGAGATGACGGAATGTAGAACACGGATGATGTCATACAGTGACATCACAGACACATAGGAGTCTATTAGTCTGGACTGGGACCCCACCAATCACTTGTCACCGCTGCCCCCCAAGTTTTTCAGGCTCATCAATACAATGGCTCGCAGAGATAGACGTCGTACCCCCAGGAGGAGACCAATAACCAGAAGGCGGAGAAGGGGACACAGAGCGCCCCCTAGAGGTAACTTCATTTAGCCGCTTATTTCCTGATATTATAGTCTAAGATCAGAGATCATCTGCAAGATCCATAGAAGCTCCAATAACCCAAACTGTATTAGCAGACTGTACTGTGATTTATCTACTACAACCCCCACCGTCCCCTTCTATAGGGAGTCTTCAGTAGTGTTTGTCACTTTTGGGGCTATTCCTATAGGTGCCGCCATATGTCAGTGTCTGGAGGTGACTATAGATGGTTGTTGGTCTCATGGCTGGTGTGTAACCTATGCTGGGGTCATATGTGTCACATACATGATTTGTAATATGATGGCGCTATTTTAATAAAGATTATTATTATATTATTACATGACCCCTGACCCTATGGATAGACATATTACACCCACTACTCCCCCACATTGCATCGGACACTTTTACATAGGACTGCTCTAAACTTTCTATAGGGTAATTTACTGGTAAATGACAAATCCAACTCTGCTACATCTATCACATGTCCTTCTCTTATTGGTTGCAGCGAGACGCCAGCGTTTTTATTATTATTATAGAGTCCTGGGGTAGACGCTCTGAAACCGCTGCAGGCAACCAGTCAGGACCTGAGCCAGCCAATGAGGAGCCGGACATGATGGATTCCTGATCTTTACATGGGACTTCTGGTTGTGGATGAGCAGCGGCAGTAATAAATAGCAGCAAAGCATTCCTTGTGTGTAGTCATTATATTACATGGGGAGCCATAGGGAAGGGGCTATACATAATGGTGAACCCCATCCCCCTCCCCGATCTGCAGTGGGAACAGGTATGACTACAAGAGTTTATTTGCAGTCTGTTACTATGGAGACACAAAGCTCTAAATATGATGCATTAGATGATCTGGAATAGGGAGTCTCAATTTTCAGCATCCGAAACATGTTATCACCCCTGGTGGGGGTTAATTCGCCCAGCAAGGAGAGATCTCCCTGCTGGACAGACGCAGCAGGGACCACACTGTATGTAACAGCCACTCTCCTGCTGCAGATCACGCTGAAACACTAACAGTGTGATCAGCAGGACGATATAGATTGTCCTAATGCGCCAATGTCCAGCTAATTAGGACGATCTACATTGTCCTATGTCGTTAACCAGTTAAACTTGAGCACCCGAAAAATGCTAAACGTTTCAGTTTAACATAAATCAAAGATGAGGATATTCTGTATAAACCAGAGTGTGGATACACGATCAGACTACACAGGGTTTGTTTGTAGTCTGTTGCCATAGAGGCATAAAATGTATGCAAGTTGTAATGGAGAAGGAAATCTAAACCTTTTAACTAATGGAGTCTCATGAACCAGAATACTTGGACAATTGCTGCATCATATTGTAACCTTTCTCAATCCTTTTTGATTCTGCTGATCCTCAGGGGCGGGACTAGTATAATCTCCCCCTTTCCATTCTAAAAGAAGTAAATTTTCAGTTACTCAAAGTTGTCAAGACAGCTGCTGTAACACATAGGCATTGTTCCCTAAATCGAAAAAACCTCAAGGGGTAGGCTCGAGTTTTAAACTTGTCATAATTCCACTTGAAAACCTGAATGATCTTCTCTATGGAGATACAGTTCTTCTCAATGAATGGAGTGACAGACAGTGTTCACTGTGTATGGGACAGCCTTGAACCTTATAGACAGTCTAATAGTTAATGAATTAAAGGAAATCTGTCAGATAAAATAACCTTTACTGACTTAACAGATCTCTGTAAACTGCTATTATACGACAGTACAACTATCCCTATATTGTTATTCCCCATGCTTGAAAAGTTCCACAGTTCATTCATACAGTTGACACATGTGGCTCCGATCATTGTCTTTTGAGCCGAGTCTAGCATATTCATGTCCTTCCTGCTCATTTTCCCCCCTCCCTCAGGAATGAGGAAGACATTGAATGTGTAGCTCACTGAAGAGAATTCCTGTGGGAGGAGTGAACGAGGAAGCTTAATTTATCTTAAGCGAATCAGTCACTCACACAGCCACTTTTTCTCTCATTCCTGGGGGAGGGGTGAATCCATGTAGTAGAGCCAACTTCACTCAGCTGAAGGAGGAGTTGTCTTGTCAATCAGGAAGTTGGAGGCGTGCTCTAATATGCATAGACGGGGAGTTAACGGGTTTGGAACTTTACAAGGATGTGGAGGAACAATATAGGGATAGTTGTACTGCTCTATGATAAATATTTTCAAAAATATGTTTAGTTAGTGTGGGTTTGTTTAGTTGTCGGGCTCCCTTTAAGATGAAAACTGGAGTCTTATTATGACCACTTAAAGTCTTGGTGATTGGTGGAGGTTCAAACACTAAGTTATCCCGTACCCTGTGGATAGTTAAAACCCATTATAATATATTACATTCCACAGCTGCTAAAAACGTATCCAGTTTTGTCATTCCTTTACAATGTAAGCAAGCAGAGATCTTGAAATTGATTCCTTTCATAATACATATTTTAAAAAATTGCCTTTTCATACAAATTCTTTAATAATCTGTCAGTTCCACACCAGATGCAGCTTCAGGTCCATGTCCAGGATATAATTTCCATCTCTACAGGAAAATCTTACCATGACTTTATATTCCGCTGATCCTCAGGGGTGGGACTAGTTTATTCCCACTTTGTATAAGGGAGAAGCAAAGGTCAGGGGGCGGGGCCCAACATCTGAACAAATAAATACAAAGCCAAGTAGTCAGGAATTGGTTATTTATAATTTCTGTACAAAACCAGCTGCAAAAACCGCAGTCCTTCTATATATATATATTATATACACACGCGCACGCTAAAAACCCACTTAAATAGTTGCGCCTTCTTCCTCCTATTTCGTTTTATTTTCTTCGCTTGCTTTTAAAATGTCTCAAAGTTCAGAGAATTTTCTGCAGCCAATAAGAAACTTCTCCAAGTCCTTGAACTGTGTGACTGTTGCCTTGAACTGAATGACCTTGTGAACAATTGGATCCATGTGCCTCCTCGCTGCAGGGTTCTGTACTGATACATTGTAACGACACGATGCCGACTATAGACGCAACCAAATCCAGCCAAGTCAGATTAGCAAGAGTTTCCTCTAACCCCAGTTCATCATATGTCTAATTATCAGAGTGTATATTTTTATCTAGTTACTCCAATACAGCTAACAAGACTGATCACCAAGCTTTCCTAAGCTCCTGAATGGCAAATCATTATTTAGTCCTGATTTCAGTCAATAATAATACCACATTTCCTCCATGAAACCAGAAAAGCTGAATGACAACCATTGAGTTACACATTTGTTTTCTCACTCATCTTACCTTGTGCCCTGAAGGGCAGATCTGTTTTCCTTCCAATAACTATGAGGAAAGCTGGGTAACAACCATTAAGCTACCCATAGGTTTCTAAACAGTAGGAAGATTAGATTTGTAATTTAAGACAGCATCCTTGAGTTAGCTGCTTGTTATTATAATCACATAGCTTTCCAAGACCCCTGACTGGCAGATAACTCTTCCTATTCACTACTTTTAGTAAGGCTGGGTAATGGCCATTGGGTCATTTTAATTTCTTAGTCACCCAGCTTTCTTAGGGACATAAAACACAAAGCTGTCCTGCAGCTTACTGTTAGCACCCAGCTTTCCTAGATCCCTGAATGACAGATCTGATTTTATCCCATTTTTATTTCCTACGCAAAGCTGTCCAATATCCTGACACTTTCAGGAAAGCTGGGTGACAGCCACAGAGCAATCTATTGGTTTTTAAAACCATTTACTCTGTTAGAGCCCTGAAGGACACATCAGTCTTCAATGCTACCACTATGGGGTAAACGATTTGTTTTCGTAGTCATCCAGCTTTCTTAGTGACCGGAAGGGGAAAGCTGTCCAACGTCCTTATACAATCAGGTAAGTCACTCAGCTTTTCCAAAACTGTAAAAAGCTGCATTGCTTGTAGACCCCATCACAAAGGAGGGAGACAGTTCAAGTCAGTAAAGAGCTGGGTGACTACTATTAGCAAGAATGTCGCTTTGACACCTAGGAAAGTTGGGTCCGAGCTGATGAGTACCAGTACCTATTGTACTCAAAGTCTGCCTTTTTCTAGATCACAATGAAGCTAAGAGAAAGTGTTGAAATGCCTTGTGACTCATTAAATGAAGGGTATTCTTTTAGGCTGTCAGAAAGCTGGGTGACTAGGGATTACACAATCTATTTTGGAAAAACCTCAGGATCTTTGGTGTTCTACAGAATTTTAAAAACAATACATGGTGTTGGTCTTCAGAGAAAGCATAGGCATATTCAGGGTCAGTCTGGTTTAGCAACTACTATACCTTTAAAAAAAGAAAAAAATAGCATCAAGATGCAGTACCAGACACAACCTGCAACCATCGGTGGAGCTGTTGCACAATGAAAACAGCCATGTGTTTCAATTCCTGCATAACACCGTAAATTGGACCACAAGGAATCACCAGCAATCAAAAGTAACTGCTGAAGGAACACAGAACCAAAAGTAATCAAACGGTGTGGGGAGGGGGTTTGGGGGAAAAAAAAAAAAGTTATTGATTGTAATTTTAGCAAAAAAGTTGGTAAATCTGCATTGGTCAATCTTATATAAAGTCTGGAATTGAATGGAGGAAAAAAAAAAAAAATTGTCCTAAGAGTTGTGTGTGATATTGCAGCTTAGCACCTTTTACACTAACACAGCTGCAATACCCAGAAAAACCTAATGTGGCGCTGTTTCTAGACTACTTCAGAATTTTAATAAATGGCTGAACGGATTTAAAGTTTGACAATAAAGTTAATTGAAACGATCAATGGACGCTCTCGCGATATTTGTGCCACAAGCCGTAAAACTGCCAACGTTGCGACATTGACAATAAGTTCAGGCGCATTCTCCATGTAAACAAACATGGCCGCGCTAATGGCTCCGCCTACAAACATAGACATGCAACGTATTAACAAAGTCTGAGCACGTTCCAAGTCGCTTTCAATAAAACTTTATCGGTTTCACTTTTAAGGTGTTACTGTGACTTGTAGTACATTTGACGGACATTTTAAGAACATATTGGCTCTTAACATAGAGATAGGGCCTAACTTGCAGATCAGTGGGGGGCTCAGTGCCGAGACCCCCAGGGATCACGAAAACGAGGACTTTCGGACCCCTCGTCGCTCCGCCAGATTAATGGAGCAGACAGAGATTGCCGAGTGTGGAGTTCCATAGGGATTAATGGAGCAGAACAGTCATGAGCGGCCGTCTGCTCCATTACTCTGAAGGAGCAACGATCGGTCTGACGGAGGTATGTAGGACCCCATCGGACCCCTCATTTTCGTGATCGGTGGGGTTCTCAGCACTGAAACGCCCACTTAACTTTTGTTTGTGGGAAAACCCCTTTAAATCGATAGTGGTATTTTTTTGGGCATGGGACAGGTTATTATTGCTAGTAAAACTAACTCCTAGTATTGGAAAACCACAATCACATGACGTGTTCTGAAATTTTTGCCAGTTTATGGTATTTTCTCGGTCTTAAAGCCATCAACTAGGCCTCAAGTAGGAATCTGAAGCCTTGTTGTCCATAGCAACAAATCAGAACACAGCTTTCATGTAAAAAGCAGCAGTGGAAGGATGAAAGCTGAGCTATGATTGGTTCATTAAAAGGCTGTAGCTATAAAGAAATTCTGGTACCATTAGGCCCAAAGCTGCTTGGTTTAGATATGGGGGCAAGCATTTTGGTTTCACACACAAATATATGAGTGGAATAAAACTATAAAATACCTCAGTTTCTATGAATAGATCAATGTTGCGATGTTCAGCAATCCTTTGCTCTATAACTGTTGTGTAACTACAACTCCCTGCATCTAATAAGACACGCTGAGAGTAGTCACATATCAGGCCCAAGCAGGTTTTTTTTTTTTTTTTTAACATAGGAAGGGCAGCCATTTTGTTTTCCTGTATAAATATATGATTTGGAATTGAAATAACATTTATATAATACAGTGTTCAACCATCTATAGTTGTTGTGGAATTACAACTCCCTGCATCTAATGTCAGAGCATGCTGAGTGTTGTAGTCACATATCAGTGGAGGATTCACCAATGCCCTGCTTAAAAAAAAAATATATATATATCACAGGGTTTTAGGACAAAATACACTCTGCTACATGTTTAGATCTAATATTTAGGGTAAAATTCCTTAAATCTGGCATCCAGTCATCCAGACAACACTGATACTCAACACCGAACTGTTAAGACATGGAATAGTATAATGGGATGTGTGAACAGACCCATTTTTAAACAAAATTTGCAGTTTTCCTCAAAAATCTTGTCAGGACATTAGGTACTCCATCACCCGAGTTAAAAGAATTTCACCAATCATATAATACATATATGCCTCTTCCTATACATAGAAAAATTGGGAAATTCCTTTAACCTCCATGGGATGGGAACAACTCTGGATTATTAAATAATCTGGATTATCAGAAGGTCTTAAATCTGACTCAAAAGGGGTTAATGAACACCACCTGTTCAGTCTTGTTAGAAATCACATTAGAAGAATAGAAAATTTACATTACGGTAAAATCCGTAGATAATCAGTAAAGCCCACGAGGACAAAAATGCCGAATTAAAGGAATTTTACCTTCATATTTTGGTAGGACATAGAAGTCAGCACAGAACGTAACATGTGCGGTCCTTTGTCATTCACGCCACATCTATAGGGTGCAACAACTGCGAAGAGCGGGTGCAACCATTTTGTGTTTTTTGTTCTAGTTTACATACATATATATATAAATATATTATTTAAAAAAAAAAATGTAACTGGATTCCTCTGAAATGTGCAGATCCATGATTTGTCGGCCATAATCCTAATCTAAAAAAACAAAAAAAAATACTGTGCTCATTGGGGAGTTGTTAGTGTAGGCAGCGCAATTACACTGTGTGGTGCAGGCTCTCCGTCTGTAGCGTCCTCCACGGAGGTCAGTCCGGGCGCATGTTCCACGGCTGCTATGCGTGATCTATATTAATGGATTTACACTGTGTCCTTTCATCTGTGTTTATGTCTCCATCATGGATGATCACCGTGTCGTCGTCACCGAGCCGCTGACTGGTGAAGTTATTCATCTCTAGTAATCCGCTGGGCTCTACCACCACATTGGAGCTGGAGTGACAGGGGATGGGATACTGAGGGATCGTCTGAAAAGAAAAGAAGGGACAGTAGTGCCATAGACTGTGGACAAATCCTAACATACATGTCTTTGAGTACCGCAAATCTAATATTACATAGGGGGCAGTATTATAGCAGTTACATTCCTGGACATAGGGTGCAGTATTATAGCAGTTATATTCCTGTACACAGTGGGCAGTATTATAGTAGTTATATTCTTGTACATAGGGGGCAGTATTATAGTAGTTATATTCTTGTACATAGGGGGCAGTATTATAGTAGTTAAATTCTTGTACATAGGGGCAGTATTATAGTAGTTATATTGTTGTACATAGGGGGCAGTATTATAGTAGTTATATTCTTGTACATACAGGGCAGTATTATAGTAGTTATATTCTTGTACATAGGGGGCAGTATTATAGTAGTTATATTCTTGTATATATGGGGAAGTATTTGTTACATTCGTACATAGGGGAAATGCTAATAGTATAGCATTAACAGCAATGTGAAACTTGTTATAAAAATAAAAAATTTTTACCTTCAAGTTACTATGCTATATAAAAACTATATATATCAGCTCCTGATGACATGATACCCAGGAAAATAGATATCTTACATTGCAGCCTGATCAGAGTGTTACCTGTATAATAATTTCAGAAGGCATTTCCTCCGTCCTCTTTGGAATCTGCGAAACATTCTGGATCTGAATAATCTGACTGGCGACAGGGACATCTACTTTCCTGGTAAGTGGAGGCGGAGGTGGCAGTGGTACTGGCAGCGCTGTGGAGGAGGTTGCAGTAATGATGGGAGCTGGGAAGCATTTGGGAGGAGGTGGTACGCTGGTGGTCACTGCACTTTGTGAAGATAACCTCTGTACTTGTGGAGGTATGGCCGCTTCTGTCAACACTGGCATAGGTTTAATAATAGGAGTAACTTTACAAGGAGGATCCACAATCATAGGCTCCACATTTGGGTCTATTTCAGCTTCCATCATGGACATCTTCAGAATATCCGCAACGGAGGCTTTGTCCGCCATTGACACACTGGGGAGGATACTGGCCACGGCAGGGGTGAGTTTCGGCAGACATTCACTAAGTGATGCTTTAGAAACCGTGGGGGGCTGGTGTCCCTCAAAAGTGATCTTGGTCACCGCAGAACCCTGTGATACAATTGGCTGTATGCAAAGGCCAAAAAAAATATATATTAAAAAGATCATGCATCATGTATGAAATAAAAAGAAGACAATAAACCCACAAAAACCCTACATAAAAATGTACCCTGTACTGATCCTGAGTTACATCCTGTATTATACTCCAGAGCTGCACTCACTGTGTACATACATGACATTACTTATCCTGTACTGATCCTGAGTTACATCCTGTATTATACTCCAGAGCTGCACTCACTATTCTGCTGGTGCAGTCATTGTGTACATACATGACATTACTTATCCTGTACTGAGTTACATCCTGTATTATACTCCAGAGCTGCACTCACTATTCTGCTGCCGGTGCAGTCACTGTCTATATACATGACATTACTTATCCTGCACTGATCCTGAGTTACATCCTGTATTATACTCCAGAGCTGCACTCACTATTCTGCTGCTGGTGCAGTCACTGTGTACATACATGACATTACTTATCCTGTACTGAGTTACATCCTGTATTATACCCCAGAGCTGCACTCACTATTCTGCTGCCGGTGCAGTCACTGTCTATATACATGACATTACTTATCCTGTACCGAGTTACATCCTGTATTATACTCCAGAGCTGCACTCACTATTCTGCTGCCGGTGCAGTCACTGTCTATATACATGACATTACTTATCCTGTACCGAGTTACATCCTGTATTATTACTATTCTGCTGATGAATCTATAAGGAATCTACATAGTATGATAATATAACCCTGCAGTATGGTTACCTGACTGACAGTCACCTTTTCTGATGACACTGGAATCTGCATTGGGGTCTGGGAGAGCTGGGACTGCATGTAGATCTTCTGGCCACCAGGAACCTGCTGTAGTTTCGGCAGCTGCTGGGTGGTTTTCACAGCCAGAACCTGCACTACAGTCTGTTGTGGCTGAGACACTAGGGACGGGATGTGCCTCTCCTTCACCAGCATGTGGCGCTGCGTGTGCTGCTGGATGTGCTCCTGCTGCAGCGGGGTGATCTTCTGCTGCCTGATGGACAGCTGTGCAGTCTGCTGGATCTTGTGCTGGATCTGCTCCGGCTGAAGCTGGATGATCTGCTTCTGCTTGGTCTGCAGGGACTGCACAGTCTTCACTTGGAGGTGCGCCCCCTCCTGGTGCAGGTGGATCTGCTTTTGCTGCCTTTGAGCCAGGGCAGATCTGTAGAAGAGACCGGTCTGAGGGTCCAGCGTGTCCATCTCCTCCACCTCCCCCTCCTCAGTCACAGTCTCTTCGGTCCTCTTGAACGCAGTGTGGCTGCTCAGCGCCTGCAGTAGGTTATGCGGGATCGTGGGAACAAAATAAAAGAATTTTTTTATAATTTAGCTTTTAGTTTAGTTTTATTTCTATAAATTGCCCGGGGCCCTGCCGCTCCACCTGCCCCGCCGCCCCACCTGCCACAGGCCCCGCCGCCCCACGCCCCGCCGCCCCACCTGCCACAGGCCCCGCCGCCCCACCTGCCACAGGCCCCGCCGCCCCACCTGCCACAGGCCCCCGCCGCCCCACCTGCCACAGGCCCCCGCCGCCCCACCTGCCACAGGCCCCCGCCGCCCCACCTGCCACAGGCCCCCGCCGCCCCACCTGCCACAGGCCCCCGCCGCCCCACCTGCCACAGGCCCCCGCCGCCCCACCTGCCACAGGCCCCCGCCGCCCCACCTGCCACGCTGCACCAGAGAGGAGCAGAAATCTGCTGAACATACCTGATGCATGATGTGTGTGATGGCTCCGCTAGAGGAGGTGGGGAGCGACTTTACCACCACGGATGTCTGTGCCGCGCTCTGGGACTGCGAGACGTGCTGCAGCAGAGTGCGGGAAGACTGCGATGTCTGCAGCTGGTGGTGCTGGGACGGGTGGCTGACCTGCAGGAGAGACGTGAGGGGGACATCTCCAGAACTGACTGTGGTGGTAGAAGCCACAGGCCGCGTTTTACCTGTAGGGATGAGACGGGAAAAAGTAGGTTTAAAATGTTAAAATTTCTCTGAATTTCAACAACTCTTATTGCAGGGGGTGTAGAGAAAAGGGCCACAAATGCCGGATTACTGCCTTAAACCAGTCCGTGGAGCAGCCGGTCCTGGGCCAAAGAACTATGTAAAACAAAAGAAATAATTCCAATACTCACCTTTCCCCGCTCCCCAGAGGCAGAAGGAATCTTCTTCTCGTCTCCTCTTTGAGGCGGTACCTGACTGTAAGGCGGCAGAAGGACATCTATATGTTCTGTCCACGCAGACACTATAATGCCATGCGGACATCCCGTCAGTGAAGGGGGAGGCTGCGGCGGGGACATCCCGTCAGTGAGGGGGGAGGCTGAGGCGGGGACATCCCGTCAGTGAAGGGGGAGGCTGCCAGACATTTCATTATTGAGTAGCAGCTGCATTTACTACCCTAGTCTTATATTCCAATCAATAGCTATTGTTTTCCTCACAGTGGAAAGGCCAAAGATAATATAAGCATGTGCGGGGGCTATATAAAAAGAGGTATTACAATGTTCCTTCATGTGGTTCCCTTATTATAAAGACAGACAACAGAAAAAAAAGAAGGGGCTGCAGGAAAAGGGGCATTATATGGGATGTGGTTAGATAAGGACTATTTGCAGGTTCAGCGGGTCCCTGGATACAAAAAGGTTGAGGACCACTTGGTGTACAGGGCTTACAATGTATAGACTGGCCTGTACCACTGACTACAGGGGGTTTAGAGAGAGGCCTGTACCACTGACTACAGGGGGTGCATGGGGTATACAAAGTATGGATTGGCCTGTACCACCTAGTACAGGGGGTGAAGATGGTCTACAATGTAGAGAGCGGCCTGTACCACTACATACTACAGGGGTTGAATAGGGTCTACAATGTATAGACTGGCCTGTACCACAGAAAACAAGGGGTGTACAGGGTCTACAATGTAGAGAGCGGTCTGTACCACTGACATCAATGCAGACGAAGCTCCTAACCTCCACTATCTCAGAGTTGACTAACTTAGTTGACTAACTTAGGAGAATATGGTTTACCCCTTTAAGGACTTCTTCCTGTAACACAGGAACCTCAATCTATTCCCATATGTAACACACACATTTCCTGGTAACCCGTTACATGGGAATAATATGGTATGAGGATGTACATGCACCTGGGGAGGGGCGACCACAGGAATGGGCCCAGGGTCACACAACCACAGGATTACTGGAAGAGGACGGATCTAGGAGAAGACGTCATCACCACATATGTACATAGCAAAACAGAGGTTATAACTTCATTATAGATTGTCCCTGGGGATCAATCACAGGAGAACTTTTTGTGGTTTATATAAAGACTCTGACCTAATCCACACACATCCCTGCACCAACATATGTACAAAATATACAAGCACCTACACTGCCGAGTGCTCTCATCCACCTACAGAACCTATCCTGTATTATACTCCAGAGCTGCACTCACTATTCTGCTGCTGGTGCAGTCACTGTGTACATACATGACATTACTTATCCTGTACTGATCCTGAGTTACATCCTGTATTATACCCCAGAGCTGCACTCACTATTCTGCTGCTGGTGCAGTCACTGTGTACATACATGACATTACTTATCCTGCACTGATCCTGAGTTACATCCTGTATTATACACCAGAGCTGCACTCACTATTCTGCTGCTGGTTCAGTCACTGTGTACATACATGACATTACTTATCCTGTACTGATCCTGAGTTACATCCTGTATTATTCCCCAGATTATTATTATTCTCACTATTCTGCTTGTGGTGCACTGTGTACAGACACTTCCTTCCAGATCAGGGATAATCACTGGGTTCTCCACATCAGGACCTGCTTATGATTGGTATAACCAGGACTCCTGCTGGTATATGATGGGTCTCTATTGTTAAGAGGTTCAAATTTTTGTCTTCCTCTGATCCCTCAGAAAACTTGGAGTTACAGAAATGTTAAAGTGGATGACACAGACACATGGACGCGTCGTAGTGTGTAATGATGAAAACAGACTTGGCAACGATGGCTCCTATATACTATGGACAGGATACATCCATGTCTGTTTAGGTCATAATGGGGGTTGTAATGCTCCATGTGTAGAGTATAACAGAATGTATTATGGTCACGTCCAGTGGTCAGTCACGATGGGGGTTGTAGTCCCCTATGTGTAGAGCATAATAGAATAATGTTGGGTCATGTCCAGTGTTCAGGTAGCAGTATTCTGTGTATTATTGTATTATGGACACATCCAGTGGTCGCTTATGATGGGGGTCGTAATCATCTATGTATAGAATATAATAGGATTTTTTTCTAGTCATGTCCAGTGGTATGGCATGATAGGAGTAGTTGTCTTCTATGCAGCCAAAACATCACAACTACTTCCTAGAGGCGGGTTTTTAGCGCTTGTACCTGACAATCACAGCAGTGGTCACGGGACGGGTCACCTCATTATAGGATCTTACAATCAATGACTACGCCCCCTACCTGTAGATATGTATTCTGCAAGCAATTCTGACTCCACCACAGCAATGGATGAGCTTTCAGCCTGATGTTTATCAGGGGCCATCTGGATTGGAACAGCCATCTGACTGAGGTCAATAGTCGGCTGGCGGGGCTTACAGTCCGCCTTCTCCTTCGCTGAAGAATAAAAGGGCAATTATGAATGTCATGTAATGAGGGACCCCGGGTATACCCTCCATGAGGGGGAGGACTTCCTGGGAAACCAATCCTTGTTACACCCTCCGCGGGGGATATACTGCCTAACAAGACCATCCAGATCCTACCCCCAGAGGGATACCACAAAGAAGCCGATCCTGGTCCAATCCCCTCCAAAATGGAAATGATCTAGGAAAGGAATCCTGGTCCTACCGCCGCCACCCAAAAGGATACTATATGAAGCTGATCCCAGTTCTACCGCCCCAGAAGGATATTGTCAAAGAAGCTGAACAAGGTCCTACCGCCCCCCATGGATCACCTACTCTAAGAATCCGATTAACAGGGGTGCTGGCTGCTGGACACCCACCATTCAGTTTGTGATGCCATGTCCATGGGTCACATCAGCAACGTCCAATCAATAGGATGGAGATACGCTGAAGTAACAAGCACTTCCAATATACCATGTACAGGGATATATATATATATATATATTAGTCTCTAGTCAGATCCAAAGCTGCATAGAACTGCAAAAGACACAGCTTGCTCCAGCGTAAGAATTGCTATAGGTTCCTACCAATCTGGACGTGTGCTGGTCCAAACCCACTCAACCTGTGAGGAGATGAAGTAGTCAGACCAGTTTCCCCTCCGTAACCCCTTAAATGTCCATATTTTGTAAGAGAGAAGGTATCAGAGTTAAAGCAGTTGCTGCACTAGAGAGCAGATAATTGTGCAAACAGTGGGGGTCCTCACAGTTAGCCCCCTACCGATCACAATATTAGGGGTTTGAATGTAGCCTCTCTCGCATTGCTTAAAGGAAACCTACCAGTTAGAATGGTAGGGGTAAGCTGTAAGTACCGAGCACCAGCTCAGGGTGAGCTCAGGGTGAGCTGGTGCCGGTACTTACTTTCGTTAGTGTTATAAACTGCGGTATCGCGGTTTTAACACTTTTTAAACTTTAGAGCAGAAGGGGCTTCGGCGCTGCGCGTGACCGTGTGCGCACAACATCTCCGCTATTTCCTATGTAGGCGTGCGCACGATCGTGCGCACGCAGCGCCGAAGCCTCTTCTGCTTTAAAAAGTGTTAAAACCGCGATACTGCGGTTTATAACACTAACGAAAGTAAGCACCAGCACCAGCTCACCCTGAGCTGGTGCCCGGTACTTACAGCTTACCCCTGCCATTCTAAATGGTAGGTTTCCTTTAAAGGGGTTCTATCAACTTATACTGTGGATAAAAAGCGTTTAGGCGAAGGTTTCATTGCTGCAGAATGGGGGTCACGAATAGATGGAACAGGTGTCCTGCTGCTCCTCTCAAGAGTACGGGAGCATCAGACCTCGGTTCTTTGGATTGATGGGGGTCTTGTATTTGTGATGAATGGGGGTCCCAGCAGTCAGACTCTCACCAATCATCTTGTTATCCCCTATTGGTACAAACCTTTTAACAGGGGTCAAACCACTAGAGGCGAAAGGAGGTGTAATATGAACATGTGACTGCTGCTCTGTTCATAGGGTACAAACAGGACCCCCATGCGGGTGAAGGGGTCACAACAGTTAGGCCCAAATCAGATACTTACCCTAATACAGAGGAGATCAGAACCCTCGCTTGCTATGGTATCACTGTTGAGGTCACTTTTTGCAACTTTTAGGGTGTCTTAACTCTCTATCATGTGACTGGTTGGGGTCCTAGCTGCAGATAAGACCCTTTAGTGCTTGCAGGTGGAGGGCATAGATGACCACTCCAGTAATAAGAATTATTTTTACAGGCATGTAGTAAGAAATCCAAAATGACTATCGTAGCGCGGGCACCAACAATGACAAAGTGCTCAGTATAAAGACTGCAAGTCCCTGAATGCAAAAGCAGCAGAACAAGTAGAGAAGAAGAACTGGATCAATAAAGAAGGAAATTAGCCAAAATGAAGAAGTCAGCTGAATTTTTTGATGCAGCTCTCGATGTAACTAGAGCACAAGGAATAAAGTGAATCAAGTGTGTCAGATCAGTACAAGATTTCGGTTCGATGAGGACTTGCATCTTCCCACCACATCTCTGGACTCACCACTGGTTTGCTGCAGCTCCATCAGGGCTTTGATGGTGGACGTTGCAGACTGGGACTCTCCGGCGATGTCCTGGTAGATGATGGTGGGGGTGGTGTCCATGGCTATTTCATGCTCCGACCAGTCTTGACCACGGGATGCAATGACGTGGACCACCGGCTGAGAATCTGAAAGGTTGCAAGAAATTGTAATATTTGTTAAAGAGCAACATTGACGACCTATTCACTGATCCTACTTACAAAGGGGAGTAGGACATACAAGATGGCGCCCTAGGGCAGGGGAAACTAGCCAAATTACAATCCCCATGTCCCCTTCAAGTATCATACTGAAAAAGCATAGATAGCATGTAATACAAGATTTCTCCTGTAGTGGCCGCTATAGGGAAAAGCTGCAGCTAGTGCCGAGCCGATCGCCGGGATCAGAAGCGATCAGCGGATCATTGGGCAGGGTTGAATATAAAATTGAGAGTGGGAGGGGGTTATGGATACTTTTTCTGGCTCAACCTAACAAAAAATTTGTCTCAGATAACTCAGGTCACTGGACTGAGACCATAGAAGGGGAGAACACGTGTAGTTTGTTTCTTTGCTTAACTTGACATGTAGACATTGGCACCTTGGGAGCTCTGGGAGGACTCGGTAGATGATGAGCTGCTCTCTGTGTCCTCTTTAACTTCTTGAATGGTGGCGCTGGTGGTTTCCACCACCCGAGAGGCCTGCTGTAATGTCTCAGTAACCAGCTGCCGAGTCTGCTCACTCATGACCGTCGCCTGGAATGTAACCGGCTTAGGTTTTATGAGGACCTGATAGAGGAGAAAACAAAAGAGGATCAGTACAGGATAAGTAATGTCATGTATGTACACAGTGACTGCACCAGCAGCAGAATAGTGAGTGCAGCTCTGGAGTATAATACAGGATGTAACTCAGGATCAGTACAGGATAAGTAATGTCATGTATGTACACAGTGACTGCACCAGCAGCAGAATAGTGAGTGCAGCTCTGGGGTATAATACAGGATGTAACTCAGGATCAGTACAGGATAAGTAATGTCATGTATGTACACAGTGACTGCACCAGCAGCAGAATAGTGAGGGCAGCTCTGGGATATAATACAGGATGTAACTCAGGATCAGTACAGGATAAGTAATGTCATGTATGTACACAGTGACTGCACCAGCAGCAGAATAGTGAGTGCAGCTCTGGAGTATAATACAGGATGTAACTCAGGATCAGTACAGGATAAGTAATGTCATGTATGTACACAGTGACTGCACCAGCAGCAGAATAGTAAGTGCAGCTCTGGAGTATAATACAGGATGTAACTCAGGATCAGTACAGGATAAGTAATGTCATGTATGTACACAGTGACTGCACCAGCAGCAGAATAGTGAGTGCAGCTCTGGCGTATAATACAGGATGTAACTCAGGATCAGTACAAGATATGTAACCAGCAGCACAGCACAGCACACATACCTGGGTTTTCCCCTGCTGCCCATACACTATTTTGGTGGGTATGATCTTGGTTGCTGGCTGCACTGCTGACCCTATGCCCTTGGGCTGGGTGACGATCATCTTGGTGATGGGCCGGGTGGCGGTGATGATGGCGGGCTTGGTGCCGGCTGGCATGGCTTGCAGAGCTTTATCACCCTGGAATAAATCCCATATTAGAGACATGACACGAGTACAATTGCCCCAATGCTTAGGCCTTGCCTCTATCCTGCCCCCGCTGCACTTACCCCGGCGTTCAGCAGGGTGGTGACCACGTTCTTCCCTGGGATCCCCTGGATGGTTGTACCTTTGCCCGTTGTTTTCTGCACCACAATGACGTTGGGCTTAGAAGTCATGGGAATGGTGGTGATCTTTGTGGTTGTACCTATAAAAAGGTAAAGAGACAAGTTACTGGGGTGCTGCACCCACAAATGTCCTATAAGATGGAGAGTTTTAGTGGTCAATATCCATCACATCGTATTATAGTACAAGAGCATTATAGGAGGAGTGGCTGATAACAGCGAGGCACAAGAGTCTCAGCGCTGGACATATAAAGTGGTCATCACCGGGGAAGTGAGGTTTGTATACTGCGACCACTCACAAAAAAAATAGTAAGCATCACTCCAGTCTGGCTGATAAAAGGGAACAATAGATTGCATTAACAAACACAGTAAATGGAGTGATGTGTTATACTGCCAGGCAGGATGTCCCCCCACCCCTCCCTATCTACATGGCGCTGCAGGGCAGGATGTGCACCCTGCCCATCTACAAGGTGCTACCAACCAGGACAACCCCCCTCTCCATCTACAATGCGCTGCCAGCCAGGATGCCCCCCTCCCTTACTACAAGGCGCTACCAACCAGGATATCCCCCCCCCCCCCCCATCTACAAGGCACTGCCAGGCAGGAGCCCCCCTCCCGTACTACAAGGTGCTACCAACCAGGACAACCCCCCCTCTCCATCTACAATGCGCTGCCAGCCAGGATGCCCCCCTCCCTTAGTACAAGGCGCTACCAACCAGGATATCCCCCCCCCCCCCCATCTACAAGGCACTGCCAGGCAGGAGCCCCCCCTCCTGTCTACAAGCCAGGATACTTTATACAAGGCTCGGCTGGGCACGGAGGGCCGGGCACATGGCAGGTATGCAGCACCCGGCACTGTGTATTGTATTACTACAACCTGTCACACAGCCTGGGCCTGATCCTGTGCAGGACACGTCACTCACACCCTATAAAGAGCTGCGCAGCGTTTACTGGGCCCCCGTAATGTGTCCTGCAAAACCGTCTGGAGCCAGCGGCTCCTCCGACACCTTGTAAGACAGACGATCCCCGCCAGAGGTAATCCCACAGAAAAATACGGAAAATCCCTCATCTTCTGTTAACTATACACTGTGATAAAGAGGAAGAACCGGAGTCACCCCCAGAGCAAATCTCCCCGGGAGTCACCCCAATTTATCCAACTGCAACAAACCCTCAGCTGTGAGCAGGAGCTGCCCATTATTCTGCTTACCGGACACAATGTTACTACTGATGATCTTGCCTCCCAGTGTAGCCAGAGACTTTGGCACAACAGTGATAATACTTCCACTGGTGGTCTTCACATACGTGGCCCCTGGAGTAGCCGCCATGCGGGCCCCAAGTGCTGAGCTGACAGCCGGACGCGTGTAAGACGCTTGGGTCCCTGAAGGAAAAGAAAGAAAGAAAAAGTAACAGACTGAGAAAACTTCTCAATAACCAACAATGTCCTGAGTGATAACAATCGTCTCCCCAAACCACTCCCGTATTATACTGCACTCACTATTCTGCTGCTGGTGCAGTCACTGTGTACATACATGACATTACTTATCCTGTACTGATCCTGAGTTACACCCTGTATAATATCCCAGAGCTGCACTCACTATTCTGCTGCTGGTGCAGTCACTGTGTACATACATGACATTACTTATCCTGTACTGATCCTGAGTTACATTCTGTATTATACCCCAGAGCTGCACTCACTATTCTGCTGCTGGTGCAGTCACTGTGTACATACATGACATTACTTATCCTGTACTGATCCTGAGTTACACCCTGTATTATACCCCAGAGCTGCACTCACTATTCTGCTGCTGGTGCAGTCACTGTGTACATACATGACATTACTTATCCTGTACTGATCCTGAGTTACACCCTGTATTATACACCAGAGCTGCACTCACTATTCTGCTGCTGGTGCAGTCACTGTGTACATACATGACATTACTTATCCTGTACTGATCCTGAGTTACATCCTGTATTATACTCCAGAGCTGCACTCACTATTCTGCTGCTGGTGCAGTCACTGTGTACATACATGACATTACTTATCCTGTACTGATCCTGAGTTACATCCTGTTTTATACTCCAGAGCTGCAGCCACTATTCTGCTGCTGGTGCAGTCACTGTGTGCATACATGACATTACTTATCCTGTACTGATCCTGAGTTACATCCTGTATTATACTCCAGAGCTGTACTCACTATTCTGCTGCTGGTGCAGTCACTGTGTACATACATGACATTACTTATCCTGTACTGATCCTGAGCTACATCCTGTAGTATACCCCAGAGCTGCACTCACTATTCTGCTGCTGGTGCAGTCACTGTGTACATACATGACATTACTTATCCTGTACTGATCCTGAGTTACATCCTGTATTATACTCCAGAGCTGCACTCACTATTCTGCTGCTGGTGCAGTCACTGTGTACATACATGACATTACTTATCCTGTACTGATCCTGAGTTACATCCTGTATTATACCCCAGAGCTGCACTCACTATTCTGCTGGTGCAGTCACTGTGTACATACACGACATTACTTATCCTGTACTGATCCTGAGTTACATCCTGTATTATGCTCCAGAGCTGCACTCACTATTCTGCTGCTGGTGCAGTCACTGTGTACATACATGACATTACTTATCCTGTACTGATCCTGAGTTACATCCTGTATTATACACCAGAGCTGCACTCACTATTCTGCTGCTGGTGCAGTCACTGTGTACATACATGACATTACTTCTCCTGTACTGATCCTGATTTACATCCTGTATTATACCCCAGAGCTGCACTCACTATTCTGCTGCTGGTGCAGTCACTGTGTACATACATGACATTACATATCCTGTACTGATCCTGAGTTACATCCTGTATTATACACCAGAGCTGCACTCACTATTCTGCTGCTGGTGCAGTCACTGTGTACATACATGACATTACTTCTCCTGTACTGATCCTGATTTACATCCTGTATTATACCCCAGAGCTGCACTCACTATTCTGCTGCTGGTGCAGTCACTGTGTACATACATGACATTACATATCCTGTACTGATCCTGAGTTACATCCTGTATTATACCCCAGAGCTGCACTCACTATTCTGCTGCTGGTGCAGTCGCTGTGTACATACATGACATTACTTATCCTGTACTGATCCTGAGTTACATCCTGTATTATACACCAGAGCTGCACTCACTATTCTGCTGCTGGTGCAGTCACTGTGTACATACATGACATTACTTATCCTGTACTGATCCTGAGTTACATCCTGTATTATACTCCAGAGCTGCACTCACTATTCTGCTGCTGGTGCAGTCACTGTGTACATACATGACATTACTTATCCTGTACTGATCCTGAGTTACATCCTGTATTATACTACAGAGCTGCACTCACTATTCTGCTGCTGGTGCAGTCGCTGTGTACATACATGACATTACTTATCCAGTACTGATCCTGAGTTACATCCTGTATTATACCCCAGAGCTGCACTCACTATTCTGCTGCTGGTGCAGTCACTGTGTACATACATGACATTACTTATCCTGTACTGATCCTGAGTTACATCCTGTATTATACACCAGAGCTGCACTCACTATTCTGCTGCTGGTGCAGTCACTGTGTATATACATGACATTACTTCTCCTGTACTGATCCTGATTTACATCCTGTATTATACCCCAGAGCTGCACTCACTATTCTGCTGCTGGTGCAGTCACTGTGTACATACATGACATTACATATCCTGTACTGATCCTGAGTTACATCCTGTATTATACCCCAGAGCTGCACTCACTATTCTGCTGCTGGTGCAGTCGCTGTGTACATACATGACATTACTTATCCTGTACTGATCCTGAGTTACATCCTGTATTATACTCCAGAGCTGCACTCACTATTCTGCTGCTGGTGCAGTCGCTGTGTACATACATGACATTACTTATCCTGTACTGATCCTGAGTTACCTCCTGTATTATACCCCAGAGCTGCACTCACTATTCTGCTGCTGGTGCAGTCACTGTGTACATACATGACATTACTTATCCAGTACTGATCCTGAGTTACATCCTGTATTATACCCCAGAGCTGCACTCACTATTCTGCTGCTGGTGCAGTCACTGTGTACATACATGACATTACTTATCCTCAGAGGTCGCACTGACATTTTTCTGGAAGGGTAATAATACTCCTCTCACCATTTTTGAGGAGTATTTTTAGCCGAGGAGGAGTATGAAATATTCAGTAATACAAATATATAACTCCTAGTCGTATATATATCTATTAATGTCTATTAACGATCTAATAAACATTTATTAATACAAGAAAATCATTAACGCCCAAGGTTTTTTTTTTTGCCACAAGTGGTGCACAACTTTTCCATTGTCTTAACCTACAGAGGAGGGTTGACACCAGCCCCCGAAGACACCCCCCCCTTATAGAGTGGGCTGGGGCCGGCTGGAGACCCCCCCAACAGAACAGGCCGGGGCTGACACTTCTACATTTATTTTTGGGGGTTTGAGGGCGTTACGCTTTTTCTTTTAACACTGTTTGCTTATTTTTTACTTAACGTTTTTTTCTTTTTTTTAATTACAAATTTTTTACACTGTTATCAGTGATAAATATACAGAGACCTGCAGAGTGGAACACACACTACACATAGGGCACACTCACTACACATAGCACACACACACACTCAGCGCAGCACCCGGCACACTCACTAACTATACATAGTACCACACACAGCGCAGCACACGCACGCACACAGCATACCCACTACACATAGGGCACACTCACTACACGCAACACACACACAGCGCAGCACCTGGCACACTCGCTACACACAGCATACCCAGTACACATAGGGCACACTCACTACACGCAGCGCGCACACACACACACAGCGCAGCACCTGGCACACTCACTACACACAGCATACCCAGTACACATAGGGCACACAGCATACCCAGTACACATAGGGCACACACATACTACACACAGCATACCCACTACACATAGGGCACACACACATACTACACACAGCATACCCACTACACATAGGGCACACACATACTACACACAGCATACCCACTACACATAGGGCACACTCTCACTACACACAGCATACCCACTACACACTATACACAGTACACAGAGTGCAGTGAGTACAGTGTGGTCGGGGTTTGCACTCACTTGGCCCTGCTCTCCGGTCCCGATAGAATCACATAAACACTGACACACGAGCCTGCAGGGGGAGCTGGAGCAGCAGCCCGCATGTCTCCCCCGAGGACTGCGCTGTCGCTCCGGGTCTCTCCAACGTGCCGCTGACACAGATCACTGCGTCACGTGTCCTGCGGAGCGGCCCGGCGCTCGCTGCGATCCTGCTATCGATATTTCCCTCCTTTGCAGCGCAGAACCACTCAGCCAGAGCGCTACAGAAAATAATTGCCATGCGTACTTTGACGCATGGCAATTATTTTGGGGGGTAATGGCGCCTCAGCATGCGTCTATGACGCTTGGTGAGGCGTTAATGCGACCTCTGCTTATCCTGTACTGATCCTGAGTTACATCCTGTATTATACCCCAGAGCTGCACTCACTATTCTGCTGCTGTTGCAGTCACTGTGTACATACATGACATTACTTATCCTGTACTGATCCTGAGTTACATCCTGTATTATACCCCAGAGCTGCACTCACTATTCTGCTGCTGGTGCAGTCACTGTGTACATACATGACATTACTTATCCTGTGATGAGTGACGTCTTACATTATAAAACTTACCGCTGGGGGTGGTGACCAGTTTGGTGGTCATTATGGCCCCATTACTGCTGACCACCATGATTGGGGAGTTGCTGCTGTTCGGCAGAGATGCAGACACCGGTTTCGGGAGGATCTTACTTGGCTGTACTTGCTGTGTGATTATTTTGACACCTGTAACACAGTAAGAATAAAATAGATTTTGATTGCCAAGTGGGCGTGTTCTTACTGGTGTGAAGTCAGAGCTTGTGCTCTAATCTGAACACTTACTAAAACATAACAAACCTTCAGCTGCATCCCCCTCCTCTCCCCTTACCCACTTGATTGGTGTACTCACCAGACTCCTGCTTGATCTGTATGGTGGGTTTGATCCCTGGGGGCATCTGTTGCTGTGGGGTGGGGGCAGTGTGGGACAAGGCGGTTGATTGTGCCAGAGGAGGCGCCTGCTGGGAGATCTGATGGATCTGGTGCTTTGGCGATTGTTGGTACTGCTTGGGAAACTGCGCAAGGATTTGGCCGGGAGAAGCCACCAGACTCTTGGGCGAGGGGAGTCTATTGGAAGAGGCTTTCACTGTTGACGTGGAGACACCTAAGCCAAAAACAAAAACGTATTAGCGAGAAATGTACACGCCAGGTCCACTGCTCTGCTTGCTGTCAGCGAGCAGGAACATTTCTGTTATCATCCATGGACCGAAATTCTGCTCTGATCATATTCTGGAGACATAGCAGAAAGTCCAGCTGACACATTGTAACGGAATTGTACCGTTATCACAACAGGTATCCATAGATATTTCCACTCACTGACAACAAACAGTTGTGATTGATCTGTGTGGTGACGGGTGATAACATGGAGAGCTGCAGAGCTGGTACAATGTCTTACTTTGTGCCACTGTGGACATGACCAGGGATGGGGTGGAGGACACCACGGTGGTGACGGCGATGCTTCCTGTGGACACCGGAGTGGCACTGGTGCTGCTGGCAGTGACAGCGCAGGACTGGGCAGAGGTGGCCACCGCTGGCGCCTTCTGGGTGGTGGAGGTGATGACCGATGTGGGGACCAGTTTGGTGACCGCCGCGTAGTTGTGGGACTTGGATAAAATGTTGGGGACAAAGGTGGAGCTGGGAGAGGTGGTGACGATGATGACCTGTCAGGGGGGTGAAGAAGAAGAAAAGAAACAAGTCAGGATGTAAATAAATGGTTAACACGACAAGCGCACTGCTCACAGCTGAGGGGTTGTTACAATTACAGACAGTCTGGAGCTTTATCAGTCTAAGGCGCTCACTACTGCCCTCTCCTGGCTCACTGATGTAGTACACACCCGTAGGTGCACTGTTTACATGTGTACAAAAGGGTTTGCACAGGGTTACAAGTATCACGGTTGATTTCTTCAATGACACAACTATCCACAGCTGCTGAGTGATGGAGCGAGGCCACTACACCAATCCTGGACAACTCCTTTAAAAGGCGAGTAGAAACGAGAGATGCACAGACTCCAGGTTTAGTGCTATATGTATATTATACACACACACACACAGATGCAGCTCGGCCGTCTCAACCAATGTGTCAGGTCTTGAAGCCAAAGAACAGACTCCAACTCTAATCTACAACAGAGGAGCTTCCCCACTGAGCATGTACACAATATGCAGCGATCGGGGTGCAAAACCCGCACTGACAGACTTCATGCAGCCCGTCAAGCCACGAGTTGGAATGAGAACTTCCATGATGTAACATAACTGATCATCGGTGCAGGAGGCCGGGTAATGGTGAGTGCAGCCGAGACGTGCTCACTGTTACCGGGTCCTCTCCTGCCGCTCCACGTCCTGACTACTGACAATAGTTGTATGCATTGGGGTAAAGACAGAGAGAAGCGCCCAGAGAGGACCCAGAAGTGGTAAGAATTTGCAGCTGTACTGTACTGCTCCTGAGGGTCTCCAGCATCAGTAATTTTATGCTGCTATGTGGTCTCCAGTATCATACAAGAGCCAATCCGTGCTGTCGCTTCATAAGCTGTTACACTGTGCAGGTGCACATCTCCTCCCACTGGGTGAGATACAGCAAGCAGAGGGAGCGGGACACAGTGTTACAAACTGAGAAGCTTCAGCACCTAGGACCTCTGGTAACACCCCCTAAAGCCCTTCAGGCTAATTTTAAAAGTTGATTTTAGAAGGAAGGAGTCCATGAATAACACATATAAGAAGATACCACAGTCACGGTGCCTGGATCTATGAGTAATGTCCCTGGTTTATGGATTTTGATGGTAGATTTCCTTTAAGAGTATGATGACTCTAGAAAAACCCTTCATTTTAAAGTTGTATGAATATCTGTAAGCTCCCCTCTAGTCCGACTGGAAATACAAGTAATTACCTTCCCCGTCCCCCCATAACCCCAGAGTGCGGTGACACTGACCTTCTGGGTGGAGGTGTTGGTGGTCTGGGTGGTCGGCTTACTAAACGTGATCTTGACCGGTGACATGTGCGGAGGCAAGGAGTTAGCGATGCTCTGCATGATGTTACTCATGTTGCTTTTCGGGCTGCCAGAGACGGGCACAGCAATAGTCTTGGAGACCGGAGTAGAAGGTTTGGGAACATCCTTTAAGACAACTGGAGAGGAGCTGCTGGAATTAGTGCGCCGCCGCTTCCGAGGCTTCTCATCATCATCTGAGCAGTTCACACCTGAGGGGAGAGAGGGAAAGAATTATTTCATCTATGATGTACACAAGGACTCCACCAGCAGAATAGTGAGTGCAGCTCTGGAGTATAATACAGGATTACTTACTTTTTACATACACGGTGCTGCCGCTGGGTAGGACCACCACGTTGGAGGCAGGGCTGGCAGGTCGAGGTGACTTGACAGTAGCTACACTCCCGCTGGGCACGGGTGTGGATGTGGGTGTGGATGTTGTACTGGTGTAGGAGTAACACACCACCACTAGGAGAGAAGATATAAGGGGGATGTAAGTCAGTGATGACTATGGTGCTGGTCCGGGACCCCCGGTCTGTGTTCTCACCTTCCTTGTTCCCAGTCTCGGCAGGGTCCGGCAGCGAGGCATTGTGCTGTCCTGCCGAGTTAGCGATGGCGTTGGCTGCAGCAGTGAACGCCGTCTGCGGAACCAGGCGAGGCATAAGCGGGATCAGCCTCCGCCCTTCAATGGACCACTCCGAGGAGCTGTTTGGACCGGACATACTGAGGGAAGAGTCATAGGAAGAGAATGTGAAGAAACGTCTCGTCTGCAATAAACCTTCAGAGCTGCATTCACAATTGTACAGACTTCAGAGTTGAACTCCCAGGACATTCCCCGATAGTTCTGACAGAACATTCTGCATTACCGGAGCTTCGGCCAGCAGCGGAGATGATGAACCTGCTGACTTTCCAGTTGAAGAAGCAGAATTATGAGTACAGCTCTGGAGGACTTCCTTAAAGGGGTTTCTATGTTTAGTGGAGGTAATATGTAAGGGCCGGACACCCAGAAGATCAGGGACAACACTTCGCCTATTACCACCCCCTCTGAAGACACCTTGACAGGTAAGTTCTGGTGCACTCACTTGTGAGCAATAGTAGTAAGGCGCTCATCGTTCACCGCTCTGCGGACCTCCGCGCGATGTCGCTCCGTGGAAATGCTGCAAGTGAACACAAGACGAATAGGCTCTGCATTCACACTGCTGTGCCCTTAGCTCTCTGCACGCAGCTGCGCCACAGCCTTTGCTCTGAGTAAAAGCTGTAGGGCATTCAGACAGTCACTTACCTCAGGACTTTAGAGAGCTCTCCGAGAAGGTCCTTCTTCTCCTTACTGAGGTCGCCCTGTGCACGGAGGGCGCTGATGACCCCCGCGTACGCTTCCAGCTCTGTACAAAAAGAACAGCAGATAACAGCAGCACAGAGAATACAGCAACGCAGGACGTCCAACTGCGACTACATAGTAATGCTGGTTACACACCCACAGCAGCTTTTGCCGTACGGAACCACCCGCACCGCACCACCCCAGCCTCTGGGTGCCCCACCGTCACACAGAGCTGTGTAAAGTCTACATTCAGCAGAGCCGCGCAGAACCTCCCATGCCAATGCTCCTCCCGCAAAGCCATGCAGAATCACTTGAGACGACCCCACCCCCACGTGCGGAACCACCCGCGACCCCCCCCCCCTTGCAGAGCCGTGAGGAACCATCCACGCCCCCCCCCCCCTCCATAGCAGTGTAGAATAACTGGGGCCCCCAGACTCCCCTGCAGTGCCGAATGGAACCAAACACAACCATATAAAGAAGGTCTGATCATTTCAAATACTTCCAGACCCGGGCCCCTCCCTATGGGCCCCTCCCTATGGGCCCCTCCCTATGGGCCCCTCCCTATGGGCCCCTCCCTATGGGCCCCTCCCTCTTATATACCTTGACATCAGACACAACACTCCCCCTCCCAAAACCAATGTACATTACATGCTTAGTCACTCACACTAGAATCAATGGTTCCCTCAAAATATTGGACCCTAGAAATCTCCTCCGGCTAATGCTTCAGAGCTGCATTCACAATTCTGCCAGCTGTTATTACCTGATGTAAGGATGACGCCGCCCACTATGAGAATCAATGACATGGAGAGAAGGCAGCGCTGAGGCCGGCAGAACAGTGAGTGCAGCTCGGTGATGAGCAGAATCATGATGAGGTCATTAGACACAATGGTCAGGGGTCACTTAATCCATCAGGTCCGTCCTGAAGTGTAATGTGTTAATTACACCACTAGAGGCGCACTTTCTGCAGTCATTTTAACAGAGCCGCTCTCTCCCCAGACTGACATGGCTGATAAGACCATTTAGCTGCCTGAATCGGGGGCATCTCTTACACCCCCCAGGCCTGAACTAACACATTTATCAGTCATGTGTCCTGTAATACCATACACAGCCACTATACAATGCATGGCGCTGTGTGAACAGTGGCGATCAAAGTACTTTCATCTCATCCTCAAGTTATACCATCACTATGGGTGTCCTAGAAAGCAGTCGCTACTGCAATACCACACACAACCTACAGACAAGAGGGGCGCTGTTCTCAAAGCAACGCAATGTGTGTTTTTTTTTCTAAACCTAAAAAGGGTCATAGTGTCTTTTTACAACATCTAGAGGAAATTTACATCTTCCTTTGTGGTATTTTAACTGTTAACACTGCTCGGTAGATCCCAGAAATATATTTGTGTACAGGGAGCTCTTACTCATAAAGAGAATTACTTTTATGTAAATGAATGTTAAGTAACCCCTAGGCCCTTCTACCCCACCTCCCTGCCAGAAATCCCCTCTAAAAGTCATGTGACAAACAAAAAAGAGTCATATTCACCCGAGATGAGTCAAGTTTAGAGCCTGCAGGAGGAGCGTCACGTCAGACGCAACTTTCTTCACTCCTGCAGCACCTAGAAAGATAATACTTGTGTCATATTAAAGATAAGAATCTCATCTTTCAGATCTGAGCTACACAACCAGAGCTATAACAGTTGCAGGAACAGGCGGGAAGAGAATCTATACCACATTTTTTAGCCATTTCCTTAGTTGTCTATCTCCGGTGTGAAAGATGAGATTCATATCTTTAATAGGACACCAGCACCGTGTTTCTAGGTGCTATAAAAGTGAAGATAATGACATCTGAAGGGACACGACCCCTGCAGCTTTGAACCTTGACTCATCTCAGGTAAATTTGACTCTTTTCTGACACAGAACACAATGGCCAGGACTCCAGTCATATTCCGGGTTACTGCAAAGCGCCTTGTAACACGCCGTGGCTGCCACCAGAGAGCACTAGCGCCTCAGCTTGTTACACAGTAGCGGAGCAGCATCTCAGTGATCCGCTTATCCGCCTCTGTGGCTGTACACCAGCGCCCTCTGCCGGTGTCGCCCCCTCACTGCTGGTGATTTGTTTACAATCAGACAGACAGCGCGTTGACGTCACCGAGGGGGCGTGCCCTGTCTATTCACACACAATAGCAGGAGGAGGCGCATGCGCAGTGGCAATGGGAGCGGAATAACGGAGTAACGGAAGGAAAATGTACCCAGTTTCCGGAGGATCCGTTTACATTCATCTCGGCTGAAGTCCAGGAGAGTCGGCCACACCACTGGCATCCTGCCGCCTGCAGTCACACAGCCCTGATGGGGAGAACACTAGAAGGCATCACTCCCTGCAGCCCCTCTCACGCTCAGGACACCCCCGGCACGCACAACAGGGCCCCGGCTAGTCCTATCACCGCGGATATCCCCCGGCAACAAGACGAGGCTCGCGGAGCGCTCTGCCAGCACAGATCCACTGGGTTTGATTGCAGCTCCCGCTGTCAAGATGGCGCGCCGGTAACATTGCGCATGCGCAAGGAACGCCGGGAGTTGTAGTCCCTTCATCTGATTGGATAGTTTCACAGATGAGGCGAGCGTATGACAGATGGAGGAGGGTATGACGTGATATCGGCTGCTGACGGAAGCCGGATAGGAACATACAAGGAAACGGCTACAGCGACCCCTATGTGCTACTGCAGCTTTGGAGGACTGAAAGGAAACGAATAATGAGTTTAGGCCGCATAATAATAATAATATTTATATGGCGCCATCATATTCTGTACAAATCATAGGGGATATATACAAGTATAAAAGGTGAAAAAAAGAGTACAAACAGTCATATGAAACAATAGGGCTGAGGGCATATTTTCTATATCAGGTCATGCAATACTATCGGGTCATGCTTGTCCTTGTCGTACTATCGGGTCATGCTTGTCCTTGTAGAACTATCGGGTCATGCTTGGCCTTGTAGAACTATCGGGTCGTGCTTGTTCTTGTAGTACTATTGGGTTATGCTTGGCCTTGTAGTACTATCGGGTCATGCTTGTTCTTGTAGTACTATTGGGTTATGCTTGGCCTTGTAGTACTATCAGGTCATGCTTGTTCTTGTAGTACTATCGGGTCATGCTTGTCCTTGTAGAACTATCGGGTCATGCTTGGCCTTGTAGTACTATCGGGTCATGCTTGTCCTTGTAGAACTATCGGGTCATGCTTGTCCTTGTAGAACTATCGGGTCATGCTTGGCCTTGTAGAACTATCGGGTCATGCTTGTCCTTGTAGTACTATCGGGTTATGCTTGGCCTTGTAGTACTATCGGGTCATGCATGGCCTTGTAGTACTATCGGGTCATGCTTGGCCTTGTAGTACTATCGGGTCATGCTTGTCCTTATAGTACTATTGTGTCATGATAGTTCTACCAAGACAATCGGGTCATGCTTGTCCTTGTAGTACTATCGGGTCATGCTTGGCCTTGTAGTACTATCGGGTTCATGCTTGGCCTTGTAGTACTATCGGGTCATGCTTGGCCTTGTAGTACTATCGGGTCATGCTTGGCCTTGTAGTACTATCGGGTCATGCATGGCCTTGTAGTACTATCGGGTCATGCTTGGCCTTGTAGTACTATCGGGTCATGCTTGTCCTTATAGTACTATTGTGTCATGATAGTTCTACCAAGACAATCGGGTCATGCTTGTCCTTGTAGAACTATCGGGTCATGCTTGGCCTTGTAGAACTATCGGGTCATGCTTGCCCCTTTAGTGCTATTGGGTCATGATTGCCTTTGGAGTACTATCGGGTCATGCTTGGCCTCACCCCCAGACGAAGGCTCAGCAGGAGCCGAAACGCGCGTCGGGGCGTTGCAGTCGTCGCAGCCACGGGTAACACCATACCTGACCCACTGGTAAGGACTGGTATCTACATTATCCTGGATGTCTCATCATTTTCTCTATGTGCCTAATTGGCAATTATCTGCACCTTAGTACTTCTAACTAACATCCTTGTGATTACACATCATATCCAGCCCTGGTATACACCCATACCTAGTAGAATTTTCTACTGTGTTCCCTATGCTGCTTTTTTCGATTGCAATCTGTCTGTGTTTCATCATCCTGTATAGTTGTCTGCATCTTATGTTTTACACTCATCACACATTCTTGTATGTCTTATATTAATTTTTTTCATTAAAGAATTACTACTTTTTTATGATTTGTTGTTAGTGTCTTCCCTCTCTTTCCCCGCTTTGGGGAATATCTTTGGTTCTTTAGTAAGTTTGCGAGGCTTTGACCGCTTTAAAAATGCGTATACCTAAGGGGTGCCACTAGGCATTTAGGTGGGGGTTTAGATACCTACACCTGCACTACGTTCCATTTGCTTTCCCCTTTATACTGTTCCTTTATGTTTGCTCTCATGCTTGGCCTTGTAGAACTATCGGGTGATGCTTGGCCTTGTAGAACTATCGGGTCATGCTTGGCCTTGTAGAACTATCGGGTGATGCTTGGCCTTGTAGAACTATCGGGTCATGCTTGTCCTTGTAGAACTATTAGGTCATGCTTGTCCTTGTAGTACTATTGGGTGATGCTTGGCTTTGTAGTACTATCGGGTCATGCTTGGCCTTGTAGAACTATCGGGTCATGCTTGTCCTTGTAGAACTATCAGGTCATGCTTGTCCTTGTAGTACTATCGGGTCATGCTTGTCCTTGTAGAACTATTGGGTCATGCTTGGCCTTGTAGAACTATCGGGTCATGCTTGGCCTTGTAGAACTATCGGGTCATGCTTGGCCTTGTAGAACTATCGGGTCATGCTTGGCCTGGTAGCACTATCGGGTGATGCTTGTCCTTGTAGAACTATCGGGTGATGCTTGTCCTTGTAGAACTATCGGGTGATGCTTGTCCTTGTAGAACTATCGGGTGATGCTTGTCCTTGTAGAACTATCGGGTGATGCTTGTCCTTGTAGAACTATCGGGTGATGCTTGTCCTTGTAGAACTATCGGGTGATGCTTGTCCTTGTAGAACTATCGGGTCATGCTTGTCCTTGTAGAACTATCGGGTGATGCTTGTCCTTGTAGAACTATCGGGTGATGCTTGTCCTTGTAGAACTATCGGGTGATGCTTGTCCTTGTAGAACTATCGGGTCATGCTTGTCCTTGTAGAACTATCGGGTGATGCTTGTCCTTGTAGAACTATCGGGTGATGCTTGTCCTTGTAGAACTATCGGGTCATGCTTGTCCTTGTAGAACTATCGGGTGATGCTTGGCCTTGTAGAACTATCGGGTGATGCTTGTCCTTGTAGAACTATCGGGTCATGCTTGGCCTTGTAGAACTATCGGGTGATGCTTGGCCTTGTAGAACTATCGGGTGATGCTTGTCCTTGTAGAACTATCGGGTCATGCTTGTCCTTGTAGAACTATCGGGTCATGCTTGGCCTTGTAGAACTATCGGGTCATGCTTGGCCTTGTAGAACTATCGGGTGATGCTTGGCCTTGTAGAACTATGCGGTGATGCTTGGCCTTGTAGAACTATCGGGCAATGCTTGTCCTTGTAGAACTATCGGGTCATGCTTGCCCCTTTAGTGCTATTGGGTCATGATTGTCTTTGGAGTACTATCGGGTCATGCTTGGCCCTTTATTGCTGTTAGGTCATGCGTGGCCTTGTAATACTGTAATGTTTCGCAGATATCTATTGCCACAAAGGACAAATTACAGAAAATAGGCCACTATTTGGCCACTTTAACAATCAGTTGTTGTGGGGCACTATGTCTATTGGCTACTGTGTAACTCTATGTATATTGGCTACAGTGTAACGCTATGTGTATTGGCTACAGTGTAACACTATGTCTATTGGCTACTGTGTAACACTATGTATATTGGCTACTGTAGGGCACTGTGACTATTGGCTGTTTTGGAGGCATTGTGACTATATTGACTACAGTGGGGGAACAGATATAATATTGGCTAATGTGGAGCTAGGGACAGTAATGGCTACTTTGTGGACACTGTGACTATATTGGTTACTGTAGTGGGTGTCGTTACTTTGTTCTGGTGCTGTTTGTATGTTCTGGTACTGTATTTATGTACTGAGCTTTGTTATGGCACTGTTTTTATGTAATGAGCTTTGTTCTGGTGCTGAATTTATGCACTGAGCTTTGTTCTGATGCTGTATGTATGTACTGAGCTTTGTTCTGGTACTGTATTTATGTACTGAGCTTTGTTATGGTACTGTTTTTATGTAATGAGCTTTGTTCTGGTGCTGTATGTATGTACTGAGCTTTGTTCTGGTACTGTATTTATGTACTGAGCTTTGTTATGGTACTGTATTTATGTAATGAGCTTTGTTCCGGTGCTGTATTTATGCACTGAGCTTTGTTCTGGTACTGTATTTATGTACTGAGCTTTGTTTTACTACTGTATTTATGTAATGAGCTTTGTTCTGGTACTATATTTTATGTACTGAGCTTTGTTCTGGTAGTGTATTTATGTACTAGCTTTGTTCTGGTACTGTATTCATGTACTGAGCTTTGTTCTGGTGCTGTATTTATGTACTGATTTTGGCAATATAATTTTTAGACACTTTTGTTACTGACAAATGGGAGTTTGTCTTAGTTGCGTCAAAAGAGTGACAAAATTGTGCACATTTTCTAGCAGTTACTTAAACAACGAATAGGAGGTGCAAAGTTGGGCTAGACAGCGTCATACTTCGTCAGATGCTGCATCAGACACTGTGATAAATCTGGTGCAGTACAAGGCTGCCTGTCTCACTGTTAAATATTGTCGTTGAATATTATCATCCCTTTCTCTCGGTCTCCCCGGTCTGGTTACCCAATAGACTTTTCAGATTAATGGAAGGATTAATTAGGGATTTAATTTGGGGGAAAAAATGCCCCAGGATTGCGTTGGCGTCTCTCTATTGCCCAACAGAAAAAGGGGGGCTGGGGGTGCCATATTTTTTCGGGTATTTTATCGCAGCTCAACTTGCATTCTTGATTACAAGGAGGGAGTGTAGCGCCTTTGCGAAATTACTACAAATAAGCGAGGTTACTAGGGATTCAATTTTTAGTCTTTTGGACAGTGGGGAACTTGGGCACGATAGATATAGAGGCACGTATATGGGGAAATTGTTGGATAAGAGTTGGATTGCGTACAAGAAATTTAGAGGTATTCGAGGGATATTTAATTTCACACCAATATGGGGGAATTATTATTTTGAAGAGTTAAGGTCCATTCCGGATAGCAGATATTGGATGATAAGGGGGGTAAAATTTTTCACACAATGCACGAATTTAGATAATTTACGGAATTTAATAGACTTTTGCACAGTAAACAGAAGAGTTGATATATGTTTTTTAAGATTTTTTCAACTACAGCACGCATATAACTCGGTTGAGGATAAAAACAGGTTTAAAGTATGCACAGATGCAGGGGTAGAATTTTTATTGGGATCTTCCACTGGGAATAAGGTGGTAGCACATATGTATAGATATTTGATTCAAGGACTCGCAGAGGGAGTTATTCATCCTTGTAAAAGAAAGTGGCAGGTACATGTGGGTGCTCTATCGGAGGCGGATTGGGAAAAATGCTATAGGAGTATTGGGTTGTCCTCCCTCTCCTGGAATCATAGAATGATACAATTTAACTTCGTACACCAACTGTATTATTCCCCGTATAGTTTATTAAGAATGAAACTTAGAGACAATGGGTGCTGTCTGCGGTGCAACCTGGAGAATGCGGATTTCGTTCATGTGTCCTTTTTATGTAATAAAGTATATGTCTACTGGTCTAGGGTATTTTTGTATCTAGAAGAAATGTTTAAAGTAAAATTACCCCGCACTGTCCGGGTTGCTCTGCTTAGCCTTCACCAGCTTTGTAATAGGGAAAGGGGGAAAAAGTTGGTAATTAACAAGGTTCTCCTGTTGGCAAGAGTGGTTATTGCTCGAAAGTGGGGGAGTCCGACTGCCCCGTCCCTGGAAGAATTCTTAGGAGAAGTGGAGAAGTGCAAAAAATTCGAAAGATTGATGGCAGTTAAGGGAGGACGTTTGGAGAAATGGAAAAAGATCTGGTGTATAGAGACTGAGAACTAGAGGAAGACAGTAAGACAGTAAAGTTCAGGTGTAAGGACATCAGAGTATGTCACTTCCTTTTTTTCTCACGGCAGGGGGGATGGGTAGGTGGGTGGGGGGGATGGATGCGGGGATCTCGGGGTGGTCAATTGGGTCGCAAGCTCTTTATTTCATTATTCTATGACTGTAAAATGAAAATTCCAATATATAATGCTTTGTAACCCACGATATTTATGTAAATTTATCGCTATTTTCATAATAAAAATTTAAAAAAAAAAAAAAAAAAAAAAAGAATATTATCATCCCTTTCCATGTCCTTTAATAAATTACTACGGGTAATTCTTATAAAAAGTTACATTTATTGCCATCATCCAGTTTGGAGAATACAAAATACTTGCATAGTTTATCAGTCACGTGTCCATGAGGTTATGTTCTGGTCGAGTTCAGTGGGTTTCATATTCTCCAGTTGCTCTTCCTATATCTTCATCCATATGTTACTCCGGCCATCCTTATGTTTCCTTTCACCATTTAGACAAGGGCCGGTGCCAGCCCTGGGCATAACTGGGCAAGTGCCGAGGCCCAGAATTGCTGGGAGGGGGGGGGGCAAATAAGGCTGTACATAAGGAATCCATGGGGGTGAGGGAGGCTGTATCTAATGAATCCATAGGGTGAGGGGGGCTTTATATAAAATAAACATGAGGGGGCTGTTTGGGATGATAAACTAGGGAATATTTTGGATTTTTAATGTCGCTATGTGAGTTTACTGCAAAGGGGCCCACTGAGGCTCTGTCGCCCAGTGGCCTACTGAAACCTGGAGCCGACCCTGGTTCAGATCACATAAGTATCACATTCACTCATGGACCACGTTGTAGCACTGTTGTTGTTTGATCAACTCTTGAGTCAGCATTCAAACCAGAATTAGAATACTGTAGCTCCATAATATTTAAAGGGGTTGTCCATTTAAGAAAATAATTGATGTTTGTGTAATGAAAAGTTATACAATTTTTCATTATACTTTCTGTATCCACGCCTAGCGGTTTTCTAGAGCTCTGCTTGCTGTCCTTCTATTTAAAGCTTCTACGTTTACTTCCGGTGGTCTTCCATGGTCTGTGACTGACACGCAGGTCCAGGAGCCGTTATTATCACAGAAAGAAGTCAGAGCTGTGTGATACTAATGACTCCTGCACCTGTGTGACATCACATGACCTTTAACAGATTTATATCCAGTGGAAGTAAACATGAAAGCTTTCTATAGAAGGACAGCAAGCAGAGATCTAGAGAACCATGAGGAATTGATACAGGAAGTATCATTACATAAACAATATCAATTATTTGCTGAAAATGGACAACGCCTTTAACACAGTTTTTGCTTTGTTCTGGTGCTGTATCCATGTAGTAGTCTTCATTTTGGTAACATATCTATGTAGTAATATTGGTTCTACTCTGTTATCTGTGTAGTAATCTTGGTTCCGCAGCGGTTTGTTAAACTTGAACCAATCTTGTATTAAGCTTAGTTCTTATAGCAAATCTATGTAGTAATCTTGATTCTGTAATGTATCTATGTGGTAGGATTGGTTCCTGTGCTGTATCTATGTAATATGATTGCTTTTGGTACTGTCTCCATGTAATTTATTTAGTTATGATACAGTTTCTACAAATTAAATTTTGTTATATTACTCTTATCATCCAATAAACGTCAGAACATCTACAAACTCTGGATCGCTGGGGACACACAATGTCCAGGCCCGTCATAGTCTTAAATACAGTAGAGGCACCCGAAATCCCCAATGGCAGCCCTAGCGCTGTGTTATGACCTGTCAGGAGCCGTGATGTAACTGTGCACAGGGCAAAACAGAGTAACTTTATCTCGGACAAGAGAAATATGTACATGTGTTGACTGCCCTCCTGGGAAATGACATCACATCTATTCCTATAATGACACAATACCTCTGCTGCGGTGTGTGAACTCCCAACCTACCCTGGAGGGGTTAACAAACTCCATGTCATCTGCACCAGCTGTCAATTATCTTCCCGACCCTACAGGATATGACAATGTCAGCGCGAGAGACGGCAACGTACAGACTACAACACCTGCACCCAACCAAGAGCATTATCAGTCACTGTATGAACTATGGGGGGTTATCACGGCCTGTACGCCGGTTGGCGTGATTTGGTCGCAATTCTGGTGCAGAACAATCCTGTCCCCGCTTGCGCGCTGCCTATAGCCTCCAGACGTTGAAGCGCAGGCTATGTCTGACTTGGCATAGAAGTGCCCCACAACGCAGCTCATGGAGGCCGGAGCCTCTGTATACATCTGCCGGGTGCCGGGCACCATCGTACGCTGCCGCTCTTAGTGCTCGGGTATGACAAATGTGACCCTGGGGGTATTGTTATATAAAAACCAATAAAAACCTGGAAGGAAAGCGATTTTCTGCTGTCAAAACGGTCTCTGGACGTTTTCTATGCTAAAAGCTGACCCCACTAATAGAAGGGTGAGAATTAGACAGAGAGATAGATATGATATGGATATGAGATGGATATGAGAGAATTATACTGATAAATGGGAGAGGTATGAGATAGACAGATAGATAGACAGATATATAGATATGAGATAGATATGAGATAGATAGATAGATATGAGATAGATAGATAGATATGAGATAGATATGAGATAGATATGAGATAGATAGATAGATATGAGATAGATAGATAGATAGATAGATAGATAGGAGATAGATAGATAGATAGATATGAGATAGATAGATAGATAGATAGATAGATAGATAGGAGATAGATAGATAGATAGATAGATAGATAGATAGATAGATATGAGATAGATAGATAGATAGATAGATATGAGATAGATAGATATGAGATAGATAGATAGATAGATAGATAGATAGATAGATAGATAGGAGATAGATAGATAGATAGATAGATAGATAGATAGGAGATAGATAGATAGGAGATAGATAGATAGGAGATAGATAGATAGATAGATAGATAGATAGGAGATAGATAGATAGGAGATAGATAGATAGATAGATAGATAGATAGGAGATATATAGATAGATAGATAGATAGATAGGAGATAGATAGATAGATAGATAGATAGATAGGAGATAGATAGATAGGAGATAGATAGATAGATAGGAGATAGATAGATAGGAGATAGATAGATAGATAGGAGATAGATAGATAGATAGATATGAGATAGATAGATAGATAGATAGATATATAGATAGATAGATAGGAGATATATAGATAGATAGATAGATAGATAGATATGAGATAGATAGATAGATAGGAGATAGATAGATAGATAGATATGAGATAGATAGATAGGAGATAGATAGATAGATAGATAGATATGAGATAGATAGATAGATAGATAGATAGATAGATAGATAGATAGGAGATATATAGATAGATAGATAGATAGATAGGAGATATATAGATAGATAGATAGATAGATAGATAGGAGATAGATAGATAGATAGATAGGAGATAGATAGATAGATATGAGATAGATAGATGTGAGATAGATAGATGGATAAAAAAAAAGTTTGAGCAGCAGAACAGTACCCCAAAATATTGTCAGTTTGGTGGGTACACGCTGGACAAGGCCTGGTCACAAATAAAACTCCAAGTGCAGCTGGACTTTTATTCCATCATCTGAGCAATGTTTCGGATACAGGCAGTCCCCGGGTTACATACAAGATAGGTTCTGTAGATTTGTTCTTAAGTTGAATTTGTAAGTCAGAACTGTATATTTTATCATTATAGCTCCAACCAAATTTTTTTCGGTCTCTGTGACTATTGGACTTTAAAAATGTTGGATTGTGATAAGAACCAGGATTAACAATAAATCTTAATTGCAGACACATTTGATTACTGTTACAGCTGATCATTATAGCCTAGGGCTGAAGTATAGTAAATTACCAATTACCAGAGGTCCGTTCGTAACTAGGGGTTGTCTGTAAGTTGGGGACCACCTGTACGAAGCAAAAAGAATGGCAGCCTTCCAAGCCTCAGTTGAAAACACTGTGTACTGATACATTCCCATCACAACCTGTGGCTATTGAATCTTTCTCCAGAACGGGTCCCCCTTCTACTGAACACCAGGGGTCTCAGCGATCAGACATTAATGTAATAAACAGAATAGGGGATAACCATCCGATCATTGGGGTCTGACTCCTGGGACATTCATGGGAATGGGGTCTGCAGCGGTTCTGGAGGACGACGGTCCTGTTCTCACTAATTGATGAAACTGCAGGTTGAGCGTGTGTCCACCAAAAACTATGGCAGCGTTGGAATTTGCTGAGCACAACACTCTGGTATCTCTTAGTGTAAGAAGCAGGACCCATGCTTGACCTGTCACTGCATTCATGGTGAGAAAAGGACCGCTACTCCCCTCCCCTATAATTGGTGACAGTAGTGGATTACAATATAGTTGATTTGCACGGTAGCCCGGGGTCCAAGCCTTATAGGGGGCCGGTGCCACTCAAACCACCAACATTTGATACTGAAAAAGACCTTCACCCAAGAAATCCTTGTACATCTGTTCCTGGTCTAAATACACATGAACACAAGAGCCATTTCAGGACCTTTGAAGGTCCTCCAAGGGTCCTGAAAACGCATATTGAAAGCAGACAGAAGTGACTCATCCTCCATGAAGCTTGATCCCAGTACCATATGTTGAAAGTAATTCCAGACTTGTAGGGGCTAAAATATTCATACAGCCCAGGGCCCATGGCGGTCACAATCCATCTCTGATGGTGATAGGAAAGGGGAAGAATAAAGTATGAGTTTGGTTCAGTTATTAAAATACATTTGTCCATGAAGTTCAACCCAGAAAGGGAAGGGATTGGATGAGGAAGGGATGTAAGGGAAATGTTATCACATAGTTGTCAAAGTTATTTTGATGTAAAAAGAAATCTAGACTCTTCTTGGAGCTCTCTCCTCTCCCTGCTGTCCTCTGCTCCTGAGCTCAGCTATTCCACACATTGACAGTTCTTACATTAAAAAGAAGCCTTGTCGTCTCTGATGATTAAACCTTGTTTTCTTCAGATGCAGAAAGCGCCCCCTTGTTTTTAGATTTGATTTAACCAGTAACAACTGACCACCATATTTTTTGTATGGTCCATTCATATATTTATATAAATGAATCATGTCCCCTCGTAGGCGTCTCTTTTTCAGACTAAATAAATCTAGTTGTTTTAATTTATTCTCACTGAGACCCTACATTCCCCTTATCATTTTTGTGGCTCTAAGTTGAACCCTCTCCAGCTCCAGGGCCTCCTTTTTATGGACCGGAGCCCAGAACTGGACAGCATATTCCAGGTGAGGCCGAACCAATGCCTTGTACAGTGGTAATATTACATCCCTGTCCTGAGAATCCAGACCTCTTCTGATACATGACATGATCTTGCTCGCTTTAGAGGCAGCTGAGGGACCGGCGGCCACATTTCCGTCAGGTTTTCCGACGTTTTTGGGGAGTGCACCGCTGGGACAGGTATTTAGCAGGAGATTGTGTCGCACGCCATCGGATTTTGGCGCAATCGTGCCAGCTTTCATGCAACACAAATCGGGGGGGCGGGCCGTCGGACGATCTGACGGATTCGGACGAACCGTGGAATTTAACTTTCAAATTGTGTAGCAAGACAATGCACTTACTGCAGGAAGAAGAAGGTGAACTCGGGCGGACCTGAGCGGCGAAGCGACACATGCAGGATCAGGAGCACGATCATAGTGAATCGCGGCACAGTGCATTGTTGTCGGACAATGCACTTTCGGGGAACTCCTCCGGGTAAATAAATGTTCCCCATTGTGCTGTTATTTATGAACTTCTAGTCACCTAGGTCCCTCTCAACACGGGACTCTCCCAGATTTACTCCCACAAGGACATATGTTGCCTGTGGATTATTAGCCCCTTGTGCATCAACTTACATTTAAAGCGGTTTTCCATCACTAGATATTCATAGGTCAAAAAATATCTGATTATTTGGCATGTGATTCCCTGCACCCGGACAAATCACCTGCTGGGACTACAACACTTCATGATGATCGTAGCCGGAGGCATTTACACTTTGGACAGTTCTATGATCCATGGTCAGATGTTGCAGATCTTGAACCTATGATGGACAAGTCATGATATTACCCAGAATTCCCCTTAGTCCTTGGGGCAGCGATCATCTGCAGACTCTTCGTAAACCATAAAGAAGTGCCTGGAACATTTGGCATTCGCTGTCAGGATACGACATTCTCAATCTTTTTCCTCCCATATTGTGTTTTCTCAATAAACCCTCAATAAAAAAAAAATTCTGGATCTCCCAGACGGAAATCTGTCTGCTAATCATTTACCATCTCTCAAGGTGAGATCCAATAAGAATCTGCTTCCTGGGCAATAAAAATTGTAACATTTGGGGGAATGTCACCAAAATGGAATGTCGTAAATCCCGAGCAACACTTTTCCGCTTGTCTGCAGGTACCGAGACGTCCAGCTGTTTCTGACATTCGCAGGGGTTCAGCCAAGAAAGCGGCCGAGCGCGGCTTTCCATCTGGTTTAAGGGGCCTGGGGGGTTGGAGACGAACTGAGACGGATGATAGAAGATGGTAACGGAGCGGTCACGGAATGTGGCATTAGTGAGAAGGGTGCAGGGGGAAGAGGGCATCCATGAGAACCAAATCCAACGGAAAAGTTGTAGTAGATCTTCACCACTTCCACCAATCCCAACTTTTTTGCTTCCAGATTTTAAAGTATTTGGAATTCTTTTCCTAGCCCCCACCCCCCCATACTGTTACTGCCTGCTCCAGCCTACGACCACCCACCTGACAGTAGAGTGACTAATTAACACAGTTTATGAGTAGTTTCATTACCAATTACTATCCCATCTACTGTCAGATGGGTGGTCCCATTTTGAAGTAGACAGCTTGGCTCCGCCCATCTGACATTAGTGATGCAAAAATAATGACATTGCTCAGTAACAGACATAATTCCAACTCAATTCAGTAGAGTAATGTATATTAAAGAGTAACTGTCACCACCTCCATCCATCCATAAACCTGTCATCACCAATTACCCTAATAAACCCCTACCAGTCAAGCAATGTAACACCTTCTAATTTTTGTTTCTTTCATGGCCCAGTTTGGTGGCATGATCCAGAAAATCAAATTTGAAGTGAGAAATAAATTGGTTGTATAAAGTCATGGAGGCGGAGAATTTAACACTGAAGTCAGGGTGGGGAACTCTGAACACCTCCTCCTATGTGATTGACATTGTGAATCGGACATCAGGAGATCTGGTTGGTGAGCTCTCTGGATTCAGAACCATCAATTACAGTGAATGAGGCTTTCTCAGGAAAAGAGAGCTTGACTTCAGTGTTAAAATCCCCACCTCCTTGACTTTATACAACCAACGTCTCACTTCAAAGGAGATTTTCTGGAGGATGCCACCACAGTGGTTCATGAAAGAAACATAATCTACAAGGTGTTCAGCAGCTTGACAACATAGTGGTAGTGGTTCTGCTGACAGGTAAACTCCCACCCAAATATTGTGGACTTAACAGTATGTACATGGGCCTAGGTTTTAGAGATGGTAGCCTTCTGCCCACATCTCTCTCAGGACAGACCAATAATGGCTTTCATGGTAACACCGTCCCTTTAGCAGTCTATCTAAAATATGTATAATGAACTGATATACCTTATATAGAAAAAATTGTCGTTCAGAAGTCTAGGAAAGCTGGGTGACTCCATACTGAGCTCCCTACACACTATATTATTCACCTCAGTATCTGACCCAGACCTGGAGCGTCTGAATGAGTGTTTATTATAGCACAGCTCTCATGGGCTGGAGACCTAAGCCACTGACACATTGTAACGCCGCTCTACACAACATGTGATTTACGATTCTGCAGATTGAGGAAAAGTGGGATCAGTGCGGTGAAAAGGTGAGACCCTGGAAATACCATTATACTGCACAGTGTTATTCTACCGCCATCTGGATTGAAATTATAAACCGGGAGAACAAGTGAAATACATGACATACATCCACACCAACCTCCCTGCTGTATATACCGTATATAGGTTATAGCACTGCACCACCACTCTAAAGAGGATGTACATGGGGCAGAGTGATGTCAACAAGGTAGTATTATATTATAGTAGTTATATTCTTGTACATAGGGAGCGGTATTATAGTTCTATTCTTGTGCATAGGGGGCGGTATTATAGCAGTTGTATTCCTGTGCATAGGGGGCGGTATTATAGCAGTTGTATTCCTGTGCATAGGGGGCGGTATTATAGCAGTTGTATTCCTGTGCATAGGGGGCGGTATTATAGCAGTTGTATTCCTGTGCATAGGGGGCGGTATTATAGCAGTTGTATTCCTGTGCATAGGGGGCGGTATTATAGCAGTTGTATTCCTGTGCATAGGGGGCGGTATTATAGCAGTTGTATTCCTGTACATAGGGGGCAGTATTATTGCAGTTGTATTCCTGTACATAGGGGGCAGTATTATTGCAGTTGTATTCCTGTACATAGGGGGCAGTATTATAGCAGTTGTATTCCTGTACATAGGGGGCAGTATTATAGCAGTTGTATTCCTGTACATAGGGGGCAGTATTATAGCAGTTGTATTCCTGTACATAGGGGGCAGTATTATAGCAGTTGTATTCCTGTACATAGGGGGCAGTATTATTGCAGTTGTATTCCTGTACATAGGGGGCAGTATTATTGCAGTTGTATTCCTGTACATAGGGGGCAGTATTATAGCAGTTGTATTCCTGTACATAGGGGGCAGTATTATAGCAGTTGTATTCTTGTACATAGGGGGCAGTATTATAGCAGTGGTATTCTTGTACATAGGGGGCAGTATTATAGCAGTTGTATTCTTGTACATGGGGGCAGTATTATAGCAGTTGTATACTTGTACATAGGGGGCAGTATTATAGCAGTTGTATTCTTGTACATAGGGGGCAGTATTATAGCAGTTGTATTCTTGTACATAGGGGGCAGTATTATAGCAGTTGTATTCTTGTACACAGGGGGCAGTATTATAGCAGTTGTATTCTTGTACATAGGGGGCAGTATTATTGCAGTTGTATTCTTGTACATAGGGGGCAGTATTATGGCAGTTGTATTCTTGTACATAGGGGGCAGTATTATAGCAGTTGTATTCTTGTACATAGGGGGCAGTATTATAGCAGTTGTATTCTTGTACATAGGGGGCAGTATTATAGTAGAAAAGATGCAGGCATCCAGCACACGACACAACAGCCAGATGCCATAAGATCAATGAATTTTAATGTTTTCCGTCTTCCTCATGATCTCTCATTTATCGTCTGACGTAACAATTTAAAATACCCGCCCATGACACCACAACGTAGGCGGTACCCCAGGAGATCACACCTACAGAGTGTTAACTCCTAATACACGGAACTACTCCATGTCTGCCCATTGCACTGTCATGGAAAATGGTACAAATTTAAAAACCTGTATAAGCACGAATACATGTAACTACACATATTAGTAGTGTTATAGAAAGGGACCGAATAAAATACAAGTGGTTATAATGAACATATCATGCAAGCCTCTGCTCTGATCTAATATAAATGAAAAAGTTATATCATTATGTTAACGATTTGGACAAGGCTAATTTAAGTAATTTTTCTTAGTTTTTCTGTTAAATAACATAATGTGATGGTACCTAAATGCAATATCCAAAAAGTGAACAATTACATATTGGGGCACATTTACTAAGGGCTCCACAACCGCACTTTCGTCAGGTTTCCTGACTTTTTCCGTTTTGCGGCAAATTCGGCAAAGCGACAGCAGCGACACCTGGTGGACGTGGGACGCACAACCTTAGTGAATCGCTGGAAGACCAGAATCATCATCGGAGAGATTGGAGGTCCCCCCCATTCTTCTTTGTCCATCTAGAGGCTGGAGGTTCCTCCATTCTTCTTTGTCCATCTAGAGGCTGGAGGTTCCCCCCATTCTTCTTTGTCCATCTAGAGGCTGGAGGTTCCCCCATTCTTCTTTGTACATCTAGTGGCTGGAGGTTCCCCCATTCTTCTTTGTACATCTAGAGGCTGGAGGATCCTCCCATTCTTCTTTGTACATCTAGAGGCTGGAGGTTCCTCCATTCTTCTTTGTACATCTAGAGGCTGGAGGTTCCCCCATTCTTCTTTGTACATCCAGAGGCTGGAGGTTCCCCCATTCTTCTTTGTACATCTAGAGGCTGGAGGTTCCCTCCATTCTTCTTTGTACATCTAGAGGCTGGAGGTCCCCCATTCTTCTCTGTACATCTAGAGGCTGGAGGTTCCCCCCATTCTTCTTTGTACAGCTAGAGGTTCCCCCATTCTTCTTTGTACATCTAGAGGCTGGAGGTTCCCCACTCTTCTCTGTACATCTAGAGGCTGGAGGTTCCTCCATTCTTCTTTGTACATCTAGAGGCTGGAGGTTCCCCCATTCTTCTTTGTATATCTAGAGTCTGGAGGTTCCCCCATTCTTCTCTGTACATCTAGAGGCTGGAGGTCCCCCCATTCTTCTTTGTACATCTAGAGGCTGGAGGTTCCCCCATTCTTCTCTGTACATCTAGAGGCTGGAGGTTCCCCCATTCTTCTCTGTACATCTAGAGACTGGAGGTTCCCCCATTCTTCTCTGTACATCTAGTGGCTGGAGGTTCCCCACTCTTCTTTGTACATCTAGAGGCTGGAGGTTCCCCCCATTCTTCTTTGTACATCTAGAGGCTGGAGGTTCCCCCCATTCTTCTTTGTACAGCTAGAGGTTCCCCCATTCTTCTTTGTACATCTAGAGTCTGGAGGTTCCCCCATTCTTCTCTGTACATCTAGTGGCTGGAGGTTCCCCACTCTTCTTTGTACATCTAGGGGCTGGAGGTTCCCCCCATTCTTCTTTGTACATCTAGAGGCTGGAGGTTCCCCATTCTTCTCTGTACATCTAGAGGCTGGAGGTTCCCCCATTCTTCTTTGTACATCTAGAGGCTGGAGGTTCCCCCATTCTTATTTGTACATCTAGAGGCTGGAGGTTCCCCCATTCTTCTTTGTACATCTAGAGGCTGGAGGTTCCACATTCTTCTTTGTACATCTAGAGGCTGGAGGTTCCCCCCATTCTTCTCTGTACATCTAGAGGCTGGAGGTTCCTCCATTCTTCTCTGTACATCTAGAGGCTGGAGGTTCCACATTCTTCTTTGTACATCTAGAGGCTGGAGGTTCCAGCATTCTTCTCTGTACATCTAGAGGCTGGAGGTTCCCCATTCTTCTTTGTACATCTAGAGGCTGGAGGTTCCCCCATTCTTCTTTGTACATCTAGAGGCTGGAGGTTACCCCATTCTTCTTTGTACATCTAGAGGCTGGAGGTTCCCCCCATTCTTCTTTGTACAGCTAGAGGTTCCCCCATTATTCTTTGTACATCTAGAGGCTGGAGGTTCCCCCATTCTTCTTTGTACAGCTAGAGGTTCCCCCATTATTCTTTGTACATCTAGAGGCTGGAGGTTCCCCCATTCTTCTCTATACATCTAGAGGCTCCCCTATTCTTTTAAGTTGAGAACATTTATGAAGCCACTTGCTGGGGGTCATTGTTCTTGGATGGAGAACCTGTTTCAGATCTTCTTCAGCCCCCACCAGGATTTCCTGCAGGATTGTCCTGTATTTATCTCCATCTTCACAATAGCTCTCACCCCCTGTTACTGCAAGCAATGTAACATGTATGAATGAAAAATCATACTGTCCCTTTAGGCTTAGATAGGCTGGATACATATACATGGTTCCTCAGACAGTATCACACAGGATAGGATCAGATACACGGACGGATGAGATGAGATACAAAGCTCAGCAGGCAGTATCACACAGGATAGGATGAGATTCACAGCTCAGCAGGCAGTATCACACAGGATAGGATTAGATACACAGCTCAGCAGGCAGTATCACATAGGATAGGATTAGATACACAGCTCAGCAGGCAGTATCACACAGGATAGGATTAGATACACAGCTCAGCAGGCAGTATCACACAGGATAGGATTAGATACACAGCTCAGCAGGCAGTATCACATAGGATAGGATTAGATACACAGCTCAGCAGGCAGTATCACACAGGATAGGATTAGATACACAGCTCAGCAGGCAGTATCACACAGGATAGGATTAGATACACAGCTCAGCAGGCAGTATCACACAGGATAGGATTAGATACACAGCTCAGCAGGCATTATCTCACAGGATAGGATTAGATACACAGCTCAGCAGGCAGTATCACACAGGATAGGATTAGATTCACAGCTCAGCAGGCAGTATCACACAGGATAGGATTAGATACACAGCTCAGCAGTCAGTATCACACAGGATAGGATTAGATACACAGCTCAGCAGGCAGTATCACACAGGATAGGATTAGATACACAGCTCAGCAGGCAGTATCACACAGGATAGGATTAGATTAGATACACAGCTCAGCAGACAGTATCACACAGGATAGGATTAGATTAGATACACAGCTCAGCAGACAGTATCACACAGGATAGGATTAGATTAGATACACAGCTCAGCAGGCAGTATCGCACGTGGTAAGATTAGATACACAGCCCGGCAGCCAGTGCGGTACATTATAGGATTAGATACACAGCTCAGCAGCCAGTATCACAGAGGATAGGATTAGATACACAGCTCAGCAGACAGTATCACACAGGATAGGATTAGATACACAGCTCAGCAGACAGTATCACACAGGATAGGATTAGATACACAGCTCAGCAGGCAGTATCGCACGTGGTAAGATTAGATACACAGCCCGGCAGCCGGTGCGGTACATGATAGGATTATTATCTTCCTCTCCACCTGGCGATTACATACTATAAGCAATCCTATTATAAGCATTGCAGGTCCTCCAGCACGCCGCTCTATCTCACACTAGTGTAATCTCTATGGTTTCTGTCGCTCGCACCACGCTGATTCTGCTGGGAGCCATAGAGAGGCGGGAGCGCGTAGAGCGGCCGCGCTGGGCATGCTGGGCTGCGTGTGTGACTCCTCCAGGCCGCGCACAGCAGTGTGGAGCCGCGGTGGCCTGTCTGTCTCCCGGTAGTCAGCGCGCCCCCTGGTGAGGGGAGGATTCGGGGTCATCCCGGTGCTTCCCCTCCCCCCACAAATCAAAACCGTTAGATAACGAAAATGCCGAATTTCTGCGCCGCCCCGAACTGCACCCGGAAGAGCACGCAGTCTGACCTGGCTTTCTTCAGGTTCCCCCGGGACCCGGGCCGGTGAGAGCGGATAGAGGGGCTCATAGTGTGTGGGGGGTGGGGGCTCCGTGTAGGCGGGTCCACAGCTGTGACTATGGCAATCTATCTATATATATATATATATATATATATATGTGTGTATATGAGCCCCCATAATATACTGTATAGGTGGGGGCCCCCATATCTCTACCGCATCAAAGGGGACCATGTATCAGAGGGGACCCCTGTACTCTGCAAGGTCTCCCACCTTCATATGTCAGAGATGATGCCCCCCTCATTGTGTATTGGGGTGCCCCCTGTCTTGCAAGAAGCCCCCACTTAATTATGATGGAGAGGGGCTCCCCTCCTTGTGTGTATTGGGTGTATACATAGCAGTGAGCCCTCCGTCCCTGTGTGTATTGGGGTGTATCCATAGCAGTGAGACCCCCTCCTTGTGTGTATTGGGGTGTGTCCATAGCAGTGAGACCCCCTCCTTGTGTGTATTGGGGTGTATCCATAGCAGTGAGACCCCTCCTTGTGTGTATGGGGGTGTATCCATAGCAGTGAGACCCCCTCCTTGTGTGTATGGGGGTGTATCCATAGCAGTGAGACCCCCTCCTTGTGTGTATTGGGGTGTATCCATAGCAGTGAGACCCCCTCCTTGTGTGTATAGGGGTGTGTCCATAGCAGTGAGCCCCCCTCCTTGTGTGTATGGGGGTGTATCCATAGCAGTGAGACCCCCTCCTTGTGTGTATGGGGGTGTATCCATAGCAGTGAGACCCCCTCCTTGTGTGTATTGGGTGTATACATAGCAGTGAGCCCTCCGTCCCTGTGTGTATTGGGGTGTATCCATAGCAGTGAGACCCCCTCCTTGTGTGTATTGGGGTGTATCCATAGCAGTGAGACCCCTCCTTGTGTGTATGGGGGTGTATCCATAGCAGTGAGACCCCCTCCTTGTGTGTATGGGGGTGTATCCATAGCAGTGAGACCCCCTCCTTGTGTGTATTGGGGTGTATCCATAGCAGTGAGACCCCCTCCTTGTGTGTATAGGGGTGTGTCCATAGCAGTGAGCCCCCCTCCTTGTGTGTATGGGGGTGTATCCATAGCAGTGAGACCCCCTCCTTGTGTGTATGGGGGTGTATCCATAGCAGTGAGCCCCCCTCTTTGTGTGTATTGGGGTGTGTCCATAGCAGTGAGACCCCCTCCTTGTGTGTATTGGGTGTATCCATAGCAGTGAGCCCCCCTCTTTGTGTGTATTGGGGTGTATCCATAGCAGTGAGACCCCCTCCTTGTGTGTATGGGGGTGTATCCATAGCAGTGAGCCCCCCTCTTTGTGTGTATTGGGGTGTATCCATAGCAGTGAGACCCCCTCCTCGTGTGTATGGGGGTGTATCCATAGCAGTGAGCCCCCCTCTTTGTGTGTATTGGGGTGTATCCATAGCAGTGAGACCCCCTCCTTGTGTGTATGGGGGTGTATCCATAGCAGTGAGCCCCCCTCTTTGTGTGTATTGGGGTGTGTCCATAGCAGTGAGACCCCCTCCTTGTGTGTATTGGGTGTATACATAGCAGTGAGCCCCCCTCTTTGTGTGTATTGGGGTGTATCCATAGCAGTGAGACCCCCTCCTTGTGTGTATGGGGGTGTATCCATAGCAGTGAGCCCCCCTCTTTGTGTGTATTGGGGTGTGTCCATAGCAGTGAGACCCCCTCCTTGTGTGTATTGGGGTGTGTCCATAGCAGTGAGCCCCCTCCTTGTGTGTATTGGGGTGTATCCGTAGCAGTGAGCCCCCCTCCTTGTGTGTATTGGGGTGTATCCATAGTAGTGAGCCCCCCTCCTTGTGTGTATTGGGGTGTATCCGTAGCAGGGAGACCCCTTCCCTGTGTGTATTGGGTGTATCCATAGCAGTGAGACCCCTTCCTTGTGTGTATTGGGTGTATCCATAGCAGTGAGCCCCCCTCCTTGTGTGTATGGGGGTGTATCCATAGCAGTGAGACCCCTCCTTGTGTGTATTGGGGTGTATCCGTAGCAGGGAGACCCCTTCCTTGTGTGTATTGGGTGTATCCATAGCAGTGAGACCCCTTCCTTGTGTGTATTGGGTGTATCCATAGCAGTGAGACCCCCTCCTTGTGTGTATTGGGGTGTATCCGTAGCAGTGAGCCCCCCTCCTTGTGTGTATTGGGGTGTATCCGTAGCAGGGAGACCCCTTCCCTGTGTGTATTGGGTGTATCCATAGCAGTGAGACCCCTTCCTTGTGTGTATTGGGTGTATCCATAGCAGTGAGCCCCCCTCCTTGTGTGTATTGGGGTGTATCCGTAGCAGGGAGACCCCCTCCTTGTGTGTATTGGGGTGTATCCATAGCAGTGAGACCCCCTCCTTGTGTGTATTGGGGTGTATCCATAGCAGTGAGACCCCCTCCTTGTGTGTATTGGGGTGTATCCATAGCAGTGAGACCCCCTCCTTGTGTGTATTGGGGTGTGTCCATAGCAGTGAGACCCCCTCCTTGTGTGTATTGGGGTGTATCCATAGCAGTGAGCCCCCCTCCTTGTGTGTATTGGGGTGTATCCATAGCAGTGAGACCCCTCCTTGTGTGTATGGGGGTGTATCCATAGCGGTGAGACCCCCTCCTTGTGTGTATTGGGGTGTATCCATAGCAGTGAGACCCCCTCCTTGTGTGTATTGGGGTGTATCCGTAGCAGGGAGACCCCTTCCCTGTGTGTATTGGGTGTATCCATAGCAGTGAGACCCCTCCTTGTGTGTATTGGGTGTATCCATAGCAGTGAGCCCCCCTCCTTGTGTGTATTGGGGTGTATCCATAGCAGTGAGACCCCCTCCTTGTGTGTATGGGGGTGTATCCATAGCAGTGAGACCCCTTCCTTGTGTGTATTGAGTGTATCCATAGCAGTGAGACCCCCTCCTTGTGTGTATTGGGTGTATCCATAGCAGTGAGACCCCTTCCTTGTGTGTATTGAGTGTATCCATAGCAGTGAGACCCCCTCCTTGTGTGTATTGGGGTGTATCCATAGCAGTGAGACCCCTTCCTTGTGTGTATTGGGGTGTATACATAGCAGTGAGACCCCTCCTTGTGTGTATTGGGTGTATCCATAGCAGTGAGCCCCCCTCCTTGTGTGTATTGGGTGTATCCATAGCAGTGAGCCCCCCTCCTTGTGTGTATGGGGGTGTATACATAGCAGTGAGACCCCCTCCTTGTGTGTATTGAGTGTATCCATAGCAGTGAGACCCCTCCTTGTGTGTATTGGGGTGTATCCATAGTAGTGAGACCCCCTCCTTGTGTGTATGGGGGTGTATCCATAGCAGTGAGACCCCCTCCTTGTGTGTATTGGGGTGTATCCATAGTAGTGAGACCCCCTCCTTGTGTGTATGGGGGTGTATCCATAGCAGTGAGACCCCCTCCTTGTGTGTATTGAGTGTATCCATAGCAGTGAGACCCCTTCCTTGTGTGTATTGAGTGTATCCATAGCAGTGAGACCCCTCCTTGTGTGTATTGGGGTGTATCCATAGCAGTGAGACCCCCTCCTTGTGTGTATTGGGGTGTATCCATAGCAGTGAGACTCCCTCCTTGTGTGTATTGGGGTGTATCCATAGCAGTGAGACCCCCTCCTTGTGTGTATTGGGGTGTATCCATAGCAGTGAGACCCCCTCCTTGTGTGTATTGGGGTGTGTCCATAGCAGTGAGACCCCCTCCTTGTGTGTATTGGGTGTATCCATAGCAGTGAGACCCCTCCTTGTGTGTATTGGGTGTATCCATAGCAGTGAGACCCCCTCCTTGTGTGTATTGGGGTGTATCCATAGCAGTGAGACCCCCTCCTTGTGTGTATGGGGGTGTATCCATAGCAGTGAGACCCCCTCCTTGTGTGTATGGGGGTGTATCCATAGCGGTGAGACCCCCTCCTTGTGTGTATTGGGGTGTATCCATAGCAGTGAGACCCCCCCCTCCTTGTGTGTATTGAGTGTATCCATAGCAGTGAGACCCCTCCTTGTGTGTATTGGGGTGTATCCATAGCAGTGAGACCCCTTCCTTGTGTGTATTGGGGTGTATCCATAGCAGTGAGACCCCTTCCTTGTGTGTATTGGGTGTATCCATAGCAGTGAGACCCCCTCCTTGTGTGTATTGGGGTGTAATGAAGAGAGTTCTGGAGGGTCTGTAATCCTGAGCTTCAGCCCAGTAACTTCTTCTCTCCCCCCGGACTCTGCAGGTGCCAGAAGTGGGTGGAGAACTGTCGGAGATACGACCTGGAAGACAAGACCCCCGACCAGCTGAACAAGCACTACAGGTTGTGTGCCCAGCACTTCGAGGACTCCATGATCTGCAGGAGTGTAAGTCTCCGGCTGTGCAGGGGTGTGAGTGTCCGCATGTGCAGGGGTGTGAGTGTCCGCATGTGCAGGGGTGTGAGTGTCCGCATGTGCAGGGGTGTGAGTGTCCGCATGTGCAGGGGTGTGAGTGTCCGCATGTGCAGGGGTGTGAGTGTCCGCATGTGCAGGGGTGTGAGTGTCCGCATGTGCAGGGGTGTGAGTGTCCGCATGTGCAGGGGTGTGAGTGTCCGCATGTGCAGGGGTGTGAGTGTCCGCATGTGCAGGGGTGTGAGTGTCCGCATGTGCAGGGGTGTGAGTGTCCGCATGTGCAGGGGTGTGAGTGTCCGCATGTGCAGGGGTGTGAGTGTCCGCATGTGCAGGGGTGTGAGTGTCCGCATGTGCAGGGGTGTGAGTGTCCGCATGTGCAGGGGTGTGAGTGTCCGCATGTGCAGGGGTGTGAGTGTCCGCATGTGCAGGGGTGTGAGTGTCCGCATGTGCAGGGGTGTGAGTGTCCGCATGTGCAGGGGTGCGAGTGTCCGCATGTGCAGGGGTGCGAGTGTCCGCATGTGCAGGGGTGTGACTCCTAAGCACCACAAGTCTCAGCATGTATTTTAACAACATGCCGCTCCCCCCCACCAGATCAGCAGCCTGGATATGTGATTGACATCTAGCTTCTGAGCTGGGGGCTGGGCAGCTTGTGATTATAGCTGTGCCCAGGCAGTGCTGCAGTGTAAAGCATGGATGCACAGAAGGCTCATTGATGCCTTGTGATCGGATTCTTCCTCACATCTGCTCCTTCTGTATCTTGTCTTCATGATGACTTCTCCTTGGGCCGTTTAGATTCCAGCTTTGAAGACGTCTTGTTTGAAGACCCGGGTGCGGACCACTCTTCTAATTTCGGAGGCCTGAGCATCTGCCCTCATACTACGCCTTTGTTTTCAGTTATTAATTGGCGAGATGCTCTGCAGACATTTCTCATTATCATCATTGAAGCCAAATCAGTCAGAGCAGATGATTGACATGTTGGGGGTGGGGGTCAGCAGTGATGGGGACCAGATGCCTGCTGGGATATTCACATTTTGTCTTCTTCTCAATGTGTCCGGGCACACAATCACACGACCTTTTGATTATACTAAAACTACAACTCCCCAACATGGGCTCAGGCTGGGAGTTGTAGTCCTGATACTTGCCATATGTAAGAGCAACATAGGGAGATGTATTTCCTAGATTGTGTTTAAACCATTGTGAAAAGTGGATGTATTCTCCAAGGTTGTCGCTTCTCCAAGGGGATCTGGGTGCAAGTCCTAACACTGCTGTGCAATGTTCTCTGTGTATTGAACTAGTTGTCTTCCTCTGCTCTGAGTGAAAGCTGTGCTAGGTGTTTGATTGAATGCTGCAAAATGAAATAATGGTGGTGAATGGCTGGGATTAGTTCATTACAGAGAGTTAAGAGCACAGCAGTGTGAGGATGTGCTCCCAGTGCATTTGGAGAAGCCACAATTGTGGAATACAAATCCTTATATGTTAGTAGCTGCAGGACTATAGTATGATTACACATCTCTCCAGGAACAATGCATATTACTTCCTGCAGAGAGCACAGCAGTGTGAGGTCACGCTTCCAGTGCACTTGGAGAAGCTATAATCCTGTAATATAATATCCATATATCACAGGCCTGCTGCTACCAACAACTGATTACACTTCTTTTCAGGAACCATACATAACGCTGGCTGCCCAGAGCACAGCAGTGTGAGGACACGCCCCTGGAATGGGCTTCTGTAATGGGGGAGGAGCCTGTTAGTCGGCATTAGTCATGTGTAGCCTCTGCAGTGCCTGATGCTGTAAATCCTCTGCTTCTTAAAGGTCCTTCACCAAGATGGACTGTATGCAAATGAGCCTGAGGGGCTCCAGGCTCCATTAACACCTATGGAGCGTGGAGCCCCTCAGGCTCATTTGCATACCGTCTTTTATCTTGGTGGTAGATGTCCATGTGATTGTATGATGATTGTGGCCTCCTGTTAGTAACATATATGTCCTTATTCTTATTTTCAGAGTCCATACAGGACGGTTCTTCGGGAAAACGCGGTCCCAACCATATTCGACCTAACGAGCCACCTCAGTAACCCGGGGAGACGCCGGAAGAGGATAAAGGAGCTGGTGAGCTGATCACTTTCTCTTGTTGGATTGTTGTGGAGGGATTGTAGATACAGGACAGATGGTCCTATATCGTTGCTGCATGGACTGTACGTTGCGACGTTCTGATTCTCCTCCTTTATAACATTCCGATTCTCCCGCAGACAGAAGAGGAAATCCGGATGTTAAAAGAAAGGAAATGTAAGTTGACTCGTCTTGTCTTATGTAATGTATTACTCCGGGCGTGACCGGATCTGATGTATGGTAATAGTGGTGCTACAATGTGTTATATATGATCGCTACACACGTCTCCGCAATAAAGGATTATATAGTGATGATACACACAAGGCATAAGGGACCCTGCCAGGTGGTTCCTTGTCTTAGGGCAGTGTAATAAGGAAAAAGTTCCAGCCAGAATCAATGCTACGAATAATGAGTGGAGGGATGAATGTAGCGGAGCTGTGTGTGTATGAGTGGAGGGATGAATGTAGCGGAGCTGTGTGTGTATGAGTGGAGGGATGAATGTAGCGGAGCTGTGTGTGTATGAGTGGAGGGATGAATGTAGCGGAGCTGTGTGTGTATGAGTGGAGGGATGAATGTAGCGGAGCTGTGTATGTGTGGAGGGATGAATGTAGCGGAGCTGTGTGTGTGTGGAGGGATGAATGAAGCAGAGCTGTGTGTGAGTGGAGGGATGAATGAAGCAGAGCTGTGTGTGAGTGGAGGGATGAATGAAGCAGAGCTGTGTGTGAGTGGAGGGATGAATGAAGCAGAGCTGTGTGTGAGTGGAGGGATGAATGTAGCGGAGCTGTGTGTGTATGAGTGGAGGGATGAATGTAGTGGAGCTGTGTGTGTGTGTGGAGGGATGAATGTAGCGGAGCTGTGTGTGTGTGTGGAGGGATGAATGTAGCGGAGCTGTGTGTGTGTGGAGGGATGAATGTAGCGGAGCTGTGTGTGTGTGGAGGGATGAATGTAGCGGAGCTGTGTGTGTGTGTGGAGGGATGAATGTAGCGGAGCTGTGTGTGTGTGAGTGGAGGGATGAATGAAGCGGAGCTGTGTGTGTGTGTGTGTGTGTGTGTGGAGGGATGAATGAAGCAGAGCTGTGTGTGAGTGGAGGGATGAATGTAGCGGAGCTGTGTGTGTGTGAGTGGAGGAATGAATGAAGCGGAGCTGTGTGTGTGTGAGTGGAGGGATGAATGTAGCGGAGGTGTGTGTGAGTGGAGGGATGAATGTAGCGGAGCTGTGTGTGTGTGAGTGGAGGGATGAATGTAGCGGAGCTGTGTGTGTGTGAGTGGAGGGATGAATGTAGCGGAGCTGTGTGTGTGTGAGTGGAGGGATGAATGAAGCGGAGCTGTGTGTGTGTCTGTGAGTGGAGGGATGAATGAAGCGGAGCTGTGTGTGTGAGTGGAGGGATGAATGTAGCGGAGGTGTGTGTGTGTGTGTGTGGAGGGATGAATGTAGCGGAGCTGTGTGTGTGTGTGTGTGTGAGTGGAGGGATGAATGAAGCGGAGCTGTGTGTGTGTGAGTGGAGGGATGAATGAAGCGGAGCTGTGTGTGTGAGTGGAGGGATGAATGTAGCGGAGCTGTGTGTGTGTGTGTGAGTGGAGGGATGAATGAAGCGGAGCTGTGTGTGTGTGTGTGTGTGTGTGTGAGTGGAGGGATGAATGTAGCGGAGCTGTGTGTGTGTGAGTGGAGGGATGAATGAAGCAGAGCTGTGTTCACACCACCCAGGAATTTTTATTAGTGTCAACTATAGTTTTCCTGTTGTGGATGATTAAATCTTGGGTACAACTTGTAGTAAGTAGCAAAAAATACACATCACCATTAACATGGGCATAATGAATAGGATAAACTGCTTAGAAATGTATTTGGTAGTGATGTGTGCCAAAATTATGATAAATAAAATGTAGAATTAAAAAAAGAGAGAAATTAGAAATAAGATATTAGAAAATACTGTGACAAAAAAACTAATTTACATGAGAAAGTCTGGCCAAGAAAACCCCAAAAATATTATTTCAATTATGTGAGCGAAAAAATGTCGAAGCTTTCAAAACCTGCATGTACTAAAAACCTCAAGGAGTGTTTCTGGTGAAGTGAAAATGTAACAACAAATTATCGATTATAGGTCACATTTCCCCAAACTGATGTCCCCGAGAATGATGTATTAAATGGAATATATATATACATTTTGTACAAAAATCATTTTTTGCCAATTAATTTATTATTGATTTATATGTATTTTTTTTCTCTTGTGTGTTTTCTACATAATTTTGGGGTGGCCATCTTTCCTAAGCTTCACTGACAACATTTAGGGATATGCTTTAGAGCAGCCTCATGGCCATGGACAGCTGTACTCTATGGAAGTCTATGGAGAGTTAAGCAGGGAGGGAGGAGGGGGAGGAGATAAGCTGTGACATCATCTATTGTCAGTAGTGATGTAATGATGGGTCAGTGTTATCTATATAGAGGTCATTGTACAGGGAGGGGAAGAGATAAGCTGTGACATCATCTATTGTCAGTAGTGATGTAATGATGGGTCAGTGTTATCTATATAGAGGTCATTGTGCAGGGAGGGGGAGGAGATAAGCTGTGACATCATCTATTGTCAGTAGTGATGTAATGATGGGTCAGTGTTATCTATATAGAGGTCATTGTACAGGTAGGGGGAGGAGATAAGCTGTGACATCATCTATTGTCCGTAGTGATGTAATGATGGGTCAGTGTTATCTATATAGAGGTCATTGTACAGGGAAGGGGAGGAGATAAGCTGTGACATCATCTATTGCCAGTAGTGATGTAATGATGGGTCAGTGTTATCTATATAGAGGTCATTGTACAGGGAAGGGGAGGAGATAAGCTGTGACATCATCTATTGCCAGTAGTGATGTAATGATGGGTCAGTGTTATCTATATAGAGGTCATTGTACAGGGAGGGGGAGGAGATAAGCTGTGACATCATCTATTGTCAGTAGTGATGTAATGATGGGTCAGTGTTATCTATATAGAGGTCATTGTACAGGGAGGGGGAGGAGATAAGCTGTGACATCATCTATTGTCAGTAGTGATATAATGATGGGTCAGTGTTATCTATATAGAGGACATTGTACAGGGAGGGGAAGAGATAAGCTGTGACATCATCTATTGTCAGTAGTGATGTAATGATGGGTCAGTGTTATCTATATAGAGGTCATTGTACAGGGAAGGGGAGGAGATAAGCTGTGACATCATCTATTGCCAGTAGTGATGTAATGATGGGTCAGTGTTATCTATATAGAGGACATTGTACAGGGAGGGGGAGGAGATGAGCTGTGACATCATCTATTGTCAGTAGTGATGTAATGATGGGTCAGTGTTCTCTATATAGAGGACATTGTACAGGGAGGGGGAGGAGATAAGCTGTGACATCATCTATTGTCAGTAGTGATGTAATGATGGGTCAGTGTTATCTATATAGAGGACATTGTACAGGGAGGGGGAGGAGATAAGCTGTGACATCATCTATTGTCAGTAGTGATGTAATGATGGGTCAGTGTTATCTATATAGAGGTCATTGTAAAGGGAGGGGGAGGAGATAAGCTGTGACATCATCTATTGTCAGTAGTGATGTAATGATAGGTCAGTGTTATCGATATAGAAGTCATTGTACAGGGAGGGGGAGGAGATGAGCTGTGACATCATCTATTGTCAGTAGTGATGTAATGATGGGTCAGTGTTCTCTATATAGAGGTCATTGTACAGGGAGGGGGAGGAGATAAGCTGTGACATCATCTATTGTCAGTAGTGATGTAATGATGGGTCAGTGTTATCTATATAGAGGTCATTGTAAAGGGAGGGGGAGGAGATAAGCTGTGACATCATATATTGTCAGTAGTGATGTAATGATGGGTCAGTGTTATCTATATAGAGGTCATTGTAAAGGGAGGGGGAGGAGATAAGCTGTGACATCATCTATTGTCAGTAGTGATGTAATGATGGGTCAGTGTTATCTATATAGAGGTAATTGTACAGGGAGGGGGAGGAGATAAGCTGTGACATCATCTATTGTCAGTAGTGATGTAATGATGGGTCAGTGTTATCTATATAGAGGTCATTGTACAGGGAGTGGGAGGAGATAAGCTGTGACATCATCTATTGTCAGTAGTGATGTAATGATGGGTCAGTGTTATCTATATAGAGGTAATTGTACAGGGAGGAGGAGGAGATAAGCTGTGACATCATCTATTGTCAGTAGTGATGTAATGATGGGTCAGTGTTATCTATATAGAGGACATTGTACAGGGAGGGGGAGGAGATAAGCTGTGACATCATCTATTGTCAGTAGTGATGTAATGATGGGTCAGTGTTATCTGTATAGAGGTCATTGTACAGGGAGGGGGAGGAGATAAGCTGTGACATCATCTATTGCCAGTAGTGATGTAATGATGGGTCAGTGTTATCTATATAGAGGACATTGTACAGGGAGGGGGAGGAGATGAGCTGTGACATCATCTATTGTCAGTAGTGATGTAATGATGGGTCAGTGTTCTCTATATAGAGGACATTGTACAGGGAGGGGGAGGAGATGAGCTGTGACATCATCTATTGTCAGTAGTGATGTAATGATGGGTCAGTGTTATCTATATAGAGGTCATTGTAAAGGGAGGGGGAGGAGATAAGCTGTGACATCATATATTGTCAGTAGTGATGTAATGATGGGTCAGTGTTATCTATATAGAGGTCATTGTAAAGGGAGGGGGAGGAGATAAGCTGTGACATCATCTATTGTCAGTAGTGATGTAATGATGGGTCAGTGTTATCTATATAGAGGTCATTGTACAGGGAGGAGGAGGAGATAAGCTGTGACATCATCTATTGTCAGTAGTGATGTAATGATGGGTCAGTGTTATCTATATAGAGGTCATTGTACAGGGAGGGGGAGGAGATAAGCTGTGACATCATCTATTGTCAGTAGTGATGTAATGATGGGTCAGTGTTATCTATATAGAGGTCATTGTACAGGGAGGGGGAGGAGATAAGCTGTGACATCATCTATTGTCAGTAGTGATGTAATGATGGGTCAGTGTTATCTATATAGAGGACATTGTACAGGGAGGGGGAGGAGATAAGCTGTGACATCATCTATTGTCAGTAGTGATGTAATGATGGGTCAGTGTTATCTATATAGAGGTAATTGTACAGGGAGGAGGAGGAGATAAGCTGTGACATCATCTATTGTCAGTAGTGATGTAATGATGGGTCAGTGTTATCTATATAGAGGACATTATACAGGGAGGGGGAGGAGATAAGCTGTGACATCATCTATTGTCAGTAGTGATGTAATGATGGGTCAGTGTTATCTGTATAGAGGTCATTGTACAGGGAGGGGGAGGAGATAAGCTGTGACATCATCTATTGTCAGTAGTGATGTAATGATGGGTCAGTGTTATCTATATAGAGGTCATTGTAAAGGGAGGGGGAGGAGATAAGCTGTGACATCATCTATTGTCAGTAGTGATGTAATGATGGGTCAGTGTTATCTATATAGAGGTCATTGTACAGGGAGGGGGAGGAGATAAGCTGTGACATCATCTATTGTCAGTAGTGATGTAATGATGGGTCAGTGTTATCTATATAGAGGTCATTGTACAGGGAGTGGGAGGAGATAAGCTGTGACATCATCTATTGTCAGTAGTGATGTAATGATGGGTCAGTGTTATCTATATAGAGGTCATTGTACAGGGAGGGGGAGGAGATAAGCTGTGACATCATCTATTGTCAGTAGTGATGTAATGATGGGTCAGTGTTATCTATATAGAGGTCATTGTAAAGGGAGGGGGAGGAGATAAGCTGTGACATCATCTATTGTCAGTAGTGATGTAATGATGGGTCAGTGTTATCTATATAGAGGTCATTGTACAGGGAGGGGGAGGAGATAAGCTGTGACATCATCTATTGTCAGTAGTGATGTAATGATGGGTCAGTGTTATCTATATAGAGGTCATTGTACAGGGAGTGGGAGGAGATAAGCTGTGACATCATCTATTGTCAGTAGTGATGTAATGATGGGTCAGTGTTATCTATATAGAGGTCATTGTACAGGGAGGGGGAGGAGATAAGCTGTGACATCATCTATTGTCAGTAGTGATGTAATGATGGGTCAGTGTTATCTATATAGAGGTAATTGTACAGGGAGGAGGAGGAGATAAGCTGTGACATCATCTATTGTCAGTAGTGATGTAATGATGGGTCAGTGTTATCTATATAGAGGTCATTGTACAGGGAGGGGGAGGAGATAAGCTGTGACATCATCTATTGTCAGTAGTGATGTAATGACGGGTCAGTGGTATCTATATAGAGGTCATTGTACAGGGAGGGGGAGGAGATAAGCTGTGACATCATCTATTGTCAGTAGTGATGTAATGATGGGTCAGTGTTATCTATATAGAGGACATTATACAGGGAGGGGGAGGAGATGAGCTGTGACATCATCTATTGTCAGTAGTGATGTAATGATGGGTCAGTGTTATCTATATAGAGGACATTATACAGGGAGGGGGAGGAGATAAGCTGTGACATCATCTATTGTCAGTAGTGATGTAATGAGGTTATCTGCTATTATATTCCTATCTGTAATGCATATTATTGTGTAGTGTTCTTATTGTTATAGTCACAGAAAGTCTCTTTAATAGTATTTAACCCTATCGTCGGTGCTCCAGCATTTTCCGCCAATTCTAATTAAAGGGAATGATACAATTTATTAAAGTAACGATTATCCGCACACAACTGAAACGCATCCGGCGCCTTGAATAAGATGCGTTTTTGTGACGCGCTCGCACATATTTCCTGTTTACGCAGCCGCGGAAATGGGGTTTGGATTACAGCACAGTTTCCTCACGGCACCCAAATCATTCCTCGACATGGAGGGGCTGATAGCACTCGTACGCCTGCACCCCGAGCTGTACGACCCCCAGCACCCCTCCTACGACAATGCGGTCAGGAGAGGCAAGATATGGGACCGGATCTCCTCCGAGATATTCCTGGACTGGGCAGATCTGAGCCCGCAGCAGAGATCTACGAGAGGTGGGTACGAGACAGAGGCCGCTGGGTGTTGTGGGAAACGGAATTTTGATTATTTGCATATTCCTATTAATATAATTTGCATATTCTTGCAGCGCGGGAAGCGCAGACGCTGTGGGAGTCGCTGAAGGAGAATTTCCGGCAGGAACTAAGAAGGCGGGCGCAGCAAGGGTTAACGCCGCTTAGTCCCGGAAACCCAGTCTTCTCCCACTATAAGGAGATGCTCTTCCTGCGGCCGCTCATGGTGGGCGACGAGTAAGTTGAGCCGTAGCTGTGGCGGTTCTAGGACGTCCTGGAAGGGATTCGGGAATGATCCGGAATTCTGCTTCTTCTAGGAACATCCTGGAGTCTTCTATGGGTGAGGAAGACATACAGGTCGTATATATCAAGGAGGAGCCGCCTTCACCCCTGACCTTCACACAAGACCCGGAACCCCAACATGAGGGAACGGCTCCCGGTGTGGAAGGACCGGAGGATGAGGACCAGGACCCACACATGGACTTTGCCCAGAGTCTAGTACCTTACCTGGCGCAAGTGCCGGACAGCCACCAAGCAAGTCTCAGAATGGAGCTCACAAAACTTATCTTCTGTTACATCGAGAATACCCGAGGACACCCCCCGACCATCAGCCCACAGCTGCGGCCACATATGTCTACACGAGGCGAGACGTCCTCCTGATGGACCGTCCATGTGCTGTCTATACTGGGGACTACACATCCCAGCATGACTATGAAGAATCCAATGTTCTAGGATTGGAGATGCTCTCGGTTCAAGCGGAGCGTTTCCTCACACTGCTGTGCCCTTCCCCATGTGCACTGAGATGCTCTGATAGATATTGTATTCTTCCAAAAGCCTACTACAGTTTTTCTGCCAAGCTGAGGTAAAGAGCACAATACAGAGAGCACAGCAGTGTGAGGACACCCCCACAGTACAGTCCTTGAATATAAATCCATATATCACAGTCCTGCTGCTACTAACAACATCTACATATTAAACATCTCTTCAGAGACTATACCCAACAGGCTGCCGAGAACACTCTGTGAAGCAACAATACTGTAAAATGAATCCATATATCACAGTCCTGCTTCTACTCTGGCTACTCTGAATATCACTGGCTCCAGAGTGCAGAGAGCACAGCAGTGTGAGCACATCCTTACAGTGCAGTTGAAGAAGCTGAAATCATGGAATTCCATATTCCGCAGTTCTGCTTCTACAAACAACATACACAAAGGTATAATCACACATCTCTCCTGGGACAATACACAATGCTGACTCCAGAGAGCAAATGGCGCAGCAGTGTGAGGAAGCGCTTCTATTGAATTCTGTGAAGCTTGAATATAAATCCATGTTTCATACCTCCTGCGACTAACTCAAAGGTCTGATTACTCAACTCTCCAGGGAGAATACCCTCCCAGCGCACTTGAGGAAGATGAGATCCTGGAAATGTATATATCACAGTCCTGCTGCAACTAAAAATACACACAAAGGTCTGATTACACATCTCTCAAGGGACAATACCTAACAGAATACCTGCAGAGGGCACAGAGCACAGCAGTGTAAGGACATTTCTCTGTGCACTACATTCCTGCAGTATAAATCCATGTTTCACAGTCCTGCTGCTACTAACAACATACACAAAGGTCTGATTACACAGATCAAATACCTATCGATATACTTCACTGATTCATCCAGCAACAATGTAGCGGCTCATGCGCTGCAGGATACATGACACGGAAGGCTCTTGTGTTACTTATCAGGAAGGTTTGCTGGGTCATGTAGTTCCACAGCGGCTCTGAAACCAGAAACCTCATCTAACAGAAATGACCTCAAAAGATGGGAAACTGCTCATAAACGTTCCCTTCTCTGTAGGAGGAGTTCTGCGATGGAATTTAGGAAGTTGTGTCCGTTCAAATTTCTAATTTCCTGTTACCCAGTGATGGACATGATCACATGACTGGGTAACCTGTACAGGAGGAGATGGAGAAGACCTCATGCCTTTAGTTTTACGTGTTAATAGACGGTATATTCAGGCGGTTTTATCGATAAAGTTGACTTGTTTTACTATAGTGGAAGCAATAAAGCTACCCGGATTATTAACGAGTCTCCCTCTAGGGGTTCTTTAGTGTATGTGCACATATAGACACAAAACCTACCTCCCAAACGAATAATTGTGATGTGCTGAGGCCTCTAAAGCCCGCGTTGTTATGCTATTCTTGATTGGCCGTCATTTTGGACTGGATAATTTTGCTTTTAATAGGACACAATTATGTACAAGGCTGCCTCTAGCGCCACCTCTAGGTATGACCGTGTGCTGACCCTTTGGCTGCACAATGGCTTACAGTCACTACCTATAGGTGGCACTAGAGAGGCAGACTGCTTCTTAGTTAGAATTTTTTCCCCCAGGAAACATTGCTTCCCTCTTTGGATCTTCACAAGGAGAACCAGAACCTTAAGATGTATTCATATTTATTCAGTTTGGGGGACAAATAAAATTTTATTTTTGTGGTGCCTGAAGTTATTCACCGGATTCTGGGTATTTTTGAGCTGCTGATTCTGAAAATCCCTTCCATTTCCTTCTAGCAGCTCTAGTCCCTGAGATGTTGTTGCAATGAGTACCGTAGTGTTTGGGCTTCTAGCGCAAGTGTCCACCTCATCGCAGGAAGTCACAGAAAACAAGGGTTCTCCAGTCTACGGCCATAAAATGTGACAATAATTTTCATAATCGCTGTAGCACATACGGAGTGACCATTAGTCTGAGCAGCAAATAGACATTTATTAACCCCTTAGTAATGCGGGCTGGTATAAGGGTCTCATGACCAGGGCATTTTTAGCGAATTTTTGTATGTGATGGTTAAAGAACGATATTTTTTTTCTTTTTAAAATTTTAAAGCTTTAAACTCCTCCCCATGCCTTTTCAGTATTCAGGTAATGTCCTGTGACCATGGTGACTTCATGTAAGGTCCTTTTAGCCTCCTAACATTTGAAAACTGCACCCCGTTTATATATCTGATTTATATGAAATCACAGCCGCCTCCATGAATGGGAAGGAGTAGAATTCCATGTAGGCCGTTGTGATTTCATGTGATCAGATATATACATGGGGTACGTTTTGCTAATGTTAGGAGGATAAAGGACCTGACATGATGTGAACCTGGTCACATGACATCAATTGCTAATGATAAGGCATGGGCTGGAGCTGCTGGATTCAGCCCGAGGAAGCCACACCCCCTGGTACTACTTTAGATTTCCCTATATGCAAGGCAAGGTTATAGATGATTTATGGGGCTTTGAGGAAAACAATTTTTAGCTAATTGAAGGGTGATTGTTAGTTAATATGGCTCTATGGGAACCTGTCACAAGCTGAATTTGTGAAAAATGGCGTGAGAGGTTCCCTTTAAGCATGATAAACCAGGGACACTTACTCCTAGATCCAGGCACTGTGACACTAGTAATCTTATATTTATTATCCATGGCCTCCTATCTTCTAAATTCAACTTTTAGAATTATGTTAAAGAGTAGGAAGGGATCTGATGGGTGGTACAGCAGGCAGAGGGAGGGGGCAGCACTGAGGTAGCAGAGGGGGCTAAGGGGACACAGGGTAACAGCCTGTGAAGCTACACTCCTGGGAGCCCTTCGACCTCATTAGCATAATTTTGGGAGGATGAAGAGAATGAATAATACATATGATTACCACAGTCACGGTGCCTGGATCTGTGTCCTTGGTTTATCATGATGATTTCCTTTCGGTATTACACCTGCTTCTACTGGAATATTTGCACCTGACATCCTAGGATTCCCTAGTCCACACCTGCTAGAAAGACTACTGACCTGGAGACCTGTAGATTACTGACCTTCTTATTATTGAATTTTCTAAAAGGGAGACGCCTGATAAGTAAATAATTTTATTCCGCCAGTAACAAGGGACCAATTGTCTGTAGCCCCTGTAATGTCTGTACTCTCCGGGGGGTACATTATGAGACCAGTGCATCTGGCCCTTATTTATGAAGCATCTGGCCACCACATTTCGCATGCGTTCTTCATGGCTGCTGGTCAGGCCGGGTGTACAATTCTAGAGGAGCAATCATGAGATTTCCAGCATGTTCTTGTAGCAGACATGCAACAATATTGAGCTTTTGATCACAATGACCCATTAATCTTACACCAAATATAAGATGCACCATGGATGGAGTTGTCCCATCGCTGATGGATGTGATGGTTCCACCCACTTTGGGTCCTAGGGATAGTCATTAGACTTTGGTCGTGTCTGGGGACTTGTCATCCATTGTAGAGGCAAGTAGGACAATGGCGTCCCATTGATGATGAGATAAAAAGCACCAGATATGCTGGGCACTCATGTCCTAATGTATACCAAAATTTGATTTCTGGGTAGAGGATCAATAAGATTTAGGGCAGTGATACTAATCTACTAGTCAGTCCTCACTGGTCCACATGCCATAAGCATTTATCCACCAGGCAATGTATATTCTCAACTCTACCTAATATTTTTTTATTTAAGATACGTTTAAAGGGAACCTGTCATTTAAACTAACCCAAGCCCGATCATTTTCTTTCCTCTGAGCTGTGTTTGTGATATTCATGCCTTTCCTGCTCAGCCGTGCCTCCAGCTCCAGGAATGAAAAAGATGTCTGTGTGACTCGCTGAAGAGAATTCCTAAAGGGGGGGTGAGTTTTTTTCTTTTCAGGCAGTCACATACAGCCATAGTCTCTCTCAACTCCCTCACTCCATCCCACCCTTAAGCGAGTCACAATGCTTTCTTATTCGGAGGGAGGGGTGAATGATGTAGAAGAACAGAGTTGACTGGGCTGAAGAGAAAGCCGACCCCTTGTCAAACAGAAGGCGCGGCTGGGCTGGAAGAACATGGATTTGCATAGATGTAGAGTCAATCTTACAAATGGACTGTGAAACTTTTCAGGCATGGGGAAGAACAATATAGGGATAGTTGTACTGTTGTACACGGTTGAGCTGGAAGAACATGGATTTGCATAGATGTAGAGTCAATCTTACAAATGGACTGTGAAACTTTTCAGGTATGGGGAAGAACAATATAGGGATAGTTGTACACGGCTGAGCTGGAAGAACATGGATTTGCATAGATGTAGAGTAAATTTTACAAATGGACTGTGAAACTTTTCAGGAATGGGGAAGAACAATATAGGGATAGTTGTACTGTTGTACACGGCTGAGCTGGAAGAACATGGATTTGCATAGATGTAGAGTAAATTTTACAAATGGACTGTGAAACTTTTCAGGTATGGGGAAGAACAATATAGGGATAGTTGTACTGTTGTATAATAGCAGTTTAGTTTTAACATACAGGTTTGCTTTAAGTCAAATACAAAAACTTTTAGACCAGTATGTTGAGTTGTAAATTATTTTGTTATCAAAAGGTAATTATAAAGCAGACAAATGTTTTGTGGTAATGTAAAGTAAATGATGTATTTTCTCTGTTCTATTTTTTTTAGTGGACGCCGTCACCCCCTTACAAGAAAACCACCAAACCAATAATAATGATGTAGAAATCCAGATCGAAATTGATGAATCGGAGGAGATTTCAGCTATGACTGAAGAAGAGCGTTACAACAAGGACTACTTCAGGTCTCTGTTCGAGATCGTGCTTCTGATGGGAAAGCAGAATGTTTCGTTGGAAGGACGGAATTTAAAAGATCCCGATGGAGTTTACTCCCCGGACAACTTTCAAGCTCTTCTCGAGTATCGCATCAACTCTGGGGATGAAGTTCTGAGGAGGAGATTTGAGATGCTGGCGGTCAATCAGGAATACTGCTCGCGCTTTCAGCAGGAACAGATCTTGGAAGTTTGTGAAAGGTGCGTACGGGAGGAGCTGATGAGAGACGTACGCAACTCCCAGTTCTTTACCATCATTGTGGAAGACGCAGTGGACATGGCCGGAGAAGAACACATGCCTATCTTTATCAGGCATATAGACGACGCCAACAACCTCCACGAAGAGTTTGTTGGTTTTCTTCCCTGCGATGACGACGCTGAACTCATGGCCATGAATTTTATCATGGCCATCACCGAAAAGTGGAAGTTAAACCTGGAATATTGCCGGGGACAGTCGTACATCGCTTCCAGTAGACTTTCATCTAAAATGAAAATCGTAGCTTCTCGACTGTTACAGAAGTGTCCGCAAGCCACTTATACGCTCTGTTCTTCTTGTGCCTTGAATATATGGCTGGCAAAATCCATACCAGTCACGGGAGTTTCGGTAGTGTTGGGTACATTGGAAGACATTTACTTATTTTTTAGTAAGTCTCCTAACCTAGAGGTAGAACTGGAGAATACAATCACTGGTCTTTATATGGAAAATATCGAGAAAGGTAATGAACTCAAGGAAATCCTAAAATCGGAGTGGATAAGTAGGCACGACACTTTCGAGATTATAGTGACTCTTCTTCATCCGCTTGTCCTGTGCTTGGATAGAGTAGCGTGTGATAACTCCTTCAGGTGGAACACCAGGATTACCAGCCAAGCGTTCATACTGTCCAGTGCCTTGACGGATTTCGACTTTGTCGTCACGATTGTCATATTAAAGAACGCCCTCTCCTTTACTCGAGCCTTTGGAAAAAACTTACAAGGGTTGACCTCCGATATTTTTTCCGCCGCCAATAGCCTCACAGCCGTTTTGCACACTTTGAATGAGGTCATGGAGAACATTGAAGTTTATCACGAGTTTTGGTTCGAGGAGGCGACTAACTTGGCAGCGCTGATGGATATCCCTGTAAAACTTCCGGGTCGCTTTAGTAGGATGCAACATTTGAACTTGCAAGCCGACCTGACGTCGGAAAACTTTTATAAGGAAGCTCTTAGCGTACCAACCATCCAACACATCATTCAAGGACTGAAGGACGTGTTTTCAGAACAGCATCTTAAGGCCCTCAAATGTTTATCGCTGGTTCCCTCTGTGATGGGTCAGCTCAAATTCAGCACCAGTGAGGAGCATAATACGGATCTATATAAGTACGACCTCCCCAGTCCGGAGACTCTCTCGGCAGAACTTCACTGTTGGCGGGTCAAGTGGAAACACAGAGGCAAAGATGTGGAGCTCCCATCCAACATCTTCGAATCGCTTCATCTGCCTGATATCAAATTCTTTCCGAATGTTTATGCCCTTCTTAAGGTTCTGTGTATTTTACCCGTTTTTAAAGTCGAAAACGAAAAATTCGAAAGTAGTCGAAAGCGGCTGAAGTTCTACTTGGAGAGCACACCGGTGGAACAAAGGTCGGGTCATCTGGCCCTGGTCAATATAAGCTATGACTCCAAACATGACTTGGATGTTATGGTGGACACGTACATGAAAGTAGCCGCAAATGACGCAAAGTTTGACTCCTTGTCTCCACATTCAGAAGTTGTGGAAGAAGTATGATACAAATATTGATCATCAGAACTTTCTCATATGGTCGTTGGCACTTTAGCCTTAGATGAACATGAATTATGCAGTAGTGTCCACCAAAAAATGACCTGGGCATTCAGTTTTGTGACCTAAGTTGACCTTCAAATTGTGATGGAGAACACGTATAAAATAAATATTAATATACCTTTAAGGGTATCCAAAGGTTTTATGGGTAAATATAAATGTGTTACCTTGGAGCAGGATACTTGGAGAGATCTTGGGTCCCCTTTATGATGTTTTAGTAGGCAGAGTTCGATGTTTTTAGTTACTGAACTACTAGAGAGTGGAAAAAAGTTTGAGCTGTACAAAGTCATTTTCTGTTTGTATTTTTATACTTTATAAATTGTTTTTTCTAAAAGTCAAGGGGGAAAAAAAAAATAAAACTTGTTTTCCTTAAAGGAAGTCATCTTAAGCCGTTTCCTCATGCAGTGCTTTACATTTAGGCATGACCATGGAAAAAAATGGATTTTACAGTGTATATCTTGTTAGTAGCAGCAGGACTGTGAAAATTGATTTTATAATTCAGCATTGAATCCGTTCCAAGTGTAATGGGGTTGTGTCCTCACACTGCTGAGCTCTTGTCTCTCTGCGTTGAACTGCCCCACAGCACCTTCACTCTTCTGTAAGTAACAGCTATAGTATTCAACCACAACTACCACCTGAGACACTGACCGTAATGTGCATGAAGTCTCCCAACTCTCCCCGATAAATAAATAGCTTTTGGGATGTAAGACAACTTTGCAGCAAGGGGGAAGTCATGTGAGGCACATGAGGTACAAGGGCTCTCTCTTCAATATCTGTCCCTCCATCCAGTCTGTGATTTTCTAAAGCTTTGTGTCATAGACTCCTGTGCTGCACCCCCCCCCCCCCAAGTTCCTGCTTTTTGGACACTATCTATACAGCAGGGAAGCTGTTAGACCATAGTGTTTAGTAACTATTTCACTGCTGCTGGTTTCTTATACTTATTCCATGCTCCATGTTCTTCTATGTAATGACAGCTGCAAGGCCAGTCACTGTATTCAACTCGTAAGCAATATACACAATATGGACAGCTCAGTTGATTTACTTGTAGGAATCTGACTGGATTTGCTGACTTCAGTTACTTCTCAATGCAGTTGCTTCAAGGGAGAACACAAAACATCACGGGAAGTGAGGGCAACTTATAACTGACTCCGCTTAAGGGCAAAGACAACTGCTGCTGAGGAGAATTTCTGACAAGTAGCCTCAGAGCGGAAAATGCCATAACTCTGGAACGATGAGGGGGAGCAGCACAATACTGTTTGTTTTGAAAGGGGGAATTGTATATGATAGTTTTTGTAAAAATGATTGGATATCAGAATGGCAACCTCCAGCAAGTTAAAGTGTATCAAGAATAGAGGTCTACTGATTTGTAACGTAGCAGTGAAAAATCCAAAAACGAAACTTGTTGAATTGTTCTTTTCCTCCACACATTAAAGAGTTAATGAAATCTTGTCAATAAGTAATAAGCTAATGTCCTAAAATGAAGTATTTGTAGAGGAACATCTCGCCCCGCAAAAATAAACCCTGATACAGTTTGGCCAGATTTGAAAAATACATTCATTTAAGCTAGAAAATTTCAAAATTGCACCTCCATTTTGTTTTAACCCCTGTGTAACCGTGTTAACAAACTTCATAAAAGTTATTTTGCGTATGTTGAGGGCTTTAGATTCGATAATGGGGTAATTTATGGGGTTTTGCTATTATTTAGACTTTTCAAAGTCACTAGAAACCTGAGCAGGTCCATCACAAGTCTGATTTCTGCGTTTTTAGTGAACACGAGAAAAAAAAACCTAAAGTTCTAAGCCTCATAACATTCTACAAAAATGAGAGGGCACTTAAAAAAAAAACTATTCCAACATGAAGCAGAAATTTGATAAAAGTTTTTTTTTGGTTTTATGACTGTCGGATAATTCCACATTTTTCCCAAATATTGATTTTTTTTTTTTTTTTTTTTTTTTTTAGTTTTAACTAAAGCCAAAACATATCACCTAAATTTTTTTTTTTTAACTAACATGAAGTACAATGTGTCACAAGAAAACCGTTTCAAAACCCCCTGGATATGGTAAAGCGTTCAAAAGTTATAACCAATTATAGTGGCACAGATTTGACAAAAATGGGCCGTGTCAGGGAGGTTGTTGTTTTTTAACCCCTTACCGACCAGCACCGATCACGTAGGCACCGCCTTATTGGCTTAGAGCGTCATCATTGGGGAGCGGCAATCTGTTACCATGACGGACTAGGATTATACAAAGACCCGAGGCTCTAATGTTTTAGGTTATCTATTACAATGTGTGATGTATTATGGCGTCTGTGGTAGGATCAATCAGGCATCCTAGGGTTAAAGTACACTAGAGGGTCCGAAAAATAGTGCAAAAAATAAATAAAAAAATTAAATAAGAATTCAAATCACCCCCCCCCCCTCTTTCCATAGAACCATAGATATAAATATACAGTAAAAATAATAAACATCTTAGGTATCGCCGCGTACCCAAATGTCTGATCTATCAAAATATAATAACGGATATTCCAGGCGTTTTAACCGTAATGCAAAATCGCGCCTAAAGTCGAAAATGCCACTTTTTTTTGCCTTTTTGCAAAATATAAACAATTTGATAAAAAGTGATTAAAAAGCCGTACAGTCCTCAAAACGACACCATTGAAAACGTTATATCATCGCCTAAAAAATGACACCACCCACAGCTCCGTGCACTGAAGTATGAAAAGTTATTAGCGCCAGAAGACGGCAGGTGAAGAATTTTATTTTATTTTTTTTTTGTACAGGAGGTTTTAATTTTTGTAAATGTATAAAAACATTATAAAACCTATACAAATGTTGGTATCCCCATAATCGGACTGACCCAAAGAATAAAATAGAAATATCTTTTGGGGGCGTACAGTGAAAGCCGTAAAATCCAAGACTGCATAAAAAATGGCGCAAATGCGTTTATTCATCAATTTCGTGTGAATTCAGCCTAATTTATATAACGCCAACATACTAACTAAATATATATATACGGGTAGTCCCCGGATTACATACAAGATAGGGTCTGTAGGTTTGTTCTTAAGTTGAATTTGTATGTAAGTCGGAACTGTATATTTTATCATTGTAATCCCAGCCAGAACTTTTTTGGTCTCTGTGACAATTGGATTTTAAAAATGTTGGGTTGTCATAAGAATCAAGATTAACAATAAATCTTCATTACAGACACCTGTGATAACTGTTACAGCTGATCATTGTAGCCCAGGACTAAAGTACAGTAAATTACCAACATCCAGAGGTCCGTTTGTAACTAGGGGTCGTATTTAAGTCGAGTGTTCTTAAGTAGGGGACCGCCTGTATAAATTTATTGTTATTATACTAGTGCCCACTTTTCTAATGCTCTCTATTGTCAAGTGGGTGGAACTAGAATCTACACCACCTCAAACTAGCCTAATTCGGGCCAAAGGGACCACTCTTGACTATTCAGGACCTGTGGGGACTAGAGAAAAAATTTCAATGGGAAAGGATGCGTATCCAAGGATGGGAACCGGTAGAGTTGGTAGACGTTCCTCTAAGTAGGTGGCCAAACATACAGACCCGTTTAGTAATATCGGTCTCGGTTCTGCAGTCCGGGCTCCTCGTCTTATAACCCGGCACCCTTGCCGTGTGACTCGTTTACCACAACCCTCTGGAGACCCTTCCCTGTGCCAGTTCTTGATCCAGTTACGCACTTTGTATATCGTGTAGAGACCCGTTTAGTAATATTGGTCTCGGTTCTGCAGTCCGGGCTCCTCGTCTTATAACCCGGCACCCTTGCCGTGTGACTCGTTTACCACAACCCTCTGGAGACCCTTCCCTGTGCCAGTTCTTGATCCAGTTACGCACTTTGTATATCGTGTAGAGACCCGTTTAGTAATATCGGTCTCGGTTCTGCAGTCTGGGCTCCTCGTCTTATAACCCGGCACCCTTGCCGTGTGACTCGTTTACCACAACCCTCTGGAGACCCTTCCCTGTGCCAGTTCTTGATCCAGTTACGCACTTTGTATATCGTGTAGAGACCCGTTTAGTAATATCGGTCTCGGTTCTGCAGTCCGGGCTCCTCGTCTTATAACCCGGCACCCTTGCCGTGTGACACGTTTACCACAACCCTCTGGAGACCCTTCCCTGTGCCAGTTCTTGATCCAGTTACGCACTTTTTGCTTTCTGATCCCATAGTAAGACTTTTGTAGACGTTCAGTATTCTACCACCAGGGTAACCGGATACACAGAAATGTGCGCGTATTCACAGTCCCATGTCGGGGGTTTAGTAGTGATGACAGTCCGAAAGAATTGGCAGGATGATTCCATCGTTGGTTTAATAACCTTTACAGGACGGGAACGATGGCGGAATAATTCTCGGAAGACGTCATTACTGAGCGGAGTCTTGGTCATAACCGGTTCCATCAAGTAACGGCTATTGTTGGAGATGTTGCAGGTGGTCTATGATTCTTACGGGTTTTTTTTGGTAAATTCCTTTTCGATTGTCATAACTGAACATCTGGATATTTGCAGTAATCCACACCAAATGTTGGATTCTGGCACGGAGGAGATTTATAGCGGGAGTTAGAGGTCGGCTTGTCTCATTTCTGTCCATGGAAGGTGCAGGAGTTCTGCTTCTACGGGAACTTTTTGAAAAAATAGAATTTGAGACATATTGCACTTGGGTTTATTTTCTACGGAGCTTTCAAAACTTTTCTGATCCGACACTCCCATTGTAAGATTTATAATATATACAGACGGTCCCCTACTTAAAAACACTCAACTTACAGACGACCCCTAGTTACAAACGGCCCTCTGGATGTTGGTAACTTACTCTATTTTGGCCCCAGGCTACAATCAGCTATAACAGTAATCACCGGTGTCTGTAATGAAGCTTTATTATTAATCCTGGCTTTATGACAACCCAACATTTTTAAAAACCAATTGTCACAGAGACCAAAAAAATTTGGGGTTACAATTATAAAGTATACAGTTTCGACTTACATACAAATTCAACTTAAGAATAAACTTACAGAACCTATCTTGTCCGTAACCCGGGGACTGCCTATACTTTATTATACAACGTAATCATCAGTAGTGATCTTGGAGTGTTTTTGAAAATCTTTTTCCTATTGATACAAGAATATGGATAATGGGGCAAATTCATCGTTAGTGAAGACATATCCTACTTCTGCAACATATAAGGAACATGTGAACACAGTCCTAAAGTAATAGATGAAGATTGAGGTATTGACCTGTGGTGAAATATTTTAATTTTTTTTTTTTTTATTTAAATGATCATGCAAAAACTTTGCACCTCCTGACCCTGTACCATGTATCAGCCTTAACGTGATATTATCACACTGCAGACATCCCGGCCCCTCCTGACCCTGCACCATGTATCATCCATAACATGTGATATTACTACACTGCAGACATCCCGGCCCCTCCTGACCCTGCACCATGTATCATCCATAACATGTGATATTATCACACTGCAGACATCCCAACTCCTCCTGACCCTGTACCATGTATCATCCATAATGTGATATTATCACACTGCAGACATCCCGGCCCCTCCTGACCCTGCACCATGTATCATCCATAACATGTGATATTATTACACTGCAGACATCCCGGCCCCTCCTGACCCTGCACCATGTATCATCCATAATGTGATATTATCACACTGCAGACATCCCGGCCCCTCCTGACCCTGCACCATGTATCATCCATAACATGTGATATTATTACACTGCAGACATCCCGGCCCCTCCTGACCCTGCACCATGTATCATCCATAACATGTGATATTATTACACTGCAGACATCCCGGCCCCTCCTGACCCTGCACCATGTATCATCCATAATGTGATATTATCACACTGCAGACATCCCGGCCCCTCCTGACCCTGCACCATGTATCATCCATAACATGTGATATTATTACACTGCAGATATCCCGGCCCCTCCTGACCCTGCACCATGTATCAGCCATAACATGTGATATTATTACACTGCAGATATCCCGGCCCCTCCTGACCCTGTACCATGTATCAGCCATAACATGTGATATTATTACACTGCAGACATCCCTGCCCCTCCTGACCCTGTACCATGTATCATCCATAACATGTGATATTATTACACTGCAGACATCCCTGCCCCTCCTGACCGCCCATAACCTTGATTATCTTGGTCACTCTCCTCTCCACTAGTTTTGTTCTTTTTATGCACTGGTGCCCAAAATTGTACAAAAGTTCTTTGAAGATCTGTCTAGTTTATGGGTTTCTTCGCATTTTATGAAGTAGTAGAGGGTCACAATCTGATATTGTTTTTTGATTGTTGGGGCCTTGACCCTGAGGAACCTGAGAGTGATGGGGCCAGATCAGGTTTAGCACTTCCTCCTAAGCCATTGTGGCCCCTGGTTGATCAGTAACGGGGCCTGGCCGTGTTACCTTCAAAAATAGCAGATCAGGTTTTCAATCGAGTTGAATTTAACAATCATTTTTTTTGGGAAAAATAAAGCGATGCAAATCCCTTTCCTAAACGAACAATTAAAATCCTTGGCGTTGTCCATCATTCTGGCATCTCGATCCGTTCTGTTTTCTCTCCGTCCAATTTCTCAGCTTTAAATTCATCCTTGAAAGATTGTGACAACCCTTATCAGCCCCAGCTGCTCAGGAACTGCGATTGTAGACGGCCCAATCTGTATGTCATGAAGAAAACATTTCCTCGTTACATTCTCATCTGCTTTTCATGTCACCGCCGAAACACATTAACCCCCCCCCCCCCTCTGGTCCCCAAAGGAGAAAAAAAAAACGAGACAATCTCGTAACAAATTGGAAGGTAAAAGTAAAAATGTTGAATTATAATGAAAGTGAATGGTGAAGGCTTTATGGATATTGGGTGGGTTTTCCTGTCCTGGGTGACTACATGAAGGGTGATGACTTGAGAGCTGAAGAACTTTGATCAACGATGACAAATGAGACATAGTTGTCCAAAAATTCTTAAAAGACCACCTGTAGGTCAAGATCCTCCCTAGATCTAGACAAGGTTTTCATGATGATGGATGTTTCGTTACATTATAAATCGTCTAGTGCACTGATGGCGAACCTTTTAGGCACGGAGTGCCCACACTACAACCAAAATCCACTTATTTATCCCAAAGTTATTTAAACAGTAACTTCTTGCCGTTATAGCTTTCAATCGTGTCAGTATCCTAAGAACACCAACACAGTACAAAAGAAAGTGACAAATTCAGGTTCCCCTGAATACGAAGAATTTTTGGGCCTGGAGCTGAAGCTTCAATAATATTCCAGATCTATCCACCCCTTCCCATTCCTCCTGTAGTCTCGGGATAGCACTGAGCACAAAAAATCCTGGGCCTCCTGGGAATCCATGAAGATCCCTTGTGTTCTCTTTGGTGATGGCCTGAGTGCCCACAGACAGGGCTCCATGTGCCACCTCTGGCACCCGTGCCATAGGTTCGCCACCACTGGTTTAGTGGTTACTGGGCACCTTCTCTTAGAAGACCACAGAACTAGAAGATCACTTTTCTATGTAATTTATGTCGAGCATCTTACAGAACATTTTTGAAAATAGAACAATGGCGCAAGTAAAGATATGTTTGTAATAATAATATTTAATGCATAAAAACCCCTCCTTTGAATGGATAAAACAATACACAAATAAATGATGTCGTTATATATTTCCTCCGCTGTAACTCTACTGTACTATACGAGTGACTTGCATGTATATATCTCCCAATAATGTATAGTTATACTCCTAAAATGTAACTGACTAGGAGTATAGCCCCCGCAGGCAGAGGATAAAATGTTCTAAAATTCCCTCTTTATTGCCGTTTACTTTAACGTCCTCCATGTCATGTGACAGCGAGCAGAGAAGGGACATATTTTACCTGAGATGAGTCAAGTTTATAGGCTGCAGAGGTAGTGTCACTTCAGAAGCGTCTATATTGGGTTCTATAGCACCTAGAAACATGGTTCTGGTGTCATATTCAAGATAAAAAAATCTCATCAGGCTTATGTTACAGAAATGGAGACACAGGTAGTTAAAGAAGTAGGTAAAAAATGGGTCTTTATCTGTAGCTCAGATTTCCACGCTGTTTTTATATATTTTCTATATATTTCCTCCGCTGTAACTCTACTGTCCTATACGAGTGACTTGCATGTATATATCTCCCAGTAATGTATATTTATACTCCTAAAATGCAACTGACTAGGTGATCCAATAGGTGAGAGCATATAAAATATGCCCAAATACTAATAAATAAGGATTTCCTGTTGTATCTTTCTCTGCAATGGTATAAAATATATCGCTTCAATGACCCCTATACACATTTATATTGGTACTGCTATAATATTTCTGATAAATGAAAATATATCACCAATATATCACATCAATGAATCCTATACACATTTGCACTTGTACTCCTATAATTTTGCTGATGATTGAAAACGTCCAATCAGAAGAGATATAGGCTTCCGTTACTTTTTTGGATAAGTTCCAGTATTGTGAAGGGATATAGAAACATTCGGTTTAGGATGGAGTGAACCCGTAAGGGAAAAAAAATCCGTTTTTTGGAAGCTACTTATGTTTATAAAGGAAAAGATTATAGTTTTGTGTGGAACTGCGTGTTCCTACTCATAGTTAGTTCATCTAGGCCAGTGGTGGCGAACCGGTGGCACTCAGAGTCCTCTCTATGGGCATTTGAGCCATGACCCCAACGCAGAGTTCGCCAGACAGGACTAGAGGCCTCTTGCAGATCCAGGCAGCCCAGGACCCTAGAAGGAAGCTACAATGATAATCCAAATGCCTTCTCCTTCTTTCTACTGTATTGGTGTCCTCAGGTGCCTATACAATTTAAACCTGTGACAGAGCAGGGAGTAATTAGTTACTGCTTAAATTGTCGCATCGGCACTTTGAGAAAAATATGTGGGTTTTTGTTGTAGTTTGGGCACTCGGCGTCTAAAAGGTTTGCCATCAATGATCTAGGCGCTGGGTAAAGGAAAGGACGAAATAACGATATACACCGGCGTTTCATTAGTGGAGAACCTGATCCTTTCACAAGACGGCGTACCTGCGTGTATCAGCAGGTTCGCGCATGCAGAATGGATGTTTTTGGCGCACCACAAGGATAAGAAAACCTGGTTCCTGTATGCAGGTGGTACCGTATTTTTCAGACTATAATGCGCACCAGATTATAAGGCGCACCGTCAATAAATGCCTACGTCTAGGTTCATATATAAGGCGCACCGGATTATAAGGCGCACCAGATTATAAGGATGAATGAGCAGCAGGTGGCAGACCTGTACACAGTACAAGGCAGCTGTTGTCTGTAAGTACGGTTCATATATAAGGCGCACTGGACTATAAGGCGCACCTTTAAATTCTGAGAAAATCAAAGGATTTTTCGTGTGCCTTATGGTCTGAAAAATACGGTAAGTACAACCTTACTTTTTGTGCAGGTTCCCGATATTATGGTCTTCTTATGTTGGACCGGCCCATCGTAGCTGTTGCAAAATTGGTGCTTCAAGATGTTCAAGGCTAGACGCGTTCCAAAGTAACTTAACTTCTTCCTCAGTAGCATAATAAAAACAAAACTTCAATACCAGATCTCCAGTTGCCATTCCAAACCAACAACATCAAATGCAACATAGAGACTTTCTTAAAGGCTTCTCTGTTCAGGGCAGATGAATCAGATGCACATGGAAGGCCAAATACTCGATGAGATCTTAAAGGGAATCTGTCAGCAGTTTTGACCATACAAAGCTGTCTATGGTGTAAAATGGACTCTGCCAGCAGATTTTACTCCATTACACTCCTAGCCCCCTCAGGCAGAGGATAAAATGTTCTAAAATTCCCTCTTTATTGACGTTTACTTTAACGTCCTCCAAAGTCATGTGACAGTGAGAAGAGACGGGACATATTTTACCTGAGATGAGTCAAGGCTGAGTATAGGTTGCGGAGGTAGTGTCACTTCAGAAGCCTCTAAATTGGGTTCTATAGCACCTAGAAACATGGTTCTGGTGTCATAATTAATAAAAAAAAAAAATATCATCTTTCTGATCGCATCGGGCTTATGTTACAGAAATGGAGACACAGGCAGTTAAAGAGGCAGGTAGAAACTGGATCTTTATCTGCAGCTCACATTTCCAACTATGCTGTTTATATCCCCTGTTTACTAGAATCCTGATGTAAAAAATGAGATTTGTATATTTAACATGACACCGGCAGAATATTTCTAGGTGCATTAGATCTGAAAATAGAAGCATCTGAAGTGACTCTCCCCCAGCAGCCGGTAAACTTGACTCTTGTCAGGTAAAATATGACTCTTCTCTTCTGATTGCCACATGACTTTTGGGGAGATTTGACATAAAGGGATATTTAGAGAGGACATTTGATCCCCTACCTGAAGGGGGGTGGTAGTTGAATGAGACAAATTCTGGTGACAGGTGACAAGGAACCTATCAGGGGCGGCACGGTGGCTGAGTGAGTAGCACATCTGCCTTGCAGCACTGGGGTCCTGGGTTCGAATCCCACCCAGGTCAACATTTGTATGTTCTCTCCGTGTTTGCGTGGGTTTCCTCCGGGTACTCCGGTTTCCTCCCACACTTCAAAAACATACTGTTAGGTTGTTTAGATTGTGAGCCCCATGGGGACAGGGACCAATTTGACATGCCTGTGCAGCGCTGCGTAATATGTGTGCGCTATATAAATAAAGAATTATTATTATTATTATGAGGGACTATTGGACTGGTGGTTTTGTGTCCCAAATAGCCCTGTTTGATTTTTAGACGGGGACCTTTATACTAACCTCGGTGCCTGTGCGTTCCAACAAGTAAAGCTGGAGTATTACACCCCAGCTTCAATGCACATTGTTTTCATTTTTTCACATATAAAAACTTAACAAAAGGTCGATTTGCGACCCTAAATCACAAATCCATAAGGTCCTGTAGTTGGTTAAGGGTCCTAAATATGCTAGTAGGTAACAACATGGTATTTACAGTTTTCAATAACTATTTTGGCTTTTTGAAATATTGTAAGATAAGGGGAAAAAAAAGTTTGTGGCCCAATTTCTTGACTATAGTAAATGGATGTAAATTTTAACCCTATGTTGTCTCCCCTGACGTGTGAGTGTTGTATCGTATCCAGCCACGGAGGAGGAGAATCTGCTTCCAATTTTATCTCTCGAGCCTCTTACATGTCATTTGCTTTACGGTTGATTGATGAAGATTTTTTTTATAATTTTGCAAATCACAGAAGTATCCGCTTCCATCTGCTGATTTATGTCATCTGCGGCCCGATCAGTCAGAATTATGGTTAATGGCTTCCTATTCCCCTGCGGGAAGGCGGGCGATCCGGACCTCGGTAATGAACCTGAATTGCAGGCATGTGTCTATCATTTACGGGGGATGTGTTGTGTATACTGGGGGATGTCATGTACGATGTCTGGATGGGTGTACGTGCCAAGGTTTGACTCATTCTGACATATCCCGCTCTCATCGCAGGTTGTATCAATCAGATATAACAGCCAATATGGCCGCCCTCTGAGAGAGAGGAATCGCTATTTCAAAACCATTTGGTAACAAAGGCGAAGAGTTAAAGGGGTTGGCCACTTTACCTCATGTTTGTGTAATGTGTGTGTAAGTCTAGGGGGCAGGATATGAGGTAATTTACCAATATACATCTATTACTAGTTCTGCTCCACTTTCCAGATATGTAAAGTGAAGCCTCTGGTCTTTTACCTCATCATTTTACCTCATGTCTTTTACCTCATCAGTCAGACATTTGCAACACCCTCGCCGATGCAAGGCAGAGCTGTGTTGGCGAATACGTCCCCCCATGTAGCTTGCAGCCTGTGTAGGGTCTAGTCAGCCCCACAGCATGTCACTACATCACACTACATAGTCCTTATAGGACACAGGGGAACATTGCAGTGGTAGATCCTGTCTGGTAAGGCAGGAGTTAATTGTTTTATGTGATGTCATATGTGTCAGCCAATCACATGTATTGCATCCTGTCTCTGTGAGCTGAGAGGTAATTGGAGGAGCAGCCACCACCTGACCAAAGGGAGATAATAAAACCCCTGGCCAGGAATGTTCTAGAGAAGACTCTTAGAGGAGTTCCAGTCAGACCAGAGAGTCTGAACAAGTTAGACAGAGAGAGAGAGAGGAAAGGGGTATCATCCTATCTTCAAGGGTGATACCTGAAGCAATCCAGGACAAGCTGAAGCATCCTTCCAGGACACAGCTACCTCCCAGCCTGCCATTGCATCCAGGCTGGTGATCTACATCCTGTGGCTCCCTCCAAATACCTCTCCAGCACTCCACCATCTTGTTAAAGGCACGTTGCTGATGTTCCTGTCGGTTCCAATAAAGAACTGTAAGTGTTTCTGTTCAACCTCTGCCTCCGTCTGGTCCCTGCTACTCCGGCTGTCACCATCACGGGCACCCTGTCCACCACACAGAGACTCATACTCTAGACACCAAAGGGTTGCCCCAGGGAGATCCGCTATAGCAGTCTCTCCCTCATCATTTCTTGCCAACACCACCCTGCTGGAGACCTGCCAGGCTGTAGGACAGCCCTCCGGTTCCCCATACCAAGCACCGTGACACAAGCGTGCTTAGGCCGCAACCGCCAGCCACTCAGGTACTGCGGGCCCCGGCTGTCTCCAGGCCCCAAGAAAAGGCTAGGCCCCGGTGGGGGATGTTGCAAGTGGCGTCACGAACAGGATTGATACTTCTGTGCCTTTTTCCGGCATTAAAGACTATCCTTTATTGAAAAAGACTGTGCTGCCTAACCCTGCTGCCATTCGGGTATAGGCCCAAGTGATTGTGTGTTTCTGCATTGAACTGTATTACTGCTGCCACGTGCTGTCGAGCACCGCTCCAGCACTCAAGAGGTTAAACCCTGCAAAGAACTTTGTCAGCTCTGCTACATCCGGCGCTGCTGCGCCTGAAGCATTTTACCTCAGAGGCGTGTGGCGCAGCAAGTATTTCCAGCCCGCCAAATCCTCACTGGCGGGAACTCCAGAGTCGTCACTAGGCTCCGCCCCCTGCGCGAGTGGCGCGAAGTACCGTGGAGCTGGAGCGTGTGCGGCCGGCAACGAAGAGGGTTAATCGACCATCTTGGATTGCGGCGCAGGCCGCGCCTGAAGCCTGCCAGCAGCGTGCGCCTCATCCGGAGTTCCGGCGCACGTGTCCTGCGACTGGAGGAGAACACCGCTGAGCATCACCGTGCCCCTGCTGCCTGCCGGACATCGGGAACGGAGTCCTTCGTGCACCGCGGCTGATCCTGAGTGAGTACCGCTGGGGAAGTTTAAAGGGGGGTAGAGATTGTTTCCGATGCTAGGTTATTGGCTCACCTCCCAGGGAATAGTGACTGTGTCTTAAAGTGCCCACGTCCCATTCTAGCCATCGCCCATAGCAACGGATATTGTGTAACCCTACAGACTTCCCTCAGCTAGACCAGTCATGTCTGCCCAGGACGAAGATACGGGGCTGGAGCAGGTCCCGTCCCCTGGTCCCTCCTCAGGGTACCGGAGCATGTTAAGTCCTCCAGAGAGTCCCTTCAGCCCTGCTACAGCCAGTGTCCCTGGGACTCCCACCGTTATGCCCCTGACTATGCCATACTATCCGGGGGCCCCCTGGTTACCCCACTACGAGGGAGAATCACACACTCTCCCTGAATTCAGAGACAAGTTGTTAGCCACCTTTGCCCTGTACCCGTTCACAGAGGAACAGAAAGTGGGCATCCTAACCGGGCAGTTGAAAGGATCCGCTCTCCGGGAAGTCAAGTCTTGGCCCCGAGAACAGTGTCAGAATGTGGTCCAAATTCTTGATAGGCTACGCAACACCTTTGACAAGTGTACTGCCTCAGAGTTGAAGCAGCAATTCTTCGGGAAAAGACAGAAGCTCCAAGAGTCCCTGCGAGACTTTGCCCTCTCCCTACAGGAGACATGGAAGGCCATAACCCGTCTTGAACCCAAAAACGCTGAAACCTCTGATCAGACCCTGAGGGAACAATTCATTAATGGACTTGTTGATAGAAATCAAAGGTGTCAACTAAAGATCATCTCTTCTCAACATGCCCAAGCCTCCTTTCTTGAGTTTAAGGAAATTGCCATTGACATATTAGGGGACCGACCGCCTACTGGACCGCAGAAAGAGCCTGAATCCGTGGAAATGGAGGAATCTGCTCTAGCTTGCCATCCAACGCAGTCGACATCACCTACTCCTGCGGCTACGGAAGTTGCTGGCTTAGCAGGACAGGTCCCTAATCTGGCGGACACCCTGCATAAAATACTCGATCGGTTGACCCAGTTGGAAGTGACTGTCTCCGCCATGAGGAGGAAACCTCCAGAGAACTCTGTACGGTCAGCTACCCCTCGTGACTCCCCGGCCAAACGGCGCCCAAGAGAAGCGAAGTCGTTAAGCACCTGGAGTCAGAAGGAACCCCGCCAGCGGTGCAGCTACTGCCGTAAATATGGGCATGAAGAGGATGTATGTCGTCAGTTAAACGACAAACCCTTAAAGCTAAGGGACGACCCCCAAGGGAAGAACCTCTAAGTCCCCGAGATGCCAACTGGATGTCCAGGTTCGTGGGGACTCGCCCCATGGTTCATGTAACCATCAACGGAGTTACCCTATCTGCCTTAATTGATACCGGCTCTCAAGTGACCACCCTCCGGAGTGCTACCTTCGAGAAATGCCGAGGAGGAGCATCCTTCGTCCAGCCTCCCAGGGCTTATTTGAACATTATTGCTACAAACGGAAAACCCGTACCCATCCGCGGCTACTGGGAGCCCACACTAACCATTGGAGACACTGAGTTAACCAGACAGGGCGTAGTGGTGACACGAGTGCCCGAAAACGGTAACTTCCCACTGGTACTGGGTACCAATGTCCTCCGCAACTGCTACCCTGAAGTGCTGAAGGCTCTCCACGACACTCTGCCAACAGTGCCCAACGGTTCCCGAAAGGTAATTCAGGAGACTATGCAGGTTCTAGCGGCGCAACAGAAGTTTGCTGGCCCTAATGGTGAAATCTGCAGAGCCCGGATCAAGGATCCCCAACCTGTCCGCCTTCAACCTGGGACTGAGACGTTAGTATGGTGTCGAGCCTGCATGGGCGTCCAAGGTCAAGACTACCAGGCGATAGTAGAACCTCTACCAGCTGATGAAGACCTGCCCATTCTAGCCGCCAGGAGCCTAGTCACTGTATCCCGAGGACAAGAACCCATTCGACTACTAAATGTGGGAGACTCCCCAGTGGATCTGAGAAAGTACCAAGCCGTGGCCACTCTCTTCAGCGTCCATCCTGAAGACTTAGTGGAAACCGCTCTGTCTGCTTCCCAACAGTTGGAAGTGAAGCAAAGTGCTGAAGGTGAGGCTGCCGAGCAATCCTGGTGGCTTGAGCTCAATATTGGAGATGATGATTTTACTCCTGCAGATCAAGTTCAAGGTGTCCTAGATGTCGTGATGAAGCACCACCAGGCATTCAGCAAGCACCCACTGGATTTTGGGCAGACTACCCTGATCCAGCATACCATCCCTACTGGCTCTCATCCTCCTATCAAGGAACGATACCGGCCCATACCTCCAGCCCGCTACCAAGAGGTGAAAAAGCTGGTACAAGAGATGAAGACAGCCAACGTTATCCGGGAGAGTCACAGCCCATGGGCTGCCCCACTGGTCCTTGTGAAAAAGAAGGATGGAACCCTTCGATTCTGTGTTGACTATAGGAAGATCAACAATATCACCCACAAGGATGCCTATCCTCTGCCTCAAATCGAGGAATCCTTTGCAGCCCTAGGGTCAGCTGCCTACTTCTCTACCCTGGACCTGACCAGTGGCTACTGGCAAGTGGCCATGGCGCCGGAAGACAGAGAGAAGACGGCTTTCACCACCCCAATGGGCCTGTTCGAGTTCAACAACATGCCGCCCGGGCTATGCAACGCCCCAGGCACATTTCAACGGCTGATGGAGAGATGTTTGGGTCATCAAAACTTCGAGACCGTCCTACTATACTTGGACGACATCATCATCTACTCCAAGACTTATGAAGACCACCTCCACCATCTGGCTGAAGTCTTCCAAATCCTGACCCAACATGGGTTGAAGGTCAAGCCATCCAAGTGCCACCTGCTACAACCTAGCGTCAAGTACCTGGGACATGTGGTGAGCGCTCATGGAATTGAGCCAGATCCAGAGAAGATTGCAGCTGTCCACGACTGGCCTACCCCATCAACCATACGGGACATCAAAAGCTTCCTGGGATTTGCCAGTTATTACAGGCGTTTCATCCCGAAGTTTGCCCAGCAGGCGGCTCCCCTGCAAGAACTTCTAAGGGGCCTCCCAAAAGAGAGCCAACGTTCCCAAGTATCCATTGAGTGGACAGCCGAACGAGAAGCTGCCTTCCAGATGCTCAAACAACGGTTGACTGAGCCTCCGGTGTTGGGATATCCAGACTACAGTCTGCCTTTCACCCTATACACTGATGCCAGCAAGCAAGGCCTAGGGGCTGTACTATCCCAGCTCCAAAACGGAACTGAAAGGGTCATAGCCTACGCCAGCCGTTCCCTCCGAGAACCGTTAGTCTGGGCTGTGACCGAAAAGTTCAAGGACTACCTGGCTGCATCCTTCTTCACTGTCTTCATAGACAATAATCCCTTGGCGCATCTGAACACCGCTCGTCTTGGAGCACTGGAACAACGGTGGGCCTCCAGACTTGCCAACTTCAACTTTACCATCAAGTACCGGGCTGGTAAGACCAATGACAACGCCGACGCTCTGTCCCGTCTCCCTGACCAGTGGGAGGGACCCTCCACGGATGCTCAGTGGGAAGATGTCGAGATGCCAGCGTTCTATGCCCGGTTTGTGCGTCAAGATGCCCAGAGAGTTTACTCCTTACCGTCAGAGGCAGCGCCAGCTACTCCCCAAGAAGAGTCAGAGCCCCCTGCGGAAAAGGACCTCTGGATAAGTCTTAAGGCGGATAGCCGCGCCATAGGAGAAGTAATGGACTATCTCTCTAGTGGGCGAGTGCCTGAAAGAATCCGCCGCAGAAGAGCTGATGGAGAACTGTCTCAATTGTGGCGCCAGAGAAAGACTCTGAACATGCATCAGGGTCTGTTAAAGAGAAGAACTCTGGACCCTATCACTTATGACCGGCTGTACCAGATTGTGATTCCCAGGAGGGACGCCAAGATAGTACTGGACATGTACCATGACCAGTCCGGACACTTTGGCGCTCAGAAGACTGAAGCCACCCTCCGAAAGCGCTTCTACTGGGTCAACATGAAGCCCGACATCGAAGCCTGGTGTCGAGAATGCCCAGCCTGCGCCATCGCTCGAGGAGAGCGACACAATCAAAGGGCCCCTCTACATCCCATTGTGAGCCAATGGCCCTTAGAGATCCTGGCATTGGATCATGTGAAGTTGGAGCCCAGCAGATCCGGTCACAGTTATGCTCTCACGATCATCGACCACTATACCAAATTTGTGGTTGCAGTACCTGTCAGAGATCTGTCTGCAAGGACCACCGCAGCGGCCCTGTGGAAGAGCTTCATCCTCCCCTATGGCTGTCCGGACCAGATCCTTACGGACCAAGGAACAGCATTTGAGTCCCAAGTCTTCCAGGAGCTGTGCACTCTATACGGCTGCAAAAAGCTGAGGACCACAGCCTATCATCCCCAAGGCAACGGGCTTTGTGAAAAGATGAATCAGACTCTAATCAATATGCTGAAGACTCTGACCCCTGCAAAAAGGGCTGACTGGCCAAAACTGTTGCCCGAATTAGTGTACCTGTACAACAATACCACTCATTGCTCCACAGGATACACCCCATATTATCTGATGTTCGGGAGGCACGGCCATCTCCCTGCGGATATGACCTGGGACATGGAGTCCCCTGATTCCCAGTCTTTACTCCCCAAGACTGACTGGGTTCACGAACACCAGAGGCGCCTGGCGGATGCCAGAGAAGTTGTGGATCTGCGGTTGGAAGAGGCCCGAGAGAAACAAAAAAGGGACTTCGATCGTAATGCCTATGCTGACCCTTTTGCCCCAGGAGATCGAGTGTGGCTGCGCAACAACCATCCTACCAGTAAGCTAGATGGGCGTTGGGAGCGTGAGCCATACCTAGTTAGGGACAGTCTCTCCCCTGAAGTCTACGAGATTTCAAGAGGAGACCGTCCACCACTCCGGGTACATAGGAACCGGCTGAAGAGATGTGTTCGTCCTTTTGCTCCTATGTCCACACCTCTCACCTCGACCCCCAACTTACAGACCTCCTTGTGTTCACCTACCCCCAGTTTCTTAGAACTTGTGACTGTGCCTCAACTCTGTTTTGTTGTTTCCACTCCAGTAAGAGGTACCCCAGGGAGACCATCATCCCCACCGCAGTCTCCAATACTGCTGCCTGTGGAGGATGATCCGGCTCCAGAGTCTGCAACCCCTGAAGCATCAGAGGCAGCTGAGACTCCGACTCCAGCGCCTGACTCAGAGGAGGACGATGAGGAGGTTGTTATCTTCTCCCAGCCGGAACTTCGGAGGTCTCAAAGGGAGACAAAAGGTAAAGCTCCTGCGTACCTGCAGGAGTATCAACTGGTGTCACACAGAAGGAGGAGGCAGGTACGCTTTTCTGACACCGAAGTACTTACCACCGAAGAAGATTCTGAGTAACTCCTGATGGGCTCAAAGCCTTACCAGGTACTGTGCTTATTGTTCATATGTATATTTATTTCTGCTACTCCCATTTGGGCTGAGTGCCCGCTAACCCTATAGAGCCAGAGACTTTCCTGGGACTCTCACCCTTATTTATTTCAGTCAAGAGACATTCCTTGAACTGCCCATTGTAATGTGCTATGATAGCACCTCTTCCTCTGCCACAGCAGAGATTCCTTCAAAGGACTTTGTCCCTCTCCACCTAGAGGAGACCCTTTGCATCTTTATTGCACTTTTCCCACCTCAAGGGCTGTACCCAGAAGATGGACTTTGATCTTAGAGACCTTCTGTGAGACTTTTGCAAACCTCAAGGAAAAGTTGTTGCTTTATTTATTTTTATATTGCACTAACCTTTGATAGGCTTTTCAGATTGTAGTTTGGCTGTGTCGGACCGTCTCTATGTAGTATAATGTTTAATTGTGTCACATATGCTAATGTAATGCATATACACCCTATATATTTGTCGCTAGGGAAGAAGTGTTTATATAACAAATATACAGGCCCTGGTGCAAGGAGTGGATTACAGTACATGACACCACACCTTTCCTACTGTACAGTTTGGTTTAATGGCGTTAGCGACCAACTGTCATACTTAGCATTTACATATCCGTGTCTTAGTCCGACACCAACCCAGGTGCCTGTCTCCAGGACCATGGGCGGTTTGTCCCTACATATCATGTAGCCTGCACTTCATAGAAGTGCCCCTATCTTCCTCTGCACCCCAATCCATCCGTAGTCGAGCCGAGGGCGGCTCTTTCAATTGCCCCGGGGGTATGCAACACCCTCGCCGATGCAAGGCAGAGCTGTGTTTGCGAATATGTCCCCCCATGTAGCTTGCAGCCTGTGTAGGGTCTAGTCAGCCCCACAGCATGTCACTACATCACACTACATAGTCCTTATAGGACACAGGGGAACATTGCAGTGGTAGATCCTGCCTGGTAAGGCAGGAGTTAATTGTTTTATGTGATGTCATATGTGTCAGCCAATCACATGTATTGCATCCTGTCTCTGTGAGCTGAGAGGTAATTGGAGGAGCAGCCACCACCTGACCAAGGGGAGATAATAAAACCCCTGGCCAGGAATGTTCTAGAGAAGACTCTTAGAGGAGTTCCAGTCAGACCAGAGAGTCTGAACAAGTTAGACAGAGAGAGAGAGGAAAGGGGTATCATCCTATCTTCAAGGGTGATACCTGAAGCAATCCAGGACAAGCTGAAGCATCCTTCCAGGACACAGCTACCTCCCAGCCTGCCATTGCATCCAGGCTGGTGATCTACATCCTGTGGCTCCCTCCAAATACCTCTCCAGCAATCCACCATCTTGTTAAAGGCACGTTGCTGATGTTCCTGTCGGTTCCAATAAAGAACTGTAAGTGTTTCTGTTCAACCTCTGCCTCCGTCTGGTCCCTGCTACTCCGGCTGTCACCATCACGGGCACCCTGTCCACCACACAGAGACTCATACTCTAGACACCAAAGGGTTGCCCCAGGGAGATCCGCTATAGCAGTCTCTCCCTCATCATTTCTTGCCAACACCACCCTGCTGGAGACCTGCCAGGCTGTAGGACAGCCCTCCGGTTCCCCATACCAAGCACCGTGACACAAGCGTGCTTAGGCCGCAACCGCCAGCCACTCAGGTACTGCGGGCCCAGGCTGTCTCCAGGCCCCAAGAAAAGGCTAGGCCCCGGTGGGGGATGTTGCACATTCCTGACCATAAAATGGCGGCAGATGGAGGGTCATGTGATCTCTGTCCATGAACAATCGCCCTGAATGAATATAAGATTAAGGTCCTGGCAGGGCGACTGCTCATGGACAGTTACAAATCAAATGACCCTCCATCTGCGGCCATTTTATGGTCAGGAATGTCTGACTGATGAGGTAAAAGACAGAAGAGATATTACTGCTACCAGGGAAACCAAACAATGTCAACAGATTTAAACAGAGTCAGGATATAGCAAGTCAAAACCTGAGGAGGAGTTTAGAATTGAAATACAACACTTTTTAAGTCTAGAATTGTCTATGTGTTGGGATTGTACAGCAAGTGAGTTCCAATCGCTCAAATTGGGATGAGCTGTTATATCACATGCTACCAATAGGCCAGACATATGTACAAGAATATAACTACTATAATAATGCCCCCTATGTACAAGAATATAACTACTATAATACTACCCCCCCTATGTACAATAATATAACTACTATAATACTGCCCCCTATGTACAAGAATATAACTACTATAATACTGCCCCCTATGTACAAGAATACAACTACTATAATACTGCTCCCTATGTACAAGAATACAACTACTATAATACTGCTCCCTATGTACAAGAATATAACTACTATAATACTGCCCCCTATGTACAAGAATATAACTACTATAATACTGCCCCCTATGTACAAGAATATAACTACTATAATACTGCCCCCTATGTACAGGAATATAACTACTATAATGCTGCCCCCTATGTACAGGAATATAACTACTATAATGCTGCCCCCTATGTACAGGAATATAACTACTATAATACGTACTGCCCCCTATGTACAAGAATATAACTACTATAATACTGCCCCCTATGTACAAGAATATAACTACTATAATACTGCCCCTATGTACAGGAATATAACTACAATAATACTCCCCCCTATGTACAAGAATATAACTACTATAATACTGCCTCCTATGTACAAGAATATAACTAATATAATACTGCCCCCTATGTACAAGAATATAACTACTATAATACTGCCTCCTACGTACAAGGATATAACTACTATAATACTGCCCCCTATGTACAAGAATATAACTACTATAATACTGCCCCTATGTAAAATAATATAACTACTATAATACTGCCCCTATGTACAAGAATATAACTACTATAATACTGCTCCTATGTACAAGAACATAACTACTATAATACTGCCCGCTATGTACAAGAATATAACTACTATAATACTGCCCCCTATGTACAAGAATATAACTACTATAATACTGCCCCCTATGTACAAGAATATAACTACGATAATACTGCCCCTATGTACAGGAATATAACTACTATAATACTGCCCCCTATGTACAAGAATGTAACTACTATAATACTGCCCCCTATGTACAAGAATATAACTACTATAATACTTTCCCCCTATGTACAAGAATATAACTACTATAATACTGCCCCCTATGTACAAGAATATAACTACTATAATACTGCCCCCTATGTACAACAATATAACTACTATAATACTGCCCCCAAAGTACAAGAATATAACTACTATAATACTGCCCCCTATGTACAAGAATATAACTACTATAATACTGCCCCCTATGTACAAGAATATAACTACTATAATACTGCCCCTATGTAAAATAATATAACTACTATAATACTGCCCCTATGTACAAGAATATAACTACTATAATACTGCCTCCTATGTACAAGAATATAACTAATATAATACTGCCCCCTATGTACAAGAATATAACTACTATAATACTGCCTCCTACGTACAAGGATATAACTACTATAATACTGCCCCCTATGTACAAGAATATAACTACTATAATACTGCCCCTATGTAAAATAATATAACTACTATAATACTGCCCCTATGTACAAGAATATAACTACTATAATACTGCTCCTATGTACAAGAATATAACTACTATAATACTGCCCCCTATGTACAAGAATATAACTACTATAATACTGCCCCCTATGTACAAGAATATAACTACTATAACACTGCCCCCTATGTACAAGAATATAACTACTATAATACTGCCCCCTATGTACAAGAATATAACTACTATAATACTGCCCCTATGTACAAGAATATAACTACTATAATATTGGCCCCCTATGTACAAGAATATAACTACTATAATACTGCCCCCTATGTACAAGAATATAACTACTATAACACTGCCCCCTATGTACAGGAATATAACTACTATAACACTGCCCCCTATGTACAGGAATATAACTACTATAACACTGTCCCCTATGTACAAGAATATAACTACTATAATACTGCCCCCTATATACAAGAATATAACTACTATAATACTGCCCCCATGTACAAGAATATAACTACTATAATACTGCCCCCAAAGTACAAGAATATAACTACTATAATACTGCCCCCTATGTACAAGAATATAACTACTATAATACTGCCCCCTATGTACAAGAATATAACTACTATAACACTGCCCCCTATGTACAGGAATATAACTACTATAACACTGCCCCCTATGTACAAGAATATAACTACTATAATACTGCCCCCTATATACAAGAATATAACTACTAAATACTGCCCCCATGTACAAGAATATAACTACTATAATACTGCCCCCAAAGTACAAGAATATAACTACTATAATACTGCCCCCTATGTACAAGAATATAACTACTATAATACTGCCCCCTATGTACAGGAATATAACTACTATAATGCTGCCCCCTATGTAAAGGAATATAACTACTATAATGCTGCCCCCTATGTACAGGAATATAACTACTATAATACGTACTGCCCCCTATGTACAAGAATATAACTACTATAATACTGCCCCCTATGTACAAGAATATAACTACTATAATACTGCCCCTATGTACAGGAATATAACTACAATAATACTCCCCCCTATGTACAAGAATATAACTACTATAATACTGCCTCCTATGTACAAGAATATAACTAATATAATACTGCCCCCTATGTACAAGAATATAACTACTATAATACTGCCTCCTACGTACAAGGATATAACTACTATAATACTGCCCCCTATGTACAAGAATATAACTACTATAATACTGCCCCTATGTAAAATAATATAACTACTATAATACTGCCCCTATGTACAAGAATATAACTACTATAATACTGCTCCTATGTACAAGAACATAACTACTATAATACTGCCCCCTATGTACAAGAATATTACTACTTTAATACTGCCCCCTATGTACAAGAATATAACTACTATAATACTGCCCCCTATGTACAAGAATATAACTACGATAATACTGCCCCTATGTACAGGAATATAACTACTATAATACTGCCCCTATGTACAAGAATATAACTACTATAATACTGCCCCCTATGTACAAGAATATAACTACTATAATACTGCCCCCTATGTACAAGAATATAACTACTATAATACTGTCCCCCTATGTACAAGAATATAACTACTATAATACTGCCCCCTATGTACAAGAATATAACTACTATAATACTGCCCCCTATGTACAACAATATAACTACTATAATACTGCCCCCAAAGTACAACAATATAACTACTATAATACTGCCCCCTATGTACAAGAATATAACTACTATAATACTGCCCCCTATGTACAAGAATATAACTACTATAATACTGCCCCTATGTAAAATAATATAACTACTATAATACTGCCCCTATGTACAAGAATATAACTACTATAATACTGCCTCCTATGTACAAGAATATAACTAATATAATACTGCCCCCTATGTACAAGAATATAACTACTATAATACTGCCTCCTACGTACAAGGATATAACTACTATAATACTGCCCCCTATGTACAAGAATATAACTACTATAATACTGCCCCTATGTAAAATAATATAACTACTATAATACTGCCCCTATGTACAAGAATATAACTACTATAATACTGCTCCTATGTACAAGAATATAACTACTATAATACTGCCCCCTATGTACAAGAATATAACTACTATAATACTGCCCCCTATGTACAAGAATATAACTACTATAACACTGCCCCCTATGTACAAGAATATAACTACTATAATACTGCCCCCTATGTACAAGAATATAACTACTATAATACTGCCCCTATGTACAAGAATATAACTACTATAATACTGTCCCCTATGTACAAGAATATAACTACTATAATACTGCCCCCTATGTACAAGAATATAACTACTATAACACTGCCCCCTATGTACAGGAATATAACTACTATAACACTGCCCCCTATGTACAGGAATATAACTACTATAACACTGTCCCCTATGTACAAGAATATAACTACTATAATACTGCCCCCTATATACAAGAATATAACTACTATAATACTGCCCCCATGTACAAGAATATAACTACTATAATACTGCCCCCAAAGTACAAGAATATAACTACTATAATACTGCCCCCTATGTACAAGAATATATCTACTATAATACTGCCCCCATGTACAAGAATATAACTACTATAATACTGCCCCCAAAGTACAGGAATATAACTACTATAATACTGCCCCCTATGTACAAGAATATAACTACTATAACACTGCCCCCTATGTACAGGAATATAACTACTATAACACTGCCCCCTATGTACAAGAATATAACTACTATAATACTGCCCCCTATATACAAGAATATAACTACTAAATACTGCCCCCATGTACAACAATATAACTACTATAATACTGCCCCCAAAGTACAACAATATAACTACTATAATACTGCCCCCTATGTACAAGAATATAACTACTATAATACTGCCCCCTATGTACAAGAATATAACTACTATAATACTGCCCCTATGTAAAATAATATAACTACTATAATACTGCCCCTATGTACAAGAATATAACTACTATAATACTGCCTCCTATGTACAAGAATATAACTAATATAATACTGCCCCCTATGTACAAGAATATAACTACTATAATACTGCCTCCTACGTACAAGGATATAACTACTATAATACTGCCCCCTATGTACAAGAATATAACTACTATAATACTGCCCCTATGTAAAATAATATAACTACTATAATACTGCCCCTATGTACAAGAATATAACTACTATAATACTGCTCCTATGTACAAGAATATAACTACTATAATACTGCCCCCTATGTACAAGAATATAACTACTATAATACTGCCCCCTATGTACAAGAATATAACTACTATAACACTGCCCCCTATGTACAAGAATATAACTACTATAATACTGCCCCCTATGTACAAGAATATAACTACTATAATACTGCCCCTATGTACAAGAATATAACTACTATAATACTGTCCCCTATGTACAAGAATATAACTACTATAATACTGCCCCCTATGTACAAGAATATAACTACTATAACACTGCCCCCTATGTACAGGAATATAACTACTATAACACTGCCCCCTATGTACAGGAATATAACTACTATAACACTGTCCCCTATGTACAAGAATATAACTACTATAATACTGCCCCCTATATACAAGAATATAACTACTATAATACTGCCCCCATGTACAAGAATATAACTACTATAATACTGCCCCCAAAGTACAAGAATATAACTACTATAATACTGCCCCCTATGTACAAGAATATATCTACTATAATACTGCCCCCATGTACAAGAATATAACTACTATAATACTGCCCCCAAAGTACAGGAATATAACTACTATAATACTGCCCCCTATGTACAAGAATATAACTACTATAACACTGCCCCCTATGTACAGGAATATAACTACTATAACACTGCCCCCTATGTACAAGAATATAACTCTTATAATACTGCCCCCTATATACAAGAATATAACTACTAAATACTGCCCCCATGTACAAGAATATAACTACTATAATACTGCCCCCAAAGTACAAGAATATAACTACTATAATACTGCCCCCTATGTACAAGAATATAACTACTATAATACTGCCCCCTATGTACAAGAATATAACTACTATAATACTGCCCACTATGTACAGGAATATAACTACTATAACACTGCCCCCTATGTACAAGAATATATCTACTATAATACTGTCTCCTATGTACAGGAATGTAACTACTATAATACTGTCTCCTATGTACAAGAATATAACTACTATAATTCTGCCCCCTATGTACAAGAATATAACTACTATAATACTGTCCCCTGTGTACACGAATATAACTACTATAATACTGCCCCCTATGTATAAGTATATAACTACTATAATACTGCCCCCTATGTACAAGAATATAACTACTATAATTCTGCCCCCTATGTACAAGAATATAACTACTATAATACTACCCCCTATGTATAAGTATATAACTACTATAATACTGCCCCCTGTGTACAAGAATATAACTACTATAATACTGCCCCCTATGTACAAGAATATAACTACTATAATACTGCCCCCTATGTACAAGAATATAACTACTATAATACTGCCCCCTATGTACAAGAATATAACTACTATAATTCTGCCCCTATGTACAAGAATATAACTACTATAATAATGCCCCCTATGTACAAGAATATAACTACTATAATACTGTCCCCTATGTACAAGAATATAACTACTACAATGCTGCTTCCTATGTACAGGAATAAAACTACTATAATACTGCCCCTATGTACAAGAATATAACTACTATAATACTGCCACCTATGTACAGGAATAAAACTACTATTATACTGCCCCCTATGTACAAGAATATAACTACTATAATACTGCCCCTATGTACAAGAATATAACTACTATAATACTGCCCCCTATGTACAAGACTATAACTACTATAATACTGCCCCTATGTACAAGAATATAACTACTATAATACTGCCCCCTATGTACAAGAATATAACTACTATAATACTGCCCCCTATGTACAAGACTATAACTACTATAATACTGCCCCCTATGTACAAGAATAAAACTACTATAATACTGCCCCTATGTACAAGAATATAACTACTATAATACTGCCCCCTATGTACAAGACTATAACTACTATAGTACTGCCCTTATGTACAAGAATATAACTACTATAATACTGCCCCTATGTACAAGAATATAACTACTATAATACTGCCTTTATGTACAAGAATATAACTACTATTATACTGCCCTTATGTACAAGAATATAACTACTATAATACTGCCCTTATGTACAAGAATATAACTACTATAATACTGCCCCCTATGTACAAGACTATAACTACTATAATACTGCCCCCTATGTACAAGAATAAAACTACTATAATACTGCCCCCTATGTACAAGAATAAAACTACTATAATACTGCCCTTATGTACAAGAATATAACTACTATAATACTGCCCCTATGTACAAGAATATAACTGCTATAATACTGCCCCCTATGTACAAGAATAAAACTACTATAATACTGCCCTTATGTACAAGAATATAACTACTATAATACTGCCCCTATGTACAAGAATATAACTGCTATAATACTGCCCTCTATGTACAAGAATATAACTACTATAATACTGCCCCCTATGTACAAGAATATAACTATTATACTGCCCCTATGTACAAGAATATAACTACTATAATACTGCCCTTATGTACAAGACTATAACTACTATAATACTGCCCTTATGTACAAGAATATAACTACTATAATACTGCCCCCTATGTACAAGAATATAACTACTATAATACTGCCCTTATGTACAAGACTATAACTACTATAATACTGCCCTTATGTACAAGAATATAACTACTATAATACCGCCCCTATGTACAAGAATATAACTACTATAATACTGCCCCCTATGTACAAGAATATAACTACTATAATACTGCCCTTTATGTACAAGAATATAACTACTATAATACTGCCCCCTATGTACAGGAATATAACTACTATAATACTACCACCTATGTACAGGAATATAACTACTATAATACTGCCCCCTATTTACAAGAATATAACTGCTATAATACTGCCCCCTATGTACAAGAATATAACTGCTATAATACTGCCCCCTATGTACAAGAATATAACTACTATAATACTGCCCCCTATGTACAAGAATATAACTACTATAATACTGCCCCTATGTACAAGAATATAACTACTATAATACCGCCCCCTATGTACAAGATAATAACTACTATAATACTGCCCCCTATGTACAAGAATATAACTACTGTAATACTGCCCCCTATGTACAGGAATATAACTACTATAATACTGCCCCCTATGTACAGGAATATAACTACTATAATACTGTCCCCCTATGTACAGGAATATAACTACTATAATACTGCCCCCTATGTACAAGAATATAACTACTGTAATAATGCCCCCTATGTACAAGAATATAACTACTATAATACTGCCCCCTATGTACAGGAATATAACTACTATAATACTGCCCCCTATGTACAGGAATATAACTACTATAATACTGCCCCCTATGTACAGGAATATAACTACTATAATACTGCTCCCTATGTACAAGAATATAACTACTATAATACTGCCCCCTATGTACAAGAATATAACTACTATAATACTGCCCCCTATGTACAGGAATATAACTACTATAATACTGCCCCCTATGTACAAGAATATAACTACTATAATACTGCCCCCTATGTACAAGAATATTACTACTATAATACTGCCCCTATGTATAAGAAGCTTATGACTACATGTGGATGATGTTATATGCAGTATATCGGGGTGTAGCGGGGGGATGGGATGTCCATATATTGTATTTCCCTGCTGCTGCGGATAATAATCCCTCTTTACGATTCCTCCATCTCTCCGGGCTCCGTTCTCTTATCTTCTTCTTTCTCTTTCTTGTCCTCTTTGAAGTTTCCTCGTCTTGTCGCTGGTATTCTATGACCTCAGCCGCGCCGGATCCTTATAACTTCTCAGATTTTTACGCTGTCACGTCTGAGCCCTGATGGCTGACATAAAACGCGTCTGGCCGCGCTCGTATAGGCGCGCTGGTTTATCGCTTTGTTATGTGCCGCTCTGTGATCTCTGCGTATTGTCATTTATTGCATAAGTCTCTGTATATATGAGAAAGATGGAAGTGATATACAGGGTGGGGGAGGCAAATTTTAACCTATTCACCTCTGGGTTTGATCATTAGACATTGTATCTTATTCTCTAATTATCATCATGACAATATAAGGGAACCTGTCAGCAGGTGTGACCATACAGACTGCACCCAGTGTTATGTATTGTCCCTGGAGAGATGTGTAATCAGACCTCTGTGTATGCTGTTAGTAGCAGCAGGACTGTGATGTATCGACTTCTATTTCAGGATTGGCCATGGGGGCGTGTCCTCACACTTCTGTGCTCTGTGCTCTCTGCAGCCAGTGTTAGGTATTTACCTCCAAGTCATATATAATCACACTGCTGTGTATGTTGTTATAAACAGCAGGACCGTGATATATGAATTTATATTCCGGGACTGCAGCTTTTCCACATGTAGTGTATCCTCACACTGCTGTGCTCTGTGCTTTCTGCAGCCAGTGTTAGGTATTGTCCTCCGAAACATATATAATCACGCCGCTGTGTATGTTGTTAGACAAAGCAGGACTGTGATATATGAATTTATATTGCAGGACTGTAGCTTTTCCACATTTAATGTGTGTGTATCCTCACACTGCTGTGCTCTTTGTTCACTTTAGCCATTGTTAGGAATTGTCCCTGGAGGTGTGTAATCAGCACTTTGTGTATGATGTTAGTATTAGCAGGACTGTGATATATCAACTTCTATTTCAGGATTGTCCTGGGGGAGTGTCCTCACACTGCTGTGCTCTGTGTTCTCTGCAGCCAGGATTAGGAATTGTCCTTGGAGAGATGTGTAATCAAACCTGTGTGTATGCCGTTAGTATCAGCACGACTGTGATGTATCAATTTATATTTCAGAATTGTCCTGGGGGTGTGTCCTAACACTGCTGTGCTCTGTGATCTCTGCAGCCAGGGTAGGGAATTGTCCCTGGAGAGATGTGTAATCAGACCGTTCTATATGTAAGTAGCTTCCGTGTGTATCTCTCTGTATTGTTCTGTTTCCCAGACCTTCCTTACTGTTCGGAGTGACAGCTGTAGCATTCAAGAAGAAGAATAAAATAGCTTGAAGAAAGAGGGGAGAGCACAGCAGTGTGAGGACACCTGGAGATGCTACAATACTGGAATATAAATCCACATTCACAGTCCTGTTGCTACTAACAACATACATAAAGGTCTGATTACACATCTCTCCAGGGACTATACCTAACACTGGCTGGAGAGAGTACAGAGCACAGCAGTGTGAGGACACGCCCCCAGTACAATCCTGGAATATAAATCCATATATCACAGTCCTGCTGCTACTAAGAACATACTCAAAGATCTGCTTACACATCGCTCTATGGACGCTCACAGGTTTTGTTGCAATTTTCAGAATTCTAAAACTAAGATACAAATCTGCAGCATTTCTGTCCAGTGTGAACAGACCCTTGTGCTGCACATAGATTGTTACAATGTTTTCTACCCATTGATGGTTTCCAGGGATGTGACTGCATCTCTGAGGTCCCAGGGCAATGCCAAACGCTTCGGGGGCCGCAAGATAGCGGCAGGGAAAACATGTGACGTCGCCATATCATTTCGGGAAACTTCCTGAACATTCCATGGAAAAAGCAACTAAACCCAAAATACACAAAGATAGAAAAGCTACAACCTCTTCCATTCTCACCATGGAGGTCAGTGGTGCCTGAAACTTGTCAGTCCTGGCTAATAGTGGAGGAGTAGGGTCCGCACAGCAGCACAGAGGATTTCAGATTATCATATGATCACAGCAGTGCAGAGTATTTCAGGAGATTACTTTATGTGATAGAAGTTTTAAGCTTTGAGGAGGAAAGCAATTGGGAGTCTACAGACTAAACGATAAAGGGGGGGGGGAGAATTTCCAGCAGCACAGAGTATTTCAGATTAGTAAATGACATAAACAATCACAGCAGTGCAGAGTATTTCAGGACAGGACTGTATATGGTAGATGGAGTGTCTTGACTTTAGGAGGGCAATGGGAGAAAGTGTCCACAGACTAAAAGACTGTTAAGAATCCCCCGCAGCACAAAGTATTTCAGGACAGAAGTTTGCAGCAGCACAGAGTATTTCAGGAACAGGTGACGAAAAACTAAATGGTTATTTAGGATCTTTGTAAAGCTGGGTGTCACCACTGTGGGGGTGTGAATGGGGGCCAAGTCGGTTTTCAAATCGAAATCCCCGCTACTTCTATCCGCTGCCTCTCTTGGTGTCTCTGGGTGAGATGTGGATGATGTGATATTTTGGCCACTAGGTGGCGCCCCCCTCCACGACATCCAGATGGCATTGTCTTGTATGTATGATGGCGCTCCTGGGTGGGTTTAGAATTTTAACAGATTTTGGGGCTTTACAGATTCTAAGGGGATTCATCTGTTTACTGCAGAAAAATCCTGATGAGACGAGCGGGGGGCGGGGAGAAGCCCACATCTCAATCATTTGTATCATTTATTTCTAGAGCACATTACCTCCAGGGTGCTGGACATTCAGTAAGGGGGTCACATACTTTACATTAAGTATCTGGAGCCAGTGAGAGGAGGACCCTGTACCTAAGGGCTCACAATCTATATTTTTAGTGATTTTTTTTTGTAATCTACCCCTCCTTCAACCTCTTTAATTCCTTCCTCTTTTGTTCTCTGAAGGTTTCCCTTCCTATAGCCCCTCCATGTTATTCCCCCCATTCCTGTAGACCCTCAATTTATCCCCTAGTTCATGTAGCCTTCCCACCTTATGTCCCCGTCCTGTAACCCCCACTTTTTGTCCCCCTTCCCGTATTCGTCAACTTATGCCCCCCCATCCTGTAGCCCCACCTTAGGTACCCCATCATGTAGCCCCCCCACCTTATGTCCCTGTCCTGTAGCCCCCCCACCTTATGTCCCCTGTCCTGTAACCTCCACCTTATGCCACGGTTCCTGTAGCTCTCCCACCTTTTGTCCCCTGTCCTTCAGCCAAAACTTTATGCCACCATCTTGTAGCTCCCCACCTTTTGCTCCCCATCTTGTAGCCCCAACTTTTTGTCCCCTATCCTGTAGCCCCAACCTTATGTCCCCCATCCTGTAGTCCCAACCTTATGTCCCCCATCCTGCAGCCCCCACCTTATGTCCCCCATCCACTAGCCCCCTACTTTATGCTTTGGTTCGTGTAGCCCCTCACTTTATGGTCCTTTGTCCTGTAGCCCCCCTTAGGCCCACCATCCTGAAGCCCCTCACCTTATACCCCTCTTTCACTTTTTTCTTTTTGCAGTCAAATTAAGAAAATAAATGACACCCTCACCTTGTCCCCGTTCCTCTGCAGAGGGCAGGTAGATGATGTCATCACATCCTGAATCAGAGGTGCACAATGCGCCCCTCTTAATGCATCTGCCCCATGGCTTTCCTCCAGCTGCCTCCTGGCATTGAGTGTATGGCGGCCTCATACCTGAGCATTGCCCTGACGAACCACATCTCCCAGCACATGGCTCTCATTGCATGCTGGGAGTTGTAGTAAAAAGGGGTGCACCTACTGCAGGACATGAAATGGAACCATCCAGAACCTAAAGACGCTTCTACAGGACCGGACATCAGAACATGGGGCTTGTCCATCCTGAGTTTCCTGACTTTACTTTGTAGTAACCACATGTATCAGGATTTCCACGCCCGACTCACACTCCCTGTATAGATGGTGCATGGTCTGCCTAACATGGGAACCCTGCAAAAGTATGTGAACCCCTTCCCACATCTCCCAGACTCAAAGTGCTGAACTGGACTATAGTTGTTTAGCTGTTTATTCTAGATTTATGCATTGATGTATGAATAGGTCATGGAATTTTTGGAGTTTTGTGTTGAGGTCAGTGATTGGCTACAGGGAAGTCTAGTGGGACCCATTTCATTAAATTTGGGAATCATTGTTTTGGATAATTTGCTACTTTTTTGAAAATGTTTGTCCACCCCTTTAACTTGGTCTCTCTAATGATAAAGAAATGACTTTGATGTTCTGTCCCAATCTACACAGAAAAACTGATCTGTGATCTGCAGCAACACAATCTATTGTAACCTCAGCAGCGGCCAATGCGAGGAATCCAATGTTTCAGGATTATTACATAAAGGAACAGAAGAGTTTAACAAGAAATCCAGAATGTTATTCCAGGGGAAGAGTTATGGGGTGACACCGGAGCCTGGTGATGTGTGATGGATAGTGCGGAGCGGGGATGGGTTATGATGGAGGATCCAGATCCTGACACAATCAGGGGAGGCAGATGTATACATAGAGGTGACACTGTCAGCACGCTCCAGCATGTACAGCGCTCCTCCTGCATCATACACCTCCTCACACTGACATCTTTATTTTCTTCTTTGTGACTTTCCTATTCTTCATTCTCTCATTTTCTTCCTTCAAAATTAGTTTCTTCCTTTGCAGTTTTCTTCCCTATTTTTCTTTCTTTTCACTCTCCCAAACATCATTTCTCTCATCCTTCTATATTCTTTACCTTCCTCCCTTCTTTATCTTATTACTATCACTTGCTTCCTTCCCCTCGTCTGCTCCAATCCGCTCTCCCCTTTTCATTTGCTTTCTGTTCCGTCTCCTTTTCTTCCTTCTTTAGTAACCAGACTTCCTTTCATTATTCCCTTCCTTCATTCATTCCTTCTCTCCATCCTTTGTTCCATCCCTTTTCTAATTTTTTACCATCCTCCCTTCCTTGCTTTTTTCTCTTCATTCTCTACTTTATTCTATTTTCTTTAACTTTCCTTTTCCTTCCCATCTTCCCTACTTATTTTATTGCCAAACCTTCATTCTTCCTTACTTATTCTCCTACTCTCACCTTCCTCCCTTCCTCCTCTTATTCTTCTCTTACTCTATCCTTCCTCCATATTCCCTTCTTCTTCATCCATCGCTACCTTACTGCTCTTACACTGTCTTTCCTCTATACTCCTTTTCTTACACTGTCCTTCCTTCATTGCTACCTTCCTCTATACTTATCTGACACTCTCCTTTCTCCATCCCTACCTTCCTGCTTACTTCTTCACTTACACACTCCTTCATCTACCCCTACCTTCCTCTATATCCCTTCTCTTATACTCTCCTTCCTCCATGCCTACCTTTCTCCATACTCCTTCTCTTACATACACCTACATCAACCCCTACCTTCCTGCATACTTCTTCTCCTACACACTCCTTTGTCTACCCCTACCTTCCTCTATACTTGTTCTCCTATACTCTTCTCCCTCCATCCCTACCTTTCTCCATACTGCTCTTACACTCTCCTTCATCCATCCCTACCTTTATCCATACTCCTTTTCTTACACTCTCCTTCCTCCTTTTCTTCCTTCCTCCATACTCCTCTTACACTCTCCTCCCTAAAAAAAATGCTTAAAAATGTAATTTGCATTAGGTGTTGCTATATCTACTGTAGAATGGTACCTTAATAATGTATCTCATCACACAAAACAAAAGTTGTTAAAATAACAAGCTTATTCTAGATGTACATAACAATAGGTTGAAGTATTATAGTAGTTATATTCTTGTACATAGGGGGCAGTATTATAGTAGTTATATTCTTGTACATAGGGGGCAGTATTGTAGTAGTTATATTCTTGTACATAGGGGGCAGTATTATAGTAGTTATATTCTTGTACATAGGGGGCAGTATTATAGTAGTTATATTTTTGTACATAGGGGGCAGTATTATAGTAGTTATATCCTTGTACATAGGGGGCAGTATTATAGTAGTTATATTCATGTACATAGGGGGCAGTATTATAGTAGTTATATTCTTGTACATAGGGGGCAGTATTATAGTAGTTATATTCTTGTACATAGGGGGCAGTATTGTAGTAGTTATATTCTTGTACATAGGGGGCAGTATTATAGTAGTTATATTCTTGTACTTAGGGAGCAGTATTGTAGTAGTTATATTCTTGTACATAGGGGGCAGTATTATAGTAGTTATATTCTTGTACATAGGGGGCAGTATTATAGTAGTTATATTTTTGTACATAGGGGGCAGTATTATAGTAGTTATATCCTTGTACATAGGGGGCAGTATTATAGTAGTTATATTTTTGTACATAGGGGGCAGTATTATAGTAGTTATATTCCTGTACATAGGGGGCAGTATTATAGTAGTTATATTCTTGTACATAGGGGGCAGTATTATAGTAGTTATATTCTTGTACATAGGGGGCAGTATTATAGTAGTTATATTCTTGTACATAGGGGGCAGTATTGTAGTAGTTATATTCTTGTACATAGGGGGCAGTATTATAGTAGTTATATTCTTGTACTTAGGGAGCAGTATTGTAGTAGTTATATTCTTGTACATAGGGGGCAGTATTATAGTAGTTATATTCTTGTACATAGGGGGCAGTATTATAGTAGTTATATTTTTGTACATAGGGGGCAGTATTATAGTAGTTATATCCTTGTACATAGGGGGCAGTATTATAGTAGTTATATTTTTGTACATAGGGGGCAGTATTATAGTAGTTATATTCCTGTACATAGGGGGCAGTATTATAGTAGTTATATTCTTGTACATAGGGGCAGTATTATAGTAGTTATATTCTTGTACATAGGGGGCAGTATTATGGTAGTTATATTCTTGTACATAGGGGGCAGTATTATAGTAGTTATATTCTTGTACATAGGGGGCAGTATTATAGTAGTTATATTCTGGTACATAGGGGGCAGTATTATAGTAGTTATATTCTTGTACATAGGGGGCAGTATTATAGCAGTTATATTCTTGTACATAGGAGCAGTATTATAGTAGTTATATTCTTGTACATAGGGGGCAGTATTATAGTAGTTATATTCTTGTACATAGGGGGCAGTATTATAGTAGTTATATTCTTGTACATAGGGGACAGTATTATAGTAGTTATATTCTTGTACATAGAGGGCAGTATTATAGTAGTTATATTCTTGTACATAGGGTACAGTATTATGGTAGTTATATTCTTGTACATAGGGGGCAGTATTATAGTAGTAATATTCCTGTACATAGTGAGCAGTATTATAGTAGTTATAGTCTTGTACATAGGGGGCAGTATTATAGTAGTTATATTCTTGTACATAGGGGCAGTATTATAGTAGTTATATTCTTGTACATAGGGGGAAGTATTATAGTAGTTATATTTTTGTACATAGGGGAAGTATTATAGTAGTTATATTCTTGTACATAGGGCCAGTATTATAGTAGTTATATGCTTATACATAGGGGGAAGTATTATAGTAGTTATATTCTTGCACATAGGGGCAGTATTATAGTAGTTATATTCTTATACAAAGGGGGCAGTATTATAGTAGTTATATTCTTGTACACAGGGGGCAGTATTATAGTAGTTATATTCTTGTACACAGGGGGCAGTATTATAGTGGTTATATTCTTGTACATAGGGGGCAGTATTATAGTAGTTATATTCTTGTACATAGGGGGCAGTATTATAGTAGTTATATTCTTGTACATAGGGGGCAGTATTATAGTAGTTATATTCTTGTACATAGGGGGCAGTATTATAGTAGTTATATCTTTGTACACAGGGGGCAGTATTATAGTAGTTATAGTCTTGTACATAGGGGGCAGTATTATAGTAGTTATATTCTTGTACATAGGGGGCAGTATTATAGTAGTTATATTCTTGTACATAGGGGGCAGTATTATAGTAGTTATATTCTTGTACATAGGGGGCAGTATTATAGTAGTTATATCTTTGTACACAGGGGGCAGTATTATAGTAGTTATAGTCTTGTACATAGGGGGCAGTATTATAGTAGTTATATTCTTGTACATAGGGGGCAGTATTATAGTAGTTATATTCTTGTACATAGGGGGCAGTATTATAGTAGTTATATTCTTGTACATAGGGGGCAGTATTATAGTAGTTATATTCTTGTACATAGGGGGCAGTATTATAGTAGTTATATTCTTGTACATAGGGGGCAGTATTATAGTAGTTATATTCTTGTACATAGGGGCAGTATTATAGTAGTTATATGCTTGTACATAGGGGGAAGTATTATAGTAGTTATATTCTTGTACATAGGGGCAGTATTATAGTAGTTATATTCTTATACATAGGGGGCAGTATTATAGTAGTTATATTCTTGTACATAGGGGGCAGTATTATAGTAGTTATATTCTTGTACATAGGGGGCAGTATTATAGTAGTTATATTCTTGTACATAGGGGGTTGTATTATAGCAGTTATATTCTTGTACATAGGTGGCAGTATTATAGTAGTTATATTCTTGTACATAGGGGGCAGTATTATAGTAGTTATATTTTTGTACATAGGGGGCAGTATTATAGTAGTTATATTCTTGTACATAGGGGGCAGTATTATAGTAGTTATATTCTTGTACATAGGGGGCAGTATTATAGTAGTTATATCTTTGTACACAGGGGGCAGTATTATAGTAGTTATAGTCTTGTACATAGGGGGCAGTATTATAGTAGTTATATTCTTGTACATAGGGGGCAGTATTATAGTAGTTATATTCTTGTACATAGGGGGCAGTATTATAGTAGTTATATTCTTGTACATAGGGGGCAGTATTATAGTAGTTATATTCTTGTACATAGGGGGCAGTATTATAGTAGTTATATTCCTGTACATATGGGGCAGTTTTATAGTAGTTATATTCTTGTACATAGGGGGCAGTATTATAGTAGTTATATTCTTGTACATAGGGGGCAGTATTATAGCAGTTATATCCTTGTACACAGGGGGCAGTATTATAGTAGTTATATTCTTGTACATAGGAGGCAGTATTATAGTAGTTATATTCTTGTACATAGGGGCAGTATTATAGTAGTTATATTCTTGTACATAGGGGACAGTATTATAGTAGTTATATTCCTGTACATAGGGGCAGTATTATAGTAGTTATATTCTTGTACATAGGGGCAGTATTATAGTAGTTATATTCTTGTACATAGGGGGCAGCATTATAGTAGTTATATTCTTGTACATAGGGGGCAGTATTATAGCAGTTATATCCTTGTACACAGGGGGCAGTATTATAGTAGTTATATTCTTGTACATAGGAGGCAGTATTATAGTAGTTAAATTCTTGTACATAGGAGGCAGTATTATAGTAGTTATATTCTTGTACATAGGGGCAGTATTATAGTAGTTGTATTCTTGTACATAGGCGCAGTATTATAGTAGTTATATTCCTGTACATAGGGGGCAGTATTATAGTAGTTATATTCTCGTACATAGGGGGAAGTATTATAGTAGTTATATTCTTGTACATAGGGCGCAGTATTATAGTAGTTATAGTCTTGTACATAGGGGGCAGTATTATAGTAGTTATATTCTTGTACATAGGGGGCAGTATTATAGCAGTTATATTCTTGTACACAGGGGGCAGTATTACAGGTTTGCTATGTTATGAATGGCGTTGCTGTGTTTGTAGCTCTTCCAGCGGCGGCTCTTTAGTGTGAGGGATATGACATTATTACTATTTACCCTGCGCTGTGATATACGAGGTCTGGTAACGCTTCGCTGATGTTGTAGGGGAACGCTCAGTGTTTGCTTTTCTCCTTTGAAACTAATTTGTAACTTGTATCTTACAGATTGAGGCTTGTTACCTGGAATCTCATTCCGAATGTGAAATCAAAGTGAGAGGTGTCAGGTTAATGGAAAGTAAATACGGTTTCTGTGCTGCTTTTGATTCCCTCCTGTGACATGAGGAGGATCCTGTGAGTAATGTGTGAGCAGTGGAGCGGGGCCATGGATTTCATGGGTCTTATGCAAATGACCTGTGAGTTGTTATACTGTAGCTGCGCCAGGCCCAGATGTCACTGTATACAGTAAGTTATGCTGGAAGATGCTCAGATTTGGATATTTTTTCTGAGTCCCCTACAACAATCTGCTGATAATGGGGAACCATAGGGGCCTGGACCTGGTTGACCAAATATTCCAGTCTCATAGGGGAGTGGGAACGTTCCCAATAAGACACCCCTAGTGTCTATACATTTTCATCTAGTACAGTAGATACAACCTTCTAATACAGGTTTACATGTGGTTTGTCACGGCCGATCCAACAACCCATATCGCGGGTCGCGGGCTCACCCGTGCTTCCACCCCCTCGCTGGCGCAATTCCTGCGATACTTACGGGCCCTGGCTCCGTTGTTGCTGTATTATCAGAGTCCATCCGTGTTGCTGTATTAGCAGAGTCCATCCGTGTTGCTGTATTAGCAGAGTCCATCCGTGTTGCTGTATTACCAGAGTCCATCCGTGTTGCGGTATTACCAGAGTCCATCCGTGTTGCGGTATTACCAGAGTCCATCCGTGTTGCGGTATTACCAGAGTCCATCCATGTTGCTGTATTACCAGAGTCCATCCGTGTTGCTGTATTAGCAGAGTCCATCCGTGTTGCTGTGTTTCCAGAGTCCATCCGTGTTGCTGTATTACCAGAGTCCATCCGTGTTGCGGTATTACCAGAGTCCATCCGTGTTGCTGTATTACCAGAGTCCATCCGTGTTGCTGTATTAGCAGAGTCCATCCGTGTTGCTGTATTAGCAGAGTCCATCCGTGTTGCTGTATTACCAGAGTCCATCCGTGTTGCCGTATTACCAGAGTCCATCCGTGTTGCCGTATTACCAGAGTCCATCTGTGTTGCCGTATTACCAGAGTCCATCCGTGTTGCCGTATTACCAGAGTCCATCCGTGTTGCCGTATTACCAGAGTCCATCCGTGTTGCCGTATTACCAGAGTCCATCCGTGTTGCCGTATTACCAGAGTCCATCCGTGTTGCCGTATTACCAGAGTCCATCCGTGTTGCCGTATTACCAGAGTCCATCCGTGTTGCCGTATTACCAGAGTCCATCCGTGTTGCCGTATTACCAGAGTCCATCCGTGTTGCCGTATTACCAGAGTCCATCCGTGTTGCCGTATTACCAGAGTCCATCCGTGTTGCCGTATTACCAGAGTCCATCCGTGTTGCCGTATTACCAGAGTCCATCCGTGTTGCCGTATTACCAGAGTCCATCCGTGTTGCCGTATTACCAGAGTCCATCCGTGTTGCCGTATTACCAGAGTCCATCCGTGTTGCCGTATTACCAGAGTCCATCCGTGTTGCCGTATTACCAGAGTCCATCCGTGTTGCCGTATTACCAGAGTCCATCCGTGTTGCCGTATTACCAGAGTCCATCCGTGTTGCCGTATTACCAGAGTCCATCCGTGTTGCCGTGTTTCCAGAGTCCATCCGTGTTGCCGTATTACCAGAGTCCATCCGTGTTGCCGTATTACCAGAGTCCATCCGTGTTGCTGTATTACCAGAGTCCATCCGTGTTGCTGTATTAGCAGAGTCCATCCGTGTTGCGGTATTACCAGAGTCCATCCGTGTTGCTGTATTACCAGAGTCCATCCGTGTTGCTGTATTAGCAGAGTCCATCCGTGTTGCTGTATTAGCAGAGTCCATCCGTGTTGCTGTATTAGCAGAGTCCATCCGTGTTGCCGTATTACCAGAGTCCATCCGTGTTGCCGTATTACCAGAGTCCATCCGTGTTGCCGTATTACCAGAGTCCATCCGTGTTGCCGTATTACCAGAGTCCATCCGTGTTGCCGTATTACCAGAGTCCATCCGTGTTGCCGTATTACCAGAGTCCATCCGTGTTGCCGTATTACCAGAGTCCATCCGTGTTGCCGTATTACCAGAGTCCATCCGTGTTGCCGTATTACCAGAGTCCATCCGTGTTGCCGTATTACCAGAGTCCATCCGTGTTGCCGTATTACCAGAGTCCATCCGTGTTGCCGTATTACCAGAGTCCATCCGTGTTGCCGTATTACCAGAGTCCATCCGTGTTGCCGTATTACCAGAGTCCATCCGTGTTGCCGTATTACCAGAGTCCATCCGTGTTGCCGTATTACCAGAGTCCATCCGTGTTGCCGTATTAGCAGAGTCCATCCGTGTTGCCGTATTAGCAGAGTCCATCCGTGTTGCCGTATTAGCAGAGTCCATCCGTGTTGCCGTATTAGCAGAGTCCATCCGTGTTGCCGTATTAGCAGAGTCCATCCGTGTTGCCGTATTAGCAGAGTCCATCCGTGTTGCTGTGTTTCCAGAGTCCATCCGTGTTGCTGTGTTTCCAGAGTCCATCCGTGTTGCTGTATTAGCAGAGTCCATCCGTGTTGCTGTGTTTCCAGAGTCCATCCGTGTTGCTGTGTTTCCAGAGTCCATCCGTGTTGCTGTGTTTCCAGAGTCCATCCGTGTTGCTGTGTTTCCAGAGTCCATCCGTGTTGCTGTGTTTCCAGAGTCCATCCGTGTTGCTGTGTTTCCAGAGTCCATCCGTGTTGCTGTGTTTCCAGAGTCCATCCGTGTTGCTGTGTTTCCAGAGTCCATCCGTGTTGCTGTGTTTCCAGAGTCCATCCGTGTTGCTGTGTTTCCAGAGTCCATCCGTGTTGCTGTGTTTCCAGAGTCCATCCGTGTTGCTGTGTTTCCAGAGTCCATCCGTGTTGCTGTGTTTCCAGAGTCCATCCGTGTTGCTGTGTTTCCAGAGTCCATCCGTGTTGCTGTGTTTCCAGAGTCCATCCGTGTTGCTGTATCACCAGAGTCCATCCGTGTTGCTGTGTTTCCAGAGTCCATCCGTGTTGCTGTGTTTCCAGAGTCCATCCGTGTTGCTGTGTTTCCAGAGTCCATCCGTGTTGCTGTGTTTCCAGAGTCCATCCGTGTTGCTGTGTTTCCAGAGTCCATCCGTGTTGCTGTATCACCAGAGTCCATCCGTGTTGCTGTGTTTCCAGAGTCCATCCGTGTTGCTGTGTTTCCAGAGTCCATCCGTGTTGCTGTATCACCAGAGTCCATCCGTGTTGCTGTGTTTCCAGAGTCCATCCGTGTTGCTGTGTTTCCAGAGTCCATCCGTGTTGCTGTGTTTCCAGAGTCCATCCGTGTTGCTGTGTTTCCAGAGTCCATCCGTGTTGCTGTGTTTCCAGAGTCCATCCGTGTTGCTGTGTTTCCAGAGTCCATCCGTGTTGCTGTATCACCAGAGTCCATCCGTGTTGCTGTGTTTCCAGAGTCCATCCGTGTTGCTGTGTTACCAGAGTCCATCCGTGTTGCTGTATCACCAGAGTCCATCCGTGTTGCTGTGTTTCCAGAGTCCATCCGTGTTCCTGTGTTCCTATGTCCCGTGTGCCTGAGTTCCCGTTCCTATCTGCCTGGACCACCGGATTGAACTTGACCTTACATTTCTGCTGCCTGCCCTGACCTTGTGCCTGCAACCGACCACGAGACTGTCTTCCGTTAAGGTACCCCGACCTCGGCTGCCACCGTGGGCGAGTCGCACCTGTGGAATGACCTGATGGTACCACGCTGCAGCAAGATCATCCTGCTTTGCGGTGGGCTCTGGTGAAGACTAGGCGCCACTTAGACTCCGGTCCCAGGTGTCGGCTAGTACCACCTCCCACGGTGGTCCAGAGGATCCACTGAACCCGAACCTTGACATGGTTTTTCTCTAGTAACATCCAGAGCTACATTCACAATTCTACCACTTGGATTCTTGTTTGTACAAGATAAACCCCTGCTCAATGAAATCTGTAGGATTGTGAATGCAGATCTGGATGTGACTAGAGGAGGAGACGAGTTTAGAGCCACAGCAATAAAGAAAATGAAAGTGTCAAACTTAAAGGGAATCTACCACCAGGAAAAAGGACTCTATGCAAATGAGCCTGTGGGGCTCCAAGCTCCGAAGGTGTTAATGGAGCCCTAAGCCCCTCAGGCTCATTTGCATACAGTCTTTCATTCTGGTGGTAAATGTCCTTTAACTATAAAATCCACTCATTGTAATCTATGAGAACAGAAGAAAATGAGTGACAATAGAAATAATGTGAAAAATATTGAAAAATAATTGCAATATATAATTAATAGAGATGAGCGAACACTAAAATGCTCGGGTACTCGTTATTCGAGACGAACTTTTCCCGATGCTCGAGTGCTCGTCTCGAATAACGAACCCCATTGAAGTCAATGGGAGACTCGAGCATTTTTCAAGGGGACCAAGGCTCTGCACAGGGAAGCTTGGCCAAACACCTGGGAACCTCAGAAAAGGATGGAAACACCACGGAAATGGACAGGAAACAGCAGGGGCAGCATGCATGGATGCCTCTGAGGCTGCTTAATCGCACCATTATGCCAAAATTATGGGCAACAGCATGGCCATGACAGAGTGACCGAATGAGGCTAGATAGCATCTAAAACATCCAATAATTGACCCTGACACTATAGGGGACGGCATGCAGAGGCAGCGGCAGCAGCGGCAGGCTAGAGAGTGGCATGGCGACATACCCTAAATGGACTCAGGCTTCAAACCAATGGGTGGCAGAGAGGAACCAAAGGAGGTGAGCAAGAAGCGCTCAAATAATATCGCTACATGATAAAAGTTTGCCAGTATATTTTGTGGATTACACAGCAGGGTGGCGACAAAGTTAACATGGAAGCCATGAAAACAACCCAAAATTCTGCCTGACACAGCTCGTTTGATAAGGGGACCATGTATGCTTACAGTTCATGCCAGTCGCTGCACTGGCTGCCAGTCTCCTTTCGAATACAGTTTAAAATAATAATAACCCTCATCCATATCGCCCAACCCGTGCTCTTAGATCCGCCAGTGATCTTAGATTAACCTCTACCCTAGTGCGGACCTCCCACTCGCGTCTCCAAGACTTCTCTAGAGCTGCACCAATTCTATGGAATGCTCTGCCCCGGACTATCAGACTAATACCTAACCTCCAAAGTTTCAAACGTGCTCTTAAAACCCATTTCTTTAGGCAAGCCTATAACACTCATTAACTGCATGAAGTTTTAACTCTTCTACTAACCCGTCCTGTGTCGTCCTCCCATCTGTTATCCAGCAACCAACAGGCACCAGACTTCTCTGCAGTCCCATTCACCCTGGACCTGGTATATAAGATGACGGCTGAGTGGTTCAAGCGACAGCAATTCCATTTATTATATTTTTTTCTATTCCCTAAGAAGAATGGCTTGACCATTAAATATTCTTTTACCTCGTGTTACCCCATCATCTTCATAAACCGTAAGCTCTGGCGAGCAGGGACCTCACTCCTGTTGTTCCATACAAATGTTGTGCTCTGTTACATTACATTTGTATTTGTTTCCTATGATTTGTAAAGCGCTGCAGAATATGATGACGCTATATAAATAAAGATTATTATTATTATGGAGGCAGTGAACTAGTAGTAGATTAAAGGTGCTGCAACTATGTTAGTTGGATCTTGTGATGGAGCTGGCGCTCTGCAGCCAGGCGAGCTTTCGCCAATCCAAGCCCCTGTCTCTAGGCTACTCCCCAAACAGCACTTCTAAGAACCTTTTGTATAAGATCAAGTGTAGTAGCGTTCTTATAAGTTTAGGATATGCCGGGTGAGGGGAATGTAAACAGATGCGCAAGAAGCGCTGAAATAATATCCCTAAATGGTAAAAGTTTGCAAGTATATTTTGTGGATTACACAGCAGGGTGGCGACAAAGTTAACAACTTTGATGTGGAATGCCCTGTAATAGCTCTTGGGCGGTGTGCCTTTTATCGCCTAGGCTCAGCAGTTTCAGCACCGCCTGCTGTCGCTTAGCGACGGCACTGCTGCTGTGCCTAGAGCTACCGACTGATGGCGCCATGGCCACGGATGGTAATTCGGAGGAGGAGGAGGTGGAGGAGGGTTGGGAGGAGGTATAGTAGGCCTTTGAGACCTGGACCGAGGTAGGCCCCGCAATTCTCTGCGTCGCCAGTATATGAGCAGCCCCAGGGTCAGACTCGGTCCCAGCCTGCACCAAGTTAAGTGTAGTAGCGTTCTTATAAGTTTGGGATATGGCGGGTGAGGGGAATGTAAACAGATGCGCAAGAAGCGCATGATGCGCATGGAGCTGGCGTTCCGCTGCCAGGCGAGCTTTCGCCAATCCAAGCCCCTGTCTCTAGGCTACTCCCCAAACAGCACTTCTAAGAACCTTTTGTATAAGATCAAGTGTAGTAGATTCTTATAGTAAATGTAAATGTAGTAAATTCTTATAAGTTTAGGATATGCCGGGTGAGGGGAATGTAAACAGATGCGCAAGAAGCGCTGAAATAATATCCCTAAATGGTAAAAGTTTGCCAGTATATTTTGTGGATAACACAGCAGGGTGGCGACAAAGTTAACAACTTTGATGTGGAATCCATGAAAACAACCCAAATTTCTGCCTGACACACCTCGTTTGATAAAGGGACGATGTATGGAGGCAGCTATATGGACGACTTTTGGCGGTAGCAATGGAGACAACGTGTGGAGGCTGCTATGGAGACAATTTAATTTGGATAGTGCCTGTATGTGGCAGTCCCAAACATTTTTCAAACCAGAGGAGCAGGTAGGTGGCCCTCCAGTAAAATGGAATAGATTGAGTGCCTGTATGTGGCAGTCCCAAAAATGTTTCAAACCAGAGGAGCAGGTAGGTGGCCCTGCAGTAAAATGGAATAGATTGAGTGCCTGTATGTGGCAGTCCCAAAAATTTTTCAAACCAGAGGAGCAGGTAGGTGGCCCTCCAGTAAAATGGAATAGATTGAGTGCCTGTATGTGGCAGTCCCAAACATTTTTCAAACCAGAGGAGCAGGTAGGTGGCCCTCCAGTAAAATGGAATAGATTGAGTGCCTGTATGTGGCAGTCCCAAAAATGTTTCAAACCAGAGGAGCAGGTAGGTGGCCCTGCAGTAAAATGGAATAGATTGAGTGCCTGTATGTGGCAGTCCCAAACATTTTTCAAACCAGAGGAGCAGGTAGGTGGCCCTCCAGTAAAATGGAATAGATTGAGTGCCTGTATGTGGCAGTCCCAAAAATGTTTCAAACCAGAGGAGCAGGTAGGTGGCCCTGCAGTAAAATGGAATAGATTGAGTGCCTGTATGTGGCAGTCCCAAACATTTTTCAAACCAGAGGAGCAGGTAGGTGGCCCTCCAGTAAAATGGAATAGATTGAGTGCCTGTATGTGGCAGTCCCAAACATTTTTCAAACCAGAGGAGCAGGTAGGTGGCCCTCCAGTAAAATGGAATAGATTGAGTGCCTGTATGTGTCAGTCCCAAAAATTTTTTAAAACAGAGGACCGGGTAGGTGGCCCTCCAGAAAAATGGAATAGATTGAGTGCCTGTATGTGGCACTCACAAAAATAGTTTCAAACAGAGGACCGGGTAGGTGGCCCTCCAGAAAAATTAAATGCATGAAGTACTATAGCAAGAGCCAGTGGGCCCTGTCAAAAAATAGCCATTTTCCTCTGCTTTACTGTACAAAGAGGAGGAGAAGGAGGAAAATGAGGAGGAGGAGGAGTGGATCAATTATTCAGGTTGAGCTTCCTTCACCTGGTGGAGATTGGAAATTCTGAGAAATCCAGCCTTTATTCATCTTAATAAGCGTCAGCCTGTCAGCGCTGTCAGTCGACAGGCGTGTACGCTTATCGGTGATGATGCCACCAGCTGCACTGAAAACCCGCTCGGACAAGACGCTAGCGGCAGGGCAGGCAAGAACCTCCAAGGCGTACAGCGCCAGTTCGTGCCACATGTCCAGCTTTGAAACCCAGTAGTTGTAGGGAGCTGTGTGATCATTTAGGACGATGGTATGGTCAGCTACGTACTCCCTCACCATCTTTCTGTAAAGATCAGCCCTACTCTGCCGAGACTGGGGACAGGTGACAGTGTCTTGCTGGGGTGACATAAAGCTGGCAAAAGCCTTGTAAAGCGTACCCTTGCCAGTGCTGGACAAGCTGCCTGCTCGCCTACTCTCCCTCGCTACTTGTCCCGCAGAACTACGCACTCTGCCGCTAGCGCTGTCAGAAGGGAAATACTGTTTCAGCTTGTGCACCAGGGCCTGCTGGTATTCATGCATTCTCACACTCCTTTCCTCTGCAGGGATGAGAGTGGAAAGATTTTGCTTGTACCATGGGTCCAGGAGAGTGAACACCCAGTAATCGGTGCTGGAATAAATTCTTTGAACGCGAGGGTCACGGGATAGGCAGCCTAGCATGAAATCTGCCATATGCGCCAGAGTACCAACGCGTAAGAATTCACTCCCCTCACTGGCCTGACTGTCCATTTCCTCCTCCTCCAACTCCTCTTCTTCTGCCCATACACGCTGAACAGTGAAGGACTCAACAATGGTCCCCTCTTGTGTCTCGCCAACATTCTCCTCCTCTTCCTCCTCATCCTCCTCCACCTCCACCTCCTCCGATATGCGCTGAGAAACAGACCTGAGGGTGCTTTGGCTATCAACAAGGGAATATTCTTCCCCTGTCTCTTGTGACGAGCGCAAAGCTTCCGACTTCATGCTGACCAGAGAGTTTTTCAACAGGCCAAGCAGCGGGATGGTGAGGCTGATGATGGCGGCATCGCCACTGACCATCTGTGTTGACTCCTCAAAGTTACTCAGCACCTGACAGATATCAGACATCCACGTCCACTCCTCATTGTAGACTTGAGGAAGCTGACTGACCTGACTACCAGTTCTGGTGGAAGTTGACATCTGGCAGTCTACAATCGCTCTGCGCTGCTGGTAAACTCTGGATAACATGGTCAGTGTTGAATTCCACCTCGTGGGCACGTCGCACAACAGTCGGTGAGCGGGCAGTTGGAGGCGGCGCTGCGCTGCCCTGAGAGTGGCAGCATCTGGGCTGGACTTCCTGAAATGCGCACAGATGCGGCGCACCTTCGTGAGCAAATCAGACAGATTGGGGTATGTCTTGAGGAAACGCTGCACTATCAGATTTAACACATGGGCCAGGCATGGCACATGTGTCAGTCTGCCGAGTTGCAGAGCCGCCACCAGGTTACGGCCGTTGTCACACACAACCATTCCCGGCTTGAGGTTCAGCGGTGCCAGCCACAGATCAGTCTGCGCCGTGATGCCCTGTAATAGCTCTTGGGCGGTGTGCCTTTTGTCGCCTAGGCTCAGCAGTTTGAGCACCGCCTGCTGTCGCTTAGCGACGGCACTGCTGCTGTGCCTAGAGCTACCGACTGATGGCGCCGTGCCCACGGATGGTAGTTCGGAGGAGGAGGTGGAGGAGGGGTGGGAGGAGGAGGAGGCATAGTAGGCCTGAAACACCTGGACCGAGGTAGGCCCCGCAATCCTCGGCGTCGGCAGTATATGAGCAGCCCCAGGGTCAGACTCGGTCCCAGCCTCCACCAAGTTAACCCAATGTGCCATCAGCGATATATAGTGGCCCTGCCCGGCAGCACTCGTCCACGTGTCCGTGGTCAGGTGGACCTTGTCAGAAACGGCGTTGGTCAGGGCACGGATGATGTTGTCTGACACGTGCTGGTGCAGGGCTGGGACGGCACATCGGGAAAAGTAGTGGCGGCTGGGGACCGAATACCGAGGGGCGGCCGCCGCCATGAGGTTGCGAAAGGCCTCGGTCTCTACTAGCCTATAGGGCAGCATCTCCAGGCTAAGCAATCTGGAGATGTGCACATTAAGGGCTTGGGCGTGCGGGTGGGTTGCACTATATTTGCGTTTCCGCTCCAGCGTCTGGGGTATGGAGAGCTGAACGCTGGTGGATGCTGTGGAGGATCGTGGAGGCGACGATGGGGTTTTTGTGGCAGGGTCCTGGGCAGGGGGCTGACTATCAGCTGACACAGGGGAAGGAGCAGTGGTGTGCACGGCCGGAGGTGAACGGGCTTGTTGCCACTGAGTGGGGTGTTTAGCATTCATATGCCTGCGCATACTGGTGGTAGTTAAGCTAGTAGTGGTGGAACCCCTGCTGAGCCTGGTTTGGCAAATGTTGCACACCACAGTCCGTCGGTCATCCGGTGTTTCCTTAAAGAACCTCCAGACTTCTGAAGATCTAGCCCTCGCCGCAAGAGCCCTCGCCACGGGAGCTTCACTAGTTGACACATTTGGCGCTGATGCACCAGCTCTGGCCCTGCCTCTCCGTCTGGCCCCACCACTGCCTCTTCCAACCTGTTCTGGTCGAGGACTCTCCTCCGTCTCAGAAGCACTGTGTTCACCCGGCCTCTCAACCCAGCTTGGGTCTGTCACCTCATCATCCTCCGATCCCTCAGTCTGCTCCCCCCTCGGACTTCCTGCCCTGACAACAACTTCCCCACTGTCTGACAACCGTGTCTCCTCATCGTCGGACACCTCTTTACACACTTCCACTACGTCAAGAAGGTCATCATCACCCACAGACTGTGACTGGTGGAAAACCTGGGCATCGGAAAATTGCTCAGCAGCAACCGGACAAGTGGTTTGTGACTGTGGGAAGGGTCCAGAAAACAGTTCCTCAGAGTATGCCGGTTCAAATGGCAAATTTTCCTGGGAGGGGGCAGACTGGGGGGGAGGAGGCTGAGGTGCAGGAGCTGGAGGAGTGGGGATTTCGGTGACATGGGTGGACTGCGTGGAAGACTGACTGGTGGTGGACAAATTGCTCGAAGCATTGTCAGCAATCCACGACATCACCTGTTCGCACTGTTCTGGCCTCAACAGTGCTCTACCACGAGTCCCAGTAACTTCAGACATGAACCTAGGGAGTGTAGCTCTGCGGCGTTCCCCTGCTCCCTCATCAGCAGGTGGTGTCTCACCCCGCCCAGGACCACGGCCTCTGACCCCTGCAGTAGTTGGACGCCCACGTCCCCGCCCTCGTCCTCTACCCCTAGCCCTCGGGTTAAACATTTTTAAAATGAAAGTTATAACTTTATTTTTTTTTTTTAACTTTTTTTTGTTTTTTTTTGTGTTTTTTGTTTTTTTTTTGTGTTTTTTGTTTTTTTTTGAGTTTTTAAAACCAAACAATGCTATCCTATTGCTATGGCTATTTTCTAGCCAAGTATCAAAGCACACTACTATGCCAGATGAGATGACACTGAGTTAGTGCCTAATTGAAATCCAACCCCTACTAAATTTTCCCACTTTGGTCTTTGCTATGGATATGTGCGTCACTAAGCGCAGAACACAGCGGTCGCAAGTCTCACTACAAATTGCTCAGAATTGGCAAGTACATGCACTGCAGAAACTACAGCCACCAGCAGATCAACCAGAAATCAAATATATAGAACGCTACTGTAGGCTTCAAGAAGCTGTTTGTATTCTCCTATGGCTATTTTCTAGCCAAGTATCAAAGGAAGCACACTACTATGCCAGATGAGATGACACTGAGTTATTGCCTAATAGAAATCCAACCCCTACTGAATTTTCCCACTTCGGTCTTTGCTATGGATATGTGTGCCACTAAGAGCTAAACACAACGGTAGCAAGTCCCCCTGCTAATTCCTCACAAAATGGTACTAGATGCAAATTAAAATAAAAAAAGTAGAACGTTATTGTAGCCCTAAGAAGGGCTGTTGGGTTCTTGGAGAATCACTCCTGCCTAACAGTAAGCTAATAGAACACCCTAACGCTTTCCCTGACCAGCAGCAGCTCTCTCCCTAGCGGCATCCAGAGACAGAATGATCCGAGCAGCGCGGCCAGCGGCTAGTCTATCCCAGGGTCACCTGATCTGGCCAGCCAACCACTGCTATCCACGTGTAAGGGTACCACGTCATGCTGGGTGGAGTGCAGAGTCTCCTGGCTTGTGATTGGCTCTGTTTCTGGCCGCCAAAAAGCAAAACGGCGGGAGCTGCCATTTTCTCGAGCGGGCGAAGTATTCGTCCGAGCAACGAGCAGTTTCGAGTACGCTAATGCTCGACCGAGCATCAAGCTCGGACGAGCATGTTCGCTCATCTCTAATAATTAACATAAAATATAAAAATTTATCAAAATGTGATGTATATTGATAATATTATTTACAACGTATTTAAAACAAAAATGTAAAATAATAATCAAATAGGGATAATTATTGCCATTTTTGCTAATTATCGCGAGTAAGGGCGTAGTATAGGGCAGAAACTATTTGTTTTCCCACCAGAATTTTGTTATTGTATCTTGTATGTCATTTTTACCAAAATGGATGAACAATAAAGCTGAGGATCTGTAACCTGGAGCAGAACACCCAAAAAATTGTTCTAAATTGCATTGGATCTCTCTAGTCCGAGCGCGGCGACCAGCACATTTGATATGGTACGACCGGTGAGCTGAATTTTTTAAAAAATTTTTTGCATTATAATTATCATTAAAAATGAGAAAACTCTAAATACAGGCAGTCCCCGGGTTACGTACAAGATAGGGTCCGGAGGTTTGTTCTTAAGTTGAATTTCTATGTAAGTCGAAATTGTATATTGTATAATTGTAGATTCAGACCAAAAAAATGTTTGTCCCAGTGACAATTGGAGTGTAAACATTTTTTTGCTGTAATTGGACCAAGGATTATCAATAAAGCCTCATTACAGACACCTTACAGCTGATCATTGCAATCTGGGACTATGGTAACATCCAGAGAGGTCACCAGAGGTCACAGTGGGCAGAGGGGTCCGTCTGTAACTATGGGTCATCTGTAAGTCAGGTGTGCTTAAGTAGGGGACCGTTTGTAGTGATAAAAAATAATTGTAATTATAGCAAGAAATATTATAATAATAATAATAACAATAATGATAGCAATAATCATACTTATATATAATAAATAAATATCATCTCATCCGGATAAATGTATGAAAAGGGGAACAAATGAATAACTGAATGAATAAAAGACATAAGAAATGAATGAATGATTAGATAAAACTGTATTGAAGTGAATAGGGAAATGATATGTAATGAGGAGATGAGGGGTCAAATGAATGATATCATATTGAATAAACAGAAGAATTTGATGAAAAGTATTATGCATGACTTTTAACCCCTTCCCGCCGCCGCCCTTTTTCATTTTTGCGTTTTCATTTTTCACTCCTCACCTTCAAAAATCTGTAACTTGTTTTATTTTTACACGTACAGAGCTGTGTGACGGCCAGTGGCGTAACAACCGCCGTAGCAGCCGTAGTGGTTGCTACGGGGCCCGTGAGGTTAAGGGCCCGGGGATGCACGGACTCCGTGTGTCCCCGTAGTGTCGGTGCCTGCCGGATCGTGCCCCCGGGCCCCTACCTCTGTGTCCATTCCTAAATCCGCACCTTCCGTGAGCTGCCCGCCCCCTCCGTCAGCCGCCCGCCCCTGCACAGGAGAATGCTCGCGATGTCACGGTCCTGGTGTAGGTCTCTTCCACACACGTCGGGGCCAAGAGGGTGAATCAAGAAGAAGTGGGTCATGTGGTAAAAGGGTTCCACTTCAGACCCCCCCCCCCCCCGGCACAGGTGAACGCTCGCCCATCCCCCTGCATGCTGGCACTGCCCGACTAAGCAACCCCCCCCTGCCCCGGCGGGCAAACAAGCAGCTGCCCGACTCCCCCAATACTCTGCGTCCCCCCCCCCCCCTCCGAGGCCGAACAGGCAAAGGCCCTGCCGGGTGGCAGAACGGGCACCCGACCCACTCCACCAGACTCCACCACAACCCCCCCCCCCCTTGGGCAAACTACACTCCGCGCAGCTTAACAAGAAGCTGCCCCCCCCCCCCCCCCCCCCGTGGCTAAAAATGCAAAGGCCCCCCGGGGAGCAGAACAGGCACCCGCCCGACTCCCCCAGAGTGTACGGACCCCCCACAGGCACCCATCCGATCACCCACATACCCGTCAGAACACCCACCTGCAGCCACGGCCGGGTGGTTATCCAAACAGCCGCAAAACATCCGAAAAGGTAAGTATATACATGTATTTATCTGTGTATATATTGTGTATTATTGTATATATGTATAAACTGTGTATATATGTATATACTGTGTATATATATGTATATGCTGTGTATGTGTGTATATACTGTGTATATATGTATATGCTGTGTATGTGTATATACTGTGTATATGTGTATATACTGTGTATATGTGTATATACTGTGTATATATGTATATACTGTGTATATGTGTGTATACTGTGTATATATGTATATACTGTGTATATGTGTGTATACTGTGTATATGTGTGTATACTGTGTATATGTGTATATATGTATATACTGTGTATATATGTATATACTGTGTATATGTGTGTATACTGTGTATATATGTATATACTGTGTATATGTGTGTATACTGTGTATATGTGTGTATATGTGTATATACTGTGTATATGTGTATATACTGTGTATGTGTATATACTGTGTATAATCACAAAAATAGGCAGCATTCCAAGACGTCCAGCATTAGGTGAAAAAAATGTTCATCTTTATTCCATGTTTAAAAAGTACAACAAAGTACAGCGACATTTCGGCTCGCTAGGAGCCTTTTTCAAACATGGAATAAAGAAGAACATTTTTTTCACCTAATGCTGGACGTCTTGGAGTGCTGCCTATATTCGTGATTATATATTGTGTGTGCTGTTTGTATTTTCCTTGAGTATATACTTTGTATATCTGTATATACTGTGTATATGTGTATATATGCATCTACTGTATTTATACACGCACATATTTATATAAGCATATATATGTGCACATTTAAATATATGCACATATATGATGTATGTGTGCTTTTGCATATGCTGTGTATATGGTATGTATGTATATGCTCTGTATATATGTATATGCTGAATGTGTGTGTGTATTTCCCATATGTGTGTATATGCTCTATATACTGAATGTGTGTGTGTATTTCCCGTATGTGTGTATATATGCTGTATATACTGAATGTGTGTGTATTTGCTGTATGTGTGTATATTCTGTATGTATATGCAGCATGTGTGTACATGGCGTTTTTATACTGCATGTATGTGTATATATGGTCAGTGTATACTGTATGTGAGTTTAATATATATATATATGTGTAAGCAGTATGTGTGATGTTTATATACAGTATGTGTGTATATATTTTATGAGTTTGTATATACAGTGTAATAGAGTGCATAAATGTGCTTGTATAAGTGTATACTTATGTATATAGGTGCGAGTATATGAGTGTAGAAATTTATGTGTGTGTATATAAATGTATGTATATATCAGTGTAGAAATGTGTCTAATTGTATAAATATGTCTGTATAAGAGTACATTCACAATAACGTGTGAGGGATGTATATCTGGCTGCAAATTTGCTGCCGGATATACTTCCCCCATATGCGTCTATAGCGCCTCGGCTCGGTACAGAGAGCACAACGAGTACTCACTGTTTCGAGCCGTGGCCGCAAAAGAGATAGAGCCTGAACTATGTATGGCCGTAAGAACCACCATGCGGCTCCATTCTCTATGGAGAGGGGAGGGGTGAGCCGCTATCACCTCTCCTCCTCTCCAGCGCGCCCGACATGTGCCTGCCACGCTATAGCCGGGCGGGTACACGTTTATGTGAATGCAGCCTAAATATGTATATATTTTTTGGGGGGGAGGGGGGCCCCATGTAGAAATCTGCTATGGGGCCCAGCCTCTCCAAGTAACACCCCTGGTGACGGCTTGTTTTCTGCGTAACAAATTGCGCTTCATAGTGACGGTATTTTATATTTATATATTTATTATTCCATGCCGTGTACTGGGAAGCGGGAAAAAAATTCCGAATGCAGTGAAAATGGTGAAAAAACGCATTTGCGCCGTTTTCTTGTGGGCTTGGAATTTACGGATTTCACTATGACAGGTCTACTTTATTCTTTGGGTCGGTGCGATCACCGTGATAACAAATTTATATAGGTTTTATAATGTTTTCATACATTTAGAAAAATTGAAACCTCCTGTACAAAGAATAAAAAAATTTATTTTGCCATCTTCTGACGCTAATAACCTTTATACAGGCAGTCCCCTACTTAAGAACACTCGACTTACATACGACCCCTAGTTACAAACGGACCTCTGGATGTTGGTAATTTACTGTATTTTAGCCCTAGACTACAATGATCAGCTGTAACAGTTATCACCGGTGTCTGTAATGAAGCTTTAGTGTTACTTACTAATGACAACCCAACATTTTCAAAATCCAATTGTCACAGAGACCAAAAAAATTCTGTCTGGGATTACAATGATAAAATATACAGTTCCGACTTACATACAAATTCAACTTAAGAACAAACCTACAGACCCTATCTTGTATGTAACCCGGGGACTGCCTGTACTTTGGTATACTGAGCTGTGGTTGGTGTAATTTTTTGCAACTTTTGATGATGTTTTCATTACTATTATTCTTAGGACTGTACGGCCTTTTGATCACTTTTTATAGAATTTTTTATATTTTTTAAAATGGCAAAAATGTGCCTTTTTCGAATTTGGCATATTTTTCCGTTATGGGGTTAAACGCAGTGAAAAAACATTATTATGTTTTTATAGATCGGGCATTTTCGGATGCGGCGATACCTAATGTGTTTATGATTTTTACTGTTTATTTATATCAGTTCTAGGGAAACGGGGGTGGTTTGAATTTTTAGTTTTTTTTATTAGAACTTTTTTAAAAACTTTTGAAATTTTTACTTATTTGATCGATCCTATCATATACTGCCATGCTAATGATGTTCCTCCTCATTAATTACAATGTGCTGATCGGACATTGTAATGAAAGAATTAAAACGGGACTGCCTCGGGTCTTTAGAAGACCCAATGCTGTCATGGCGACGGTTCGCCGCTCCCCGATAATGTCACGGGGAGCGACGATCCTCACCAAGATGGGCATGCGTCGCCATTTTTAGAAGCCGCTGGCAACTTTGGCGCCTGCGATTAGCAGGTTCATGCCCGCGATCGGTGCTAGCAATATGCACCAAAGACTTACCGGCTATGGAGAGAGCTCATGGGTGGGGTTAGCTCCACCCCATGGTGATTAGTCATTGCTATGCTAACCTGTCTCTATGTGATTATGCCTAGGGACCATAATCTACATACTGTTGAGGCTGAGCCCTCTCCATGCATCGGGACACAACGTGTGACGTACTATTACGTTACATGTCGGTAAGGGGTTGAGATGAATGAAAAGAAAGATCAACAGGTAGAAGATTTGATCTGACTAAACTCATGGGTTGTGAAATATATCAGGTAATGAAAGAATGAATATACTGGATACAATTGTATCTACAGGCTGCAGGCCCAGTTCATAGTCAGTTCTGCTCTCATCTGAGAAGTGGAGACAAATGTATCCAGTCAGTTCTATCAATGCTCTGTGATCCCAGACTGATACATTGTAACACTGGGGGTCATTTACTAAGGGCCCAATTCGCGTTTTCCCGATGTGTTACCCGAATATTTCCGATTTGCGCCAATTTCCCCTGAATTGCCCCGGGATTTTGGCGCACGCGATTGGATTGTGGCACATCGGCGCTGGCATGCATGCAACGGGGCGTGACCGAACGAAAACCCAACGGATTCGGAAAAACCGCCGCATTTAAAACAAAAAAAGGGTCGCGGAGCTTGCACTTACCTTCACTCAGCCCGGCTCGGTGAACTCCAGTGCGTTCCGATGCTTTTCAGCGCAGCAGCGCCACCTGGTGGACGTCGGAGGAAATGCCTTAATGAATCCCGGCCGGACCCGAATTCACCGCAGAGAATGCGCCGCTGGATCGCGAATGGACCGGGTAAGTAAATCTGCCCCATTGTGATCTATTCTCAGCTGAAAGTAAGGACTAGCCATTCTAGACAATGCTCTGTGAGCTAAATACAACAGCTGCACAGATCCCTCTGCTAGTTTGCTACAGTTCAACAGTATGTAGTCCAATATCTTTAGCTCACAGAGCATTGTCTATACTGCATACAATTATATCCACCGGCTGCAAATCCTGTATGTACATAGCTAGTGCTGCTCTCCGCTAAGTATAGGTGTATTTTGTTACAATGTATCAGTCTGGAATCCAGGTTGTTTTGCTCACAGAGCATTGTCTAGGCTGGATAAAACTGTACTAGGTTTTCTCATTCACTGACCTAATTCCTATGAATTTCGCATAATAGATCTTGCTCTGGGGTCCCTGGACATCATCCTTCGGGTTTGCTCCCACCTTACAGCGGGTGCAGGGAACAGCTTGGATGCTTCTTGGAGGAGTTTATATCTTCATCTCTCTGATCAGTCGACTTTCACAGTAATAAGCGGTAGATCCAGCGTGTCCAGTCCGTAATCCGCGTGTCGGGGGTCTTTGATGCGGCGGTGTAGTCTCCCGACCCAGCGCCGCAGGTTCTACATAAGCATTTGCCTTCTCTCTCGTGTCTCACAGTTTGCAGGAGAAGACTTCGTGTCTTGGCTGAGATCCCACCATTGCTTCTTCTTGTGAAGATCCCTGGGAATTACTGGAGATTTGCAGCCGGAGCATCGCAACCAGTCACACAATGAGAAGACGGATACATCCCAATTCTCCCAGAGAAGCCATGACTTCCCCCGCACCTGCTACCACACATCAGATCATGTGCTCACATCCACATCACTCATCTCTTTATGTCACTTCTGAACTTCTTTTTCATCTTTATATATTTATCTTGACGTACACATTTTTTGTACTGTATTTACATATAAATCTGCACTATGGAGGAGATTTATCATACACTGGCGCCCCTGCACCCGGCAAGCAAAACTAGGCCATGTCGGACCGGGCATAGTTTTGCGTAAAAAACTTCTATTGTACAGTCATGGCCATAAGTTTTGGGAATGATACAAATGTTAATTGTTACAAAGTCTACTGCGTCAGGTTGTATAATGGCAATTTGCATATACTCCAGAATGTTATAAAGAGAGATCAGCTTAACAGCAATTCATTGCAAAGTCAATATTTGCCTAGAAAATGAACTTTTTCTCCCAAAACACATTTCAACCTCATTGCAGGTGCCTTAAAAGGAGCAGCTAACATGGTGTCAGTGATGGCTCCAGTAACACAGGTGTGGGTGTTGATGAGGACAGGGCTGGAGATCAATCTGTCATGATTAAGGAAGAATCACAAAACTGGAACTTTAAAAGGAGGCTGGTGCTTGGCATCATTGTTTCTCTTCTGTTAACCATGGTTATCTCTAAAGAAACACGTGCAGTCATCATTGCACTGCACAAAACTGGCCTAACATGGAAGAGTATCGCAGCTAGAAAGATTGCACCTCAGTCACCTCATCTATCGCATCATCAAGGAATTCAAGGAGAGAGGTTCCATTGTTACCAAAAAGGCTCCAGGGCACCCAAGAAGGACCAGCAAACGCCAGGACCGTCTCTTACAAGTGTTTCAGCTTCGGGCTCCCAGCAGTGCAGAGCTTGCTCAGGTATGGCAGCAGGGTGTGAGGCATATGCACGCACTGTGAGACTGTGGAGACTCTTGGAGCAAGGCCTGGTGTCCAGGAGGGCAGCAAAGAAGCCACTTCTCTACAGAAAAATATATTCTGCAAAATGTACAGGGAGTGGACGCTGAGGACTGGGGGAAAGTCATTTTCTCTGATGAATCCCTTTCAGATTGTTTGGAACATCTGGAAAACAGCTTGTTGGGAGAAGACAAGGGGAGCGATGCCACCAGTCTTGTCTCATGCCACCTGTAAAGCCTCCTGCACCCATTCATGTGTGGGGCGGCTTCTCAGCCAAGGGAATCGGCTCTCTCACAGTCTTGTCTAAAAACACATCCATGAATAAAGAATGGAACCAGAATGTCGTCCAAGAGCAACTTCTCCCAACCATCCAAGAGCAGACGGTGATGAGCAATGCCTTTTCCACCATGATGGAGCACCTTGCCATAAAGCAAAGGGGAGAACTAAATGGCTCAGGGAACAAAACACAGAGCTTTTGGGTCATCAAGAGACGGGGGGACAAACAAAAACCAACAAATTGTGACAAAATGCAAACATTGATTGTGCAGGAATGGACGGCTATCAGTCAGGATTTGGTCCAAAAGGTGATTGAGAGCTGCCAGGGAGAATTGCAGAGGTCCTGAAGAAGAAGGGGCAACACTGCAGATACTGACTCGCTGCAGTAACTCCGTCTCACTGACAATAAAAGCTTCTGTTACTCATTATATGATTGCACTTGTATTTCTGTATGTGATAAAAACATCTGACAAACCAGAGGGCAACAGATCATGTGACAATATAATATTTGTGTCATTCTCAAAACTTATGGCCATGACTGTAATATACTGCAGAGCTTCACTCACTGTTCTGCTGTAGTGAGTGCAGCTCTGAATAATAATACAGGATGTAACTCAGGATCAGTACAGGATAAGTAATGTCATGTATGTACACAGTGACTGCACCAGCAGCAGAATAGTGAGTGCAGCTCTGGAGTATAATACAGGATGTAACTCAGGATCAGTACAGGATAAGTAATGTCATGTATGTACACAGTGACTGCACCAGCAAAATAGTGAGTGCAGCTCTGGAGTATAATACAGGATGTAACTCAGGATCAGTACAGGATAAGTAATGTCATGTATGTACACAGTGACTGCACCAGCAGCAGAATAGTGAGTGCAGCTCTGGAGTATAATACTGGATGTAACTCAGGATCAGTACAGGATAAGTAATGTCATGTATGTACACAGTGACTGCACCAGCAGCAGAATAGTGAGTGCAGCTCTGAATAATAATACAGGATGTAACTCAGGATCAGTACAGGATAAGTAATGTCATGTATGTACACAGTGACTGCACCAGCAGCAGAATAGTGAGTGCAGCTCTGGAGTATAATACAGGATGTAACTCAGGATCAGTACAGGATAAGTAATGTCATGTATGTACACAGTGACTGCACCAGCAGAATAGTGAGTGCAGCTCTGGAGTATAATACAGGATGTAACTCAGGATCAGTACAGGATAAGTAATGGCATGTATGTACAGAGACTGCACCAGCAGCAGAATAGTGAGTGCAGCTCTGGGGTATAATACAGGATGTAACTCAGGATCAGTACAGGATAAGTAATGTCATGTATGTACACAGTGACTGCACCAGCAGCAGAATAGTGAGTGCAGCTCTGAATAATAATACAGGATGTAACTCAGGATCAGTACAGGATAAGTAATGTCATGTATGTACACAGTGACTGCACCAGCAGCAGAATAGTGAGTGCAGCTCTGGAGTATAATACAGGATGTAACTCAGGATCAGTACAGGATAAGTAATGTCATGTATGTACACAGTGACTGCACCAGCAGCAGAATAGTGAGTGCAGCTCTGGAGTATAATACAGGATGTAACTCAGGATCAGTACAGGATAAGTAATGTCATGTATGTACACAGTGACTGCACCAGCAGCAGAATAGTGAGTGCAGCTCTGGAGTATAATACAGGAGGTAACTCAGGATCAGTACAGGATAAGTCATGTTATTTAGTCTCAGTGACTTATTTATGATCCTAAGCTATTACCTTTGTAGATACAATAATTTCTAATGAGTATTAATTTCAGTGGACACTGTAAACCCTCACTTCATCAGTGGGGGGCGCTGTAGGGAGACTTATCCCTTGTAACTATGTTCCTGCACATCTGATCACTGGAGCTCTCAGGCTCCTTTGGAGGGTAAATAGATATTATACTTTGTGTATCGCCTCTTAGAGTTTCCCAGGTGAAGGATCTTACATATTATTCAATGTATCAACGATTATCCCAAAGTTTTAATAATGGATTAATTTCCACACAACGTTATTCTTCTTTGAGCGGAGGATTCTACCGAGAAGATGAAGGAAGAAGAAGAGGTCCATATGTTTGTATTTTAGGTTATGGCCTTATTTGGGGATATTCGGCACAACAAAGAGGCTTCATATGTCCCAACAGATGGCAATATGGAAAGAGTCATCACCCCCCCCCCCCCCACATGTAAAATCAGCAGTTTCCTAAATGTAATAGTTTACGGCGAGGCTTTTATTGCTTCTTTTATGTTCACAACAAAGTATTTTTGCCTCTCGAATATTGAAATCCTATCCGGTCCCATTCTGATTCCTCCCCCGACATCCCAGGCTCACACTGAGCACGGCAAATCCAAAGGCTTTGAACGAAGTGGACGTGCGGCGTCCTGTCCTGCCCGGATCTAAGGCTCGTCTTTTTTATTATTTTCCTGGTATGTGGTAGTAATACCAATTACATCCTGGGATGCCAGCTTTTCGTTTTGTCTAAATCCCCCCCCCTTTAACCCGAAACCTTCTTTAAATTGGGGTCTCGGAAAATTCTAAAGTGATCGGCGACCTTTGACTGCTCCGCCATTATGGAGAGAAAGAAGAAGAGTGTAAGGTTATCCCCGGAATTTTCTGATGTTCTTTTCGGGAATACTGGAGGCCGCAGATGGAAGAGATCTGGAGGAATATGGAGAACATTACTCGGGAAAGATGAAAGACGGCTTGTCCAAAACATCTCATCGGACCGTCTATCCCAAGAAATCTTACACCAGGAGTATCTGTTCACCCAAGGGTTTATGACTCGAAAAATATGGATTTTGTAGAGCAAAAACTCTGGGAGATAAAAGGATAATGTACTGACAAGTGAGAGTGTCAAATCATACTCCATTAAAAAAATAAATCCAAAAAAGCTGAACTTAAAGGGATGAACCTGTCAGCAGATGTTAGCACATTACACGACTACCCCCCCCCCCTCAGGTAGGGGATGAAATGTTCCTTCTAGAATTCCCTCTGTTATGTAAAATCTCACCCATTTACCTATAAACATCTCTGTGACAATGAGCAGAGAAGAGTCAGATTTCACCTGAGATGAGTCAAGTTTTTAGGTAGCAGGTGGAGGATCACTTCAGGCACCTCTATGTTCAGTTCTACAGGACCTGGAAACATGATGCTGGTGTCATTTCAAATATAAGATTTGTCAGGCTTGTGGTTCAGAGATTCAGGCAGCTAAATACAAAGTTGGATATGTGAGCTTCAGATAAAAATCCAGTTCCCATTCATGTTTCTAACTGCTCATATCTCTAGTACTGTACATACACAGAACCACAAGCCTGATGTGATCTGAAAGATGAGACTCTTATCCTTAATACGACACCAGCAACATGTTTCTAGGTGCTATAGAACTGAAGATAGGGGTGTTTGAAGTGACCTTTTCCCTGCAGCCTTTAAACTTTACCCGTCTCATCCCCGAATGTTTGGGCAAAAACTAAAGTAGTGAAAGTGTCTGCTATTTACAAAACAAATCTTGAAAAGGGTAGACCAAAAATGTTAAACCTGAGTAAAAGCGGTCAGGCTTCAACGCCGTCCTCTGCCCATAAAGTGCAACAGAAGATGTGCTGCTAGCTGTAATTTTGTACTTGGTTTGCATTCTGTCCTGCACTAGTCTGAATACTGCCTTTTTTCACTCCTGGATGTCTTAATTGTTTTTCACCAAATCCGTCTGTTTCCTGTTGACTTTAATCTGGGCTGTAGAGTTAAGCTAGCTTTGATGGACAGATGCCTTCTCCCCTCACATTTTTCCCCTGCTAGTCTTGTTGCTGTCCTGGATGTCAGGGGCTAGGACTTTGATATCTCTTAAAAATTTTGTGTGCCCACTTCCTGTTGCTTGGTATGTCCTCTGTGTAGCCTGCTAGTATTTTCTGGAATTTCATATTTTTTGATCTTCTGACCATCTGTTTGTGTCTTGATTCTGTCTTGCATTGTCATCTTGGTTTTAACATTGACACAGAGTGCGGAACATCGACCAGTTGTCATCTAACGACTAGGGTAGGAAAGGCAAGTAGGTAAGGATAGCTGGATGAGTCTAACTTTAGGGCTCACTGCCCATGTCTGCCCTTTCATTTTCTATCTTATTGTTCGTTCCCCAACAGCAGCATTGTAGGTATTTTAATTTCCTTTTAGATGTAGTCCAACTCTCCAGCCCAAAAAGTGAATTATAGTGAGTGCAAATCCAGAGAGCCGAGTCCAATGGCTCCTCCCCATGCCCATGCTTCCAGCTAACAATTTAGCACTTCATGTCATGTGACGGGGATGATGTCATCTAAGGTCCTTTACCCAATCAGTGTTACATACTGATCACATGGAATCACAGCATGCCTCAAATCACAACCTGTGATTTCATGTGATCAGATACATACATGGGGTAGATTTTGCAAATGTTAGTAGGTAAAAGACCTTAGATGACATCACATGATGTGAAGTGCTGAATGTTGAGAAGGAGGTATGGGAAGGAGCCGCTGGACTCGGCAGATCAGGACACAGATCTTCTCATTTGCTACTAATGCCAGGTAAGATAACAAAGTTTATTTTGTGGTGATGTGTGGGAAACAATTTTTAGCTAACAGGGTGTCAGTTTAGTTCATAGGCTCTATGGGAACCTGTCAGTAGCTGTATATGTGAAAATGTGGTGGCAGGTTCCCTTTAAGTGTCCATCATCTAACACCGTCTGGCTGGGGGTAGTTACTGAAGACATCAGATGGAAGGTGAAATTCAGAATCTAAGGAATAACTTCAGATATTCCAGAATTTTGTGTTTTTCCTTATCCTCTGGTTCTTATCTTTACCTTCACTCGCTCCAGAACCTCGAGGCGTTCCATGCAGTCATTCCTGGAACCGCCACGTGTTTCCAGCTGCACGAATCCACCAAATGTCAACTGATCCGGCGGAACCGGGGGTGCGATGAATGTTTGTCAAAAATTCCTAAAAATGAGGGATAGTGGAATGAAGGGAAGAAGTTCAGGTGCTCCTCATGTGTGCGGCGTTGTCTTCTGTCTGCAGAGGGATCAGCCCTCCGGCCTCTGGGCAGATACATTAGATGTAGTGTAATTTTTTGGGAAAGATTCTATTTTTTTTTACATAATTTTAACGCAAATCAAGACGAGGATTCAACATTGAATATGGATTCTACACCAAGATCAGACCAGTGGTACCTATCCAGGATGTAGGTATGAAAGGTCATTGGGGAAAGCTTCCCTAGACCACCAGGGATAATGATATTATCTCTGCACTGCCCTAGATCACCAGGAACGCTGATACTAGCTCCTACGGCCTTAGACCACTGGGGATGCGATATATGGGGGTACGGAAAGTATTCAGATCCCCTCGATCTTTGTATCATTGCACCTAATTGGTAAGATCAAAAAGTACCAAATACCATCCCCGCAGTGACACATGGTGGGGGGCAGCCTCAGGCTATGGGGTAGGGACAGGACCACTGGGTGTAATGGAAGGAAAAATGAATGCAGAGAACCTCTTCCAGATACTCTAGACCTCAGACTGGACTGAACCTTTCCAACAAGACAATGGGGCAGATTTACTTACCCGGTCCATTCGCGATCCAGCGGCGCGTTCTCTGCGCTGGATTCGGGTCCGGCCGGGATTCATTAAGGTAGTTCTTCCGCCGTCCACCAGGTGGCACTGCTGCGCTGAAGAGCATTGGAACGCACTGGAGTTCACCGAGCCGGGCTGAGTGAAGGTAAGTGCAAGCTCCGCAACCGATTTTTTTTTTTTAAATGCGGCGGTTTTTCCGAATCCATCGGGTTTTTGTTCGACCATGTCCCCTGGTTTCCGTCGCGTGCATGCCAGCGCCGATGCGCCATAATCCGATCGCGTGCTCCAAAATCCCGGAGCAATACAGGGGAAATCGTCGCAAATCGGAAATATTAGGGTTACATGTCGGGAAAACGCGAATCGGGCCCTTAGTTAATGACCCCCAATGACCCTAAGCACAAGCTAAAGTAACCCAGCAGAGGCTCCAGAACATCTCTGTGACCATTCCTGACTCGCCCAGCCTGAGCCCTGACCTAAACCCAATTGAGCATCTCTGGAGAGACCTGTAAATGGCTTCCACCAACATTCACCATCCAACCTGAGGGACCTGCAGAGGATCCCCAAATCCAGGGGTGAGGAACTTATAGCATCTTCCCAAGAAGACTCCTGGCTGCACCAGCTCCAAAGCTTCTACTCAACACTTAAACGAGTCACAAAACACAATATTTAAAAGGGTCTGAATATTTTCTGGACCCACTTACTGCTCTAGACCACCAGGGATACTGATATTAACCCTGCCCTGCCCTAGACTACCAGAGAAGCTGATACTTACACTCTCTCACTGCCCTAGGCCACCAGGGATGTGATATTAACAAGTGCCCTAGACCACCAGGAATATTGACATCAACTCCTTTCTGCCCTAGACCACCATTGATACTGATATTAACTTCTTACTGCCCTAGAACACCAGGGGTGCAGATATTAACCCTTCACTTCCCTAGACCAATAGGGAGGTAATATGAATTCTTTAATGACCCTAATGACCACCTGGGATGTTGATTTTGATTACTTACTGCCCTACACCACTAGGGATGCTGGGGTGCTGACACTAATGCCTCACAAGCCTAGACCACCAGGGATTCTGATATTAAGTGTAGTGCCTTAGACTACAAGGGATCTTGAAATTAACTACTTACTACCCCAAACCACCAGGGATACTGATATTAAGTGTAGTGCTACAGACTATAAGGGGCCCTGAAATTAACTACTTACTACCCCAGACCACCAGGGATGCTGATATTAAGTGTAGTGCTACAGACTATAAGGGGCCCTGAAATTAACTACTTACTACCCCAGACCACCAGGGATGCTGATATTAAGTGTAGTGCTACAGACTATAAGGGGCCCTGAAATTAACTACTTACTACCCCAGACCACCAGGGATGCTGATATTAAGTGTAGTGCTACAGACTATAAGGGGCCCTGAAATTAACTGCTTACTACCCCAGACCACCAGGGATGCTGATATTAAGTGTAGTGCTACAGACTGTAAGGGGCCCTGAAATCAACTACTTACTGCCCCGGACCACCAGGGATGCTGTTATTTGCTTCTAACTACCCCTGAGTACCAGGTATGTTTTCATAACCCCTCAATCACTCAGACCGCTAGGGATATGAATTATATAATTACTATATGATTTCTCCTCTAGACCGTCAGGGATCGTGAGATTAATTGGGAGAATTAACTCTTTGCCCACTACTTGAATCAATACTCACTGCCCCAGGCCCCCAGACCATCAGAGGTGTCTAAATGAAACCCTTTGGTGGACCACCAGGGATATATTAACATCAACCCCCATCATTGTCCTGGGTCCCAAGAATATTTGTGTTAACCCTTTGGGATTTCAATCAAGTGTTATGTTTTTAGAATCAACTTTTCCCTTCCAGGGATGGGGGGGCTGAGAGGCTCAGGACAGTTTCCATTTTTGGTTGCCCTTCTTCATATATGAAGCGTATAATGTGTATATGTTTCTAGGGGAGATACATTGATGCATTTGGCGCCCAGATGTTTACCCGCGTCGCTCGCTTTGCTTTGCTGCACAATGCAGAGAGATACATTGTATCTACACTGTATATACGAGGGGCTTCCTATGTTGTCAGTGCGTCTCTTACTAAATAAATTCTGCTAATAACTGACCGTTGTGAAAATAATAAGAAAATGAAATCCGGGCCGATTCCTCCTCCAGATCTGGAATGTTCCGTGATACAAGACATCAGACATCATTACAGGCAAACCGGGAACAGATGGTAGAGTTTAGCTTTTATAAACACTAGAAAACATTGGAGACAAAATATTGTTTCTAGTCAAGATTCCTCTTACATAACCTCTATCAGAACCTGTGCATACTATCATAGCGGTTATGTGTAGTCACCACTAGAAGGAGCTCTGTGCATACAGATTATACAACCACCACTAGGAGGAGCATCTCACATACAGATTTCACAGCCACCACTAGGGGGAGATCACTACATACAGATTATACAGCCACCACTAGGGGGAGCTCACTACATACAGATCATACACCACCACTAGGAGGAGCTCACTACATACAGATTATACACCACCACTAGGGGGTGATCACTACATACACATTATACACCACCACTAGGAGGAGATCACTACATACAGATTATACAGCCACCACTAGGGGGAGCTCACTACATACAGATTATACAGCCACCGCTAGGGGGATGTCACTACATACAGATTATACAGCCACCACTAGGGGGAGCTCACTACATACAGATTATACAGTCACCACTAGGGGGAGCTCACTACATACAGATTATACACCACCACTAGGGGGAACACACTACAATATAGACTATACACCACCACTAGGGGGAGCTCACTACATACAGATTATACACCACCACTAGGGGGAGATAACTACATACAGAATATACAGTCACCACTAGGGGGAGATAACTACATACAGAATATACAGTCACCACTAGGAGGAGATCACTACATACAGATTATACACCACCACTAGGGGGAGCTCACTACATACAGATTATACACCACCACTAGGAGGAGATCACTACATACAGATTATACACCACCACTAGGGGGAGCTCACTACATACAGATTATACACCACCACTAGGAGGAGATCACTACATACATATTATACACCACCACTAGGGGGAGCTCACTACATACAGATTATACACCACCACTAGGAAGAGCCCACTACATACAGATTATACACCACCACTAGGGGGAGCTCACTACATACAGATTATACACCACCACTAGGAAGAGCCCACTACATACAGATTATACACCACCACTAGGGGGAGCTCACTACATACAGATCATTCATCCACCACTAGGAGGAGCTCACTACATACAGATTATACACCACCACTAGGGGGAGCTCACTACATACAGATTATACACCACCACTAGGAAGAGCCCACTACATACAGATTATACACCACCACTAGGGGGAGCTCACTACATACAGATTATACACCACCACTAGGGGGAGCTCACTACATACAGATTATACACCACCACTAGGGGGACGTTACTACATACAGATTATACACCACCACTAGGAAGAGCCCACTACATACAGATTATACACCACCACTAGGGGGAGCTCACTACATACAGATTATACACCACCACTAGGGGGAGCTCACTACATACAGATTATACACCACCACTAGGAAGAGCCCACAACATACAGATTATACACCACCACTAGGAGGAGATCACTACATACAGATCATACAGCCACCACAAGGGGGAGCTCTCTGCATACAGATTATACACCACCACTAGGAGGAGATCACTACATACAGATTATACACCACCACTAGGGGGAGATCACTACATACAGATTATACATCACCACTAGGAGGAGATCACTACATACAGATTATACAACAACACTAGTGGTAGATCACTACATACAGATTATACACCACCACTAAGAGAAGCTCACTACATTCAGATAATACACCACCACTAGAGGGAGCTCAATACATACAGATTATACAGCCACCACTAGAGGGAGCTCACTACATACAGATTAAACATCACCACTAGGGGGAGATCACTACATACAGATTATACAGCCACCACTAGGGGGAGATCACTACATTCAGATTATACAGTCACCACTAGGGGGAGATCACTACATTCAGATTATACAACCACCACTAGGGGGAGCTCACTACATACAGATTATACAGTCACCACTAGGGGGAGATCACTACATACAGATTATACACCACCACTAGGAGGAGCTCACTACATACAGATTATACACCACCACTAGGGGGAGCTCACTACATACAGATTATACAGCCACCGCTAGGGGGATGTCACTACATACAGATTATACACCACCACTAGGGGGAGCTCACTACATACAGATTATACAGCCACCTCTAGGGGGAGAGCACTACATACATATTATACAGTCACCACTAGGGGGAGCGCACTACATACACATTATACATCACCACTAGGGGGAGATCACTACATACTGATTATACACCACCACTAGGAGGAGCTCACTACATACAGATTATACAGTCACCACTAGGGGGAACTCACTACATACAGATTATACGCCACCACTAGGGGGAGATCACTACATACAGATTATACAGCCACCACTAGGGGGAGCTCACTACATACAGATTATACACCACCACTAGAGGCAGATCACTACATACAGATTATACAGCCACCACTAGGGGGGCTCACTACATACAGATTATACACCACCACTAGGAGAAGCTCACTACATACAGATTATACAGTCACCAGTAGGGGAAGCTCACTACATACAGATTATACACCACCACTAGGGGGAGCTCACTACATACAGATTATACAGCCACCACTAGGGGGAGCTCACTACATACAGATTATACACCACCACTAGGAGGAGCTCACTACATACAGATTATACACCACCACTAGGAGAAGCTCACTACATACAGATTATACGGTCACCACTAGAGGGAGCTCCTCATATACAGATTATACACCACCACTAGGGGGAGCTCACTACATACAGATTATAAAGCCACCACTAGAGGGAGATCACTACATACAGATTATACACCACCACTAGGGGGACATAACTACATACAGATTATACACCACCACTAGGAGGAGCTCACTACATACAGATTATACAGTCACCACTATGGGGAGCTCACTACATACAGATTATACAGCCACCACTAGAGGGAGCTCCTCATATACAGATTATACACCACCACTAGGGGGAGCTCACTACATACAGATTATACAGCCACCACTAGAGGGAGCTCACTACATACAGATTATACAGCCCCACTAGGAGGAGCTCACTACATACAGATTATACGGTCACCACTAGAGGGAGCTCCTCATATACAGATTATACACCACCACTAGGGGGAGCTCACTACATACAGATTATACAGCCACTACTAGAGGGAGCTCACTACATACAGATTATACACCACCACTAGGAGGAGATCACTACATACAGATTATACACCACCAGTAGGAGGAGCTCACTACATACAGATTATACACCACCACTAGGGGGAGATCACTACATACAGATTATACACCACCACTAGGAGGAGCTCACTACATACAGATTATACAGTCACCACTATGGGGAGCTCACTACATACAGATTATACAGCCACCACTAGAGGGAGCTCCTCATATACAGATTATACACCACCACTAGGGGGAGCTCACTACATACAGATTATACACCACCACTAGGAGGAGCTCACTACATACAGATTATACAGCCACCACTAGAGGGAGCTCCTCATATACAGATTATACACCACCACTAGGGGGAGCTCACTACATACAGATTATACACCACCACTAGGGGGAGCTCACTACATACAGATTATACACCACCACTAGGGGGAGCTCACTACATACAGATTATACAACCACCACTAGAGGGAGCTCCTCGCATACAGATTATACAGCCACCACTAGAGGGAGCTCACTACATACAGATTATACACCACCACTAGGGGGAGCTCACTACATACAGATTATACAACCACCACTAGAGGGAGCTCCTCGCATACAGATTATACAGCCACCACTAGAGGGAGCTCCTCGCATACAGATTATACACCACCACTAGAGGGAGCTCCTCGCATACAGATTATACAGCTGAGTTGAGTTATTTTGTGCAGTTTGCTCAGTGGACATTCACATTGCACTGAATCTTCTTATGATACATTTCCAGAAGAGTAGATTACTCAGCATAAAGATCTCTTGTAGCTCCAAATAATCTCTCTAGATGTGGCATTAGCGTGGGAACATGGTTGTTGGACGTTCCCCGTGTAACTTCTGTCTTATGTTTTATACTTTTCTTCATTTTGGATGATTTATCCCACCTCAATATGGCAGATCCCCGGCCCGGACACTTGTCTTAATGAGTCCATAGATCTGAGGGTAAAGCAAACACCATCTGTCTGAGTCTCCCCCCCCCCCCCCCCCACTAGATGGAGGGTAGACCATAACAGTGATTAATGATGAGTAATGGGCCCCGGAGTGGCCCCGCATGACAAGAGGGGCTCCGGGCTCAGCGGGTAGTCATCTATCCTATCACAGGGGACAACTGTACTCCCTACTTCTGAGGATATTCAATATTCAGGACAAACAGACTCCAACCACCTACTGCAAGAAGACCCCCCCATTTGTCTTGGACTCTTCATAGGTGTTTCAAATGAGAGGTCAAGGGTCATCTCCCTGAAAATATTTGACCGATTTTTAAAATTGTAGGGAGACTTCAGAGACTTCAACCTCATTTAGACTCCATTAATATACACCCCCAGACCTGCCCATAGAACTACTATAGACCCCAGAGTAGACCTTCTAAATTCATACAAACCCTGGACCAGCACCCCCTAAATTAATACAGACCCCTGACTAGACCTTCTATTATCAAGCAGACCCAAGATAAGACCCTGGACCTTAAGCCCCTAAATAAATACTGAAAAGTCCTGCAAAGTAATACTAATCCCAAACCATACCCTGGTACAGCAGCCCGTAAATTAATACAGACCCCAGACCAGAACCCTACATTATACAAGTCCAGTACCAGAGACCTACATTATACAGACCCAGGACGAGAGCCCTACATTATCCAGACCCCAGACCAGAGCCCTACATTATACAAACCCCGGACCAGAGCCCTACATTATACAGACCCAGGACGAGAGCCCTACATTATCCAGACCCCAGACCAGAGCCCTACATTATCCAGACCCCAGACCAGAGCCCTACATTATCCAGACCCCAGACCAGAGCCCTATATTATACGGACCCCAGACCAGAGCCCTACATTATACAGACCCCAGACCAGAGCCCTACATTATACAGACCCCGGACCAGAGCCCCACATTATACAGACCCCAGACCAGAGCCCTACATTATCCAGACCCCGGACCAGAGCCCCACATTATACAGACCCCAGACCAGAGCCCTACATTATCCAGACCCCAGACCAGAGCCCTACATTATACAGACCCCAGACCAGAGCCCTATATTATACAGACCCCAGACCAAAGCCCTACATTATACAGACCCCAGACCAAAGCCCTACATTATCCAGACCCCAGACCAGAGCCCTACATTATACAGACCCCAGACCAGAGCCCTACATTATACAGACCCCAGACCAGAACCCTACATTATCCAGACCCCAGACCAGAGCCCTACATTATACAGACCCCGGACCAGAGCCCTACATTATACAGACCCCGGACCAGAGCCCTACATTATACAGACCCAGGACGAGAGCCCTACATTATCCAGACCCCAGACCAGAGCCCTACATTATCCAGACCCCAGACCAGAGCCCTATATTATACGGACCCCAGACCAGAGCCCTACATTATACAGACCCCAGACCAGAGCCCTACATTATACAGACCCCGGACCAGAGCCCCACATTATACAGACCCCAGACCAGAGCCCTACATTATCCAGACCCCAGACCAGAGCCCTATATTATACGGACCCCAGACCAGAGCCCTACATTATACAGACCCCAGACCAGAGCCCTACATTATACAGACCCCGGACCAGAGCCCCACATTATACAGACCCCAGACCAGAGCCCTACATTATCCAGACCCCAGACCAGAGCCCTACATTATACAGACCCCAGACCAGAGCCCTATATTATACAGACCCCAGACCAAAGCCCTACATTATACAGACCCCAGACCAAAGCCCTACATTATACAGACCCCAGACCAAAGCCCTACATTATCCAGACCCCAGACCAGAGCCCTACATTATACAGACCCCAGACCAGAGCCCTACATTATACAGACCCCAGACCAGAACCCTACATTATACAGACCCCAGACCAGAGCCCTACATTATACAGACCCCAGACCAGAGCCCTACATTATACAGACCCCGGACCAGAGCCCCACATTATACAGACCCCGGACCAGAGCCCTACATTATACAGACCCCAGACCAGAGCCCTACATTATACAGACCCCAGACCAGAGCCCTACATTATACAGACCCCAGACCAGAGCCCTACATTATACAGACCCCAGACCAGAACCCTACATTATACAGACCCCAGACCAGAGCCCTACATTATACAGACCCCAGACCAGAGCCCTACATTATACAGACCCCGGACCAGAGCCCCACATTATACAGACCCCGGACCAGAGCCCTACATTATACAGACCCCAGACCAGAGCCCTACATTATACAGACCCCAGACCAGAGCCCTACATTATACAGACCCCGGACCAGAGCCCCACATTATACAGACCCCAGACCAGAGCCCTACATTATCCAGACCCCAGACCAGAGCCCTACATTATACAGACCCCAGACCAGAGCCCTATATTATACAGACCCCAGACCAAAGCCCTACATTATACAGACCCCAGACCAAAGCCCTACATTATACAGACCCCAGACCAGAGCCCTACATTATACAGACCCCAGACCAGAGCCCTACATTATACAGACCCCAGACCAGAGCCCTACATTATACAGACCCCAGACCAGAGCCCTACATTATACAGACCCCGGACCAGAGCCCTACATTATACAGACCCCGGACCAGAGCCCTACATTATACAGACCAAAGACCAGAGCCCTACATTATACAGACCCCAGACCAGAGCCCTACATTATACAGACCCCAGACCAGAGCCCCACATTATACAGACCCCGGACCAGAGCCCTACATTATCCAGACCCCAGACCAGAGCCCTACATTATACAGACCCCAGACCAGAACCCTACATTATACAGACCCCAGACCAGAGCCCTACATTATACAGACCCCAGACCAGAGCCCTACATTATACAGACCCCGGACCAGAGCCCTACATTATCCAGACCCCAGACCAGAGCCCTACATTATACAGACCCCAGACCAGAGCCCTAGATTATACAGACCAAAGACCAGAGCCCTACATTATACAGACCCCAGACCAGAGCCCTACATTATACAGACCCCAGACCAGAGCCCCACATTATACAGACCAAAGACCAGAGCCCTACATTATACAGACCCCAGACCAGAGCCCTACATTATACAGACCCCAGACCAGAACCCTACATTATACAGACCCCAGACCAGAGCCCTACATTATACAGACCCCGGACCAGAGCCCTACATTATACAGACCCCAGACCAGAGCCCTACATTATCCAGACCCCAGACCAGAGCCCTACATTATACAGACCCCAGACCAGAGCCCCACATTATACAGACCAAAGACCAGAGCCCTACATTATACAGACCAAAGACCAGAGCCCTACATTATCCAGACCCCAGACCAGAGCCCTATATTATACAGACCCCAGACCAGAGCCCCACATTATACAGACTGCAGACCAGAGCCCTACATTATCCAGACCCCAGACCAGAGCCCTACATTATACAGACCACAGACCAGAGCCCCACATTATACAGACTGTAGACCAGAGCCCTACATTATCCAGACCCCAGACCAGAGCCCTACATTATCCAGACCCCAGACCAGAGCCCTACATTATCCAGACCCCAGACCAGAGCCCTACATTATCCGGACCCCAGACCAGAGCCCTATATTATACGGACCCCAGACCAGAGCCCTACATTATCCAGACCCCAGACCAGAGCCCCACATTATCCAGACCCCAGACCAGAGCCCTACATTATCCAGACCCCAGACCAGAGCCCTACATTATCCAGACCCCAGACCAGAGCCTTACATTATCCAGACCCCAGACCAGAGCCCTACATTATACAGACCCCAGACCAGAGCCCTACATTATACAGACTCCAGACCAAAGCCCCACATTATACAGACTGTAGACCAGAGCCCTACATTATCCAGACCCCAGACCAGAGCCCTACATTATCCAGACCCCAGACCAGAGCCCTACATTATCCAGACCCCAGACCAGAGCCCTATATTATACGGACCCCAGACCAGAGCCCTACATTATCCAGACCCCAGACCAGAGCCCTACATTATCCAGTCCCCAGACCAGAGCCCTACATTATCCAGACCCCAGACCAGAGGCCTATATTATACGGACCCCAGACCAGAGGCCTATATTATACGGACCCCAGACCAGAGCCCTACATTATCCAGAGCCTTACATTATCCAGACCCCAGACCAGAGCCCTATATTATACGGACCCCAGACCAGAGCCCTACATTATCCAGACCCCAGACCAGAGCCCTACATTATCCAGACCCCAGACCAGAGCCCTATATTATACAGACTGCAGACCAGAGCCCTACATTATACAGACCACAGACCAGAGCCCCACATTATACAGACTGTAGACCAGAGCCCTACATTATCCAGACCCCAGACCAGAGCCCTACATTATCCAGACCCCAGACCAGAGCCCTACATTATCCAGACCCCAGACCAGAGCCCTACATTATCCGGACCCCAGACCAGAGCCCTATATTATACGGACCCCAGACCAGAGCCCTACATTATCCAGACCCCAGACCAGAGCCCCACATTATCCAGACCCCAGACCAGAGCCCTACATTATCCAGACCCCAGACCAGAGCCCTACATTATCCAGACCCCAGACCAGAGCCTTACATTATCCAGACCCCAGACCAGAGCCCTACATTATCCAGACCCCAGACCAGAGCCCTACATTATACAGACTCCAGACCAAAGCCCCACATTATACAGACTGTAGACCAGAGCCCTACATTATCCAGACCCCAGACCAGAGCCCTACATTATCCAGACCCCAGACCAGAGCCCTACATTATCCAGACCCCAGACCAGAGCCCTATATTATACGGACCCCAGACCAGAGCCCTACATTATCCAGACCCCAGACCAGAGCCCTACATTATCCAGTCCCCAGACCAGAGCCCTACATTATCCAGACCCCAGACCAGAGGCCTATATTATACGGACCCCAGACCAGAGGCCTATATTATACGGACCCCAGACCAGAGCCCTACATTATCCAGAGCCTTACATTATCCAGACCCCAGACCAGAGCCCTATATTATACGGACCCCAGACCAGAGCCCTACATTATCCAGACCCCAGACCAGAGCCCTACATTATCCAGACCCCAGACCAGAGCCCTATATTATACAGACTGCAGACCAGAGCCCTACATTATACAGACCCCAGACCAGAGCCCCACATTATATAGACCCCAGACCAGAGCCCTATATTATACGGACCCCAGACCAGAGCCCTACATTATCCAGACCCCAGACCAGAGCCCTACATTATCCAGACCCCAGACCAGAGCCCTATATTATACGGACCCCAGACCAGAGCCCTACTTTATCCAGATCCCAGACCAGAGCCCCACATTATCCAGACCCCAGACCAGAGCCCTACATTATCCAGACCCCAGACCAGAGCCCTATATTATCCAGACCCCAGACCAGAGCCCTACATTATCCAGACCCCAGACCAGAGCCCCACATTATATAGACCCCAGACCAGAGCCCTATATTATACGGACCCCAGACCAAAGCCCTACATTATCCAGACCCCAGACCAGAGTCCTACATTATCCAGACCCCAGACCAGAGCCCTACATTATCCAGACCCCAGACCAGAGCCCTACATTATCCAGACCCCAGACCAGAGCCCTACATTATACAGGTCCAGGACCAGAGCCCCACATTATCCAGACCCCAGACCAGAGCCCTACATTATCCAGACCCCAGACCAGAGCCCTATATTATACGGACCCCAGACCAGAGCCCTACATTATCCAGACCCCAGACCAGAGCCCTACATTATCCAGACCCCAGACAAGAGCCCTACATTATCCAGACCCCAGACCAGAGTCCTACATTATACAGACCCCAGACCAGAGCCCTACATTATCCAGACCCCAGACCAGAGCCCTACATTATCAAGACCCCAGACCAGAGCCCTACATTATACAGACTGCAGACCAGAGCCCTACATTATCCAGACCCCAGACCAGAGCCCTATATTATACAGACCCCAGACCAGAGCCCTACATTATCCAGACCCCAGACCAGAGCCCTACATTATCCAGACCCCAGACCAGAGCCCTACATTATCCAGACCCCAGACCAGAGCCCTACATTATCCAGACCCCAGACCAGAGCCCTACATTATCCGGACCCCAGACCAGAGCCCTATATTATACGGACCCCAGACCAGAGCCCTATATTATACAGACCCCAGACCAGAGCCCTACATTATCCAGACCCCAGACCAGAGCCCTACATTATACAGACTGCAGACCAGAGCCCTACATTATCCAGACCCCAGACCAGAGCCCTACATTATACAGACCACAGACCAGAGCCCTACATTATACAGACCCCAGACCAGAGCCCTACATTATACAGACTGCAGACCAGAGCCCTACATTATCTAGACCCCAGACCAGAGCCCCACATTATACAGACCCCAGACCAGAACCCTACATTAAACAAACCCCAGACCAGAGCCCCACATTATACAGACCCCTGACCAGAGCCCTACATTATACAGACCCCAGACCAGAGCCCTACATTATACAGACCAGAGCCCTACATTATCCAGACCCCTGACCAGAGCCCTACATTATACAGACCCCAGACCAGAGCCCTACATTATACAGACTGCAGACCAGAGCCCCACCACCCGGCGCTACTGTGCACATATCTGTTAAGAAGCTCCGCCCATTAGGCACATTAAAGGGGTATTCCAGGAATCAGCATAATTCATATACAAGTGGGCACTCAAAATATAAGCTAATGTGTAATTAGTTGTTATTTAAAATTTTGCTCCCCTTAGCAGAAAATGCTGATGACATAGACTGTAATGAGGAATTAAAATGCTACTGGCCCTTTAATCAGTCCGTTAATTTCCTCCGCGCGGTCCGTTGCAGAAAAGAAGATGGCTGCTGGTCACATGTCCACATCACATGTCCTGTACCTGCCTGGGCAGGTCATGTGATCACCACTATGTTTGGCTGTAGTCGGTTGGTTGCAGTGCATCCAGTATGGCCAGTGTTGTGGTGATGGCACTTACACATCATTACTATGGTAACAGAGCAAGAAAACCTGTTACATCATCACTGTTAGCAGAGCATAAGTGGTAGGAGGAGTTACTGAGAACTAAAGGATCATGGAACTTGTAGTTTCCAGTGGCGGCCATCTTAGTGATAACTCCACCTACTTTAGAGAGGCCATAAATTTAGTAAATCATAAAATCATATTATTTTAGCTCCGTTTTGTGACTAATGACATTGAGTATTGTTGTATTCATTTATTTATATCATCATGGGTTTTTGTGTCAGACGTTCATATTCCCGGAATACCCCTTTAAGGTATAATAAATCTCCTCCATTGCTAGCAAACAAAAAGAGAGAAAATGTATCTTTACTGTAAATTATGGCATTTATTATACAGCTCCTTTATAGGCCTATGTGTCTCCATGGTAACAGACTACAAACAAACCTTGTGTAGTCAGATCCTATGATTTTAACAAAAATTTACCAGGGAAAAGTTACTTCCCTATAAGGGGTGAGATGGTCAATGTCCCCTTTTTATTGGTAACAGGGGTCCAGTTTTCAGGACGCTCCGTTACAGGTAGAAGGGACCCCCACAGAGAAAGCAAAGGGGGCCACAGCAAGAGCCAATATGATGGGTGGGGGGGGGGGCTGTGTGCATGTGGGTGCCTGGCACATGGGTGGCCTCCTTTCAGCTCCCTAATAATCCACATGTGGGGTCTTGTTTGTAGTTCCTTCATTTCGTTTGGAGTTTCGCCACATTCCCTGGTGAACGGCGACGGACGTCGGAAATCTCCTTTACATCTTAGGAAATAATGAAATAAATCTTGAAAATAATTTTCCATCGCGTTTTCATCTTTTGTTTATTCCCAAACACTAAACGGACAGATGAGAAAGATTCAATTAGTAAAACTAATAACTTATTCCCTCCAGGAGGCAGATGTAGCAGAGCCCAGATCTGCTGTGCTGAGTATTACACTGGGAAGGGATTGTCCACAGCAGCACAGAGTATTTCAGGGATGTACTTACCTATACGGGGCGTGTGGCCAGTGACTTATCTGTTCCTATGAGAGGCAGAACTGCAATGACATAATATAAGAAGCGGAGACAAGGGAGAAAGAGTCATGCAGCAGCACAGAGTATTTCAGCAGATTAACCACAGCCGAAGGGAAGTTTCATGGTCTGTCACAGCAGCACAGAGTATTTCAGGAAACAAGTGTGCTAATTTGAATATGGGGGGAACAGCACTGTGAGAAGAAGCTCCCGGGTCTCACAGCAGCACAGAGTATTTCAGCACATAAATACATGGATCAGGTGGAAAGCATGACACCCCATGTTAAAGGTGCACCAGAAAAAAACTGGTGCACTCTGTTGGGCCAGTGCAGGGGGCGACAAATTCATGAAAACCGGGCGCCAGAAATCCTGAATATGCAGCTCCCTGACTATACACAGGCAATGTACCGTATTTTTCGGACTATAAGGCGCACCGGATTATAAGGCGCGCGATCAATAAATGCCTGCTAAAACGTCTAGGTTCATATATATATTAAGTGCCCTGGATTATAAGCCGCACCTGATTATAAGGATGAATGACCAGCCGGTGGCAGACCTGTGCACAGTTCAAGGCAGCCGTTGTCTGTAAGTACGGTTCATATATAAGGCGCACTGGACTATAAGGCGCACCTTTGATTTCTGATAGTCCGAAAAATATGGTACCCAGCAGCACAGAGCATTTCAGAATAGGATTATCCTAGTCTTGTAGGAGGTGAGGGATAACACATTACTACAATAACAAAACACTGCAGACTGGTGACATTTCAATAAACTTTATTTATAGAAAAGTAGACACAGGCCTGTTTTACTCTGGCTAAAGAGCTAAAGGGCTAAAGGGGTTTTCCCACTAACAAAAGTTAAGCCCTATCCACAGGATAGGGCCTATATTGCTGGTCAGTGGGGGTCCGATGGGGTCCCACATACCTCAGACGGACCCCTTGAGAGCGCGGCGCTCAGTAATTTCCGTCTGCTCCATTAGTCTGACAGAGCGACAAGGGGTCCGACGGAGGTATATAGGACCCGATTGGACCCCTCGTTTTCGTGATCCATGGGGATCTCATCACTGAGACCCCTACTGATCAACAAGTTAGGCCCTATCTTCTGTTTGTGGGAAAACCCCTTATAATTCACTGCATAAGATTGAAGGGTGCGGTCACACGTTGCAGTTATGGTGTGAACATGGCGTTTTTGGGCCGCTTTTGGGCCGTTTTTTGTTAGTGCGTTTTCAGATCGTAGCGTGGTGATAAGCCAGGAGGTTTCTGCTGATATGACTCATTGGGGCAGATTTACTTACCCGGCCCATTCGCGATCCAGTGCCGCTTTCTCTGCGCTGGATTCGGGTCCGGCCGGGATTTATTAAAGTAGTTCCTCCGCCGTCCACCAGGTGGCGCTGCTGCGCTGAAAAGCATCGGAACGCGCTGGAATACACCGAGCCGGGCTGAGTGAAGGTAAGTGCAAGCTCCACGACAGATTTTTTGTTTTAAATGCGGCGGTTTTTCCGAATCCGTCGGGTTTTCGTTCGGCCAGGCCCCCCCGATTTCCATCGCGTTCATGCCAGCGCTGATGCGCCACAATCCGATCGCGTGCGCCAAAATCCCGGGGCAATTCAGGGGAAAATCGGAAATATTCGGGTAACACGTCGGGAAAACGAGAATCGGGCCCTTAGTAAATGACCCCCATTGTAGTCGGCAGTTTGATGCTTTATGATAAATTGCAGTCTTTATAGAGCATATGACGCAGATTTGAGGTTTATCCATAACTGCAGTCAGTGAACCTCAGGATGTTTCCCAGGAGTGTGACCTCATAGAACTTTTACTTTCTCAGATTTTCTATTGTAGCTTTAATAGTTTTGGGTTAAAAAAAAAAAAACTCAAAGTCATAAAAAGTGCGGCCTAAGAATAACAATCCCATAAAATCACAAAAAAAATCATAAAAAGCCCAGAAGCCTCCGTCACCCTGGACCTTCAGCTTCTTTCGCTTGACCTTCTAAAAAATAATTTTTTTCTCTTATTTTTGACCCCATAATTGGGGATTTTCTTAGCAATTATGTTAATTACAGTGTGTTTTTAAGCAGCAATTTTGCGAGCGGAGCATGTGATTGCTATAATTTCCTAATTTGCTTGTATCATCCCGTAATTTCCTGAATTAATATCTGACTGTTTCCTCGATGTCGATCTCTCCCTTTCCCTTTTTCCTAAAAACAATAAAGAAAGTGTCATTCCCCTTCAGCTAAAAAGCAAAATCGGTAAAATGAAAAATTTTTACGGAAAAATTAGAAAATAAACATTTTTTAAAATTTGTGTTTGTAACCGCGAATCAAATTTTTACTTCCGGACTCGATTATCCCAATAAAATGTATTTTTGACTCTAACTTTTTAAATTTAATAAATTTTTAAAAAATTTGTTAAAACTATATCTTATAAAAAAAAAAGAGAGAATACATTGAGAATAAAATGTAAATAGTAGAATATTTCTTTTAATAAAAAAATTTAAAAAATAATGAAAGTATTAAGAAAAACAAATTTGAAAAAAATCGGTAAAATGATTCTAAAGTTAAATTCCATATAAAAACATCAAACAGGTAGGAGACATTTTTTTTTGACATGTGTCCGATTGTGATAAATGACTGCCCCTTCTCCTTTTACCCTAAAGCTGAAAAAATATTGTTTTTTTTTACATTTACAGATATAGCTCCAATTATTTACAATTTGGGACATAGAAATTTTTTGTTTGCCTCCCGGTCCTTTTCTTCAGGTTAACAGAAAAATGTTTGCATGAAATAACCAAGACATTTCTTTAAAAATTTATTTTCATTAAAAAAAATTATTTTTGCCAAATTTTCGTGACATTTTCTTAACAAATTCGCTGACTGCCTATATTTTGCTGTTTTTAAGCAATTGCTAAGACAGAAACTTTGTTTTAATTGGAAATATTTATGAATATTTTTCTATTTTTAGTTATGTCTAAAGATATTTTTCCCCAGATATAAAGTAAACATTTTCTAAACTTCATTAAAAAAACATTATGATGTGTTAAGAATAACTTTAAATGAAATCTACCATCAAAATCCATCACGATAAACCAGGGACACTTACTCATAGCTCCAGGCACCGTGACTGTGGCCTCCCTACTTGTAAAATAAACTTTTAAAATTATGTTAATGAGTCAGGGAGGCTCTGGGGGAGTTACCAGAGCCCCTGTGTGCTTTAGCTTCTCAGGCTGTTGTACTGTACTGGAGCTCTTCCTTTACTGTGTGAGACTACACCAAAAATCTGCAAAGTTTTCCAGGATGGGATAAGGAAAACAATAGGGGTCATTTAGTAAGGGCCCGATTTTTCCCAACGTGTTACCCGAATATTTCCGATTTGCGCCGATTTTCCCTGTATTGCCCCGGGATTTGGGCGCATGCAATCGGATTGTGGTGCATCGGTGCCGGCATGCACGCAACAGAAATCGGGGGGCGTGACCGAACGAAAACCTGACGGATTCGGGGAAAAGTGTTGCGCAACTTGCACTTACCTTCACCAGGAATAGGCCGGTGAACTTCAGTGCATTCCGGTGGGCCTCGGGGAACTTCAGCGCAGCAGCGCCACCTGGTGGACGTCAGAGGAACTACCTTAGTGAATCCCGGCCGGACCCGAATCCACCGCAGAGAACGCGCAGCTGGATCACAAATGGACCGGGTAAGTAAATCTGCCCCTATGTCTCTTCTAGCTACCTTGTAAGGCAGCTCCCTTGACATCAAGCATGACCTACAAGAGGCTTTATGACATGATGTGGGATTAAAACCAGGCAAAGGAAGTAGGAAAGTGCTGCTGGAGCAGAAGAGAAGACAGTACGTAGGGGTTCTGGTAACAACCCCCTCATTAGCATAATTTTAACAGTTGATTTTAGAAGGATCTAGGTCTATAATTAAGTGTCCCTGGTTTATCATGATGGATTTTGATTGTAGATTTCCTTTATCTTTGTAAAATAACTCATGCTTATATAAGAATTCACTTATTTATTCTTAAAACATTATTTTCTGCTGATCTTTTAAAAAATGTTTAAATTGATGTCATTTAATAGCTCTTAGGTGGAGACCTAGCTGCTGTGACTCACTCCCCCCCCCCCTCTTTTCTCCATAGACTTTTATGTAATCATATACTGAATATCATTGAGCTTCTGTCCACCCTTCAAGCAAGAGGAAATTCAGCAATGACTTCCTGAATGAAAATCATATTAGGATGGAAGGAAGGAGAATGATAAGAGATGATGTAAGTGGAGAAGGAAGCAAATTAATAATGCCATCATTATTAGGAGATCAATTTTTGGTGACATTGGTGTAGGATGATATGGACCATTGTAGATCCGGCTAGTACGTGCTTGACCCCCCGATAGAGCTGTATAGTAAGGGGGCATAAGATGTCTCTTACCTTTAAGGCCTGGTACAGAGTATGCATTGGACCCTGCATTGGAGTCACAGCAGCTAGGTCTCCACCTAGAAGCTCAGAAAGGACTGACAATTTACAGATAGATGCAGAGAAGAGAACTGATGAAGATCTTAAAGGGAACCTGTCACCAGGGACCTCTTTTATACTAAAGACAGGTTGTAAAAGCCCATGACACCTGCAGTGCACATCTGCCTCTCTGCCTTTTCTAAGCATTTGCATTACAATATAATTGTGTGTTATAACTTACTCTTACATCCTGACATAATCCTGGGGTAGTCACAGGGGTTGGACTTTGGTTTGGATGCATTTCAAAAAACAACATGTGACCAGGTTGTGACCTCTGAGAAGGAGCAGGGGGTGGAGCTGTACAGGAGCACAAAGGTGGGGGCCAAGCTGTGAGGAGGGAGTAACACAGACAAGTCACATGTTGTTTTTTGAAATGCATCCAAACCAAAGCCCAAGCCCTGTGACTACCCCAGGATTATGTCAGGATGCAAGAGTAAGTTATAACACACAATTATATTGTTATGCAAATGCATAGAAAAGGCAGAAAGGTAGATATGCATTGCAGGTGTAATAAGCTTCTGCAACATGTCTTTAGTGAAAATGAGGTCCCTGGTGACAGGTTCCCTTTAATCATGTACACTCACTGGACTACTGACTTATGATTTGTTAAAAAGTGAGATAAGCTTTAAGTAGTAGAGGCAAACAATATCAAAAACACTATTGCTCCAATGGCTAAATAATTCCGAAATTGACATCTATGTTGCTCCCCTCAAAATGAAGCACTGCCATCTGTGCAAAACAAGGCAAGAAGGAGACATAGTGAGAACCAGAAACAGACAGAAAGGGAGCAAGAAATGGCATCAGGAAAACCGCACATGAGGGCGGGAAGTGTCCAGGGTCAGAACCAAACACATAGCAACCAGAAAAGAAACAAGAGTAAGAACCAGGAACAGGAAACCAGTGCAGGATGTCAGAACCAGAACTCAGATTTGGCAGAGTCCAGGAGAAGAGTTGGTCAGAACAGACGGTGAGGCAAAAAAGTCCAAGAGATGTAAGAAGATGGACAAACCAAGGAACTAAATTGGAAGAGGCTAAGATGGAGCAAGGCGAGATGGAATACTGGATCACACTGGGTCATGACCAGGAAGACAAGGAAAGTCAAATACCAGGAGAAGGTCATGTTGGGGCCTGGAAGAGTCCATGAGAAGCCTGGGTGTGATTCTAGAAAAAGTCCAAGAGCTGAAACAAGATGGAAGGACAAAAGGAAACCAAAGTACCAAATAGGAGGAGGCCACAATGGTTCACACTAAGTCAAGGCAAGAAGAAAACCAAGTTAGAAGCAAAGCAGAAGCTAGGATCACCCTTGATTAGGACCAGAAAGCCAAGATGAAGGCACAATCCCAGAGAAGATCAAGTTGGAACCAGGAGAACAAGCCCCTGTATCTGCCCATTAAGGCTGTTAGTTTGATTATAGGTCCTCATTGGGATGAACATGGCTGACGCTTTTTAGCCCATGGAGCAGATCTTTCAGAGACTGCAGGGAATGGATGCTACACACATGTGAGTGCGGGTGGAGTATGGGGTTCATGTCAGTGGGGCATCTGCTGCACATGTGTCTTCTGATCATCATCATCAGGAAACAGCTGGAGACTGACAGCAAGAGACAACGATGGAACCCAGCCCTAGGGTGCGAGCGACAGACACTGATATAACTGGATCTACAGGGGATCTACATGTAATATCAGTTATAGCCCCAACCACAAAGACCTGTCCTCTGAGCTATGGAATAGTGAGCGCTGTAACTCGGAATCTCTGACGCCTGCCCTGACCTTGTGTCTGGACCTGACCATGAGATTGTCTGCTGTTCCTGTACCTCCATCTTGGCTGCCACTGCAGACAGGTCACGCCTGTGGAACGACCTGGTGGTACCACGCCGCAGCAAGTCCAACCCGCTTTGCGGCAGGCTCTGGTGAAAACCGGGTGCCATTTAGACTCCGCTCCCAGGTAGTGGCTTGTGTCATTGTCCGCGGTGGTCCAGAGGATCCACAACCCCTGAGCCTTACACCGTACAGTGTGCGCTGTGGAGGACAAGCGGCCATGACATCTAGCTGCGGTTCTGCCGGCTTTGGGGAGGACTGGGACAGTGACCATGGAGGGGCGCTAATGGCTCAAATCCGACGGCTCGAGTCCCCCGTGCCCCTCCAAGACTATTCTGTGAAGAAAGGAGCGCAGAGAGGAGGCGCTGGAAGGCAGGATCGGCTAAGGCTACTGGGGCGGGAGTAGCTTTTAAGCCACGCCCCTGTAGCTACGGCGGAAAATTGGCATAAATAAAAGATACGTTTTTTCTCTTCTTCTTATATAAACTTAGTTTAGACAAGGACTGTATAGAGATGAGGAAGAAAGAAGAAAACTACCATCAGATCCCTATCGCTAGGCCTATGGCCATTAGAGCAGAGGGTGGCAGGGATAGGGGCGCGGGGGTCGTAATTAATTTTATTATCTTTGCTGTATATTATTTAACCAAAAAAAAAAAAAAAGTATGGCATATAGTCTATTTTTTAATAATAATAATTATTATTATTACTATTTTTGTTATTTGTGCTTCAGAATAATTTGTGGGGTTGGGGGGGGGGGTTAAGGTCATTCTTTGGGCCATTTGCTGGTGGTTTATTAGTTTTATTAGTGGGAGTGGCTAAAGTTGTGGGTTACGGTATGTGGTATTATTATTATTATGATTTTTGGTGTAACTTTTATGTGTTCCTATTATATAAAGGAGGGTCTGTTAGTGGGTGAGAATGACGCCGGAGCAGCAGGTGAGCCAATAATTAAATTTTTTTACATATTGGGGCTCATTTACTAAGGGCTCTGCGGCCGCACTTTCATCAGGTTTCCCGAATATTTCTGTTTTGCTCCGTGATTTTGGCACAGGCGATCAGCTTTCACGCGACAGAAATCGGGGGGGGGGGGGGGGCCTGGCCATCGGACAAATCGACGGATTCGGAAAAGCTGCGAAATTTAAAAAGCAAAATGGGTCAGATTTACTTACTCGGCCCATTCGCGATCCAGCGGCGCGTTCTCTGCAGTGGATTCGGGTCTTCCGGCGATTCACTAAGGCAGTTCCTCCGACGTCCACCAGATGTCGCTGCTGCGCTGAAGAGCATCGGAACGCACTGGAGTACACCGAGCCGGGCTGAGTGAAGGTAAGCGCGTGCCGAGCGACACTTTTTTTTTAAATGCGGCGGTTTTTCCGAATCCGTCAAGTTTTCGTTCGGCCAACCTCCCCCCCCGATTCCGTCACGTGCATGCCGGCGCCGATGCGCCACAATCCGATTGTGTGCGCCAAAAACCCGGGGCAATACAGGGAAAATTGGCGCAAATTGAAAATATTCGGGTAACAGGTCGGGAAAACGCGAATCAGGCCCTTAGTAAATGACCCCCAATGTGTCGCAAGATCAAGCACTCACACGCACCGGGAAGAAGCAGGTGAACTCCGGTGGACCACGGCGCAGCAGCGACACCTGCTGGATATCGGGTGCACGACCTTAGTGAATCCCGGCAAAACCCGAATCCTCGTCGGAGAACGTGCCGCTGGATCGCGACTGGACCGGGTAAGTAAATGTGCCCCATAGTGTATAATAAGGGGGGGGGGGATGGAAATGATTGTGTTTATATCATTTATGTTATTGTTAATGTTATGATTAGTGTTATGTTCTATATGTTAATAATAGTATATAGTAAAGTACATTATATAGAATAATAGTATATCGATACAATAGTCAGGATTGTGGTCTCTCTGGTCAGTACTGGATGCTCATTATTCCTGCAGCTCCCCCTGTATAATCCCCCATATCCCTGTATACAGGGCATATACACAGGTCTCAGCCCTCAGTTGGGGTCCTAGTCCAGTTTGTACATAAGGCCAGTTAACCCTATGAACCTTTGTTGACTTGAGCCCCTTATAAAAAATGCAAAATTCCACCAAATCATATGGAGTCTTCTCCTTATGTCTGTAAGTGACCTTTAGCTTTTGCCCCCCGTCCTGCGAGGTCAGGAGGTGACCAGCAACATGTCATCCTCATACACACACATAGGGGGGAAATGTGCAGCATGGATTTTATTGAAGATTTCCCACTTTTGTTCCCGTAAAGTCACCGGGATTCCTGCTGTCTGGAGTCAGGAACATGGCAGGAGGTCGCAGCCAGCGCCGGAGGGGAGAGAGGTAGAAAGGCACAGCTGAGAAATCCATCACATCACTGTACAAGGCATAGAAGACAGCAGCAGCATGACTGTATATATGTAGGAGTGTTACTGTATAGTAGTTATATTCTTGTACATAGGGGCAGTATTATAGTAGTTATATTCTTGTACATAGGGGGCAGTATTATAGTAGTTATATTCTTGTACATAGGGGGCAGTATTATAGTAGTTATATTCTTGTACATAGGGGGCAGTATTATAGTAGTTATATTTCTGTACATAGGGGGCAGTATTATAGTAGTTATATTCCTGTACATAGGGGACAGTATTATAGAAGTTATATTCTTGCACATAGGGGGCAGTATTATAGTAGTTATATTCTTGTACATAGGGGGCAGTATTATAGTAGTTATATTCTTGTACATAGGAGGCAGTATTATAGTAGTTATATTCCTGTACATAGGGGGTAGTATTATAGTAGTTATATTCTTGTACATAGGGGGCAGTATTATAGTAGTTATATTCTTGTACATAGGGGGCAGTATTATAGTAGTTATATTCTGGTACATAGGGGGCAGTATTATAGTAGTTATATTCTTGTACATAGGGGGCAGTATTATAGTAGTTCTATTCTTGTACATAGGGGGCAGTATTATAGTAGTTATATTCTTGTAAATAGGGGCAGTATTATAGTAGTTATATTCTTGTACATAGGGGGCAGTATTGTAGTAGTTATATTCCTGTACATAGGAGGCAGTATTATAGTAGTTATATTCTTGTACATAGGGGGCAGTATTATAGTAGTTATATTCTTGTACATAGGAGGCAGTATTATAGTAGTTATATTCCTGTACATAGGAGGCAGTATTATAGTAGTTATATTCTTGTACATAGGGGGCAGTATTATAGTAGTTATATTCTTGTACATAGGAGGCAGTATTATAGTAGTTATATTCCTGTACATAGGGGGTAGTATTATAGTAGTTATATTCTTGTACATAGGGGGCAGTATTATAGTAGTTATATTCTTGTACATAGGGGGCAGTATTATAGTAGTTATATTCTGGTACATAGGGGGCAGTATTATAGTAGTTCTATTCTTGTACATAGGGGGCAGTATTATAGTAGTTCTATTCTTGTACATAGGGGGCAGTATTATAGTAGTTATATTCTTGTAAATAGGGGCAATTTTTATTAGTAGAAACATACAAAATACATAGTACATTCCAATCAGAATTTAACAGAAATCATACATTGAAATTAATAAATAAATGTATAATAAGTAACTTAAATGTCCATCATTGGTTAAAGGTAAAAGGATTAAACATAATTACATGATCCATTAGTCCAAACATATATTCCTCCATAACTTCATATTTCCATCTCTTTTTCCTATCTCTATGGATCGGATCCACCTGAGCTCAGACATGATGAGTGTGACTGCGGTCATGTGCTGGAAGGTCTCGCTATGGATGGAGACTCGGGTCCTGTTGTGCCAGTGATAATACTTTATGGTGGTGATAATGAGGTACATGGTCTCCCTGTTGATGCCATCTACATGTGATGTTACCCCATAGATGATATCTGGGTATCTGAGAGACAGTAGACGTGGTATTTTCAGCCTGCGGGACACCTCCTGCCATATCCGCCTCCCTCCCTGGCACTCGGTGGTAAAGTGCTCCATGGTCTCCTCCTGCTGACATCCTAGGGGGCACAAACGGTCAGAGACGCTCAGGAATTTTAAATTGCCCCTAACAAAGAGCCTCCCATGCAAAGACAACCAGGCGATGTCAAATAACTTTGCAGGAAGCCTAGGACTATTCAGAAATTTCAGACTCTCCTGCAGGGCGGTCGTCGTGCAGTCCCTCAGAGCTGGCTGTACTGTATAGTAGGTCTTACAGATATTAGTGTACAGCTCCTTCCTGGTCTTACTCTCCAGATAGGTCTTATCTATTCTCCACTTTTTCAAACACCTAAGACCATACTCCAGATACTGGGGGAGGAAGCCAGGAGTCCATCGGCCCCTCTTGAGACTGCCGCCTCGCACCCAAGACTCTGCAAAAGGCAATATCCAGTCCCTGACACTACTTACCCACAGGAGACCATTATTTGAGTCCAGGCAACCAAAATTGACTTTCAGAAACATGGAGTCAAAGAAAACCCTTGGATTTAACATATCCAGCCCACCCTCTCTCCTCTGCAGGTAGGTGATCCCTCTTTTTACTGGGTTCAACCTGTTCCCCCATAAAAGTTGGAAGAACAGGCTAAAGAGCCTAGCGGAGAAAGATTCTGGCAATGGAAAGACGACAGAGACGTAGAGGAAGACAGGGACCAGGTAAGTCTTCAGCAGAGTAACCCTTTCTCTATAGGTCAGCCTCCAGTTCTTCCATCGCTGAACCTTTACATTTCCGGCTTCCAATTTCTCTTCCCAATTTAGTTTGGCATTGTCTTCCCTCCCAAATTTCACCCCAAGGATCTTAATATGGGTGGAGGCCTTGGCGAACTGTGGCAGATCAAAGCCAGGAGCAGCATCCAATGTCCAGAAAGCCTGACTCTTCTCAAGGTTGACCAGAGACCCGGAGGCCTCTGAGTAACTTCTGATGGCTGCAGACAACATCTCCACCTCACGAGGTTCAGATATCACCACAGTCACATCATCCGCGTAGGCGACTACCTTCAAAGGCAAGCAACGGGGGACCGGCACCCCCTGAAAATCGCACCGCTGCAGTGATCGCAGAAACAAGTCTATGGCAAACACATACAGCAGTGGACTCAGGGGACAACCTTGTCGCACCCCTGCCTCTACTTCAAAAGTGTCCCCCTGCCAACCATTGATCAGAGGAAAGCTCTTCGCCTCTCTATACAAAGTTCTTAGCCAATCTATAAATTGTCCCGGAATACCGTACTTTGACAAAGTGGCCCATAGATAATCGTGATCAACCCTGTCAAAGGCTTTAGCCTGGTCCAGACCTACAACATATCTCCCACACCTCAGGGCTTTACATCTCTCAAACATCTCCCTTATCGAGAGGACTGCTCCAGAGATGTTCCGCCCTCTTACTGTGCCGTACTGAGAGCCTGCCAACAGTGCCGGGGACAAACAGACTAATCTAGAGAATAGAATTTTTCCCAGAATTTTCCTGTCGACATTCAAGAGGGCGATCGGCCTCCAGTTCTTGATGTCACTAGGCTCCTTACCTTTGGACAGCAGAATAAGGGAGGACACTCTCATGGATGGAGGCATCAGGTGATTTTCTAGACAATTTGTAAATACATCCACAAGGATCGGGGCTAAGAGGTCTTTAAACGTTTTATAGAATTCAGCTGTTATCCCATCTGGTCCTGGTGCCTTCTTCAGATGTAACTTATCAATGGCCTCTTTAACCTCCTCCTCTGTTATTCCTGCTGTCAAAGGAGAAAAGTCCAAATCTCTAGTGTCAGGGCCTGGAGTTGCCTCCAAGAATTGAGCCATTTTCTCTTTATCCAAAACCTTTTTCTGAAATAACTCAGCATAGTAGGATCTCACCACCCCCAGGATACCCTCCCGAGATTCCTGTAAAACTCCCTGGGAGTCAGTGAGACCTGTGATCGATTTCTTGGCCACACGTGCCCGGCAATTTTCATACAGATCAGGGACGCCTAGAGTCCCGTAATCTCTTTCTATTACCAGGGACGTGTAGCGGCTGTACTGATACTGCTTTATTTCAGATTTCAGTCGGTCAATATTTTGTTTGTCATCCCCACCCGCCGAATACAGTGACTCCAATTCTTTCCGCAGCTTCAGATACTGGCTGTACTTACTCTTACCCTTTTTCACTGACAGTCTCCTTAAGAGGGACCTGATCTCCTCCTTGACGTTCTCCCACCAGTCAGATATGTTGTCATAGAAGTCCTGTCTCTGGAGCTGGTCCTGAAAAAGGGAGTGGACACAGTTCTGGACATATACATCATCCAGGATGCTGGAATTAAGCCTCCATAACCCCCGTCCAATATCAGAACGGTTAGTGGCGCCTAGGTGAAACAATAAGACAAGATGGTCAGAATATGGGACGACCCTCTCAATCATCCCACTTACAGTCTCCGAGGGACTCACAAACGCCATGTCAATTCTACTGTTCCTGTCAGCACATGTGTAGGTATATTTAGGTTTCCTCCCGTCCAGGGTGAATACATCACATAGATGGGCCTGTGATACGATGTTCTGTAGTACTTTTGAGTCTCTGACCACTGCTCTGCCCGAGGACCTGTCACCCGATGTCATGGTAACATTAAAGTCGCCCGCCAATACTAAAGGGATCGAGGTAAAAAGATATTGTTTTACCTCGTTGAACAGCTGGATTCTCTCTGTCACTGTCTGTGGGCCATAGATGTTGATCAGCCGGAGCCGCCTACCATGGATGGTCACCTCCAGCACCAGGCACCTCCCCATAGCAACCTCCGTCAGCCTGTGCACCGTCACGTCTGTGGTGTTAAACAGTATGGCGACCCCGGCGTACGGCTCCACAGCCAGTGACCAGTAAGAAGGACCAGACCGCCACTCACGCTCAGCCTCACGGAGATGCCCCAAGGTGGTCAGACGGGTCTCCTGCAGGAAGATGACATCAGTGTCCAGATATCTTAGGTGGTCATATACAGCGTGTCTGGTCCTTCTTACTTTAATGCTGTTGACATTGCTAGAAGCAACTTTTAGAGAGAATCCAGCCATTACAATGATAAAGAGCAGAGCAGTGATCCCCATCATCATATGTCAGAGTCAGAGTCCCTCTGTACACCACCAGTCTCCATGTCCGACTCCTCAGCAGCCTCTACAGGAGGGGGCTTCTTCTTAGTTGGGGGGTCTCCTGTGTCCACCTCACACTCATTATCAATGCGCTGTAACTCGCGCTCATAATCACCTTCTGACTCAGACAGAACATCATATCTGTTAGATAGGACCATGACCCCGGTATCACCACTGGACTTTTTCCTGGTTTTTGGACCTAAGTTGCTTTCTTCCTCTGGTTTACGGGAGGACTTATCTTTTTTCTTTCTTTTATTTTTTTTTACCTCCTCATATTCACCAGGAGCTACAGAGGTGGCTGCCTGAGGCTGCTTCTGAATTACCACCCCCAAACTCCCCTGAGCACCATCCGACATCTGAGGTGCTGGTACAGCATCACCTGACCCCTGTACCTCCCGCCTGGTCAAAATTTGCCCTGACACCAAGGCCTCCTCCTCTAAGGCGTCTGCCTCCTGCACCATCTCATCATCTGAGAAGTCCCTGGCGATGTTATGCCAGGCCTCCGGGCAGTCCTTGTGCGGGTGGCCCATCTCTCCACAGAGGTTACATTTCACCCTCTCACAGGTGGCACTGAGATGACCGACCTCCCCGCACAGGTTACACTTCACCACTGTACATATATTGGCCACGTGCCCGATCTTACCGCACTTGAAGCACTTTCTTGGTTGCCCGGGATAAAAGCAGACACCTTTCTCTCTCCCTATGAAGAAGCTGTTGGGGAGGTGCAGGGTGATATTATTGTACTGCCTCAGTTTTACCAGAACCTTCCACCCACCAGTCCAGATGCCGTCGGCATCTCTGTTCTTAGTGAGGTCAGACACTAGGTCACAATGGCGCCTGAGCCACACTATAATATCCTGAGGGGGAACTGACTCGTTCCAGAATATCACATTGACCACTACGGTACCTGGCCTGGATATGGGGACAAACGTGAATTTACACCAGCCATCCTTATCCCTGAACCGAGGGAGTTTATCCCAGAACCTATCCAGACTGGACATGAGCTTAAAGCTGACATCGTAGCCCTGTCTGTCTGGAAGGTTGATGACTGCCAGGATATCATCTGGGGAGAACCCCATCTGGCTGCACAGGAGATCCCGGACCACAAACCTCCTATCTGGGAGATCTTCCTTGGTGCCCCTGTTTTTAAAGCGCACCACGTTCCTCCTCTTAAACGCCTGCCCTGTGTAGCGTGCGCTAGAGGTGAAGGAGGGAGCGCCGCGGCTCCAGGCGTTTCTGGGGGGTTCCTGATGGGGCTCACTCCGGGTATTGGGGGGAGGGTCTGGGCTAGAGCGACCTGACTCAACTGGGGGGCTCGATGTTATAGGGGGGAAGTCACTTACATTATCCTGTACCCCCTTTCCCCCATCCACCTCTATGTTATCCTCAGGTGACTGCACATCCCATACAGATTGAGGGTCCCCTCCATCCCCCGACCCCTCAGGAACATCATGATGTCCGCTAGTGTCCCCAGTGTCTGCTCCAGCAGTAGAACAGTCCTGGATCACCACATCACCCTGACACATAGGTGTATGTCCACTGTCCTGCTGCGGTGTAGTGCCTCCTGGGACTTGTGGTGCCTGTGCCTGCTGCGGTGTAGTGCCTCCTGGGACTTGTGGTGCCTGTGCATGCTCCTGCTGATGGACGGCTGCAGACCTTGGCAGCTGCTGTTTTCCCTTCTCGCCCTCATGAAACACAAAGCTTGGTGCCTGCAGTATGGGACGTGTTCCTCTCTCATCAGGAGACATGCTGGACACTGACGCAGCATCAGAGGGTCTGGACATGGATGCAATGTTCTGTCTGGCAAAGCGTTCCTTGTTCCTATAGGACTCAGACAGCGGCCCCATCTTCTCCAGGACACAGTCCATCTCTCCCACCACCACTGCCAGCTCTTTACTCAGTGAGTGCAGCTTGGAGTCATACAGGGCGCTACTCTCAGGGTGCGCAGTTTTTAGTGAGTACATGCAGTCTATTTGCATTTGCAGCATTTGTTTGTGGTGACTAAGCTCCCCCATCCTCCTTACCAGTGCTGGGATCTCCTCTGCTAGCCTCAGCTCAGGTGCTCGGGTGGTCTCCTTCACCTGCCGAGCTGGTCGCTGTAGTCCTCCAGGCTGTGTGCATCCACCTGTCTCCTTGTGAGTCACATCTCCAGGCTTGCTGCTTGCACCGGCCTTTGCAGGAACACTTTGTGGCTTCACAGCAGATCTGGTGCGGCCTGGAGCGGCCATGCTGGTCACCACATCCCTCTGCTGGAGGTTTTCTTGCAGGGTTTGTTTCTCTATGGACGTTCTCCTCTGTCTGGGTGCAGGAGTGGGGGGCTGTGCACCTGCTGCTGGTCTGACAATCTGCTGCTTCACCTGTGCTCCTCCACGCTGGGCTGGTGAGGAACTTCCTTCTCTGCTTGCTGCACTCACTTTCTTCACATCAACTTTCTTCTCAACATAACTGCAATTCAGTTGATTCTCTTGCTTACTGAGAACTTTTGGATTTGCATCCATCTTTAGAGTTATCTGGGAGTTCACTCCCGGTGTAGGCCTGGAAGCCTGGGCCTCGCTTGGGGAATCTCCCCACCCAGGGTGGCCCCGCCCTGGGCTAGCTCCAGACATCAGGAGACTCAGGAGCTCAGCTCTAACACAACCTCCCAGCAAGGGGGCAGTATTATAGTAGTTATATTCTTGTACATAGGGGGCAGTATTGTAGTAGTTATATTCTTGTACATAGGGGGCAGTATTATAGTAGTTATATTCTTATACATAGGGGGCAATATTATAGTAGTCATATTCTTGTACATAGGGGGCAGTATTATAGTGTTATGTTCTTGTACATAGGGGGCAGTATTATAGTAGTTATAGTCTTGTACATAGGGGGCAGTATTATAGTAGTTATATTCTTGTACATAGGGGGCAGTATTATAGTAGTTATATTCTTGTACATAGGGGGCAGTATTATAGTAGTTATATTCTTGTACATAGGGGGCAGTATTATAGTAGTTATATTCTTGTACATAGGAGCAGTATTATAGTAGTTATATTCTTGTACATAGGGGGCAGTATTATAGTAGTTATATTCTTGTGCATAGGGGGCAGTATTATAGTAGTTATATTCTTGTACATAGGGGGCAGTATTATAGTAGTTAAATTCTTGTACATAGGGGGCAGTATTATAGTAGTTATATTCTTGTACATAGGGGGCAGTATTATAGTAGTTATATCCTTGTACATAGGGGGCAGTATTTTAGTAGTTATAGTCTTGTACATAGGGGCAGTATTATAGTAGTTATATTCCTGTACATAGGGGGCAGTGTTATAGTAGTTATATTCTTGTACATAGGGGGCAGTATTATAGTAGTTATATCCTTGTACATAGGGGCAGTATTTTAGTAGTTATAGTCTTGTACATAGGGGCAGTATTATAGTAGTAATATTCTTGTACATAGGGAGCAGTATTATAGTAGTTATATTCTTGTACATAGGGGGCAGTATTATAGTAGTTATATTCTTGTACATAGGGGGCAGTATTACAGTAGTTATATTCTTGTACATAGGGGGCAGTATTATAGTAGTTATATTCCTGTACATAGGGGACAGTATTATAGTAGTTATATTCTTGTACATAGGGGGTAGTATTATAGTAGTTATATTCTTGTACATAGGGGGCAGTATTATAGTAGTTATATTCTTGTACATAGGGAGCAGTATTATAGTAGTTATATTCTTGTACATAGGGGGCAGTATTATAGTAGTTAAATTCTTGTACATAGGGGGAAGTATTATAGTAGTTATATTCTTGTACATAGGGAGCAGTATTATAGTAGTTATATTCTTGTACATAGGGGGCAGTATTATAGTAGTTAAATTCTTGTACATAGGGGGCAGTATTATAATAGTTATATTTTTGTACATAGGGGGAAGTATTTTAATCGTTAAATTCTTGTACATAGGGGGCAGTATTATAGTAGTTATATTCTTGTACATAGGGGAAGTATTATAGTAGTTATATTCTTGTACATAGGGGGGCAGTATTATAGTAGTTTTTATATTCTTGTACATAGGGGGCAGTATTATAGTAGTTATATTCTTGTACATAGGGGCAGTATTATAGTAGTTATATTCTTGTACATAGGGGGCAGTATTATAGTAGTTATATTCTTGTACATAGGGGACAGTATTATAGTAGTGATATTCTTGTACATAGGGGGCGGTATTATAGTAGTTATATTCTTGTACATAGGGGGCAGTATTATAGTAGTTATATTCTTGTACATAGGGGGCAGTATTATAGTAGTTATATTCTTGTACATAGGAGGCAGTATTATAGTAGTTATATTCTTGTACATAGGGGGCAGGATTATAGTAGTTATATTCTTGTACATAGGGGGCATTATTATAGTAGTTATATTCTTGTACATAGGGGGCAGTATTATAGTAGTTATATTCTTGTACATAGGGGGCAGTATTATAGTAGTTATATTCTTGTACATAGGAGGCAGGATTATAGTAGTTATATTCTTGTACATAGGGGGCAGTATTATAGTAGTTATATTCTTGCACATAGGGGGCAGTATTATAGTAGTTATATTCTTGTACATAGGGGGCAGTATTATAGTAGTTATGTTCCTGTTCATAGGGGGCAGTATTATAGTAGTTATATTCTTGTACATAGGGGGCAGTATTATAGTAGTTATATTCTTGTACATAGGGGGCAGTATTATAGTAGTTATATTCTTGTACATAGGAGGCAGGATTATAGTAGTTATATTCTTGTACATAGGGGGCAGTATTATAGTAGTTATATTCTTGTACATAGGGGGCAGTATTATAGTAGTTATATTCTTGTACATAGGGGGCAGTATTATAGAAGTTATATTCTTGTACATAGGAGGCAGGATTATAGTAGTTATATTCTTGTACATAGGGGGCAGTATTATAGTAGTTATATTCTTGTACATAGGGGCAGTATTATAGTAGTTATATTCTTGTACATAGGGGGCAATATTATAGTAGTTATGTTCTTGTACATAGGGGGCAGTATTATAGTAGTTATATTCTTGTACATAGGGGGCAGTATTATAGTAGTTATGTTCCTGTACATAGGGGGCAGTATTATAGTAGTTATATTCTTGTACATAGGGGGCAGTATTATAGTAGTTATATTCTTGTACATAGGGGGCAGTATTATAGTAGTTATATTCTTGTACATAGGTGGCAGTATTATAGTAGTTATATTCCTGTACATAGGGGGCAGTATTATAGTAGTTATATTCTTGTACATAGGAGGCAGTATTATAGTAGTTATATTCTTGTACATAGGGGGCAGTATTATAGTAGTTATATTCTTGTACACAGGGGGCAGTATTATAGTAGTTATATTCCTGTACATAGGGGGCAGTATTATAGTAGTTATATTCTTGTACATAGGGGGCAGTATTATAGTAGTTATATTCTTGCACATAGAGGGCAGTATTATAGTAGTTATATTCATGTACATAGGGGGCAGTATTACAGTAGTTATAGTCTTGTACATAGAGGGTGATGCTGCTCTAAATTCATTATTTTATATATTTATGTTAATTGTTGACCCCAATCTTAAATGTCTTTTATCTAGAGATGTAAGGATAACTGTATGGAATGTCTTATTGCTTAGATAAGACAAGGTTCCGGTGTTAGTACAGATTTTCCTATGTACCTTGGAACGTCTCGCTATCATTTATGCGCTTCCTCTGATACAATCTAGAACCTCAGACATCCCCAGTTTTACATTGCGATGAATGTGTTATGAAAAGGTTCAGATCTTCTATAAAATCCGTCCATTCATTATACAGTTTATTTTAATGATCTGTTCAGTTACGTGAAGCAGGTTGCGGTTTGTTTTTCCGCGAAGTGAAATGGTCCTTGCTATGACATGACGGCTGAGTTTTTCTCTCACCCAGTTACTATTTTCTGTCCATGTGTGAACCACACACAGGAGAAGGTGTAAGGTGTATATAGTCCAGATACAAGCTAAATGTATCTAGACATTAACCTGTTTCCGCTGCATGACATACTGTTACTGCATGGAGATCGACAGATAGCGCTCTATGCCGTAATAGTCAAAGAAGCTGAAGCGGCATTGGAAAACACGGGATGTCAGCTGTAACTTACAGCTGACACCCAGAGTAACTAGCACATTTAAATGGCTTTCTGGGGGTTTCTCCCCCACGATTGACCCCCCTCCTTGTCTTTGCGAGGCTACATTTGTTGATATGGCAACCCTGAGGTCCGATCAGGACCCTATGGCTGTCCACAAGCAGTGCCTGTTAGATCCTGTCTGTGACAGGATCTTACAGTCACAGTGTTAGCCTATGCGTATGGCATAGACTGACTTAGCGAATACCATGCAATACATCTGTATGAGTAATTTAAACAAAAGTAAACAAAGGTTTTAAATTTAAAAAATATATATTTATAAAATATATTTTATAAAAATGCCCATAAGCCCAATTAACATATAAAATTATATATTGTGCCAAAAAAGTATCATTAAAACTATAACACAAAGTCCACACATAGTATAGCATAATGACCTGTAGAATAAAAATAAATCATTATTGAACCCGCAAGATGAACACCGTAGAAATAAATGTTAAAAACCCACCAGAAAATTTGTGATTTTTACTTATTTTATCCCACAAAAAATTCTATAAAAAGTCATCAAAAACATGTATCTACTCCACAATAATACTGGTGTAAAGTAAACTTGTCCTGCAAATGCAAGTGCATTTAACTGCACTTGAATGCTAGAGTCTCACAGGACTATATACACCTCTTCATAAATTTGGTGTGAACATAGAACTACAGGCGGTCCCCTACTTAAGAACACTCGACTTACATACGACCCCATACTGTTAGTCCAACCACGTGCGAAGCCTTTGGGATTTTTGCAAAAAGTCCCATATTCTATACATTTCGAGACTTTTCTAACAGAAAGCAGACCATTTATTAACCCCTTTCCGACATGTGACTTAATAGTACGTCACACGTTGGGTCCCAGTGCATGGAAAGGGCTCACGGGCTGAGCCCTCTCCATAGCCGGTAAGTCTTTGCTGCATATTGCTTGCACCAATCGCTGATGTTAACCGCTGGCGGCTTAAAAAAAAATGACATCATTGAAGAGTGGCAATTGGTCGCCATGACAGCCTTGGGTCTTCTGAGGACCCAAGGCTGTCTCGTTTAAGCCCATTGATTACAATGGGGCACATTTACTTACTCGATCCATTCGCGATCCAGCGGAGCGTTCTCCGTTGAGGATTTGGGTCTTCCGGCGATTCACTAAGGTAGTGCTGATGTCCACCAGGTGTCACTGCTGCGCTGAAGTCCACCGGAGTACATTATCCTATTCCTGGTGCAGGTAAGAGCGTGTCAAGTGACACATTTTTAAAAAAAATTCCCCGGTTTTTCCGAATCCGTTGGGTTTTCCGATGGCCATGCCCCCGATTTCCGTCGCGCGAAAGCCGGTGCCGATGCTTCACAATCCGATCGCGTGCGCCAAAATCCCAGGGGAATTAAGGGAAAAATGGAGCAAAACAGAAAAATATGGGAAACCCGACGAAAATGCGCGAATCGGACCCTTAGTAAATGACCCCCAATGTGCAATTTGCACATTTTAAAGAATGAGGTGGAAAATCCCCATATAATGCCATACTGTACTGTAGTATGACAGTATATGGTAGGATCGAGCAGGCAACCTAGGGTTAAAGTACCCTAGGGACTCTGAAAAACAGTAAAAATAAAAATGTTTAAAATAAATTATTAAAAAAAACTAAAAATTCAAATACCCCCCCAGTAAAAATCATAAACACATTGCCTGATCTATCAACCTATAATAACAGTTTTTCACTGCTTTGAACCCTGTAATGGAAAAGTAAAAAAGGCACTTTTTTGCCATTTTGAAAAATATTAAAAATTCAATAAAAAGTGATAAAAAGGTCGCACAGTCCTATAAATGGAAGAATTGAAAACGTCATCAAAAGTCGCAAAAAATGACACCACCCACAGCTCCGTACAATGAAGTATGAAAACGTTATTAGTGCCAGAATATGGCAAAATAAAAAAAATTTCTTTGTACTGGAAGTTTTAATTCTTGTAAATGTATGAAAAAATTATAAAACCTATAGAAATTTGTTATCCCAGTGATCGTACCGACCCAAAGAATAAAGTAGACAAGTCATTTGTGGCGCATAGTGAAAATCGTAAAATCCAAGCTCACAAGAAAATGGTGCAAATGTGTGTTTTCACCATTTTCACTGCACTTGGAATTTTTTCCTGCTTCCCAGTACATGGCATGGAAGAATAAATACCGTCACTATGAAGTGCAATTTGTTATGCAGACAACAAGCCGTCACACAGCTCTGTACATGGAAATATTAAAAATGTATAGATTTTTGAAGGTGGGGAGTGAAAAATGAAAACGCAAAAGTAAAAAAGGGCCTCGGCGGGAAGGGGTTCTCCGTCGCTTAATTGGGTTCTGCCGGGATTCACTAAGGTCGTGCGCCCGATGTCCACCAGGTGTCGCTGCTGCGCTGAAGTCCACCGGAATTCACCTCCTGTGTCTCGCTGTATGTGAGTGCTATTTTTGCGACACAATGGGGCAGATTTACTTACCCGGTCCGTTCGCGATCCAGCGTCGCGTTCTCTGCACTGGATTCGGGTCCGGCCGGGATTCATCAAAGCAGTTCCTCCGCCGTCCACCAGGTGGCGCTGCTGCGCTGAAGTCCGCTGGAATGCCTCGAAATACACCGGCCTATCCAGGATGAAGGTGAGTGAAATTTTCGCGACACAATTTTTTTTTTAAATGCGGAAGTTTTTCCGAATACGTCGGGTTTTTGTTCGGCCACGCCCCCCGATTTCCGTCGCGTGCATACCGGCGCCGATGCGCCAAATTCCCATCGCGTGCGCCAAAAACCCGGGGCAATTCAGGTACAATCGGCGCAAATCGGAAATATTCGGGTAACACGTCGGGAAAACGCGAATCGGGCCCTTAGTAAATGACCCCCAATTTTTTTAAAAAAATTCTGCGGCTTTTCTTAATCCGTCGGGTTTTCCGATGGCCACGCCCCCAGATTTCTGTTGCGTGAAAGCTGGCGCTGATGCGCCACAATCTGATCTGGTGCGCCAAAATCCCGGGGCAATTCGGCGCAAATTGGAAAAATTTGGGAAAGCCGGCGGGAAAAGTGCGATTCGGACCCTTAGTAAATGTGCCCCACTGTGTCATTGGGCTATACAGTGAATACCAAAATAAATAAAGTCAAAAGTCAATTGCGAATTAATGTTTTTCTACTCCTCCCAAAATAAAAGTAAAAAAATTTTCAACAATAGGGCATAACAACATTATGCGCCCATACAACAAGTACCATCCACATGATTGGATCGTCGGCTAAATGTACATATTACCCAAAATATTAGACCCTTCTAAATTTCATCTCCATTCTGTTTTAACTACTATGCATTGTTCGAAGGGTTAAAAATCTTCCTAAAACTAGTTTTTATTAGTTTGCAGGATTTAAGTTTTTAAAATGCACGTATTTATGGGGGAATTCTAATAATTTATATTTTAAACACATTTCTAAAAAATAAGACCATCCCAAAAAAAGTAGAATTTCGAAATTTCAGGATTAAAAAAAAACGGGATTGTGAGCCGCCGAACACCGTTTTAGAATAAAAAACTTTTTTTAGATGACAATCTAAAGTTAAGATATGGGAAATGTTAGTTAGCAAATCATTTTGGCGGTAAAACTAACTCAAAAGCAGATAATTTTCAAAATGACGAATTTCTCAAAAAATTCTGCACATTTTTTTTTATTTTTATTTTTAATAAATTAAAGCAAAACTTATCAACCAGAATTTAGCACTAACATAAAGTACACACAAAAAAAAAAAACTTAAAAAAAAATCTAAATCATTTTGGTAAGTGAACATGTACAAATGTAAACCCATATAAAGGACACATATGCCAGATTAAAAAAAAAGAGGCTGAGCCTTAATGTATAAACTGGCGGTGTCCTGAAGGGGTTAAAATTATGGATGTTTATGCTGAGCTCTATCTTCCTGTGTTCTGATAAAGAGTTGCATAACCTAGTCATAACCACTAGGAGGAGCCGACTGAAGACAGATCCATCACTGAGGTCAATGTATAAACTTACTGCAGGAAACTCTTCAGCTCCCCCTTGTGGTGGCTGCAGGAAGGCAGATTAACTGATAGTTACTGTTGTTATTGAGAAAATAAAACTGATACAAGTGAATTTTAGCTCTTCTGTCTAGTGCCCATCATATTAGCATATAGTGGGATTATAAAGGGGGGCTCTGCCCATTTCTGTGTAGTTATCAGTCATATAGTTATGGAGAAATAATATAAGCCCCCCTGATTAGACATCATCTTAACTGCTAGGTTCCTCCATCTACATAGTGTCGGATATCAATCATATGATGTCACAGAACAGCATCACATGGGCATCTAAAAACTGTACCAGCTCAGCCTGCTGGGAGGACAGTGTGATTATCATAAGTATACAGTCAGGGAGACATCTCCTACATTATAAATTATAGCGTTAATGAGCACACAGCTCTGCAGAACAGCATCACATGGGCATCTAAAAACTGTATCAGCTCAACCTGCTGGGAGGACAGTGTGATTATCATAAGTATACAGTCAGGGAGACATCTCCTACATTATAAATTATAGCGTTAATGAGCACACAGCTCTGCAGAACAGCATCACATGGGCATCTAAAAACTGTATCAGCTCAACCTGCTGGGAGGACAGTGTGATTATCATAAGTATACAGTCAGGGAGACATCTCCTACATTATAAATTATAGCGTTAATGATCACACAGCTCTGCAGAACAGCATCACATGGGCATCTAAAGAATGTACCAGCTCAGCCTGCTGGGAGGACAGTGTGATTATCATAAGTATACAGTTAGGGAGACATCTCCTACATTATAAATTATAGAGTTAATGAGCACACAGCTCTGCAGAAGAGCATCACATGGGCATCTAAAGAATGTACCAGCTCAGCCTGCTGGGAGGACAGTGTGATTATCATAAGTATACAGTCAGGGAGACATCTCCTACATTATAAATTATAGCGTTAATGAGCACACAGCTCTGCAGAACAGCATCACATGGGCATCTAAAAACTGTATCAGCTCAACCTGCTGGGAGGACAGTGTGATTATCATAAGTATACAGTTAGGGAGACATCTCCTACATTATAAATTATAGCGTTAATGATCACACAGCTCTGCAGAAGAGCATCACATGGGCATCTAAAGACTGTACCAGCTCAGCCTGCTGGGAGGACAGTGTGATTATCATAAGTATACAGTCAGGGAGACATCTCCTACATTATAAATGTGTGACATCATCAGTAGTAGAAGTGATAGAAAACTAACCCTTGTTCTGACCTGAAGGCCATCATCTAAGATGTTCAATCTAGAAATTCTAGAGTGTTTTTTTTAGGTTTTAATAATAACACAGCAATTTGGGGCCCTATTTTTGATTCAATGGCAACTAATGTCTAGCTCAAACCAAATTTTTCTCGAAGTGTCCAGTCCTATTATATCAAGGAGGTCATGTGAGGTATAACTGGTTGTGATGTGTCCTTCAGCACCAGGTGACCCCCATCACGGGCGATCCTATAACTGATTACCATCATGTCTTGGGTGTACGGTTTCTCCTTCAGACTTGTGGTGCTTGAGTTATTTGTTGTTAAAATATCCTACAAAGACCAAATCACCTGGGGAGAGGGAGCCAGACTGACACTGTCACCGGCCTAACCTTGGAGTGACCTGCCCACCTAGATGCTATCAGTCCTGGTGTAATCCTATATCCACACTGATACTATGTAATGGATGGGAGGATCCATGTTTGTTGGGTTTGGTGACCACCACAAAGGATTACGAGGTCTGGACTGTAGATGTTTGGCCAGCTGTTGCCTGCTCGAGATGTCTCCTGTTGTGTTCAAACCCGAGGCCTTCAAAGAACATGACAAGCTCACATGGCCAAGTCCCGGAGTCCATGTCAATCCAAGGCTTGATGGATCTACAGAGAAATTCTTCTGATGGGTTATGTTCATGGTCCTGTCTATAGATCTTCAAGTAGAGCGAAGAGGTCTCCAAAATAGTTTCCGAGTCTGGAAACCCAAGCAGGTCCTATAATTGTGTATAGTTTCATGTTAGTCCTAATTGGTGGTCAGAGGTTCTGCATTTCCAAGTCGAGGCTTCAAATGATATCAAATTATGGTTTTCTCTTCCGATAATAACCTCGGGGACAATACGTGATTTTGAGTTTAAAATGTTGATACCAGAACTTGTTCATCCATGGTTTTGGTCAGAAATTCAAGTCATCGGGGCAGATTTACTTACCCGGTCCATTCGCGATCCAGCGGCGCGTTCTCTGCGCTGGATTCGGGTCCGGCCGGGATTCATTAAGGCAGTTCCTCCGACGTCCACCAGGTGGCACTGCTGCGCTGAAGAGCATCGGAACGCACTGGAGTACACCGGCCTATTCCTAGTGAAGGTAAGTGCAAGCTCCGCAACACATTTTTTAAAAAAATGCGGCGGTTTTTCCGAATCCGTCTGGTTTTCGTTAGGCCACGCCCCCGATTTTCGGCGCGTGCATGCCAGCGCCGACGCGCCACAATCTGATCCCGGGGCAATTCAGGGGAAATCAGCGCAAATCGGAAATATTCGGGTAACACCTCGGGAAAACGCAAATTGGGCCCTTAGTAAATGACCCCCATTGTGTTGAATTGAAAAATTGCATAGTGTAATACCTTGTTTCTCCTGTGGGAGTGCTGTGGGATAATTGAACACTCTGGATTGTACTATAGATGCCAGAGGATTGTTTTGGTCTTCTAGTAACAGTATTACAATATTGGTAGACAATACGTATATTTGTCCTTCTTACTGGCCAGAAAGAGCTAGGAAGAAAAGGTATGATCACACAGCTCTGCAGGGACAATACTTAAGACTGTCTTCATGGTCAGCCTCCTAACTCCTAGGTTACATTGGGTTTGTGTGCAACGTATATACGTCTTCTTAGATGTGGTCTACACAAAATATTTGGGAACATCCTCAATAGGTAAAACATGTCTGCTTTATTGAAGAAACAGCGCCCCCGTGGGTCACATCTGGTATTGCAGCTCAGTTTGAAAGACGTGATCAGGGCAAGGTTGCAATACCACATGTGGCCTGAGGATGAGTGTGGGGCTGTTTCTGGAAGATAAAAGCTGGATTTTTCCAATGCTGGACAACCTCTTTAAAGGGAAGGGTCAGGACAACCCCTTTAAAGGGACGGGTCATATTTTTGCCCTTGTCTTGATTATACAGACCTTGGAGATGTGATGTTAAGATTTAGGACAGATCCTCTGCAGGGGAAGGTGATACCAGATAGGAGCGCTCTTTCTCGTCTTCTGGGGGTTCACATACTTATCCAGACCACGTCTCATTTTACAGTAAATTGTTCCTGGAAGACAATGGACAATGATCCGGTAATGACAGACGCGCCCCCCTGAGCGGAATATCCCCGGCTCAGAACACAAAACCACAGACATGGAAATTAGTAAGAGACTCGTAATTTACATTCTGATCCCCCGACATAAGTCACGTCTTGGCGTTCTCTGGACGCCGCTGTTATTCCGGGCACTTGCCCCAGCGAGGCTTATTACACACGCTCTGCCAATGGTTCACCCTGGCACTGAGCGCGGCTGATGCTAGTTAAATCCATGGAGCGTGGCGCACCATGACTCCACTAACGCGCTGGGCATAATTCATCATAAGGTTGAGGGGTGGTTGTTATAGGTGGCAAACTAATCAAGTGCCTAGGGGGCCCCAAGGACTAACAGGAGCCAGCCCTATGTTTATTGCATTAAATCACCAGGGAGAGCATTAACAAACTTTACTGCCCTAGACCACCAGGGACAACATCATTAACACGCTTTATCACCCTATACCACCAAGGACAGCATCATTAACACACTTTACCACTCTAGACCACCAGGGAAAACATCATTAACATGCTTTACCACCCTATACCACCAGGGACAGCATCATTAACATGCTTTATCTCCTTAGACCACCAGGGACAGCAGCATTTACATGCTTTATCTCCCTATACCACCAGGAACAGTATCATTAACACACTTTACCACCCTATACCACCAGGGACAGCAACATTAACACACTACACTACCCTACACCACCAGCAACTGCACCCTCAAGTCCCTTTACTTTCCTAGACCACCAGGGACAGCATCATTAACATGCTTTACCACCCTAGACCACCAGGGACAGCAGCATTAACATGCTTAACCATCCTTAACAACTAAGGGTAGAACCATTAATAATGTGTTACCACCTTAGACCACTAGGGACAGCAGCAGTAACATGTTTGCCACCGTAGAAAACTAAGGATATCACCATTGTTAATGATTTAACATCTTGGACCACAAGAGACAACATCATTAACCTACTTCACCACCTTATACAACTAAGGGCAGCACCAACTAAGGTCTACCAATGTAGACCACCAGGGACAGCTTCCTACCCTAGGCTACCAGGAATTTTGGCTTTGAATCCTTTTACTGCCCTAGACCACCAGGGACTTTACTATAGACATTTTCTAATTTCCTAGTACAATGAACACCCTACCTTCTACTAACTTTACTCCTCACTGGTTTAGATCCCTGAGGGCTTTATGATGATGACATCGGCTCCACTAGACCACCAGCCACATTAATATTAACCATTTTACTGCTCTAGACCACCAGGGACATTAATATTACCTATTTTACTGTCCTAGACCACCAGGGACATTATGATGTACACACTTTACTGCCGTAGACCATCAGGGACTTTATCATTAAGACTTTCTTCTAGATCACCCAGGACTTTATTATTAACCCTTTTTCTGCCCCAGACCACCAGGGACCATCCAACTCATCTCTATTACGACACTTTACTACCTTAGACCACCAGTGGCTTTTCCATTATGGCGTTAATGTACCTCGCCCACCATGGACTCTCTGACCATGGACCCCCTAACCCTCATTAACCCCTTCACTACCCTAGTCCCTGCTATTGATCTGGTCCACCATGGACGCCGATCAGGTTGAGTGCGAGGTGATCGAGGTGATCCATCTTCTACATCTCAGTTAGAACCTTGCAGAACTTTTGTCGTTTATCAGTTTCAAGGTTCCGTGCAATGATAATTGGCTCTTAGACTAAACTTTATTGACAATTTTTAAAATGACGGCCCCCAGGGAGAGATTTCGATGACTGGTTTCCTTCACTGTCACTATACAACACATGGTGACGGGCGCTGATGGGTCGGATCAGTATAATTGGTTGTCATGTTCTGTCCTTCATGTCGATGAGCAGAGCGTGGCCCCCGCAGCTGTCGGCGCCTGGGCGTCATGGCCGAGTGTTGTGACTTTGTAAGGACGTGATTGGTCCCAGGTGGACGGTGGCGCGGCCTGAACATACATTGTCCTGCCGATTATCCTTGTAACTCATCAGCGGCCCCGGGGCCCCCCCAGCGTTCCCAAGGAAGGTCAATCCGAAAGTATGGAGGAAAAACGACACCGCGGGAGGGGGCGCAAACTTCAAAGGCATTCTGGGGAATTAATTGTAATAATTTCCACAAAGTATGTGACACTTAGGACATGTTATCCGGGAATGTGAGGGAGCCCGGGCAATTATTGGACGCAGCAGCTGTTCTCCGGGGATGGAAGGTGTCGGAGCGAGAACGCGCCCGGGGGAGGGGGTGATACAGTCACATATATCACTAATACTCAATATATAATATACATAAAGATGGACTAAAGCTTCTCAACACCCAGGGTAGTACCCGGAGTCCTGCTGGTATATCTGCCTAGTTATACAGACTTGCCGCTCAGAGCTTTAGGAAAGCTGGGTAACACAAGTATAGCGATCTAAGATTACATCCAGTTCTCTCTATTTTTAAGAGGTGGAAGGATATTTGAGGGTACAGCCCACTTATAGCACACCTGTACACCTGCAGCATATCCACATTAAAGCTGCAGCACATCCACGGAAAACATGCGCAGTATAACCACAGCTCATCTGCAGCATATCCACAGCACACCTGCCCCTTCTCATATCACATCTGCAGAATACTCACAGCACACCTGCCCCATACTCACAGCTCACCTGCCGAATACTCACAGCTCACCTGTAGTATATCCACAGCACACCTGCAGCATATCCACATTTAGGCTGCAGCACAACCACAGCTCATCTGCAGCATATCCACAGCACACCTGCCCCATACTCATATCACACCTGTACACCTGCAGCATATGCACTTTAAGGCTGCAGCACATCCACAGAACACCTTCCGAATACTCACAGCACACCTTCAGCACATCCACAGCACACCTGCAGCACTGTAACAACACACCTGCAGTATATCCACAGCACACCTGCCGAATATTCACAGCACACCTGCCCCATACGAACAGCACATCCGCAGAATACCCACAGCACACCTGCCCCATACTGACAGCTCACCTGCAGCACATCCACAGCACACCTGCCCTATACTCACAGCACACCTGCCCCATGCCCAAAGCACACCTGCCCCATACTCACAGTACACCTGCCCCATACTCACAGCACACCTGCCCCATACTCACAGCACACCTGCCCCATACTCACAGCACACCTGCCCCATACTCACAGCACACCTGCCCTATACTCACAGCTCACCTGCCCCTAATCACAGCACACCTGCCCCTAATCACAGCACACCTGCCCCATACCCAAAGCACACCTGCCCTATACTCACAGTACACCTGCCCTATACTCACAGCACACCTGCCCCATACCCAAAGCACACCTGACAAATACTCACAGCACACCTGCCCCTAATCACAGCACACCTGCCCCATACCCAAAGCACACCTGCCCTATACTCACAGCACACCTGCCCTATACTCACAGTACACCTGTCCCATACTCACAGCACACCTGCCCTATACTCACAGTACACCTGCCCCTAATCACAGCACACCTGCCCCATACCCACAGCACACCTGCCCTATACTCACAGCACACCTGCCCCATACCCAAAGCACACCTGCCCCATGCCCAATGCACACCTGCCCCATACTCACAGCACACCTGCCCTATACTCACAGTACACCTGCCCCTAATCACAGCACACCTGCCCCATACCCAAAGCACACCTGCCCTATACTCACAGCACACCTGCCCCTAATCACAGCACACCTGCCCCATACCCAAAGCACACCTGCCCTATACTCACTGCACACCTGTCCCTAATCACAACACACTTGCCCCACACCCACAGCACACCTGCCCTATACTCACAGCACACCTGCCCCATACTCACAGCACATCTGCCCTATACTCACAGCACACCTGCCCCTAATCACAGCACACCTGCCCTTCACTCACAGCACATCTACCTCATACTCACAGCACATCGGCCCCATACTCACAGCACACCTGCCCCTAATCACAGCACACCTGCCCCTAATCACAGCACACCTGCCCTATACTCACAGCACACCTGCCCTATACTCACAGCACACCTGCCCTATACTCGCAGCACACCTGCCCTATACTCGCAGCACACCTGCCCTATACTCACAGCACACCTGCCCTACACTCACAGCACACCTGCCCTACACTCACAGCACACCTGCCCTACACTCACAGCACACCTGCCCTATACTCACAGCACACCTGCCCTACACTCACAGCACACCTGCCCTATACTCACAGCACACCTGCCCTATACTCGCAGCACACCTGCCCTATACTCACAGCACACCTGCCCTACACTCACAGCACACCTGCCCTACACTCACAGCACACCTGCCCTATACTCACAGCACACCTGCCCTACACTCACAGCACACCTGCCCTACACTCACAGCACACCTGCCCTACACTCACAGCACACCTGCCCTATACTCACAACACACCTGCAGCACCAAAACAACACAACAGAAGCACTGTAACAGCACACCTGCAGCATATCCCCATCACCTCTACAGCAAATGCAAGGCCGATATATCTGGAGGTGCAGGTTTGGATTTTGTACATGTCACATATTAATCTGATGTGTGACCATAGAATCTTCCTATGAATAAATCATGAAGTCACATTACACCTATGAGCGGAGGGGCATAAAACCTGAGAACATGGCGTGCAGCTCCTCTGCAGGGACAATACAGCCGAAACCCGGACTGTAGCTCCTACAATCTGCCGCCAAGATCTGGACATGTGATTGAGTCGTATTATAGGAGGTTATTCTAACCCCGTCCTGACTCCCTCTGTATCAGTCATCAGATTCGGAGAGGTCCTGATTACATCCGGCTCTAGGAGCTGACACAATCCAACCTGGAGAAGACATGACAATCCTCCCCGGAGATGGCGGAGCCTCCACCATGACTCTCGCAGTAGTCGTGTTATGATGACTCTACATGGAGAGGTCTCAGGGGGAACAGCGGGAGAAACAAGTCAAAACAGATGAAGTTCTGGACAAGATTCTGAGGATTATTTTTTGCAGCTGCAGGAACAGACGAGATTCCGAGGAGAGAACATTCCATGAATCCGTGTGTCTGTCCAGGTATCCGCCAGACCAGGACTACGTCCTCACCACTGCATGACCAGCACTGGCCATAATGGCCACCAAGGAGAAGACAACCCTAGAGAGCAACCTATGGTTTTCAGAGCAGATTTTCAGTCTGTAACAGCAAGCAGAGATGTGATTGGCTGGTACATGCGGCAGCATGATGTACGCAGGCCTCCTGCCGTCCTGCCATCACATATATCCAGCTCAGCGTGAGGCGGCCATTCATCACCAGGAGACCGTCCCGCGCAGATGTTTTTATCTTTTGGGTCTCGTCAATGTGTAACCTCTTTCCAATTTGCTGTTGTGAATGTAGATGAGGTCGTGCCGGAAATATGCGCACAAGTCGTAAATCTGACCCGATATATCATGTCTGTCCGCTGAATCCTTATAGAGTCGTGATGACAAGAAATCCGGGGAAATAGATGGCTGCAATCTGGAGGACTTCTCGAAATTGGAATAACAGGCGCCGGTAGAGTCATATCTCGTTGATGTATCTCATTGTCTAAGAAAATTGATTATTTTTGGTTGTATTTTGTTGCCCAGGTTACAAAAAAACTTCTCGAAATATTGCACTTATCTTATTGGCCACATCGGAGGCTGACATTTCCTGTTTTTCTCTGCTTTGCTGCACAGCCCTAGTCATGTCTAGCAGAGTCATCTCAGATGTGACTACTTTATTGTACTGCTGGCCTGGAGGTCTTGATAAGGCAGGACAGTTACATTATACATTATACAGATCTGTATGTCTCTGTATACAGCTCCACCGTGACTCCCTAAACTTTCGGAGGATCTTTATATAACTGTCAACTTTTGGGATGTGGAAAAAACAGGGAGTTTTTAACCTTTTCCTGACTTCTTTGAACTACAAATCTGTGGAACCTGCCCTGACCTACAGCTGGTAACATGACTTTCTTTGAACTCCACCTGCCCTGACCTCGGCCTGCCCATGACTCTTCTCTGCCCGACCCCTTTGTGCCTCGCACCGGTATCTTTTGACCCGGTTAACTTCAAGAGCTTGTAGCCTGGGGATCATCTTGTAGATCTCTATGTAGGGGGTAACCCTAACTGGTTTAGGATTAGTCCAAAGTCAAACCAGTTAGGAGGTCCCATTCATCGCAGCAGCTGTAGAGCAGATACCTACTGAACTGAGACAAAAATAGTAGACTGGAGGGATTTGAGACTCCTCCCGGTATCTCCGCTACCCCTGTAGCTCGTCCAGTGACTCCTGATGGCCTGTTCATTACACATCGAGCAGATGCCTTGGGTTCGGCCTTTGACAGGTCTCGTTACATAGACCTGACATTTAGTAGGACGTTGGGATAATAAGACTCCTCGGCCAATCAGCTGCCTCCATTAAACCCCAATAACTTCTCCTTTTACAACCCGATCCAGATCTTTTACGTTCAACATTTCAAATTAAAGCTAATGACTCCAGATGTCCGACCCTTTACGAGGCCCTCTCCTCACCTCAATAAGAAAACACAAACTTTTTTTTTTTCGGAAGTGGCATTATTTGTTCTTAATGTTTTTCCGCAAAGCTTTTGGTAATTATGATTACGAGCCCGGTGCCCCCTCCACCCCTCCCCCGGTGATCCCTAGACGGCCGCTTCTGCCTGTTATAGGCTGTGGAGAAAGCGATATGGGAAGTGTAACTGTTTTGTGGGTCTCGGGGGGTTGAGATATAATTAGTTTTAATGATTTTTTTCCTTGAGCAACAATCAAAGTTTAATGGCCATGGAAGGGTAATTTTGGAGTTAACAAGTGATGGAGAAGATGAGGAGACTTTTGGGGTCAGAGTGAGGTCTCCTACCCGACCTGTGTGTTATATATGGTTGAATATGCTCAGAAATTAGCTATAAGGATTTAACATATTTGAAAACCCAAACACTATTATGGCACATGATAGGTAGCACCCACATATAGAATAAGCACCAGGAGCTGATCCAACGATCTCTTTGATTTCCTAAGCAATAATCTCCAGCTTCCTGTATGGGACCACTTTTACACAGGTACCACTAGGGGTATATCCTAAAATACAGATTATAGAGACACTACTATGTAAAGCCATTACTAGTGGAAGTTCACTATATAAAGATCAAACAGCCACCACTAGGGGGAGCTCACTAGATACATGTTATACACAAGCACTAGGAGGAGCTCACTACATACAGATTATACAGCCACCACTAGTGGGAGATCACTACATACAGATTATACAGCCACCACTAGGGGGATCTCACTACATACAGATTATACACCACCACTAGGGGGAGCTCACTACATACAGATTATACAGCCACCACTAGGGGGATCTCACTACATACAGATTATACACCACCACTAGGGGGAGATCACTACATACAGATTATACATCCACGACTAGGAGGAGATCACTACATACAGATTATACAGCCACCACTAGTGGGAGCTCACTACATACAGATTATACACCACCACTAGGGGGAGCTCACTACATACAGATTATACACCACCACTAGGGGGAGCTCACTACATACAGATTATACACCACCACTAGGGGGAGATCACTACATACAGATTATACACCACCACTAGGGGGAGATCACTACATACATATTATACAGCCACCACTAGGGGGAGATCACTACATACAGATTGTACACCACCACTAGGAGGAGATCACTACATACAGATTATACACCACCACTAGGAGGAGCTCACTACATACAGATTATACACCACCACTAGAAGGAGCTCACTACATACAGATTATACACCACCACTAGGGGGAGATCACTACATACAGATTAAACAGTCACCGCTAGGGGGAGATCACTACATACAGATTATACAGCCACCACTAGGGGGAGCTCACTACATACAGATTATACACCACCACTAGGAGGAGCTCACTACATACAGATTATACACCGCCACTAGGGGGAGATCACTACATACAGATTGTACACCACCACTAGGGGGAGATCACTACATACAGATTATACACCACCACTAGGAGGAGCTCACTACATACAGATTATACACCACCACTAGAAGGAGCTCACTACATACAGATTATACACCACCACTAGGGGGAGATCACTACATACAGATTAAACAGTCACCGCTAGGGGGAGATCACTACATACAGATTATACAGCCACCACTAGAGGGAGCTCACTACATACAGATTATACACCACCACTAGGAGGAGCTCACTACATACAGATTATACACCGCCACTAGGGGGAGATCACTACATACAGATTGTACACCACCACTAGGGGGAGATCACTACATACAGATTATACACCACCACTAGGAGGAGCTCACTACATACAGATTATACACCACCACTAGGGGGAGATCACTACATACAGATTAAACAGTCACCGCTAGGGGGAGATCACTACATACAGATTATACAGCCACCACTAGGGGGAGCTCACTACATACAGATTATACACCACCACTAGGAGGAGATCACTACATACAGATTATACACCACCACTAGCGGGAGCTCACTACATACATATTATACAGCCACCACTAGGGGGAGCTCACTACATACAGATTATACACCACCCCTAGGGGGAGCTCACTACATACAGATTATACAGCCACCACTAGGGGGAGATCACTACATACAGATTATACAGCCACCACTAGGGGGAGCTCACTACATACAGATTATACAGCCACCACTAGAGGGAGCTCACTACATACAGATTATACAGCCACCACTAGGAGGAGATCACTACATACAGATTATACAGCCACCACTATGGGGAGCTTACTACATACAGATTATACACCACCACTAGGGGGAGCTCACTACATACAGATTATACAGCCACCACTAGGGGGAGCTCACTACATACAGATTATACACCACCACTAGGAGGAGCTCACTACATACAGATTATACAGCCACCACTAGGGGGAGCTCACTACATACAGATTATACAGCCACCACTAGGGGGAGCTCACTACATACAGATTATACAGCCACCACTAGGGGGAGCTCACTACATACAGATTATACAGCCACCACTAGGGGGAGCTCACTACATACAGATTATACACCCACCACTAGGGGGAGCTCACTACATACAGATTATACACCCACCACTAGGGGGAGATAACTACATACAGAATATACAGTCACCACTATGGGTGCTCACTACCTACAGATTATGCAGTCACCACTAGGAGGAGCTCACTACCTACAGATTATACAGTCACCACTAGGGAGATCACTACATACAGATTATACACCACCACTAGGGGGAGCTCACTACATACAGATTATACAGCCACCACTAGGGGGAGATCACTACATACAGATTATACAGCCACCACTAGGGGGAGCTCACTACATACAGATTATACAGCCACCACTAGAGGGAGCTCACTACATACAGATTATACAGCCACCACTAGGAGGAGATCACTACATACAGATTATACAGCCACCACTATGGGGAGCTTACTACATACAGATTATACACCACCACTAGGGGGAGCTCACTACATACAGATTATACAGCCACCACTAGGGGGAGCTCACTACATACAGATAATACACCACCACTAGGAGGAGCTCACTACATACAGATTATACAGCCACCACTAGGGGGAGCTCACTACATACAGATTATACAGCCACCACTAGGGGGAGCTCACTACATACAGATTATACAGCCACCACTAGGGGGAGCTCACTACATACAGATTATACACCCACCACTAGGGGGAGCTCACTACATACAGATTATACACCCACCACTAGGGGGAGCTCACTACATACAGATTATACACCCACCACTAGGGGGAGATAACTACATACAGAATATACAGTCACCACTATGGGTGCTCACTACCTACAGATTATACAGTCACCACTAGGAGGAGCTCACTACCTACAGATTATACAGTCACCACTAGGGAGATCACTACATACAGATTATACACCACCACTAGGGGGTGCTCACTACATACAGATTATACACCACCACTAGGGAGATCACTACATATAGATTACTGCCCAGTTTCGGTGCCTAATAATAACACCCTAGTGGTGTTAACCGGAACTACATAATTTATAAAGCAAAGAACAGTTCTCCATTTAGATTTGTTATGACATCAATCAGCACAGAATTAGGACCCCGCAGTTTATTCGGCAGAGTTCTGGGACTTTTTCTCAAGATGTTTTTCTAATTATTCTTCTTATTAGTGGAGGAGTGAGACTGCAGCCGCAGTGTACACAGCGATATTAAGTCCTTCCCCATAAATCTGCCTAAATCTGTATATGTTAATCCACGTCCAGATGTAAGGGGGCTGCTGGGTCACCCCGCTGCAGGATCGGGCGAGGTGCCTAATACCGGGCTTCCGCATAGACTCCTGATAGTAAATCAGCCTCCGATTTCTCCTCAATCCTGCGGCCAAAATCTCCGGCTTTTCAAAGGAAATGAAGGTGAGTGGCTTAGCGGTCCTTGGCTCAGACTCACGGGAGCTCCGGGAGGACAAGACTCAAAAGAGGCTTCAAAAAGGAAGAAAAAAAAGTTTTTGAAATAATATTTAAAATGTGAAAAAAAAATGTGTTTATTATTTTTTTTTTTTAGTCATTTAACTATTTCAGTGGAGCTTTTTGTATTACTTACATGTTGGACAGTTGAAAGTTTTTTTCTTTTTTTTATTGTTTATATCAGGATGTTTTATTTTTAATATTAAAAGTTGAATTTGAAAACAAGTAGTTTTTTTTTAATTAAGTTTTTTTCCCCCTTAGTTAAAGGGAACCTGTCACCACATTTTCATATATACAGCTAGTGGCAGGATCCTATAGAGCCCTAGAGCCCTATTTACTATTTACTCATTTTAGCTAAAAATTGTTTCCCATAAAAAAAAAACTTCATATATTATAACTTATAACTTATATTACCTGGGATCAGGCCGACCCCTCCCATCTACTCCTCCCCATGCCTCTTCTCAGCATGCCATGTGACCAAGGTGACATCATCGCAGGTCCTTTAGCCTCCTAACATTAGGAAACTGTATACCATGCATATAGGAAAAAACAGGAAACCGGCACTCACCAGCGTCTTTTTCTTTAGTCCATTTTTATGAATGCATACTTACAAAAACAAAATCATACTGACGATTTTGTAGAGGGAGGGAAAGGTGCAGGGACTCATAAAACCGCAAATTGTCCATGCATATATCTGATCACATGAAATCACATCAGTCACCGTGGACTTCTTTTTCTCCACATCCTCCATGGAGGATGCGCAATGTTAATGTTGTTAGCACAATATTAATGCATGTGTTTTGTAATGTAATTAGCAATGTAATTAGGCAAATCTCCACTTCTCAGCTCTTGTGAGAGATTCAAAAATGCATGCGTTAATGCCATGTGTGAACACATCCTTAGAGATAAGGGCAATGCTTTTTACACATAGTTTTAAATGAAGTCTTTATGATGGGTTCTTCAAAGGAGTTTTATTTAAAGGGGTTTTCCAAAATTTTGATATCGCATTTTTTTAAAGATGGATCATCAATATTAGCTAAAGAAGGTCCTGATGGTCACCAAAAACTATAGCAAAAGTGCTGTGTATGTATATAGAGCAAAGTGGAGGCAGCTCTGCTCCCATTCAAGTGATGAGAGGTTGAGCTGTACTAATATGGGCAATACACAATGGGGGTCATTTACTAAGGGCCCGATTCACGTTTTTGCGATGGGTTAACCGAATTTTTCAGTTTTGCGCAGATTTTCCCTGTATTGCCCCGGGATTTTGGCGCACGCGATTGGATTGTGGCGCATCGGCGCTGGCATGCTGGCGACGGAAATGGGGGGCATGACCGTGAAAAAATTTGGAAAAGATTTGGAAAAAACGCCGCATTTAAAAAAAAAAGTGTTGCTCGACATGCGCTTACCTTCATCCAGGATGGCTCGGTGAACTCCAGTGCGTTCCGATGCTCTTCAGCGCAGCAGCTACACCTGGTGGACGTCGGAGGAACTGCCTTAGTGAATCCTGGCCGGACCCGAATCCACCGCAGAGAACGCGTCACTGGATCGCGAATGGACCAGGTAAGTAAATCTGCCCCAGTGTGTCAGGATATCTATTTCTACCTCCATACACTGTATATTTGAAGCTGTATGAATATTGATATAAGACATTCCATGGTTGTAGATTATCCAAGTTCACAGGGGACATGTCCTCACACTGCTGTGCTCTGTGCTCTATGCAGCCAGTGTTAGGTACTGTAGCTGAAGAGATGTACAATCAAACCTTTGTGTATGTTGTTGTTAGCAGCAGGACTGTGATATATGGATTTATATTTTAGGATTGTAGTATCTCAAAGTGCACTGGGAACACATCCTCACACAGTTGTGCTCAAAGTTCTCTGAAATCAGTGTTTGGTAGTGTCCCTGGAGAGATTTGTAATCATTCCTTTGGGTACATTGTTAGTAGCAGCAGAACTGTGAAATATGGATTTATATTCCAGAATTATAGCTTCTCCAAGTGTACTGGGAGCATGTCCTCACACAGCTATTATCTGTGCTCTCTGCAGCCAGTGTAATTTATTGTCCCTGGAGAGATGTACAATCAAACCTTTGTGCATGTTGTTAGTAGTAGCAGGACTGCCATATATGAGTTTTTGTAGCTTCCCCAAATACACTTGGGTGTGTCCTTACACTGCTGTGCTCTGTGCTTTTTACTTTTGAACCTAATTCTGCAAGGGGAGAATCACCATCATCATCAGAAGGGATTTGTCCACCTGCCACCATGTGGTTGATGTGGTCTGGGGGTCAGTATTCTGCGGTGGCTCTGGGGTCACATTACGGACTCGTCTTATTTACTTCCACGTTTATGGTTTTGCTTATATACAGATAGTGAATATAGGAGAAGATAGATGTGACAGAGAATCGCCTCCACCCGGACACTCGTCTGCAGCTTCTTCTCACTACAAAGTCTCTTTTACCTTCTATAAGAATCTAGAGGGCAGATGGCAGAATCTTCTATAACTTGTGGCCCCCTTATAATATAATACCCCCTGTGCCCCCACACTGTATAATACTTCCTTTGTGGCCCCCACAGTGTATAATACCTCCCTTGTGGCCCCCACAATGTATAATACCTCCCTTGTGCCCCCACACTGTATAATACCTCCCTTGTGGCCCCCACACTGTATAATACCACCCTTGTGGCCCCCACACTGTATAATACCACCCTTGTGGCCCCCACACTGTATAATACCTCCCTTGTGCCCCCACACTGTATAATACCTCCCTTGTGCCCCCACACTGTATAATACCCCCCCTTGTGGCCCCACAGTGTATAATACCCCCCTTGTGGCCCCCACACTGTATAATACCTCCCTTATGGCCCCCACACTGTATAATACCTCCCTTGTTCCCCCACACTGTATAATACCTCCCTTGTGCCCCCACACTGTATAATACCCCCCCTTGTGGTCCCCACACTGTATAATACCCCCCCTTGCTGCCCCCACACTGTATAATACCCCCCCTTGTGGCCCCCACACTGTATAATACCTCCCTTGTGCCCCCACACTGTATAATACCACCCTTGTGCCCCCACACTGTATAATACCACCCTTGTGGCCCCCACACTGTATAATATCCACCTTGTGGCCCCACACTGTATAATTCCTCCCTTGTGCCCCCACACTGTATAATACCCCCCCCCCCCTTGTGGCCCCCACACTGTATAATACCTCCCTTGTGGCCCCCACAATGTATAATACCTCCCTTGTGCCCCCACACTGTATAATACCTCCCTTGTGGCCCCCACACTGTATAATACCACCCTTGTGGCCCCCACACTGTATAATACCACCCTTGTGGCCCCCACACTGTATAATACCTCCCTTGTGCCCCCACACTGTATAATACCTCCCTTGTGCCCCCACACTGTATAATACCCCCCCTTGTGGCCCCACAGTGTATAATACCCCCCTTGTGGCCCCCACACTGTATAATACCTCCCTTATGGCCCCCACACTGTATAATACCTCCCTTGTTCCCCCACACTGTATAATACCTCCCTTGTGCCCCCACACTGTATAATACCCCCCCTTGTGGTCCCCACACTGTATAATACCCCCCCTTGCTGCCCCCACACTGTATAATACCCCCCCTTGTGGCCCCCACACTGTATAATACCTCCCTTGTGCCCCCACACTGTATAATACCACCCTTGTGCCCCCACACTGTATAATACCACCCTTGTGGCCCCCACACTGTATAATATCCACCTTGTGGCCCCACACTGTATAATTCCTCCCTTGTGCCCCCACACTGTATAATACCCCCCCCCCCTTGTGGCCCCCACACTGTATATTACCCCCCTTGTGGTCCCCACACTGTATAATACCTCCCTTGTGGTCCCCACAGTGTATAATACCTCCCTTGTGGCCCCCACACTGTATAATACCTCCCTTGTGGACCCCACACTGTATAATATCCACCTTGTGGCCCCACACTGTATAATACCTCCCTTGTGGCCCCACACTGTATAATACCTCCCTTGTGCCCCCACACTGTATAATATCCACCTTGTGGCCCCACACTGTATAATACCCCCCTTGTTGACCCCACACTGTATAATACCTCCCTTGTGGCCCCCACACTGTATAATACCCCCCCTTGTGGCCCCCACACTGTATAATACCTCCCTTGTGGCCCCCACACTGTATAATACCTCCCTTGTGGTCCCCACAGTGTATAATACCCCCCTTGTGGCCCCCACACTGTATAATACCCCCCCTTGTGGCCCCCACAGTGCATAATACCTCCCTTGTGGCCCCCACACTGTATAATACCTCCCTTGTGGCCCCCACACTGTATAATACCTCCCTTGTTCCCCCACACTGTATAATACCTCCCTTGTGCCCCCACACTGTATAATACCCCCCCCCCCCCTTGTGGCCCCCACACTGTATAATACCTCCCTTGTTCCCCCACACTGTATAATACCCCCCCTTGTGGCCCCCACACTGTATAATACCTCCCTTGTGCCCCCACACTGTATAATACCTTCCTTGTGGCCCCCACACTGTATAATACCTCCTTTGTGCCCCCACACTGTATAATACCTCCCTTGTGGTCCCCACACTGTATAATACCCCCCCTTGCTGCCCCCACAATGTATAATACCTCACTTGTGGCCCCACACTGTATAATACCTCCCTTGTGCCCCCACACTGTATAATACCCCCCCTTGTGGCCCCCACACTGTATAATACCTCCCTTGTGGCCCCCACACTGTATAATACCCCCCTTGTGGTCCCCACACTGTATAATACCTCCCTTGTGGTCCCCACAGTGTATAATACCACCCTTGTGGCCCCACACTGTATAATACCTCCCTTGTGCCCCCACACTGTATAATATCCACCTTGTGGCCCCACACTCTATAATACCTCCCTTGTGCCCCCACACTGTATAATACCCCCCCCCCCCTTGTGGCCCCCACACTGTATAATACCTCCCTTGTGGCCCCCACACTGTATAATACCCCCCTTGTGGTCCCCACAGTGTATAATACCACCCTTGTGCCCCCACACTGTATAATACCTCCCTTGTGGCCCCCACACTGTATAATACCCCCCTTGTGCCCCCACACTGTATAATACCACCCTTGTGCCCCCACACTGTATAATACCTCCCTTGTGGCCCCCACACTGTATAATACCACCCTTGTGCCCCCACACTGTATAATACCTCCCTTGTGGCCCCCACACTGTATAATACCCCCCTTGTGCCCCCACACTGTATAATACCACCCTTGTGGTCCCCACACTGTATAATACCTCCCTTGTGGTCCCCACAGTGTATAATACCACCCTTGTGCCCCCACACTGTATAATACCTCCCTTGTGGCCCCCACACTGTATAATACCTCCCTTGTGGCCCCCACACTGTATAATACCTCCCTTGTGCCCCCACACTGTATAATACCTCCTTTGTGCCCCCACATAATATAATACCCCCCTTTTGGCCTCCAGACTATGTAATGCCCTGAAGATTTGATGACTGTTCCATGACTGTGAGGGTCTCCCCTTGATCAGGAGCCCCCCAGCAGTTCTGGACAAAAATCATAATACAAAATATCAATTGAAGGTGGTGGAAGTCCATCATCAGAATTAATAGTTCCTCACACCATCCCTTTAACAGCACCTTCTAGGACACCTATGTGTCCTAGATTATCAGCAGGACAGTATATGCCATGGGGGAGGCAATATGTGGGTGCTCTGAGGATAGTATTGTGTGGGAGTTATGGGGTGGGCAATATATGGGGGCTCTAAGGATATTAGTATCTGGGAGTTATGATGCAGGCAATATATGGGTGCTCGGAGGATAGTAGTATCTGGGAGCTATAGGGCAAGCAATGTGTGAGTTTTCTGAGGATAGTAGTATCTGGGAGCTGTGGGGTAGGCAAGATATGGGTGCTCGGAGGATAGAAGTATCTGGGAGCTATGATGCGGGCAATATATGGGTTCTCAGAGGTTGGTAGTATCTGGGAGCTATGGGACAGGCATTATGTGGGTGCTCTGAGTATAGTAGTATCTGGGAGCTGTGGAGCAGAAAATATATGGGTGTTCTGAGATTAGTAGTATCTGGGAGCTGTGGAGCAGGCAATATATGGGTGCTCTAAGCATAGTAGTATCTGGGAGCTATGGGCAGGCAATATATGGGTGCTCTGAGGATAGCAGTATCAAGAAGCTTTAGGGGCGGGCAATATATGGGTGCTCGGAGGATAGTAGTATCTGGGAACTATGTGGCACTCAATATATTCATTTTCTGAGGTTAGTAGTATCTGGGAGCTATGGGGCATAAAATATATGGGTGCTCGGAGGATAGTATTATCTGGGAGCTATGCGGCAGGCAATATATGGGTGCTCGGAGGATGGTATTATCTGGGAGCTATGGGGTAGAAAATATATGGGTGCTTGGAGGATAGTAGTATCTGGGAGCTATGGGGTAGAAAATATATGGGTGCTTGGAGGATAGTAGTATCTGGGAGCTATGCGGCAGGCAATATATGGGTGCTCGGAGGATAGTAGTATCTGGGAGCTATGCGCCAGGCAATATATGGGTGCTCGGAGGATAGTAGTATCTGGGAGCTATGCGCCAGGCAATATATGGGTGCTTGGAGGATAGTAGTATCTGGGAGCTATGCGGCAGGCAATATATGGGTGCTCGGAGGATAGTAGTATCTGGGAGCTATGCGGCAGGCAATACATGGGTGCTCGGAGGATAGTAGTATCTGGGAGCTATGCGGCAGGCAATACATGGGTGCTCGGAGGATAGTAGTATCTGGGAGCTATGCGGCAGGCAATACATGGGTGCTCGGAGGATAGTAGTATCTGGGAACTATGGAGCAGGCAATATATGGGTGCTCGGAGGATAGTAGTATCTGGGAACTGTGGGGCAGGCAATATATTCGTTCTCTGAGGTTAGCAGTATCTGGGAGCTATGCAGCAGGCAATATATGGGTGCTCGGAGGATAGTAGTATCTGGGAGCTATGCGCCAGGCAATATATGGGTAATTGGAGGATAGTAGTATCTGGGAGCTATGCGGTAGGCAATATATGGGTGCTCGGAGGATAGTAGTATCTGGGAGCTATGCGGTAGGCAATATATGGGTGCTCGGAGGATAGTAGTATCTGGGAGCTATGCGGTAGGCAATATATGGGTGCTCGGAGGATAGTAGTATCTGGGAGCTATGCGGTAGGCAATATATGGGTGCTCGGAGGATAGTAGTATCTGGGAGCTATGCGGCAGGCAATATATGGGTGCTCGGAGGATAGTAGTATCTGGGAGCTATGCGGCAGGCAATATATGGGTGCTCGGAGGATAGTAGTATCTGGGAACTATGGGGCAGGCAATATATTCGTTCTCTGAGGTTAGCAGTATCTGGGAGCTATGGGGCAGAAAATATATGGGTGTTATGAGATCTGAGAAACATCGAGACACTGTATGACGAGACAAATCCTTACTCAGTGCTGAACTGGTAAGCAATTCTAGCAGCCGTATTGAAATGATTACCCATGGAGATTCTCTGCATTATCCCGTCCTCTCTTGCATTTATCTTTCAGGGGCGACCAGCCTTCTTGGGGGATTTGAATAGGCTGCGTTGAGGACAGTAGTGTTGGGGGCAATGCATTTGGTGCACCAGTGATCTGCAACTACATATAGCACTTACCACAAGGGGAGTAGGTAATGAAGATTTCACTGACTACCATGACCTAGGTCACGTACCCTGGATTTGGGGTGTGGAGCACTGTCACCTATGACCCCTGGCAATGTGATAGGGGTCATAGAGGAGGGGACGAGCACAGAGGAGACAGGTTGTCCTGCAATAACCAGAATAAACAGTTTTCTTTATGATATAATTACAGTCCGCAGGATATCACTACAAATAGAGACGCTCTGCATGTGCCACATTGTTATAATTAACATGAGAAGAGCGGGAGCCATCATAGATTCACAAGCCGATATACAGTGTCACCACGCTGCAGGGGCAGAATGGGAACTGACACCACCTCATTACATGTGTCTGCAAGAGGAAGCAGATAAAAGGCTCATACTGTAACACAAGATGGTGAACATATCAGGAGGCACAGCAGGACCCGGCCAGCACAGCCCCAGATCACAGGAAGACATACTGCAAGATCCATATTCATCAAAGAGGAAAAGTTATGTGCAATCTCATCCCCCCGTATGTTACACTGGATCTTATAAGAGAAGACAAGCAACATGTAAACACCCGTCATCCGTATATAAACCTTCTATTATCTCCAGATGGCAAGCAGGGCACAGTATGACAGATTTATAGCAGTTATACATGAGAGACAGCGTATAGCACGTATTTATATGTATATAGGGGGCAGTATTATAGTAGTTATTTCTTGTACATAGGGGGCAGTATTATAGTAGTTATATTCTTGTACATAGAGGGCAGTATTATAGTAGTTATATTCTTGTACATAGGGGGCAGTATTATAGTAGTTATATTCTTGTACATAGGGGGCAGTATTATAGTAGTTATATTCTTGTACATAGGGGGCAGTATTATAGTAGTTATATTCTTGTACATAGGGGGCAGTATTATAGTAGTTATATTCTTGTACATAGGGGGCAGTATTATAGTAGTTATATTCTTGTACATAGGGGGCAGTATTATAGTAGTATATTCCTGTACATCGGGGGCAGTATTATAGTAGTTATATTCTTGTACACAGGGGCAGTATTATAGTAGTTATATTCATGTAAATAGGGGCAGTATTATAGTAGTTATATTCTTGTACATAGGGGGCAGTATTATAGTAGTTATATTCTTGTACATAGGGGCAGTATTATAGTAGTTATATTCTTGTACATAGGGGCAGGATTATTGTAGTTATATTCCTGTACATAGGGGGCGGTATTATAGTAGTTATATTCTTGTACATAGGGGGCAGTATTATAGTAGTTATATTCTTGTACATAGGGGGCAGTATTATAGTAGTTATATTCTTGTACATAGGGGGCAGTATTATAGTAGTATATTCCTGTACATCGGGGGCAGTATTATAGTAGTTATATTCTTGTACACAGGGGCAGTATTATAGTAGTTATATTCATGTAAATAGGGGCAGTATTATAGTAGTTATATTCTTGTACATAGGGGGCAGTATTATAGTAGTTATATTCATGTACATAGGGGGCAGTATTATAGTAGTTATATTCTTGTACATAGGGGGCAGTATTATAGTAGTTATATTCTTGTATATAGGGGGCAGTATTATAGTAGTTATATTCCTGTATACAGGGGGCAGTATTATAGTAGTTATATTCTTATACATAGGGACAGTATTATAGTAGTTATAGTCTTGTACATAGGGACAGTATTATAGTAGTTATATTCCTGTACATAGGGGGCAGTATTATAGTAGTTATATTCTTGTACATAGGGGGCGGTATTATAGTAGTTATATTCTTGTACATAGGGGCAGGATTATTGTAGTTATATTCCTGTACATAGGGGGCGGTATTATAGTAGTTATATTCTTGTACATAGGGGGCAGTATTATAGTAGTTATATTCTTGTACATAGGGGGCAGTATTATAGTAGTTATATTCTTGTACATAGGGGGCAGTATTATAGTAGTATATTCCTGTACATCGGGGGCAGTATTATAGTAGTTATATTCTTGTACACAGGGGCAGTATTATAGTAGTTATATTCATGTAAATAGGGGCAGTATTATAGTAGTTATATTCTTGTACATAGGGGGCAGTATTATAGTAGTTATATTCATGTACATAGGGGGCAGTATTATAGTAGTTATATTCTTGTACATAGGGGGCAGTATTATAGTAGTTATTTCTTGTACATAGGGGGCAGTATTATAGTAGTTATATTCTTGTACATAGAGGGCAGTATTATAGTAGTTATATTCTTGTACATAGGGGGCAGTATTATAGTAGTTATATTCTTGTACATAGGGGGCAGTATTATAGTAGTTATATTCTTGTACATAGGGGGCAGTATTGTAGTAGTTATATTCCTGTACATAGGGGGCAGTATTATAGTAGTTATATTCTTGTACATAGGGGGCAGTATTATAGTAGTTATATTCTTGTACATAGGGGCAGGATTATTGTAGTTATATTCCTGTACATAGGGGGCGGTATTATAGTAGTTATATTCTTGTACATAGGGGGCAGTATTATAGTAGTTATATTCTTGTACATAGGGGGCAGTATTATAGTAGTTATATTCTTGTACATAGGGGGCAGTATTATAGTAGTATATTCCTGTACATCGGGGGCAGTATTATAGTAGTTATATTCTTGTACACAGGGGCAGTATTATAGTAGTTATATTCATGTAAATAGGGGCAGTATTATAGTAGTTATATTCTTGTACATAGGGGGCAGTATTATAGTAGTTATATTCATGTACATAGGGGGCAGTATTATAGTAGTTATATTCTTGTACATAGGGGGCAGTATTATAGTAGTTATATTCTTGTATATAGGGGGCAGTATTATAGTAGTTATATTCCTGTATACAGGGGGCAGTATTATAGTAGTTATATTCTTATACATAGGGACAGTATTATAGTAGTTATAGTCTTGTACATAGGGACAGTATTATAGTAGTTATATTCTTGTACATAGGGGGCAGTATTATAGTAATTATATTCTTGTACATAGGGGGCAGTATTGTAGTAGTTATATTCCTGTACATAGGGGGCAGTATTATAGTAGTTATATTCTTGTACATAGGGGGCGGTATTATAGTAGTTATATTCTTGTACATAGGGGCAGGATTATTGTAGTTATATTCCTGTACATAGGGGGCGGTATTATAGTAGTTATATTCTTGTACATAGGGGGCAGTATTATAGTAGTTATATTCTTGTACATAGGGGGCAGTATTATAGTAGTTATATTCTTGTACATAGGGGGCAGTATTATAGTAGTATATTCCTGTACATCGGGGGCAGTATTATAGTAGTTATATTCTTGTACACAGGGGCAGTATTATAGTAGTTATATTCATGTAAATAGGGGCAGTATTATAGTAGTTATATTCTTGTACATAGGGGGCAGTATTATAGTAGTTATATTCATGTACATAGGGGGCAGTATTATAGTAGTTATATTCTTGTACATAAGGGGCAGTATTATAGTAGTTATATTCTTGTACATAGGGGGCAGTATTATAGTAGTTATATTCTTGAACATAGGGGCAGTATTATAGTAGTTATATTCTTATACATAGGGGGCAGTATTATAGTAGTTATAGTCTTGTACATAGGGGACAGTATTATAGTAGTTATATTCTTGTACATAGGGGGCAGTATTATAGTATTTATATTCTTGTACATAGGGGGCAGTATTATAGTAGTTATATTCTTGTATATAGGGGGCAGTATTATAGTAGTTATATTCCTGTATACAGGGGGCAGTATTATAGTAGTTATATTCTTATACATAGGGACAGTATTATAGTAGTTATAGTCTTGTACATAGGGACAGTATTATAGTAGTTATATTCTTGTACATAGGGGGCAGTATTATAGTAGTTATATTCTTGTACATATGGGGCAGTATTATAGTAGTTATATTCTTGTACATAGGGGCAGTATTATAGTAGTTATATTCTTGTACATAGGGGGCAGAATTATAGTAGTTATATTCTTGTACATAGGGGCAGTATTATAGTAGTTATATTCTTGTACATAGGGGGCAGTATTATAGTAGTTATATTCTTGTACATAGGGGGTAGTATTATAGTAGTTATATTCTTGTACATAGGGGGCAGTATTATAGTAGTTATATTCTTGTACATAGGGGGCAGTATTATAGTAGTTATATTCTTGTACATAGGGGGTAGTATTATAGTAGTTATATTATTGTACATAGGGGCAGTATTATAGGAGTTATATTCCTGTACATAGGGGGCAGTATTATAGTAGTTATATTCTTGTACATAGGGGGCAGTATTATAGTAGTTATATTCTTGTACATAGGGGGCAGTATTATAGTAGTTATACTCTTGTACATAGGGGACAGTATTATAGTAGTTATATTCTTGTACATAGTTGGCAGTATTATAGTAGTTATATTCTTGTACATAGGGGGCAGTATTATAGTAGTTATATTCTTATACATAGGGACAGTATTATAGTAGTTATATTCTTGTACATAGGGGACAGTATTATAGTAGTTATATCCTTGTACATAGGGGGCAACTTTTTTTGGTGCACACTCCTGTCGGACCTTGCATGATAAATGTGTCTCATGGTCCGACTGAGCACCGGAACGCCACCTTCAGTGACAAAAATTTGTGTCTTGTGTGACCCATATGGGGCGCGGACACTTCTTAAATACCTGTGTAAGCAGTTTGCACAGAAAAGAACGTGCAAAGTCCAACAGAAAACTGGCGCAAGGACCTTAATATATGTGCCCCAAAGTTTGTGTACAGTTCAGTAAATGTATCAACACTTTCTTCTATTCTATTTCTCAATGGATGGAACATATGATACATAAAACTAAGTATTTCAATCTGGATATCAAAGAGCAGCAGTTATGAATGTGCCTGGTGATAGGGGGTCCATGGAATGAGCTCCATTCGGGGCTCGTGATAGTTTTAATTTGCTACTGATGTCTATTAAAGTCATTCTCTTTGGTCAGATCTTAATCTAATCTCTGCCTTGTTACGAGCTCGCAGCGGATAAGATCTGTGTAATGTGACAACCTGCTACAAATCATCGCTCCAGATACATTAAAGTAACAATTTATTGAATTAGGATGAAATATGTGACTCAATAAGTACCATGCCGGGTCCTGTTCCAGATTTGATGTCTCTACAGGTCCCAGCTTAGGAATGACAAGCTTTCCAATTATGGCTTTATAGAGAGAAGATGTCACAGGTTATTATTTCCCCCATCCATCCCACATAATGCAATATAGGATAATACATTGCAGGCCGCTCCCGGGAAGACGTCTCCTATTAGATGGAGCGAGGAATCCTTTATTCCTAGTTGGATACTGGATAGTGGAGGATTATCTACCGTCACATCAAAAAGATGTACATATAATTAATGGAGGATGAATAGAACAACAAGCGGAGATCACGGAGGCTCTTCTGAGAAATGGAGATGGAAATATCCATTCCTTACTGTCCCCTCCAGCCTCATCCTAGTAAAACTTGGTGCAGATGGTGAGACAGACTCAAACACAAGCCTGTGAGATACTTTCATCTGTGCAATACTAGATACTATAGATACTAGAGAGCCTTTACATGGAGAATGGATAGACCCCAGTGTGTCTCCCCAGAGACATCTCCCAATTTCCCAATTTCTATGTCCCCTCCAGACACTACTATGTCCTGCAGACTCTGCTGCCCCTTCCTCCAGACCTTTGTGCCATTCAGTACCCTCTATCCCCTTGTCAAGACTTTCCTCCAAACCCTTATATCTCCTCAAGACTTCAACCACCTTTGTGGCTTCCAAACCCCTTCAGACCCCTAAATCGCATCCTCTCATAGGTCCCTCTATAGGTCCCACTGTTCTCTTCCAGATCCCTCTGTCTCCTGCCCCAGGCACCTGTTCTGTCCAGACCGCTGTATCCCCTCCAAACTGCTCCTTCCCATGTTTGATACCAATGTGTCCCCTGCTCTAGACCCATGTTCAGATGCCCTCTCCAAATGCCAGTGTCCCCTCCAGAGCCCTATGTTCCCCTCAGACCCCTTAACCCTTTCCAGTCTTTTATTTCCCCATCTTTGAGATCCGTGTGTCCCCCTTCTTCTGACCCATGTTTCCCCTCCAAACCCTGTTTCCCTTCCAGACCCCTCTTTATGCTGCTCCAGAACCCTGTGTTCCCTCTTTAAGACTCCCATGTCCCCTTCTCCAAACCTTCATTTCCCCTCCAGAATTCCTTGTCTCCTCCAGGCTCCCTCTTGAAGACCCATGTACCCCCTTCTTTTAACCCATGTTTCCCCTCCAAACCCCTGTGTTCCCCCTAGACTCATCTTTCCTCTGCTCCAGACCCCTGTGTCTTCTTAAAGGAAATTTACCATCAAAATCCATCATGGATAAACCAGGGACATTACTCATACATACAGGCACTATGATTGTGGTATCTTATTATATTTCTTATCCATGGCGTCCATCCTTCTAAAATCAACTGTTGTTATCATGCTATTGAGCCAGAAAGGCTCAGGGGTGCGTTACCAGGGCCCCTCCATGCTGAAGCTTCACAGGCTGTTGCACTGTGCAGGAGCACTTCCCCCTCACACTTTGTGAGTTCACATCAGGTGGTGAGGGAGGAGATGTTGAGGAATTGAAACACAAAATATATCAGAAATGTTTATTTTTTATTATTTATAATTATTACATTATTATTATATATATTATATACTATATTATATATATATTATTATATAATTATTATTATTATTAATTAAAAAATATGCGTGACTTTTTGTGCTTTTTACTTCGGGCTTAGGAACTGTAGTCTGATTAACACTGTTATAATTAATGCTAGAACTTAGTTTTAACTTTTTAACATTCTAATACTGACCCCCAATTATTATCCTTGAGGAATCCAAGACACAACATTATAGGGTGGCTACGGGGGCTACAGCAAGATAGTATGATAGGTCTTAGAAAGTTCAAAAACATGGGCTTTCCCGCTCTGGTAATGCTAGGGCTTGAGAAACAGATTTGTAATTGTTCCTATAGGTTTCCTATTAACTAAATGACACCATTCTTTGAGCTAAAAATTGTTTCCATCACATCCCCATAAAATCCTACTACTTTACTTTACCCACTAACATTTGCAAAATCTACCTTGTGTATGTAACTGATCCCATGACATCACAGTAGGCTCCTTAGACTTCTTCCTCTCCCCATCCTCCATGGAGTGATTTCATGTGATCAGATGCATATATGGGGTAGATTTTGCATATAGCAGTGGATAAAGGACCTTAGCTGACATCACCCTGGTCACATGACATGAAGTGCTGAATGGTGAGAAGGAGACATGAGAAGGAGCACCTGGACTCAGCCAAGCAGGACACACCCCCTCTGACTCGATCCAAGATCTGGCTGTATGCCAGGAAAGATAACAAAGTTGATTTTATGGGGCTGTGAGGGAAACCATTTTTAGCTAAAAGAAGGGGGGATTTAATAAATAGGGCTCTATTGGGACCTATCAGTGACCTTAGTTTGAAAAATGTGGTTTGGGAAAATCTCACAAAAATTTGTAGCGATTTGCTTCACTCATGTCTAGTTACATAGCATTCTACAGTCAGATACTAGAACATTGGGGGAGATTTATCTAGCTGCCTAAGAGTAAGAATGTGCATAGTTGCCCAAGGCAACCAATTACAGCTCCCCTGTATTCATGAGCACTGGTACAATGAAAGCTGAGCTGTAATTGGTTGCCATGGGCAACTAAGCATATTCTAAATCTCCCCCATTGTGTTATGCTCTGGTGCGAGAAGTGGCCACAGTAGAATGTAACGTCCATGGTATCACAAACAAACAGGTTGTCCAACACTGATGGATGTATGGAGCCCCTGAGGCCACATTTTGTATATACAGGGTTTAATATCCATGAAACAGTAATGTATCAAAGTCACCATTATTAGAAGATCAAAAAGAGAAGGCAAAGTAAAGTAAAGATTTCATCAACATCCCCCCCTTGATGTTCTGCTCCAAAGTCTTTGCCTAATTCACACTTTCTTATTTACTTACTTAATCAGTGACCTGTTGTCTGAAAGCCACAAGGATCCAATCACTAGACATCACCCGTGGGCAATGTGCAGGGCCAGCTCTGTGATTGGTTCCTGCTGAGAGTTAAAATACGGGTCGAGGTTCATCGGAGCCGAGCAGCGCCCTAATTATTTCAATAAGGGTTTTAACAAACATAATAACATACCAAAGCAAGAATGAATAGTTTCCTCCAGCAATCATTTGTATTTATGTATACACCAGCCCAGCTCCGCAACCCACGTCCCATGCCAAGATGTGGTCACATAAAAAATGTCTCGCTTTATCAGCTCCGCAATCGTAACTGATCCCGGACACAATATCCAGATGAAGTGGAATGAGAGAGGGGATTTAGCAGATTTTATGTGCCCTTGATGGGCGATAAGGACAATTAGAAACGAACATGTGTAAAATCACATCGTAAAAAAAAAGTATGGTGGAACCATGACGAAGACTTCCATGCAAGACTCAACTGAGATGTGAGGCTTCAGTCTTGAAAGGTCAATGAGACCAGGAGATCAATGATAAAACCAGTAGAGCAGGTTCTATCATATTAGAGGAGAAGTAACCTACATATTAGGGCCATGTGGGTATGGTGGACCCAGGAAGAATACTGCATGCAAGACTCAACTCAGATGTGAGGCTTCAGTCTTGAAAGGTCAATGAGACCAGGAGATCAATGATAAAACCAGTAGAGCAGGTTCTATCATATTAGAGGAGAAGTAACCTACATATTAGGGCCATGTGGGTATGGTGGACCCAGGAAGAATACTGCATGCAAGACTCAACTCAGATGTGAGGCTTCAGTCTTGAAAGGTCAATGAGACAGGAGATCAATGATAAAACCAGTAGAGCAGGTCCTATCATATTAGAGGAGGATTAAACTACATTTTAGGTCTCTAGAGAAGCCGAGGTCCAGGGCCGATTCTAGCATATTTGCTGCCTGAGGCGAATATTAAAATTCTGCCCCCCCCCCCCACTCCCTGTTAAGTAAATCCTTAAACTTTACTAACAATTAACAACCCTACAGACAGCTCCCTGACACTGTGTGACTGACTACAGGATCTGAGAGGCATTAGTGGCATCTAGTACCTTATAGATGACAATCTCTTCCATCAGGAGGACTTCATTCCGGGTTCTCCAATCCATGACGTATCAAAGGTGAATTCACAGCCGGATATCTTCAGCTCCGTGCAGCATCTCCACCCGGCGTCCCTAAAAATACCACAGTCACTTACAGTATAAAGTCTCCTGGATAACACACTGTGCTCCTAAATAATATATACCCCTCACAACACAACTGACCGCACACTACCCCACATATAACACATCCCTCATTATATAGGGATAAAATCTATATACATATAATATACTGTATCCCATATACAGCCCCTGCAGCTAAGTAATATACTGTACCCGATATACAGCCCCCCCCAGCTTAGTAATATACTGTATCCCATATACAGCCCCTGCAGCTAAGTAATATACTGTACCCCATATACAGCCCCCCAGCCTAGTAATATACTGTATCCTATATACAGCCCCCCAGCCTAGTAATATACTGTATCCTATATACAGCCCCCCAGCCTAGTAATATACTGTATCCCATATACAGCCCCCCAGCCTAGTAATATACTGTATCCCATATACAGCCCCCCAGCTTAGTAATATACTGTATCCCATATACAGCCCCCCAGCTTAGTAATATACTGTACCCCATATACAGCCCCCCAGCTTAGTAATATACTGTATCCCATATACAGCCCCCCAGCTTAGTAATATACTGTATCCCATATACAGCCCCCCAGCCTAGTGATATAGTGATATATAATATATACAGCACCCCCCAGTATAAAATGATTCTGGCCCCATATAATATATACTGAATCCCCCCAGTATAAAATAATTATAGCCCCAAATAATATCTATAGCACCCCCCCCAGTATAAAATAATTATAGCCCCAAATAATATCTATAGCATCCCCCCCAGTATAAAATAATTATAGCCCCAAATAATATCTATAGCATCCCCCCCCAGTATAAAATAATTATAGCCCCAAATAATATCTATAGCGTCCCCCCCCCCAGTATAAAATAATTATAGCCCCAAATAATATCTATAGCATCCCCCCCAGTATAAAATAATTATAGCCCCAAATCCCCAAATAAAATATACAGAAACCCCCCTCCCACCCCTAGTATAAAATAATTCTGGCCGCATATAATATCTATAGCATCCCCCCGGTATAAAACAATCATAGCCCCAAATAATATCTACATATAGCATTCCCCCCAGTATAAAATAATTACGGTATAGCCCCAAATAATAAAAATATATATAGCATCCCCCCCAGTATAAAATAATTATAGCCCCAAATAAAATACATAGCATTCCATCATCCCCCCCCCCCCCCCCAGTATAAAATAATTCTGGCCCCATATGATATATATAGCGCCCCCCCCCTCCCCCCCGCAGTATTAATTATTAGCCACAATTAATTAAATACATGAAAAATAATAAAAATCCTACTCACCTGCAGGCAGCTGCCCCCTCGGCGCGGCTCCGGTGTTCAGCGCTGCCGGAAAGGCGCTGCGTCGCTCCGCATATAAATCGCGCCTGTGTCTTAAAGAGACAGGCGCGATTTATTTAGCTGGTTGGCGATTCGGGCGTTAATGGACGCCCGAATCGCCAACTTTAGAGCGGCGAATTTCGCCGCCCATTACAGGGACCCGCATTCTGCCGCCTGAAGCGAGATTTTCATCTCGCCTCATGGCAGATGCGGCCCTGCCGAGGTCAATGGTAGATCCACAGTGGACCCACGTGGGTATGGCAGACTCACAACAAAGACTGCCATGCAAGACTCAACTGAGATGTGGGGCTTCAGTCTTGGAAGGTCAATGAGGTCCCAAAGGACTCAGAAATCAACGATACAACCAGTAGAGCAGGTTGGTTCTTTCATATAGAGGAGGTGTAAACTACATTTTAGGTCTATAGAGAAGTCAAGGTCAATGGTATGCTCACAGTGGACAGACATGGGTAAGGCAGACCCACGTCAAAGACTGCCATGCAAAACTCAACTGAGATGTGGGGCTTAAGTCTTGGAAGGTCTATGAGGTCCCAAAGGACCCAGAGATCAATGATAAAACCAGTAGAGCAGGTTGTCTCATATTAGAGGAGAAGTAGACTTCATATTAGGTCTCTAGAGAACCTGAGGTCAATGGTAGATCCACAGTGGACCCACGTGGGTATGGTAGACCCACGATGAATACTGCCATGCAAGACTCAACTCAGATGTGAAGCTTCAGTCTTGGAAGATCAATGAGGTCCCAAAGGACCCAGAAATCAACGATACAACCAGTAGAGCAGGTTGGTTCTCTCATTTAGAGGAGGTGTAAACTACATTTTAGGTCTCTAGAGAAACCAAGGTCAATGGTAGGCCCACAGTGGACCGACGAGGGTAAGGCAGACCCACGTCAAAGACTGCCATGCAAGACTCAACAGAGATGTGAGGCTTCAGTCTTGAAAGGTCAATGAGACCAGGAAATCAATGATAAAACCAGTAGAGCAGGTTCTCTCATATTAGAGGAGAAGTAGACTACATATTTGGTCTCTAGAGAAGCCGAGGTCAATGGTAGACCCATGGTGGACCCACGTGGGTAAGGCAGACCCCCGACGAAGACTGCCATGCAAGACTCAACTCAGATGTGAGGCTTCAGTCTTGGAAGGTCAATGAGGTATAAACCACATTTTAGTCCCTAGAGAAGTTGAGGTCAACAGTGGACCCACATGGGTAAGGCAGACCCAAGACAAAGACTTCCATGCGAGACTCAAATGAGATGTGGGGCTTCAGTCTTAGAAGGTCAATGAGGTCCCAAAAGACCCAGAGATCAATGATATTAGATGGAGAAGTAAACTACATATTAGGTCTCTAGAGAAGCTGAGGTCAGTGGTAGACACACGGTATGGTGGACCCAGGATAAATACTGCCATGCAACACTCAACTCAGATGTGAGGAGCTGTGGTCAAGGCTGGGAACCATTGGTTGTGTAAGTCATCATTCACACAGTGGTACTATGGATGGAACCATGTTGTGCCCCTGCTATGTACCCCTACATGTAGCTCTATGTACAGAGGAATATGAAGGCCCTTATTTTATGGTGTGATTCATTGTATTAAGGAAATCAAACTGCACTATGAACTTCTTGTGCTGCACCAACTCCCGATCCCAGGGAAATATAAGTAAGTAGTAAAAATGAGTAAGTAGACCCCAAGCTACCATGATGGGAATCTTCATGCCTATATGCATCTCCTACAGCTTCTCCCCTGGTACCACATTAGACGGTTTGGGCACACAGTTTGTCATAAAGGAAATCTATCAACAAAAACCATCAGACCATTAGACCAGGGACACTTACTCATAGATCCAGGCTTATATTTGTTATCCATGGTCTCCTTCCTTCTAATATCAACTTTTAAAATTATGCTAATAAACCAGGAGTTACCTTAACCCCTCCATCCACTGGCTTCACAGGCTGTTACACTGTGCAGGAGCACACTTCCCCCCTCTGCCTGCTGTAAGTAATATAGGGGAAAAGAACTCATCTGGACACACTGCTTCTTCAAGAGAAAAGTCAACTCCATGCACGGACCTGTAGTGCCACAGTCTTAATATCATCAAACATAAATATCCTGGACAACTGCCCCCAAGTGGCCAGCGGAACTCGCTGGCCACCGACAGGATGGCACAAAAGGGGGGAGGAGGGGGGAAGCAGGAGGGACCGTGCTCTTAAAGGTAAAGAACACGGTCAGTCCTGCAGCCTCCCGGCTTTGGCAACCCGCGGGCTGAGCATCCAAATGTCTCAATTATACACCAAAGAAAAAAAACTCGAGATAAAGATACATGAGTCCTAAACTTGTCTGGAAATTCAAAAATGTTCATTGAGGATTGCGTCTGCGTTCCACATCCAGAGGAGACCACGGTAGTGGCCCCACATATGCAAGAGACTCCATTATAATAACATTTTTGAAGATTTTTTTTTTTTACTACATTTTTAAATGTGTAAAAATCTTTTAAACCAACAGGAGTGCAGTCCATGAGGCCTCTAATCGGAGCAGGAAATTACAAAAACTATATATGTTTTGCATCTACGTGATCTTATTGACCCACAACATAAAAAGGAGTTGTCATTCACACAGTAAAGACTGTAAAAACAAAGACCATATACATATGGCACAGCTGTTTTTTTGTCAATTATACTGCATTTGGATTCTTTTTTCCAGCTTCCCAGTACATGGTTATTAAATACTGACACTAGGAAGCACAATATGAGATAACAAGACCTTATATGGCTGTATAACCAGAAATATTAAAAAATGGACAAGACATGCAGTGTTAAAGGGGTAAAATAATGTAAAAGTAATTAGGGGGGGGCACCAGCCATGAGGTGAGTTGAGCCTCTTGCCTCAGGCAGCACCACCTGCAGCAAGTCGGGGGCAGTATCAGCAGCAATCACCTGCTATTAAGCTGAACCGGACACTTAAGAGTAGCGTTTGTTCACACCAGATGTCAGCACGGGGGAGAGATGCTGCATGGAGAACCCATGAACTAAAAATAACCTGATATATTGGGCGGAGGGGGCACCATTCTTTAGCTTACCTCAGGATCTAGTGCAACTCGATGCCCTTCTGAAATGAAATCTTAGTAAAAATTCTAATTATGGAACATTTTGCACATTTTTGACCCATTCATCTAGACTGGAAGCAGCAAAAATAATTGTCAATTAAGATTATATTTTCTAAACATTAAATAAGCAAATAATTGGGACTTTTTTATTTTTCGGGATAGACATTGGAGAATTATGCTCTTTGAACAGAAAGAACAGATCAATCAACTTTGTACAAATAAAATCGGAACAGGTTTTCATAAAAACTTGACCCCTTTTCTACCTAGCCAGAAGGATTTTGACCTGCTTTGACCTTTCACCAGAACAAAACTCCACCTTACAGAACGGAGCATTCTGCCGATATTTCCTTGATTGCTTTCCTAATTGGTTCAATCCATAAAATTGGTCCCCACCATATAATTATCCGATCTCTCCGAGGGTCAAATAAGTTTACTCCATGTTGCTAAAAGTTGCGTAAGAAAATCTGAGGAAGACCCAGATCTTGTCTCTGCGATCATCGGGGTTGGGGAACCTTTATGGAAAGTTCTTTGAACGGAATGAAATGTGAACCTCATGACTGCAAGTTTTTTTGGAATGTGAGTTGAGAGTTTGACAGTGGTATCAAAGGTCCTACAAGTGATTGACAAGGGTTAGGTTACTCTGTATGGTCAGATAAGTCTTATGGATGAAGTCTTCCACATAAGTTTTTGATTTAGGTCAGAAGAAAACATTTAGCACTACTATGTTATTGCAGTTCTGGAGTAAAGGATCCTCATTGTGAGATCAACGTTGATGAAATATTTCTGTATGGTTTTTCCTCTGGATATTAACCTTGGGGTCAACATCTTAGAATCTAACCTGATGTTTCTCTTTTCCAATATTTGCTACTATGGACAGTAGCCGACCACTAGACACATAAGATTGTGCCCAAAATGTACTTGTTTTGCCTACTTCAACCTAAGTACGATTGTGTGGCTTCTTCTAATTCGAGTGTGACTGCTCTTAAAGCAGAGAGCTCCATTGAGTAACTACTCTTATATTAGAGATCACCGTAGTTTGATTACTCTAACGTAGAAAGCAACATTGTGTGACTACTCTTTTTTGGACGTAATAATCTTAGATAACTCCAATCAGACTTGGAATCTCTTCGAGACTGCTTTCATGTCTGGTCTAGCAGTATTTTTGGAGCAGGTACCAAATCTGCCATCAAATAAATAGATATCAAAATACTTGTGTCTTCATATCTTCTCCTCTAACCAAGAACTTCTCATGGTCTGAAGGCCAAGTCAAAGGGCTTGTTTTGGATTTGAAAACCTTGAGTAACTTTAGTCAATCTTGGAATCTTCTCAAGATTTTTTTCAGTACTCATTGTTTTAAACACTGACTGAACAATTTGGGGCATCTACTGCCAACAATTTGTCCACATCTTCTTCTCCAGCCTAGAACTCATCAATGTAGGGCAAAACAAAAAAAGTTCTTGACAAACTCTAATCAGTGTTGAAATCTCTTCAAGCTTGGTTAAAGCCACTAAGCTTTTGAGTTAGGTGTCCCATCTTGGATCAGATACTTATTATTTTATTCTGTTGATGATCTTGGCATCTTCAATACTGCAAGCGGTTTGTCCACATCTTTGCTTCCAATCAAGAATTCCTCAATGTCTGAAGGCCAAAAATTGCTTTGAAACAACTTTTTGTACTTGAAAACCTTGGGTAACGGTAATCAGTCTTGAAAAATTATAAAGGCAGGTTTCTAGACTGATAATGACAATTTTTTGGGTGAGGTAAACTATTAAACTTCAGATGTTCAAGTATACTTCTTATGCTTTTACATTTCCCAAAATATCTGGACATCTACCACCAGTGGCTTCTCTGTATCTTCTCTTCCAACCAATAACTTCTCAACGTTTGATGGACTTACTGTCAAAAAAAACTTTTTGGATGTGAAAGCCTTGAGTAACTTTAATCAGTCTTGGAATCTCTCTATTCCTCATGTTGAAATCAAAACCTAACCATGAACCCATGAACCTCCACGATCTATCACTGCTTCATCACACATTTCCATGTATTTATATAGACTTCTACTTGGCCGTTCAACAGTCATGGCGTCAAGGAATTTTTTTCCCCCAGCAATACTGGAATTACCCTCACCTCCCCTTATTTCACGTCAGTTTCTATTAAGCTTAGTCTGGTTCTATTTACCACCAAATCCTCCGACCTCCATATCTAGGAATATATAAGGTTTCTGGGCTATCAACCGATGATGAGAAGTAAGTTCCTCGTAGAAGAGATAGACTTGGCTCATAACATACACTTGGAAAAAGAATGTGATACAGATGTGTCCCCGTGCGGGTGTGTGAGTGCACCTCCGAGAGGTACCTTAACCTCTAGTAATAATTTGACATCACGTTTCCTCTTCAAAAGAATAAATTAAAGTGCTTCGTTTTAGATCTGGAAACCATTACGAGGGTCTCGGGAGAGAAAGAGTCGAGAAACTCAAGGCGAGCCGGAAGACGAGAGGGGACTGTTGATCAGGTATAAGGTTTAGTGTGTGATATGGAATATCATATGAGATGGTTACGTTGTAGAAACATGTGGCAGGTTTATCAGGGATGGAGTCATTTCATTATATCCTATTTATATTGAAGGGGTCTGGATTGTGTATTTCTAGGGTCGCCCCAAAGTCAGGTGTTGTGTGGGGAGGTTTATGATTTTTTTAAAGGCTGATTGAAAATTCTTAGGAAGTATTTTAATATTCTGGAGGTTGATGTTGACTTTGCAAAATTGTGTAGTTGCTGGAAAGATTGGGTTACATTTATTGCACTATTTTTAGCATAAAGACGACAGAAACCTTGAAAAAAAACCATTGCATCCTGTTATAAGTCAATGAGATGGATTTGGTGGCACTGGTATCTGTTGATGGACAGCACTGGATTTCATTTGAAATCTGTGACATGGTGAGACCTGAGCTTTAGAACTAATATCAGGACCGGATTATAGGGTGGGCTCCAGGAGCGCATGCCCTGGGGCCCCCACCAGCAATGTCCCACAGTAAGCTCACAGCTCTGATGTGCAGCGGCGATGCCACCCTGCCACACAAGCTGTGACAGTGACTCACTGGCTCTGGTATCAGTGAGAGCATGCCCGTCTGTACTCTTCTCACTCAGCATGCAGTGTGCTTTTCAGCAGCTGTGCTGCATGCAGAGTGGCACCTGGCCCCCCCCCCCTTGACATTGGACAGCTGAATTCTCTCTTGTGAGAGCAAGAGAGAGAGCTCTTAGGAAAGCAGTGGCACATGGGACTAGTGTGGCAACTAGGACTCGTAGTAGGTATTATTGCCATTATGCCAGCCAGGCTAGCAGCTAGGCTAACACCACTGCCACTGTGCCAGCTAGGCCAGTAGCTTGGCTAACATGACCTGCCACTGTGCCAGCTAGGACAGCAGCTAGGCTACATCACTGCAACTGTGCCAGCTAGGCTAACATCTGTCAGGATCAGTAGTAGTGGATCCTCTGTACCAATGGGGACGATGACGTAAGCCAACATCTGGGACCAGAGTCTAATTGGTACCCGGTTTTCACCAGAGCCTGCCGCAAAGCAGGTTGGACTTGTCGCTGCGTTTTACCACCAGGTCGTTCCACAGGCGCAACTTACGTACAGAAACGTAAGGCAAACTCATGGTCGGGGACAGACAGGAGGTCGAGACAGGCAGCATAGGATCAGAGTCAGGAAGGGAATCAAGGTCACAACGAAAAATCGGGATAATCGCAGAGGGCTTGGAATACAGCTTTCTCTCAGGCATGGAAGCACAAAGATCCGGCAGGGGACATAGGAAGGGGCTGGAATTTATCAGGGCAGGCAGCTGGTCAGTGCCAATTTGCGGCGCACTGGCCCTTTAAGTTTTACAGAGTCGGCGCATGCGCGCTCCCATGTCCCAGAGTGCGGACATTGCAGGGAACGCCGCTGGAGCCGGGATAGGTAAGTTAGGGCCTGGGGCATGGGTCACAGGGGCACCCGTGACAACACCACTGCCACTGTACCAGCTAGGACAGAACTAGTTTTATTATGTTTGTATTTGTCCCCTATGATTTGTAAAGCGCTACGTAATATGATGGCGCTATATAAATAAAGATTATTATTATATTAACTAGGGTAAAATGTAAGAAAGTAGAAAGTTTAGTGTCAAATTAGGAACCCCACCCATCATAGATAGATAGATAGATAGATAGATAGATAGATAGATAGATAGATATGACATAGATGAAATATATAGAGAAATAGAAAGACAGAAAAAGAATGATAGATAAGTAGATATTAGAAGGATAGATGATAGATCTGGTTCTTTTCCATCACTGACCCCCATAGTATCTGTCATCCTCTAGTAGGTAGCAGGTCAGTGAGAGTTCACATATGACCCCCCAATAGAGTGTGATATAGGTGCAGTGTCTGGGATATGGACAGGACCTCTCAGTTTCCAGACCACCGTGACCTCTGGTAGTTGGGGGTCCTGCTGAAATTAGTTTTCTGTGTTTTAGTAGAACTTGAGAAGTGTTTGTCTTGTGATCTATGACTCCCCTGGAATAAGGAGACAGATTACTACATAGAATTAGCCGGAGAATCCTGGAAGCCATAATTCTACTCCTCGGCTCCTGTAGGCACAGCATGTTCTAATAACCTGATATTCCATCATGTGTAATGAGTTCATGGACACAATATCTGCTGTGTTCTAGATAAGAGGCGAGGATTGGGGTCTGTGGGGTCAGGTCATGGAGGGCATTAGATACTAGAGGCTGACACTGATCCTACTATTATTACCGTATATATGCATTACCCTTTATAGGTACGTAGATTCCTGAGGTGCAGAGCCGGTAATTGCACCTATTCCATCCCCTATACAGGTTGGGTGGGGAGGGGGCAGTGCCGGGCCATGCTGTGCTCCAACACGGTGCAGGATAAAATGTAATACTACGTCAGGCAGGACCTGAAGTAGGACTGAGCCGGGCATAATAAGACCCAAAGCAATTAGCGAAGGGGCGGAGGACTGTGGGGGGGGGGGGGGGATGGGAGGTTTCAGAGCCATTGGTTTAGCTTTTGGCTATTGGCCTAAGTGAGGTCACCAGGGGGCGGTTTTTGGGGTGGGTGAGGACCCACCCAGGATCTTTATAAAGTTTGAGAGCACGTAGGGGGGGCCTCTTTCCTTCTGCCCCCAGGACCGGAGCGACGAGAAGTCTCCCACCCACCTTGCCCTAAAATGTATCTCTTCTTACGTCACAGCATAGGTGGAGTTTTACACAGGCCCAAAGGCGTTCGGAAGTTTCCCAGATCTGCCGGTCCACAGCAGCCATTTGGACGAAATTTCCCCAAGATTGGAAGAAGTCGAATGGGCCTACCGAGTCTAAAAAATATTTACCAATTTATTATGTTATTTAATAATTTATGTTTCCTGTGAAAATAAAATGTTGTGGCCTACACTTAAGTTTCCCGGTCTTTAATGTTAGGTTGGGTTTTAGGTACAGGGCCAAGTGCCAGGTTTCTTGGTTGGTTTTACACTCCCTACAGTCCACGCTGGGACTGGAAATTGTGCCAGGAAATGCGACTTCTCAGCCAAATTCGGTGGGGAGTGGGTGGTCCTGTGCTATACAGTGGTCCGGCATTGCTGCCCCACCTGGAGCACTGCCTATGACCTGTGTCTGGCTATGGTGTCATTCTACGGCAGGTCAGGAAGACGGAGCCAGGGGTTGGGAGCAGCGTCACACACTGGTGCAATTCCCACCAGTGTATGATAAATGTGCCCCTTGGAGTTTATTCCATACTCTACCACTAGTTCTCAGGCCTAGATAAATAATTGATAGGTAAAAGATAAATTGATTGTGGGACAGATAAAGGACTACATTTATCAGGGATTGTACCCCTGAAATTGTGCCTATTTCCAAGTGGACATGGAGGTGTCTGAAGGGGACGTGGTCAGAGGATCAGTGGGCCCCAAAGTTCTCTGTAGAAGTCCCTCAGAGAACAAGGAAATCCATCTTCCACCTTTTTTGGAAGAACAACAGAGCCTTACTGCAGAGCAGGCAGAAGGGGGGACACCTGCTACAGCCGGTTGTTTTACAGAGGAGAGATGGATGGGGACATGTCTGACTCTATTCCTTTATAACTATTATATGAGGCAAATAAAATGGCTAAGCGGAAGCAGAGGATGAAGGGAGCAAGTTTAAGAATATTTTTATACATAGGCACATTTATTTGTGGTGCAGCGGCACTAGTTACCATGCGGCACAAATTAGGGAGTGTTCCGGCACTCAGTTGGACTGTGCCAGATTTAACATGCAAAGTCTGTGTTAAAGGTGCACCACAAAAAAGTTGGTGAACTCTGTTGGGTCAGTGCAGGGAAGCGACAGATTCATGATTTCTGGTGCCTGTTCTTCACGAGTCTGGCGCACCAAGAATTATACTGGGGCAGAGCACTGTGAATTTTACCACATTCTTAGTAAATGTGCCCCATTATACCCCAAGCCTCCTAACAGAACAAGTGGTTTCAGCAAGAATATTTACAACTTTTCAAAATTTTATTTGGTGAACAATTGATGGCCCCAACCTCTTTCCCTTACAATTTTATAAAACAATAAAACTATTCTGTTAAACTTTTACTTGGTTAATCCCAAAAAGTCCCAAAATCCTTGATATGGGATGAAAAGATGTAGCCACTTGTCTCTTTGGACAAAGTTACAACGTTTTATTAAGTCAGATACTGACAGTGGGGCTCATTTACTAAGCGCCGCGGATCGCACTTTCATCGGGCTCTTTGCCTTTTTTGGGGATTACATGGCTGGCACAGGTATTTAACAGGTGTCTACGTTGGGATTGTGTCGCACGCGATCGGATTATAGCGCAGCTGCGCTGGCTTCCATGTGACTCAAGTAGGGGGGTGGCTGGAACGATCCAACTGATTCGGACTGAGCATGTGATTTAACTTACAAATTGTGTAGCAAAATCAAACGCTTACATGCACCAGGAAGAAGAAGGAGAACTCTGTTGGACCTGAGCAGGGGAGCGACAAATGCAGGATATCGGACTCACGACCTTAGTGAATCGCGGCACAGTGCATTGTCGTCAGACAATGCACTTTTGGTGAACTCCAGCGAACGGGTAAGTAAATGTCCCCCTTTATGTCTCAATGATCAGATGGAAGAAGTCTGGCACCTAGAGCCCCACAGATTAGATCAGATGTTCTCAGCGATTGGAGCAGGATGCAGACAGCGCCATTGTGGTCAGACCAGGTTCCTGTAGACCAGGTCCCATTCACATGAATAGAGCTAGACTGCAATGACTCAGTTCAAACACTACACAAAAATGGCGCTGTTCTCTTGTTTCATTCTCAGCTCCTGCACAAAACCTGATTTCTGTGGGTTCTAGGTCCCAGCTCCCTCCAATGTGATACTGAGGAACTATACTAAAGTTAGGTCATCAATATTTTTAACCTGGAAAAACTCTTGAAGACTGCCTTAAGGTTCCTTTTCTTGTCCAAGCAACATGTTGATAGATACAGTGTGGATCATTTACTAAGGGCGCGAATCGCTATTTTTCGTCAGGTTTCCCGAATATTACCGATTTTCGCCGTTTTTCCATGAATTGCCCCGGGTTTTCGGCACACGCAAACGGATTGTGGCACATCGGCGCCGGCATGCATACGACGGAAATGGGGGGGGCCATGACCGTCGGAAAACCTGATGGATTCGGAAAAACCGCTGTATTTAAAAACAAAAATGTGTCGCTTGACAGGCACTTACCTGCACCCAGGATAGGATGCTGAACTCCGGCGAACTCCGGCGGACCGCAGCGCAGCAGCGACACTTAGTGGACATCGGGTGCACTACCTTAGTGAATCGCTGGAAGACCCGAATCCTCGGAGGAGAACGCACCGCTGGATCGCAAATGGATCGGGTAAGTAAATCTGCCCCAGTGACTACATCCCTCTATGAGAAGCCTGCAGGTCGACATAACTCCAAATAGTAGAGATTTTCATGCAGGTTCATCCAATGCAAACAGAGCCGCCCAGGGGACAGTAGGGGTTAAAAAGTTAAGTTCTAGCCTTGATTTCTCCAAGTTCTGCCATTTGTAGTTAAAATGATAATTTTTATAAAGCCCAGATAATCCCTATAACTGAGACCAGAACCCAAAATTTTCCAGATCCCCCGAAATGCCTGTAATGGTGCAGATTCCTGGTGCTCTCCAGCTGTTGGATATAAGACATTACATCATCTTTATCATCATCCTAATCATCATCATCATCTCCTTCTTCTTCTTCTGCAGCAGATTTGAAGTCGCTCCGACTTTACAAAAACAATCTTGTCGATACAAAGGATTTTTTTCATATTTGCAGAGAGATTTTTGCTCAGTATCCAGGGCGTAGATCCAATTTCAGCAATCAGGCCCCAGGCCCAGAGCTTTCCTCCTATATATATATATATATCTGATGACATGAACGCAGGTGTAGAAGATAGGGGGGGGGGGGGGCACAATCAGGACCCCCACCGCTGAAGCATAGCCTCATCAAAGGAGAAAGACCTGACCCAGCGAGACCGGAGCGTTCATCCTAAACTTCAAAGAGAATGACCCACAGTAAAGAAACATCAAATTGTGGAGGCCAATTATTATATAGAGCCAGGGGCACTGAAATACACGGAGAAGGGAAGAGCATGAAGAGCATGGCTTGGATTCAGGAGTTGTTTATAATTGTGTAGATAATATAGTAAGATACTGCCCCTATGTACAAGAATATAACTACTATAATACTGCCCCCTATGTACAAGAATATAACAACTATAATACTGCCCCCTATGTACAAGACTATAACTACTATAATACTGCCCCCTATGTACAAGAATATAACTACTATAATACTACCCCCTATGTACAAGAATATAACTACTATAATACTGCCCCCTATGAACAAGAATATAACTACTATAATACTGCCCCCTATGTACAAGACTATAACTACTATAATACTGCCCCTATGTACAGGAATATAACTACTATAATACTGCTCCCTATGTACAAGAATATAACTACTATAATACTGCCCCTATGTACAAGAACATAACTACTATAATACTGCCCCTATGTACAAGAATATAACTACTATAATACTGCCCCCTATGTACAAGAATATAACTACTATAATACTGCCCCCTATGTACAAGGATATAACTACTATAATACTGCCCCTATGTACAGGAATATAACTACTATACTACTGCCCTCTATGTACAAGAATATAACTACTGTAATACTGCTCCCTATGTACAAGAACATAACTACTATAATACTGCCCCTATGTACAGGAATATAACTACTATAATACTGCCCCCTATGTACAAGAATATAACTACTTTAATACTGCCCCCTATGTACAAGAATATAACTACTATAATACTGCCCCCTATGTACAAGTATATAGCTACTATAATACTGCTCCTATGTACAAGAATATAACTACTATAATACTGCCCCCTATGTACAAGAATATAACTACTATAATACTGCCCCTATGTACAAGAATATAACTACTATAATACTGCCCCCTATGTACAAGAATATACCTACTATACTACTGTCCCCTATGTACAAGAATATAACTACTATAATACTGCCTCCTATGTACAAGAATATAACTACTATAATACTGCCCCCTATGTACAAGAATATAACTACTATAATACTGCCCCCTATGTACAAGTATATAGCTACTATAATACTGCTCCTATGTACAAGAATATAACTACTATAATACTGCCCCCTATGTACAAGAATATAACTACTATAATACTGCCCCTATGTACAAGAATATAACTACTATAATACTGCCCCCTATGTACAAGAATATACCTACTATACTACTGTCCCCTATGTACAAGAATATAACTACTATAATACTGCCCCCTATGTACATGAATATAACTACTATAATACTGCCCCCTATGTACAAGAATATAACTACTATAATACTGCCCTCTATGTAAAAGAATATAATTACTATCATACTGCCCCCTATGTACAAGAATATAACTACTATAATACTGCCCCCTATGTACAAGAATATAACTACTATAATACTGCCCCCTATGTACAGGAATATAACTACTATAATACTGTCCCCTATGTACAAGAATATAACTACTGTAATACTGCCCCTTATGTACAAGAATATAACTACTATAATACTGTCCCCTATGTACAGTAATATAACTACTATAATACTGCCCCCTATATACAATAATATAACTACTATAATACTGCCCCTATGTACAAGAATATAACTACTATAATACTGCTCCTATGTACAAGACTATAACTACTATAATACTGTCCCCTATGTACAAGAATATCACTACTATAATACTGCCCCCTATGTACAAGAATATAACTACTATAATACTGCTCCTATGTACAGGAATATAACTACTATAATACTGCCCCCTATGTACAAGAATATAACTACTATAATACTGCTCCTATGTACAGGATTAAAACTACTATAATACTGCCCCCTATGTACAAGAATATAACTACTATAATACTGCTCCTATGTACAGGATTATAACTACTATAATACTGCCCCCTATGTACAAGACTATAACTACTATAATACTGTCCCCTATGTACAAGAATATAACTACTATAATACTGCCCCCTATGTACAAGAATATAACTACTATAATACTGCCCCCTATGTACAAGAATATAACTACTATAATACTGCCCCCTATATACAATAATATATATACTGTAATACTGTCCCCTATGTACAAGAATATAACTGCTTCAATACTGCCCCCTATGTACAAGAATATAACTGCTATAATACTGCCCCCTATATACAAGAATATAACTACTATAATACTGCCCCCTATGTACAGGAATATAACTACTATAATACTGCCCCCTATGTACAAGAATATAACTACTATAATACTGCCCCCTATGTACAAGAATATAACTACTATAATACTGCCCTCTATGTACAAGAATATAACTACTATAATACTGCCCCCTATGTACAGGAATATAACTACTATAATACTGCCCCCTTTGTACAAGAATATAACTACTATAATACTGCCCCCTATGTACAAGAATATAACTATTATAATACTGCCCCTATGTACAAGAATATAACTACTATAATACTGCCACCTATGTACAAGAATATAACTACTATAATACTGCCCCCTATGTACAAGAATATAACTACTATAATACTGCCCCCTATGTACAAGAATATAACTACTATAATACTGCCCCCTATGTACAAGAATATAACTACTATAATACTGCCCCCTATGTACAAGAATATAACTACTATAATACTGCCCCCTAAGTACAAGAATATAACTACTATAATACTGCCTCCTATGTACAAGAATATAACTACTATAATACTGCCTCCTATGTACAAGAATATAACTACTATAATACTGCCCCCTATGTACAAGAATATAACTACTATAATACTGCCCCCTATGTACAAGAATATAACTACTATAATACTGCCCCCTATGTACAAGAATATAACTACTATAATACTGCCCCCTATGTACAAGAATATAACTACTATAATACTGCCTCCTATGTACAAGAATATAACTACTATAATACTGCCCCCTATGTACAAGAATATAACTACTATAATACTGCCCCCTATGTACAAGAATATAACTACTATAATACTGCCCCCTATGTACAAGAATATAACTACTATAATACTGCCTCCTATGTACAAGAATATAACTACTATAATACTGCCCCCTATGTACAAGAATATAACTACTATAATACTGCCCCCTATGTACAAGAATATAACTACTATAATACTGCCCCCTATGTACAAGAATATAACTACTATAATACTGCCCCCTATGTACAGGAATATAACTACTATAATACTGCCCCCTATGTACAAGAATATAACTACTATAATACTGTCCCCTATGTACAAGAATATAACTACTATAATACTGCCCCCTATGTACAGGAATATAACTACTATAATACTGCCCCCTATGTACAAGAATATAACTACTATAATACTGCCCCCTATGTACAGGAATATAACTACTATAATACTGCCCCCTATGTACAAGAATATAACTACTATAATACTGTCCCCTATGTACAAGAATATAACTACTATAATACTGCCCCCTATGTACAGGAATATAACTACTATAATACTGCCCCCTATGTACAAGAATATAACTACTATAATACTGCTCCCTATGTACAGGAATATAACTACTATAATACTGCCCCCTATGTACAAGAATATAACTACTATAATACTGCCCCCTATGTACAGGAATATAACTACTATAATACTGCCCCCTATGTACAGGAATATAACTACTATAATACTGCCCCCTATGTACAAGAATATAACTACTATAATACTGCCCCCTATGTACAGGAATATAACTACTATAATACTGCCCCCTATGTACAAGAATATAACTACTATAATACTGCCCCCTATGTACAGGAATATAACTACTATAATACTGCCCCCTATGTACAGGAATATAACTACTATAATACTGCCCCTATGTACAAGAATATAACTACTATAATACTGCCTCCTATGTACAAGAATATAACTACTATAATACTGCCCCCCATGTACAAGAATATAACTACTATAATACTGCCCCCTATGTACAAGAATATAACTACTATAATACTGCCCCCTATGTACAAGAATATAACTACTATAATACTGCCCCCTATGTACAAGAATATAACTACTATAATACTGCCCCCTATGTACAGGAATATAACTACTATAATACTGTCCCCTATGTACAAGAATATAACTACTATAATACTGCCCCCTATGTACAGGAATATAACTACTATTATACGTTGGTTGTGTCACATAACCCTGTATGCTGAGTGTGTGGGGTATACAGAACACACAAGTGATATATAAGTCTCAGTCCATGTTATGTGCTCCTTCTCCTCTATTGTTCACCTGGTAGAATGATTTTTTCCCTCTGTCTATCGCAGGATTATAGTTTTTTATTGATATCCCTCTCGGCCGCGGCCAGAAACCTTCACTATAAAATCCTGAAATTCCTGTGTGTCAGATTGTGGTTTGAAGATCTCATTAAGACGTTGCAGTTACTCTCTGCGTTCAGACGTCCCATCGTACGGTATAAGATCCTCGTGTATGTAGCGTTCGGCAGCCTCTCGCAGATCCTTTTGAAGTAACTTTCACCGTCCCTTTAACAAAAACAGATTTTGTTAAAAAAAATTTTTATAAAAAGTTGTCTGTGGCCGTTCTGGTCAATAATGATGGAGTTTGCAGATTTTTTGGTCTTGGCTGGAGGTGAATGTTGGATTCTTAAGGGTTTTTAGCGTTCGAATTACGTAATGGCCTCATAAAAGCATGTAAGTGGTTATATACGGCGCACTACCTCGAGTTAATGTCCACATAAAACATTCCTTGGGATTTGTGATGGATGGGAATTTTACAGTACGGAGAAGTCAGAGAGAGATTGAGTCACGACTGAGTATTGGCTTCTCGTCAGGACTGTAAATCATGTACAGAGGTCTGAATATCCCTTTAACTGTAGTGTAGGGTCCTGATCAAGGCGATTCACTCCTGATATATAACTTAGGAGACCCCCAAAGGGACCTTTAGTGCACATTCTTAAGTTTCAATCTCCCATATTACATACTAGTGCACTGGACAGGTGTCCTCACACTGCTGTGTTCTTGGCTCTCTGCTTCAGAGCCCCTCCATTAGTCGTGAGTGCCTTCTGCAGTATAGAAGCAGCTGCTAAAGCTGTTATTCAGAGAAGACGTGCCATGGAGAAGCTTAATGCAGAGCTGAGGGCACAGCAGTGTGAGGAGACACACCGGCGGTTAGTGCCGCCACTAGGAAGTTTGGGTCCCCCCCGGACTGATAGTCTGGCCCTGTGTGCACAGTGAGTTCCCTACATCTGGGAAAAGAGGAGGTGTTTCTGTGACTTGGGGCCCCGTCTCCTCCTCAGGGCCCCTGAACACAGTCACACTAAACCCCCACTGATGGCGGCCCTGTCTGCGGTGTATTTGGAGAAGCTACAACCCTGGAATATAAATCCAAATTTGACAATCCTGCTGCTACTAACCACACGCACACACTAATAAAGTATGGTTAGAATTCTCTCTCCAGGGACAATACCGAACAGTGGCTACAGAGAGCACAGAGCACAGCAGTGTGAGGACACACCCACACTGGAGAAGCTACAATCCTGGAACATAAATCCAAATTTTACAGTCCTGCTGCTACTAACCACACACACTAATAAAGCATGGTTATAATTCTCTCTCCAGGGACAATGCTTAATAGTGGCTACAGAGAGCACAGAGCACAGCAGTGTGAGGACACACCCACACTGAAGAAGCTACAATCCTGGACAATAGAAAATATAACCCAAAACAAATCTAAATCGAGCCAGACTGCAAAACAAATCTCTCAAAGTAAATTCAGACAGAAGTCTAAACCCTAAAGCTCCGATCCCTGATCTAGGGATTTCCCAGGTCTCCATCAAAACTGAACGTGTATACGGCAGCATACGGTGCACAACTGTATGCAGCATGTATTTAGCCCGTATTTTATACGTTCCCATTGACTTCTATGTGCTGTACGGAATGGAAATTCGGTGGGAAATAGGACATGCTCTAGATTCTTTATATGTCCTGCTCACGGTGCGGTGGACGGTCGTATTGGCCATTGGAATGCATGGGGCCGTATGCCAACCATATATACGGCCGTTTTAATATGTTCTCTATACGTTCGTATGGACGTTCTGAGCTGCCTTGACAGCCTGCAAATGCAATGTGCCCAACTATCCAGAATCAACTTTGTATTACCCCCTCTCCCAAACCTGACCCTATGGGGGTCATTTACTAAGGGCCCGATTCGCGTTTTCCCGACGTGTTACCTGAATATTTCCGATTTGCAACGATTTTCCCTGAATTGCCCTGGGATTGTGGCGCATCTCGTGTGGCACGCACGCAACGGAAATCGAGGGGGCGTGGTCGAACGAAAACCCGACAGATTCGGAAAAACCGCCCCATTTAAAAAATAAAAATTGGTCGCACGCGCCATACTTACATGCACCAGGAAGAGATCAGTGAACTCCGGTGCAGCATCGACACATCGTGAACTGCACTTGCATCCAGGCTGATGATCTACATCCTGTGGCTCCCTCCAACTACATCTCCAGCATTCCACCATCCTGTTAAGGCACGTTGCTGCGGTTCCTGTCGGTTCCAATAAAGGACTGTAAGTTGTTTTTGTTCAACGTCTGCCTCCGTCTGGTCCCTGCTACTATGGCTGCCACCATCATGGGCACCCTGTCCACCACACAGAGACTCATACTCTAGTCACCAAAGGGTTGTCCCAGGGAGATCCGCTATAGCAGCCTCTCCCTCATCATTTCTTGCCAACACCACCCTGCTGGAGACCTGCCAGGCTGTAGGACAGCCCTCCGGTTCCCCATACCAAGCACCGTGACACTAGCTTGCCTAGGCCGCAACCGCCAGCCACTCAGGTACTGCGGGCCCCGGCTGACTCCAGGCCCCAAGAAAAGGCTAGGCCCCGGTGGGGGATGTTGCAGTTGTGTAAGCAGTAACATTGTTTTGCCTTGATAGTGATGACCTGATAGTTCCACTAATCTTTCTCATCCACGTCTGGTTGTGGCTTCACAAACTGCATGAGAAATCCTAATTGTTGGGACCTTCACATTTTTGGAATTATATGAATTTTGAAAGATTATGGGGCACATTTACTTACCCGGTCTTGTCGCGATCCCTGATCTGTATGGTCCGACGAAGATGAAGTCCGGTGCGATTCACCAACATCATGCGGCAGAGTTCCTGCATGTGTCGCTTCCCCGCTCTAGTCCGCCGGAGTTCACCTTCCTCCTTCCGGTGCTTGTAAGTGTGTGTCAAAATTTACGATGTTAAATCCTGTGCGTTGTCAGAATCTGTTGGATCGTCCAACGGTCTGCACACTGATTTGTGTCGCGTGGAAGCTGGCGCCGATGCCCCAAAATACGATCATGTGCGCCAAAAACCCCTGTTAAGTGCGGCGCTAATCAGAAATCATCGGGAAACCCGACGAAAATGCGCTCCGCGGACCCTTAGTAAATGAGCCCCAATGTGTTTTAGTCAGTAAAAAGGCTAACCCCCTTATCATTACCCCAGTACCCACCATCACCAGGGGTCCCAAAAAGAGCCAGGTACAATCCAATGCCTAAATTTGTATAGATGGTGAAGAACTGGCGTGGCCACAGGCTGCTGGGAAAGCCTAAAAACTGTGTGTTTTCCCTAGTAATGTCAGGCTGCTACTTTATTGTATTTTGCTGGTATTTTGCTGGTATTTTGCAAAATGGAGGCAACCCAAAAATTTTATTTTATTAAATAATTGAACTAAAACAATGTGAGGGCACCCCCAACAGAATCCAAATGGAGAGGAACACAGATGGCAAGATGTTTTGGGAGAATTGGCGATGTTGAGTAACCTATTAGCCAGAATCCCAGTTTGAGGGGGTCACATGCAGCAAAATTTCATGAAGTTTCTTCCCCTGGATGGTTAAAGTTGCATTCCACCAATATTTGGGCTTGTAGTTCTGCAAACAATCACGATTTACCTTTGAATACTAAACGTTACAGTTACACAAAGGAATTCCCAACCTCCTCCGCCACCACTGAATCTTTTGCCCTCTGGCGATGCTTGTAGCTTCTTTCCTGCCAAAAACCATAGACAATGTTTAATTTCCCCTTACACTCTTCTTCGTAATCCGGGTCAACAAAGCTCTTTATCTCTTTTGTCTCATTCTGGAGAAAATCAAACAGAAAACATATTAATAGATTGCCAATCCAACCCAAGGACAGATCTCGGGAATCCTGAAATAACATGGAATAGAAGTGCTGGAGACAATGACATGCCTGGACCACCTATCCTGCTAAAGTGGTCTTGGCATGGATGGTAATGAGGGTATGTGTAGGCCTGGTGCTGCCAGCACTTTACTAAAGCCACAAGTAAGTATTGTTTGACTCATCGCCTTCAACAGGCATTGTGGAGACGTTAAATGGCGTCCATTGTTCATCAATCTAAACTCGTCCTGCCAAGAGACTGGCAGCCATAAAGCGTGAATGCTCTCATGTGTTACACGGCTTTGGATGTTGTACACTATGAAATCAGTTCCTATAAAGAACATGAGCTCAACAGTCCCTGGCAATAGAGGAGGACATAAAAATCAGGACCTCAACCCTGGTGTTGCTCGTTACAATGTTCCAGATTCTCCAACTTCTGAGACGGAACATCATGGAGACCCAGGAAATGTTATTTACACTCCTCCCAGTTGTACAGGAAAGCCCTCCAAACTATCACAGACATAATTAAAAAGAAGATCTTAGATTAGACCACCAAAACTTCAGACCCCAGAACGAAAATCCTATATAAATTTGGGCCCCAGACCAGACCTCCTTAACTAATTCAGACCTCAAACCAGACTAAATCAATGAAAACAGGTCAGGGTCAGAGGTGGTGGACCCACTGAACCACCGAGAGCGATGATGTAAGCCTACACCTGGGAGTCTAAGTGGCACCGGGTAAGCATCAGAGCCCGCTGCAAAGCAGGTTGGACTCGCTGAAGGAACGTGGCAGAAGGTCACAATGGATTATACACAGGAATCGCAACAGGAATGCTTTCTCTAAGGCTATGAGGCACAAAGATCTGGCAGGGGTCACAGGAAAGGTTGGCTACTTATCAGGTCAGGCGGCTGGCAGCTCCAATTAGCGGCACTCTGGCCTGTTAAATCTCATAGAGCCGGTGTGCGCATGCCCTGGGAGGGGGGAACATGCACACCCTACCAGAGGAGCCGTCACTGGAACACGGACAGGTAAGTAAGGCTGTGGCTAGCATGGAGGGGCGCACAGAGGCACATGGGTGCGCCTGTGACCCGAGACATGGGTCGCAGCAGCACCCGTGACAGATTATACTTATGATTAGACCCCAAACCATAAAGTTTACCCACCCCAGACCCACCTAACCAGTGCCAGCTCCAGGTTTCAATAGGCCCCTTGGCGACAAAGCCTCAGTAGGCCCCTTTGCAATGAACTCAGGTGGTGGAATTAAAAATTCAGAAACTACAAATAAAGTCATGAATAATTACTGACCACAAGCCTGGTCCTTCAGAAAAATACTAAATCCAGACTATAAATAAATACAGCAAACCAAAACTGCTAAACTAATAGACTTCAGGCCACGACAGGACAGTATATACATCCCCCAGACATGACCTCCTAAGATAATACAGACCCCAAGTCTCACCTTTAAATAAATACTCACTTCAGGCACCCTTAATTACTACAGACCGCACAGACCAGACCCAAAAACTAATCCTGACCTCAAACTATACATGCGTACCCCAGACCTCCTGAAATAATACAGCAGGACACAAACCATTAGACTTTCAATATATATGAACCCTGCACCAGGCTCTTGGAATAAAGATGGATTCCAAAGGGAAATGTATCATACGCTGACGCGCAGTCACCGGTGTATGAGACAGTACTACGAAAGGTCTAACCTATTATAGATAAGCCTTAGCCTGCGCACAAATTCTGATAAATCCCCCCAATTTTTTTTTTTTACTTCTTTCACATTTTTGCTAAATTGTTGCTGAATCTCCAGTTATTAACATTTTATGCATCAAAAGTTCATCCAGACTACAACCATGATGAGTAACGGAGACTATTGGCAAATAGAAATCCCTGGACCATATTATAATTCTGGGAAAAGAGATGGAGAGGATTAAAGTGCAGATATCACTAAAGACTATCTAAAAATCTATCTATCTATGTCATATTTATCTATCATATCTATCTATCTATCTCATATCTATCTATCTCATATCTATCTATCTATCTATCTATCTATCTATCTATCTATCTCATATCTATCTATCTATCTCATATCTATCTATCTATCTATCTATCTCATATCTATCTATCTATCTATCTATCTATCTATCTCATATCTATCTATCTATCTCATATCTATCTCATATCTATCTATCCATCTATCTCATATCTATCTCATATCTATCTATCTATCTATCTATCTATCTCATATCTATCTATCTATCTATCTATCTATCTCCTATCTATCTCATATCTATCTATGTGTCTGTCTCCTATCTTTATATCTATCTATCTATCTCATATCTATCTATCTATCTATCTATCTATCTATCTCCTATCTATCTATCTATCTATCTATCTATCTATCTATCTATCTCATATCTATCTATCTATCTATCTATCTATCTCATATCTATCTCATATCTATCTATCTCATATCTATCTATCTCATATCTATATATCTCATATCTATCTATCTATCTATCTATCTATCTATCTATCTATCTCATATCTATCTATCTATCTATCTATCTCATATCTATCTCATATCTATCTATCTATCTATCTATTTATCTATCTCATATCTATCTATCTCATATCTATCTATCTATCTATCTCATATCTATATATCTCATATCTATCTATCTATCTATCTATCTATCTATCTATCTATCTATCTCATATATATCTATCTATCTCATATCTATCTCATATCTATCTATTTCATATATATCTCATATGTATCTATCTATCTATCTATCTATCTATCTATCTCATATCTATCTATCTCATATCTATCTATCTATCTATCTATCTATCTATCTATCTATCTCATATCTATCTATCTATCTATCTATCTATCTATCTCATATCTATCTATCTATCCATCCGTCTATCTCATATCTATCTATCTATCTATCTATCTCATATCTATCTCATATATATCTATCTATCTCATATCTATATATCTCATATCTATCTATCTATCTATCTATCTATCTATCTATCTCATATCTATCTCATATCTATCTATCTCATATCTATCTATCTATCCATCTATCTCATATCTATCTATCTATCTATCTATCTATCTATCCATCTATCTCATATCTATCTATCTATCCATCTATCTCATATCTATCTATCTATCTATCTATCTATCTCATATCTATCTATCTATCTATCTATCTATCTATCTCATATCTATCTATCTATCTATCTATCTATCTATCTCATATCTATCTATCTATCTATCTATCTATCTATCTATCACATATCTATCTATCTATCTATCTATCTATCTATCTATCTATCTCATATCTATCTCTATCTATCTATCTATCTATCTATCTCATATCCATCTTCTATCTATCTATCTATCTATCTATCTATCTATCTATCTATCTATCTATCTATCTCTCTCATATCTATCTATCTATCTATCTATCTCATATCTACCTTCTATCTACCTATCTATCTATCTCTCATATCTATCTATCTCATATCTACCGTCTATCTATCTATCTATCTATCTATCTAATATGTGTCTATGTCATATCTATCTCTCATCTATCTATTTTATCTTACTTATCTATCTACTTATCTTATATTTTTCTCTTCAAGACACCTTAACTACATGGTCTGGTAAGGTCACTGACCTTATTTAGAGGTGGGATACAGACATAATATATTGGGAAAGTGAGGAAAGGGATTCTCAAGTTTGGGGAACAGCCCAGGGTCCATGGTTTACATAATTTGAGTTTGACATTTTGTGTTGGGTCCAAGAAGCCTCACATTTCCCCTCTGGATACAAGTTTGTTTCTATCAGGTGGTTAGAAGCTTATTTTGCTCCATCAGCAATCTACATAAATGGGCCCTTGTTAACATCAAACATAAACCAGGCCCGTCCTGGGTAATCCATATCCATTATTAAACAAGACCCCATTCATGGTGGCTTATGGGTTTATCATGACATCATACTTTCCAGCCGTATGGATCATAGGTAATCAAATGCCCGGTGTCGGGGGTATTCCTGCATTGAAATCTGCAATCATCTATAACCCAGGAGGTGAAGGATAAACATAGTGATAAGTAAAACCCAAGGAAGGGGATTGATTGCTCAATAACCCCTTAATACAGTGTAAATAAACCGAGCGTTACGCCCCAGAGTGGAATCCACCAGACGTCCCTCTATGATCTCTCCATGACCTTGGTCTTAGTCCGTGATGTTGTTCTCCTCGGCACATTCCTGGTGCTTGGTTACCAGGCCCATTCTTTATTTAGGGGGGAAGTATAGATTTAAGGGGAATTACATCAAGTGCAAATGACCTTCACTCATAGAATACGTCTACACCTGCTATAAATTACTCAAAATCCTCGGCTCGTTCTTACGTCCCGTGAAGGTTCCCATCACAACAGATTATGACTCAACTGAAGTTGTACTGTAACATCTTCTTAATCTTAAGAAAACATTGAATGCAAGCCACGTCTTATTTGGTGTGGTGGACCCCTACTTAGCCCTTAAATCCAAGGTTTAACATCAGCCCCAAGTTGGCTCTGGTACAATTAGACAAGGTCAAGAATGGGCCATCTGGTTAACCGTTCCTCTGACAAGATGTCGTAGCCTAAGGCCAAGTCTAGGGAAGGGGATGTTAAATGCGTCTATGTGGTATGATTCAATGAATGTAAGAATGTGAATGAGGACCATTAATAATCCCCCCTAAGCCAGGGACTTTGTACAACCCAGTCAGGTGCAACTCTCTCAGAACTCTCATACTGAGCTCCATTATGTCCACCTTCAAGAGACGGGATTAATCTGACGGAAGCCGCTTTTATTAGAGCAGGATATCTTACCAAAAAGTCTTCTCTAACTATATCCGGGCTTAAGGACGTTAGATGTTAGAAGACGTCTTATTTCAAGTCACTTCTATAGATAGGTTTCAGTTTTCTGGTCGGGGGTCTCGTAAAGAACAAGACGTTAATTTCTCTTAGAAGTCGAAATAATACCTAAAACTCTGGGGGAAAAAAGTGATGGGTCAATGAAAAATAACTTAATAGTGTTTTGGTATTGTTTGGTGTTTTATGAGGTCAGGCACCATAAAACATGTTGTATTGACAAATTTTTTGAGAAATTTTAGACATTGGGGCTAATTTACTAAGGGTTTGAATTGCGCACTTTCGTCGAGTTTCCCGACGATTTCCGTTTTGCGCCGAATTGCCCCGGGATAGAAATGGGGGGGGGGGGGGGTGTTGGCCATCGGACAACCGGACGGATTCAGAAAAACCGTGGAAATTCAAAAACAATTTGTGTCGCAAGATCATCAGTCACATTCACCAGGAAGAAGAAGGTGAACTCCGGTGGACCTCGGCGCAGCAGCGACACCTGCAGGATATCGGGCGCACAACCTTAGTGAATCCCGGCAGACCCAAATCCTCGTTGGACAACGCATTGTGGGATCGCGACTGGACCGGGTAAGTAAATGTGCCCCATTATGCCAAATTTAGATGTCAACATTGGTTGCAGATTGAAAACATTTAGGTTTTGCATATAGAGGACTGAGTACTTTACACTTTAGGTAAGGGTTGGCCCCAACTAGTCATCTCAGATGGCAGGCAACGTTGATGCTAATCTTGACCTAGTTTTTTAGGATGGCTTTCTTCCTTGGATGGGTCACCTTGTACTTTGAGCCTTGGCTCCATTTCTGATGATGCCTTTGTCTGGGCTATAGGGCAGACTGTGTCTCCTACCATAGCTAGTGCACCCAAACCATGACTGATAGTTGGAGAACCTCCGGACTACACCAGAAGGGAGGTTTTCAGTATTACACTCATATCCTAGCTCTTCTCATTAGTAATGACTTGGCCAAACTTGTCACAATCCTAATTCTTGGTCCTATGGTGAAGGACGGCTCTATAACTATGTTGTTGCACCTGTGTTATCGGTTAACTGGTTCATGAGAACTGAGGAAACCAAGGAAGGTTTCCTCTGGAAGTAGATCTGGAAGTAGACAAGGCAGTAGGTGGGTGGGTAGAATGTAACACCCAATGGAAAAGTTCATTGTTCCCTCTACATTTGGGGAACATTATGACTAAGATGCTAACAATATAATTATCCATTTAAAGGTCTGACAATTGTATGATGACCTGACATTGACTATCTGTTTTCTTTACGGGTTGTGCAGTTACTATGGAGCAAGACTCTAGACTCTACAGATAAGAAGCAATGGGTTGTCTCTAGGAATTGATTATATAATTTCCACGGATATTATTAGTGTCTTAAGATGAGTATCACAAGAAGGAAGGGGCAAGGGCCAATTTCTCACGGTAACCTCATGGTCTTGGGGTAGTTTTATGTACTTTGAGAAATGAACACAAATGATGGATAGTTTCGAGGAGATAGCATAAAACTTTGCAAGTTGATGGATGGTTTTAATCTTGGATAGAAGAAGCTTTACACATTTCAGATTTCAATATTGAAATATTTATTTACTTCAATATACATAGAAGAAACTTATGGGATGTGCCGTGGATCGGCATAAGGATCATTTTCATGTAATGTTGGGATGATCTGCTGGTGATACTATGCAGATTCTATCTTATGGCAAGTAATCTGATTCGGTAAAATCTTTGACAAGAGGACATGTATGGGATATTATGCTAATGTGGCGCCATAATTTATATTATCGATATAGAGTAGACACCTATAGCAATTTCCTGCCTGAAGGAATACATTTTCCTGTAGAATATAATCACTGTCCAAAATCTGACATCAGTAGGTAAGATTGATTCATGGAAGGCACCAGATACCAGTTGAAGAAGGTGGAGATAGCTGTAGGCACCAAAGGTGGTACCCCCATCTATTGGGCAGATTGGAACACCTCTTTAAGCGATATCCTATCAATCCTGCTTGGATTTCTAGGCTGTGGTCCCCATCATGGTTAATCATTGGTGATGAGTATGCCGCTAGGACCATCTGGGGATGGTCAAGAAAAAGGGAAAGTCAAGAACAAAGAGCTGTTCAATGAGACAAAAACATAACCAGAAGGTGACATGGTTGGCAATGCAAGAAGAGGAAGATAGGTCTAAAGACAAGAAAAGCTAAAAAAATGAAAGGCAAGACTTAAGCCATTGAGAAGAAGTTGGTGGTACTGCTCCTAAGATCAACCCAAGTCCAAATTCGAGATATGTTGACGGGTAGCAGAGAGTCCAAAATATAGCTGCCCTAATAATCAGCACATGATGTATCTCCAGTTCCAAGAACAAAGATATAACTCAAGGATTTTAGGCTTAACTCTACAAAATAAACCAGCACTGAATCCATGACATGTCTCTCCTGGACTTAGAAATGCCTCCCTATAATCAAATTATTAGAAGGTAGTGAAGGTAATTCATAATTAGTGAGGTCCACCGCCCAGATGTTTCATATCTGGAACATGCAGAATGTTTTAAAGAAAATCTTTAATGCCTCATAATTTGGACAAATTTGAAAGAGAGCAGAAGAGAGCGAGTGAGCCAAGGTCAACGGAGCGGACAGGCCACGTCTATCATCGAAGAACGGAGGGAACGTGTTATTCTGGGAGAAAAGAATGATACAGGAAGAAGAATGGAGCGGAATGGTAAGATCACGTAACATATTATCATTACATTTCAGCTTCAATAGACTGATCCTGATGTTATGACACGACGGATACTACTACAGCGAGTGTCTGCCTCCTAGTCTGTCATATGATATAGTTGTAATAATTTTGGAAATCTGAACGAAAGTATAAAGGGATTTCCTTGCTTTAAGTAAAGTAAATCCATGATTCATGTCTACTCTAAAGGTTGTGTTACAATTCATCAATTCAAGATCTCTATTAGCTGTCAGTGAGTGAGAAGACTCCGGTAACCATGTATGTGGATAGTCTGGGACTAAGGTCAAGTGGAAACAATTGTATCCAGTCCTAACAGAATGATACATTGTAGCAAACTAGCAGTGAGATTTGTGCAGCTCCCAGTAATGCGTTTAGCTCACAGAGCATTGTCTAAGGTGGATACAATTATATTGTCCTCATCTTAGCTTAGATGAGGATACCATTGTAGTTCCAGTTGTAACAATTAAAAGACCTGGGGGGATATTGATCATGGCTCGTACACCGGAAAACACTCCGCCATCTATGTCAGTCGTGCCAGGCTGTGTTCCTGCGGCGGTGCCCCATGTTTGCTCATTGCCTATAGCCAGCGCCCGTTCAAGCACAGGTTAGGGCACAAATTTACACCGGGTCAGACCTGGTGTGGAAGTGTCATGGCGGTGCAGCGCTTTGGAGCTGTCTGCCGGGATTTATCAGGAGCCTCCTGATAGATCCATTACGTTTTCAAAAAACTTTTGGAAACTTTTGTATGAATCTGTATAATTGAGTTGCATGATGTATATCAGCTGTAATAACGCTACTGTGTCAGGCATCGCAAATCAAAAAGTGGCTGCAGACCAACATCCCAAGAATCGCAAGATGACGTCCATCTGGCCTACAGATGACCCTACATATCTTTAGCATGGTGCCTCCTAGAGGTCATGGCGAGCAGTCTAGTCTATCATTCTGCTTTATGGCTGAGTATTGATGAATTCCCACCATATCTCTATAATGTACCCGCTCTGATAGCAGAACTAGTTATGTCTAAATCTGTCATGCCAAGGAAATTATGGGTTGTTATCAACAATAATATCAACCGTTCCACCATAGCTGTAAATCACTTAGACATGAGGACATACAGTGAATTTCTAAGATTAGGGCTGACAGGAGCCTCGTTGACATCTCTATATTGGCTCGTCGACAACAGACCCAGCCGTCCATCCGTAGTCACCCCATGTAACCCAATAATCTTCAGGTTTGTGATGTCTCAGCTCAGCTTGATCTAGGTGGATAAATGGTCAGCAGATCGACTCCTGCTGATCAAATATTAACCGCCATCATAAGATTTAGGTGTCAATGCATTCAGCTGATTGATAGGGTGGCAAGAGTTGGTTCCACTACTGATCAAATATTAAAGGAATTTCTCAAAGTAGTTGTCAACTCATTGGGACACCTATTGATCCTAAGATTAAGTTGCAATACACATCAGAAATGAATGGCCTATCTGAAATGACTTGGTCCAAGTGGGGGAATTTCCATTGATGCCAAGAAAAGGATGCCTATTCATACAAATTATTGGTTGGGTTTCAAGAGCTGGATCCACTACTGAACAAAAATAAATGATCTGTTTCAAAGTAGTTGGGTCAAATAAGTGGGACCCCTATTGGTCATAATTTGAGATGAGAGGATGAGTTTGGATCTCTAAAATAAGATTAAGATGCCAATGTATTCATTCAGTAGATAGTCTCTACAGAGAAGATATTAGGATATTAATGGCCTATCTTAAAGGGTTTTATCCAAGTTGGTGGGATCTCCGTTGATGCCAAGAGAAGGGAGCCTATACATTCAATCCAATACCATCCAATATTAATGGCTGGTCTTAAAGGAGTTGGCCCAAATTGGAGGGACGCCCAAAGAAGAGTGCTGATGCCTTCAGCTGTTTGCTGAGGTGGCAAAAGATAGAGCTCTACTGATCAGATATTGATTTCTTGTCTCAAAGATGTTGAACCAAGATAGAAGGACTCCCTTAGATAAGTTAGGTAAGTTATTTCTAAGGGTGTCTATGCATTAAACTTATGGGCAAGGTTGTTGGAGGGCCACATTGGCGGGGCACCCATTAATTGCAAAGGAGGCATGCTAAAAAATTCAGTGGTTTAGGAGATTGGTGGGTGATAGAAAACTATTGATCAGATGTTGATGGCCAATCTAGGAGGGGTTGGAAGGACCCCTCACTTATCTGAAGAAAAGGGACAGCATACGATTGGATCAGTGTGCCATAAAGGCATATTGCCACTCCATCACTCTCTTTTACCTTAGGGATGAACTATGCTGTCTACGGAACCGAAGTTCCTTTGGAAAAAAGTGCATCTCGTTCTTGGGATTGGTGAAAGTCCTAGTGGTTAGACCCAACTGATTAGCAGGTTGTGACCTATCCTTTAGATATGCACATTTGCTTAATTCTTTTCAGGCTAGTCCATCACTAATATACACCTAAAATAACCGAAATGAAGTGTCAGTGGAGCCCCCTAGTGGATTGATAAACTAAGAAAAACCCATTGATATCACATCTGCTTCTGCATCATTTCTCTAACAGTAATTTCAGCTGAAGACCTGCAGGAGATGTAAAAGTCACATCTAATCGAATTACAGGAAACATACACAGGCATTAAAGCGTAAAGCAAATATGTTGAGGCGGATAATAAAGAAATATGATTCCTGGGTGGGCCGAGTAACTGCGCCGGTGGGGGTCACTAGAGAATCTTGGGAAAACCGCCCTGTAAGATCCCGATATTTACAATGGATACTAAAACAAAAGTGGCCGAGCATGAAAAATCAGGTACAAAAACTGGAAGGAAATGAGGTTGAGGCCATAAATCACCAGACGGGATCCAACCCAATCTCTATTTGCGTTTGTAACTTTTTTTGTATTGGATAATAACCCTCGCTTTGCCTTTAAAGAGCCTCTGCCTGGAAACTACAGAGGGTTGTCTGGCCATTATCCGAGGTCCTGGTGACAGACGTAGAACAGTTTGCAGGATCCCTGCATCTCGCAACATGTGGATGCAAAATAACAGAACGTTCCTAATGGGCTCGTATTGTTGTGTGCTCAGGGGGTAGGAGGAGGAAGGGGCGAGAGGGAGGAGCAATGTACTTGACTCTGAACATCAGGCTGAAATAAAACTCCTTTGATAGACTTTCCCTCGGCCGGCGGCTCGTTCCACAAGAGTTTATTATTGGTAACCGCAAAATCCCATCGGGGAACGGAGCCAGGAATGATCATTAGGCGGTGGTGTGTTCCAGACAATTAATTCGCTTTTATATGGAGTACACATCTAGGTTCTTCTATAGGGTTGCCCCGGGGCCAGGGTAATTACACACGGTGGAAGCCAATTTTGTTTTATTGCACTGTGAGAAGGGGGGGCGGATGTTTTTTTCTCAAGTTTATTAGTGTCCATGCTCTTTAGATTGTGACCTATTGATTTAAAGGTGATACTACACTTATAGGGGATTGGAAAGAGTCATCTGGGCCCTCAGCTGCTCTGTACACAGAAAAAGAAGCTTAGGGTGATGCCACACATGGTGTTTTTGGCCCGTTTTTAAGCATGCGTTTTCAGTCCATCCGTTTTTGTCTGTTTTTCCCAATTATCTCAATAGATAAACAGGTTGTAAGCAGCCAAACGCATGGTAAAATGATCAAAAAACGGATGCGTTTTAAAACACACGCTTAAAAACAGACCCAAAACGCCATGTATGGCATCACCCTAACCAACATGTGATATAGATGATCTATCCTTAGGAAGCGTTATTGATATCAGATTGGTGGAGGTCTGACACCTGGCACAGGTTTTACCCATAATGTAAGAGGTGGGATTCCAGCTATTCACCTAGGCAAGTGGTGGCGAACCTATGGCACGGGTGCCAGAAGTGGCACTCAGCGCCCTCTCTGTGGGCACCCACATCCTCAGCATAGAGTACATAAGACAGGACCCTGCATTCTTCTTGTACAGGGGACCCTGGAGGGACGCTACAATAATAATCTGAATTTCTCCTCCTTCTACTGTACTGATGTCCTCAGGACGTCAATAAGATTGAAAGCTTTGACAAAGCAATAAGCAATAAGTGTCACGGGTGCCCCGCGATCCCTGTCTCGGATTGCGGGCGCACCCGTGCCCCTCAGTCTCTCTCCAGAGCTCACTCATCTTACCTCCCCTGGCTCCAGCGTTGTCCTCTCCTGCTCCCGCGGCTCGGCGCGCCGGTAATTGGCGCTGGCCTGCTATAAGTTTCTGCCTCTTCCTGTGACCCATGCCGGATCTTCAAGTCTTCCCCATGAAGTGAAAGCTCTCCTGTGATTCCTGTGTCCCTGTGATTCCTGTGTCCCAGTCCGTTCCTGTGATCCTGCGTTCCTGTGATCCTGCGTTCCTGTGTGCCTGTCTGTTCCTGTGATCCTGCGTTCCTGTGTGCCTGTCCGTTCCTGTGTGCCTGTGCGTTCCTGTGATCCTGGGTTCCTGTCTGTTCCTGTGATCCTGCGTTCCTGTGTGCCTGTCCGTTCCTGTGATCCTGCGTTCCTGTGTGCCTGTCCGTTCCTGTGTGCCTGTACGTTCCTGTGATCCTGGGTTCCTGTCTGTTCCTGTGATCCTGCGTTCCTGTGTGCCTGTCCGTTCCTGTGATCCTGGGTTCCTGTGTGCCTGTCCGTTCCTGTGATTCTGCGTTGCTGTGTGCCAGCTCCTGCGATTCCTGACGTGAGTCCTACTGTGCATTCCAGTGCTATTCTCCTGCCAATACTCCGAGTACAGACTGTCTCCTGTGTTACCGCCTTGGCAGCCACCGCGGGCTAGTCGCACCTGTGGAATGACCCGGTGGTATCCCGCTGCAGCAAGTCCATCCCGCTTTGCGGCGGGCTCCCGTACCGCTCCCGTACAGGGCCGTGAGCCCATAGCGATGTATGGGGGATGTTTATCGGCCGTATATACGTCCCCCATACATGTGTGCGCATGTAGCCTTAGTCCGAATCAGTCCGGTTGTCCGACGGCCATGCCCCGATTTGTGTCGCATGAAAGTCGGTACAATTGCGCCAAAATCCGATTGCGTGCGCCAAAACCCCCTGTTAAACGTGGTACTAATCGGAAATAGTCGGGAAACCCGATGGAAATACGGTATGCGGACCCTTAGCAAATGTGCCCCATTGTTTGGTCCCTAGAATTGCCAGCAAAAGATTTAACCTTTACATTTTTTCATGTTTTGGTAAATGTGTTGTTTTTCAATGTAATAAACTTTGTCTAGACAGTCCTCCTCTCCCATGGAAGTGTTTCTTCGCTCCTTGACCAGATTCCCATTGCTTTACAATTTGGCAATGGATGTAAATGTGGTTTTCCGCAGACAATGTGATATGTGATGATGGGCCAGGACCAGCGCCGCGTCCCTGTATACTGAATGCTGAAACTGGATCTACAGACGTGTCCAAATGAGCCTGAGATATTAATCCAAATTAGAGGTTAAGAAACTGCAACAAGGAAAAACAAACCCTCCTTGCGCTTGGCGATATAATCAAAACAATAAGATTACCGGGGGGACCCCGAGCGCTGAGGAACGCCGCCCTATGTTTATTTGTATCTGTTCTAGAATCATCCATCACTCTAAGAATAATTCAGTCAGATTTCTCATTTACATCTATTGCGGCCTAGTGGGAGTTAGGCCTCGACGCCTGCAGTTTTGGTTATGTAGGCCCATGGCAACCAATCAGAGCTCAGCTTTCATTTTCCCACAGCTGTTTATAAAACGAAAGCTGAGCTCTTATTGGTTTCCATGGGAAACTAGAACAGTTTTACCTCAGAAAATTATAATAAATGTCCGCCATTGTATGTAATTTTGCCAAAAATCCTTAATTCGGGGTAGATTTCTAGCTGTGTCTTTGTTACCCATAGTAACCAATGAAAACACAATTTTTAATAAAACTGCACCTTTTGGGAACAGCATCTCCGCAGCCAGTGTTATTTATTGGTCCTTGAGAGATGTGTAAAAGTGTGCATGTTGTTACTAGTAGCAGCAGGATTGTGAAATATGGATTCCAGGGCTGTAGCTTCTCTTTGTGCACTGTGGGTGTGTCCTCACACTGCTGTACCTGGAGAGATCATACCTTTGTGTGTGCTGTTAGTAGCAGCAGGACTATGAAACATGGATTCAAGTCCAGGGATTGTAGCTTCTTCAAAAGCACTGGGCACATGTCCTCACACTGCTGTGATCTTTGCAGCACATCGTAGGTATTTTGCCTGGAGAAATATGTAATAATTACTTTGTGTATGTCGTTAGTAGCAGCAGGACTGTGAAATATGGATTTATATTCCAGGTTATAGCTTCTCTAAGTGACCTGGGGTTGTGCCTTCACCCTGCTGTGCTCTGTGTTCTTTGTATTGAGCTGGTCCAGATCTCCTACCATAGTCAGAGTCAAACTGAACTACATGGAAGGGCCGCTACCCAAGACATGGGTGTCAGTACTGCAGCCTCAGGATTTTGGCCGATCACTTCACAACACAGATCAGCGCATCTCCTGACTCCATGTACGTAACATTGTGTAGGTTTCGGGTTATGTGCGTCCAGGAATGTGGGTGTTGATGGCTGCAATGTGTGTGACCCGGCTTGACTGCCATATTTGTTATTATTCTCTGCTCCATGACAATGATTAATGAGGGGCTTATTATTCACATTTCTTAATATTAACCCTGTAGAGGATCTCTTCCCGACTAAAAATTTTTACTCCCGGGGTGTGATATCTGTCGGGTCACCCAGCTTTTCTAAAATCCTGAATGTTGAATCTGACCTGTCATGGGATGAGATATTTGCCAGTAGGCCTTGTGGGGTCACCCAGCTTTTATAGAATCCTGAATGTTGGATCTGCCTTGTCATGGGATGAGTTATTTACCAGTAGGCCTTCTGAGGTCACCCAGCTTTTCTAAAATCCTGAATGCCGGATCTTCCTAGTCATGGCATGTGATATTTGCCAGTAGGCATTGTGGGGTCACCCAGCTTTTCTAGAATCCAGAATGCCAGATCTTCCTAGCCATAGCATGTGATATTTGCCAGTAGGACTTGTGGGTTCACCCAGCTTTTCTAGAATCCTGAATGTCGAATCTGCCCTGTCATGGGATGAGATATTTGCCAGCAGGCCTTGTGGGGTCACCCAGATTTTCTAGAATCCTGAATGTCGGATCTGCCTAGTCATGGGATGTGATATTTACCAGAAGGCCTTGTGGGGTCACCCAGCTTTTCTAGAATCCTGAAAGTCATATCTGCCTTGTCAAATCACAATATACGTCATCTGGCAATGGATCATTGCATAATTAGCTAGATTTACATGCAGGATCTTGGGAAAGCTGGGTTTGTACGGAAATGCTTGTGATCGGGAATATATGCATTTCAAAACGCAACACAGACGCTGCGTGCAAATGGTACCTAATACACTAAAACCCAGTGACATCCTAGAACTCTCTACAGTTATACAAGAGAGGGGATGTCTAACCATATAAATACTCAAATTTGGCACCCAGGATCCTTGGAAAGCTGGGTGACGATCATAATAATAAATCATAGTTGCCGTCACCCAACATTTTTGGGTCGTAAAAAGGTAACATGGTTTAGTATAAAATAATGGGACATGTATAGATATGTAATTATGTAGATTTGCTATGCAGGAGGCTAGGAAAGTTGGGTTACAACCATTACAACAAATGTTAGTTGTCACTCAGCTTTATTGGGTCCCGAATAGGTAAGATTATCTAGTACGGATGTATCACAATATAGTAATGTATATTTGGCATGCAGGCACCTGGTAAAGTTGGGTTACAACCATTACAACAAATGTTAGTTGTCACTCAGCTTTATTGGGTCCTGAATAGATAAGGTTATCTAGTAGCGATGTATCACAATATAGTAATGCATATTTGGCATGCAGGCACCTTGGAAAGTTGGGTTACAACCATTATGACAAATATTAGTTGTCACCCAGCTTTATTGGGTCCTGAATAGTTAAGGTTACCTATTAGGGATGTATCACGGTATAGTAATGTAAATTTGGAATGCAAGCACCTTGGAAAGCTGGGTTACAACCATTATGACAAATTTAAGTTGTTGTCACCCATCTTTATTTGGTCCTGATTAGGTAATGTTGCTTGGCAGGGATGTGTTATGGTATAGTAATGTATACATGCCATGCAGGCACCTGGGAAAGGTGGGTGATAAGCATTTAAGAAACATTAGCCACTACACAGCTTTTTGAGTCTAGTAAAGCAATGATTTCATCACTATATAAATTATGCAGCTTTGACATGCAGAAGTCTGGGAAAGTTGGGTATAGATTCCAAAAACAGAGGTTCTGGTCACTTAGAATGTAATACAGGAGGATTTCACAAAAGCGGGGTGACAACCAATAGGACCCCCTATGCATGTAGCAGTAATAGAAATAGTCACCCAGCTTTTCTGATATGCTGAATGTCCAGGCAGCTTAAATATGTAGAAATATCACAAGACAAACAATTGTCAATACAAATTATTGTTAAATATAAATATATTCAGTTATATAATTCGAAAAAATAGGGCTCGTCCGGGATTTGAACCCGGGACCTCTCGCACCCTAAGCGAGAATCATACCCCTAGACCAACGAGCCGCACGCTGTAATACACTGCAGCCATGGAACATGTGATCACTGTCTGCCACTCCTATGCCTGTGATTGGCTGGACGGAACATGTGACTGTCTCCTTCTTTCCTTCTGTGCAGTATGTGCGTTATAAGGGTATCCTGGAGGTATGTAAGCAGGGGAATAATCTACATAGTTGACTATGAGTATGATTGGCAGATGAAAATGGCGGGAATGAGTGACGTGTAAAGTGGGCGGGGCTTTGGCTGCTGGATCGTATATAAGATGCTAATGGCGGTTTCTATCGCCTCAGATGTCTGTGGGACTTGGGGTGTCACAGTGTATTTGCGGTTCTGGTTTTGTTTATTTGATCAGGCTATAGCCACAACAATGATGTATAGTAAAATACTTCAGGTGTCTGATGCGCAAATTATGGTTTCATCACCAAAATGACAGAAACTAAGGACAGACTCATACGGACGCGTCCGTTTCTGTTTTTGGCCACATCCGTTTTATTTTTCACGTCCATTATGCGTTTTTTTTATGTCCGCAAAAGACAAAAAATACAATCTGAGGGTTCCCAGCATCGTCTGTGAAAAGAATACGGATTATCATCCGTATTTTTTGTGCTCCCATAGACTTCTATTGCATTCTGTAATCCACAAGTGTAAAAAAATAATAATTTCACAGACCAAATCAGTAAAAACAACTCAAAATGTAAAAACAATTGCTCACTAGGGGTACGGTGAAACGTAGCGCAATGACGCTGTGCCTCAGCCCCGAATATTTTCAGTGAAATGCCTGCGATCAGTAAAAAAATCGCATTTTCAATGGAAATAAGGTACGGCCTCCTGCGCTAGCGTTGTGTTTGTAAGCACTAGCGGTATGTGTGAAAATCATGGATGAGAAAAACAGCGCCAGTGTGAATAATCCCCTAATAAAATACAAGTCTCCTTGGTATAAGGGCCCATTCACACAGTTAGTGGTTTTTACCATGACATGAACTTTGCCTCATTGTCAGGCTGTCTACACAAGACGTGTGCAGGTTTACGGAACGCAAACGAGGGTCCTGTGGACCTCGAATCATCTGTGAGTGGGCTCACGTGCCGATGACCATTGAAAATGACTGCCCAGGACCAAAAAAAAACAAGCAGGAATAGGACCTGCTCTCGGGCAGTCGGCTCATAGGCAGGGCTGTGAAAATAACACGGACACGTCCCAGTTGTCGAAAATACGGCTAACACACATCCTCGTCGTGTGCAGGTGGCCTTAGGGCTCATTCACACAAATGTGATGGGATCCGATATGTGCCTGGTGCATATTGATGTCCTATATTTTGCTACATTACGCAGCGCTGGCTTCAAGTCCCAGGGTCAACATCTGCAAAGAGTTTGTATGTTCTCTATGTGTTTGGGTGGGTTTCCTCCAGGTCCTCTGGTTTCCTCCCACACTCCAAAACATACTGGTAGGTTGATTAGATTGTGAGCCCCATTGGAGACAGGGACCCATTTGGCAAAAATTTTGTAACTCCGATTTTCACTGGGTCAATTTTTTTGGGGGTCTGGATCTACCATTATAAAATGTGGCGTAACTAGGAGTGGCAGGGCCCCATAGCAGGCTTCGGGCTTTAGCATGGGGCCCCCCTTCCCACTTGAAAATTATACATATTTGTATACTCACACATGCAATGTTACAATCACACATTTGTACACTTATGCACATATGCTCATATAGAGCATATACACACACATACAGTATATGTAGACGCCATACACTGTATGTACATACAACATATACACATCATAGAGGCAGCATATATACATCACATATAGGTTATATACATATTATGATGTACAAAGTGCAGCATAATATGGATATAATGATGCACATCCCCCACTCTTTAGTGTGTCAGGTCGGATGCTGGGGCTCCCTGACACTGTGGGCCCCATAGCGGTTGCTATGGCTGCTACCACTGTAGTTATGGAACCTATCTTGTACATAACCCGGGGACTGCCTGTAAACCTTAGTATTGAGGCAGTTGCAGACAATCACTTTGTGAAACTTGGTCCTTGCTTCGGCTGTACAGGCGGTCCCCTACTTAAGAACACTCGACTTACATACGACCCTTAGTTACAAACGGAAGCTTTACTGTTAATCCTGGTTCTTATGACAACCCAACATTTTTAAAGTCCAGTTGTCACAGAGACCACAAAAGTTCTGGCTGGGGCTACAATGATAAAATATACAGTTCCGACTTACATACAAATTCAACTTAAGAACAAACCTACAGACCCTATCTTGTATGTAACCCGGGGACTGCCTGTATTCATCAACTCCTCATGTACCTGATCTGACATTGCTCGGCTTCCTGGTGTTTGGGCAGTTTATTGCAGTGACCCGGTGTGGCCGCTCTTAGGAAGAGATTTGGGATCAGTCAGCCACTCCTAGCGCGGCCCCGGCTCAGAGTGACCCATCTCCTGCCATTATGACAAGCCGCCTCCCATCTAATGCCTTGTGCAGATGTGTCGGACTCTCGCTGGCATGTTTGTGGTTTGCGGAATATTTTCCTGGATTAGGCTATCGCTGCTGTGTCATTGTGAAGGATGCAGAGGATCTCGTGTTCTCCCCTGACGATTCCGTCAGATATACAAGTGCAGCCATGGTGACCGCAATCTCTGTTTTGTGACAACAGTCTGATCCTCGCGTCTAAGACCTGATCTGCTGAATTAAAGGGGAACTCCACTTCTAATTCATGTATATATGACATTTCATCAACTGTTTGAATGCTTAAAGGGAACCTGTCACCAGGAGAGCCATTTTTAGAAATCCCCCAGTCCCCACAGAGCATAGTACATACACTGCCAAAGTGATTTTGTATTAAAAATTGGTTTTACAGAAAAAAAGATATGTTATATTGTACCTTTCATTAGCATCTGCTGTGTGACAAGGCAGTTGCCTTTTGGGAGGGGCTGGAAAGGAGCAGCTTCCCCCCACCCTTGGGAAACATGTGACCTTTTCAAATATATGAATAACTCCCCACACTCGGGATTGGCTGTAGAGGAGCAGGGGGCGTTGCTAAGCCCAGCGATGGGTGTTTTCATATATTTGAAAAGGTCACATAGAGAAGCTGTTTCCCAAGGGTGGGGGGGAACTGCTCCTTTCCAGCCCCTCCCAATTGGCAACTGCCTAGTCACACAGCAGATGCTAATGAGAGGTACAATATAACATAGCTTTTTTTCGCCCCCCGATTTCCGGATAGTAACGTCCATGCAGTGTTTTCTGGAAAATCAGGGTAAACTCTTAAGAAGAAAGCCATCACCTGTAATTACCCCCTCCGGCCACTAATCTCACATCTGGCACTTGTTTAACGTCGGCCCCTCTGTACCCGGATACAAATATTCCTGAATAATCCTAATATTGACGAGGGGGAGATGATTTATTTACTACAGTCCATACAGGCCATTTATCACCATGTCCTGACTGTAGATCCCGTGCGGTGACAGGCGGAGGTGCCCGCTACACAAATAAAGAACGCACTGATTTGTAGCAAATCCTCCGACCCATGATGAATGGATAAATAAACGCAAAGTGTTTGGAACAGAAAGTTACCACAGATCTCGGAATTTCTGCTAATATCTGTGAGTTCTGTCTCGGAGCCTTCACTTGTTACTACAAGAATCTAGATTGTTGACAAATGTTTACAGATTGAATTTAGCCGTTTTCTTTAAATCGCAATGTTAACACTAAGTGCAATCCGAACAAGCTCCTCCCCTCAACCAGTGTGAACACAGCCTTAGGCCTGGGCTGGAAAACGTTAAAAGCATGTCCCACATTACTGAGCTGAGTAATGATCAAACACTATGTCTTGAGGCAAGACACGTTGTAAAGAGGTTTGTACCAAGTCCGATTTTTAACACCTCTCTGCATAATTGGGGGGGGGGGGGGGGGTAACAGTCGAATGGGTGGGGGTCCAGCTACTGGGACACGCAGCAATCACGAAATGGAACCCATAAAGATCACAAAAACAGGAGTCCCATTCTCATTAGTTGATGGAACAGCAGATTGAGCAGTCCTATCGCTCCACTCAATACTGTAGCAGGGTTGGAAATTGCTAAATGTGTGAATATGAGCAATCTGTACTTACAAAAGTACTAACTGTGCTTACTTCATGTCCAAGGAGACATTATTATATGTGCTTACATCATGTACATGGAGGCAGTACTATTTGAGCTTACATCATTTAAAAGGAGGCAGTACTATCTGTTCTTACATCGTTTACAAGGAGGCAGTACTATCTGTTCTTACATCGTTTACAAGGAGGCAGTACTATCTGTGCTTACATCATTTACAAGGAGGCAATACTATCTGTTCTTACAACATTTACAAGGAGGCAGTACTATCTGTGCTTACATCATTTACAAGGAGGCAATACTATCTGTTCTTACAACATTTACAAGGAGGCAATACTATCTGTTCTTACATCGTTTACAAGGAGGCAATACTATCTGTTCTTACAACATTTACAAGGAGGCAATACTATCTGTTCTTACATCGTTTACAAGGAGGCAGTACTGTCTGTTCTTACATCATTTCCAAGGAGGCAGTATTATCTGTGCTTACATCATTTACAAGGAGCCAAGTACTATCTGTGCTTACATCATTTCCACGGAGGCAGTACTATCTATATTTACATCATTTACAAGGAGGCAGTACTATCTGAGCTTACATCATTTACAAGGAGGCAGTACTATCTGTGCTTACATCATTTACAAGGAGGCAGTACTATCTGTGCTTACATCATTTACAAGGAGGCAGTATTCTCTGTGCTTACATGATTTACAAGGAGGCAGTACTATCTGTGCTTACATCATTTACAAGGAGGCAGTATTCTCTGTGCTTACATGATTTCCAAGGAGGCAGTACTATCTGTTCTTACGTCATTTCCAAGGAGGCAGTACTATATGTGCTTACATAATTTATAAGGAGGCAGTATTCTCTGTGCTTACATGATTTACAAGGAGGCAGTACTATCTGTGCTTACATCATTTACAAGGAGGCAGTATTCTCTGTGCTTACATGATTTACAAGGAGGCAGTACTATCTGTTCTTACATCATTTACAAGGAGGCAGTATTCTCTGTGCTTACATGATTTACAAGGAGGCAATACTATCTGTTCTTACATCATTTACAAGGAGGCAGTACTATCTGTGCTTACATCATTTACAAGGAGGCAGTACTATCTGTACCTACATACTACAATGTTACATGTACAAGCAGATCTAGCGGACACTTTGCTATCACAGAACCCATCACTCGCTGTTGTCATTTAAAGGCGACATTGATCCGATCCATGTGGCAGGAGCGGAGTATAATATAAAGAGAGAGAAGTTACAGAATTGTCCTTTAAGTGCTCCAGACACTCTAATTTGTATCTCTTTGAAAGCAGCAATTGACTCTAATGTCCCTTTTTTCCTGTATAAGCGCTGGATACTTATCTTCTGGCTGGGAATGTGGAGCCCCTGCCGCATCTGGGCCACCCACCATTGTACTGTATATACCAGGGCCCGCACATTTATTGTTCCTTTATGATTAATGGAGCTTTTTATTTCTAGGAAGATATTTGAAATGGAGCCGCCGACACACGAATTTCATAATGTTATTGGTTATCATAGGAAATCTCTTGATTGTGCCGTTGAAAATATTTAGACATTTGCGGAGTGCGACTTTTACCATTTTTGATACGTCTCCTCTTTCATTATTGTGAATGGCTCGGATCCAGCAAACACGAAGATGATTGCCAACTTGTAAAAAAGTATAGGGGGGGGGGGCATGAACCTCGGAGGATGAGGAATAGAATCTACTAAGAGGTTATATAGCGGGAATTGTGTCAGCAGTATTTACATTTTGTGTTACACGAGTTTTGGAAATGTTGAAAGCCCAAGGCTGTAAATGGTGTTATCTGTGATATCATAGCCCGATGTGCTGCCCCGCTGCCTGATATCATAGATACACAGATTTATATCATCAGTTCTATCAAGAATATGTTTATACACGGAGACAGTCAGTATAAATGTATCATGTAACCATAATGCCCTTTAAAACATTGCTCTTAATGTATGTTTTACGGTTCCAAAATTTCTCAGTGACACGAATATAGTGACTATAAAACAGTATAACAACTATAAAACCGCCCCCCTATGTACAAGAATATAACTACTATAATACTGCCCCCTATGTACAAGAATATAACTACTATAATACTGCCCCCTATGTACAAGAATATAACTACTATAATACTGCCCCCCCTATGTACAGGAATATAACTACTATAATACTGCCCCCTATGTACAAGACTATAACTACTATAATACTGCCCACTATGTACAGGAATATAACTACTATAATACTGCCCCCTATGTACAGGAATATAACTACTATAATACTGCTCCCTATGTACAAGAATATAACTACTATAATACTGCCCGCTATGTACAAGAATATAACTACTATAATACTGCCCCCCTATGTACAAGAATATAACTACTATAATACTGCCCCCTATGTACAAGAATATAACTACTATAATACTGCCCTCCTATGTACAAGAATATAACTACTATAATACTGCCCCCTATGTACAAGAATATAACTACTATAATACTGCCCCCTATGTACAAGAATATAACTACTATAATACTGCCTCCTATGTACAAGAATATAACTACTATAATACTGCCCCCTATGTACAAGAATATAACTACTATAATACTGCCCCCTATGTACAAGAATATAACTACTATAATACTACTCCCTATGTACAAGAATATAACTACTATAATACTGCCCCCTATGTACAAGAATATAACTACTATAATACTGCCCCCTATGTACAAGAATATAACTACTATAATACTGCCCCCTATGTACAAGAATATAACTACTATAATACTGCCCCCTAGGTACAGGAATATAACTACTATAATATTGCTCCCTATGTACCAGAATATAACTACTATAATACTGCCCCTATGTACAAGAATATAACTACTATAATACTGCCCCCTATGTACAAGACTATAACTACTATAATACTGCCCCCTATGTACAGGAATATAACTTCTATAATACTGCCCCCCTATGTACAAGAATATAACTACTATAATACTGTTCCCTATGTACAAGAATATAACCACTATAATACTGCCCCCTATGTACAAGACTATAACTACTATAATACTGCCCCCTATGTACAAGAATATAACTACTATAATACTGCCCCCTATGTACAAGAATATAACTACTATAATACTGCCCCCTATGTACAAGAATATAACTACTATAATACTGCCCCCTATGTACAAGAATATAACCACTATACTACTGCCCCTATGTACAAGAATATAACTACTATAATACTGCCCAATGTAAGGATGGTTATACTGTATATATATATTGTATTGAGCGTCTTTGCTTTGTCTTAGAGGCAGTAGCACATCTATGGACTCTCACACGGCTTCCCATGTCACAGTCCTAACATATGTATGTATACTTGTGTATGTGTGGACAGTATGGATTTATGGTTGTAACATATGTTTCCAGCATTGTTATGATTAGAACATTCCAGGCTTTGATTTTTCTTTCCTTTCCATATCTCATCCCATTGTAGTTCCATGAGCTCCGCCATAACAGGATTAATGTTATCAGTTATTTGAAAGATGCCAACATTTTTCTTTGACAATTCTGAGTACAAAGACAGTGGCAAGTCTGATGTCAAGGCCGTGGCATGTAGTCAAAGCAGCGGCTCTTGCAAGTGGGAAAATTCCCTTTAAGGAATCTCACTGGAAGATTTTTGGAAAAATCTCCGTATGTCTGACTCATTAGGCCTCATTGTTTTCAACGTAAATGTTTCTTTTAGTGGTGTGTTGAGCAGACCTGCCAAAATCTGGTTTCGGTCAGGTTCGGCACAACCCAAATTCTATAACCCTGTTCAGATCCAGGTTTGGGTAACGAGCACCCCCCATACCCCCACAAGTGGCAGCCAAGATCGGTGCCAGCTCTGACATGCCGGCAGTACCGTGTGCCACAATTTTGGGGAATATTGTCGGTCATGAGGATTTCAATGCAATGCGATGATTCTCCCCAAAATGGCAAAATGGCGGGGCTCTGGACCAGCACGAGTTATGGGCTTCAACCGTAATGGGGGGAGGGGGTGGTTGAGCGAAACCTTCACCCGGTCCCAAACTCCTAATGAAGTTTGGGGTTGAGCCTGGAGGACCCGAACCTGCAAATTTCGGAAGGAACCTGAACTGTCTATTTGGAGTCCGCTCATCACTAGTTTCTTTCTGAAATAAAATTAGAAAGTTTACCTAAATTTCAGATAATACCGCTCTACAGTTCCGAAATTGTGGTACTAGAGGAAAAGAATGTAATGGAGTGAGTGTGGACCCACTACTGTTATGAACTTACATGACTTGGGGCTGCTGAAAATAGTATTGTCTAAGTGGATCCCATTTATTCACCCTTTAAAGGGCATCGACCACCAGGATGAAGGACTGTATGCAAATGAGCCTGAGGGGCTCCAGGCTCTATAGGTGTTAATGGAGCCTGGAGCCCTTCAGGCTCATTTGAATACAGTGTTTCATCCTGGTGTTATATGCCCTTTAACTCTTATACGGGGTGCTACCTCTTTGTTTAAGGTCACTTCCTTTCGGAGTACTCTATGTTTAGTGACTGTTGCCCTGGTAGTATAAAAGATGCTGGCACGCGGCATCAGAGTAATAAGCTGAGATGAACAAGGAGGTCGGTCAAGCTTAGGGAGAGCATAATGGTTATCCAGGCAGAGGTCTGAGCAGAGTTAATATGGGAATGTAGCAGATGTCATTACGGGCCGAAAAACAGGTTCAGAATTGTGTTAAAAAAGCAGAAGTCTTATGTAATTGGTGTAATATGGACAATCTAAGTCAACACCTTTGGTATGACATTACATGTAGCTTCCTGAGCTGTCCAGACTGGACTAATCAACCTGAGGTGGGGTATGGTGCAGGGATTGATTACTTCTGCCTTTCAGGCACAACACAGTGATTACATCATTCTCTGAAGAAGTGCATAATTAGGATAAGAGGATAAGCACCCAGCCAGCCACAGGAGGAACAGAGCCTCATTATCATAATTTTATAATAGTTTTTTTTTTTAGCAAAACCACTCAATTCAGGGATTAAACAAGAAATGTTTCTGCATCAGTGTAGCTACAGTATTCTCCAGGTATTCTCCAGGTATAATGCATGAAAACAAATGGTAGATTTTCTTTTAGGGCTGAGAAGTTTAAAACCTTAAAGTGCCCCAGGGGGGCAATATTTCATTGTGGGATCTCTCTGACTAATGACACTTCTACATCATCTTCTAAATTTTTCTGCACCTTTCTTCTTCACAAAGTTGGATGTCTGAGCCTTCATCTTGTTGGACCTTATTTACTTTATTTTTGTGCCCTTAGGTCACCGATTTTGTCACATACACCATTCAGAGTGTAGCGACCTACTGGAAAGTCCCTCCTAAAGTTTAGGGGGTTAGGAGTGGCCAACTAATTCCTCACACACCAGTTGCCCTAGCATTCCTGTTTCTAGGATACTACAATTTTTATACAAGAGTTGGTGGACTTAAGGTGGCAACCAGGAGGTTTAAGCCAGGAGCATAGTCTGTTCTCCTTCAGCGTCTAGACCAACCCAACAGTCTATGACCCCCTCTAGGATTTATGGTTCAGAGGAATTTGGAGAAATGTGCTGGACAATCTTCTTACAGAGACGGTGTATGCTAGACCACATCCTTGACTGCACCGTTTTACATGCAGCGCCCTTCTGGAAAGTCTCTTCTAAGGTCTACCGGTGGGTATTTGGGCCACCTATCTATTTAACCCCTCCAACAACGTTCTTCAAAGTTGTTCCCCTCTCTTCGAAAGGAATTTCTTGCTGGACACTAGGGTGGCAATCCAGGTAAAAGCCATGAGCACAATGGGCTCTATGCTTTGGTGAGAGGCCAACTATCCTTGATCCCATGCTGGACTTTTTGGCTCATTGGACAGGGGAAACTTTTTGGTCGATCATCTCCTTTTGGAGAAGTTCTGGACTATATCCAGGGTCTGGGAATTTTCTCCTACAGGGTTGTGTGGGGCCCCCATCTTTTCAGAAGGAGCTACATCCTGGTGGACCCTTGGGTAACTCCTTATAAGCTTAGGTGAGAGCGGGCCAACAACCCACAAACCTTGCTTGGCTTTTTGGCTTAAAGGATTGGAGAAGCTATTGACATTTAAGAAAGTAAACATCAGATCACTATAGAGACTGTGCATATAAAGCCGCCGCTGCTATGCTCCTGCCCTTATTTTCCACTTCATTGGCCTCCTGCCTCCTCGATTTGTCCAGCATTCGCATTATATTCCCATTAGTTAAGTCAGCAAATAAAATATTATTGTATATATGTGACCCGAGCTGGAGAGCAAGAAGAATGGCTGCATGTGCTGCTTCCAAAAATATTCTCCACACTCCCACATCCATAGATGATGAATGAAAGTGGATGTTTTATTAATTATTATTGTGGAATGTCCTAAATCTGCTGGGATAAAGAATGAGGTGGGATTACAGCCCCCCTCTCATGATCCCAGATATATATATACCTCTCACCTTCGCTGTCATTCTGCTTACACATGGATGGCTACATGTATGCTAGTACTGCTAAATTCATTTAAAAACTGGATGGAACTTGGGATCAGTACCGAATATGTAATGTCAATGAGGGTTGTCCTCATTGTACCGCTATTGCCTGTTATTGTATGTGTTTGTGATTGACCCATTCCTTAGGAGGGTTGATCATGGTCCGTTGGTGGAAGTCGCAATGGACCAGATGGTACCAAAAGCCACCTCTTAGGGTGGTAGCATATGGTGATGATGTCATTGTTTTTCTGTTCTATAGAGGGGACACACAGTGGGTGATGTCCAAGGCTGATTGCTACTCAGAGACTTTTGGGTCAAAGAACAACCAGGACAAGTTGGAGGGTCTCTGGCTGGGAGAGAGAGGGAGGTCCAGACTTTTCATAGTATCATAGTATATAAGGCTGGAAAAAGGAGCAAGTCCATCAAGTCCAACCTTTAAGAATTAAACAAATGTTTTTTTCCCATAACCCGTGATATTTTTGCTCTACAGAAAGTCATCCATGTCAGGATCATTGGCAGTGGATCCTCTGTACCACCACAGACGATGATGTAAGCCGACACCTGGGACCGGAGTCTAAGTGGTACCTGGTTTTCACCAGAACCCAACGCAAAGCAGGTTGGACTTGTTGCAGTGTGGTCCCACCAGGTCGTTCCACAGGCGCGACTTTGTCCGCGGTGGCGACCGTGACTAAGTACAGAATCGTTAGGCATGGTCGTGGTCGGAGACAGGCAGGAGGTCGAGACAGGCAGCACAGGAGCGAGGTCAGGAACGGAATCGAGGGCAAAACGGAAAATCAGGAACAAGCTTTCTCTAAGGCTATGAGGCACAAAGATCCGGCAGGGGACACAGAAAGAACCGCTTCTCTATGACTGACCTCAAACCCAGGACCTCTTTCACCTCATAGACATCGGCGGAATCCTCCTCAGGAACTGGAGGTGGAACTTGCCGGGAGATGTGGTTCAGGATGACTGGTATGGTTAGAGGGAGCCGGAGCTTATGGGCCACGGAATTGATACGCTTCAGCACCTCAAATGGGCCCAGATAGCGAGGACCAAGCTTGTAGCTGGGAACCTTCAGCTGGACGTATCTAGAAGACAGTCACACCTTATCACCTGGAGAGAAGACTGGAGGAGGCCTGCGTCACTTGTCGGCCTGGGTTTTGGTGCAGGCGGATGCCCGAAGTAGTGACTGCCGTGTTTGCTCCCAGATGGACTTGAGATCTTGAACCAATGCCTCCACAGCAGGAACATCAGAAGGCTCAGACAGAGGAAGAGGTAGGCGTGGATGTCGTCCAAAGACAACAAAGAAGCAAAAGTTCCCGATCACCAATGGAATAATTCCTCTATGCGGCTGAGAAGGTCTTAGAGAAGAAGCCGCAGATGAGGGGTCGCCCTTTGGGCCAATTTTGGGTGAGAATGGCTCCAGCACCAATGGATGAGGTGTCAACCTCCAGCTGGACTGGCTTTTCTGTATCAGGCTGTGTGAGAACTGGGGCGGAGGCAAAGGCAGACTTCAGCTTAGTGAAAGCTTCTTCCGCTGCTTAAAACCAGAATGTAGGATTGGCGTTCTTCTTGGTCATCGCCACAATAGGAGATACAAGAGAGGAGAAATGTGGAATAAATTGCCGGTAATAATTGGCAAAGCCCAGAAATCTCTCTACGGCACGTAGTCCCACTGGGCCAGGTCACTGAAGTACGGCTGACAACTTGGTGGGATCCATTGTCCTTTGTCATAAATGATGTATCCCAGGAACGGAAGATTACTTGAGCTTGGTATATAAGCCATTGGCCCTTAGGCGCCTGAGAACTTGCCAGACGTGGATCAGATGAGACTGTAGGTCATGAGAAAACACCAGAATATTGTCCAAGTAGACAACGACACAAATGTAGAGCAAGTCTCTGAAGATATCGTTGACGAATTTTTGGAACACCGCTGGGACATTGCAGAGTCCAAAGGACTTTACCAGATACTCAAATGCCCATCACAGGTATTGAAGGCCGTCTTCTACTCATCACCTTCACGGATGCGGATGAGGTTATATGCCCCCCCCTCCAGATCCAGCTTGGTGAATACCCTGGCACCCCATAGGCAATCAAAATGTTCAGTGATGAGAGGCAAAGGGTAGCGTTTTTTCACTGTGACTTTATTGAGACCATGGTAATTGATAGTATAGTATAGTATATAAGACTGGAAGGAGACGCAAGTCCATCAAGTCCAACCTTTAAGAATTAAATAAATGTTTTATCCCCATAACCCGTGATATTTTTTCTCTCCAGAAAGGCATCCAGGCCTCTCTTGAACATGTACATAGAGTCCGCCATAACAACCTCCTGCGGCAGAGAGTTCCATAGTCTCACTGCTCTTACAGTAAAGAACCTTTGTCTATGGTGATGGTAGAACCTCCTCTCCTCTAGGTGTAGAGGATGCCCCCTTGTCCTGGTCACAGACCGAGGTTTAAAAAGATCTTTGGAGAGATCCTTGTACTGTCCGTTCAGGTATTTGTACATTGTAATGAGGTCTCCCCTCAGTCGTCTTTTTTCTAAACTGAATAATCCCAAATTTTTTAATCTGTCAGTGTATTCTAGTTCCCCCATTCCCCTAATAATTCTGGTTGCTCTCCTCTGCACCCGTTCCAGCTCTACTATATCCTTTTTATACACTGGTGCCCAAAACTGTACACAATATTCCATGTGTGGTCTGACCAGGGATTTGTATAAGGGCAAAACTATGTCTTTATCATGAGAATCTATTCCTCTCTTGATACATCCCATTATTTTATTTGCTTTAGCAGCAGCCGCCTGGCTCTGGTCACTAAAATTAAGTTTACCATCCACCAATACCCCCAAGTCCTTTTCAGCTTCAGTTTTACTAAGTAATTGACCGCTTAGAACATAATTATACTTTTTGTTTCCATGGCCCAAGTGCATAACTTTACATTTATCTACATTAAACCTCATCAACCATTTCTCTGCCCATCCCTCAAGCTTCCACAAATCCCTCTGTAATGCTAAACTATCGACCTCAGTATTTATTACTTTACACAGCTTAGTATCATCTGCAAATATTGAAACTTGACTGTGTAAACCCACTACAAGGTCATTAATAAAAATATTAAAAAGAAGTGGCCCCAATACTGACCCCTGTGGCACTCCACTGGTAACATCAACCCCATCTGAGAATGTGCCATTAATGACCACCCTCTGTTTTCTATCACTAAGCCAATTACTTACCCAAATACACAGATTTTCTCCTATTCCCAGCAGTCTCATTTTATATACCAACCTTTTATGTGGCACGGTGTCAAATGCCTTTGAAAAGTCCAGATATACAACATCCACAGCGTCCCCCAGATCCAGTCGTGAACTTACCTCCTCGTAGAAACCAATCAGATTAGTCTGACAGGACCGATCTCTCATAAACCCATGCTGACGCTGGGTTATGCACGGCACAAAGAAGAATCCAGCACCAGCAGGGGAAGATGACTTGTGGATGAATCCCTTCTGCAAATTCCCCTTAATGTAGGCGGACATAGCCGGTTTAGGGCACAGATAATGGTTATACATGACCTCATGGAGGAGATCTTTCATCTGACCAGAGAGTCCCTTTTTTAAAGTCGCAAGCAAGGCCACCTCATTCCAATCCAGCTCGGAGACTAGAATACAGAACTGGACCACGTAATCTCCAACAGAGGAGTCCCCTTGCCGCAGACACTTTTGCCCGTTCTGTGGCGAACTGTGAAGGCATCAGTTCAATATGTAGGGAGCACTGGGTTATGAAGCCACTGCATAACTTGGCCTCACCATCATACATGCTGGGCATAGAATGACGCAGCCTGGGTTCAGTAGTAGACAACTCAGCTGTAGTAAAGGGAAGACGCTGGTGCTGGGTAGACAACTGCAACATGGCGGTGACTTGTCCAAGTTGCTGACCTTGAACGGCAGTTGGGTGAGACTGTTGAGCCACGACAGTGGTAAGATTAGCCAGGTTAGGTAGCGGAACCTCAGTGGGATCCATGGCCGAATCTTACTGTCAGGATCAATAGTAGTGGATCCTCTGTACCACCGCGGACAATGACACCTAGGAACAAAGTCTAAGTGGTATCCAGTTTTCACCAGAGCCCGCCATGAAGCAGGTTTGACTTGTTGAGGCGTGGTACCACTAGGAAGTTCCACAGGTGCGACTTTGTCCACAGTGGTGGCCACGATGAAGTACAGAATTCTAAGGCATGGTCGTGGTCAGGGACAGGCAGGAGGTCTACACAGGCAGCACAGGATAAGAGTCGGGAAAATCGCAGAGGGCATCAGGAACAAGTTTTCTCTAAGGCTATGAGGCACAAAGATCCGGCAGGGGACACAGGAAGGGGCTGGAATTTATCAGGGCAGTGACTGCACCAGCAGCAGAATAGTGAGTGCAGCTCTGGAGTATAATACAGGATGTAACTCAGGATCAGTACAGGATAAGTAATGTCATGTATGTACACAGTGACTGCACCAGCAGCAGAATAGTGCGTGCAATCTCATTCTGCTGTGAGCTGTTGGAGGGTGTGGTTGTTGCTGCTGAGCTCCTGCACCACCTGGAGCAAACCCAATCCACCCAGGCCTGCTCTCTCCTCCCCAGGGAGGGAGTGGGTTCTCTGGGATGAATCCTGCAGGAAAGTCCCAGGCTCCTGTCTCCCGGACCAGGCCGGCGGGGGGCAGGAGAAGCCAGTTACCGGCCAAATCGGAGGGTGTAAGAAGATCTGCCCGGAGCCAAGGACGCAGCGATGTGACCTCCGGAACACAGAAGATCAAGGCAAGTGACATCAGCCTGAGAGCTCCTCCTGGAAAGCTGGATGTATGTGCGGGAAAGCTGGGTGGTTCAGCTGGAAAGCTGGGTGCTCACGGAGGTGTGCAAAAAGCATGGGGTGATCTTAAGGCCCGGGAGTCTGCTTCCATCTATGGCTCCCGGATTGCTGAGCACCTCCGTGAGTACGAGGAAGCTGGAAAAGCGCTGAGGAGGCTCCAGGAGGAGATAAGGGAGACCTTGGCCCTAGCGGGGGTGGCCGCTAAGAAGAAAAAGTCTGATTTTCTTACCACCACTAAAAGCCGAGGTCACCGCTCTGCAGGAAAAGCGTCATCTTATCCGCGAGCACAGTGGTCCGTTTCGTGAAAAGTTGGAGAATGATGCGAGGTTTGATGACATGCGCCAGGGGCAGTTAAGAAAGCTGAAGGGGCTTCAGATCCAGGCGGATGATGGCGATGATGAGGAGGATGAGGAAGACCTGCCGTGTCCGTCTGGTGGCCTGCACCAACACCAGCAGGCCTCGCACGACAGGCTGCCTGCGGAGCAAGCGCCATTACCATCAGGCTGCGGCTCTGCCAACCTGGAGGAGGAAAGTGATGGCAGCGGCCAGGGAGGGGCGCTAATGGCTCAGATCCGACAGCTTGAGTCTCCAGTTCACCTCCAGAACTTTTCCTTTGGTGATGATATCCCGAGTGACGACCAAAAGAGGAAGAAGACGAGACCCAAGAAGACCAAGGCGTCTCAGGAGGTGAATCTGGTGTTTCGTCCCCTCCCTGTTCCCTCCGGGCGGGCAGCAGTGCCAGCCTGTCGTGTAGGCCCGTTGCCCAGCCCAGCACGAATCCTGCAGTGGACTCGGTGCCAGGGTGCGGGGAGAGTGCAAAGCCATCATGTTCCATCATGGCGCAGAGCACCAGCCTTGTTTGCAGTAGCAAGGATGGTGCAGGGAAGGCATCGGCCGAAAGGCCGGACAGTGAGGGCGATCCAGCAGGTCCTGGTACTGTGCGCTGCCCCCTAGTGGGAGGGGGGGTGGCCCGGTGCCAGGGGCAGTGGCGGTGGCTCCTGTGGCCCCTAGCACTGTGGCTGCATCTAGCTCCGGTGAGCAGCGGCAGAGTGATGGGGCTGCTGGGGCTTGTGGTGCGGCGCCTCCCAAGCATCCTGTGCAGCCTGCGGGAAAGGGCGCAGGAAAAGTGTTGTTTTGCATTGGATCATCAGACCCTGGAGAGGGCACAAAAAGACTGTCCGGAGTCTGCAAGGGCAAGCGGCCTCTTGCATCCAGCAAGCAGCAGAGCAGAAATATATAAAAAAATACTGGACAACAAGGGGTTAATGCCAATGAGGCAGAGGGCACAAGTAAGATCGGGGTTGGAGCTGCCTCTTCTCAGGCTGTATCAGCTATGGAGGTGGCTCTACCCCCAGTGCCCAGTGGCGCCGAGGCAACCCCAGGTCCTCCTGGCCCAGCTGGTGTGAGTGATGCAAGGAAGCGAGGCAGTATTGTACATAGTGTGGTGAATGTTGGGGTGGTGAATGGCGCTGAGGGGGATCCTGGTGTGAGTGCTGGTCCATCTGCACCCCCAGTGGTGGCCGCTCCCATAAGGAGCTATGCGAGTGTCACCTCTGGGGCAAGTGGGGTTAACTCCTTGTCTCCTGGCTCTGGGAACAGCGTTTTGCAAACGCGTCTTCTGGAGGCTCTCAGGAGAGGGGAAAAGTCAATCAATGTAGAGGGGAGAGATGGTGATCTGTCCTTCTGGACAGACAGGCATGGCCTGGCAGCCTTCCAAGAGAAAAGGGGGGGGGGGGGGAGACTGTATGGTCTTTACCCACAACCGGGCCCGGAGCTGCCCGTAGGAATGTGGTTCGTCTTCGCTGGAGGGGCAGTGACGCATGCCCACCCAGGTCAAGGGTGGTGGAGCTCCTCCTGAAGATGAACTTCAGGGCTAGTGACATCTTTGCCCTGATACATCCTTATGGTACTCCGGAGTTCGATGTCAGCTTTGTCCGGCCGGAGGGCTTAGAGCTCTTCTGGTCGAATTATGAGCTGGAAAAGAACGAGCCCGCATGGCGAGACTTTGCTGTGCAAGCAGTGTCTCGCCAAAACACATTCAAGAAAGTGACCGTTTTGACCCGTAACAAGTCACTTTCTTGCATGGACATCATGACTTGGCTCAGTCGTTATGGCGAAGTAGTTCAGGTACCTCAGAAAAACCGCGATGAATTTGGCATTTGGTCTGGGGCCTGGACCTTCATGATGAAGTTGAAGTGTTCAGGCGGCACAGTCGCCCACATTCCTTCTTCAGCCTTTCTTGGACGGGACAGAATCCTGATTTTCTACCAGGGGCAGCCGAAGGTCTGTCACAGGTGCGGTGACCCCACACACTTTAGCGCCAGCTGCCAAGTGCAGAAGTGCGCTTTGTGTGGTGGGCTAGGTCATCTCGCTGCATCCTGTAAGGACATTAGGTGTAACCTGTGTGGTGAGCTCGGTCACCCTTTCAGCCGTTGTCCTCGCTCCTTTGCCAATGCGGTTGTGACCCCAGTGGAGGAGAGCCATGAGGTTGCTTCTGCTGGGGAAGGTACCAGCAGAGGTGGAGGAGCTGAGGGGCCTGTGAAGAAAAGCAAGAATAAGTCACCTTCTCAGTTGAGGTGGCTTGAAGCCAGACAAAAAGGGAGAGAGCTGGGGAAGCCTCAGGTTGCTGGGGTGACCCTGGGTCCTTCCTCAGAGGCTGGTCATGCTACTGAGGCCCTGAGGGATGATGAGTTGGATGAAGAGGTCAGGAGGATGGAGCGCGAGAAAGGTGCCATGTCCTCCACGTCCTCCCATTATGAGAGTATGGATGAGGATAACAGGATTTGGCTAGAAAATAAGCGCAAGCAGAAAAAGAAAAAACGCGGCGTATCTAAGGTACCTAAGGAAGGGAAAACTTCCTCCCCTCTGGTTGAGCTTTCCAACCGGTTCCTCACCCTCGATGAGATCGCCTCCTCGGAAGGAGGGGCTGAGGGTGTGGTTCTGGAGGTGGCGGCGGAGCAGCCTGCAGGGGGCGCCGAGTCTCTATCCTCTGGGGAAGCCGGGTCCTCAGAGTGGGAGATTGACTCAGAGTCAGGAGACAAGGACGAAGGAGAGGGTGGTCCGGGTGGGTCCTTGGGGGGCAATAATAATATGGACACCTCGATTTCATTAAAGAGAAGTTGCCCTAAATCTAATGAGAAAAAAGAAAGGGGATCATCTTCAGAGGACAGTAGGGGGAAGGGAAATAGTAAGAAAAAAGCTGTTTAACTCAATCACTCATGATGGCGGCACCCACTCCGTTGACACTGGCGTCCATTAATGTCGCCAGCATTAAGTCTGATGCGGCTAGATTTGCGGCCTTTGATTTTCTCGGCCGCGTTGAAGCCGACATTTTATTTTTGCAGGAGACCAGGCTGCCAGATTTGGCGGCCGTGTTTAAAGCTAAGAGGGAATGGAGACACGGGCCTTCCTATTGGTCTCTTGCGGCCGAGCCGTATAGCGGAGTGGCGGTACTATTTACCGCACCGGTAGAATGCAGACGAGTTATTGAGTTAGAAATGGGGAGGTGCCTGATCCTGGATGTCCTCATGAAGGGACAAGAACTTCGCCTTATTAACATCTATGGTCCCCAGTCCAAGTGGGACAGAAAGGGGGTCATTTACTAAGGGCCCGAATCGCGTTTTCCCGACGTGTTACCCGAATATTTCCGATTTGCGCCGATTGTACCTGAATTGCCCCGGGATTGTGTCGCACGCGATCGGATTGTGGCGCATCGGCGCCGGCATTCGCACGACGGAAATCGGGGGGCGTGGCCGAACGAAAACCCGACGTATTCGGAAAAATCGCCGCATTTAAAAACCGAAAAAGTGTCGCTTGGGGACCGCTTACCTTCACCTGGTCCGAGGTGGTGCATTCCGGCGCGTGGAGATGATTTTCAGCGCAGCAGCGCCACCTGGTGGACGGCGGAGGAACTGCCTTCATGAATCCCGGCCGGACCCGAATCCAGAGCAGAGAACGCGCCGCTGGATCGCGAATGGGCCGGGTAAGTAAATTTGCCCCAAAGTGTCTCTTTATGAGGATCAAGCCCTACCTTTTTACAAGTCGGCAGGTGGTCTTTGGAGGGGACTTCAATGCTGTCACGAGGTCCCAGGATAGGGGAGGTTCCAGAGACAAGCTGACTTATGATAGCGTCGCTCTTAATAACATAGCTAGTGAGGCTCGCCTGGTGGATGTCCACATCCGGCACACCCCAGGCCACGCGGGGTTCACCTATTATAGGGGTAGCTGCAGGTCTAGAATAGACAGGTTTTATTTAAAGGAGGAAGCCATTTCTTCAGCAGTGTCCGTTGTTGAGGTGGAGTTCTCCGACCACTGTTTAATTTTGTTTTCTCTGAATGTTACAGAGACCCCCCGGATGGGAAGAGGCTATTGGAAGCTCAATTCGTCTCTCCTGGAAGAAGCGGAGATCAGACAATCCTTTGAGGACTTTCTTCAGAGCCAGGTACCATTGCTGGGCCTTTGTAGCAGTAAGTCAGAGTGGTGGGAGATGCTCAAGAAAAGGGTGGCGAGATTCTTCCGCCAGCTCTCGAGCCTCAGGAGCCTGGACAGGTACCGCCTGTATCAGGGCCTGAGGAGGAAACTCGAGCATCTCGTCTCGACTGGAGGTAGTCGTGAGGACATCTCCATCCAGAGTGAAATCCTTGCTGAAGAGGTGTCAGTACGATAGACACGCATCTTTGGTTTTTGAGAGGGATTACGGGAAATACCGCTCGCCCGACCCTTACAGAAACTGCAAGATGTCAGTGAATGGTAAAGTTGTCACGGGACTGGTTGACAGTACGGGATCCCTGAAAAGGTCCAGATCAGAGATTCTGGAGGTCGTCAGATCCTTCTACTCGCACCTCTTGGGAAGGAAGGATCTAGATCGGGATGTGATGTGATGTCGGCTTTCCTGGCTGAAACTGTCCCTGAGCCAGGAGTAGACCCCTCTCTTGATGTTTTGACAGAGATGATCAGGGAAGAGGAAGTCAGCCGGGCGATTGAAGGGCTCGCCCTCAAGAAATCGCCGGGTCCGGATGGCTTAACATCCGAGTTTTATAAGACCTTTAAGGACGCCTTGGTTCCCCTCTTGACTGAGGTATATAATGAGTGTCTTTCCTCGGGCGCTCTGCCGAAGTCAATGAGGAGGTCTGCCCTGATCATTCTGTCAAAGGGTAAGGACCGATCTCGTATTGAGAACTGGCGTCCCATAGCGCTTCTCAATACGGACAGAAAGGTTTTGGCAAAGGTGCTGTTTAATCGGCTGGTGCAGTTTGCGCCCCGGCTCCTTTCGGGGACCCAGCACTGCTCTGTTCCAGGCCGCAGTACATTTAGTGCTGTGCTTTGTGTCCGGGAGGCAGTGGAGCAGGGCAGGGCTGGTAACTGGAAGGGGTACTTGCTGTCCTTGGATCAGGCAAAAGCGTTTGATCGGGTTGACCACGAGTACCTCTGGTCTGTCCTTCTGAGGTATGGCCTGCCGGGGGAGTTTGTCAATTGGCTAAAGGTTTTGTACGCAGGGGCAGAGAGTTTCCCGCTTGTGAACGGTTGGATTGGCCGCTCTTTTGAGGTCGGGTCTGGTGTTCGCCAGGGTTGTCCTCTGAGCCCACTTTTATACGTGTTCGCGATTGACCCATTCCTTAGGAGGGTTGATCGTGGGCCGTTGGTGGGAGTCGGGATGGACCAGGCGGCACCGGAAGCCACTCTAAGGGTGGTAGCGTATGCCGATGATGTCACTGTTTTTGTGTCCTCGAGAGGGGAGGCGCAATGGGTGATGTCAGAGGTTGACCGCTACTCAGAGGCTTCTGGGTCCAAGATCAACCGGGATAAGTGTGAGAGTCTCTGGCTGGGAGAGGGGGATCCAGGGTTTGATCTCCCGGACACTCTTCCAGGGCCCCAAGACTCTGCCAAAGTTCTCGGCATCGATTTTGGCCAGGGGGATTACCCCATGCAAAACTGGGACGGCAGGCTTAAGATCGCCGCCCAGAAGGTGGACCAGTGGAAGGGTTGGTCTTTGACCCTCAGGGAAAGGGTGAACTTGATTAAAACTTACCTGCTCCCATTGCTGATATATCTGGGCAGTGTGTGCATGTTGCCAGAACCCCTCTGGACTCGAGTCTACAGTCTGTTCTTCCAGCTGTTATGGGGGAATAGGCTGAACCTAATCAAGAGGGAGGTTACTTACCGCACGAGGAGACATGGAGGGTTGTGTATGGTCAACCCTGTGGTGTTCCTAGTGAATACCTTTCTTAAGATCAATGTAGAAAACCTCTGGAAAGAGAGGGCTCCTCCGTGGGTATACTCTTGCAGGGGATGGTTTCGGCCTTTCTTCCAGGAATGGGAGACAGGAGGGCAAGTAAAGGATCTCCGCACACCGCATGGGCATCTTCCGGCTTATGCTACCCCGGTTCTGAAGGTGATTCGCCGGTGGGGTCTGGGAATGTGGGAGATCAGGACCATGTCGAGGAAACTCCTTGACAAAAGGGTTCTGTTTGCCCGTTTCCAGAAGCCTCTGGCCCTCAGGGATTGCCCAAGTCGGGATCTGGGGGTGGGTTTAGGTCCTTTGAATTCTATCCGGATCCCCTTGAAGTTTTGGGACTTGGCTTGGCGCTGCTTCCATGGTAAGCTGTGTGTGAGGGACAATCTGAAGTGTAGGAGCTCTGACGAAAGGGGTTGTCCCCGGGAGGAGTGCGGTGGCCTGCTGGAGAGCATGGACCACTTCCTGCTTCAGTGCCCCTTTAACACAGAGGTGTACAACCGGGTGGGCGCTTCCATCCATTGGCCCGGGTTGGCCGGTCTCTCCTATGCGGAGTGGGCCTATGGAGCATTCAGAGGCCTGGGTGGCCGGGACCGCTGCACGTTATTCCTAGTCAGTCTAGTGGTCAGGTACCACACGTGGAATGCACGGTGCTTAGTATCGACGCATCGTAAAATCCTCCCGGTGGATGAGGTGGTTAGGAACATTCTGGGTAACCTGGTGAAGGTGCGCTCTCTGGAGTATGAGAGGCGGGGCACGGGGAGGGCCTCTCTCCTTTGGAGGGGGTTCTCCTTTAGTGTCCCTTAACCTGTCATCTCCACTCCTGGTGTTGGGCTGATGCTGACACTGTAGATTTTTGTTTTGTATCTGAGCGTGTAGTGATGTAGCGTCTTGCAGGCGCCGATCCTGGGCTTTATGTGGTTTGGTTTTGTTATGTTGATTTGTTTAATGTGTTTGTATCTTGTGTACAGTGTGTATTTATGTAGTTATAGTTCATGTGTATATAGGCTGGTTGGTTTTGGGGTGTTGGTGTTAGGGTGTTAGGTTGGGAGGGGGGTGGACGGGATTTGGACTATACGATCCTGGGCACTGGTCTGGACTATATAGCGCAAACTTTGGACGTTAGACCAGTGTCTGGGTGGGAGGGTGATGGGCGTGGGATTTAGTTAGTTATATTTAATGTTTTTATTTCCTGTTTTATGTCTTTTTTTGCTGTGTATTCTTTAGTTATTTATGGGGAAAAAAAAAAAAAAATTAGGTGGTGGGACTGTGTGAGGGTTTTGGTTGTTCTCATGCTGAGTGTGTGGTGAGTGTGTGTGGCTGGGCCAGGAGGTTTTGTAAGTTTATTTTTGATTATATTTGTTGTAATTATTTTGCCAGAAGTTATGGCTTCATTTATGTTTATTGTTGTTATGTTTTTCATTTTTATATAAAATAAAAGATTTACAGGATGTAACCCAGGATCAGTACAGGATAAGTAATGTCATGTATGTACACAGTGACTGCACCAGCAGCAGAATAGTGAGTGCAGCTCTGGAGTATAATACACGATGTAACTCAGGATCAGTACAGGATAAGTAATGTCATGTATGTACACAGTGAGTGCACCAGCAGCAGAATAGTGAGTGCAGCTCTGGGGTATAATACAGGATGTAACTCAGGATCAGTACAGGATAAGTAATATCATGTATGTACACAGTGACTGCACCAGCAGCAGAATATTGAGTGCAGCTCTGGGGTATAATACAGGATGTAACTCAGGATCAGTACAGGATAAGTAATGTCATGTATGTACACAGTGACTGCACCAGCAGCAGAATAGTGAGTGCAGCTCTGGGGTATAATACAGGATGTAACTCAGGATCAGTACAGGATAAGTAATGTCATGTATGTACACAGTGACTGCACCAGCAGCAGAATAGTGAGTGCAACTCTGAAGTATAATACAGGATGTAACTCAGGATCAGTACAGGATAAGTAATGTCATGTATGTACACAGTGACTGCACCAGCAGCAGAATAGTGAGTGCAGCTCTGGAGTATAATACAGGATGTAACTCAGGATCAGTACAGGATAAGTAATGTCATGTATGTACACAGTGACTGCACCAGCAGCAGAATAGTGAGTGCAGCTCTGGAGGATAATACAGGATGTAACTCAGGATCAGTACAGGATAAGTAATGTCATGTATGTACACAGTGACTGCACCAGCAGCAGAAATTAAACCTCTGTATAGGACGATTATTAGCAACTGCTGATGTAGAACTAAAAAGTTCATGGCCCCTCAGACTCAGGACACGGAGGTCAGGGAGCTAAGTATCCAGACTGACAGGAGATGAAAGTTAGATCAACAATAATTCCCTGTAATACTTTTCCTGTGTAATCCCCTCCAGCTTTGTGCTGAGGATGGACAATACCACACAGGGTGCGGGGGCTATAATTAGCCGGACAGATTAATGTGGTGGTAAAAAAAACACTAAATTAGACATTAATTTTTAAGATCTCCCGGGGCTCATATAGTGAGTATGAAAAGTATCATATGGAATATACACAGTATGTTACTTATCCTGTACTGATCCGAGTTACATGATGGACTGTCCTGGTGTACTGACATTATCCCTTTCGCTGTCCTAGGCCACCGGGGATCCGGATATTAACACTTTCACTGTCCTAGACCACCAGGTATATAAGCATTAGATCTTTTACTGACCAAGACTATCGGAAGTCCTGCAGTCAACGGGAGAATGAGCTTTATGTAGGAATAGATTAGGAGTCACGGGGGCGGAGACAATGCAGGGATGTCCCCTCCTGACTTAATTGATATCTTAGATACTGCTTGGTATCGTATAATGTTCCCTTTGTGTTTATGTGGGTTTCTTACGGGTCCTCCGGTTTCCTCCCACACTCTAAAACATACTGGTAGGTTGATTAGATTGTGAGCCCTATGCGGACAGTGTCTTATGGGACATCAGTCAAGGCAGCAGAGGTCAGGATAGTGTGACTTTTCTCCGCCTTCTTGACTCTTTCTGGTCATTATATGGAGCAGTTTTAGTTTCCAGGACATAGATGGACATCATTGTGATGCATATCATGTTTAAAACTCTATTCACACTCCTGAAATTCTCCCAACATTCCGCACTGTTGCAATCCCTTTCCCAAGCTCCATCTCCCACAATGCAGTGCAGCAGAGCCCCCATGTATTAGAGGAGCTCAGTGACTCGTGGTGCCAGGATATTCACATAAAACACAGGAACATAATATTTAAAGGTAATGGACTCCGGCTTCCTGCCGTGTCGGCCGCAGCAGCAAATGGTCGGACTTGAGCGTTTAATGGTCTGACTGTCACATTCATCTTATTAACTGGGGATCAGGCTGATGTGGAATGTCGGGGTCTGGCATGTGTCACAAGCCCCCGATGACAAGCCCTCATCACAGGTGTAAAGCAAAAATACCATTCTCACCCTGCCAAAGCCTCGCTGCAGAGTATTACTGCCGCAGACCTGCTTCCCATTATCACTGCGCTGTAAATATAATGTATAAGTGTCATAAATGTTCAGCCTGAGCCTCCTAGTTCAGGAATAGAATTCAAGTGTACAGTAAATACTGATACAATATTGCAAACCAAAGAGCAGAGGAGATCATATTTTATCACTGTTCGATGGACTACAGGAAGTGCTAGATGAGGAGTCTGTGTCTCTCTTAAAGGGGATTTGTACTATGAATAGCCTACCCATAGGAATGAATGAGAGGGGTGCCTATAGATAGAGCTGTGACTGTCATGTAGTGGTACACTGGTACCACTGATGGCTAGTGTGCCTGCACCTCTCACCATTCACCTATTATACATTCACCTTTATGCAAATATGATGATTGGTGCTCTAGGGGCGGGGCCATGCCCTTTGAAGCACCTGTTTAATTGTTTCTACACCTTATTTCTTGTTACATTGTCATTCAGTGTCTTAAAGGGGCAGTAAGGAAAGAAAAAACAATTGCAACATAGTTCAGTCAAAAAAAAAAACCTCTCGTGGATATTAAGACAAATTGCTGCAGATCTTGGTTCAGTTATGTCTCAGGCAGATATGTAATTGATCACAGGTGTGGTCTGATCGCATCGTTATAAGGGAGATGTCAGACGTGCCGCATCCAGGCTAGAGCCGTATCTCATCTTGTATCCAGGCTAGAGCCGTATCTCATCTTGTATCCAGGCTAGAGCCGTATCTCATCTTGTATCCAGGCTAGAGCCGTATCTCATCATGTATCCAGGCTAGAGCCGTATCTCATCTTGTATCTAGGCTGGAGCCGTATCTCATCTTGTATCCAGGCTAGAGCCGTATCTCATCTTGTATCCAGGCTGGAGCCGTATCTCATCTTGTATCCAGGCTAGAGCTGTATCTCATCATGTATCCAGGCTAGAGCTGTATCTCATCATGTATCCAGGCTAGAGCTGTATCTCATCTTGTATCCAGGCTAGATATGTATCTCATCTTGTATCCAGGCTGGAGCCGTATCTCATCTTGTATCCAGGCTAGAGCCGTATCTCATCTTGTATCCAGGCTGGAGCCGTATCTCATCTTGTATCCAGGCTAGAGACGTATCTCATCTTGTATCCAAGCTGGAGCCGTATCTCATCTTGTATCCAGGCTGGAGCCGTATCTCATCTTGTATCCAGGCTGGAACCGTATCTCATCTTGTATGCAGGCTGGAGCCGTATCTCATCTTGTATCCAGGCTGGAGCCGTATCTCATCTTGTATCCAGGCTGGAGCCGTATCTCATCTTGTATCCAGGCTGGAACCGTATCTCATCTTGTATGCAGGCTGGATCCGTATCTCATCTTGTATCCAGGCTGGAGCCGTATCTCATCTTGTATCCAGGCTGGAGCCGTATCTCATCTTGTATCCAGGCTGGAGCCGTATCTCATCTTGTATCCAGGCTGGAGCTGTATCTCATCTTGTATCCAGGCCGGAGCCGTATCTCATCTTGTATCCAGGCTAGAGACGTATCTCATCTTGTATCCAGGCTGGAGCCGTATCTCATCTTGTATCCAGGCTAGAGCTGTATCTCATCTTGTATCCAGGCTAGAGCTGTATCTCATCTTGTATCCATGCTGGAGCCGTATCTCATCTTGTATCCAGGCTGGAGCCGTATCTCATCTTGTATCCAGGCTGGAGCCGTATCTCATCTTGTATCCAGGCTGGAGCTGTATCTCATCATGTATCCAGGCTAGAGCTGTATCTCATCATGTATCCAGGCTGGAGCCGTATCTCATCTTGTATCCAGGCTGGAGCCGTATCTCATCTTGTATCCAGGCTGGAGCTGTATCTCATCATGTATCCAGGCTAGAGCTGTATCTCATCATGTATCCAGGCTGGAGCCGTATCTCATCTTGTATCCAGGCTGGAGCTGTATCTCATCTTGTATGTTCATAAAAACCTCCTGCTGCTTCACAGAGCTCACAGCCTGGTGCGCTGACATCAGTGGGAGAGGGAGGAGCGGTACAGCAGCATAAAGGTGGGGGCTGAGAGCTGAGGAGTCTGCAGGACAGACAAGTCACAGTTTTTTGAAATGCATACAAACCAAAGCCCAACCCCTGGGACTACACAGAGGATTCTGTCAGGGTGCAAGGTAAGTTATAACACACAATTATATTGTAATGCAAATGCCTAGAGATGGCAGAAAGACATATGTGAAATGCAGGTGTGACGGGCTGCTGCAACCTATCTTCAGTGAAAATGAGGTCCCTGGTGACAGGTTCCCTTTAACACCCATGATTGGCACTAGTGGAACTTCTAGCGGTTAGGCTTAGGTGCCCCCATCTTGTCTTAGATCTGTGATGTCATCCATGACAATCAGTCTCAATCTGTCTCGGATCTTTGTTGTGTGACCAGTGTCTCATTGTAATAAATGATCAGTAAAATTCCCATACACTGCCGTACTTGTTCGCTATCCGGATGTGACGTGGATGCGCTCACTTACACCCAGTGTGATATTTTGTTATAATAAAGTATTTCTATTTCATTACTTTCTTACAATTTGTTGACTCAGTGGGGCACATTTACTTACCCGGCCCATTCGCGATCCAGCGGCGCGTTCTCTGCACAGGACTCGGGTCCGGCTGGGATTTAAGATGGTAGTTCCTCCGCCGTCCACCAGGTGGCGCTGCAGCGCCGAAAATAATCTTAATGCCCCGGAATGCACCATCCCATAGAAGGTGAAGGTGAGCGCTCCCCAATCGACACATTTTCGGTTTTTAAATGCGGCGGTTTTTCCGAATACGTCGGGTTTTCGTTCGGCCACGCCCCCCCCGATTTCTGTCGCGCGCATGCCGGCCCCGATGCGCCACAATCCGATCGCGTGCGCCAAAAACCCGGGGCAATTCATGTACAAGCGGCGCGAATCGGAAATATTCGGGTAACACGTCGGGAAAACGCGAATCGGGCCCTTAGTAAATGACCCCCAGTGTCTTTTGTGGGATTTTTTTCATCCTTCTGTGGAGGATAGACTTTATGGCATTACATGGTCGGATCAACCAGACCACATGGGGTTATAGTACCCTAGGACAGCGGTCCTCAACCACCGGGCTGCGAGCCAAGATTGGGTTGTGGAACACCTGGTCTCAGGCTGCGCCCAAAAACTTACCTCCAGCACTCCTCTTCACCCTGCGACTCTGGCTTCTTCTCTCTTCAGCTTCCTGAGAGTGCTGCTGCGCACCCGCTATGACGTGGTCGTGTCACCGGCAGATTACATCATAACGGGTGCCCGCAGACAGAAGAAGCCGGAGGCAAGAGGTGAAGAGGAGCGACGGAGGGCAGCATTGACTTTATTATTTTTATGGGGCCTGAGCTATTGACATTTCAGGGAGGGTTGAGCACTGCTGAGGACATTTTATGGGGGAACATTGTTGGGGATATTTTATAGAGTGGGGAGCACAGTGGGGGACATTTCATTAATGGGGGAGTTTCTGCTGCGGACATTTCATTGGGGATGGTTCTGTTGTGTACATTTTACTAATGAGGGGAGACTGCTGGACATTTTACTAATGAGGGGAATCTGCTGGACATTTTACTAATGAGGGGAGACTGATGGACATTTTACTAATGAGGGGAGACTGTTTCACATTTTATTAATGAGGGAGACTGCTGGACATTTTACTAATAAGGGGAGACTGCTGGACATTATGGGGCAGATTTACTTACCCAGCCCATTCGCGATCCAGCGGTGCGTTCTCTGCGGTGGATTCGGGTCCGGCCAGGATTCACTAAGGCAGTTCCTCCAACGTCCACCAGGTGGCGCTGCTGCACTGAAGAGCATCGGAACGCACTGGAGTTCGCCGAGCCGGGCTGAGTGAAGGTAAGTGCAAGCTCCGCGACACTTTTTGTTTTTTAAATGCGGCGGTTTTTCCGAATCCGTCGGGTTTTCGTTCGCCCACGCCCCCCGATTTCCGTCACGTGCATGTCAGCGCCGATGCTCCAAAATCCGATCCCGTGTGCCAAAATTCCGGGGCAATACAGGGAACATTGGCGCAAATCGGAAATATTCGGGTAACACGTCGGGAAAACGCGAATCGGGCCCTTAGTGAATGACCCCCTATATCTAATGAGGAGAGACTGCTGGACATTTTGCTAATGAGGGGAGACTGCTGGACATTTTACTAATGAGGAGAGACTGCTGGACATTTTGCTAATGAGGAGAGACTGCTGCTGTGTGGTTTAAATTAGGTGACCTTGGTTTACACTCAGGACAGCTCATAATTGTATATGTGGTATATATATGTGACAGGGGGGGGGGGGTTGCTATAGAAAAAGGGATATTATAGTGTCCCCTTTTCTGTAGCCTTCTTATCAGGACATTAAAAGGGGCTACAGAAAAAAGGGCACTATAGAGAAAAGGGGCAGCTGTAGCAAATGGGGCATTTTAGATCAGGGGGATACAGGAAATGGGACATTATATGGGTCAGGGTTAGATATGGACTATTTTTGGGGCACCATAGGAAGAGGGTTACCCGGCCCCTGGAAAAAAAAATTTGGGTGCAGCCGGTCCCCGTATGCAAAAAAAGGGGGGGGGGACCACTGCCCTGGGGGGGGGGGGGGTCTGAAAAATAGTAAAAAATAATAATAATAATAATAATAACTAAAAATTAAAATCACCCCTTTTCCTAGAACAGATATAAAAATAAACAGTAAAAGTTATACACACGTCTATCGCCGCTTCCCAAAATGTCCGATTTTTAAAAAATATAATAATGATTATTCCAAACGTTTAACCCCCGTAACCGAAAATAGCGCCCAAAAGTCCAAATCTCCCCTTTTTCACCATTTTGCTAAATTTTTGTAAAAGGAGATCAAAAGGCCGTAGAGTCCATAAATTGGTAACAATGAAATCGTCATCTCATCTTGCAAAAAATGACACCACCCTCAGCTCCGTACAACAAAGTATGAAAAAGTTATTAGCGCCAGAAGATTTTTTTTTGTATAGAAGGTTTTAATTAATAAAAAATTACCATATTGTAATCAAATGTGATGTTTTTTAAAAAAATTTTTTTACCATAAGTGCATTGGTAGAGGGTTAGCAGTGTATCCAAAACTCTATATTTTACCTGGAAAAGTTGGGAGTCTTCCTTGAGTGTTTGTGCAGATAATTTCTGATGTGATGACTAATGGTGCAGCCCCCAGACCCTAAACCTGAAGTTTGGGGAAAATTTATGTTTCCACTTTCTCCTAGAAATCATGTAACTTGTGACATCAGATTTATGACTCCGGCTCATATTACCCGGGAGCTGGATCCAGGTTTGGGGTTGGTATAAATCTTATCCATGGAGATAACTCCATTAATTTATGAAGATGCCGTCCCCGACAGGATGTTAACAAGCCGCACAATGGCCGCTCAGCCAAGAGTATTAATGCCAACTCGTCACTTCCCCGAGATTTACTGTCACCCAGATCCCATGTAACCGGACTCCAAGAGAGGCCCGCACCACAGAGCACTACTCACACCACACATGTCCTATCATCTCTATACTGCAGCAGCTTATAGTACTTATATTATTGTACATAGGGGGCAGTATTATAGCAGTTATATTCCTATACATAGGGGGCAGTATTATAGTAGTTATATTCCTATACATAGGGGGCAGTATTATAGTAGATATATTCCTGTACATAGGGGGCAGTATTATAGTAGTTATATTCGTGTACATAGGGGGCAGTATTATAGTAGTTATATTCTTGTACATAGGGGCAGTATTTATAGTAGTTATATTCTTGTACATAGGGGGCAGTATTATAGTAGTTATATTCTTGTACATAGGGGGCAGTATTATAGTAGTTATATTCCTGTACATAGGGGGCAGTATTATAGTAGTTATATTCTTGTACATAGGGGGCAGTATTATAGTAGTTATATTCTTGTACATAGGGGGCTGTATTATAGTAGTTATATTCTTGTACATAGGGGGCAGTATTATAGTAGTTATATTCTTGTACATAGGGGGCAGTATTATAGCAGTTATATTCCTATACATAGGGGGCAGTATTATAGTAGTTATATTCCTATACATAGGGGGCAGTATTATAGTAGATATATTCCTGTACATAGGGGGCAGTATTATAGTAGTTATATTCCTGTACATAGGGGGCAGTATTATAGTAGTTATATTCTTGTACATAGGGGCAGTATTATAGTAGTTATATTCCTGTACATAGGGGGCAGTATTATAGTAGTTATATTCTTGTACATAGGGGGCAGTATTATAGTAGTTATATTCTTGTACATAGGGGGCTGTATTATAGTAGTTATATTCTTGTACATAGGGGGCAGTATTATAGTAGTTAAATTCTTGTACATAGGGGGCAGTATTATAGTAGGTATATTCTTGTACATAGGGGCAGTATTATAGTACCGTATTTTCCGGGCCATTAGGCGCACCGGAATATAAGGCGCAACAGTCCGATGCGCCTTATATATGTAATAATTCCATATATAAGGCGCATCGGACTATAAGGCGCAGGGTCGGGGGCGTGGCGGAGGTCCGGGGGCGGAGCGGAGACCCGACGGGACGCGACGCCGAGAAGAGACGCGGAACGCGGGGAAGGTGAGGGGGAGGTAAAGAATAGAATACTTACATAGATCCCCGCTACCGGAGACAGCAGATCTCCAGCGGGAACTGCAGACCACGCGGCAGAAGTTGTTCGTGCCGCGTGGTCTGCAGTTCCCGCTGGAGATCTGCTGTCTCCGGTAGCGGGGACCTATGTAAGTAGGGTCCGCTGCCCTCATATAGGGCGCACCGGACTATAAGGCGCACTTTGGATTTCCAAGGAAATCCAAGGCTTTTAAGTGCGCCTTATAGTCCGGAAAATACGGTAGTTATATTCCTGTACATAGGGGGCAGTGTTATAGTAGTTATATTCTTGTACATAGGGGGCAGTTTTATAGTAGTTATATTCTTGTACATAGGGGGCAGTATTATAGTAGTTATATTCTTGTACATAGGGGGCAGTATTATAGTAGTTATATTCTTGTACATAGGGGGCAGTATTATAGTAGTTATATTCTTGTACATAGGGGGCAGTATTATAGTAGTTATATTCTTGTACATAGGGGGCAGTATTATAGTAGTTATATTCTTGTACATAGGGGGCAGTATTATAGTAGTTATATTCTTGTACATAGGGGGCAGTATTATAGTAGTTATATTCTTGTACATAGGGGGCAGTATTATAGTAGTTATATTCTTGTACATAGGGGGCAGTGTTATAGTAGTTATATTCTTGTACATAGGGGGCAGTATTATAGTAGTTATATTCCTGTACATAGGGGGCAGTAATATAGTAGTTATATTCTTGTACATAGGGGGGCAGTATTATAGTAGTTATATTCCTGTACATAGGGGGCAGTATTATAGCAGTTATATTCCTGTACATAGGGGGCAGTATTATAGCAGTTATATTCCTGTACATAGGGGGCAGTATTATAGTAGTTATATTCTTGTACATAGGGGGCAGTGTTATAGTAGTTATATTCTTGTACATAGGGAGCAGTATTATAGTAGTTATATTCCTGTACATAGGGGGCAGTATTATAGTAGTTATATTCCTGTACATAGGGGGCAGTATTATAGTAGTTATATTCTTGTACATAGGGGGCAGTATTATAGTAGTTATATTCTTGTACATAGGGGGCAGTATTATAGTAGTTATATTCTTGTACAATAAGGTTAGACTCTATTGTTTATGGTAACATCTATATTAGAGACATATAGACTTGAGCTGATATTCATGTATTCGCCTCTCTGGGTGAGTGTAGGAGTAGGACATCTGGAGAATAGCTGAGGGTGGGAATGACACCTTAGTCCTTAGACTAAATAAACAGGACAAAAGGACAGTTATTGCACTTTTAAGTTTCAGCCATTTTTATATGAAGAATTTGAGGGGATAATCTTGGTTCTCAGTAGGGGATTATGTGGAGGTAACCTAAACCCTGTGCTCCTGTCCTAGGACTGTGGGCACATAACAGCTGAACGCCTGCCTAATTCTCTGAGCTGTCCTGAAAGGTCATATGGAAATCAGACTTCAAAAAAGAGACCCCGCAGGCTGAGCAATGTCCCCGACTCTGGCTCGCTGAGCTTTCTTCATATTGGGCAGCACATGCAGATAATGTGATTGTACTGGTGGGAGATGTCTCACTGTGTTCTCAGGGCACAGATGGCTCCTCAGGAACCACCACTTCTATAATACTGCCCCCTATGTACAAGAATATAACTATTATAATACTGCTCCTATATTAGAATATAACTACTATAATACTGCCCCCTATGTACAAGAATATAACTACTATAATACTGCCCCCTATGTACAAGAATATAACAACTATAATACCGCCCCTATGTACAAGAATATAACTACTATAATACTGCCCCCTATGTAGAAGAATATAACTACTATAATACAGCCCCCTATGTACATGAATATAACTACTATAATACAGCCCCCTATGTACAAGAATATAACTACTATAATACTGCCCCCTATGTACAAGAATATAACTACTATAATACTGCCCCCTATGTACAAGAATATAACTACTATAATACTGCCCCCTATGTACAAGAATATAACTACTATAATACTGCCCCCTATGTACAATAATATAACTACTATAATACCGCCCCCTATGTACATGAATATAACTACTATAATATCGCCCCCTATGTACAAGAATATAACTACTATAATACGGCCCCCTATGTACATGAATATAACTACTATAATACAGCCCCCTATGTACATGAATATAACTACTATAATACTACCCCCTATGTACAAGAATATAACTACTATAATACTGCCCCCTATGTACAAGAATATAACTACTATAATACTCCCCCTATGTACAAGAATATAACTACTATAATACTGCCCCCTATGTACAAGAATAAAACTACTATAATACTGCCCCCTATGTACAAGAATATAACTACTATAATACTGCCCCCTATGTACAAGAATATAACTACTATAATACTGCCCACTATGTACAAGAATATAACTACTATAATACTGCCCGCTATGTACAAGAGCATAGCTACTATAATACTGCCCCCTATGTACAAGAATATAACTACTATAATACTGCCCCCTATGTACAAGAATATAACTACTATAATACTGTCCCCTATGTACAGGAATATAACTACTATAATACTGCCCCCTATGTACAAGAATATAACTACTATAATACTGCCCCCTATGTACAGGAATATAACTACTATAATACTGCCCCCTATGTACAAGAATATAACTACTATAATACTCCCCCTATGTACAAGAATATAACTACTATAATACTGTCCCCTATGTACAAGAATATAACTACTATAATACTGCCACCTATGTACAAGAATATAACTACTATAATACTGCCCCCTATGTACAGGGAATATAACTACTATAATACTGCCCCCTATGTACAAGAATATAACTACTATAATACTGCCCCCTATGTACAAGAATATAACTACTATAATACTGTCCCCTATGTACAAGAATATATCTACTATAATACTGCCCTCTATGTACAGGAATATAACTACTATAATACTGCCTCCTATGTACAGGGAATATAACTACTATAATACTGCCCCTATGTACAAGAATATAACTACTATAATACTGCCCCCTATGTACAAGAATATAACTACTATAATACTGCCACCTATGTACAGGGAATATAACTACTATAATACTGCCCCCTATGTACAAGAATATAACTACTATAATACTGCCCCCTATGTACAAGAATATAACTACTATAATACTGCCCCCTATGTACAAGAATATATCTACTATAATACTGCCCTCTATGTACAGGAATATAACTACTATAATACTGCCTCCTATGTACAGGGAATATAACTACTATAATACTGCCCCCTATGTACAAGAATATAACTGCTATAATACTGCCCCCTATGTACAAGAATATAACTACTATAATACTGCCCCCTATGTACAGGAATATAACTACTATAATACTGCCCCCTATGTACAAGAATATAACTACTATAATACTGCCCCCTATGTACAAGAATATAACTACTATAATACTGCCCCTATGTACAGGAATATAACTACTATAATACTGCCCCCTATGTACAAGAATATAACTACTATAATACTGCCCCTATGTACAGGAATATAACTACTATAATACTGCCCCCTATGTACAAGAATATAACTACTATAATACTGCCCCCTATGTACAAGAATATAACTACTATAATACTGCCCCCTATGTACAAGAATATAACTACTATAATACTGCCCCCTATGTACAAGAATATAACTACTATAATACTACCCCCTATGTACAAGAATATAACTACTATAATACTGCCCCCTATGTACAGGAATATAACTACTATAATACTGCCCCCTATGTAGCCGCCGGTTACTTTGCTCGCCAGATACTGCATTGAATATATTGATGCTTCCTGCGTGGCAGTGTACGGGTGGGGGTTCTGGACTTTATATTTAGATGACGAATCATGGTGGCGCATGACCACGGGAGCGCCGGAGACGTTAAGCATAAGTTCTTATTTTTTTACTTAGCCCGTCTGGCTGTATGTTTATATATATATATTTTTTTTTTTTTATTTTTTTTTTTACTTGGACAACCCCTTTTAGTCTTGTCATGGTGATTGTAGGAAGAATCACTACTTGAATATTGATTACTCCTGTGCCCTTTAGAACATCGCATCGGTAAAATGAAATGATGTTGGCAAATCCAGGGATCAGGCGATTTTCCGGTAAAGGAATATTCATCCCATGAGTTTCCGTGTCCTGTGACTCCGGGCTGAGAATCCTGGAAGTTTCATTAAGAAGTCATAAAGAATAATGATATTATGTTTCTCTTCAGATTGTTACACTGTATTCACACAGGGCGGTATTATATACTGTCATTGGTTGGCTTCAGCACATGTGACCTCTGACCCCTCACGGTATCTGTTTCTTAAATCTGTTAAAAATTGGCATTTTTTCTCAATATGTTTGTCCTGTCAGGATGAAGAATATGGGACCAGTGGCGGACCCCTACCGGACACATCCCTGGCTGGGGAAGGAATGTGCAGGATAGAGGGGTCAGGCTAGACTGGGTGTCAAAGGTTCACAGGAACGACTGCCTGGATAATGGGAAAAAGATTAAAGAGTCTATTATAAAAATATCTTTCTCTGTCATATCAGATGTCACCAGTGTAATATGTGTCCCTATGACAAAACTTCCTGCTTCTGTGTTCTCACTGCACACTGCTGTATTCTTTACTGTTTTGTTAGTGTACTTTAAGTCCTGTGTAATTTAAACTTGTACATAGGGGGCAGTATTATAGTAGTTATATTCCTGTACATAGGGGGCAGTATTATAGTAGTTATATTCTTGTACATAGGGGCAGTATTATAGTAGTTATATTCCCTGTACATAGGGGGCAGTATTATAGTAGTTATATTCTTATACATAGGGGTAGTATTATAGTAGTTATATTCTTGTACATAGGGGGCAGTATTATAGTAGTTATATTCTTGTACATAGGGTACAGTATTATAGTAGTTATATTCTTGTACATAGGGGGCAGTATTATAGTAGTTATATTCTTGTACATAGGGGCAGTATTATAGTAGTTATATTGCTGTACATAGGGGGCAGTATTATAGTAGTTATATTCTTGTACATAGGAGCAGTATTATAGTAGTTATATTCTTGTACATAGGGAGCAGTATTATAGTAGGTATATTCTTGTACATAGGAGCAGTATTATAGTAGTTATATTCTTGTACATAGGGGGCAGTATCATAGTAGTTATGTAGTTGTACATAGGGGTAGTATTATAGTAGTTATATTCTTGTACATAGGGGCAGTATTATAGTAGTTATATTCTTGTACATAGGGGGCAGTATTATAGTAGTTATATTCTTGTACATAGGGGGCAGTATTATAGTAGTTATATTCTTGTACATAGGGGGCAGTATTATAGTATTTATATTCTCGTACATAGGGGGCAGTATTATAGTAGTTATATTCTTGTACATAGGGGGCAGTATTATAGTAGTTATATTCTTGTACATAGGGGGTAGTATTATAGTAGTTATAGTCTTGTACATAGCGGGCAGTATTATAGTAGTTATATTCTTGTACATAGGGGGCAGTATTATAGTAGTTATATTCTTGTACATAGGGGCAGTATTATAGTAGTTATATTCTTGTACATAGGGGGCAGTATTATAGTAGTTATATTCTTGTACATAGGAGCAGTATTATAGTAGTTATATTCTTGTACATAGGGAGCAGTATTATAGTAGGTATATTCTTGTACATAGGAGCAGTATTATAGTAGTTATATTCTTGTACATAGGGGGCAGTATCATAGTAGTTATGTAGTTGTACATAGGGGCAGTATTATAGTAGTTATATTCTTGTACATAGGGGGCAGTATTATAGTAGTTATATTCTTGTACATAGGGGGCAGTATTATAGTAGTAATATTCTTGTACATAGGGGGCAGTATTATAGTAGTTATATTCTTGTACATAGGGGCAGTATTATAGTAGTTATATTCTTGTACATAGGGGCAGTATTATAGTAGTTATATTCTTGTACATAGGAGGCAGTATTATAGTAGTTATATTCTTGTACATAGGGGCAGTATTATAGTAGTTATATTCTTGTACATAGGGGGCAGTATTATAGTAGTTATATTCTTGTACATAGGGGGCAGTATTATAGTAGTTATATTCTTGTACATAGGGGGCAGTATTATAGTATTTATATTCTCGTACATAGGGGGCAGTATTATAGTAGTTATATTCTTGTACATAGGGGGCAGTATTATAGTAGTTATATTCTTGTACATAGGGGGTAGTATTATAGTAGTTATAGTCTTGTACATAGGGGGCAGTATTATAGTAGTTATATTCTTGTACATAGGGGGCAGTATTATAGTAGTTATATTCTTTTACATAGGGGCAGTATTATAGTAGTTATATTCTTGTACATAGGGGGCAGTATTATAGTAGTTATATTCTTGTACATAGGGGGCAGTATTATAGTAGTTATATTCTTGTACATAGAGTGCAGTATTATAGTAGTTATATTCCTGTACATAGGGGACATTATTATAGTAGTTATATTCTTGTACATAGGGGACAGTATTATAGTAGTTATATTCTTGTACATAGGGGGCAGTATTATAGTAGTTATTTTCTTGTACATAGGGGGCAGTATTATAGTAGTTATTTTCTTGTACATAGGGGGCAGTATTATAGTAGTTATATTATTGTACATAGGGGGCAGTATTATAGTATTTATATTCTCGTACATAGGGGGCAGTATTATAGTAGTTATATTCTTGTACATAGGGGGCAGTATTATAGTAGTTATATTCTTGTACATAGGGGGTAGTATTATAGTAGTTATAGTCTTGTACATAGGGGGCAGTATTATAGTAGTTATATTCTTGTACATAGGGGGCAGTATTATAGTAGTTATATTCTTTTACATAGGGGCAGTATTATAGTAGTTATATTCTTGTACATAGGGGGCAGTATTATAGTATTTATATTCTCGTACATAGGGGGCAGTATTATAGTAGTTATATTCTTGTACATAGGGGGCAGTATTATAGTAGTTATATTCTTGTACATAGGGGGTAGTATTATAGTAGTTATAGTCTTGTACATAGGGGGCAGTATTATAGTAGTTATATTCTTGTACATAGGGGGCAGTATTATAGTAGTTATATTATTGTACATAGGGGCAGTATTATAGTAGTTATATTCTTGTACATAGGGGGCAGTATTATAGTAGTTATATTCTTGTACATAGGGGGCAGTATTATAGTAGTTATATTCTTGTACATAGAGTGCAGTATTATAGTAGTTATATTCCTGTACATAGGGGACATTATTATAGTAGTTATATTCTTGTACATAGGGGACAGTATTATAGTAGTTATATTCTTGTACATAGGGGGCAGTATTATAGTAGTTATTTTCTTGTACATAGGGGGCAGTATTATAGTAGTTATTTTCTTGTACATAGGGGGCAGTATTATAGTAGTTATATTATTGTACATAGGGGACAGTATTATAGTAGTTATATTCTTGTACATAGGGGGACAGTATTATAGTAGTTATATTCTTGTACATAGGGGCAGTATTATAGTAGTTATATTATTGTACATAGGGGACAGTATTATAGTAGTTATATTCTTGTACATAGGGGGTTGTATTATAGTAGTTATAGTCTTGTACATAGGGGGCAGTATTATAGTAGTTATAGTCTTGTACATAGGAGGCAGTATTATAGTAGTTATATTCTTGTACATAAGGAGCAGTATTATAGTAGTTATATTCTTGTACATAGGGGGCAGTATTATAGTAGTTATATTCTTGTACATAGGGGGCAGTATTATAGTAGTTATATTCTTGTACATAGGGGGCAGTATTATAGTAGTTATATTCTTGTACATAGGGGGCAGTATTATAGTAGTTATATTCTTGTACATAGGGGGCAGTATTATAGTAGTTATATTCTTGTACATAGGGGGCAGTATTATAGTAGTTATATTCTTGTACATAGGGGGCAGTATTATAGTAGTTATATTCTTGTACATAGGGGGCAGTATTATAGTAGTTATATTCTTGTACATAGGGGGCAGTATTATAGTAGTTATATTCTTGTACATAGGGAGCAGTATTATAGTAGTTATATTCCTGTACATAGGGGGCAGTATTATAGTAGTTATATTCCTGTACATAGGGGGCAGTATTATAGTAGTTATATTCTTGTACATAGGGGGAAGTATTATAGTAGTTATATTCTTGTACATAGGGGGAAGTATTATAGTAGTTATATTCTTGTACATAGGGGGCAGTATTATAGTAGTTATATTCTTGTACATAGGGGGCAGTATTATAGTAGTTATATTCTTGTACATAGGGGGAAGTATTATAGTAGTTATATTCTTGTACATAGGGGGCAGTATTATAGTAGTTATATTCTTGTACATAGGGAGCAGTATTATAGTAGTTATATTCCTGTACATAGGGGGCAGTATTATAGTAGTTATATTCCTGTACATAGGGGGCAGTATTATAGTAGTTATATTCTTGTACATAGGGGGCAGTATTATAGTAGTTATATTCTTGTACATGGGGGCAGTATTATAGTAGTTATATTCTTGTACATAGGGGGACAGTATTATAGTAGTTATATTCTTGTACATAGGGGCAGTATTATAGTAGTTATATTATTGTACATAGGGGACAGTATTATAGTAGTTATATTATTGTACATAGGGGGAAGTATTATACCAGTTATTGCAGAGTTATATGTAGTAGTATTATACTACTTCTTCTATTTATCTCTGTTCCTTTTATGTAGAATTGGTTATATTGCTGTATATCTGCTATTGCAGGGAGAGGTGGCTTTTTGGGACAGGACAGATTGTTGTCCTGGAAATGACCCATCCAGACATCCTCAGGTCAGTGACTTGAATATCTGAGGTCATACTCATCATATACAAAGCACAAGAAGACAATTGAGCTGAATCTGAGGTCAGTGACAGGCGCACATAATCGCCAGTATGAGGCTCAGTGCGTGGAGACAGGTGGTCGCGGGATCCCGGGATACTGGGACCCCAGGAATCTGGAAGAAATATGTAGCAGAGGAGATTTAGGCTGCTCCATAGATCATCAGTGGTCATCGTGGGAAAAGCTTCACTTGTTCTCATTATCATGAATAAGCCCTTAATTCCAAGATACTGTCATTGAGTAAAAATATCAGAATGGGATTGTCTGCTGGATAATGACATGAATCAAAGCCAATGGACAGAGATCTCACAGGACTGAAGCAGGAGAACATAGAAAATAGTATAAAAAAAAGTATATTGGGTTATTTTCTCAGCCTCCAGACATATGTTCTATAATGATAGAGATGAATCTGCTACCCTTGCTCTACAATTATACAGATGACTCTTCTGACCTTGCTCTATAATGATAGAGATGACTCTTCTGACCCTGATCTATAATGATAGCGACAACTCTTCTGACACTGCTCTACAATAATAGAGATTAATCTGCTACCCCTGCTCTACAATTATACAGATGACTCTTCTGACCTTGCTCTATAATGATAGAGATGACTCTTCTGACCCTGATCTATAATGATAGCGACAACTCTTCTGACACTGCTCTACAATAATAGAGATTAATCTGCTACCCCTGCTCTACAATTATACAGATGACTCTTCTGACCTTGCTCTATAATGATAGAGATGACTCTTCTGACCCTGATCTATAATGATAGCGACAACTCTTCTGACACTGCTCTACAATAATAGAGATTAATCTGCTACCCCTGCTCTACAATTATACAGATGACTCTTCTGACCTTGCTCTACAATGATACAGATGACTCTTCGGACCCCACCCTACAATGATTTAAATGATTTAGATGACTCTCCTGACCCTGCTCTATGATGATAGAGACGACTCTTCTTACCCTGCTCTATAATGATAAAGATGAACTTTCTGTCCTTGCTCTATAATAATATAGATGACTCTGCTGACCCTGCCATCTTATGATACATGTTTGACATAAACTGTACTTCTAAGGAGAGGACTCTGCTGACACATGATAGAGACGACTCTTCTTACCCTGCTTTATAATGATATAGACGACTCTTCTTACCCTGATCTAAAATGATATAGATGACTCTTATGACCCTGCTCTGTAATGATGGGGATGACACTTCTGACTCTGCTATATGATGATAGAGAGGACCCTGCTGACTCCGCTCTACAATTTAGAAATTACTCTACTAATTTGCTCTATAACGGTAGAGATGAATCAGCCGACCCCACCCTACAATTATACAGATGACTCTTCTGACCCTGCTCTGCAATTATAAAGATGAATCTGCTTAGCCTCTCTACAATGATAGAGATGACTCTTCTGAGCCCACCCTACAATGATATAGAGGACTTTGCTAACCTAATTCTAGAGCGATAGAGATGACAGTTCTGACACTGCTCTATAATGCTAGAGATGACACTGCTGACCCTGCTCTACAATTTACAGATGACTCTACTGCTCTGTGATGGTAGAGATGACACAGCTGATGCCCCCCTACAATGATAGAGATGACTCTGCTGGCTTCTCTCCAACAATAGAGATGAATCTGCTAACCCTGCTCTACAACGATGGAGATGACTCTTCTGACCCCACCCTACATGGATATTGATGCCTCTGCTAACCCAACTCTAGAATGGATTGAGATGATTCTGCTGACCCGGGCATCTAATGATAACAAGATTACATTTTTGAAACAACCCTATGATAATATTGATATGACTCTGTTGACCCATGATAGAGATGACTCTTCTGACCCCACTATACAATGATAAAGATGAACTTTCTGTTCTTGCTCTATAATGATATAGATGACTCGGGTGACCCGGCCATATAATGATAACAAGATTACATGTACTTATAAGGAGATGACTCTGCTGACACATGATAGAGACGACCCTTCTTACTCTGCTCTATAAGGATAGAGATGAATCTGCTGACCATGCTCTACAATGATAAAGATGACTCTTCTGACCCTGCTCTATAATGATAGAAATGACACTTCTGACACTGCTTTATAATGATAGAGAGGATCCTGCTCTACAATTTAGAGATGACTCAGCTGACCCCACCCTACAATGATACAGATGACATTTATGACCCTGCTGTATAATGATAATGAGATGACTCTGCTGAACCTGCACTCTAGTGACCATGAGATGACTCTTCTGACCCTGCTCTCAAATTAAAACAACATCATATTGTAGGATTATTACCACCAGTAGAATTATTGGTGGTAACTTGGTGTCATTTAAGTAAAATGACTTTGCATGCCACGCCCTCTAATGAATATGAGATGACTCTACTGACAACGCCTTCTATTGATAACGAAATGGCTCTGCTTATTCTCTACCAGTCTACACAGTAAATAACACTTTGGGGCAGATTTACTTACCCGGTCCATTCGCGATCCAGCGGCGCGTTCTCTGCGCTGGATTCGGGTCCGGCCGGGATTTATTAAGGTAGTTCCTCCTCTGAAAAGCTGCGGAACGCGCTGGAGGTCACCGAGCCGGGCTGAGTGAAGGTAAGTGCAAGCTCCGCAACAGATTTTTTTTTTAAAGTGCGGCGGTTTTTCCGAATCCATCGGGTTTTCACTCGGCCACGCCCCCCGATTTCCATCGCATGCATGCCAGCGCCGATGCGCCACAATCCAATTGCGTGCGCCAAAATCCCGGGGCAATTCAGGGGAAATCGGCGCAAATCGGAAATATTCGGGTAACACGTCGGGAAAACGCGAATCGGACCCTTAGTAAATGACCCCCATTATCTGCAATATAACTGGATGTGTCCTATAATTTATAGACTTGAGAAAACTAAAAATCCAATTACAATTTTCTCAAATTGTTTAGATTTTTTTTAGCATTAAAATATCCAAATTATCTAGAACAGAAATCCGATTTTTCTTAACCCTTTCCCCTTTGGACCAGTACAGGAAAACAGTAGCATGATACTTGCTGTGACTTCGCCTCTCAAGACCAACCATAAATTATAATGTCTCGTGAGAGTCTTAGCTTTTTCCGGATAAACCTACAAATTTTTCCCCCCCCCAAAAAAACAAATATTCAAAAAATCTGTTGTAATTTATCTTTTTTTTTTGAAGAATAAACACGTAGAGGTTCAGCGCCAGCAGTGACATTGAATTCCCTTTCAGTCTTCAAAGCCTTCAAAGTGATAATACTCCGAGTGAAAGTCGTGTCTTTGTGTCAGCGCCCGCTCTACAAGTCTCATCTTGATGGGAGTATTTGGCGCTGTTCACACACGTGTGGTCCCCCCTTCGCTGGGCCATCTGAGGTCCACTGCCTGCCACCTCCTGCCACCGGCCTCATTTTCACCTGCACGTCTCCGACATAATTAACAAGAAAGATGTATTCTTCCCCGTTCGGCTCGGTATTTGCTCAGCTGCATACACAACTCATTTATTAACACCATCCAGAGCAAGAAAAAATAAAAAATAAAAAAAAAATTGAAATAACAAATCTGAGAGTGTGAAGTGCCAGGGCTTTGATAGATGTCTGCTTTTTATGTCAAGCACAATGGCCACGGAGGGTTGGGCAAGGATGGTACATTTTGTGCGAAAGCTAAACATGTACAATATTCTATTTATATATAATAAAAAGTAAAAAAAAATTTAAAAAATTGCTGAAAAATTTTAGCCTTGTTCAGAAATGTGAAAAATAATAAAGCTATGTTAAAGGGGTTTAATACTGTATGGACTATTCATAGTATAGACCTTCAGTAGCTGCTCCTGGGGGTTGACACCTGGGCCATGGGAGAAGCATAAAAACTAAGATCTGTGTTCTGTGTAGTGGTCAAAAGCTGTAACTACAACCTACACATTTACTAAGGGTCCGCAGCCGCGAATCCATCGGGTTTTTCCCGAATATTTCAATTTTGCGCTGTATTTCACGGGATTGTGGCGCACGCGATCGAACTTTGGCGCAATCGCGCCGACTTTCACGCGACAGAAATCGGGGGCCGTGGCCGCCGGACAACCCGAAGGATTCGGAAAAAACGCAGAATTTAAAAAGCCATTTGTGTCGCAAGATCAAGCACTCACATACACCAGAAAAAAGCAGGTGAACTCCGGCGGACCTCGGCGCAGCAGCGACACCTGGTGAATATCGGCGCACGACCTTAGTGAATCCCGGCAGAACCCGAATCAGCGTCGGAGAACCCGCTGCTGGATCGCGACTGGACCGGGTAAATAAATGTGCCCCACTGTTTCCTTCAGAGGAAGTTGTGAAACACAAAGCCAACTGCTTCCGACTTGCAGTGTATGACATCCATAATATTTCCCTGACTACCTTATATACTCGAGTATAAGCCAACCCAAGTATAAGCCGAGGCCCCTAATTTTACCACAAAAACTTATTGACTCGAGTATAAGCCAAGGGTGGAAAATCCAGGCGCTACTCATTAATAAAATGTACTGTAGTCTCCGCTTAAAATTAAAAAAAAAAAGTTCATTTTATAATAATAATTAATAAAATAAATAAAAGTCCCCTAATTACCCCAGTTACATATAAGATCCAAATAAAGTATATAAAACACAAAAACAGAAAAAAAAAACATATATATTTGGTATCATCGTGTCCATATTACTCTATCACATATTAGCTGAAGAGTGATTTGCCTAATTAAACAGCCGTTAACAAACACATGTGTCAACCGCGATGTAAACGCATGCGTTAACAATGTGTTAACAATTGCGTTTTGTAAACACACGTGTCAACAGCTGTTTAATTGGGCAAATCACTCTTCAGCTATTGCAATGCGGTTTGAAACGCATGCGTTTAACGCGACGTGTGACCGCGCCCTTAAAGTCACTTTAAAAGCAGAGTTGTCCCTCAAAATGTGATTTTTTGCCGATTTTCATGAAAATTTGAAAAGTTCTGCGCCTTATAACATCCTAGAAAAATGAGAGGCCACATAAAATATCGTTCTGATACAAAGCAGACATTCCGCAAATGTTAGTTTTTTTTGGGTGGTTTATCTGCCTGGAAAGCAGAACATTTCAAACTGTGAAAACGAAAAAAATTTCCAAACTTTTGCCAAATTTTAATTTTTTTCAGAACGAAATGCAAAACTCATCTCTTAAATTTTACAACTAACATAAATTACAATGTGTCACGAGAATCTCAAAATCAAACAATCTCAAAATCACCTGGATATGTTAAAACATCATTAACCCCTTAAGGACGCAGCCATTTTGTAGCTTAAGGCTCAGCCCGTTTTTTTGGATTCTGACCTGCGTCGCTTTATACGGTTATAACTTTTGAACACTGTTACTTATCAAAGCGATTCTGAGATTGTTTTTTCCCCACATGTTGTACTTCATTTTAGTGGTAAATTTTGGCAGATAAGTTTTGCGTTTATTTACAAAAAAAATGAAAATATGATAAATTTTTGGAAAAATTTGCCATTTTCGAAATTCAAAATCATTGCGTTTTCAGGCAGATCGATTTACCACCTAAATAAGTTGCTGAATAACATTTCCCATTTGTCTACTTTACATTTTCATAATTTCTGAAATGTCTGGATAATTTATTTTGATGTCACGCGGCTTACAAAAAGAATATCGCTTTTCCGGATTTTCAGAATTGACTATTTTGGGGATAAATACAGTTTGGAATGAAATTTTACATATTTAGCATCAAAACCCCCCTATATAACCAACCCATTTTCAAATCTGCACCCCTCAAGCTATCAGAAACAGCTTTTACGAAGATTGTTAACCCCTTGAGATCTTCATAGTAATTGAATCAAAATGGAGGTGAAATTTAGAATGGTCATATTGTTCCCTTATACGTTCATTTAGCCCTAAAATTTACACATTTCCAAAAGATAAAAAGAGAAAACCCACCATACAATTTGTTCTGCAATTTCTCCTGAGTACAAAGACCCCCCACATGTGGCTGTGACTTGTTTTATGGGGGCACAGCGAGGCGCAGAAGGGAAGGAGGGCCCTGCAGCTGCCAGGATTTTAGTTTCCTCATTGGCCCCTTTTGAAGGCTATAAAATTTTTGCATTTTCGTTATTGGGGCCATGTGATGCCATTTTTTTTGCAGGATGAGATGCTTTTTCCAATGTTACCATTTTGGGGTTTGTATCACCTATTGTTGAAAATTTAGGAACTTTTTTTGAGGACAGGAGTAGAAAAGCATCAATTCTGTACTGGATTTTTTACTTCTTTTTTTTTTGGTGTTCACCGTATAGACTAATAATCATGTTATCTTTATTCTATGGGTTGATACGATTACGGGGATACCAGACATGAATATATTTTCTTACGTTTTACTAAATTTGTCAAACAAAACCCTAATGTGGGGAAAAATCTATCATTTATGTATTGCCGTCTTCCAAGTGGCATAACATTGTTACATTTTTGGCTACGGAGCTGGTTGATGGCTTGTTTTTTGCGGGACATGTTGTACTTTGCACCAGTATCATGTCGCAGTACATATGGTTTTTTGATCACATTTTATAGCATTTTTTGTGGGATTGAAAAGGTAAAAATCATAATTTTTGGAGGGTTTATAACAGTTTTTTTTTTACGGCGTTTATCGTGCGGGTTCAATAATGATTTACTTTTATTCTACGGGTTGTTACGGACGCGGTGATACTATATATGTGGGGTTTGTCTTATGATTTAGACTTTTTTTTTGAGTTATATGTCTCTTTATATGTTTTGGGGGTTTGGGGCATTTTTAGTGATTTATGACTTTATTTTTTTACTGAATAACTTTTTTTTTTACTTTTTCACTTTTATACCATGGGACATGAAGAAGCAATCATCTGATTGCTTCTTCATGCTAATATTCTGCAATACTGATGTATTGCAGAGTATTATCAGTGTCAGCCTATACACTTGCATAGGCTGGCACTGTGCCAGTAAGATGACGTCACAGACGCCATCTTACTGGCAATTCTTGCAGGTAACTCTGGGGTCCAGATCGGACCCCAGAGTTACTATAGCAACGATCGGCGCACCCCGAAAACGGTTCGGGGGGGCCGATCGTGGGGGAAAGAACCCCCAGCTGCATGTTAGATGCCGCGGTCGCGCTGACCGCGGCATTTAACGGGTTAAGCACCCGCGATCGGAGACAACTCCGATCGCGGGTGTTACACTGAGGTGCCGGCTATCAGTCACAGCCGGCACCCCGTCTTTCCCGATGCCGGTTCGGCTCAGATCTTGAGCTGAACCGGCATCAGCTCAGCGTCCGATATATCGGACGCTGAGCGCTAAGTCACTGCGCTCAGCGTCCGATATATCGGACGCTGAGCGTTAAGAGGTTAAAGAGGACCTGTAACCAGATTTTGCCTTCCCCCTTGACTTACAATGCCTACTGATAAATTGTTACAAGTCCTCCCTATATCACCTAAAATTAGCTGCCAGGGGGCCCTGTTCCTTATTTACAGACAGTTTTCTGATATGCAAATTAACTTTTTTGACTCATCTCTGGCAGCCTGAGAGAGGAGAAGAGTCATAGATACCAGTGAGCCACACCCCCTTATTCTGACTGACTGCTCTGTGTCTCTTCAAATCACTGCTCTGCCTCCTTGTACTTGGGGACCGTCTGCTAATATTCAACTACAGGCATATAAAGCTCTATATACAGATGGGAAATATTGTGTCAATCTTTTTATACTGTGCCTTGTGTTACATTCATGACATGTGACCAGTGACATCATTGCAGGTCCTTCAGACTTCTAAGAATAGCAAACTGTACACCATGTATGTGATCACATGAAATCACAGCAGCCTCCATGGAGGATGGAGAGAAGTAGAAGTCCATGGAGGCTGCTTTGACTTCATATGGTCCGGTACATGCATGAGGTACAGTCAGGGCCGGCGCCATGGGTAGGCAAAGTGGGCAATTGCCATGGGCAATTTTTATATATAAAAGATGGCAGTTTAACAGTTAATATCTCCGTTTTCCTGAAACTTAGAAACACAAATTTAGATTCATATAAAAGAGGAGACTCTCTTCTTTCATAGGAAAAAAGAGGTGAGGTTCTATGTGTCACAGAGCCAGAGATACAGCCCCCTGAAGTGTCCCCCCTCCAGATTCTTAGCCATCAGGCTGCAGGGAGAATTTGCTGCACACAGGAGCTGCTGCACCTCACAGATAATGGAAATATTCACTTTATATGTTACTACATTTTGAGAAGGAATAATATCAACTAATGTTCATGTTTTTAACCCTTCTCTATGCAGAACTATCTAAGAACACACTTTCTCTCTTATTGCCTTTTATTTCTTGATAGTTTTTTTTTTTTGCGAAAATTGACTGATATGATGAACATTCGATCCTCTTCTCCTAATGTTGCCGCATATTAACAGCAATTAACAGCATAACACCACGGCCCAGAACATGTCTATAAAGCTATATGTAATAAATAATAATTTGACATGCTTTGTGTGCGTTATATAAATAAAGAATTATTATTTAATATTATTATTATTATTATTATTATTATTATATGTAACACCAAAAACACACACATGTTCTGGAATAAAGTTTTTATTTCACACCATCCTCCATTATTTACACCTATGACGTTCTCACTTTAGTTTTTTTCTTTACTGTAGCTTTTTCTTTTTAAAGGAGTCCTACATCTGCAAACACCAAAATGATATATAGAGAAATTACAAAAATACATGACCTCATACAGTGGCTATGGGGAAAAAAAAAAAAAGTACCAAGATAAAAAAAAATCTATATAATATAAAATAAATTAATAAATAAATAAAATTAGTTTAGCTCAGGGTCAATTAAAATATATAAAAAAAATCTCCAAATTTCTATGGCTGTACAAAATTGCAAAATTAATAAAAGTTAAAAAAATTTTATAAATAGTGTTATCAATATGGTGATAAGAGCCGCCCCTATACTCCAGCTCCTCACATGAGGACTGTGGACAGCATGATGAAGTATCAGACGTTACTTAAGTGCATCCCTGATCTACTGCCCATGGATGAAGGGATTAAGTTGTATTAAAATCAGCGTGTGAAGGAATGTTATAATCTCTACTAGTGATTATACCACGGGGTTCTTTCTCTTAAAGGGCCCAACCATTAAAAAAAAAAAAAACATTGGATTCCCAAATAAAGAATAACTTGTCTCAATTCTGGTAAGAAATACCCAAAATTTGCTATAAAATTGAGTGTGAACGCAAATTAGCATACAACCTTCTGGTATGTGGTCTGGATTACGTCTCTCACTACAAGTCTGTGAAGAAGTCTCCAAGTCACCATCTCAAACTCCAAACCTACAAGAGTCCTGATATCATCGTGTTCTCTGTACACTATCAGAGTAATATGTTCATGAAAACACACAAATTAAAGATGCAGGTCTCGTTAAATATGATCATTTTAAAAAATCGGGATGAGATTTGAACTCAAAGTTCCAAAAACATGTCTAGATGTCATGTTATGGTGCTTCATGAACCTTATAGTCAATTTTTTCCAAGACAGAGATCTACATATGGAAGTGGAAGAGAGGGTAGCTACACAAGTGAATAGCCACTGAACTCTGAACCTGGAGCTCCACATGCAGGCATAGCAAACCGTATAATAAATACATTATTCAGCCAGTACCATAGGACTCCATGAATTTTATAGTTAACCTCCCCAAGAAATATAATATTTGTATAGGCTTTATGAAACATGCTCACAGAGCTCTGAACCTGTAGGTCCACAAGCATGTCTAGAAAATAAGAAAAGCAATTCATTATTTAACCAGTAACATAGCAAACAAACCTAAAAAAAAAATTTGCACAATTCCTATTTCCATGAAAACAGTGTTCTTAGGTTGGGCTAATGATGTACCGGTAGAATAGAGAGAATTTCTCTATACAGAGAATTTTTTACTGAGCTCTGAACTTGCAGTAGCACTAGTACGTCTAATAAATTATTCATTCAGTAGCATAGCAAATACTATATTTCCATGACATGAGGTGTAATTAGGCTGGACCATTTACCGTAAACCGGTGAGAGAACTTATTAACGTGGATTGCTAACTGAGCTCTGAACTTGCAGTACTACAAGCAAGTCTTTGGGTAGCGTTGAAGCCACAGAACCTTGTAGCCAAACTATTCAGGAAAAATCATCTTTTTATGACAAATGAATCCATTCACTTTGTAAAGTTGACTACCTTGGAATTTGCTGTGTACAGATGGACCAATATCCCAGAATTTTCCCAAATTTTTGGAAAATTGATTCTATTGGCCCATAAACCCTAAACAATGTATGTGTGAGATGCTGTGAACGTTCCACAATGTTAATGCTCCTTCTTTTTGTCCACCACCCTCCCCCCCCACTCTCCAGCACCATCCAATGTAAGAAGCAGACAGCATAAATCTGTAAATCACAGCTTCTCTGAAAGAGATTAGTGCTGTCTGCTGTTGGAAGTGGCGAGTGATGCCTTCGCTTCTGGGCCCTTCTTTATCTTTATTTTTAGTCTGAAACAAGTACCAGTAACATCATTCCATGGCAGGGGATCTGAGCGCTGCTAGACGCTCAATGATTTGTACTAATGGCAGCATTTTATCATGTCTGACCTGCTTTCCCACCATGATTGAACCGATAGTTTTAGTTTGTAAAAATTTTTTGAATTTTTTTTGCAATTTTACATTCACATTCCACGCTGGTATCACGGGTGTAATTATACCTTAATTGGATGGTTAGAACCAATCGCTAATTTCTTCGTGGTCCAGAAACATGGTCCTGTTTCTACTATATTTGTTGTCCTTTGGTACTTGGCCACATGTTTGACGACCGAATTATGTCACCTCAACCAGGTGACATCACCTCTGGACCTTTTTTCTGAGCCTCAGGTAAGTGTTTTACATCCAGACCCTGGTTTGCTATATTACTATGCACTGCCCTTCTAATTTCTCTTCTTATCGACCTTGGCTCTATGTTTGAGTTTGGTAATTTTGTCCAATTTTTATCTTCCTAATATAGGTCATTGGCTTCTGAAGTGCACCTAATGCCGATTAATGACTTCAAATGGGCAGTTACCTGGGAATTCAACCATACCGGGATGTGAAAGAAGACACTCAAGGTCTTGGGACTCAAAGACTCATGGTCAAGAGACCATTGGTGGATGTCAACCACCATGGATCCTTGACTAGATCAAGTAGGATTCTCTAATTTGACTCATCTATGAGCCTGAAGACCTTTTATGCCAGTCTTGGCACGTTATGAGAAGATCAGGGTAAGAGGACCCACTAAAGTAGCGGTAGAACCTCTCAAGGGCTTAAAGGACATCAACCATCAGATTGATGGTAGACTAGTCCTACTCACAAGCTGCTTCGGATTTCTCCTTCTGGGAACTTCTTTTATTATATTCCTGAATGGCGCGATATTGCTGGAAAAAGTTTTCAAAATTATTCCAATTAGTCTGAGGCTAACATCACCGGAGCGCCTCTTAGCACGGTGGTTTATAATTTCTTCACTCGCCCTCACTCGTCTAGTCCCTGGTTTTACCAGCTCTCTGCAATCTCAAGGGTAATCTAAACCAGAGCTCCCCAGATTAATCTGCCGAACTTTTAAAACTTTTGTTTGGAGAAATTCTGCCGTTTGGGATTATAGTTCCTAGAAGAAGAAATCATAGTTAGCATGTGAGTAGGACTTGTCTACCATCAGTTGATCTGCTAGTAGATGTCATTTAAAGGAAATATATCATCGAAATCCACCATGATAAACCAGGGACACTTACTCCTAGATCCAGGCTCTGTGACTGTGGTGATCTTCTTATATTTGTTATCCATGATCTCCTTCTTTCTAAAATCAACTTTTAAAATTATGCTAAGGAATTTCTAGAAGAAGTCATATCTCATTGGTTGACTTTGGAGATACTGGGGGTCATTTACTAAGGGCCCGAATCGTGTTTTTCCGGTGGGTTACCTGAATATTACCGTTTTGCGCCGATTTATCCTGAATTGCCCCGGGTTTTTGGCGCACGCAATCAGATTGTGGCGCATCGGCGGCGGCAAGCACGCGACGGAAACCGGGGGGCGCGGCCGTAAGAAAACCCGACGGATTTGGAAAAACCGTTGTTTTTTTTTTAAAAAAAGTGTCGCTTGACACGCACTTACCTGCCCCCATCGTAGCTTGGTGAACTTCAGTGAACTCCGACGGAATTCAGCGCAGCAGCGACACCTGGTGGACATTGGGCGCACTACCTTAGTGAATCGCCGGAAGACCCGAATCCTCCACTGAGAACGCGCCGCTGGATCGCGACAGGACCGGGTAAGTAAATCTGCCCCACTGACTTGCTACTAGGGTCTATTCCTTTATGGGATCATTCACACATAATAATACAAAGTTCCTATTCAAAGATTTGCATTCAGATGAGTTGAAGAGAAGAAGATGACCAAAATAGATGGAGAAAACCAAGTACCGTATTTTCCGGGCCATTAGGCGCACCGGAATATAAGGCGCATTAGTCCGATGCGCCTCATATATGTAATAATTCCATATATAAGGCGCATCGGACTATAAGGCGCAGGTTCGGGGGCGTGGCGGAGGTCCGGGGGCGGAGCGGAGACTCGACGGGACGAGACGCGACGCCGAGACGAGACGCGGAACGCAGAGAAGGTGAGCGGGGAAGGTGAGGGGGAGGTAAAGAATAGAATACTTACATAGGTCCCCGCTACCGGAGACAGCAGATCTCCAGCGGGAACTGCAGACCACGCGGCAGAAGTTGTTCGTGCCGCGTGGTCTGCAGTTCCCGCTGGAGATCTGCTGTCTCCGGTAGCGGGGACCTATGTAAGTAGGGTCCGCTGCCTCATATAGGGCGCACCGGACTATAAGGCGCACTTTGGATTTCCAAGGAAATCCAAGGCTTTTAAGTGCGCCTTATAGTCCGGAAAATACGGTAATACCTCATGGAGACCTAAACGGAAGACAGGACGTGAAGCTGTTTTCGTTGTTATCAAGAGTCAAATTGAAGTTGCCTGCACAAAGTTGTAGATTGCGCAGACACATCACATGTCCAATTCCAATACAAGTAAAGAGCAAAGTATGTAGACGTCTGATAATCTTATCAGAATGTCACAAACAATGACCATTCCCGCAAGATAAATTTAGGAAGTGTCCATTCCCTCTACAGCTTGTAGCATTAGTTGTCATTAACTTCTTATCCGAAGCACAAATTCTGTAAGGAGAAGTTGAAAATCCTTATTTGGTAACTTTTGAGTGATGTTATTGGGCAATATTTATAAAATTGTTTTCCCAAAATTAGTTATGGTTCCAATTTTATTAAATCAGTCATCAGTTTTGATTTTGTCTGAATGAAAAAGGGACCTTTTTGCCCTCAAGAGATATGTATCACTGTCAAAGCAGTGAAAGGGGTGCGGGCCCTGATCACACCCACAACCCCAATTCTCTACCAAATAGCTTTGTAAACCCTAGTGGTAAGGGACTACTGATCGACAATCCCTACTTTTGGTATGTGCGAAGAATGGAAGTAAAATTAACAGAGAGACAGGCATATAAATATACAGTCACAAGAGAATCGGGAACAGACTCAGGAATGGGGTTCAGATTTAGGTAGGATTAAAGTATGGGTTTGGAGTTCCGGGTTCCAGATCAGGCAAGATTCAGGGTTTGGCATCAATCAGTATACAGGTTTCAGAAGCAGGAAGGATACAGGTACAGGGTCATGGTTCTAGATTAGGTTGGGTTTCAAGGTTCTTGATCAGGCAAAATCCAGGCTGAGGTACAGATTCAGGTTTCCATATCAGGCTGGAAATCAGGATTCAGATACAGGTATGGAGTTCAGTATCTGGCTGGGGTTCAAGGTTCGGGATTAGGCAGGATCCAGGCCTGGTTTCGGAGACTGGGGTTCAAGGATCTAGGGCAGTGATGGGCAACCTTTTGAGCTTGGTGTGTCGAAATACGCCCAAAAAACGAGCATAACTCGGGTGCCGTGTCACCTTTAGAAAAAAAAACTTATTTTGTAATAACATGTCCAGCAGCGGCCTCCCCTTACTAATAACATGTCCAGCAGCGGCCTCCCCTTACTAATAACATGTCCAGCAGCGGCCTCCCCTTATTAATAACATGTCCAGCAGCGGCCTCCCCTTATTAATAACATATCCAGCAGCGGCCTCGGCTCCTCCAGGTTGCACCGCGCGCCTCGGGTCACGTGACTGACGTGACCTGACGTCAGGTCGCCTCAGTCACGTGACGAGCAACGCGCATTGCAGCCTGGAGGAGCCGGAGGAGTTGCAGACGGTGGGCGGACCAATGCGGCGCCGGACAGGTAAGCAGGTGGCAGAAACACAGGGACGTGTGCTGGACATTAACACAGGGGCAGCACATTACACAGGTAGGGGGCGGACCGTGGGCGCTGGGCGGCCGCGTGTCACCAAAAATGGCTATGCTTGTCAGTGCTGACACGCGTGTCATAGGTTCGCCATCACTGATCTAGGGTCAGGTACAGGTTCAGGTTTCCATATATGGCAGAATCCAGATACAGGTTCAGTGTTCCAGATCAGAAAGGATCCAGGTTCAGGGACAGGTTCTGGATCAGGCAGGATACAGGCTCAAAACACACCAATCACAGGAGAAAGTAAAAACTACCCTGAGTGGACTGCATATTTAAGGCATTCTTTGATGCCACCCTAACAGCTGACTGGCTAGGTAGGAACACTTCAAACCCCTAAAAGAGTTCCAAAGACTGTGATCCCTGGTCTTTAGAATTCAGAACCATGGAGAACAAAGTTCAAGTTTGGATTATCCAGGTCTGAAATATTTTGAGTATTCATAACTAATTTGAATTACGCTTAATTGATGCTATCATCTAGGCATAAAATAGGTCCAACGTTACTTTATGAATCATAAGAGGGAATAATATCCCTTACTCAAGAAGAAAGGTCAAAGAAGACATCCTAATGGAAGCTCCAAAACTAATGAAACAATTGTGGCACTGTCCCTTTAAACCGCTGGTCAGACCTTCACAGCTTGGATTAGAGGCAGACACATCAGCTTAAGATTTCTAAGACTAGAAATAGAAGTCATCTCTTGAGCATAAGCGTATGAAGCATGAAGAAGACTATTGGGAGCCCAACGCTAATTCATAACCTTCTCGCCAAGAAACATGCTCTACCCTCCAAGCACCATAGAAGCCTTTTGCTCACGTTTCCCCCCAATTCTTGCCTCCATAAGTAGTTTGATGTTGCTTAGGGTCATCAAAGAGAATGAGGACTTAGAAGACCCTCATTAGGTCAAGGAGACAAAAAACAATGGGGGTCATTTACTAAGGGCCCGATTCGCGTTTTCCCGACGTGTTACCCGAATATTTCCAATTTGCGGCGATTTTCCCTGTATTGCTCCGGGTTTTTGGTGCACGCGATCGGATTTTGGCGCATCGGCACTGGCATGCACGCAACGGAAATCGGGGGGGCGTGGCTGAACAAAACCCGACGGATTCGGAAAAGCCTTCACATTTAAAAAACCAAAAGTGTCGCGGAGCTTGCACTTACCTTCATCCAGGATAGGCCGGTGTAATCCAGTGTGTTCCGATGATCTTCAGCGCAGCAGCGCCACCTGGTGGACGTCGGAGGAACCACCTTAATGAATCCCGGCCAGACCCGAATCCACCGCAGAGAACGCGCCGCTGGATCGCGAACGGACCGGGTAAGTAAATCAGCCCCAATATCTTGTCCTTTTGCCCCAAAATGAGTTGTGAAGGCTTCAATTCCATGGAGATTCGACCAAGTCTAGAAGGCTCTTCTATAGGTACACCCCAATCCTTTTTTTAAACTAAACTTTATATCTAGGCAAAAAGATGGACCCAACAATCTCTCCATGAAGAGCGTCTCTGATACTGAATCTAGAGCTAAAGACTGGAACATTTGGAAGACATCATGCACCTGCCGTATGGATAAAATCAAGATTTAATTGAATTATCGGGGAAAAAAACGTAAGATTTACTCGTCCTGAACCACAGAGACCGCTACGTGTGAATTTACGACTTATGTCACTGATTCATATTTTTCAATATTACAATTTTGGCGCAGTGTAACGTCCCAATTAAGATGGAAGGATCCAGCAGATGTTTATAACATGCGGCCAGGTAATTGGCGTGTATGTAAGGGATAGACGGCCGGATGGTTCCTCCGGATAAGACGGCACAATTTACGACGCAACATGTCGAGCGCCTAATGGGAAACTAGGATCCTGTAAGGCGTTGGGGCTGAAACGGTAACAAATGTTAAGTGTCCGAGGTGTTATTCCATATGATTACATGGATATATCGTGGCCAATGACACAAGCCAAGGCTGACAGAGAATTTCACAGATGTCTGGACACGTTTTGGGACGGTGGGAAATCGGTAGCAGTGCACCCACCACTCACTTTCTACTACAGCTCTACTTTTGTGTCCGTCCTATTTGGGAATCAGATGGCTCAGGATGAACATTGCTATGCTTGACAAATTATTCTGCAATACATGGAACTGTAGGAAGGCAGAATACATGGACATAAATGGTCAGACCAGATACAGAGCTTCATCCGTTGATGCGACCTCTCTGGGGATCCTTGCGTTTTTCTCAAGAAATCTCCAGTGAATAAGGAAGTTTTCCGGTTGTATCATTGTGGAATGTTCTACATCCCCCCCATCACAATCACATCTCATGGATTGCTGACACAGATGACACGGACCCCGGTGACATGTGACAACATATGAAGCACTCGTGTTAAATTGTAACAAGTCATAAAGATAAAAAGACTCCGATAGGTCAACTTTTTTCTAAAGTAAGTGACCTCCGCCACAGGTTATAAGTCTATCCCTGCTGTGACAGATGGTGACTAGGATAAAGCACGGCATTGTGGAGTCATACGGCCCATGGGTAGACTGAGGATGTATACAAGGGTCACCGGGAGATCTGACAGCGCTTAAAGGAACTTATAGATCATAAGTGCAGAAATGCAAACTGTTCTGAATTTGCCAAGACAGTCCTTTGTTTAGAGAGACAATGGGTTGGGGCTTGTGAAATCGGCTCAAAATTGAGATGCTCTGTCTGGTGGTCTTTAGATGGGTCACAAATGATGCCTCTGTCTGCCGGTATATATCTATGGGTATGCTCAGTGTATATGCTGAGAGGTGTGAACCAAGCCTAATGCAGTTTCTGAGAAGGGGTGGGAAGAAGACTAATGAAGCTTCTCTATCTATATCTATTAGAGGAGAGGAGGAGACTAATTCAACTTCTCCCTCTGTATCTATGAGGGGGAGTGAGCAGGAGACTACTGCAGCTTCTCCCTCTGTATCTAGGAGGGGGAGTGAGGAGGAGACTAATGCAGCTTCTCCCTCTGTATCTAGGAGGGTAAGTGAGGAGAAGACTAATGCAACTTCTCCATCTGTATCTATTAGAGGAGTGAGCAGGAGACTAATGCAACTTCTCCATCTGTAATTATTAGAGGAGGGGCAGGAGACTAATGCAGCTTCTACCACTATCTATGAGGGGGGAATGAGCAGGAGACTAATGCAACTTCTCTCTCTGTATCTATGAGGGTGAGTGGAGTGAGCAGGAGAATAATGCAACTTCTCCATCTATTAGAGGAGGGGCAAGCCTAATGCAGCTTCTACTTTTGTATCTATGAGGGGGAGTGAGCAGGAGACTAATGCAGCTTCTACTTTTGTATCTGTGAGGGGGGATGAGCAGGAGACTAATGGAGCTTCTCTCTCTCTGTATCTACAAGGGGGAGTCAGCAGGGTACTAATTCGGCTTCTCTCTCTGTATCTATGAGTGGGAGTGAGGAGGAGACTAATGCAGCTTCTCACTGTAATTATGAGAGGGAGTAAGCAGGCAACTAATGAAACTTCTCTCTCTGTATCTATGAGGGGGAGTGGAGTGAGCAGGAGACTAATGCAACTTCTCCATCTGTATCTATAAGAGGAGGGGCAGGAGAGTAATGCAGTGTCTACCTCTGTATCTATGAAGAGGAATGAGCAGGAGACTAATGCAGCTTCTCTCTCTGAATCTATGAGGGGGAGTGAGCAGGAGACTAATGCAGCTTCTCCCTCTGTATCTATGAGGGGGAGTGAGTAGGACGCTAATGCACCTTCTTCCTCTGTATCTATGAGGAGGGGTGAGTAGGAGACTAATGCAGCTTCTCTCTCTGTATCTATGAGGGGGAGTGAGTAGAAGACTAATGAAGCTTCTCTCTCTGTATCTATGAGGAGGGGTGAGTAGAAGACTAATGAGGCTTCTCTCTCTGTATCTATGAGGAGGGGTGAGTAGAAGACTAATGAAGCTTCTCTCTCTGTATCTATGAGGGGTAGTCAGCAGAACACTAATGCAGCTTCTCTGTCTGTATCTATGAGGGGCAGAGTGGTCAACAGATGCAAACAATCTTGATTGGGTACATTGAGGCTTCAGGGAAACCTGTATGGTTTATTATTAGGATGCCCTAAGGAGCAAATAAATGTAATGGTATGTATGAGCATTTCCTAGTCCAGGAATAGAACGCCGGCTCGGCTGTGAAGACTGACACAAGACGTCAGTCTGTATAAACCTTTCTGTTTGTAGGTATGACTGCTGTCTGTCACTAAAAAGAAGTCATATCTTATTGGTAACTAAAGTAAGTGGTCACCTCAGACAGATTTAGCAGTGCTGAGATTGCTCGGGTTGAGCTGAGTTTGTCATACACTGACATTCTAGCATGGGATTATAGGACAAGCTGTATAAATGTAGCAGAACTAGGTTCATCTCTGATACATGCATGGAGATGTGGCAATGAACGTAACTAAGAGCTATATACGGATCTTACTGCTCCAGCTGCTCACCAGATGAAATGGGAACCCTAGCAAATGCCTAGTGGATGCATATAGCGCCCTCTATGGGCCACCTATAGATGCAGCTGTTTAAAGAGCACCTGTCCCATCACTAATCTGTACAGTCTACGGGTAATGAATCCATTCGCTACAATTTATCACTACCTAGTCCATGCTAATGACTCCGTCATACATAGCATACACGTACCGCAGTCTAACAAGTATGCAGCTCCCCTCCCAAGTAATATTACATGACTGGGCGCAGTTCAGATGTCAATGACAAATCATTAACCGGTATTTAGGGTTTTACTAGGAGACACTTTGTTGCTCTTTGTAGAATACAAAGGTCGCCGACTACCTGCAGCCTTCACGTAAGACACATGTCACCATCGGCACTGACTTGGCCTTGGAATTTACTACTCTATAATATAAGGTAAGTTCTTATTCATTCCTATTTTTCTCTTATATCATTCAGTTTGTGACCGGAAGTGTTGTCAGAGGGAAGAGTCATAAATACTAAACAAAAGGTGACAGCATTTCTAATTTCAAGGAAGTTCTCCCCTTCTTGTAGCTAATTCTTGCACCGGCAATCATGGAGGCGACTCAGTTCTTACTTCATTCATTCTGTTTGTGAATAGAATGCAAGAGCTGCAGTGATCACTGACACACCCTTACGCCATTCAGGGTGCGAGGAAAGCTGAGTTACAACGCAAGAGCTGCATTAATGACCGACACTAAATGAACTTGATTCATATTCCTTATGCCATTCAGGGTGCGAGAAAAGCTGAGTTATAACCCCTAAGATTGATGAGTCAGTATCAGCATCCTGTGCCCCCTCCCTGACAGGCAGTGATGCCTTTTAGTGGATCCTGTACTTATGTTGATTCCTTTTTAATAGACCAGCACTTAAGTGTCTGCCTCTGATGACCTTGGACAAATCACTTTATCTCCTAATGACTCACACACTGCCCGGTGCAAACCCAAAAATAGAAGCTGCATCATTGATGTGTGGTTCCCTTTAAGAACTTACATACACTTGTACTTAAAGTCACTCTTAAAGGGGCCATGCACCATTAATGGGACTAGTTAAAATATCTACCTATCTAATTTTATGCAGATTCTTTTCCCTGCTCACAAGAGCTTACACTCTAAAGTTTATCTTAAAATCTTTTTCTAGAAGCGCTTATGGTCTGTAATTCCCTTTAAGGCTGGTGTCACACATTCAGTTTTTGGAGCCTCAGTCTAGATGTAGAGAGAAGAAGCTGATAAGTCTCTTCTGTCGTTGTATTTAATCACAAAAAAATGCACCAAAAACTGCAAGTGGGATTTCAGCCAAAACTGGCCCAAAATTGTGATATGAACTCAACCAATATAATGGCCGATGGAGCAATAATTTAAGAGTCCATTGTTTATGATTGATGTAAAGGCTCTTATATATATCTGGGGACACATGTAGCAGGATTGTAGGAGCATTACCCATTGTATCCCATATGGAGTCACCATCTCAAATAATGCCGGAAATAGGACGGTTTCTGCAGCAGAAATTTTCTATGGCGCCCAGAGATCTACACTAAAAATCTGCAGCATAATGATTTGTTATTACTGAAAAAGCTTCATCTGGATGTTACATCAAAACCTATTTGGACACAAAGAATAAGAGATGTATCAGTCTGTGATTATATATCAGAGATGTATTAGTCTAATCTTATATATCAGAGATGTATCAATCTAATCTTCTGTATAAGGGATGTGTTGATCTAATCTTATGTAATACTGTACTCTTATATATAAGAGATGTAACATTGTTTTCTTATATACAGGCAGTCCCCGGGTTACATACAAGATAGGGTCTGTAGGTTTGTTCTTAAGTTGAATTTGTATGTAAGTCGGAACTGTATATTTTATCATTGTAATCCCAGCCAGAACTATTTTGGTCTCTGTGACAATTGGATTTTAGAAATGTTGGGTTGTCACAAGAATCAATATTAACACTAAATCTTCATTACAGGCACCTGATAACTGTTATAGCTGATCATTGTAGCCTAGGACTAAAGTACAATAAATTACCAATATCCAGAGGTCCGTTTGTAACTAGGGGTCGTATGTAAGTCGAGTGTTCTTAAGTAGGGGACCGCCTGTATCAGAAATGTAACAGTGTATTCTTATATATCAGATGTATCAGTCTAATCTTATGTACCAGGGATGTATTAGTTGAATATTATGTATCAGTGTATTCCTCTGTATTAGAGATGTATCAGTCTCATGTATTACAGATGTATTGCTCTATTGTTATGTATTACAGATGTATTGGTCTATTATTATGTATTAGAGATGTATTGCTCTATTGTTATGTATTACAGATGTATTGGTCTATTATTATGTATTAAGGATGTATCAGGCTAATCTTATGTACCAGAGATGTATTAGTTGAATATTATGTATCAGCGTATTCCTATGTACAGGCAGTCCCCGGGTTACGTACAAGATAGGGTCCGGAGGTTTGTTCTTAAGTTGAATTTGTATGTAAGTAGAAACTGTATATTTTATAATTGTAGCTCCAGAAAAAAAATTTTTGGCCCCAGTGACAATTGGAGTTTAAACATTTTTTGCGGTAATGGGACCAAGGATTATCAATAAAGCTTCATTACAGACACCTTACAGCTGATCATTGCAGTCTAGGACTTTAGTAAAACATTCAGAAAGCTTCACCAGAGGTCAGAGGGGTCTGTATGTAACTATGGGTTGTCTGTAAGTCGGGTGTCCTTAAGTAGGGGACCGCCTGTATTAGAGATGTATAAGATTAATATATCAGAGATGTATCAGTCTTCTATCAAATACTTTTCCTCCATTTTGGATCTACTCCATATCTTGGCTCAAAAACTGCACAGCCTACAGCCTCACCCCTACCCACCTACCTACCTACCTTGGGTCATGAAAATCTGGTTTTGACTTTAATCCCGTAGAAAATCATTCAGATGACAGCTAGTCTATAGAATATGATATTATGCACCTTACATAAAAATAAAAAAGACAATGTAAAATGATAATGATCATAATTATAAAAATATAATATGGAAAAATGTTTCTCTGTACTCAAATCCATGTCCATTGTTACAGACATGGCATGAATATTATTAATATTAAATAATACTAGAAATAAAAAATGTTTTGAAAATAAGTTAGCAAATTAATGTTCTTGAATAATACAAAAATATCTAGTCCCATAACACAAAATATTATTTTCTTATTACCTTTAATTTACTGTATTGCATTATTATGACTGCTGTTTTATTATTGTCAATTTATTTATTTTCATTTATTGTTTTGACTATTTTATTATAGAAGTTTCTTTATTATTGACTTTCATGATATTATTTTTACATTTTGTGTTTTTGTTACTCTATCATTCTTTTTTAACGTTTTATGCTATTATTATTATTTTATATATTTATATTTTTTGTTTGCATTGTTTTTAACACAGATATTACCAAAAAATCTCATAAGGATTATAATATTATAACTTTGTGGTTAGAATGTTATTTGTGTTTTAATATTTATGACATTTTACTGTATTGATTCTGGTATTGTTGTTGTGCTATTATTAATTTCATATTGTTTTTTTGATATTCTTCTCTATTAAAAGATAGTATATTATTATTATGTTCTCTCCGTGTTTGCGTGGGTTTCCTCCGGGTCCTTCGGTTTCCTCCCACACTTCAAAACATACTGGTAGGTGAATTAGATTGTGAGCCTATGGGGACAGGGACTGATTTGGCAAACTGTGTGCAGCGCTGCAGAATCTGTAGGCGCTATATTAATAAATAATAATAATAATTATTATCTATTGATGATTCACATTGTTTTTTTTCAATTCTCTATTATAAGATAATATATTATTATCGTTTATTATCTTATTATGTCATTCTCTAGAGTTTGTATGCTCTCTTTGTGTTTGCGTGGGTTTCCTCCAGGTCCTCCGGTTTCCTCCCACACTCCAAAAACATACAGGGACCAATTTGGGAAGCTCTGTGCAGCGCTGCATAATCTGTGTGTGCTATATAAATAAAGGAATTATTATTATTATTATGTATTGATTCACATTTTTTTTTAAATTCTTCTCTATTATAAAATAATATATTATTATCATTTATTATTTTATGATGTAATTCTCATTATGTATCTGTTTTTTTATGGGCATTTGATTATCATTCCTCCCCCTGCTGTTCCATGTTTTGTATCTTTTTAGTATTGCTCCATGTTCCTATGATCTGGCTTGTCTTGCTACTCCCTGTGGATAGATACAGAAGCCCCCCATACTATTAGTAGTAACATGCTGTTCTATGTTTTGTATCTTTTTAGTATTGCTCCATGTTCCTATGCTCTGGCTTGTCTTGCTACTCCCTGTGGATGGATACAGAAGCCCCCCATACTAGTAGTAGTAACATGCTGTTCCATGTTTTGTATCTTTTTAGTATTGCTCCATGTTCCTATGCTCTGGCTTGTCTTGCTGCTCCCTGTGGATGGATACAGAAGCCCCCCATACTAGTAGTAGTAACATGCTGTTCTATGTTCTGTATCTTTTTAGTATTGCTCCATGTTCCTATGCTCTGGCTTGTCTTGCTTCTCCCTGTGGATGGATACAGAAGCCCCCCATACTAGTAGTAGTAATAGTCAGCAGCAGCTCAGGGTCACCTCCCTCTGCAGTAGTCTCTCCACCCAGCTGACCTGCAGCACATTGCATCTCCCCTCTGTCCCTGTGGCTGCAGATGCAGGAGGTGCTGAGGAATCTGCACATTCACTGAATACATCAAACACTCATTTGTAGCTGCAAATCCGGAGCCCTTTGTTATGTTAATGCAGCCTGACATCACTCCTGTGATCAAAGCCAATGACAGGGCATATAAGCAGGTCCCCCAGCAGCAGCAGCAGCATCAGACTGGCCTGTAGCTGGCAGCAGAGCAGTACTCTGCAGCCTCAGCTCCTCTGGATATACTCACTGCTCACTGACTGGGACTTACTACAAGGGGGGATTGCAGAGTTTGGGGATCACTTGTAACCTGGGAGTCTTCCTCAGCTGGATTGTCTTCCTCCTGTGCACAGGGCACAGCAGTGTGAGGCTGCACACATCATGGTGAGTGACTCTGCTCAGCTTTGCTTCGCTTGTGGACGAGTTTTTGGAAGTTTCTGTGCGGAGATGTGATCGCTGATGTTACAGGAGGACATGGAGAGGGACGAGGCTGAGGAGTAAGGAGCTTGTAATGTCCTCCCTGTACTCCTAGTAAGAGGATAGAGCCGGCACCTTCCTCTCCTTCACTCCTATATATATATATATATATATATATATATATATATATATATAAAACCAGTGTGTGTATATCTATAACCTACCTCATATCTATCTATTATCTATATTTCTACTTCACATGTATCTAATTATTTCATATCTACAATATATCCATGGATCTATCTGTCTTCTATCACCTATCTATCATATTTATCTAGTTATCTCATATCTATAATATATCAATCTATCTATCTATCTATCTCATATTCATATACTTATCTATCTATAATAATCAATAGGTATATCTTTTATCTATCTGCCCATCTCCTATGTATCTAGTTCATATTCATATAATTATCTCACATCTATCTATTATAATCCATATACCTATCTAATGTCTATCTATGTCCTATCTATATCTATCTATCTATCAATCTATCTATCTATCTATCTATCTATCTATCTATCTATCTATCTTTTTATCTATATATCACATATCTATCTATCTATTACATATCTATCTCATATCTATATCTCATATCTATCTATCTAGCTCATATTCAATAAATTAACTCACATTTATCTATAATAATTTATAGATCAATCTGCTGTCTTTCAATATATCTATCTATCTATCTATCTATCTATCTATCTATCTATCTATCTATCCATCTCATATCTATCTATCTTCTATCTATATCTACCTCTCTCATATATATATCTATCTATCTCATATCTATCTATCTATCTCATATCTATCTATCTCATATCTATCTATCTATCTATCTATCTATCTATCTATCTATCTATCTATCTATCTATTTATCTATCTATCTATCTATCTATCTATCTATCTATCTATCTATCTATATGTACCCCTCTCATATCTATCTATCTATCTATCTATCTATCTATCTATCTATCTATCTATCTATATGTACCCCTCTCATATCTATCTATCTATCTCATATCTATCTATCTATCTATCTATCTATCTATCTATCTATCTATCTATCTATCTCATATCTATCTATCTATCTATCTATCTATCTATCTATCTCCTATCTATCTATCTATCTATCTATCTATCTCATATCTATCTACCTACAGTATCCATCTATGTCATATCTTCTATTGATCAAAGATCCATTCATTTCTTTCAAATCTATCTTCTATTTATCTATTTATTGGTTATCTTTTAACTATCTTTTTCATATCTATCATCATGTATTTTTTCTATTATCGATCATCTACAGTGTATTTAGCTTTTGGAATTATATATATTTGTATGAAAATAGATTACAGTTTATTTCTTTACCTTTTGTACCATTTATCCTAATACATTTTATAAATGGCTGGCGAGTGGATATGATGGAAAGCAGGTACGGCACTTAATAATTAAATCATAGAAATAATAGATAGATAAAAGATATATGAGATATATAAAGTTAGGCAGATAAACAGGCAGGCATGGGTTGGTTAAGGATGATACAGGGTACAAGGAAGTAGACTTGATTGATAAATACTTTGGGGGTCATTTATCTTTTTCCCCCTTCCCTGAGCTCTTTTTGAGCCTTTTGTGAGTCTATTTTTTGCACCTCATTTGTCTTTGTAGTTTTGGCTCTTTGTCAAATGCAGATTTTTTTTAAAGGCTTTTTTTTAGGCACAAATTTTTGCTCAACTCTTACCATTGCTTTTCCTACGCTCGGTCGGGACAGGACTGTTTTTACGCAATTATGTGCAACCTATTGATTTGAAATCACTAAAATACAACCAAAAAATGTGCAACAGATATATTTGCCCCTTTCTATAGAATTGAAATAGATATACATGAGACAGACAGATTTATAGGGGGGGGGGGGGGTAGATAGATGATATTTATGATATAGAGAGATATGAGATAGATAAATATGAGATATATAGATATATATGAGATAGATATATAGATAGATAGATAGATAGATAGATAGATATGAGATAGATAGATATGAGATAGATATGAGATAGATAGATAGATAGATATGAGATAGATAGATATGAGATAGATATGAGATAGATAGATATATAGATAGATATGAGATAGATAGATAGATATGAGATAGATATATAGATAGAAATGAGATAGATATGAGATAGATAAATATGAGATATATAGATATATATGAGCTAGATAGATAAATATGAGATATATAGATAGATATGAGATAGATAGATAGATATTAGAGATAGATATGAGATAGAGAGATAGATATGAGATAGATGGATAGGCGACAGATTAATGGGGTAGATGTATCTTCGTTTTGCATTTTGCGCCTGTGTGTGATATTTTTAGCACTGCTGCTCTTTGATTTGTCTTGATTTCCATTACTTAAATCATGTGCTTTTTTTTTTGCGCAAATGTTTACAAAGGTGCAACCTTTAGCAAACTGTTTCCTATGCCTGGTGGGGACTAGAGTGCATGTGTGCTTTCTGTTTTTACGATTTTTTCTGCACAAATCAGTGATAAATCATGTGCTAACATCTGCCAGAAGGCATCGGTCGAAGATGAAATTGGCACGAAGCAGGAAAACCAGAACACGGTGCATGCAAAAAGGAAAGAAAACGCAAAAAAGAAACATCTGCCCTAATACATTTGAAAGAAAACATATGAGGTAGATAAATAGATATGAGATAGATAATAGATAGATATGAGATAGATAGATATGAGATAGATAGATAGATAGATAGATAGATATGAGATAGATAATAGATAGATAGATAGATAGATATGAGATAGATAGATAGATAGATAGATATGAGATATATATGAGATAGATAGATAGATATGAGATAGATAGATAGATAGATATGAGATAGATAGATAGATAGATAGATAGATATGAGATAGATAGATAGATAGATAGATATGAGATAGATAGATATGAGATAGATAGATATGAGATAGATAGATATGAGATAGATAGATATGAGATAGATAGATATGAGATAGATAGATATGAGATAGATAGATGTTAGATAGATGTGAGATAGATAGATGGATAGATATGAGATAGATGGATAGATAGATAGATATGAGATAGATAGATGGATAGATAGATGGATAGATAATTAGATAGATAGATAGATAGATGATAGATAGAAGATGGATAGATAGATAGATGGAGGCCTCTGAATAGGAGCTGAAACGTTGCACTCTGGGAATAAAGTAAGACACTTTTTTGATGACCTATTTGGTTTGTTGCCATTTTAAGAATCTTATATTTGGAGGATTTATAAAGTCCAGGATGTGCACCCGAATTTTATGGACTGGTGCTGCTAAATACCTTTTGACTTTCTAGATAAATAGACGTTAGAAAGACTGATAGATAAGTGAATATGTAGGTATACAAATAGTTCCATAGTTAGATAATATATAGATTGATAAATACATGATTGATAAGTAAATAAATAGTTAGAGGCTGTAAATCCCGGATTGCTGGGAATAATTGGTAGACACTGGGCCGGCAGTGAAAGTGATGGATACGGTGACGGGAGAATACAGGGGGGACTTAGTGGATGAAGAAGAAGAGCAGTAAGAGAGAATGGAGATAATGGGGCAGAACAATCAGCGGAGGACAATGGCGGATGCCTGAGAGGGTAATCATTAAAGAGGGGATCTGCTGAGGAAGGAGAACCCGAGTGTGGGAAACACATGATGGACAGCGCTTGGGTCCTGAGGATTGTGGACTATAGAGGTGACCCCCATCATAAGATCCATCAGTCTGCACCACAATCCACCTCATTAATCTCCATGGGAAATCCAGGTCCGTCTTGGCGCTGAGTTTTTGTTATAAAAAATTTTCTGGTATAAAAGTCGTAGTAGAATGGAGGGGTAATATGATTTTCGGTGGAGATCCATGGCATAGCTGCATGTAGACGAGCCTTACGGGTTATCCGGCTTTTTACGCCACCTTCAGGTTTTTTGCCCCTATTTGCGCCTGAATGAAAAGTCGCTAATGAAGAATCATTACTAATGAAAAATCTGGATAGAAGGACACATGAGGAAAACAGGGTTATTTTCGATGCGTCGCTAGTTTGGTGTTTAGTCGCAAAACTGCTGCAAAAGTAGTGCGACATTATTAAAAGTCGCTAGAACAACAACAAAATGAAGGTTATAGATAGATTATACATACATGTAGATCTAATGTACCTAAGACTGCCATAGGTTATATAGACTCCTAAACTATGTATCTAAATGTATCCTGTGTGATACTGTCTACGCCAGGCGTGTGTCATATTGTCCCCCAAGACATGTATCTAAGTTGATAATTTCAGATATGATCTGCAGAGCCAATTCTGTCTGTTGAGACATGTATCTAGGCCTTCTATGTGCGGTACATTCTGCTGAGCCAGGGTATCTACGTCAGCTATGTTTGATATGATCTGCTGAGCTGTGTATCTAAGCTTATCTTGTGTGATACTGTTTGGCAAAGTGATATTTGTAGGCCTTTCATGTGTGATAATATGTGCTGAGCCATTGTATTTATCCTCAAGTTTCTGAGGTAAAACTGTTCTAGTTGCCCATAGAAACCAATCAGAGCTCAGCTTTCATTTTATAAACAGCTGTGGGAAAATGAAAGCTGATCTCTGATTGGTTGCCATGGGCAACTAGAACAGTTCTGCTCTAAGAGACTTATGATAAAGCTCCCCATTAATAGGGGGCAATTTATTATAAGTTTCAAATGTTATATTATATCTATCAATATAATTCAAAGAAACTTTATTGGCAGGACCATATACAGGTTCATCATCTATCTATCTTCTATCAATCTAACTCATATCTATCTATCTATCTATCTATCTATCTATCTATCTATCTATCTATCTCATATCTATCTATCTCATATCTATCTATCTATCTATCTATCTCATATCTATCTATCTCATATCTATCTATCTATCTATCTATCTATCTATCTATCTATCTATCTATCTATCTATCTATCTATCTATCTCATATCTATCTATCAATCAATCTATCTATCTCCTATCTATCTCTTATCTATCTATCTCATATCTATCTATCTATCTATCTATCTATCTCATATCTATCTATCACATATCTATCTATCTATCTATCTATCTATCTATCTATCTATCTATCCATCTATCTCCTGTCTATCTATCTATCTATCTATCTATCCATCTATCTCCTGTCTATCTATCTATCTATCTATCTATCTATCTATCTATCTATCTATCTCCTATATATCTATCTATCTATCTATCTATCTATCTATCTATCTCATATCTATCTCATATCTATCTATTTCATATCTATCTATCTATCTATCTATCTATCTATCTATCTATCTATCTATCTCATATCTATCTATCTCATATCTATCTATATATCTCATATCTATCTATCATCTATCTATCTCATATCTATCTATCTGTCATCTCATATCTATCTATCTATCACATATCTATCTATTTACGGTAGTAATCATCTACCAACAGGATGTATCATCTTATATCATATGACCGTGTTATTACTCTGTAATGTATTCTATATGTATATATCCCCCATGGTCTGTACAGCGCTGCAGAATATGATGGTGATATATAAATACAGATATATTATTAATTTAGTTTTGATATCATAGATAGAAAACTACCAAAGACTGAACTGTAAATGAGATCCCTTCTGGTTGTCCTGATGGGCTACATATTGGAGCCTAGCAGGATATCTGCCTGCTCCATCCACTGCTCCGCTCCATCCACTGCTCCGCTCCATCCACTGCTCCGCTCCATCCACTTCTTCGCTCCATCCACTGCTTCGCTCCATCCACTGCTCCGCTCCATCCACTGCTCCGCTCCATCCACTGCTCCGCTCCATCCACTGCTCCGTTCCCTACAGGATTTATTGGTTTTGGATCTCCCTAATAATCTCATCCACCATCAGGATCCATTGTGATAACCCCTCGCCCGTGTGGCTGCGCGGCGCTGTGTATATTTGTGTACAGTCTTGCGGCTGTGTGTGTCTTCATGACCCGCTGGTATGCAGCCACCCTGCGGAGTGATGTCAGATGTTATCCCGGAGCAGCACTCCCTCCTGAACTCTTCCCTGCACTTCACCAGTTGTTATATCAAGTAACAAAGTGAAAAACGTTCCGTTTTTACCACCAGACAAATGTAGCAGAGTTACATTGCTATATTACTAGGACAAACTCAGCTCAGTACAACAGAATTGTGAATGCAGCTTTGTAGCACTTGGTCCAGCAGCCTCTGGGGGGCGCCACCAATGACCTGACCCCATCCAATGAGCTTTATTCTATAGCAGGATTATGTAGTGGCGGTATATTGGTGGTGTATTATTAGGTTGCAGTATATTGGTGTCATGTGAATACTGTGCGGTGTATGCTGTATTTCATCGTTTGGTCATTTGTGAGCACTATATGGGGGTATTATTGGTGACTGTATATTGGTAATACCTGAGCACTTTATGGGGGTATTATCTGGTTACTGTCTATTGGTAATACCTGAGCACTGTATGGGGGTATTATCAGGTCACTGTGCATTGGTAATATGTGAGCACTGTATGGGGGTATTATCTGGTCACTGTATATTGGTAATGTGTGAGCACTGTATGGGGGGGTATTATCAGGTCACTGTGCATTGGTAATATGTGAGCACTGTATGGGGGTATTATCTGGTCACTGTATATTGGTAATATGTAAGCACTGTATGGGGGTATTATCTGGTCACTGTATATTGGTAATACCTGAGCACTGTATGGGGGTATTATCAGGTCACTGTGCATTGGTAATATGTGAGCACTGTATGGGGGTATTATCTGGTCACTGTATATTGGTAATATGTAAGCGCTGTATGGGGGTATTATCTGGTCACTGTATATTGGTAATGTGTGAGCACTGTATGGGGGGGTATTATCAGGTCACTGTATATTGGTAATATGTGAGCACTGTATGGGGGTATTATCTGGTCACTGTATATTGGTAATATGTAAGCACTGTATGGGGGTATTATCTGGTCACTGTATATTGGTAATACCTGAGCACTGTATGGGGGTATTATCAGGTCACTGTGCATTGGTAATATGTGAGCACTGTATGGGGGTATTATCTGGTCACTGTATATTGGTAATATGTGAGCACTGTGTGGGGGTATTTTCTGGTCACTGTATATTGGTAATATGTGAGCACTGTATGGGGGTATTATCTTGTCACTGTATATTGGTAATATGTAAGCACTGTATGGGGGTATTATCAAGTCACTGTGCATTGGTAATATGTGAGGACTGTATGGGGGTATTATCAAGTCACTGTATATTGGTAATATGTGAGCACTGTGTGGGGGTATTATCTGGTCACTGTATATTGGTAATACCTGAGCATGGTATGGGGGTATGATCTGGTCACTGTATATTGGTAATATGTGAGCACTGTATGGGGGTATTATCTGGTCACTGTATATTGGTAATATGTAAGCACTGTATGGGGGTATTATCTGGTCACTGTATATTGGTAATGTGTGAGCACTGTATGGGGGGGTATTATCAGGTCACTGTATATTGGTAATATGTGAGCACTGTGTGGGGGTATTTTCTGGTCACTGTAAATTGGTAATATGTGAGCACTGTATGGGGGTATTATCTGGTCACTGTATATTGGTAATATGTAAGCACTGTATGGGGGTATTATCAAGTCACTGTGCATTGGTAATATGTGAGCACTGTATGGGGGTATGATCTGGTCACTGTATATTGGTAATATGTGAGCACTGTATGGGGGTATTATCAAGTCACTGTACATTGGTAATATGTGAGCACTGTATGGGGCTATTATCAGGTCACTGTGTATTGGTAATATGTGAGCACTGTATGGGGGTATTATCTGGTCACTGTATATTGGTAATACCTGAGCATGGTATGGGGGTATGATCTGGTCACTGTATATTGGTAATATGTGAGCACTGTATGGGGGTATTATCAGGTCACTGTGTATTGGTAATATGTGAGCACTGTATGGGGGTATTATCAGGTCACTGTATATTGGTAATACCTGAGCATGGTATGGGGGTATGATCTGGTCACTGTATATTGGTAATATGTAAGCACTGTATGGGGGTATTATCAAGTCACTGTGCATTGGTAATATGTGAGCACTGTATGGGGCTATTATCAGGTCACTGTGTATTGGTAATATGTGAGCACTGTATGGGGGTATTATTTGGTGACTGTGTGTTGGTAATGTGTGAGCACTATATGGGGGTATTATCTGGCCACTGTATATTGGTAATATGTGAGCACTGTATGGGGGTATTATATGATGGCTGTGGTATTTGAGCACTGTAAACACAGTAAAGACGTATAATTTGGTCTCAGTTGGTGCAGTGTGAGCACTGTATGGTGGTATTATTGTATTCTTTTGTGTATTGATAAAATATTAGCTTTGTATCAGGGGTAATTGGTCACCAAATGTTGCTGATATGTGAGCACTGTATGGGGGTATGATCTGGTCATTGCATATTGGTAATACAGGCGGTGCCCTACTTAAGGACCCCTGACTTACAGATGACCCCTAGTTACAGACGGACCCCTCTGCCCCTGTGACCTGTGGTGAAGCTCTCTGGATGTTACTATAGTCCTAGACTACAATAATCAGCTCTGAGGTGTCTGTAATGAAGCTTTATGGATAATCCTTTTTCCAATTACAGCAAAAAATTTTAAACCCATAATTGTCACTGGGGCAAATAAAAAAAATTGTGTAGAACTTCCATTTTAAAATATACAGTTTCGACTTACATACAAATTCAACTTAAGAACAAACCTCAGGACCCTATCTTGTACGAACCTGATCATTGTATGGGGGTATTATCTGGTCACTGTATGTTGGTAATATGTGAGCACTGTATGGGGGTATTATCTGCTCACTGTATATTGGTAATATGTGAGCACTGTATGGGGGTATTATCTGCTCACTGTATATTGGTAATATGTGAGCACTGTATGGGGGTATCATCCGGTCACTGTATATCGGTAATACCTGAGCGTGGCATGGGAGCATTATCTGGTGACTCTGTATTAGTAATATCTGAGCGCTTTATGGGGGAATATCTGGTCACTGTATATATTGGTAATACCTGAGCATGGTATGGGGGTATTATCTGGTCACTGTATATCAGTAATACCTGAGCATGGTATGGGGGTATTATCTGGTCACTGTATATCAGTAATACCTGAGCATGGTATGGGGGTATTATCTGGTCACTGTATATCAGTAATACCTGAGCATGGTATGGGGGTATTATCTGGTGACTCTGTATCGGTAATACCTGAGCATGGTATGGGGGTATTATCTGGTCACTGTATATTGATAATATGTAAGCACTATATGGGGGTATTATCTGGTCACTGTATATTGGTAATACCTGAGCATGGTATGGGGGTATTATCTGGTCACTGTATACTGGTTATACCTGAGCATGGTATGGGGGTATTATCTGGTCACTGTATATTGGTAATACCTGAGCATGGTATGGGGGTATTATCTGGTCACTGAATATTGGTAATATGTGAGCACTGTTTGGGGGTATTATGTGGTCACTGTTGGTGAAATCTAAATACTGTATGGTAGTATGATGTGGGGTTGTCAATATATAAATTCTGTTTGATGGTGTGATATTGTTACAATACATTGGTGTTATGTGTGCACCATACAGGTTTTATTTGGGAAGCTGTTGGTTTGTGCTGTAAGAGCACTGTGTGACGGTATTATTTGGTCACAATGTGGTGCTGAAATGTACTTATCAAATGTTGGTATTATCTATTGGTTCTATTTGAGCTCTGTGCGGAGTGATTATTTGGTCACTGTGTATTGGTAATACATATACAATAATAATAAGCAATTGAATAGTTTGATGTGTGCACTGTATGGTGGTATTATTTGCTCACAGTATTTCGGTGTTATAAGTGCACTGTACGTGGTTTATTTACTGTTCTACGGTATTATTTTGTTCCAGTATAATGTTGAGCACCATATGGTGGTATTATTTGGTCACAGTAAGGTTGCACTGTGTGGCGGTATTTATTTGTGTTATATGCAATAAATTGATGTTCCTTGACTAAACAGGGGCGGGGCTTATACTTCCAGTAGATGATCATTATGCCAGATATCAAGTTCTCATAACACAGCTGTAATCTGTTACAGTGTATCAGTGCAGGAAACAGTAATCAGCACTCACTGAAATAGTCATGAACCATGTATAGTCTGGAAAAGCTGAGTGACAACAGGGAGTGACAACCCCTTTAAGAGCCTTACTAGCAGCTATATTGGTTGTCGCCCAGCTTTCCCCCCGGGGGTGGATATAACAAGTAATTTAGGGAATTTGAGAAATCTTGAGTCAATGGGAGAGATTTATCAGAAGTGTCTGAGATTAGAACTGGTCTAGTTGCCCATGGCAACCAATCAGAGCTCAGCTTTCATTTTTGCACAGCTGTTTGTAAAATGAAAACTGAGCTCTGATTGGTTTCCATGCGCAACTAGAACAGTTTGACCCTTAGAAACTTCTGATAAATCTCCCCCAATGTATAGAATTTTCTGAGCGCACGGTGGGTGACTATACGTTGTACGCCCGCCACACACGGGGCGCTGTCCTGTCTCGTAGAGATATTTATTTGAGTAATAATCGGGTGTTGATAGAACCGCAGGAGAGCCGGGCGCAGGGAAACTACTGTGCAGTCCTGGACACATCCTCTGACGTCAGGACTTTCCATACTGCTGTCTCTTGATGGTGAATAGAATGCGAGGACTGCAGTTTATACTGACACACAAGTCAGTATACACAAGTCGTGTGTCAGTGTAAACTGCGGTACTCGCATTCTGCTCATCATCAATGACCACAGTACAAGCAGAGAAGTGCAGCCATGTCGCATCTAAGTCTCAATTAAAGGGGTTGTAAAAAAAAACAACAACAACAAAAAGCCGCCCCTTTACATGAAGGTTTTGGTTGTATCAAAGGGCTTCACATCCTACTGTGTTATTTGCCGGGGCGGAGGGGAACATCTGATGCCTCTTTATAATGGATGGAGGTGATTTGTTGGGATCCACCTTAAATCTTTTCTTAAAGGCACAGTAGGAGACGTAAAATCTGCTGGAGGCCTCACGATGGGAACGTTTATTAACTCCAAGGGTGGAGCACAGAGGCTTCAAAGGTGCGGAAGGATCACTTTATAGGAGGCATCTGAGGATTCGGGGAATCTCAATTGTCTCCTGCTTGACCGAATGGCGCCATTATATAGACTATGTATTACAGTGTTATTTTGGTACAGTATGGGGCCATTATATAGACTATGCATTACAGTGATATTTTGGTACAGTATGGCGCTATTATATAGACTATGTATTACAGTGATATTTTGGTACAGTATGGCGCTATTATATAGACTATGTATTACAGTGATATTTTGGTACAGTATGGCGCCATTATATAGACTATGTATTACAGTGATATTTTGGTACAGTATGGGGCCATTATATAGACTATGTATTACAGTGATATTTTGGTACAGTATGGGGCCATTATATAGACTATGCATTACAGTGATATTTTGGTACAGTATGGCGCTATTATATAGACTATGTATTACAGTGATATTTTGGTACAGTATGGCGCTATTATATAGACTATGTATTACAGTGATATTTTGGTACAGTATGGCGCCATTATATAGACTATGTATTACAGTGATATTTTGGTACAGTATGGGGCCATTATATAGACTATGTATTACAGTGATATTTTGGTACAGGATGGCGCCATTATATAGACTATGTATTACAGTGTTATTTTGGTACAGTATGGCACTATTATATAGACTATGTATTACAGTGTTATTTTGGTACAGTATGGCGCCATTATATAGACTATGTATTACAGTGTTATTTTGGTACAGTATGGCGCCATTATATAGACTGTGTATTACAGTAATATTTTGGTACACTTTGGCGCTATTATGTCTTTCCAGTCAGGCACTATTACATAATGGACGTGATTATGTAATTTTTGTAAGATGCTACTTTAAGACCATATTGATGGCTTTATTTGGATGCAGTATGTAACCATAATGTATTCATAGTTAGGCTCTATTATACACAATACATTATGGAACTTCTCTAAATAATTATATATATTGTCCAAAATAATAATAATAATAATAATAATAATAATAATAATAGCAATAAAATGTCTTGAAAATTGGGCCCTAGTGGCTGGCAATTATACTGTAATAAGACTGACAACATATTAGAGGCATAGACTGCTTACATAATACTGCCATATGCTTCTTATATAATAATGCCATCCACTGCTTAGATAATACTGCTATACACTGCTGATATAATAATCCCATATGTTGCTGTTATAATACAGGGAAACACTGCTAATATAATACTGTTATACACTGCAGATATAACACTGCCATACACTGCTCATATAATACTGCCATAAGCTGCTGATGTAATACTGCCATATGCTGCTCATAAAATGCTGTCATTGACTGCTGATATAATACTGTTATACACTGCTAGTATAATACAGCCATACAATGCTCATTTACTAATAGTATCCACTTCTCATATAATACAGCCATAAGCTACTATCCTGCCTATATACTAATTGCGCGATAGCACCCCAGTGCTGACCATGCTCAGGAAAGGCAATGGTATGATTTGTTGAAAACAAATGGCGCCTTTTTTAAAAATTTGCGCCTAATAAGGCACAAAAAAAAAAAAATCCTGCTTCATTATTTTCTTATTTTTGCAACACAAGAACATTTCACTATAGAATGTCAAGAATTCCGTCCCCACAAATAGCGCAGGAAAACCTCGAAAAATATCCAAATAGATCGCCAAGAACGTCCGAGAGATAAATGACGAGCGCAGGAAGACAGACAGACGCGGTAGTGATGGGTCATCCGAGAACGAGCCGGCACAAAGAGCCGGCTCTTGTTCGTGAACGACCTGAGCAAGCGCCCATCGGTGAGCCGATGGCTCACTAAACCCCGCCCCTAAACAGCTCACTACGCCCCCTTTAACCCGATAAAATACGATAAGTAGTGCCCCCTCCCATTCAGGTGCAAATAAGGGCAAAAAACCACTCCAGCCGGAATGTGGCGTAAAAATCAGGATAACCCCGGCGCCGGATAACACTTACCTCCACTGCAGCAGACGCGTCCTAGTGACCTGTGGAAATGTGATTGTACAATCCCCACTTTATCCGTCATGTACTTGTGTGTTTGTCTATTTCTGGTTTTACAGTATAAAGTTTTATCCTCTCGATATGATTTATCGTATTATCCTTATGGGGGTCAATATCCGATTTTTAGTAACTAAAGCAATTTTACTATTGGCCTATGGATGGCGCTGCCTGAATATTGCACTGAATATGGTGTCTGCATTAGTGGAATGTAAGTCCTCAGACACTTTGGGGATTTTTTTTTTTTTGTGGCCACGTACTGCATCTCCTGCCCTCCCTGGGGGGTCCACGCTGGGGTCTTCAGTAATATTGGTGGCTGGTAAGTCTGTCGCAGAATCATTACTGTTCGGGCACTGAGGTGATGGAGGTTCTTAGGAGAAGTCCTACTTGTCCTTGTAGTGGTCCTGCTCTGCTGTTTCCTGCTCATGTGATAGACGGCGTGGGATTTACCTTTTGCACCATACTTCATACATAATAATATAATAATTCTTTATTTATATAGCGCACACAGATTACGCAGCGCTGCACAGAACTTGACAAATCAGTCCCTGTCCCCATGGGGCTCACAATCTAATCAACCTACCAGTATGTTTTGGAGTGTGGGAGGAAACCGGAGGACCTGGAGGAAACCCATGCAAACACAGAGAGAACATACAAACTCTTTGCAGATGTGGCAAAAACAAAACGAGAGTGCTTCATCTGTTATACATCTGACCCATAGTATCTAACTTTCTATCTCTGTAATGTATTGATATCATTTGTCTTGCCTATCTATCTATCTCCTATCTATCAATCTCCTATCTATCTATCTCCTATCTATCAATCTCCTATCTATCTATCTCCTATCTATCAATCTCCTATCTATCTATCTCCTATCTATCAATCTCCTATCTATCTATCTCCTATCTATCAATCTCCTATCTATCTATCTATCTATCTATCAATCTCCTATCTATCTATCTCCTATCTATCTATCTATCTATCTATCTATCTATCTCATATCTATCTATCTATCTATCTATCTATCTATCTATCTCCTATCTATCAATCTCCTATCTATCTATCTCCTATCTATCAATCTCCTATCTATCTATCTATCTATCAATCTCCTATCTATCTATCTCCTATCTATCTATCTATCTATCTATCTATCTATCTATCTATCTATCTCCTATCTATCTATCTATCTATCTATCTATCTCCTATCTATCTATCTCCTATCTATCTATCTATCTATCTATCTATCTAGAAGAAGTAAAATCCAAGTCAGCACAATCTTATGGACTCCTAATAAGGAGGGGTGCAGCGCCCCCAAAGGGTCTGGCTTGATCCTCTTGTAGATAAATAAAGTAAAAAGCGGGCAGCACTCCATGGTTCAAATTTCAAAATAAAAGGTGAACTTTATTGAACAAGTGGCGACGTTTCGGTGTGTGACAGGCTTGATGAAGGTGTCACACACCGAAACGTCGCCACTTGTTCAATAAAGTTCACCTTTTATTTTGAAATTTGAACCATGGAGTGCTGCCCGCTTTTTACTTTATTTATCTATCTATCTATCTATCTTCTAATTATCTATCTATCTATCTCCTATCTATCTATCTACTATCTATCTATCTCATATCTATCTATCTATCTATCTATCTCATATCTATCTATCTATCTATCTATCTATCTATCTATCTATCTATCTCATATCTATCTATCTCATATCTATCTATCTATCTCATATCTATCTATCTATCTATCTATCTCATATCTATCTATCTATCTATCTATCTATCTATCTATCTATCTCATATCTATCTATCTATCTATCTATCTATCTATCTATCTCATATCTATCTATCTATCTTCTAATTATCTATCTATCTATCTCCTATCTATCTATCTACTATCTATCTATCTCATATCTATCTATCTATCTATCTATCTATCTATCCAATCTCTCTCTTTCTTCTGGGGTCGTCCCCTCTTCTTTCAAGCATGCTATTGTTACCCCTTTACTAAAGAAACCTTCTCTGGACCCATCCAATGCTACTAACTACCGACCAGTTTCTAACCTCCCTTTCATCTCCAAACTCCTGGAACGCTTGGTCTATTCTCGACTAACCCGCTATCTCTCAGCTAACTCGCTCCTTGACCCCCTACAATCTGGTTTCCGCTCTATGTACTCCACTGAAACTGCTCTTTCTAAAGTCTCCAATGATCTCCTCACTGCAAAATCCAAAGGTGACTCTTCTCTCCTCATTCTCCTGGATCTATCCGCAGCGTTCGATACTGTGGACCACCAGCTCCTCCTTAGGATGCTTCACTCCATTGGCCTAAAGGGCACTGCACTCTCCTGGTTTTCTTCCTATCTCTCTGACCGCACTTTCAGTGTCTCCTTTTCTGGATCTTTCTCTACTCATCTTCCTCTCAGTGTCGGGGTTCCTCAGGGATCAGTCCTAGGTCCTCTTCTCTTCTCTCTCTATACTGCCCCCATTGGACAAACCATCAGCAGATTTGGTTTCCAGTATCATCTTTATGCTGATGACACCCAGCTATATACTTCTGCACGTGACATCACTCCTGCCTTAATACAGAACACTAGTGATTGTCTCTCTGCTGTCTCTAACATCATGTCCTCTCTCTTCTTGAAACTTAATCTTTCTAAGACTGAACTTCTTATCTTTCCACCATCTACTAACCAACCCAACCCTGACCTCTCCATCTCGGTCTGTGGGATCACTATAGCACCGAGGCAGCAGGCCCGCTGTCTTGGGGTTGTGCTGGACTCTGACCTCTCCTTTTTACCATATATTCAATCTCTTGCTCGCTCTTGCCGTATGCATCTCAGAAACATCTCCAGAATCCGGCCGTTTCTGACATTTGAAACTTCTAAAATGCTAATTGTTGCACTTATTCACTCTCGACTAGACTACTGTAACTCCCTACTAATTGGTCTTCCACTCGCGAAACTCTCTCCTCTTCAATCTATTCTTAATGCAGCAGCCAGGCTCGTCTTTCAGGCCAAACGCTACACGGATGCCTCCAGTTTGTGCCAATCACTGCACTGGCTACCTGTCTCCTTCCGTATTCACTTTAAAATAATAACCCTCATCCACAAAGCTCTGAATAATGCTGCACCTCCCTATCTCTCTTCTCTCATCTCAGTCTATCGCCCTTCCCGTGCTCTTCGATCTGCCAGTAACATTAGATTAATCTCTACCTTAATTCGAACCTCCCATGCACGTATCCAGGACTTCTCCCGAGTTGCACCAATTCTCTGGAATGCCCTTCCCCAGACTCTGAGACTAATGCCTACCCTCCAAAGCTTCAAACGTGCTCTTAAAACCCATCTCTTTAGGCAAGCCTATCACACTCGCTAACTGCTTGAAATGTCAACTCTCCCTTTACTAATCCATCCTATGTCCTATCTCCCATCTGTTATCTGGCAAACAGCAGATATATACCAAGCTCCAGGCTTCTCTGCAGTCTTTTTCACCTAGGACCCTGTAAATAAGATGGAGGCTGATGGCTGGTCCAAGCAGCAACATCGTTGTTTAGTAAATTATTTATTAAATTATTTTATATTGTTCCCTTATAAAGAATGGCTGGACCATTATACAACCTCTTGTGTCACCCCCTCATCCTCATAGACTGTAAGCTCTTGTGTCACCCCTCATCCTCATAGACTGTAAGCTCTTGTGTCACCCCCTCATCCTCATAGACTGTTAGCTCTTGTGTCACCCCTCATCCTCATAGACTGTAAGCTCTTGTGTCATCTCCTCATCCTCATAGACTGTAATCTCTTGTGTCCCCCCCTCATCCTCATAGACTGTCAGCTCTTGTGTCACCCCCTCATTCTCATAGACTGTAAGCTCTTGTGTCACCCCTCATCCTCATAGACTGTAAGCTCTTGTGTCACCCCCTCATCCTCATAGACTGTAAGCTCTTGTGTCACCCCTCATCCTCATAGACTGTAAGCTATTGTGTCACCCCCTCATCCTCATAGACTGTAAGCTCTTGTGTCACCCCTCATCCTCATAGACTGTACGCTCTTGTGTCACCCCTCATCCTCATAGACTGTAAGCTCTTGTGTCACCCCTCATCCTCATAGACTGTAAGCTCTTGTGTCACCCCCTCATCCTCATAGACTGTTAGCTCTTGTGTCACCCCTCATCCTCATAGACTGTAAGCTCTTGTGTCACCCCCTCATCCTCATAGACTGTAAGCTCTTGTGTCACCCCTCATCCTCATAGACTGTAAGCTCTTGTGTCACCCCCTCATCCTCATAGACTGTTAGCTCTTGTGTCACCCCTCATCCTCATAGACTGTAAGCTCTTGTGTCACCCCCTCATCCTCATAGACTGTAAGCTCTTGTGTCACCCCCTCATCCTCATAGACTGTAAGCTCTTGTGTCACCCCCTCATCCTCATAGACTGTAAGCTCTTGTGTCACCCTCTCATCCTCATAGACTGTAAGCTCTTGTGTCACCCCTTCATCCTCATAGACTGTAAGCTCTTGTGTCACCCCCTCATCCTCATAGACTGTAAGCTCTTGTGTCACCCCTCATCCTCATAGACTGTAAGCTCTTGTGTCACCCCTCATCCTCATAGACTGTAAGCTCTTGTGTCACCCCTTCATCCTCATAGACTGTAAGCTCTTGTGTCACCCCTCATCCTCATAGACTGTAAGCTCTTGTGTCACCCCCTCATCCTCATAGACTGTTAGCTCTTGTGTCACCCCTCATCCTCATAGACTGTAAGCTCTTGTGTCATCTCCTCATCCTCATAGACTGTAATCTCTTGTGTCCCCCCCTCATCCTCATAGACTGTCAGCTCTTGTGTCACCCCCTCATTCTCATAGACTGTAAGCTCTTGTGTCACCCCTCATCCTCATAGACTGTAAGCTCTTGTGTCACCCCCTCATCCTCATAGACTGTAAGCTCTTGTGTCACCCCTCATCCTCATAGACTGTAAGCTATTGTGTCACCCCCTCATCCTCATAGACTGTAAGCTCTTGTGTCACCCCTCATCCTCATAGACTGTACGCTCTTGTGTCACCCCTCATCCTCATAGACTGTAAGCTCTTGTGTCACCCCTCATCCTCATAGACTGTAAGCTCTTGTGTCACCCCCTCATCCTCATAGACTGTTAGCTCTTGTGTCACCCCTCATCCTCATAGACTGTAAGCTCTTGTGTCACCCCCTCATCCTCATAGACTGTAAGCTCTTGTGTCACCCCCTCATCCTCATAGACTGTAAGCTCTTGTGTCACCCCCTCATCCTCATAGACTGTAAGCTCTTGTGTCACCCTCTCATCCTCATAGACTGTAAGCTCTTGTGTCACCCCTTCATCCTCATAGACTGTAAGCTCTTGTGTCACCCCCTCATCCTCATAGACTGTAAGCTCTTGTGTCACCCCTCATCCTCATAGACTGTAAGCTCTTGTGTCACCCCTCATCCTCATAGACTGTAAGCTCTTGTGTCACCCCCTCATCCTCATAGACTGTAAGCTCTTGTGAGCAGGGCCCTCACTCCTATTGTTCCATATGACTGTTTGTTCTTTGTAATGTAATATAGTTGTATATGTCCCCTATGATTTGTAAAGCGCTACGGAATTTGATGGCGCTATATAAATACGGATTATTATTATTATTATCTATCTATCTATCTATCTCCTATCTATCTATCTATCTATCTATCTATCTATCTATCTCATATCTATCTATCTATCTATCTATCTATCTCATATCCATCTATCTATCTATCTATCTATCTATCTCATATCTATCTATCTATCTATCTATCTATCTATCTATCTATCTATCTCCTATCTATCTCATATCTATCTATCTCCTATCTATCTATCTATCTATCTATCTATCTATCTCATATCCATCTATCTATCTATCTCATATCCATCTATCTATCTATCTATCTATCTATCTCATATCTATCTATCTATCTATCTATCTATCTATCTATCTATCTCATATCCATCTATCTATCTATCTATCTATCTATCTATCTATCTCATATCCATCTATCTATCTATCTATCTATCTATCTATCTCATATCCATCTATCTATCTATCTATCTATCTCATATCCATCTATCTATCTATCTATCTATCTATCTATCTATCTATCTATCTCATATCCATCTATCTATCTATCTCATATCCATCTATCTATCTATCTATCTATCTATCTATCTCATATCTATCTATCTATCTATCTATCTATCTATCTATCTATCTCATATCCATCTATCTATCTATCTATCTATCTATCTATCTCATATCCATCTATCTATCTATCTATCTATCTATCTATCTCATATCCATCTATCTATCTATCTATCTATCTATCTCATATCTATCTATCTGTCTATCTATCTATCTCCTATCTATCTATCTATCTATCTCCTATCTATCTATCTATCTATCTATCTATCTATCTATCTATCTCATATCCATCTATCTATCTATCTATCTATCTATCTATCTATCTCATATCCATCTATCTATCCTTTCATGTATGGATCTTTCTATTTATTTTTTTAGCCTCCTCTTATCTATCTCTGTAATGTATTTAGATTGTAGTTATCTCACATATACATTTTTTTAAATCTAATTTTTATTAATCCAAAACAAAAAATTAGGTAGAGAGAAGAGCAGAAAGAAAAACAATCATTCCCATTTAGGGCAGATCCTCTCGTTTCCCTTTATTCCCCCTTATTGGGACTCTCCCTACGACCTACTAACACATTTACACAGTTTTACCAAAACAATATTAAACCCTTTACTTATAATGTCTTAATGTCATCTCTAGACCCTCTGCACAGCGCTGCCTTATAAAACGCCGCCTCCTGCAGCCACCACTAGGGGGAGCCCATTTAAATTACCAAAAAAAAATCTCAAAGAAGAATGTGAGGAACATGACCTTAATAGGGTGGAGCGGCGCGGTGGAGACATTGTATGTTTGTGTCCCGGGCTGAGAGAGTAAATGAGGCGCAAAGCGACCAGAAATTACCGACACCTGATCCCATCCTATAGATTCTATAAGACACGTGTCACGTATAAGGAGGGGACCCAAATCCTGAGCGGGTGTAAGAGGCCGGAGGAAGGGGCACCGTGCCCTCATTTCCACTGTACTGACATCATTTACTATGTACTGGGATCAGGGTCGGAGGTTTTCCATATGATTTGTGCCTCCAGCTCTGTACACAGCATAAATAAACAGATATATGAACCCAACCATATGTACAGCGAGCGAGCACTCAGCCGAGTAATCCAAGCCATACCCCGGCCTTATAGGAAGAAATATGCTACACGAGCTTTACAGTACATTATACTCCAGAGCTGCACTCACTATTCTGCTGCTGTGTACATACATGACATTACTTATCCTGTACTGATCCTGAGTTACATCCTGTATTATACTCCAGAGCTGCACTCACTATTCTGCTGCTGGTGCAGTCACTGTGTACATACATGACATTACTTATCCTGTACTGATCCTGAGTTACATCCTGCATTATACTCCAGAGCCGCACTCACTATTCTGCTGCTGGTGCAGTCACTGTGTACATACATGACATTACTTATCCTGTACTGATCCTGAGTTACATCCTGTATTATACCCCAGAGCTGCACTCACTATTCTGCTGCTGGTGCAGTCACTGTGTACATACATGACATTACTTATCCTGTACTGATCCTGAGTTACATCCTGTATTATGCTCCAGAGCCGCACTCACTATTCTGCTGCTGGTGCAGTCACTGTGTACATACATGACATTACTTATCCTGTACTGATCCTGAGTTACATCCTGTATTATACTCCAGAGCTGCACTCACTATTCTGCTGCTGGTGCAGTCACTGTGTACATACATGACATTACTTATCCTGTACTGATCCTGAGTTACATCCTGTATTATACTCCAGAGCTGCACTCACTATTCTGCTGCTGGTGCAGTCACTGGGTACATACATGACATTACTTATCCTGTACTGATCCTGAGTTACATCCTGTATTATACTCCAGAGCTGCACTCACTATTCTGCTGGTGGTGCAGTCACTGTGTACATACATGACATTACTTATCCTGTACTGATCCTGAGTTACATCCTGTATTATACCCCAGAGCTGCACTCACTATTCTGCTGCTGGTGCAGTCACTGTGTATATACATGACATTACTTATCCTGTACTGATCCTGAGTTACATCCTGTATTATACCCCAGAGCTGCACTCACTATTCTGCTGCTGGTGCAGTCACTGTGTACATACATGACATTACTTATCCTGTACTGATCCTGAGTTACATCCTGTATTATACCCCAGAGCTGCACTCACTATTCTGCTGCTGGTGCAGTCACTGTGTACATACATGACATTACTTATCCTGTACTGATCCTGAGTTACATCCTGTATTATACTCCAGAGCTGCACTCACTATTCTGCTGCTGGTGCAGTCACTGTGTACATACATGACATTACTTATCCTGTACTGATCCTGAGTTACATCCTGTATTATACTCCAGAGCTGCACTCACTATTCTGCTGCTGGTGCAGTCACTGTGTACATACATGACATTACTTATCCTGTACTGATCCTGAGTTACATCCTGTATTATACTCCAGAGCTGCACTCACTATTCTGCTGCTGGTGCAGTCACTGTGTACATACATGACATTACTTATCCTGTACTGATCCTGAGTTACATCCTGTATTATACTCCAGAGCTGCACTCACTATTCTGCTGCTGGTGCAGTCGCTGTATGTCACATTACTATTCAGTTGCTCTGTACATATTTATCACATGGATGTTTGTGACTTTTATATATTTATTACATATGTTCTGTCTCTTCTGTAGGTTCCTCCTTTGATGATCTTGGAATAACAGTGATACCTCTGCCACATTTCTGGGAATTGACAGTTCTGGCCTTTTTTTTTTTAACGTTTTTTTTGTTTGGATTTTTGTGGTTTTTTGAGTTTTTGAAAATGAAGATTCATTTTTTCGTTGGGACGATATTAACATTTATTCTCCATACAAGGATCTGTCAGAGCATCAAATGGCTGTGAGTATCTCTCTCCATCTTATACAATCACACTGCACACTCGTGGATGACAACGTGTAAAGGTGTGCTCATTATAGTGCCACCTGTAGGTGGAGCGCAGTACTGCATGACACACAGCAATTCTGGTACAGCCACCAGACCTCAAAAGTTGTCCTTTATAACTCTATAAAGGGAACCTGTCAGCAGGTGTCACCATACAGACTGCAGCCAGTGTTATGGATTGTCCCTGGAGAGATGTGTAATCAGACCTTTGTGTGTGTTGTTAGTAGCAGCAGGACTGTGAAATATGGATTTATATTCCAGGATTATAACTTCTCCAAGTGCATTGGGAGTGTCTCCTCACACTGCTGTGCTATGTGCTCTCTGCAGCAAGTGTTTGGTATTGAACCTGGAGAGACCTCTGTGTCTGTTCTTAGTAGCAGCAGGACTGTGAAATATGGCTTCATATTCCTGGATTGTAGTCATTATTAGGTATTGTCCCTGGAGAAACGTGTAATCAGACCTTTGAGTATGTTGTTAGTAGCAGCGGGACTGTTAGATATGGTTTTATATTCCAGGATTGTAGCCTCTCACACTGCTCCACAGTCCCTACTTTTTTCACCGCTTGACAGTTGTATTAGCCTGCTACAGATTTTACTCAGATTTTGCTCTACATGGTGGCACCGATTCGGTGCTATAGGGTGGTATTATTTGTATTCTATATGGTCAAATTTATTTATGTGCCATATGGCGATGTTATTTCTGTGCTATATGGTGCTATTATTAAGGTACTGTATGCTGCTGTTATCTGTACTATAAGGTGGTATTAATTGTGTGCTATATGCTGTCATATCTATGTACTATATGGTGGTATTATTTATGTGCTATATGTTGGTTTGATCTAGGTACTATATGGTGGTATTATTTATGTACTATATGCTGTTGTTATCTAGGTACTATATGGTGGTATTATTTATGTACTGTATGCTGTAGTTATCTAGGTACTATATGGTGGTATTATTTATGTGCTATATGTTGGTTTGATCTAGGTACTATATGGTGGTATTATTTATGTACTATATGCTGTTGTTATCTATGTACTATATGGTGGTATTATTTATGTACTATATGCTGTTGTTATCTAGGTACTATATGGTGGTATTATTTATGTACTGTATGCTGTAGTTATCTAGGTACTATATGGTGGTATTATTTATGTACTGTATGCTGTAGTTATCTAGGTACTATATGGTGGTATTATTTATGTACTGTATGCTGTAGTTATCTAGGTACTATATGGTGGTATTATTTATGTACTGTATGCTGTAGTTATCTAGGTACTATATGGTGGTATTATTTATGTACTGTATGCTGTAGTTATCTAGGTACTATATGGTGGTATTATTTATGTGCCATATGTTGGTTTCATCCAGGTACTATGTGGTGGTATTATTTATGTACTATATGCTGTTATCTATGTACTATATGGTGGTATTTTTTAATCTTTTTCCTGCACTGTCGGGTGATGTCATTTAAGCCCACCCACTCAAGTTATATCACGCCCACTTTTTTGCTACAGTTTCCCGCTGCATTGTTCTTTATCCCATGGCATGTTGTCAGTAGGAGAATGTTTATGGGGTAAAAAATTTAAACCACTAAATCTTACTTGCCCTTGGGGCCATTTTTTTTTTTTTGCTGGACCTTGATTTCTATTGGCTCTTTATCAGTTTTACCTGTGATGTCCCTGTCTATTCCCCGCCCTCACTATACCATGTGTTTTTTTTGAAAATGTTTCGGCATCCTCATCTTTTCTAAGGCAAGACAAAAGCGCGGAATAGTCGTCCGATGGTTTGTGCCTTTCTCTATCTTTCGTCTTATCTCAGGTTTTTTTTTCCTCTTATATTTTCAACTTTTTTTTTCTTGGCATGTTTACGCCAAAACTTTGCAACTTTTCCATTCACCTGGTAAAGTTTTTCAAAATCCAAATGTGGAAGAAACCCCCCCCCAAAAAAAGTTACAATTTTGGCACAAATCACTGCAAAAAAAGCTGCAACTTTGGCACAAGTGAACTCCAGTCCTGAGCAGGTGGAGGAAACAATTTCAAAGGGGTTGCAGAATAATTTATAAAGCGTTGGCGCCATATAAATAAAAATTACTATTATTATTGTTAAAGGGAACCTGTCATCAGGAGCCCACGTCCACATAGAGAATAGTGTACACATTGCCAAAGAGTTTTTACAGTAAAACTGGCTCCCCCCCCCCCAAAAAAAAAACATAAGTTAGATATAAATTTGCCTTTCTGTATGCAGAGCTGCGTCCCGTATCCCGTGGGAGTGTCCACTGAGTGCCCCTCCCCCCTCGGGGTAACACCTCCGTCATGCATTAATTTCAAATGAAAAAACCCTCCCGTGCCCCCCCATATCTCCTCCAATTTCTGCATTTTATATAACTTTTGCCGCAACCTATTCTAAACACTTTCCTACGACTGGTGGGGACTGGAGTGAGTTTGAGACATGAGAAAGCGCCTGTTTGTCGCAAAAACGGCTTGCCGCGGCTGCATGTCTCTCTCCGTACAACACCACCCTGCTGAATAAAATTTGGATACGTCTTCGGTGCCGCTTCACTTTTTTACTTGTTTGTTAGGGACTGGGGAAATGTATTCGCGCATTTTTTGCCACTTTGCAGGTGAGAAATGGTGCTCCAATATCAGCCACCGGGCGCAGTTCAATGATAAATTTGGCACAAAGTAAAAAAAAAGTGCGCAAAAACATGGAAAAGTCGCCAAAACAATGCAGAAAAAAACCCACAAATTCGCATAAAAGATACATCCTCCCCTAAGTGCCGCCCCCGACAACCGCCGGATCTATCAGGAAGCTCCGCCCGCTAGGCGGCAGTGCTGCGTACTGCCAGCAGGGCACTTTTACACCTGGAGAAGAATTTTGACCAAGCCTTGTCTGAATGTGTGCAGGCTACAGACAGTGATCCGCCCAGGCGCGCACCCATCACGACCACTTTGCATGGATGTTGGGTAATGGAGGAAATAGGCACAATTCCTGGCAAATGCACCTATTTTAGAGCATGTGCCTCATATTTCAGGTATAGAAGTCCTGATTAATGTGTCCCAAAGTTGCAAATAACCCAGTGAGCGCTCCTCACCCCTCCCCTCTCCATAGAAAGATAAGCAGCCACCCACTCCGGTCGCAGTGCGGTGAGACACTATGGGGCTCATTTACTAAGGGTCTGGGGAGCGCATTTCCGTCGATTTCCGTTTTGCTCCACATTTAACAGGGGATTGTGTCGCACACGATCGGATTTTGGCGCATCGGCGCCGGCTTGCACGCAACACAAATTGGGGGGGGGGGGGGGGGGCGTGCCGACGGATTCGGACTAAATGCGGAATTTAACATTTCAAATTGTGTCGGAAAACATGCACTCACATACAGAAGGTGAACTCCGGCGGACCTGAGCGGGGAAGTGACACATGCAGCAACTCGGGCGCACGAGCTACGTGAATCGCGCCGGACCTCATCTTCGTCGGACAGTCCGAATCGGAGATCGCGACAGGACCAGGTAAGTAAATGTGCCCCTATATGCCCACCGCACTGTGACCGGGTGCCATAGAACTCGGCCAGATCATGACCCCCATTGCGGTTAAGACAAGCTGTAAATTTTTTCCCCCAAAATTCCCCTTGGATTGTTAGAATTGTTTGTTTTATGAAATTTGGAAACTTTGTGTCACTTTTACCCGGTGAATAGTGACTGATCCTACGTCGTCCCTCTTGATGTTTTTAGTGCAGATCTTTTTGCATTCTTGCGGAGCTGCAGATACTTTCTTCCTACCCCGGGGGCTGGGAGGGAGGGGGGGTAGTTACTTGTATTGTTGCCTGGATGATGTTATTTGTGAGGCTCTCTTATTCAGTGTGAATTGACACAAAAGAAGCTTCACTCTGACGGAGGAATTCAGCTGTGGATAAGCATTAAAAAGAAACGATCCGGGCGATTGACTGCGCACAAAGCCTTCCCGCCGCCGCATTGTCCGCCCTCCGCTCAGACAAATGTTACGCTTTTGAAAACATTGCCGCGGAACAATCGGGCGTCACTCATGCACCTAATTATCGGAACATATCTTGGATGGAAAATGGAAAATATATATCTATAAAAAAAAACTTTTTCCATCTTTATTTGTCGTTTACACGCTCTTGTCAGATCTGGTTGTCTTTACACGTTTTCTTAAAGGATCTGGCGCAGGAATGCGCGGTTAATCTCGCCAGCTCCCTTTAAGCCAGCGCACACACATGGAATGAAAGGCGGCAATCAATTACGTTGACAGGCACATGGCGCGCCTCGGAGGTAGCAGAGCCCAAAATGTTATGTTTACTGTACATGAAGAGATATAACTAAATAGGTGGAACGCGCTGTAGATTACAGGCATGGTGTCCCGTGACTGTATAGAGCTGAGGGGTTGTTACATTGTATCAATCAGTGATTTCCTACACTTAGGTTACAGGGAATTCCTTGTAGATTCTGTTACTTACTGATATAAATTGAGTGATTTTCTTACTGGATACATTGTAGCCAAATATGCTACAGGATGACTTGGATGTCACCCAACCCCTTTAAGAGAGCCCCTGCTTAATAATATAATAATTAATAATTCTTTATTTATATAGCGCACACAGATTACGCAGCGCTGCACAGAACTTGCCAAATCAGTCCCTGTCCCCAATGGGGCTCACAATCTAATCACCCTACCAGTATGTTTTTGGAGTGTGGGAGGAAACCGGAGGACCCAGAGGAAACCCACACAAACACGTAGAGAACATACAAACTCTTTGCAGATGTTGACCCTGGGACTTGACCCCAGGTCCTCCAAATATGACAATCACTAAATGATGAGTCATACCCTTTAATGGGAACTGATAATCCGATGAGACCATACACACTGCAACCATTGTTAGGTTTTGTTCCTGGAAATATGGGAAATCGGACCTTTGTTTATGCTGTTAGTAGCAGCAGGAATATGAAATATGGATTTATGTTCCAGGATTGTAGCTTCTACACTGGGGGAGCGTCCTCACACTGCTGTGCTCTGTGATCTCTGTAGGAAGTGTTAGGAGCGATGCGTAATTATACCTTTGTGTTGTTAGTAGCAGCAGGACTGTGATGTATGGATTCATAATCATGGATATACTAGGGGACGTGTCCTCACACTGCTGTTCTCTGTGCTCTCTGCAGCCAGTGTTAGGTATTGTCCCTGGAGAGATGTGTAATTATACCTTTGTTTATGTTGTTAGCAGCAGCAGGACTGTGATGTATGGATTCATAATCATGGATATACTAGGGGACGTGTCCTCACACTGCTGTAATCTGTTCTCTCTGCAGGCAGTGTTTTGTCTCTGGAGAGATGGGTAATTATACCTTTGTTTATGGTGTTAGTAGCAGCAGGACTGTGATGTATTGATTCATAATTATGGATATACTAGGGGACGTGTCCTCACACTGCTGTAATCTGTGCTCTCTGCAGCCAGTGTTAGGTGTTGTCCTTAGAGAGATGTGTAATTATACCTTTGTTTATGGTGTTAGTAGCAGCAGGACTGTGATGTATTGATTCATAATCATGGATATACTAGGGGATGTGTCCTCACACTGTTGTAATCTGTGCTCTCTGCAGGCAGTGTTTTGTCTCAGGAGAGATGGGTAATTATACCTTTGTTTATAGTGTTAGTAGCAGCAGGACTGTGATGTATGGATTCATAATCATGGATTTACTAGTGGTGTGTCCTCACTCCTCTGTGCTCTGTGGTCTCTATGGTATTGTCCCTGGAAAGATATGTAATCAAGCCTTTGTTTATTGTAGCAGCAGGACTGTGAAATATGGATTTATTTTCCAGGATTGTAGCTTTTCAAAGTGAACGGGGGGCATGTTCTCACACTGCTGTGCTCTGTACACTCTTCAGCCAATGTTAGGAATTTTTCCCTTGAGAGATAGGTAATCAGACCTTTGTGTGTGTCGTTAGTAGCAGCAGGACTGTGATATATGGATTTATATTCCAGGATTATAGCATCTCAAAGTGTAATTAAATCTTCAGTAGCAGGAGGACTGTGAAATATAACTGTATATCCTAGCCGGTCGGCTTCTTCTAGCACTGGGGAGGGGAGGGATCCTCACACTACTGTGCTCTGTGGTCTCTGCATTAAGCTGCTTCAGATATCATCTCTGTCTTATGAGAGACAACTGTAGTATCCAACCGGTGCGATGCTTCAACTATTAGTCAGAACACAAGGAATAAGCTGTGGTGGAGCTCAGTGCACAGAGCTAAGTGCACAGCAGTGCAGTGTTTATCAAAGTGCACTTGGAGAAGATGAAATCCAGGAATATTAATCTATATATCACAGTCCTGCTGCTACTAATAACACAAACAAACACACAGGTTTGATTACACATCTCTCCAGGGAAAATGTAGAACAGTGGCTGCAGTGAGCACAGAGCACAGCAGTGTGAGTACACTCCCCCCCCCCCCTCCTCCCCAGTACACTTGGAGAAGATACAATCCTGGCATATAAATCTGTATATCACAGTCCTGCTGCTAATAAGAACATACATAAAGATATGATTACACATCTTGCCAGAGACAGTACTTAACACTGTCTGCAGAGAGCACAGAACACAGCAGGGTGAGGAAATGCCTCCAGTGCTCTTGGGGAAGCTAAAATCCTGGCATGTAGAACAGTGGCTGCAGTGAGCACAGAGCACAGCAGTGTGAGTACACTCCCCCCCCCCCCCCTCCCCAGTACACTTGGAGAAGATACAATCCTGGCATATAAATCTGTATATCACAGTCCTGCTGCTAATAAGAACATACATAAAGATATGATTACACATCTTGCCAGAGACAGTACTTAACACTGTCTGCAGAGAGCACAGAACACAGCAGGGTGAGGAAATGCCTCCAGTGCTCTTGGGGAAGCTAAAATCCTGGCATGTAAATCTGTATATCACAGTCCTGCTGCTAATAAGAACATACATAAAGATATGATTACACATCTTGCCAGAGACAGTACTTAACACTGTCTGCAGAGAGCACAGAACACAGCAGGGTGAGGAAACGCCTCCAGTGCTCTTGGATGAGCTAAAATCCTGGAATATAAAGTCCTGCTGTTCATAAACAACATTGACAAAGGCACAAGTACTCATTTCTATAGGGACAATACTAACGCTGGCAGCAGTCAGTATGGTTACAGCTGCTGACGGGTTCCCTTTAAATAAGGGATGTAGTTCTCTCTTTAATCCTATATAAACAAAACAGATAACGAATATGAACGGTCCCAAGTAACGAATTTAGCCTTTGCTGCATCCAGCCAGTGAGGGGTTAATGAGCATTGTTTGTGAGTAGCATGTGAGGCGGCCATGACGGATGAGAGTTGTGATTGGATGCTATGTGAGGTATGGGCCGCAGCCAGATGCACTCTCCCCGCACTCACACCTGTTGTGTATTGGCTGGAAATGAATTCTTAGATTTGATTTCATGATCTGGAAAGGTTCCCGCGTGGGGATCGCAGTAACGTGAGATCTATCTGCCCATCAATATCCTGTCCAGCGAGGCCTGCGTTCACATGTTAACCCTTTCCAGAATGCAAATATACAATACAGAAACTTCTGTTGTTAACTTAGTATTTCAAAGATGGTCCATCCTAACAATGGTCTACTCCATATGGTCCAAAGAATATCACCAGAACGTTCTAAAAAAGCCAGCTAGGACATGAGGAACCAATTGCTCAGGAACCTTCTCCAGTTGGGTATGTTCATCTGGAGAGATTGTATGGAGATGACTATGGACCATAAGGACCAAACTTGGAGATGTCTAAGGACCTTAATGGCCAAAGTTGGAGATGATTATGGACCTTCTGGACCAGAGTTGGACCTTTTTGGTCCATCCTAACAATGGTCTACTCCACATGTTCCAAGGAACATAAACCAGAAACCAACATCTTACAAACCAGCTAGGACATCAGGTACCAAATGCTCAGGAACCTTCTCCAGTTGGGCGTGTTCATCTACATGGCAAGAGACCATATGGACCAATGTTGAAGGTGACAGTGGTGCTTACGGACCAAACTTGAAGATGTCTATGGACTTTAATGACCAAATTTGGAGATGATTATGGACCTTTTGGACCAGAGTTGGACCTCTTTGATCTATCCTAACAGTGGTCTACTCCACATGGTCCAAAGAACATAAACCAGAAACCAACATCTTACAAACCAGCTAGGACATCAGGTACCAAATGCTCAGGAACCTTCTCCAGTTGGGCGTGTTCATCTACATGGCAAGAGGCCATATGGACCAATGTTGAGGATGACAATAGACCGTAGGGACCAACAGTTGAAGATGAATATGGACCTTACGGACCAGAGTTGGACCTCTGTGGTCCATCCTAACAATAGTCTACTCCACATGGTCCAAAGAACATCAAACAGAAACCAACATTTTAAAAACTAGCTAGGACATGAGGGACCAATTGCTGAAGTACCTTCTCCAGTTAGGCATGTTCATCCACATGACAAAATACCATACGGGCCAATGTTGGAGAAGGCAATAGACCGTAGGGACCAAAGTTGAAGATGAATATGGACCTTACGGACCAGAGTTGGACCTCTGTGGTCCATCCTAACAGTGGTCTACTCCACATGGTCCAAAGAACATAAACCAGAAACCAACATCTTACAAACTAGCTAGGACATGAGGGACCAATTGCTGAAGAACCTTCTCCAGTTGGGCGTGTTCATCCACATGACAAAAGACCATACGGGCCAATGTTGGAGATGACAATAAACCGTAGGGACCAAAGTTGAAGATGAATATGGACCTTACGGACCAGCGTTGGACCTCTGTGGTCCATCCTAACAATGGTCTACTCCACATGGTCCAAAGAACATAAACCAGAAACCAACATCTTACAAACTAGCTAGGACACGAGGGACCAATTGCTGAAGAACCTTGTCCAGTTGGGCATGTTCATCCACATGACAAAAGACCATACGGGCCAATGTTGGAGATGACTATGGACCTTAATTACCAAAGTTGGAGATGACTATGGACCTTATGGACCATTGTTGGACTTCTTTGGTTAATAATAGAAGTGGAATATATGTGTCACCCTCCTTTTTTGGACCATTGATTACCCCTTTTTGTGACACCCTTGAATGTTCCATTACAATTTGAAAGCTTGATTTAATTTTTACATTTAAAGTAGGGACTGTGATGATACTTTCTATGTTGCGTTCTCAGAGTTGCCCCCAATAGGAACCGATCAAAAAACAAAAAAATGAGAGTATAGAAATCTAATGTCAGGGTTCACAATAAAATAAATGCAGGTCCAAACATTCCTGGTCAAAATCTTGGCAAATATACGAAAACCAAGGAACCTCTTGCTCAGGCACTAGCTGAGTACTCACCAACTGATCACTAGGACCATCTCTTTCAGTAGCTTACATTTATGCTATTGTTTGGTGATAAATGGTTGGGAAAGATTTGCAGAAATATGCTTAGAGCTGTTGTCAGGCCTCAGATATGGAATGTGGACCTATTGTGCCACCCAGAAGCGTAATTTTAGGGGATGAGGTGGCTGCAGTTGTGTCCAGACCCTGGAGGCTCAGGTGGTCTGTGAGGTGTATCTTTCCCATACAAAGAGACCAGGACTATAAATAATACATTACAGTTTGGGGACTTGGTACCAATTTGGAATTGGGGCCCAGTGCCTTCCGGTTACACCACCTGTGCCAGCTTAAATTAGGGAGTTTGGAATTTGTGAAGGAGGAGGATTCTTAGGGGTCTTTCTGTCTTCACCATTGACCATCTCACACATGTGGAGATGAACATACCATAATGTAGAGGCTGCACAGAGGCACTTTGAATTTTCTTTCAACCAGCCCCACCCACCCACAAGACAATTGTGCAGATCTCAGTCCCTGTATCTGATCATTATAATCCTCTCCACTGTCAGAGAGGAGAAGTTGGTACAGAGGTAAGGGCTTTTTTATGATAATTTTTATACTTGTCAGAGAAGATTAGCATAAAACATGTCCCAGCACTTCCTCTCTGAAAGAAGTGGATTATAATTGTCAGATACTTGGACTGATATCTTAGCAACCGTGGGGGCTAGAAAGAAAGTTTAAAGTGCCCCTGACTCTGTATAGGAGCCCCTACAGAATGGTATTCACTTAGGGTATGGATTTTATCAGGGATTTTCCCCATGTAATACTGTTGCAGTCTATAGCACCCACTGACATGGAGCAGATATGCTTTGTTGATCCAAGGAACCTATTGTTCAGGCACTAGCCGAGCTTACATTTGTACCACTTTAGAGAGGTTAGTGGTGATAAAGCCTTGCAGTAATGTTCTCAGAAAAGTTGTCTGGCTTTAAGGTAACATAGATGCAGGTTAAGGTACTCCAGTAAATAGTAACAAAGCAAGTCAAACAGGAACCAAAGAACCTATTGCTCAAGCACTGGCTGAGCACACACTGGGCAACAATACTCGAGTTGTCAAACCATTATGTGACTATTAGATGTTGTGGCTGTGGGTTAGGGATGTAAAAAAAAAGGTAGGAGTCATTGGGACCCTCTTATTAGGGTATGGACTATGGTATAGGGACTTGGCTTATTAGGGTATTCCCCAGCTGCATCCCCAAAGTAGTCTCCAATAGTAACCACTGACTGCTTGATGAACAAAAGCATGGTCCAATTCTGAGGACAGGATATATATATATATATATATATATATATGATAATAGAGGGTTGGTCAGTTTTAGGCAGGAAAAGCCTATCAGGAACCTATTGCTCAGGCAATGGCTGAACACACTAAGGTAGACTTTTTTTGGTTGTTTCAGAGCTTGGTGTCCTGAGGCCAGTGGTAGTAGTGGTCACATTGGGGCAGATTTACTTACCCGGTCCATTCGCGATCCAGCGGCGCGTTCTCTGCGGTGGATTCGGGTCCGGCCGGGATTCACTAAGGCATTTCCTCCAACGTCCACCAGGTGGCGCTGCTGCGCTGAAGTTCCCCGAGGCCCGCCGAAATGCACTCAAGTTCACCAGCCTATTCCTAGTGAAGGTAAGTGCAACTTCTGTGACACTTTTTTTTAAATGCGGCGTTTTTTCCGAATCTGTCGGGTCTTCGTTCGGCCACGCCCCCCGATTTCCGTTGCGTGCATCCCAGCGCCGATGCGCCACAATCCGATCGTGTGCTCCAAAATCCCGGGGCAATTCAGGGGAAATTGGCGCAAATCGGAAATATTCGGGTAACACGTCAGGAAAACGCGAATCGGGCCCTTAGTAAATGACCCCCATTATGTTGTCACTTCCCTTCCCCCGCTCTTCTTGGAAAGTAAGGGGCGGAATATAAAATCTATGCCCCCAACCTGATGGATTATGGAAGAATGATAAAACCTAGGTACAGAATTTTGTTTTAAACGTATAGGTTAAAAAATGTTCCTACAATGGAGTTGCCCTTAAATAACGACGTGTTTGGTGACCATCTTTCTTCTCGGAAGAATAGCAAATGTTCCATCTCGGAATGAGCGACATCTCTGGTATCTTCTTACCAAACATGGAGTCTCCTGAAACCGAACGCCCTAAGAGGTCTCACAGCTAGGTGCACAGTAACGACCTGATGAAGGAGTATGATCCATGGGAAAGCGCCGCCTTTGTTCTCATGAAAGGGCGACGACACCCGATAGCCACCACCTTGACGTGTGAATGGATAGGTGAGGCCCAGACCGTCTAAATATATCACCCACATCCATCTCAGCAGATCCTCCCCCCAGCCCGGACCCGGCTTGTTAACGCTTCCACACATCAAAGGATGAGGATTCCTGTGGAACAGGTGGATGGACACGGATCTGATCGCCCTGCCGTGCCTCGCCCGCTGAATTGTTTTGATCCAAGATCATCCGGGCAATTCGTATGGATGACTTTCTTAAAGGAGCTATTCCTGGAGCCCTCATACATTATGAGATGTAAAGTTGGTTGCTGATGATTATCTTGCACGAGGCTGAGTGTGGGAGTGCAGTTTATAGCTCTGTTCATCCTGAGCTACCTGGTGCATGGATAGGACGTTGTCTCTGATGTTAGTAGTTTACAACACAATGGCACTTTATGTCTCTAGGACTTTGAAGACTGCTGCTGAATTAAATACCTTCACTGTATAATGCACACATTCTCATAATACTCGCCACAGCTGCTGATGCACCTCCTCATACATTTTAGGTGCTGCAGGAACTAATAATAGACACATTAGCTGCTGCAGAAACTCATTAAACACACCTCAGCTGCTGAAGAACATCAAAATACACACCTCAGATACTGAAGGATATGATAATACACACCTCAGATACTGAAGAATATGATAATACACACCTCAGATGCTGAAGAATATGATAATACACACCTCAGATGCTGAAGAATATGATAATACACACCTCAGATGCTGAAGAATATCATAATACACACCTCGGCTGCTGGAGAACATTATAATACACACCTCGGCTGCTGGAGAACCTCATAATACACACCTCAGCTGCTGCAGGACCTCATAATAGACACCTCAGATGCTGAAGAACATCACAATACACACCTCAGCTGCTGGAGAACATCACAATACACACCTCAGCTGCTGGAGAACCTCACAATACACACCTCAGCTGCTGGAGAACCTCACAATACACACCTCAACCGTTGCAGAACATCACAATACACATCTCAGCTTGTGCAGGACCTCATAATTTACACCTCAGCTGATGCAGGACCTCATAATACACATCTCAGCTGCTGGAGAACCTCACAATACACACCTCAGATACTGAAGAACATCACAATACACACCTCAACTGTTGCAGAACATCATAATAAACACCTCACCTGCTGCAGGACCTCATAATACACATCTCAGCTGCTGCAGAACATCATAATACACACCTTAGCTGCTGCAGGACCTCACAATACACACCTCAGCTGCTGCAGGACCTCATGATATACACCTCAGATGCTGCAGGACCTCATAATACACACCTCAGCTGCTGCAGGACCTCATAATACACACCTCAGCTGCTGCAGAACATCATAATACACACCTCAGCTGCTGCAGAACATCATAATACACACCTCAGCTGCTGCAGGACCTCATAATACATACCTCAGCTGCTGCAGAACATCATCATACACACCTCAGCTGCTGCAGGACCTCATAATACATACCTCAGATACTAAAGAACATCATAATACACACCTGAGCTGCTGCAGGACCTTATAATACATACCTCAGCTGCTGCAGGAGCTCATAATACACACCTCAGCTGCAGCAGAATATCATAATACACACCTCGGCTGGCACAGAACATTATAAACACACCTCAGATGCTACAGAACATCATAATATAAATAATGTCAGAAGAGCCTCATAATACACATCTCAGCTGTGCAGAACCTCAAAATACAAACCTCAGCTGCTGCAGAACCTCATCATTTACCCTCTTTACTATGTAATGCATGTGCCTGTAATAATTGAGCTGCTATGTTTTTTTATCCTCCTGCAGAGCATTGTCCAAAACCTCCGCCTCTCTGGCCATGAATCAGACGCAGCACTGTAAGCAGCTGGACGGTCTGGTCTCCTCCCAGATGCAGCTCTGCCGAAGCAACCTGGAGTTAATGCAGACCATCATCCAAGCCGCGAAAGAGGTGAAGAAAACCTGCATCAAAGCCTTCTCAGATATGAGGTGGAACTGCTCCTCCATAGAGTTAGCACCAAACTTCAACCAGGATTTGGAAAGAGGTAACATGAAGATCGCATCACTTATTTCGTACCATTTATTCAGGATTATCAAGAGATGCCCATATAGAAAGCAGCTCTCTCTCACCCCCTCTCACAGCAGGAAGTCCCAGCATGATCTCCATTTCCAGTCAGCAGAATCATATCGAGCCAACCATCCACATGTAACCAAACCCTTGTTTTTCCGTGTAGGCGCAGTAACTCCCTGCAAGCCACCTCCTTCCACACTCAGCAGGGTTTAGCATTTGTGTAAAGTCAGCAAATTCTTCTCTACTGAGAAGGGAAGACATGGTTTTGATTGACTGATGGTCCCTCTTTTATAGGGTTATTGGCGGCACACAGTAGGTGAACATTTCCATCTTGGTGGACTGTATTGCAATCTTGTTCGGTCCCTCAACTATAACTGCAGGGCCTGATGGGAGTAGTAGCTTTGTAACATCTCGAAATTCACAGGCTGTGGAGCACTGTCCATGTATTAGATAGTTGAGTAGACAAAAAAATGCCCAAGCATCTTGGAGATACGGACGTCGAATGACATGTGATAGGGTCATAGCAGTGGAGGGCTTCTGTTGGCAGTATCGCCTAGATATAGGACAACTAAACTCATCAACCTCCATAAACACTTCACTTCCTGGTTACCTGTCCAGTAGATACATGCTAGACCCAACACCATGACCATCAATCACTCTGTGGTATCATCGACCAGCTCCATGGACATGCTCAGCCAAAGCTCCATCCTACTACAGCCTCATATGGATGTATTTGGTTCCAACTTCTTAAAACTAGTGGTGGTCCTTTCGAGAGAATTGGAGGCGATTCAAGTAGATTCAAGTTTGTTCAGCTCAAACTTTTAACCACATTTTGGTTTCATCGTAGATGGCACCCATTCAGTGGGCAAGAGTTAGGATCATACTAGTCCACATAAAACTAGAGTGTACTCTAATCGGCAGAAATATAAGAAAAACTTAGAATCCACCAATTTTATTTGATTTTTATATGTAAACTGTGCAGCCATTTCTCCATTGAGCCGTCTTGTTCAGGAGATGGAAAGCTCTTGAGATGCCTTCAGACTTATGAGTCAACTTTTCTAAGGGCAATACTCCTACAAGTTTTGGAGAACCTTAGAGAAGTCATTAAGAAGCGGAGACATGTTTAATAAGTTTCATTGTAGATACTACCCATTCAGTGGGCAGAGTTGGGATCATACTAGGCCACATAAAACTAGAGTGTACTCTGTATAGGAAATATAGCAAAAACTTACAATCCACCAATTTTATTTGATTTTTATATGTAAATTGAGCCGCCTTGTTCAGGAGATGGGAAGCTCTTGAGATGCCTTCAGACTTATGAGTCAACATTTCAAAGAACAATACTCCTACAAGTTTTGGAGAACCTTAGAGAACTCATTAAGAAGCAGAGACAAGTGTAATAAGTTTCATTGTAGATACTACCCATTCAGTGGGCAGGGTTGGGATCATACTAGGCCACATAAAACTAGAGTGTACTCTAATCGTCAGAAATATAAGAAAAAACTTAGAATCCACCAATTTTATTTGATTTTTATATGTAAATTGAGCCGTCTTGTTCAGGAGATGGGAAGCTCTTGAGATGCCTTCAGACTTATGAGTCAACTTTTCTAAGGGCAATACTCCTACAAGTTTTGGAGAACCTTAGAGAACTCATTAAGAAGCAGAGACAAGTGTAATAAGTTTCATTACAGATACTACCCATTCAGTGGGCAGAGTTGGGATCATACTAGGCCACATAAAACTAAAGTGTACTCTATATAGGATATATAGCAAAAACTTACAAGCCACCAATTTTATTTGATTTTTATATGTAAATTGAGCCGCCTTGTTCAGGAGATGGGAACTTGTGCAGGAGATGGGAAGCTCTTGAGATGCCTTCAGACTTATGAGTCAACTTTTCTAAGGGCAATACTCATACAAGTTTTGGAGAACCTTAGAGAAGTCATCATGAAGCGGAGACAAGTTTAATAAGTTTCATTGTAGATACTACCCATTCAGTGGTAAGACTTAGGATCATACTAGTCCACATAATACTAGAGTGTACTCTATATAGGAAATATAGCTTAAAAAAACGTACAATCCACGAATTTTATTTGATTGTTATATGTAAATTGTGCAGCTCTTTCTCCATTGAGCCGTCTTATTCAGGAGATGGGAAGCTCTTGAGATGCCTTCAGACTTATGAGTCAATTTTTCTAAAGGTAATATTCCTACAAGTTTTGGGGAACCTTAGAGAACTCATTATGGACCAGGGACAAGTGTAATAAGTTATGTATATATAGAAATTTATTGAAATCCATAATACTGGGGACTAAGGGTCATTAAACCATGTAGCCTCCAGGGGATGACTGCCCCCCCCATTGGGTTTCAGTACAACAAGTCAAGTGATTTCTGAATGGGAACACAGGGTCTGCGTCATCAGAATGAGAGGAAGGTCGTGTAGACATCTCTGTTTGAACAACAAGCAAATCCTCCCATCAGTCATGACCAGTGATTGTCTAGGAATACAGCGGCGGAGACAGACTGACAGCTTAAAGCTGAGTGGGGGGGAGTTTTTCGACAGTTGGACACTTGTAAAACAAATCAGTACTTATATTCCTAATTTTCAAATACATTTACACAAATTAAAAAAGCTAAACATTTTTTAAATAATTTTTTTAAAACCAAATTTTTTCAAATTTTTAAAATTCAAAAAGTTATTTTTCAAAACACACACACAGATTTAGGGTCCCTAGGCACACATATCATGATAGTAATACACTAGGACAATCCCTTGCTCAGCCCATTATTTAAAAAAAAAAAACTGAAAAAAATGAACTAGGTCTGCAATATTTTTTAATTTTTTTTGGAACTGATTGTTCACTGTGTGTAAAGAGGGAAGACAGGAGGGACAATGGAAATAAAAAAAAATAGTGATTGACGGACTGAGCGCGAGTGGGAGATGGAAAGACAGATGGGAAGACAACAAAAAATAGATGAATAGGAAAGAGAAGAAGAGAGGCAGAAACTTAGGAGTCAGTTAGGGAGTCAGTGACGGATTACAGTTCGGTGGAGTTGTATAGATTAGGGATGGTTAAAACCCCCAAACTTTAAAAATATATTTAAAATTGATACATATATATATACTGGCAGTCCCCGGGTTACGTACAAGATAGGTTCCATAGGTTTGTTCTTAAGTTGAATTTGTATGTAAGTCGAAACTGTATATTTTATCATTGTAGATCCAGACAAAATTTTTTTTTGCCCCAGTGACAATTGGAGTTTCAAAATTTTTTGCTGTAATTGAACCAAGGATTATCAATAAAGCTTCATTCCAGACACCTTACAGCTGATTATTGCAGTCTGGGACTATAGTAACATCCAGAGAGCTTCACCAGAGGTCAGAGGGGGCAGAGGGGTCCGTCTTTAACTAGGGGTCCTCTGTAAGTTGGGTGTCCTTAAGTAGGGGACCGCCTGCTTGTCTACAGTATATAATAAAAATGAGACAAAAATAAAATAAAGCCCTAAATAGAGGTTACCTGAGGTCAGGCAGGTGACAGTGTCGTGTCGTGTTTACACCTTTATGGTTTCCTTCCAAAATTATACTCAAGGGAGTTTTAATTTAGCCAAAGTTAATATTGAATCCTGACATAGCAAAAAGTTGGAAGCTTTAAAAGTAGACAATCACGGAAGCAAAAACACACATAAACAAATGTAATAGAAATAGTAAAGAAGGGTTTCCAACACCTAAAATAAAAAACATTAAAAACTAAAAAAAAAAAAAAAGCCAAAATCGAATTCTGGTAAAAGCAAACATGAAGATCCAAATGGAGAACAGGAGATAAAAGAGGAAATAAAGAAATGAATCAAAATATATCGGAACATAGTAAATATTTCAAAATAAATTTTTTTATTTCGATTTCCCTTTGCATTAAAAATCGAAGCAAATCGAAAAGAATATATGGTCCGTCGGTTTCGTTCATCTCTATAAACTGTTCGGGAGAGGTGGGGCGGCCGGGGGTAGGTGGGCTGGGATAGTAGACATAATAGGCTTTATTTGGTAAATTTGGATCATAGTTATGTATTTTACGTGGAGGGGATCAGGTCACCGGCGGCTGTTGTAGGGACATGGAGCGTCCTTGGTGTGAACTGTCGACCTTGTGTATAGAGCGCACACAAACCAGCACTGCCCCTTTAATGGCATTTTGACTACAAGAGGGTGCGGAAAAGTGAACGGGTGATGGAGGAAGGAATGTGGGGGGGTAAAAGGGGAAAGGTCAAATCAGAGAGAAAAGATATAATAGGACGGAGGTGGATATCAATCATTGCAATTATTTGGGTTTTTTTGCTTTTTTTTTGTTTTCAAGGGGAGGTGTAAATGCTTTCTGTTGCCTATTGTGTTGTTTTGGGTTTTTTTTTAAATCTACCAGCACACATTACATAGAGATACAAAAAAACCTTGAAAATAATAAGAAAAAAATGCTAAAAATCAGAAGAAAACAATATGGTAACATAAATGATCAAGTTAATAAAAAAAAAATTGAAAAACTTCCCTTGAATTACAATGAACCACATCATAGATACAACTAAACATAATAAAATGTAAAAAAAATAATTAAAAATAAAATCACCGGTTTATGTTTTTTGGTCTACTGATGTTAGTGTCATGGATCTCACTCATAACCGAGTTAGTTATGTCATAACACATAGCAATGAATCCCAATGGACCCCATCAACATGTACCGGGCCTCGTCTACCTGCACAGGTAACAATCAGTAACAATCAGAATAGATGTATCCAGAGCTAAGACTGGGAACAAATGTATCAACACAAATGTGAAGAAAATGAGAATATCCATCTCTCCCTGAATCAGATGTCACAATGTAAAAGGTAACTCAGGGGATAGTGGAGTTTAATCCGATACACACAATGTAAGATACCCTGCTGTCCTAGATTAACATCCCAGAATTGTCAAGGGTATCGTTAAGCACAGCAGATGCAAGTGCGTTAAACAAAGTCCTGTCCTTGGTGTAGAGCTCTACTGTTATCTGTACCCACTATTTATTTTTAATGCATAAATTTACATGGTTAGACATATAACAATACTGCCCACCATATACAAGTATATAACTACTATAATACTGCTCCCTATCTACAAGAATATATCTACTATAATACTGCCCCCTATGTACAAGAATATAACTACTATAATACTGCCCCTATATACAAGAATATAACTACTATAATACTGCCCCCTATGTACAAGAATATAACTACTATAATACTGCCCCCTATGTACAAGAATATAACTACTATAATACTGCCCCTATGTACAAGAATATAACTATTATAATACTTCCCCTATGTACAAGAATATAACTACTATAATACTGCCCCCTATGTACAGGAATATAACTACTATAATACTGCCCCCTATGTACAGGAATATAACTACTATAATACTGCCCCCTATGTACAGGAATATAACTACTATAATACTGCCCCCTATGTACAAGAATATAACTACTATAATACCCCCCCTATGTACAAGAACATAACTACTATAATACTGCCCCCTATGTACAAGAATATAACTACTATAATACTGCCCCCTATGTACAAGAATATAACTACTATAATACTGCCCCTATGTACAAGAATATAACTATTATAATACTTCCCCTATGTACAAGAATATAACTACTATAATACTGCCCCCTATGTACAGGAATATAACTACTATAATACTGCCCCCTATGTACAGGAATATAACTACTATAATACTGCCCCCTATGTACAGGAATATAACTACTATAATACTGCCCAATATGTACAAGAATATAACTACTATAATACCCCCTCTATGTACAAGAACATAACTACTATAATACTGCCCCCTATGTACAAGAATAGAACTACTATAATACTGCCCTCTATGTACAAGAATATAACTACTATAATACTGCCCCCTATGTACAGGAATATAACTACTATAATACTGCCCCCTATGTACAGGAATATAACTACTATAATACTGCCCCCTATGTACAAGAATATAACTACTATAATACTGTCCCCTATGTACAAGTATATAACTACTATAATACTGACCCCTATGTACAAGGATATAACTACTATAATACTGCTCCCTATGTACAAGAATATAACTACTATAATACTGCCCCCTATGTACAAGTATATAACTACTATAATACTGACCCCTATGTACAAGGATATAACTACTATAATACTGCCCCCTATGTAAAAGAATATAACTACTATAATACTGCCCCCTATGTACAAGAATATAACTACTATAATACTGCCCCCTATGTACAAGAATATAACTACTATAATACTGCCCCCTATGTACAAGAATATAACTACTATAATACTGCCCCCTATGTACAAGAATATAACTACTATAATACTGCCCCCTATGTACAAGAATATAACTACTATAATACTGCCCCCTATGTACAAGAATATAACTACTATAATACTGCCCCATATGTACAAGAATATAACTACTATAATACTGTACCCTATGTACAAGAATATAACTACTACAATACTGCCCCCTATGTACAAGAATATAACTACTATAATACTGCCCCCTATGTACAAGAATATAACTACTATAATACTGCCCCCTATGTACAAGAATATAACTGCTATAATACTGCCCCCTATGTACAAGAATATAACTACTATAATACTGCCTCCTATGTACAAGAATATAACTACTATACTGCCCCCTATGTACAAGAGTATAACTACTATAATACTGCCCCCTATGTACAAGAATATAACTTCTATAATACTGCCCCCTATGTACAAGAATATAACTACTATTATACTGCCCCCTATGTACAAGAATATAACTACTATTATACTGCCCTCTATGTACAAGAATATAACTACTATTATACTGCCCCTATGTACAAGAATATAACTACTATTATACTGCCCACCTATATACACGTATTTAACTACTATAATACTGCCCCCTATGTACAAGAATATAACTTCTATAATACTGTCCCCTATGTACAAGAATATAACTCCTATAATACTGCCCCCTATGTACAAGAATATAACTACTATAATACTGCCCCTATGTACAAAAATATAACTACTATAATACTGCCCCCTATGTACAAGAATATAACTACTAGAATACTTCCCCCTATGTACAAGAATATAACTACTATAATACTGCCCCCTATGTACAGGAATATAACTACTATAATACTGCCCCCTATGTACAAGAATATAACTACTAGAATACTGCCCCCTATGTACAAGAATATAACTACTATTATACTGCCCCCTATGTACAAGAATATAACTACTATAATACTGCCCCTATGTACAAGAATATAACTACTATAATACTGCCCCCTATGTACAAGGATATAACTACTATAATACTGCCCCCTATGTACAAGAATATAACTACTATAATACTGCCCCCTATGTACAAGAATATAACTACTATAATACTGCCCCCTATGTACAAGAATATAACTACTACAATACTGCCCCCTATGTACAAGAATATAACTACTATAATACTGCCTCCTATGTACAAGAATATAATTACTATAATACTGCCCCCTATGTACAAGTATATAACTACTATAATACTGCCCCCTATGTACAGGAATATAACTACTATAATACCGCCCCCTATGTACAAGTATATACAGGCGGTCCCCTACTTAAGAACACTCGACTTACAGACGACCCCTAGTTACAAACGGACCACTGGATATTAGCAATTTACTGTACTTTAGCTCCAGGCTACAATAACAGCTATTACAGGTATTAAAGGTGTCTGTAATGAAGCTTTATTGTTAATCCTGGTTCTTATGACAACCCAACATTTTTAAAATTCAATTGTCACAGAGACCACAAAAGTTCTGGCTGGGGCTACAATTATAAAATATACAGTTCCGACTTACATACAAACTCAACTTAAGAACAAAGCTACAGACCCTATCTTGTACGTAACCCGGGGACTGCCTGTACTATAGTTCCTGTCTATCTATCTGTGTATCATCTACAGATATGTATTAATAGCCTGTAGGCGGTGACCCTGAGCGTGTAGCGTGTGTAGTAGAGATCAGTGTGACATGCTGCAGCCGGTGTAGATTCGGTGAATGTCTCTGATGTGCGGCCAAACTGTAAAACTTCTGGACACCAATCAAATGCCCCTAACAGTGTGTTTGGAGGGAGCGCAGGGACTGGAATGAGTCTTCTAGATGACAGAGGTGGCACATGGACAAAAGATTGTGCTGATTCCTCCAGGCTCCCGGAGCTTACACCCAGGAGATACTGAGAAGTCGGGTCTCATGGACTTCCAGTTAATGCATGCCTGGATTATTTGCGTGTTTCTTCCTCCAATGATTCTTGTATTTTGGTGTTGTGGTTCTTCAGATTTTGGTTGTCACAACAAGCTGGAGATTGTGATAGACCCTTGGGTTACCTCGTAATGACCTTGAGGCAGTAATGTATCTCCCATGTCCTCGGGGAGGTAATAATGTTGAGTATTTTCCTACCAGAGCTCTTGTTTTTCGGTTCACTCTCAGGAGTAAGCTCGGCATATTTGACATTGTGATCTACAAAATTGTCTAATCCCAAAAAGTTACGTAGAATTTTTGAATCATATTTATGATGTAGACATCTGTTGAGCAGTAATTTGACCAAAACATTTCCGTAAGTTTAAGGCAACTGGTGTCTATAAAAGTTGTTTCTTTAGATCAGATATGTTTTTAAAGGACCTTGTACCATCAAACATGGGTTTGCCTTAGAGAGTTTGTAACCACAATACTGCCACCTTATGGTTGGATGACTAGACGATATGTCATTTCTGTATAGGACGCTGTGCCCGGCATGGACTCTCGGGGGAGGTTGGGGATTGACCGATGCTGTACCACCCATCGAAGTCAGTGGTCTCTTTGCAGAGATGATCAGGAATGTAGATCTTGATGTAGTCATTAAAAAGCACATGCATGTTCACACTTGGTAGGGCAATTCTGTTTTCTTACCATTGTGGGGGTAGTAAGTGGAGGGTGCTCATCTCTCGGATCTGTCGGTGCCCACTCTAAAGGATTGCACAGGCGTGGAAGACGCTCAACTCTTGGATCAGCGTTTGCTGGGTCCAGCCGCGGCAGCTGCTCCATTCAGGTCATACTTCGAAGTGCAGGAAGTGAAGGGTGGAGAAGAAGACCCTATTGCCATGTGTGGGGGAGGTGGGATGACAGAGGTACCAAAAAAGAAAGTAAATACACCTTGCTGCTTCCTGCTTTGGTCTTCTGGCCAGGTGGTCAATGCCGAGGTCCCATGTTCTAATGTTGAAGCCAAGGATCCCATGACTCCCAACACCTATGGCCAAGTGGTCATTGCCCGGAGTCACAGATCCCTTTTTGGACAATCAGTCACCTTTTCGAACCACATTACATTGCATCCTCTCACATCTCAAATGATGTCCCATGTTCAATTGAGGACAAGTGAGTCCCATGACCCCCAATGATTATGGCCAAGCAGACACAGCTAAAGAGCGGAATCACTGTCACTGCATCTTGGAGTAGGACCAAGTTTTATATTTTTTTTACCCAGTTTTCATAGGATTTCCGGAGATCTCCTTTAAGATCCATCTAAAAAAATTAGAATTATTTGCTATATTTCCTTTTAAAACAAATGACTTTTTCTTCAACAATTAAAGTTCACCTATACAAAAAAAAACGGCCTCCTCCATAACCCCATAGCCATCCTAACCATCACCAGTTTAGCTGTATTTTTTTGTTACCATTTTACATTCTAAATTTATGGAGCTCTTTAATTTTATAGATTTTTGTGGTATTTTTTGTAATTACTCTCTTACCAGTGAGGCTCCCCCACGACATGGAAGCTTCTTTCTTTTTTTTCCTACTTTCTCTCCTCATCAGCTCTCAGGAAATTCAGTGTAACATTAGCCTCCAGAAAGTCATGGACCATGGAGATCCATCAAGGGTTTGGTGGGATCTCGGCTCGGTGTGAGAGCTGCTCTTCATTAGTATTAGCGCGTCGATGTTCTGACTACGAGGGTTGTGTTATTCTTCTTCATTATGTGGTTTACAGAAGCTAAACACGGCCAGGAAATGACAACTTTCCTTCACCGAGCACAAGAAATATTCCGTACCTCAAATTTTGGAGAGGAGCGTTAATAATCTGAGGGTTACTTGTGAAGGCAATGACTGCTAGAATAACACGGCTGATGTTCTCTTCCGCATTTTTGGTGTCCATTAACTATGATTAAGCTGGTGTTGGGTCATGAAGTGGTTTAGTTATAACGTGACTGAAGCTGTGTTGGTTTTGAGATATTCCTGGGAGCTGAGTACATGTAATAAGACAAATTCTAATTGTAAATGAAGAGTTTTTATTTAATAAAGCTAAGTGAATTTAAAAAAAAAATAATTCATAGATTATTTTTACCTGGATAATACATTTTTTTTTTACAAATATTTTTTTTATCTTCTTTTTTCTTTAATATTCAGCATTTTTCAAGATTATATATTAAAATGTAGAACGTTTCTATTTTTTAGATTCTATACAGCTTTTAACATTTTTGAAATTTATTGAATTATTATTCAATCTTTCAATCTTTTTTTAATCTAACAAAATAATCAGCATTTTGATAAATAATAATATTTTAAATTTGAGTTCAATATTTCTTTTCTTTTTGTAATTTTCAAAAATCATCCCTTCCTGGATCAATCAAAATGCGTGTTACTTTTTTGTTTTTGTTTTTGAATTACATTTTTAAAATGTTCCAAAAATTATTTCTGCCTAGAATGTAAATATGTTTTGGCACTGAAATACTAGTTGGCAATTAATCTACAAATCTAGACTTGCTGTACAGTGGTAAAGACCTATTCATTCTTTTAGGGTCGACCGTTGGTTAGAGATGAGAGGACCCAAAGTTTCCGCTCGGGATCGGGATTCAGGTCCGTTGGGTTAGGGAATTTGCAAATAGCCAATTCAGCAAATTTATGCCCCTAGATACAAACCATTGCTGAGTGGCCAGGGGTGTTCACCTAAACAATCACAGTCATGGCTAGTCATGTTCAGGTGCCAATCAGTCAATAGGTCTTCATGCAGGATGCACCCCAAACCCAAAACATTTCAAATGTTGACCTCTCTTTCCCACTTGGAATCCGGTGGCTGAAATATTGGATTCTTTGTTACAGTCGTTGGTGTTTTTGTTTTTTCTGGATAACCTCCTACATTCCAGTTTCCAGACGGTTCATTGACGTTCTTGGCTGGACCAGAAATGGTAGCAGTCACTGGACCTGTTCTTGTAACTACCCTGGTCTAGCCCAGATGGCAATGTCCACAAACTGACTGGAAGCCGGAGTAGGGTAAGTAATTGTTGTTTTTTTTTCCTTACCCAAAAGCTGACAGCTATTTCGGCCAGAGGCCAAAGCTGATAGCTATTTCGAATTTAGGGAAGGCTTTGAGCAGACATGACTTTTTAAAAGTTTTAAAACACTGTAATATTGTGGCCATGTATTTATATGGTTCTATACTGTACCAAAATATTTTGGACTTGTCTGTAATGTACTGTATTATAAATCATGGGTAAGATGCTTCCATGGTTTAGTAACTTAAGATATCACAGCACAAAGATGCCACGTGGGAACATCTTGTCAAGTGTTTGGAGACCTCCACTAAAATATCAAAGCTTGTTCCCAATAGTCGTGGTTATCAGTCCACAGAATCTCATGGAGTTTTTGACGACGATCATAGTCTCTTCTAAAGATTACATGAGGATCTAAAGACTAAGTAGAATATAATTTTGTTTTTCAGGGACAAGAGAATCTGCTTTCGTGTACGCTCTGTCTGCTGCTACCATAAGCCATACGATTGCTAGAGCTTGCACCGTTGGGGACCTACCAGGTTGCTCTTGTGGACCCATACCTGGGGAAACACTGGACCAAGGTTCTCGATGGGGAGGATGTGCTGACAACGTCAATTATGGTCTTATGATGGGATCTAAGTTCTCGGATGCCCCGATGAAGATGAAGAAGGCGGGATCTCAAGCAAATAAACTCATGCACCTCCATAACAGCGAAGTGGGGAGACAGGTGAGAAATCGCTACCAAGTCTACCTATACAATCAGGTTATATCCTCCTAGAGAATTTTGGCCTATCTTGGGAACATTTTGTTGGGGGAATTTTGGATCTTTCTACCAATGAAAGGGTCCAAGTCTGTTGTGTAACTTTCTTTAAGACATGGAGATGTTTCCATACTTGTGTTTTCTTACAACTTAGTTGTATTAATGAATAAAGTTTTCTAATCCAGGTGCTGAAATCCTCCTTGGACCTGAAATGTAAATGTCATGGGGTTTCGGGTTCCTGCTCAATCAAGACATGTTGGAAAGGTTTGTTGGAACTTCGAGAAATTGCCTTGGATCTTAAAACCAAGTACCTATCAGCAACAAAAGTGGTTCATCGACCAATGGGGACACGGAAACAACTGGTGCCAAAGGACCTAGATATTCGGCCGGTACGCGAATCGGAACTTATATATCTTCAAAGTTCTCCCGATTATTGTCTAAAGAATGAAAAACTTGGATCACATGGGACACAAGATCGGTGAGTTTGGCTTCAAACTAGGCAAAAGTGTTAACTTAAAGTGGGTCAGTAGTTGCCTTGGATCACCGGGGATGACATTATATTCTTTGAAAGTTGTGTCTTTAGAAATGTCATTATTAGTCCATCTACAGTAAGTCCACTGACGTGAAATGTACTGTGATGCCATTGTCAGCCTTCCATTGATCCCATGCCAACTTCTAAGCTTTGTTGCTGGAACTTCATTGATAGTAAGGAAGTCCATGTCCTGAATGAGCAATATCAGCAGCTTATCATATTGCATGTCAGACAAGGATGACGGCCTACCGTTGGTCTGAAATGGTCTTGAGTATCTCTTGTTCTAAGTGTCAATAAAAGATCCAGTAGGCCACAGTTACTTCCCACCATTTTGGACAACTTTGTATGCTAATAAGTTGCTAGCACCTAACTGATTTGACTTGGGACTACTCCTGAGGGTATTGTTTTAGTGGCACACGGGGTATTTACCCCTTAAACCCCTGTACAGAGATTTAGACTTCACTGCAGGAAACCACAAAGTTGCTACCTCTAGAGTGCTTACAGTTTAGTGATGTCTAATCCAAGAAGATCTGGAGAAAGCACCAAGGGGGTAAACATAGATCCTGGTTAGGAAACAAGCCAAGGTCAGGGCAGGCAGAAAAAGTTGTCAAGGCAGAAGTGAGAGTGGGTCAAACAGGGTTAGGAACCAGGTTGGTCTGGAATGGTGAGGTTACAGGTCAAGGCATGATTTTTTGGTGCTAGGACCAAGCAGTGACCAAGCAATGTCAAGAGAGAGAAGCTAGTGGCCGACGCTGGAACCTACTAGCAACAAGCATTACAGGTAACTGGTGACCACATAGAGTTTCTATATCAACCATGTTTATATGGAAATACTAATAAGATAATGGGGGTCATTTACTAAGGGCCCGATTCGCTTTTTCCTGACGTGTTACCCGAATATTTCGGATTTCCGGCGATTTCCCCTGAATTGCCCCTGGATTTTGGTGCACGCGATCGGATTGTGGCGCATCGGCGCCGGCATGCACGCGACGGAAATCGGAGGAGTGGCCGAACGAAAACCCGACAGATTTGGAAAAAACGCCGCATTTTTTTAAAAAATTGTGTTGCGGAGCTTGCACTTACCTTCACTCGGCCCGGCTCGGTGTATTCCAGTGTGTTCCAGGGAACTTCAGCGCAGCAGCGCCACCTGGTGGACGTCGGAGGAACTGCCTTAATAAATCCCGGCCGGACCCGAATCCAGCGCAGAGAACGCGCCGCTGGATCGCGAATGGACCGGGTAAGTAAATCTGCCCCAATATCTAAAAAATATAACAAGAAAAAATTAACTAATAATTGAACTAAAATCGAAAAATTCTAGACCAAACATTATGTTGAACGTTCAGAATTAAAAAATTATGAAGGCCAAATTATTTTGAATTAAAAAAAAAAAATCTCCAAACACAAGTTGTTGTTTTTTTCTATTTGCGTAAAATAGAAAAATTCCAGAAAATCTGAAACCAGAAGCTGAGATGCCATGAGGACAAGGTTTCTAGCCCAGAATTTTCTATATGTGATTACTCCCCCCGCCCCCCCACGAAAATAATGAGTTAAATATCCATCATTTTGGTCAATAACTCTTCTAAATTCACATGAAGAATTTTAATTACATGAGTTTGCAAAAAAATTGGATCCGACAGACGTAACAACTTATCCCCGGGTTCTATAAAAACCGTTCTGTGTGTGAGTCAAGGTGGAGAGAGAATTTTTCTGGTGTCTGAGCCTCTTAGGTTGTGTCTCACATAATCCGGCACATGATTTGTGTCTACATCTTATGATAATGAAAGGGTCTTAGTGACGGCTGAAAGCTGCAGATTCATAACGTGCCGTGACTCACCGATGCATCAACCGAGTCTACACAAAATATACAGGAAAAAATACTCTGGAGTTTTGGGAAAAGGGGGATATTATTGGAAGTGAATCAGGTCCATAGAGTTCTATTGCATAGGAGCTTATCCTGTAGACATGAGAGTATAGGAGACCCTCACTCTACAGAGAGTCTATACATAGATAAGGGAGTATTTTACATCCGTCATCACCAGAAACATGTGCAAAGTCCACGTAAACACTAGATTTCACTCCAGAGCTGCACTCACTATTCTGCTGCTACAGTCACTGTGTACATACATGACATTACTTATCCTGTACTGATCCTGAGTTACCTCCTGTATTATACTCCAGAGCTGCACTCACTATTCTGCTGCTGGTGCAGTCACTGTGTACATACATGACATTACTTATCCTGTACTGATCCTGAGTTACATCCTGTATTATACTCCAGAGCTGCACTCACTATTCTGCTGCTGGTGCAGTCACTGTGTACATACATGACATTACTTATCCTGTACTGATCCTGAGTTACATCCTGTATTATACTCCAGAGCTGCACTCACTATTCTGCTGCTGGTGCAGTCACTGTGTACATACATGACATTAGTTATCCTGTACTGATCCTGAGTTACACCTTGTATTATACTCCAGAGCTGCACTCACTATTCTGCTGCTGGTGCAGTCACTGTGTACATACATGACATTACTTATCCTGTACTGATCCTGAGTTACATCCTGTATTATACCCCAGAGCTGCACTCACTATTCTGCTGCTGCTGCAGTCATTGTGTACATACATGACATTACTTATCCTGTACTGATCCTGCGTTACATCCTGTATTATACTCCAGAGCTACACTCACTATTCTGCTGCTGGTGCAGTCACTGTGTACATACATGACATTACTTATCCTGTACTGATCCTGAGTTACATCCTGTATTATACCCCAGAGCTGCACTCACTATTCTGCTGCTGGTGCAGTCACTGTGTACATACATGACATTACTTATCCTGTACTGATCCTGAGTTACATCCTGTATTATACCCCAGAGCTGCACTCACTATTCTGGTGGTGGTGCAGTCACTGTGTACATACATGACATTACTTATCCTGTACTGATCCTGAGTTACATCCTGTATTATACTCCAGAGCTGCACTCACTATTCTGCTGCTGGTGCAGTCACTGTGTACATACATGACATTACTAATCCTGTACTGATCCTGAGTTACATCCTGTATTATACACCAGAGCTGCACTCACTATTCTGCTGCTGGTGCAGTCACTGTGTACATACATGACATTACTCATCCTTTACTGATCCTGAGTTACATCCTGTATTATACTCCAGAGCTGCACTCACTATTCTGCTGCTGGTGCAGTCACTGTGTACATACATGACATTACTTATCCTGTACTGATCCTGAGTTACATCCTGTATTATACCCCAGAGCTGCACTCACTATTCTGCTGCTGGTGCAGTCACTGTGTACATACATGACATTACTCATCCTGTACTGATCCTGAGTTACATCCTGTATTATACCCCAGAGCTGCACTCACTATTCTGCTGCTGGTGCAGTCACTGTGTACATACATGACATTACTTATCATGTAATGGTCCTGATTTACATCCCGTATTATACTCCAGAGCTGCACTCACTATTCTGCTGCTGGTGCAGTCACTGTGTACATACATGACATTACTTATCCTGTACTGATCCTGAGTTACATCCTGTATTATACTCCAGAGCTGCACTCACTATTCTGCTGCTGGTGCAGTCAATGTGTACATACATGACATTACTTATCCTGTACTGATCCTGAGTTACATCCTGTATTATACTCCAGAGCTGCACTCACTATTCTGCTGCTGGTGCAGTCACTGTGTACATACATGACATTACTTATCCTGTACTGATCCTGAGTTACATCCTATATTATACTCCAGAGCTGCACTCACTATTCTGCTGCTAGTGCAGTCACTGTGTACATACATGACATTACTTATCCTGTACTGATCCTGAGTTACATCCTGTATTATACTACAGAGCTGCACTCACTATTCTGCTGCTGGTGCAGTCACTGTACATACATGACATTACTTATCGTGTACTGATCCTGAGTTACATCCTGTATTATACTCCAGAGCTGCACTCACTATTCTGCTGCTGGTGCAGTCACTGTGTACATACATGACATTACTTATCCTGTACTGATCCTGAGTTACATCCTGTATTATACTCCAGAGCTGCACTCACTATTCTGCTGGTGCAGTCACTGTACATACATGACATTACTTATCGTGTACTGATCCTGAGTTACATCCTGTATTATACCCCAGAGCTGCACTCACTATTCTGCTGGTGCAGTCACTGTGTACATACATGACAGTAGTGATCCCGAGTTTCTTCTAGATTATTAGGATTCTCTCCTTTTCTAAAAGGAATCAAATTACAGTCAGGTAAAAGAAACTTATTTTTAAGCTACAGATTTGGAAATGTGTTTACTTTGAGTCTTGGCCTTGCTGCTATTGTTTCTGGTTACACTAAGCCACGGTTTATGAGTACTTTTAGTTCTGTCTCTGATTTCTTTCTTCTGCTGAAAATTGATCTGGAGTCAAATACCCAGAGGATCAGAAAACATAAAACAAGCCCCTGAATTTATGACTGTCAATAAGCGGAGAAAATCCCATCACAGAACGGGGACGTTGTGTTTCCTTAGTGTTTCGGTCATCTTGTAAGAACACACCCTATAAGTTACCTTTAATGAGGTCTTACCTCGCCCCTGGAAAAATCATTATCTGACATCCAATTCAGGTCACGATGTCGGCAAAATATTTGTAAATACAAACTATGTCCTGATTGGTGGGATCTCTCCGAAGCCTATAGGGTCGTCAAAATATTTCCATACAAAATATACAAAGTAATAAGAACCAGGTTTTCCGGGCGGACATCTGCTGCTTTTTACTTTATGAAGAGTCATTACCCTTAAAAAACGATTTGCCGAAATATAATTATCAAGTCGTAAACTATAGCCGATAATTGATTTTCTTTCCTTCATTACTATGGAAATTGCATTTGGTATAATTCAGGTTTTTATTGTAAACATATTTATTTGCCGTTTATTTTTTTTCCATGATATAAATTCTAAAATATTGTATTTCTAACAATGGCCACTAGAGAGCTTCCAATGGTCTTGCAATTCAACTTTTCTGCTTATTAACTTTGCTGTGTAGACTTGGACACGATGAGCAGAGTCATCTCATTGAAGGCGGATGAGTAAATGGCAGCTTTCTTATACTGTTCTAGCTTTGGCCATGTGCAAGCTCACACTTATCTTACACTTTCTCTCTTCTCCTGCTCGCTTATCAAGCTTTACTGTGTACACCTGTACGGAATGAGCAGAGCCATGTCATTATTATTGGAGGAGGATGAACTGAAACTCTTATCATTGGCGCTGGAGAGCTTGGATTGACCTTTTTCTGCTGTCTGCTTGTCGACTTTACGGTGTAGACTTGTGAGGCTTGTCTTAAAGGAAACCTACCACTACGGATCTACCTATTAAGGTAGATCCGGTGGTAGGTGCATCTAATGTATGTAAGGATAGGCCTTTTTAGGGCTAATCCTTTACTTCCCACTCTATTTTTGAAAATTTTTGATCAGACATCTTTAATCAGACATCTTCAGCACGCAGGCTACAAGGAGCTGCACGCACTTGTCTGCGAAGCCGGAGTTCTGCGCATGCGCAAAACACAGGCCGGCAGCTGCGCAATCTCGGCTCCAAAGCCGGAGCTACTGCGCATGTGCAGAACTCCGGCATGGCAGACCAGTGTGCCCACCTCCTTGTAGCTGCGCGCTGAAGATGTCTGGTAGGAGGATCAAAGAGGCTACTGGGGAGAGGAGTAGCCGCACCGTGTAGCCTCAGCTCCGACTACTTAATGCCCCAGTAGTCCCTTTCAAAAATTTGCATTTTACCCTGATTAAAGATTGGCAAACATAGATGGGAGTAAAGGATGTGCCCTAAAAAGGGCTATCATTACATACGTTAGATGCACCTACCAGCGGATCTACCTTAATCGGTAGATCTGAATGAACCCATGCTGCCCACCCTGAAATACTGCCTGTTTCTTGACTAACCTTAATCTCCGCCTATTTGGATGAGATTTATGTACTTTGCAGTTCTTCATACTTGTAGTGTTTGTAGTATGAAAAAGTTGGGACCTATCAAAATGATGACCCAGAAACCGACCATAGGTTAAGGTACCAAAGACTCCATTGATACCCAACTAATCTATGATAGAGGACAAACAGGGCATAGTGGAGAGGGTAGCAGAGGGTGTAGTCATGGGCCAGTCTGAGGACCCATACTTGTCCATTGATGAAAGATGCTACAATGGATATGGGGCAGAATAACCATGGGGTAAAGGAAGATGGTGTCTGGTCTGATGGATGATATGTTCAGCCTAGTGTATGTGAGTCTCTTACCTTGGGAGAGATAGCATCAGGATGCATTATGGGAAGATGTCAAGCCTAGAGAAATGTTCTGCTGAAAAACTATGGGGCTCATTCACTAAGGGTCCGAATCGCGTTTTTCTCCGCCCGGTTTCCAGAATTTTACCGTCTTGTGGCAAATTGCCCTGGGTTTTTGGCGCACGCGATCGCATTGTGTCGCATTGGCGGCGGGTTGCATGCGACGAAAAGCGGGGACGTGGCCGGCGAAAAAACCCAACGGATTCGGAAAAATTGCGCTATTTAAAAAAAAAAAGTGTCGCTTGACAGACACTTACACGCACCAGGAATAGGATGGTGAACTCTGACGGACCTCGGCGCAGCAGCGACACCTGGTGGACATCCGGCGCACGACCTTAGTGAATCGCCAAAAGACCCGAATCCTCGTCGGAGAACGTGCCGCTGGATCGCGACAGCACCGGGTAAGTAAATGTGCCCCAATATTTGGAGACACTTTTATGCCACTTCCTGACTGGAATGAGGTTACAAATAGAGATGAGAAGACCCAATATTCCCGTTTGGGGTTCGGCAATGTGACCCAGACACATTGCCGGATTGGCGGCCAGGTGTTCTATCTGGAAAATGAACGCCCTAATAACTAGCCATGGTTATCAATGGCCAGGGGGTCAATCTATAGTTACAAAAGGTTTTGTGGATCTAAATTTGGAAAAGATACTTACCTCTCCTGGTTTCCTAACAGCAGCTTAGTGTCCTCCTCAGCTGCTCATCCAGTGTGATGACATCATCACAATGCGCCTCCCTATCCCAGCCGCACACAGCAGTGGCACAATGATGATGCAGAGAGCCGACAGTCAACTCTATTTACTTCTAGAGGACCGACCTCCTGCTTCCTAGGACAGAAGGACAGACTTTAAAATCCAAAATATTTGGGAGGCATTGCCATATTTCTGCCCATGGATGTTCCGCTGATAGCTTAGATGACAACCTCTGGTCCAGCACTTGATCTGGAGTCTTCGCTCGGTGCACTCACTCATTTCCCTACTGGAATCTTGTATATTGTGGTCCTAGTAATGTCAGTGGATCAGTACATAAAGTCATCTGCGCTAATTTCTGCAGTTACACATATTTTTACGGGCCGGGTTAGCGCTGCCAGATGGCACCCGGCTCAGTTTATGATTGAAAGAACTGGCCGGACATGAATGCATCTGGTCTGAGACTCGTTCTGAAGACTAAATGCATTAATATGTTCCTATAAATCATCATGACTTCAAAAATAAACACGAGAAGACGGCAAAATTGTAACAGTTTTATCCTAATTTACCCTTTTTTTTGCCACAAGCTGTAAATGGTAAGAGATGAATAGAGCTGTAGAGGGGGTCAATGTTGTCATTAAAAACTCCTGTGTCTCCTATAAGATCAAAATCCCAAAAAGTCATTAGAAAGTAGAGATACTTAATATACTGCTAAAGGGGTTCTCCAACCTTGGGCCTTGTGTAATATAGTGGGCAGGGCCCCACTAGTTATGTAATGCTCCCCCTATGTACACAACTACTACTACTACTACTAACATTTCTGGATCAATTCAGGTCATTTAGGTGTGTTTTATTTAAATATGAGTGTGTGCAAATAGACCATGAGTAATGGCCACATGTAAAGACCCGAAACGCGTAGTTTTGACTACGTTTTACGATATTATTGAATTTTATCTTTGGATTATGGTTTAAATAAAGGTACCAAGATTTTTTACCATTTTTTTTTGTGTGCTGGAGGAGTAAATTTCTTCCTTTGGATCATATTCACACTGTTGGCCGATGCGGTTGACTTCCTCCCTCTACCTTCCTCTGTGCACTGGAAGGACTTCTCAGGTGGTTTTCAGTGCATTATAAGGTCGTGTGACCATATTTACCCCCTATGTACAAGAATATAACTACTATAATACTGCCCCCCATGTACAAGAATATAACTACTATAATACTGCCCCCTATGTACAAGAATATAACTACTATAATACTGCCCCCTATGTACAAGAATATAACTACTATAATACTGCCCCCTATGTACAAGAATATAACTACTATAATACTGCCCCCTATGTACAAGAATATAACTACTATAATACTGCCTCCTATGTACAAGAATATAACTACTATAATACTGCCCCCTATGTACAAGAATATAACTACTATAATACTGCCCCCTATGTACAAGAATATAACTACTATAATACTGCCTCCTATGTACAAGAATATAACTACTATAATACTGCCCCCTATGTACAAGAATATAACTACTATAATACTGCCCCCTATGTACAAGAATATAACTACTATAATACTGCCTCCTATGTACAAGAATATAACTACTATAATACTGCCCCCTATGTACAAGAATATAACTACTATAATACTGCCCCCTATGTACAAGAATATAAATACTATAATACTGCCCCCTGTGTATAAGAATATAACTACTATAATACTGCCCCCTATGTACAAGAATATAACTACTATAATACTGCCCCCTATGTACAAGAATATAACTACTATAATACTGCCCCCTATGTACAAGAATATAACTACTATAATACTGCCCCCTATGTACAAGAATATAACTACTATAATACTGCCCCCTATGTACAAGAATATAACTACTATAATACTGCCCCCTATGTACAAGAATATAACTACTATAATACTGCCCCCTATGTACAAGAATATAACTACTATAATACTGCCCCCTATGTACAAGAATATAACTACTATAATACTGCCCCCTATGTACAAAAATATAACTACTATAATACTGCCCCATCTGTACAAGAATATATCTACTATAATACTGTCCCCTATGTACAAGAATATAACTACTATAATACTGCCCCCTATGTACAAGAATATAACTACTATAATACTGCCCCTATGTACAAGAATATAACTACTATAATACTGCCCCTATGTACAAAAATGTAACTACTATAATACTGCCCCCTATGTACAAGAATATAACTACTATAATACTGCCCCCTATGTACAAGAATATAACTACTATAATACTGCCCCCTATGTACAAAGATATAACTACTATAATACTGCCCCCTATGTACAAGAATATAACTGCTATAATACTGCACCCTATGTACAAGGATATAACTACTATAATACTGCCCCCTATGTACAAGAATATAACTACTATAATACTGCCCGCCTATGTGCAAGAATATAACTACTATAATACCGCCCCCTATGTACAAGAATATAACTACTATAATACTGCCCCGTATGTACAGGAATATAACTACTATAATACTGCCCCCTATGTACAAGAATATAACTACTATAATACCGCCCCCTATGTACAGGAATATAACTACTATAATACTGCCCCCTATGTACAAGAATATAACTGCTATAATACTGCCCCCTATGTACAATAATATAACTGCTATAATACTGCACCCTATGTACAAGGATACAACTACTATAATACTGCCCCCTATGTACAAGAATATAACTACTATAATACTGCCCCCCTATGTACAAGAATATAACTACTATAATACTGCTCCCTATGTACAAGAATATAACTAATATAATACTGCCCACTATGTACAAGAATATAACTACTATAATACTGCCCCCTATGTACAAGAATATAACTACTATAATACTGCCCCCTATGTACAAGAATATAACTACTATAATACTGCCCCCTATGTACAGGAATATAACTACTATAATACTGCCCCCTATGTACAAGAATATAACTACTATAGTACTGCCCCCTATGTACAAGAATATAACTACTATAATACTGCCCCCTATGTACAAGAATATAACTACTATAGTACTGCACCCTATGTACAAGAATATAACTACTATAATACTGCCCCCTATGTACAAGAATATAACTACTATAATACTGCCCCCTACGTACAAGAATATAACTACTATAATACTGCCCCCTATGTACTAGAATATAACTACTATAATACTGCCCCCTATGTACAAGAATATAACTACTATAATACTGCCCCCTATGTACAAGAATATAACTACTATAATACTGCCCCCTATGTACAAGAATATAACTACTATAATACTACCCCCTATGTACAGGAATATAACTACTATAATACTGCCCCCTATGTACAAGAATATAACTACTATAATACTGCTCCCTATGTACAAGAATATAACTACTATAATACTGCCCCCTATGTACAAGAATATAACTACTATAATACTGCCCCCTATGTACAAGAATATAACTACTATAATACTGTCCCCTATGTACAGGAATATAACTACTATAATACTGCCCCCTATGTACAAGAATATAACTACTATAATACTGCCCCCTATGTACAAGAATATAACTACTATAATACTGCTCCTATGTACAAGAATATAACTACTATAATACTGCCCCCTATGTACAAGAATATAACTACTATAATACTGTCCCCTATGTACAAGAATATAACTACTATAATACTGCCCCCTTTGTACAAGAATATAACTACTATAATACTGCTCCTATGTACAAGAATATAACTACTATAATACTGCCCCCTATGTACAAGAATATAACTACTATAATACTGTCCCCTATGTACAAGAATATAACTACTATAATACTGCTCCTATGTACAAGAATATAACTACTATAATACTGCCCCCTATGTACAAGAATATAACTACTATAATACTGTCCCCTATGTACAAGAATATAACTACTATAATACTGCTCCTATTTACAAGAATATAACTACTATAGTACTGCACCCTATGTACAACAATATAACTACTATAATACTGCCCCCTATGTACAAGAATATAACTACTATAATACTGCCCCCTATGTACAAGAATATAACTACTATAATACTGCCCCCTATGTACAAGAATATAACTACTATAATACTGCCCCCTATGTACAAGAATATAACTACTATAATACTGCCCCTATGTACAAGAATATAACTACTATAATACTGCCCCCTATGTACAAGAATATAACTACTATAATACTGCCCCCTATGTACAAGAATATAACTACTATAATACTGCCCCCTATGTACAAGAATATAACTACTATAATACTGCTCCCTATGTACAAGAATATAACTACTATAATACTGCCCCCTATGTACAGGAATATAACTACTATAATACTGCCCCCTATGTACAAGAATATAACTACTATAATACTGCTCCCTATGTACAAGAATATAACTACTATAATACTGCCCCCTATGTACAAGAATATAACTACTATAATACTGCCCCCTATGTACAAGAATATAACTACTATAATACTGCCCCCTATGTACAAGAATATAACTACTATAATACTGCCCCCTATGTACAAGAATATAACTACTATAATACTGCCCCCTATGTACAGGAATATAACTACTATAATACTGCCCCCTATGTACAAGAATATAACTACTATAATACTGCTATTGTGGAGAAGAATCTTGAAATTTTAGTAATTGAATCTTTGTTTGAGTGAAGAGGAAATTGGGGGGTAAGTAGAGGAGAGGTCGCCTCTGGGGTGTCAGCAGGGGTCTCTGTGTTTTTATCTTCAGCTGTATGTAGTTAATAAAGTTGTGTCATTGGATCTGTGCAGTGTCGGGATGACTCTCGGGCTCCAGGTTCCTTACGTTCCAGCTTCTCATATAACCTCCTGGTATTTGCGTTGCTTTATCATTGATCTGGTCGCGCACACCCTGATATCTGGCCTGACACATTGTAGCGGTGTAATGTACATGAACTGTAAATCTGGTGCCGTTTCGCTCTGCGTTCCATCGTCCGTGCGCTTTGATTTGACAGGCGTATATTTTTCTGACCCCCGGTACATTACACAGGAGATGTGTGAGCGATGTGTACACTACGATTAACATTACCATAAAACATACACCTACCCTGCCTGTCAGGCTCCGCGCAGCTTCAGGAAGAGATTTTTATGGTTTTATAAATTTCATGGAATTTATAAATGGATCTAACTACTGATATTGAACACTGATCTGATGTGCTGCACCGGAATCAGGGGTGGAACACGATGACATTATTTATTTATTTTTCTTTGTCTTTGTTAAAGAGGACCTGTCACCAGATTTTGACCACCCTGAGTAACAATTCCTGCTGGTAAAGGGTTACTAGTCCTCCCCATATCACCTAAAATTAGCTCTCAGTGAGGCCCTGTACCTTAATTACAGATGGTTTTCTGATATGCAAATTAGCTTTTCTGACTCATGTCTGGTGTTTGTGACTCTTCTCTCTCTCAGGCTGGCAGTGAGCCACGCCCCATTATTCTGACTTACAGCTCTGTTTCTCTTCAAATCCCTGTTCTGCCTCCTTGTACTTATGGACCACCTGCTAATTTTCAACTACAGACATATAAAGCTCTATGTACAGATGGGAAATATTGGGGCACATTTACTTACCTGTCCCTGTGCGATCCCCGAGGTGCGTTGTCTGACGATCCTGCAGAGCTGCCGCGATTCACCAAGATAGTGTGCCCGATACCCTGTATGTGTCGCTTCCCCGTTGAGGTCCGCCGGAGTTCACCTTCTTCTTCCCAGTGCATGTAAGTGCAATTTTAAAAATTTGTGTTACCCGCCGGAAAAACGCGATTCAGGCCCTTAGTAAATGACCCCCATTGTGTCAATTTTTTTACACGGTGCCTTTTGTTACATTCATGACACGTTACCAGTGATCCTCGCAGTTCCTTTAACTTTCTAATAATAGCAAACTGTACACTATGGGGCTTATTTACTAAAGGTCTCGCAGTCCGCATTTTCTTCGGGTTTCCCAACTTTTCAGGGATCACGGCTAGGATTGTGTTGCAATCACGCCGGCTTTCGCGCGACACAAATCGGGGAGCGGGCCATCGGAAGATCCGACGGATTCGGACTAAGCGCAGGATTTAACATTTCAATTTGTGTCGCAAGACAATGCACTCACATGCACCGGGAAGAAGAAGGTGAACTCCTGGGGACCTGAGCGGGGAAGCGACACATGCAGGAAATCGGGTGCACGATTTTCTTGAATCGTGGCAGATGTGCATTCCGGCGGACATTCCGGATCGGGGATCGTGCAGGGACCAGGTGAGTAAATGTGCCCCTATGTATGTGATTACATGAAATCACAGCAGCCTCCTTGGAGGATTGAAAGTAGTAGAAGTCCATGTGGTCAGATACATGCATGGGGTACAGTTTGCTATTGTTAAGAGGCTAAAGGACCTTAGGTGATGTCACTCTGGTTGCTAGACATGAACTGTGACCAGTAAGGAAGCATAAGGCGTGGTGAGAATTAGATGGGAGGGGACGGCCGACTCCCCCCCCCTCCTTTTGATGCCAGTGAATATAACATAAAATGTGATTTATGTGGATGTAAGCGAAACAATTTTTAGCTAAAATAAGGATGTCAGTCAGTGAATAGAGCTCTATAGGAACCTGTCACTGGCTGTATATGTGCAAATGTGCTGACAGATTCCCTTTTTACTAGTTTTCTAGTTGTGCACCTGGGGGGAGGGTTATACTCGCGTCTCTTCTCGGCCCTTCCATTTCAGACAGCCATCAGTGATGACATCACTTTCATTGCTTATGTGATGCCGGAGCCAATCCCTGGTCTCGGTAGTCACTATTGGGGCCAGTGATTGGACCAGCAGTGGCATATGTGGAACGGAAGTGTCGGGAAGAGATGTGCCTGACAATGGACGTCGTCTCTAAATCCAATGATCATCCGCAGGAGAAAATTTAGCTTTTACTTCTATTTTGTCGCAAATTGTGGCCTTTTAGGGTCTTTTGGCAAAAGCAAAAATCCACTTAATTACGAACCTCTGTTAATTTGGTCGGACACTTCTTGGGTTTCCCTGTGATTTCTACTTCCTTTTCCCTCTGGATAAACAGGAAATGACTTCTCAGCCAATCAGTGGCAGAGATAGGTCACAGAAATGGGTCACCTCTGGAGTTTCTGATTGGTTCAGTGGCTACTTCCTGTACATCAAGAAGGAGTAGGATGTTGAGACCAGGGGGGGTCTCAAGCAGTGTTATATTGGGGGTAGCAGGGAATCTATGAGACCGGTAAAGCTTCCATTCTTATAACCGATTCTGCCTCCCCACCAGAAACCCCCTTTAAATTGTTGTGTCGTACTCCACCCTCTAGGTGTTGTGCCTATTGTCTTTCTTCAAATATGGGTGCTATTCATTGACTTCAAGACTTAAAGGGGTTGGCCCAAGTTTTAGTGCCATTTGGTGGTGGTCTGACCACTGGTACCACATCCAATCCTTGGATAAGGGATAATATTACCACATGGGGCAAACCCTTTTAGTTGAAAGTTCTGGATTCAATGTAAAATCTGTAGAGCTTGGGCAAATGTTTCCTACTCAAGGGACACCAGGTTCTCCATGGTCACCGTAGTCCCTGGGACCTGGGTGTGACAAAGCTACACCCCATCAGCTCATCAGATACTGTACCCAAACATCTTCAGGCCTAGGGTGGATATCCCTGGCCCTGGGGTATGTATCCGCTCTTGACATGGTGATGACATTGCATTTGTTGCACATGGGACATCTGTGCCAATCCCTGGCCTAGAACCGGCCGGTTAATGTCAGGGATCGGTCATGATGTTACGGTGAATGGGACATCATCAATAATGGTGATATGTGGAAGATACCAAGGGAGCCACAATGTCCTCTCCATGGGCTCGAAGAAGTTTAGCCTTTTTGTCAATTGACTGGCATCGGTTGTAGGTGTTACCGATTGGGGTTGAACCTCAACGATGAACTGGATCTTCTGAAAGAAGTCTGGGTTTGGGTCCTTGACGCCGACTAGAACATTGTGGTTCGGATCTTCTCAACACTGCTCGGAAACCAAAATCTCCTGTATCTGTGACTAGTATTGATTTCCCTGTGTGTCTTGTCCTCCGTCCATTACTCCTCTTATCGTCTTCCCATTGTCCTGTAGATGGAGACTTTCCGGCTTTATTCTATCTCCTCGTTTTATGTTCTGCACAATGAAAACCTCTGATAACCCCTACACCCCCCCCCCCCAAATAAATGTTATCTGCCAGCGACCTGACCCACATCTACAGAGAGTCATCTCTCTATGATTATTATCATTATTAGGGATGTTTTATTATAGAATTCTAGTAATTATTACTATTATTTTATATGACTCTATTATATTCCACATCAGGTCAGTGATATTATTCCATCTTATCAGTGTATTACGCTACACATCACACATTGTGCCGGGTTATATGATTATTTCACGAGGGATAGCACTATGTTATTTTTAGTCATTCCATTTTCTATTGGTGGTGCAGTAAAAATGGTGGAAATATTATTTCTTCTTTTGATTTTTTTGTTAACAGATAATAGGAATTAGTAGTAGTGTCTTACATTATTACTATAATTGATAGTATTTTGTATTATTTAGAACATTTTTTTGCATTATTATTTATTATGTTATTGTTTATATTATAGTATCATTATATATATATATATAAGTTTATTTTGCATTTTGTATCATTTTTATCATATAAATTAATTTATTATTATATCAATTAATTTTTTATTAATTTAATTCATTTATTACATTATTAATTTTTTTTTTTTGTAAAGAATACAATACAAGGTTCTATTCCATCTACAAGATCAATTACATGGAAGGTCATTTTTACAAAGAAAAGTTTTCCTTTTTTGAAGGAATTCTGACATCTAAATCCATCATGATAAACCAGGGACACTTACTCATAGATCCAGGCCCCCGGGACTGTGGTATCTTCTTATATTTGTCTCCTTCCTTCTAAAATCTAATTTTATAAATGAGCCCCTCTGTGATGTAGCTTTACAGACTGTTATACTGTCTCACTCGCCGACTTGCTGCAGGAAGTGCCTACTACACAAGTGCTGAGGTAGCAGGAGCAGATTAAGTCATTGTAACAGCCTGTGAAGCTGCAGCACCGAGGGACTCTGGTAACATATTTTAGAAGGAAGGAGGATAACACATATAAGAAGGGGGCTGCTATGGTCCTAGCATTGGTACCCCCAATCCTGTATAATACACCAGTATCCTAACTATGTAATGGGGGGGGGGGGGCTGCTGTGGTCCTTGTATTGGGACCCCACTTCCTTTCACTTTTGTATAAGACATCAGTATTAGAAGTGGTCCTTGCTATGTAATGGGGGGCTGCTATGATCCTAGCATTGATACCCCCACTCCTGTATAAGACACCAGTATTAGAAGTGGCCCTTGCTATGTAATGGGGGGCTGCTGTGGTCCTGGCGTTGGTACCCCCACTCCTGTATAATACACCAGTATTAGAAGTGGTCCTCGCTATGTAATGGGGGGCGGCTGTGGTCCTAGCGTTGGTACCCCTACTCCTGTATAATACACCAGTATTAGAAGTGGTCCTTGCTATGTAATGGGGAGCTGCTATGATCCTAGCATTGGTACCCCTACTCCTGTATAAGAAACCAGTATTAGAAGTGGTCCTGTCTATGTAATGGGGGGCTGCTGTGGTCCTGGCATTGGTACCCCCACTCCTGTATAATACACCAGTATTAGAAGTGGTCCTTGCTATGTAATGGGGGCTGCTATGGTCTTAGCATTGGTACCCCCACTCCTGTATAAGACATCAGTATCAGAAGTGGTCCTTGCTATGTAATGGGGGGCTGCTGTGGTCCTGGCATTGTTACCCCTACTCCTGTATAAGAAACCAGTATTAGAAGTGGTCCTTGCTATGTAATGGGGCGCTGCTATGGTCCTAGCATTGGTACCCCCACTCCAGTATAAGACACCAGTATTAGAAGTGGTTGTTGCTATGTAATGGGGGGCTGCTATGGTCTTAGCATTGGTACCCCTACTCCTGTATAAGACACCAGTATTAGAAGTGGTCCTGTCTATGTAATGGGGGGCTGCTGTGGTCCTGGCATTGGTACCCCCACTCCTGTATAATACACCAGTATTAGAAGTGGTCCTTGCTATGTAATGGGGGCTGCTATGGTCTTAGCATTGGTACCCCTACTCCTGTATAAGACACCAGTATTAGAAGTGGTCCTGTCTATGTAATGGGGGGCTGCTATGGTCTTAGCATTGGTACCCCTACTCCTGTATAAGACATCAGTATTAGAAGTGGTCCTGTCTATGTAATGGGGGGCTGCTATGGTCCTAGCACTGGTACCCCCACTCCTGTATAAGACACCAGTATTAGAAGTGATCCTTACTATGTAATGGGGGGCGGCTGTGGTCCTAGCGTTGGTACCCCACTCCTGTATAATACACCAGTATTAGAAGTGGTCCTCGCTATGTAATGGGGGGTGGCTGTGGTCCTAGCATTGGTACCCCCACTCCTGTATAAGACACCAGTATTAGAAGTGGTCCTTGCTATGTAATGGGGGCTGCTATGGTCTTAGCATTGGTACCCCTACTCCTGTATAAGACATCAGTATTAGAAGTGGTCCTGTCTATGTAATGGGGGGCTGCTATGGTCCTAGCACTGGTACCCCCACTCCAGTATAAGACACCAGTATTAGAAGTGGTCCTTGCTATGTAATGGGGGGCTGCTATGGTCCTAGCACTGGTACCCCCACTCCAGTATAAGACACCAGTATTAGAAGTGGTCCTTGCTATGTAATGGGGGGCTGCCCCCTCCCCCCAGTTAATCACTGTATGACTTCAGCCGTAGACTATACAGAACACACAAATAAATTTTGCTTTTAATTGTTTCAAGTTTATGATCTCATCTAAATACAATCTCCATAAACTTAAAGTACCCAGCTGCACGTGCCCACATGAAAAACGAGAAAAAGACCATAAAAAATGAAAAGTAAAAAAATAACTTAATAGCAAACAAAAAAAAGAGGGAAATATATGGCAGCTCCGTTACATCTGGTGCCACTAAGTGCTGCTCCGCTTCCCATCGCTCGCTTCCCTCTGCGCATTCCATGGAGCGGCGGCATCTGAGGACATTGAAACATTGTATCAGCCATGGACTGTGTATTAAAGGGGCGGCGTGCTTGTTTTTGTCTCTTTTTGTTGCCGCAGGATCGGCTGATGTATCTGCTGCCAGGTTATGTTTGACATTAACTCGTCCGCTGAATGCCCCCATATGTTCAAGTAAAATTAACCCCCCATTGTCTCATTGTTCTCTTTCAGACAATGCAATAAAACCTCACCCGGGAGCGACAGTTGTGACCTGATGTGCTGCGGCCGAGGATACAACCCTTACATGGACACGGTGGTGGAGCGCTGTCACTGCAAATACCATTGGTGTTGCTACGTAACGTGCAAAAAATGTGAGAGGACCGTGGAGAGATATGTTTGCAAATGAAAAAAGACAACAGGAAAAAAAAAAACAAAAACATTTTTGTATCCCTTACAGGACCTCACCCAAAACAAACAAAAAAAAACAACAAAAACCAAAGCACTAGCCACGGTCGGGAAGTTCTCCTGAATGGAGACGTTCAATGAATTGTGCCAAATGAGATACTAAGTAAGGAAAGCGTCAGGACCGACATGAATGTTTTTAAAATTACACAAAACCCCCCCCCCCCCAAAAAACTCTGGTGGCCACGACCACCTCCGAACACTTCCGGGTGTCTGCCATATTGTAAATACTCATGGCTCACGTACTTTGTGGAGAGGTGGGTCAACCATGGTACTTCGGTGACCGACGAAAAGGGATTATTTTATAAGAAACCTGTGAAGAAAAAATATTCTGAACTGGGCTCCGTAGCTCTTTTTTATTATGGGCACTAGCTGGAAAAAAAAAACTGAGTGCAATGAAACCCGTTTCCAGATCACTTTTTACGAAAATGTAACGCTGGACCGGAGATACAAAATAGAGGATGTTGAGAAACCTCCAACCACTGCGGTGGGGGACAAGTCAAAAATATAGGAAGCTATCAAAGAAATTTTGCCAATTTTTTTTTACAGTATTTGAGAATTTCCAGTAATGGGGGAAGGGAATGTTTTTGAAAATTTCATAATATATTCTACAAAGTGACCCAAACTGGAGTGTCCTCTTTAAAGAGGGACGTTCGCCGACCTTCACAAACTCCGATAGGTGGCGTTTTGTTGATTCTGGAATAACTGGAATATTTTCTCTAGCCCTCACCGTCCCCGACTAGTCAGAGGCATTCGTTTTAGCACCCAGAATGCTCCATGGGTTCAGCCCACTTGACCATGTAGCTCCTCATTTACAAACTAAAGATTCTGATAGCTCGTGAATAGAGATGCGCACGCCCAACCTTCGAGTTCGGCATTTGGAGAGCCAATCCGGCAAATGGACAAACTAATGATTAGCCATGGCTAAGATTGGCCAGGAGGGCACCCATGGACACCCCGGCCAATCATAGCCATGTCTAGTAGTAAGGGGCATCCATTTGCTGGATTGTGTGTTCGACCACCAATCCAGGAATATGCCCAGGTCAGGCGGCCGAACCTGAACTTGAACGTTGGGACTGGTCAACTCTACTCGTGAAAGATGAGGGCTAGAAAAAAAAATTCCGACTGTGCCGAAATCAGTGGGGCGACACCTATTAAAGGAGGAAAAGAGGTGGAGTTAGAGGAGGTGGTGAAAAGTGCCCTTTACGTATTGTTTACATTCTTCAGAATTCCGTTCCAAGCATCTCAAGTCGAGGCCCAGACAACAGTGTCCTGCCACTGTCGGTGGATGTACAAATTTTTGTTTTTTTTTGTATGCAGAACCTACAGAGAGAGATATTTATAAATATAGCATTTACTTTTTCTTTATTCTACCTTTTTATATATATTATTATAAATGTAAGTAAACCGCTTAACGTTTGTATGAAATAAAAGCCAAAAAAGGTGAAAAAAAAATACACACAATGGTTTCCTCAATTAGAAGTTTTATATTCATTACATTTAACTGTTTTATGAAAAAAAAAACTATTTGTGGGTTTTCGTGAGAGTGGGATGTTTAATTTTGGAGACTCACATAACAGCACTTTTTATGGATATCAAAAAATAAACAATTAAAAGGGTGGACAATTAATGTCTACTTTAGAATTATCAATATTTTGCCCGGGAGTACTGAAAAAAGAACAACCAATGGAGAAATCAAGAAGGCTACCCATCCACGGGATAGGGCCTAACTTGCTGATCAGTGCTGAGACCCCCCCCGCAAATCACGAAAACAAGGGGTCCGATGGGACCACGGACCACGTACCTCTGTCGGACCCCCTGTCGCTCCTCAGACTAATGGAGCAGACGGCCGCACATGACTGTTCTGCTCCATTACTCTCTATGGAGCTGACGGAAATTGCGCCGCGCCGCGCTCACCGATCTCCGTCAGCTCCATAGAGATTAATGGAGCAGAACAGTCATGTGCGGCCGTCTGCTCCATTAGTCTGAGGAGCGGCGAGGGGTCTAACGGAGGTACATGGGACCCCATCATACCCCTCATTTTCGTGATTTGTGGAAGTCTCTGCATTGAGACCCCCTCTGATCAGCAAGTTAGGCCCCATCCCGTGGATAGGGCTTAACCTTTTTTTCTTGGGAAAACCCCTTTAAGGGTGCTGTTTGCATTGCAATCCCAAAATCTTGGTGGCCATACACTCTAGATAGATAGCTGTCAACTCAACTGATTTTTTCAGGACTGGCCAACCCACTAGTGTCTATAATGATAATGCCCCAACTGTCCTCTGATGGTAGACGCCAAGGAAAGAAGGGTCGGCCATTTTGAAATTCAACATCCCTGATTCTTTCTTCTCAAAGTAGATGAGTCAGTGTTACACAGGTATACAGGGGGTCAGTAAAATATCTGAACAGAAACTGACTAAGACGAGTCAACTACCTTATATGTTTGATGTTGCTGATGACTCTCCTCCAATGGTAGATGTTGAGAGAAAGAGTCGGACATTTTGAACTGCAATATTTCTCAATATAAACCAGTAGAGCGTAGAAGTCAGACCATTTATCAATCCAAAAATCACGGGAGGCATGAGTACAGCTTCCGGACACCGCTCCGGCCTTCTGTATGGCCGGTATTACTTACTACACATAGTAAGGGTTATCAGTGTAATATCATATATAGGAGAGTTGTGTGATAAATAATATGGATTATTTTTAAGATTGTGATTTAAAAAAACTTAAAAAATGTAACAGATGCCACAACTTGGAACTGATGACCAGGTGATTAGGAGACTTTTCAGGGGGAAATGATCAGAAATGGATTCATTAATCCTACAACGGAGACATTTGGTCTAACTCGTGGAGTAACAAAGTATTGGAGGAAACGCATTATACGTTTCCATTCAGTTTCTGGAGTAAAACTTAAAAAAATTATACAGCCATTTTTTTCAGCAAAACTTGTGATTTTTGTAATAATTGACGTCAAGATGTTAGCCGGGTGGGCATACATTCGGCACCATGGATAGAAGGAGGTGTGACCCCTCCCCTCTCCATGTCCTATCTCTTTCCTGTGTACGGAGTGGTATGGGTCCACTCAACACTAGTTGTGATCATTAATGGAAATAATGTTGCATTGTATTTAGGTTCTTAAAGGGGATGTCTGGTTAGAAAACTGATTCACAATCACCCTATAAGGGGAGTCTGATTTTCCTTGCCTGAAGCCGTGATGAGGTAAGAGCATCTCTCACTGGTAGAGGGACTTGATAGATTCATTACATCTCAGTCTATTGATTTCCGGGAGGATGGTGTAACGCCTTTATTCTCCTGGTGAGGCGCTGCAGGGAAAATGAACACTTCCTTGCACAGATGACAGCTGATCACTATGGAAAATAATATTTCACCAGGTCGTTTTGTGTATCCTGCCAAAAGCAGAAAGTGGACGATCCCTTTGAGAAATAAATAAGCAACCTGTAGGATGTAGAGAACCATAATAGGCCCCTTTAAAATGGTTGGCGGGTTATTAAGAGTGGATGCAACAAGCGCAGGTCTTGATATCCATCTTCAGTCGCACAATGGGCCAAATATACTCAGAGGCTACAGAATTTTGCTATAGCCTGCTCCCCGCTCCAACACGCCCACTGGGTGTGGAGGTGGCATAAGCGCAAAAAGCCACAATACCTGGCTGCATGGCAAGAATTTATGACTTTATTATACCTTGTACATCACAATATCCCGTCCCCCTACACCTACATGGTGTAGTGGCATCACATGGTACCATTGTATGGTATCAGCTATGAACCCTTATGGAATATTATAACTCATGCTCCCCCCTTCAATGCGGTCTAGAGATTCCTCATGGAACTATTTGTGTAAATTACCATACAAGTGCCATGTGTTAGATATTACTTACTATTGAAGACATCATGACTTGTACGCCAGTCTATCCAGGGGCGTATGCCACCGCCTGCCAGATTTACTATAGCCTGTGCCAGAATACTCGCCAAGGTCAAAGATGAAATATATGCCAGGTAGGACCTGGTATAAATTTAATTTTGGCGAACTAGTCCTGTATAGTATTTACCAAGAGGTCGGACCCTCCTAATATACCCGGTGCCGGGATACCATGTGCCGGTGCTGGGATTATTAAAGGAAACCTACCACCATGGATCTACCTACTAAGGTAGATCCAGTGGTAGGTGCATCTAACGAATGTAAGGATAGCCCTTTTTAGGGCTAATCCTTTAGTCCCCACAATCTTTTAGAAAGTTTAATGGCCTTGATATGCAAATTTTCCAAAGAGGCTACAGGGGTGTGGAGTAGGCGGGGCTGAGGCTACACGACGCGGCTCTCCACGCCCCAGTAGTCTCTTTGATCCTCCTACCAGATATCATCAGCGCGCAGCTACAAGGAGCTGCGCGCACTCGTCCGCAACGCATGAGTTCTGCTCATGCGTATTAGTTCCGGCTTTGGAGACGAGATCGCACAGCCGCTGGCCTGTGTTCTGCGCATGCGCAGAACTCCGGCTTCGAGGACGAGTGCGCACAACTCCTTGTAGCTGTGCGCTGAAGATATCTGGTAGGAGGATCAAAGAGGCTACTGGGGTGTGGAGTATCCTTGCCTTGTAGCCTCAGCTCCAGCTACTCTATGCCCCAGTACCCTCTTTTGAAAATTTGCAAGGGCTATCCTTATATTCGTTAGATGCACCTACCACCGGATCTATCTCGGTAGGTCCGTGGTGGTAGGTTTCCTTTAAGAATGGCAAAGAAAAGCCTTATCAGAGCGCAGAGCTTCCTTACTGGCTCTTATCCTCCTCCCTCCTTCTTTCACCATCTGCTTTTGCACTCAGTAATCTCTGCTGAATTCTATCTTGCTAGCAACAAGACAGAAGCTCAGTGAGGTGTTATATTACATAGAAGTCTATGGAGAGAGAGCAGCAGTGAGTCACAGCAGCTAGGTCTCTTCCCATCAGCCTAGAGAGGACTACAAAACCTCAGATACAGTGGGGGGAAAAGTATTTAGTAACCCCCCCAATGGTCCAAGTTCTCCCACTTAAAAAGATGAGCCTCAACTATGAGAGACGAAATGTGAAAACAAACTCAGATTGTCCCATGGTCTGTTTGATTTCTAAAGAATTTATTTGCAAATTATGGTGTAAAATAAGTATTTTCGTCTTATAACAAAGGTTCACCTCACTACTTTGTTATTTCCTTTGTTGGCAATGATCATCATACGTTTTCTGTAAGTCTTCACAAGGTAGGTACTCACTGTTTCTGGTATGTTGGTCCACTCCTCCATGAAGATCTCCTTTGGAGCAGTGATGTTCTGGGGCTGTCGCTGGTCAACACGGACTTTCAACTCCCTCCAAAGGTTTTCTATGGGGTTGAGATCTGGAGACTGGGGAGGCCGCTCCAGGACCTTGAAATACTTCTTATGACCCCGCTCCTTTGTTGTCCTGGCGGTGCTGGGGATCATTGTCATGCTGAAAGACCCAGCCACGTTTCAGTTTCAATGCCCTTGATGATGGACGGAGGATCACACTCAAAATCAGTTTCCACCAAACATGGCAAGTTGTGTTCTACTTTGTGTTCTACTTTGGTTTCATCTGACCATATGACCTTCTCCCAAAGATCTTCTGGAACATCCAAGTGCTGCCTAGCAAACTTCACATGGGCCCAGGTATGTACTGGCCCCATCAGGGGGACACATCCGGCACTGCAGGAGCCGAGTCCCTGGTGGCCTTGTGTGTTACTGATGGGAGCCCTTGTTACATTGGTCCCAGTTTTCTGCAGGTCAGGAGGTCCCCCGTGTGGTTCTGGGATTTTTGCTCACTGTTCTTATGATTATTTTGACCCCGCAAGGTGGGATCTTGTGTGGAGCCCCTGATGGAGGGAGATTATCAATGGTCTTGTAAGTCTTACAATTTTGAATGAATTCCATTATTTCTCCCACAGTTGATTTCCGCACACCGAGCTGCTGCTTATTGCAGATTCAGTCTTCTCAGCCCGGTGCAGACGCCCCCCCTCCATCACCAGGGATGTACACATCGGGGTTTCCCCAGGGAGAAACCTACACTTTCAGCCGCTCCCTCCATTTCCTTGCTCACATGGCCTGCTAGAGACCTGCCAGGCTGTGTACACGGCCTCCGTACCTGATACCAAGCCCTGTGATCATCGCCTTGTGCCAGGCCGCACCAGCCAGCCACTCAGGTAATCAGGACCCCGGCTTCTTCCAGCCACCGAAAAAGGCTAGGGCACGGTGGGGGATGTTGCAGATACAGAGACAATCAGAGAGAGACAGAGATAGTCTGAGACAGACAGATACAGTCAGAGACACTCAGAATCAGAAAGGGCCAGAGACAATCAGAGACAGTCGTAGTAAACTGGAGTCAGAAACGGTCAGAGAGAGACAGAGACAGACACAGTCAGAGAAAACCGGAGTCAGAGACAGAAACAGACAGTTGAAAACAGACAGACAGTTAGAGACACTCAGAGACAGAAAGGGTCAGAGACAACCAGAGGCAAAGACAGTCAGAGACAGTCAGTAACAGAGGCAGTCGGAGACAGAGACAGTTAGAGACAGCTAGACAAAGGCAGAGACACTCCGAAACAGAAACGGTTAGAGAGACAGTCAGTCGGAGACACAGAGACAGTAGAAGAGAGAGAGAGAGATGCATGTAAAACATTTTTGTTAACCCAATCTATTTGTTGGCTTACAGCAGTTATTTGCTATCTGGGGCAATGCCGGGGGTTACAGCTAGGTAGAAAAATATATATTTATATTTTTTTTTTTAAGAAAAAGGGTTTTCTGGTAATTCCAGCTTCCTGTCTGCAGGATATCCACATTCTCTATGGGACTGTCATATATAACTGGAATGCCCCTTTAACATCTTCAAGGACTTGATCTACCCAAAAATGTATATAAATGAAGCCCTAGAAGCCATGATGGATCTCACACTGACTTACAGGTAACCTAAGGACAGGACTGACACACGGCGTGGAAGTTTTGGGGTGGAGTAACATTTCTCGACTGTGATTCATTGTTTTTTAGCAATTAAATTTCATTAAAATCACTCCCCCCCTCCCCCACCCTCCAGTCACTCGGCTGCAGGTTTGGGCCAAGGTTAGAAAAATAACTTTTCTGTGTTCCCTGATTTTATACAGAGACTAATGATCACACAGAGATGAAGAACATTGAGTATAAAGATGGCGGAGATAACATCTGCAGAGAGAGGATTAGCACATGCTACCTCCCAGCTATATACTGCACCACACAGCCCTGCCAGGGAATATAGGGGGGGTCAGGTCACAGCTGGGGTCAGCGGAGATACAGGGGATATATACTGCACCACACAGCCCTGCCAGGGAATATAGGGGGGGTCAGGTCACAGCTGGGGTCAGCGGGGATACAGGGGAATATATACTGCACCACACAGCCATGCCAGAGAATATAGGGGGGGTCAGGTCACAGCTGGGGTCAGCGGGGATACAGGGGATATATACTGCACCACACAGCCCTGCCAGGGAATATAGGGGGGGTCAGGTCACAGCTGGGGTCAGCGGAGATACAGGGGGATATATACTGCACCACACAGCCCTGCTAGGGAATATAGGGGGGGTCAGGTCACAGCTGGGGTCAGACGGGATACAGGGGGATATATACTGCACCACACTGCCCTGCCAGGGAATATAGGGGGGTCAGGTCACAGCTGGGGTCAGCGGGGATACAGGGGGATATATACTGCACCACACAGCCCTGCCAGGGAATATAGGGGGGGTCAGGTCACAGCTGGGGTCAGCGGGGATACAGGGGGATATATACTGCACCACACAGCCCTGCCAGGGAATATAGGGGGGTCAGGTCACAGCTGGGGTCAGCGGAGATACAGGGGGATATATACTGCACCACACAGCCCTGCCAGGGAATATAGGGGGGGTCAGGTCACAGCTGGGGTCAGCGGGGATACAGGGGATATATACTGCACCACACAGCCCTGCCAGGGAATATAGGGGGGGTCAGGTCACAGCTGGGGTCAGCGGGGATACAGGGGATATATACTGCACCACACAGCCCTGCCAGGGAATATAGGGGGGTCAGGTCACAGCTGGGGTCAGCCGGGATACATGGGATATATACTGCACCACACAGCCCTGCCAGGGAATATAGGGGGGGTCAGGTCACAGCTGGGGTCAGCGGGGATACAGGGGGATATATACTGCACCACACAGCCCTGCCAGGGGATATAGGGGGGGTCAGGTCACAGCTGGGGTCAGCTGGGATACAGGGGGATATATACTGCACCACACAGCCCTGCCAGGGAATATAGGGGGGGTCAGGTCACAGCTGGGGTCACCCGGGATACAGGGGATATATACTGCACCACACAGCCCTGCCAGGGAATATAGGGGGGGTCAGGTCACAGCTGGGGTCAGCGGGGATACAGGGGGATATATACTGCACCACACAGCCCTGCCAGGGAATATAGGGGGGGTCAGGTCACAGCTGGGGTCAGCGGGGATACAGGGGATATATACTGCACCACACAGCCCTGCCAGGGAATATAGGGGGGGTCAGGTCACAGCTGGGGTCAGCGGGGATACAGGGGGATATATACTGCACCACACAGCCCTGCCAGGGAATATAGGGGGGGTCAGGTCACAGCTGGGGTCAGCGGGGATACAGGGGATAAATACTGCACCACACAGCCCTGCCAGGGAATATAGGGGGGGTCAGGTCACAGCTGGGGTCAGCGGGGATACAGGGGATATATACTGCACCACACAGCCCTGCCAGGGAATATAGGGGGGGTCAGGTCACAGCTGGGGTCAGCGGGGATACAGGGGATATATACTGCACCACACAGCCCTGCCAGGGAATATAGGGGGGTCAGGTCACAGCTGGGGTCAGCCGGGATACATGGGATATATACTGCACCACACAGCCCTGCCAGGGAATATAGGGGGGGTCAGGTCACAGCTGGGGTCAGCGGGGATACAGGGGATATATACTGCACCACACAGCCCTGCCAGGGAATATAGGGGGGGTCAGGTCACAGCTGGGGTCAGCGGGGATACAGGGGGATATATACTGCACCACACAGCCCTGCCAGGGAATATAGGGGGGGTCAGGTCACAGCTGGGGTCAGCGGGGATACAGGGGATATATACTGCACCACACAGCCCTGCCAGGGAATATAGGGGGGGTCAGGTCACAGCTGGGGTCAGCGGGGATACAGGGGATATATACTGCACCACACAGCCCTGCCAGGGAATATAGGGGGGGTCAGGTCACAGCTGGGGTCAGCCGGGATACAGGGGATATATACTGCACCACACAGCCCTGCCAGGGAATATAGGGGGGTCAGGTCACAGCTGGGGTCAGCGGAGATACAGGGGGATATATACTGCACCACACAGCCCTGCCAGGGAATATAGGGGGGGTCAGGTCACAGCTGGGGTCAGCGGGGATACAGGGGATATATACTGCACCACACAGCCCTGCCAGGGAATATAGGGGGGGTCAGGTCACAGCTGGGGTCAGCGGGGATACAGGGGATATATACTGCACCACACAGCCCTGCCAGGGAATATAGGGGGGTCAGGTCACAGCTGGGGTCAGCCGGGATACATGGGATATATACTGCACCACACAGCCCTGCCAGGGAATATAGGGGGGGTCAGGTCACAGCTGGGGTCAGCGGGGATACAGGGGGATATATACTGCACCACACAGCCCTGCCAGGGGATATAGGGGGGGTCAGGTCACAGCTGGGGTCAGCTGGGATACAGGGGGATATATACTGCACCACACAGCCCTGCCAGGGAATATAGGGGGGGTCAGGTCACAGCTGGGGTCACCCGGGATACAGGGGATATATACTGCACCACACAGCCCTGCCAGGGAATATAGGGGGGGTCAGGTCACAGCTGGGGTCAGCGGGGATACAGGGGGATATATACTGCACCACACAGCCCTGCCAGGGAATATAGGGGGGGTCAGGTCACAGCTGGGGTCAGCGGGGATACAGGGGATATATACTGCACCACACAGCCCTGCCAGGGAATATAGGGGGGGTCAGGTCACAGCTGGGGTCAGCGGGGATACAGGGGGATATATACTGCACCACACAGCCCTGCCAGGGAATATAGGGGGGGTCAGGTCACAGCTGGGGTCAGCGGGGATACAGGGGATATATACTGCACCACACAGCCCTGCCAGGGAATATAGGGGGGGTCAGGTCACAGCTGGGGTCAGCGGGGATACAGGGGATATATACTGCACCACACAGCCCTGCCAGGGAATATAGGGGGGGTCAGGTCACAGCTGGGGTCAGCGGGGATACAGGGGGATATATACTGCACCACACAGCCCTGCCAGGGAATATAGGGGGGGTCAGGTCACAGCTGGGGTCAGCGGGGATACAGGGGATATATACTGCACCACACAGCCCTGCCAGGGAATATAGGGGGGGTCAGGTCACAGCTGGGGTCAGCGGGGATACAGGGGATATATACTGCACCACACAGCCCTGCCAGGGAATATAGGGGGGTCAGGTCACAGCTGGGGTCAGCCGGGATACATGGGATATATACTGCACCACACAGCCCTGCCAGGGAATATAGGGGGGGTCAGGTCACAGCTGGGGTCAGCGGGGATACAGGGGATATATACTGCACCACACAGTCCTGCCAGGGAATATAGGGGGGGTCAGGTCACAGCTGGGGTCAGCTGGGATACAGGGGGATATATACTGCACCACACAGCCCTGCCAGGGAATATAGGGGGGGTCAGGTCACAGCTGGGGTCACCCGGGATACAGGGGATATATACTGCACCACACAGCCCTGCCAGGGAATATAGGGGGGGTCAGGTCACAGCTGGGGTCAGCGGGGATACAGGGGGATATATACTGCACCACACAGCCCTGCCAGGGAATATAGGGGGGGTCAGGTCACAGCTGGGGTCAGCGGGGATACAGGGGATATATACTGCACCACACAGCCCTGCCAGGGAATATAGGGGGGGTCAGGTCACAGCTGGGGTCAGCGGGGATACAGGGGGATATATACTGCACCACACAGCCCTGCCAGGGAATATAGGGGGGGTCAGGTCACAGCTGGGGTCAGCGGGGATACAGGGGATATATACTGCACCACACAGCCCTGCCAGGGAATATAGGGGGGGTCAGGTCACAGCTGGGGTCAGCGGGGATACAGGGGATATATACTGCACCACACAGCCCTGCCAGGGAATATAGGGGGGGTCAGGTCACAGCTGGGGTCAGCGGGGATACAGGGGATATATACTGCACCACACAGCCCTGCCAGGGAATATAGGGGGGTCAGGTCACAGCTGGGGTCAGCCGGGATACATGGGATATATACTGCACCACACAGCCCTGCCAGGGAATATAGGGGGGGTCAGGTCACAGCTGGGGTCACCCGGGATACAGGGGATATATACTGCACCACACAGCCCTGCCAGGGAATATAGGGGGGGTCAGGTCACAGCTGGGGTCAGCGGGGATACAGGGGATATATACTGCACCACACAGCCCTGCCAGGGAATATAGGGGGGGTCAGCGGGGATACAGGGGATATATACTGCACCACACAGCCCTGCCAGGGAATATAGGGGGGGTCAGGTCACAGCTGGGGTCAGACGGGATACATGGGATATATACTGCACCACACAGCCCTGCCAGGGAATATAGGGGGGGTCAGGTCACAGCTGGGGTCAGCGGGGATACAGGGGATATATACTGCACCACACAGCCCTGCCAGGGAATATAGGGGGGGTCAGGTCACAGCTGGGGTCAGCGGGGATACAGGGGATATATACTGCACCACACAGCCCTGCCAGGGAATATAGGGGGGGTCAGGTCACAGCTGGGGTCAGCGGGGATACAGGGGATATATACTGCACCACACAGCCCTGCCAGGGAATATAGGGGGGGTCAGGTCACAGCTGGGGTCAGCGGGGATACAGGGGATATATACTGCACCACACAGCCCTGCCAGGGAATATAGGGGGGGTCAGGTCACAGCTGGGGTCAGCGGGGATACAGGGGATATATACTGCACCACACAGCCCTGCCAGGGAATATAGGGGGGGTCAGGTCACAGCTGGGGTCAGCGGGGATACAGGGGATATATACTGCACCACACAGCCCTGCCAGGGAATATAGGGGGGGTCAGGTCACAGCTGGGGTCAGCGGGGATACAGGGGATATATACTGCACCACACAGTCCTGCCAGGGAATATAGGGGGGGTCAGGTCACAGCTGGGGTCAGCGGAGATAAAGGGGGATATATACTGCACCACACAGCCCTGCCAGGGAATATAGGGGGGGTCAGGTCACAGCTGGGGTCAGCGGGGATACAGGGGATATATACTGCACCACACAGCCCTGCCAGGGAATATAGGGGGGGTCAGGTCACAGCTGGGGTCAGCGGGGATACAGGGGATATATACTGCACCACACAGCCCTGCCAGGGAATATAGGGGGGGTCAGGTCACAGCTGGGGTCAGCGGGGATACAGGGGGATATATACTGCACCACACAGCCCTGCCAGGGAATATAGGGGGGTCAGGTCACAGCTGGGGTAAGCGGTGATACAGGGGATATATACTGCACCACACAGCCCTGCCAGGGAATATAGGGGGGTCAGGTCACAGCTGGGGTCAGCGGGGATACAGGGGAATATATACTGCACCACACAGCCCTGCCAGGGAATATAGGGGGGGTCAGGTCACAGCTGGGGTCAGCGGGGATACAGGGGATATATACTGCACCACACAGCCCTGCCAGGGAATATAGGGGGGGTCAGGTCACAGCTGGGGTCAGCGGGGATACAGGGGATATATACTGCACCACACAGCCCTGCCAGGGAATATAGGGGGGGGTCAGGTCACAGCTGGGGTCAGCGGAGATACAGGGGATATATACTGCACCACACAGCCCTGCCAGGGAATATAGGGGGGGTCAGGTCACAGCTGGGGTCAGCGGGGATACAGGGGGATATATACTGCACCACACAGCCCTGCCAGGGAATATAGGGGGGTCAGGTCACAGCTGGGGTAAGCGGTGATACAGGGGATATATACTGCACCACACAGCCCTGCCAGGGAATATAGGGGGGTCAGGTCACAGCTGGGGTCAGCGGGGATACAGGGGAATATATACTGCACCACACAGCCCTGCCAGGGAATATAGGGGGGGTCAGGTCACAGCTGGGGTCAGCTGGGATACAGGGGGATATATACTGCACCACACAGCCCTGCCAGGGAATATAGGGGGGGTCAGGTCACAGCTGGGGTCACCCGGGATACAGGGGATATATACTGCACCACACAGCCCTGCCAGGGAATATAGGGGGGGTCAGGTCACAGCTGGGGTCAGCGGGGATACAGGGGGATATATACTGCACCACACAGCCCTGCCAGGGAATATAGGGGGGGTCAGGTCACAGCTGGGGTCAGCGGGGATACAGGGGATATATACTGCACCACACAGCCCTGCCAGGGAATATAGGGGGGGTCAGGTCACAGCTGGGGTCAGCGGGGATACAGGGGGATATATACTGCACCACACAGCCCTGCCAGGGAATATAGGGGGGGTCAGGTCACAGCTGGGGTCAGCGGGGATACAGGGGATATATACTGCACCACACAGCCCTGCCAGGGAATATAGGGGGGGTCAGGTCACAGCTGGGGTCAGCGGAGATACAGGGGATATATACTGCACCACACAGCCCTGCCAGGGAATATAGGGGGGGTCAGGTCACAGCTGGGGTCACCCGGGATACAGGGGATATATACTGCACCACACAGCCCTGCCAGGGAATATAGGGGGGGTCAGGTCACAGCTGGGGTCAGCGGAGATACAGGGGATATATACTGCACCACACAGCCCTGCCAGGGAATATAGGGTGGGTCAGGTCACAGCTGGGGTCACCCGGGATACAGGGGATATATACTGCACCACACAGCCCTGCCAGGGAATATAGGGGGGGTCAGGTGACAGCTGGGGTCACCCGGGGATACAGGGGGAATATATACTTATCTATTACTGTGTTTAGTATTTTCATCTAAGGAGCTGGGAAATTGTTGCAAAGACTAAAAGGAAGCCTGTGAGTCCTCCTTCCTCAACTCCTAAAAAAAGCCACTCATAGAGAAAGCCTGTGAGGCCTGCTTCCCCCACCCACTCAGAGAGAAAGCCTGTGAGTCCTGTGTCCTACTCCCACTCATAGAGAAAGCCTGTGAGTCCTGCTTCCCCCACCCACTCATAGAGAAAGCCTGTGAGTCCTGCTTCCCCCACCCACTCATAGAGAAAGCTTGTGAGTCCTGATTCCCCCACCCACTCATAGAGAAAGCCTGTGAGTCCTGTGTCCTACTCCCACTCATAGAGAAAGCCTGTGAGTCCTGCTTCCCCCACCCACTCATAGAGAAAGCCTGTGAGTCCTGCTCCCCCCCACTCATAGAGAAAGCCTGTGAGTCCTGTTCCTCCCCGCCACTCATAGATAAAGCCTGTGAGTCCTACTTCTTCCACCCACTCATAGCGAAAGCCTGAGTCCTGCTCCCCCCCACTCATAGATAAAGCCTGTGAGTCCTGCTTCCTCCAAACACTCATAGAGAAAGCCTGTGAGTCCTGCTTCCCCCACCTACTCATAGAGAAAGCTTGTGAGTCCTGCTTCCCCCACCTACTTATAGAGAAAGCCTGTGAGTCCTGCTCCCTCCTCCCTCTCATAGAGAAAGCCTGTGAGTCCTGCTCCCCCCCCACTCATAGAGAAAGCCTGTGAGTCCTGCTTCCCCCACCCACTCATAGAGAAAGCTTGTGAGTCCTGATTCCCCCACCCACTCATAGAGAAAGCCTGTGAGTCCTGTGTCCTACTCCCACTCATAGAGAAAGCCTGTGAGTCCTGCTTCCCCCACCCACTCATAGAGAAAGCCTGTGAGTCCTGCTCCCCCCCACTCATAGAGAAAGCCTGTGAGTCCTGTTCCTCCCCGCCACTCATAGATAAAGCCTGTGAGTCCTACTTCTTCCACCCACTCATAGCGAAAGCCTGAGTCCTGCTCCCCCCCACTCATAGATAAAGCCTGTGAGTCCTGCTTCCTCCAAACACTCATAGAGAAAGCCTGTGAGTCCTGCTTCCCCCACCTACTCATAGAGAAAGCTTGTGAGTCCTGCTTCCCCCACCTACTTATAGAGAAAGCCTGTGAGTCCTGCTCCCTCCTCCCTCTCATAGAGAAAGCCTGTGAGTCCTGCTCCCCCCCCACTCATAGAGAAAGCCTGTGAGTCCTGCTCCTCCCCGCCACTCATAGAGAAAGCCTGTGAGTCCTGCCCCCCCCCCCCACTCATAGCGAAAGCCTGAGTCCTGCTCCCCCCCACTCATAGAGAAAGCCTGTGAGTCCTGCTCCGCCCCCCCACTCATAGAGAAAGCCTGTGAGTCCTTCTTCCTCTACCCACTCATAGAGAAAGCCTGTGAGTCCTGTTTCCTACTCCCACTCAGAGAAAGCTTGTGAGTCCTGCTTCCCCCACCCACTCATAGAGAAAGCCTGTGAGTCCTGTTTCCTCCACCCACTCATAGAGAAAGCCTGTGAGTCCTGTTTCCTACTCCCACTCAGAGAAAGCTTGTGAGTCCTGCTTCCCCCACCCACTCAAAGAGAAAGCCTGTGAGTCCTGTTTCCTACTCCCACTCAGAGAAAGCTTGTGAGTCCTGCTTCCCCCACCCACTCATAGAGAAAGCCTGTGAGTCCTGCTTCCCCCACCCACTCATAGAGAAAGCCTGTGAGTCCTGTTTCCTACTCCCACTCAGAGAAAGCTTGTGAGTCCTGCTTCCCCCACCCACTCAAAGAGAAAGCCTGTGAGTCCTGCTCCTCCCCACCACTCATAGAGAAAGCCTGTGAGTCCTGTTTCCTACTCCCACTCAGAGAAAGCTTGTGAGTCCTGCTTCCCCCACCCACTCATAGAGAAAGCCTGTGAGTCCTGCTGCCCCCACCCACTCATAGAGAAAGCCTGTGAGTCCTGTTTCCTACTCCCACTCAGAGAAAGCTTGTGAGTCCTGCTTCCCCCACCCACTCAAAGAGAAAGCCTATGAGTCCTGCTCCTCCCCACCACTCATAGAGAAAGCCTGTGAGTCCTGCTCCCCCCCCCCACGTTACTTTAAATATTGTATCTAATAGACATTAAATTATATTGTTTTTACATTTTTGTTAAATAAATTTGGACAATACAAGAGTAATCAGAGATCTTCAGAAGGCAGATCCCCGCATTTATATAACCTTGATTTTGTTCTAAAGTTTACACAACCTTGTCCGCGTCTGTCGTAGAAATATGTGCGAACATTAAAATTCCTAAAAAAAAAAAAATAAAATCCTGTCCGCTCCGGTCCTTATAAGATAAGAAACACATGTCAATAGTCTTATATTAACCACTTGTTCTCAGTGAAAGGGCAGACATGTTTTCCCCGGGGAGAGGGAGAACGTCAGAAGAAATATTAGAACCCAATTTTTTTTTTCCCCCCGTCTTAAAAAAAAAATGTTCAAGAATTTCATCAAATCCTTTAAATTAAAACCAACAGTGCGGTAGTCAAAATGTAACCTGCTCCACGGACCGACTGGGGTGTGAAATAAAAGGACCTCTGTGAAGAGCGGACGGGGCTGGCAGGATCTGTCTGTCATGTTCTTATGCTGGGGAAAAAAAAATTGAAATTTTTGGTTTTAAAGGGATTTATTATGGTAGATCTCAAAAATATGTTTTTTTTTCTCTCCTATATATTGTAAAGAAGAAATGTGACAATAAGAGACACATAAAATTCCATACTTCTGTTACCCTTCACAAAGTAATATTTGCCCCCCATAGTACTCCAACTAGAGTACTGATCAGACTCGGGTAGAAGTGGTAAGTAGTAACTTACAGGTGACAATCCAATCTGCCCCTTTGTGTATAAAAATGACTTATTTCTGCTGTATTCAACACTGGATGTCTTCAGATCCGTGTATCACATACTCCACACTGCGCACCTAAAAATACCACAGTCATTTACATATACAGGGTAACTTCGGGGTCGGTTCCACTAAATGATCACAAAATTAATAATAATAATTTGTTTATTTATATAGCTGCACAGAGTTTGCCAAATCAGTCCCTGTCCCCATGGGGCTCACAATCTAATCAACCTACCAGTATGTTTTGGAGTGTGGGAGGAAACCGGAGGACCTGGAGGAAACCCATGCATACACAGAGAAAACATACAAACTCTTTGCAGATGTTGACCCTGGGACTTGAACTCAGGTCCCCAGCGCTGCAAGGCTAACCACTGAGCCACCGTGCCACCCCTAAAATTAGGAAGGATTACATTACTGCTGAACGTCACCTGTTTCTGTGACTGATGCGAACATGTGACTGCCAACACTCTTAGCCCAGGTCCTTCAAGACCTCGAACCATTTCCAGTAGTGAGGTCACCACCTTTCTTTTTCCATCCGCTATTCATCCCACTTACACGCTGTACCAAAAAATCCCTGTGAAAGGGAACCTGTCAACAATTATTACCCCAATAAACGAGCAGCCCCTTTCAGGTCGTTGATTAAATATCTTATTTGGAATTCCCACTTTGATGTATCATCTGATCCATTTGTCTGTGAAAATTCTCCTACAAAGTGATGTGACAAAGAGCAGAGAAGAGTCATGTCTTACCTGAGATGAGTCAAATGTAGAGGCTCCAGGAGAAGAGTCAATTCAGACACTACTATCTTCAGTTCTTTAGTACCTAGAAAAATGCTACCGGTCTCATATTAAAGCTGAGGATCTTATCTTTCAGAGCACATCGGGCTTGTGGTTCTGTGATCTACAAGCAATTAATACATACAAAGACCTCATTTAAAAAAAATTTTAACTGCCCGTATCTCTGGTTCTGTACCACAAGGCTGATGTGATCTGAAAGATGAGATTCCTATCTTTAATATGACACCATCAGCATGTTTCTAGGTGACATAGAACAGAATAAAGGCACTTCTCAATGAACTCTCTCCCTCTAAACTTGACTCGTCTCAGGTAAAATATGACTCTTCTCTGTTCACTTCACAGGAGAATTTTATTTTTTAGGTAAATGAGTTTTCACATAAAAGAGGAAATTCTGGAAAGGATATTTCATCCCCTACCTAAAGGGGCTGCTAAAATCTAGTGACCTTACAGAAACAAAAATTACTGTTAGGCCATAAAACTTTTTAAAAATTTGACCCAAAGATTTCTATTTCCAAGAATTTTTATAAAATCTCCCGTCATCCAGTTTGTTATAGTGGAATTTGTTTCTGTGTTCTGCTTGTATCCTGGTTTGGAGTATATTTTGGAGGCCCCCCTACCCCCCCGCTATACCTGGCCCCACAGTCCCGGTCCTCCACATTACTTCATGTGTTGTAAAGTCTGCAGAAATTTCCCATAAATATCCGAGTGTAACAGGTCCCGGCAGAGCTGGGCTGCAGTATGAAGCATTCTGGTGCGCGCTGTTTATCAGTCCCCCGGGAACTCATATAGTTGGTGAGGCTGAAAGATCCACAAGGAAAATCTCCGCTCTACAAAGACTTCTCCGGTGTCTGCGAGAGATGGAAATCACATCCCGGGAAACCAGAGCGAGAATAAACCGAGGGGACGGGGAAGGGTAGATACCAACTGGGGGACTAGCAGAAGACAATGCCACCCCAACACACAGGTGTCACCCTGCTATTATGGGGGCACTGTTACTCAGAGGTGGATTAAGACCACCCCGGGCCCTGGGCTGTATGAATATTATGGGCCCTACAAGTCTACAATCTTACATGTGGTACTTGAATCAGCTTCTTGGGGAGTGGAGGATGTGTCCCTTCTGCAGCTTTCAATATGGGGTTTCAGGACCTGTGGAGGACCTTCAAAGGTCCTAAAATGGCTCTTGTGTACATGAGAGCAGGAACAGATGTACAAGGATTTCATTTGGCACTGTGTTACTGTGACTGCTGTGGGGGCACTGCGTTACTGTGACTGTTGTGGGGGCACTGCATTACTGTGACTGCTGTGGGCGCACTGCGTTACTGTGACTGCTGTGGGCACACTGCGTTACTGTGACTGTTGTGGGGGCACTGCATTACTGTGACTGCTGTGGGCACACTGCGTTACTGTGACTGCTGTGGGCGCACTGCGTTACTGTGACTGCTGTGGGGGCACTGCATTACTGTGACTGCTGTGGGGGCACTGCATTACTGTGACTGCTGTGGGTGCACTGCGTTAATGTGACTGCTGTGGGGGCACTGCATTACTGTGACTGCTGTGGGTGCACTGCATTACTGTGACTGCTGTGGGCGCACTGCGTTACTGTGACTGCTGTGGGGGCACTGCATTACTGTGACTGTTGTGGGCGCACTGCGTTACTGTGACTGCTGTGGGGGCATTGTGTTACTGTGACTGTTGTGGGGGCACTGTGTTACTGTCATTGTTGTGGGGGCACTGCGTTACTGTCACTGTTGTTGGGACACTGCTTTACTGTCACTGCTGTGGGGCACTATTATACTGTCACTGTTGTGGGGCACCATGTTACTGTGACTGTTGTGGGCCCACTGCGTTACTGTGACTGCTGTGGGGGCACTGTGTTACTGTCACTGCTGTGGGGGCACTATGATACTGTCACTGTTGTGGGGCACTGTGATACTGTCACTGTTGTGGGGGCACTATGATACTGTCACTGTTGTGGGGCACTGTGATACTGTCACTGTTGTGGGGGCACTATGATACTGTCACTGCTGTGGGGGCACTGTGTTACTGTCACTGTTGTGGGGGCACTACGTTACAGTGACTGCTGTGGGGAAATACACTGTATTTCCTACTGTCTGCATTTTATATTCTAAGCACTGGGAAGTGGGAAAAAAAAAAAATCAAATTTGGTGAAATTAACAAAAAACTGCATTTGCGCCATTTTCTTGTGGACTTTTATGGCTTTCACTGTGCGCTCCAAATGACACCTCCGCTTTATGCTTTGGGTACGATCACAGAGATTCCAAATTTCTATAGGTTTTTATTTTTAAAAAATATATATTATTTTGTTACAAAATTCCTTTTTACACTCTTTGGTGTAGGGAGTTGTGTGAGGTGTCATTTTTGGGGGGTGAGATGACATTGCACAACCTTTTGACCCTTTTCAGTCAAATTTGTATGTGTTGCAAAATGACAAAAAAGTGTTGATTCGGACATTTTGTTGGTATTTTCCGTTACGGGGTGCACCATGGGGAATAATTGGTTTTATATTTTGATAGTTTGAACATTTTAGGACCGGTGACACCTAATGGGGCTCATTTACTAAGGGCGCGAATCGCTCATTTTCGTCGGGTTTCCTGAAAATTACTGGTTTGCGCTGTTTAGCTCCGGGGTTTTGGCGCACGCGATCGGATCGTGTTGCATCGGTGCCGGGTTTAATGCAACGGAAATGGGGGGGCGTGGCCGTCGGAAAATCTAACGGATTCGGAAAAAACGTGGTATTTAAAAAAAAAAAAGTGTATCGCTTGACACGCGCTTACATGCACCAGGAAGAGGACGGTGAACTCCGGCGGACCTTGGCACAGCAGCGACACCCGGCAAGCTCCGAATCAATGTCGGACAACGCGCTGAGGAATCGCGAATGGACCAGGTAAGTAAATGTCCCCCAATATGTTTATGTTTGTTTATTTATCTTTATTTCGGTTTTATGGAAAGGGGACCCCTAGAGGGTCTGTATAGGGACACTGTTATGGGGGATCTATGGCTGTTGCTGGTATCTATGGTTCTTCTGATGAGGAATCTTCAAGGTTGGATATGAAGGTGCAGATTAAAAATTGCCATAGGGGGCACATCGCTATACACTATACACCCACTCGGCATCTCAGGACCCCAGAGCCCACACACCTCCTACAGATCTGGACTGGAAATTCTCTGTCTTCATGTCAAACTGCTGGCAGCCCAGAACCGCTCAGCCCAGTTCTCCGTCTTAGGTTGCTTCATCCCTAATATCCTACACATCAGCTCTGAGTAGAATGAGTCCCAGTTTCCTCCGGATCCGGGGAGGAAGCAGCTTAGAGCGCTGGAGGCTCCTCGCCCCTGGCTGCCGCAGCTCTCACACTCTCCAAAAGTTGTTGTAAAGACAAAAGCTGCAGAAAGTTTTATCACCATAGAAGAGTCCTGCCAGGGTGTCATAACACGGGGCAAAGGGAGGAGCTGTACAGGGCCCAATAGTGGGGGGGGCCCTGTAAGTCCCAACCTCAACTCTATCTGTATCCACAGTACTACAACTCCTATTCTATATATATGGACACAGCACACTACTACTACTCCTATCCTGTATATATGGGCACAGCACATTACTACTACTCCTATCCTGTATATACACTCACCAGCCACTTTATTAGGTACACCATGCTAGTAACGGGTTGGACCCCCTTTTAATAATAATAATAATAATTCTTTATTTATATAGCGCACACAGATTACGCAGCGCTGCACAAGCATGTCAAATTGGTCCCTGTCCCCATGGGGCTCACAATCTAAACAACCTAACAGTATGTTTTGAACTTCAGAACTGCCTCAATTCTTTGTGGCATAGATACAACAAGGTGCTGGAAGCTCCTCAGAGATTTTGGTCCATAGTGACATGATGGCATCACACAGTTGCCGCAGATTTGTCGGCTGCACATCCATGATGCGAATCTCCCGTTCCACCACATCCCAAAGATGCTCTATTGGATTGAGATCTGGTGACTGTGGAGGCCATTTGTGTCCAGTGACCTCATTGTCATGTTCAAGAAACCAGTCTGAGATGCTTCCAGCTTTATGACATGGCGCATTATCCTGCTGAAAGTAGCCATCAGATGTTACAGGGTACATTGTGCTCATAAAGGGATGGACATGGTCAGCAACAATACTCAGGTAGGCTGTGGCGTTGTACCAAGGGGCCCAAAGACACCATGACACCAGCACCACCAGCCTGACCCGCTGATACAAGGCAGGATGGATCCATGACACCACCACCACCAGCCTGAGCCGCTAATACAAGGCAGGATGGATCCATGCTTTCATGTTGTTGACGCCAAATTCTGACCCTACCATCCGAATGTCGCAGCAGAAATCGAGACTCATCAGACCAGGCAACGTTTTTCCAATCTTCTACTGTCCAATTTCGATGAGCTTGTGCAAATTGTAGCCTCAGTTTCCTGTTCTTAGCTGAAAGGAGTGGCACCCGGTGTGGTCTTCTGCTGCTGTAGCCCATCTGCCTCAAAGTTCGACGTACTGTGCATTCAGAGATGCTCTTCTGCCTACCTTGGTTGTAACGGGTGGCGATTTGAGTCACTGTTGCCTTTCTATCAGCTCGAACCAGTCTGCCCATTCTCCTCTGACCTCTGGCATCAACAAGGCATTTCCGCCCACAGAACTGCCGCTCACTGGATGTTTTTCTTTTTCGGACCATTCTCTGTAAACCCTAGAGATGGTTGTGCGTGAAAATCCCAGTAGATCAGCAGTTTCTGAAATACTCAGACCAGCCCTTCTGGCACCAACAACCATGCCACGTTCAAAGGCCACAAATCACCTTTCTTCCCCATACTGATGCTCGGTTTGAACTGCAGGAGATTGTCTTGACCATGTCTACATGCCTTGCCGCCATGTGATTGGCTGATTAGAAATTAAGTGTTAACGAGCAGTTGGACAGGTGTACCTAATAAAGTGGCCGGTGAGTGTATATGCACAGCACAGTACTACTACTCCTATCCTGTATATATGGCCACAGCACAGTACTACTACTCGTATCCTGTATATATGGGCACAGCACAGTACTACTACTCCTATCCTGTATATATGGGCACAGCACAGTACTACTACTCCTATCCTGTATATATATATATATATGGGCACAGCACAGTACTACTACTCCTATCCTGTATATATGAGCACAGCACAGTACTACTACTCATATCCTGTATATATGGGCACAGCACAGTACTACTACTCCTATCCTGTATATATGGGCACAGCACAGTACTACTACTCCTATCCTGTATATATGCGCACAGCACAGTACTACTACTCCTATCCTGTATATATGAGCACAGCACAGTTCTACTACTCCTATCCTGTATATATGAGCACAGCACAGTACTACTACTCCTATCCTGTATATATGGGCACAGCACAGTACTACTACTCCATTCCTGTATATATGGGCACAGCACAGTACTACTACTCCTATCCTGTATATATGGGCACAGCACAGTACTACTACTCCTATCCTGTATATATGAGCACAGCACAGTACTACTACTCCTATCCTGTATATATGGGCACAGCACAGTACTACTACTCCTATCCTGTATATATGGGCACAGCACAGTACTACTACTCCTATCCTGTATATATGGGCACAGCACAGTACTACTACTCCTATCCTGTATATATGAGCACAGCACAGTACTACTACTCATATCCTGTATATATGGGCACTGCACAGTACTACTACTCCTATCCTGTATATATGGACACAGTACAGTACTACTACTCCTATCCTGTATATATGGGCACAGCACAGTACTACTACTCCTATCCTTATATATGGGTACTGCACAGTACTACTACTCCTATCCTGTATATCGGGGCACAGCACAGTACTACTACTCCTATCCTGTATATATGGATACAACACAGTACTACTGCTCCTATCCTGTATATATGGGTACAGCACAGTACTACTACTCCTATCCTGTATATATGGACACAGTACTACTACTCCTATCCTGTATATATGGGCACATCACAGTACTACTACTCCTATCCTGTATATATGGGCACATCACAGTACTATTACTCCTATCCTGTATATATGGGCACAGCACAGTACTACTACTCCTATCCTGTATATATGGGCACAGCACAGTACTACTACTCCTATCCTGTATATATGGGCACAGCACAGTACTACTACTCCTATCCTGTATATATGGGCACAGCAGAGTACTACTACTCCTGTTCTGTATATATGAGCACAGCACAGTACTACTACTCATATCCTGTATATATGGAAAAAGTACAATACTACTACTCCTATCCTGTATATATGGGCACAGCACAGTACTACTACTCCTATCCTTATATATGGGTACTGCACAGTACTACTACTCCTATCCTGTATATCGGGGCACAGCACAGTACTACTACTCCTATCCTGTATATATGGGTACAACACAGTACTACTGCTCCTATCCTGTATATATGGGTACAGCACAGTACTACTACTACTCCTATCCTGTATATATGGGCACAGTACTACTACTCCTATCCTGCATATATGGGCACAGCTCAGTACTACTACTCCTATCCTGTATATATGGACACAGTACAGCACTACTACTCCTGTCCTGTGTATATGGGTACAGCGCAGTACTACTACTCCTATCCTGTATATATGGGCACAGCACAGTACTACTACTCCTATACTGTATACATGGGCACAGCACAGTACTACTACTCCTATCTTTATATATGGGCACAGCACAGTACTACTACTCCTATCCTGTATATATGAGCACAGCACAGTACTACTGCTCCTATCCTGTATATATGAGCACAGCACAGTACTACTACTCCTATCCAGTATATATGAGCACAGCACAGTACTACTACTCCTATCCTGTATATATGAGCACAGCACAGTACTACTACTCCTATCCTGTATATATGGGCACAGCACAGTGCTACTACTCCTATCCTGTATATATGAGCACAGCACAGTACTACTACTCCTATTCTGTATATATTGGTACAGCACAGTACTACTACTCCTATCCTGTATATATGAGCACAGCACAGTACTACTACTCCTATCCTGTATATATGGGCACAGCACAGTGCTACTACTTCTATCCTGTATATATGGGCACAGCACAGTACTACTACTCCTATCCTGTATATACGGGTACAGCACAGTACTACTACTCCTATCCTGTATATATGGGCACAGCACAGTACTACTACTCCTATCTTGTATATATGGACACAGCACATTACTACTACTCCTATCCTGTATATATGGGCACAGCACAGTACTACTACTCCTATCCTGTATATATGGGCACAGCACAGTGCTACTACTTCTATCCTGTATATATGGGCACAGCACAGTACTACTACTCCTATCCTGTATATACGGGTACAGCACAGTACTACTACTCCTATCCTGTATATATGGGCACAGCACAGTACTACTACTCCTATCTTGTATATATGGACACAGCACATTACTACTACTCCTATCCTGTATATATGGGCACAGCACAGTACTACTACTCCTATCCTGTATATATGGGCACAGCACAGTACTACTACTCCTATCCTGTATATATGCGCACAGCACAGTACTACTACTCCTATCCTGTATATATGGGTACAGCATAGTACTACTACTCCTATCCTGTATATATGGGCACAGTTGTACTACTCCTATCCTGTAGATATGGGCACAGCACAATACTACTACTCCTATTCTGTATATATAGGCACAGCACAGTACTTCTTCTCCTATCCTGTATATATGGACACAGCACAGTACTACTACTCCTATCCTGCATATATGGACACAGCACAGTACTACTACTCCTATCCTGTATATATGGACACAGTACTACTACTCCTATCCTGTATATATGGACACAGTACTACTACTCCTATCCTGTATATATGGACACAGTACTACTACTCCTATCCTGTATATATGGACACAGTACAGTAGAATTACCTGCAGGTACAATACACACGAGTGAATACTCCCATCATCTGACCGCAGTCCAGGACAATATATAAATGTGGGGGGATCCAGAGGCGACTGATTTAAAGGTGATTTGATGTAATGTTCGTGTGAAATGTGTATAATAGATGAGAGAATCCCCGGGCTCAGGTCACGACACCCAAACCAGGGAGGGAAACAATTACTCTAGTTCTGCCGAATCTTGCCAACATTTAAACATTAACTGGACAGGAACCTGGTGAATCCGAAGATGAATGAACCCAGAGATAAAAGTCTGGACAAAAGAATGCGCTTTGGCACCAGACTAAGAGGAGAAGGAGAGACCCCCACCCAAAATACCGAGTGATACCAGCAACATGTTATACATAGTGGCCATATATAATATTACATCACCGCATACTATGTTTTATACCCCAGAGCCGCACTCACTATTCTGCTGCTGGTGCAGTCACTGTGTACATACATGACATTACTTATCCTGTACTGATCCTGAGTTACATCCTGTGTTATACTCCGGAGCTGCACTCACTATTCTGCTGTACATACATGACATTACTTATCCTGTACTGACCCTGAGTTACATCCTGTATTATACTCCAGAGCTGCACTCACTATTCTGCTGCTGGTGCAGTCACTGTGTACATACATGACATTACTTATCCTGTACTGATCCTGAGTTACATCCTGTATTATACTCCAGAGCTGCACTCACTATTCTGCTGCTGGTGCAGTCACTGTGTACATACATGACATTACTTATCCTGTACTGATCCTGAGTTACATCCTGTATTATACCCCAGAGCTGCACTCACTATTCTGCTGCTGTTGCAGTCACTGTGTACATACATGACATTACTTATCCTGTACTGATCCTGAGTTACATCCTGTATTATACTCCAGAGCTGCACTAACTATTCTGCTGCTGGTGCAGTCACTGTGTACATACATGACATTACTTATCCTGTACTCATCCTGAGTTACATCCTGTATTATACTCCAGAGCTGCACTCACTATTCTCCTTGTGCAGTCACTGCGTACATACATGACATTACTTATCCTGTACTGTACTCCAGAGCTGCACTCACTATTCTGCTGCTGGTGCAGTCACTGTGTACATACATGACATTACTTATCCTGTACTGATCCTGAGTTACATCCTGTATTATACCCCAGAGCTGCACTCACTATTCTGCTGCTGGTGCAGTCAATGTGTAGATACATGACATTACTTATCCTGTACTGATCCTGAGTGACATCCTGTATTATACCCCAGAGCTGCACTCACTATTCTGCTGCTGGTGCAGTCACTGTGTACATACATGACATTACTTATCCTGTACTGATCCTGAGTGACATCCTGTATTATACCACAGAGCTGTACTCACTATTCTGCTGCTGGTGCAGTCACTGTGTACATACATGACATTACTTATCCTGTACTGATCCTGAGTTACATCCTGTATTATACCCCGGAGCTGCACTCACTATTCTCCTGGTGCAGTCACTGTGTACATACATGACATTACTTATCCTGTACTGATCCTGAGTTACATCCTGTATTATACCCCGGAGCTGCACTCACTATTCTCCTGGTGCAGTCACTGTGTACATACATGACATTACTTATCCTGTACTGATCCTGAGTTACATCCTGTATTATACTCCAGAGCTGCACTCACTATTCTGCTGCTGGTGCAGTCACTGTGTACATACATGACATTACTTATCCTGTACTGATCCTGAGTTACATCCTGTATTATCCTCCAGAGCTGCACTCACTATTCTGCTGCTGGTGCAGTCACTGTGTACATACATGACATTACTTATCCTGTATTATACTCCAGAGCTGCACTCACTATTCTGCTGCTGGTGCAGTCACTGTGTACATACATGACATTACTTATCCTGTACTGATCCTGAGTTACATCCTGTATTATACTCCAGAGCTGCACTCACTATTCTGCTGCTGGTGCAGTCACTGTGTACATACATGACATTACTTATCCTGTACTGATCCTGAGTTACATTCTGTATTATACTGCAGAGCTGCACTCACTATTCTGCTGCTGGTGCAGTCACTGTGTACATACATGACATTACTTATCCTGTACTGATCCAGAGTTACATCCTGTAAATCTTTTATTTTATATAAAAATGAAAAACATAACAACAATAAACATAAATGAAGCCATAACTTCTGGCAAAATAATTACAACAAATATAATCGAAAATAAACTTACAAAACCTCCTGGCCCAGCCACACACACTCACCACATACTCAGCATGAGAACAACCAAAACCCTCACACAGTCCCACCACCTAATTTTTTTTTTTTTTTTTTTTTTTTAATAATTTTTTTTTTTTTTTTTTTTTATATATATATATTTTTTTTTTCCCATAAATAACTAAAGAATACACAGCAAAAAAAAAGACATAAAACAGGAAATAAAAACATTAAATATAACTAACTAAATCCCACGCCCATCACCCTCCCCCCAGACACTGGTCTAACGTCCAAAGTTTGCGCTATATAGTCCAGACCAGTGCCCAGGATCGTATAGTCCAAATCCCGTCCACCCCCCTCCCAACCTAACACCCTAACACCAACACCCCAAAACCAACCAGCCTATATACACAAGAACTATAACTATATATAACTATAAATAAATACACACTGTACACAAGATACAAACACATTAAACAAATCAACATAACAAAACCAAACCACATAAAGCCCAAGTTCGGCGCCTGCAAGCCCCTACATCACTATAACCTCAGGACACAAAACAAAAATCTACTGTGCAACATCAGCCCCAACACCAGGAGTGGAGATGACAGACTAAGGGACACTAAAGGAGAACCCCCTCCAAAGGAGAGAGGCCCTCCCCGTGCCCCGCCTCTCATACTCCAGAGAGCGCACCTTCACCAGGTCACCCAGAATGTTCCTGACCACCTCATCCACCGGGAGGATTTTACGCTGCGTCGATACTAAACACCGTGCGTTCCACGTGTGGTACCTGACCACTAGACTGACTAGGAATAACGTGCAGCGGTCCCGGGCACCCAGGCCTCTGAATGCTCCATAGGCCCACTCCGCATAGGAGAGACCGGCCAACCCGGGCCAATGGATGGAAGCGCCCACCCGGTTGTACACCTCTGTGTTAAAGGGACAATGAAGCAGGAAGTGGTCCATGCTCTCCAGCAGGCCACCGCACTCCTCCCGGGGACAACCCCTTTCCTCAGAGCTCCTACACTTCAGATTGTCCCTCACACACAGCTTTCCATGGAAGCAGCGCCAAGTCAAGTCCCAAAACTTCAAGGGGATCCTGATGGAATTCAAAAGACCTAAACCCACCCCCAGATCCCGACTTGGGCAATCCCTGAGGGCCAGAGGCTTCTGGAAATGGGTCAACAGAACCCTTTTGTCAAGGACTTTCCTTGACATGGTCCTGATCTCCCACATTCCCAGACCCCACCGGCGAATCACCTTCAGAACCGGGGTAGCATAAGCCGGAAGATGCCCATGTGGTGTACGGAGATCCTTCACTCGCCCTCCTGTCTCCCATTCCTGGAAGAAAGGCCGAAACCATCCCCTACAGGAGTATACCCACGGAGGAGCCCTCTCTTTCCAGAGGTTTGCGATATTGATCTTAAGAAAGGTATTCACTAGGAACACCACAGGGTTGACCATACACAACCCTCCTTGTCTCCTCGTGCGGTAAGTAACCTCCCTCTTGATTAGGTTCAGCCTATTCCCCCATAACAGCTGGAAGAACAGACTGTACACTCGAGTCCAGAGGGGTTCTGGCAACATGCACACACTGCCCAGATATATCAGCAATGGGAGCAGGTAAGTTTTAATCAAGTTCACCCTTTCCCTGAGGGTCAAAGACCAACCCTTCCACTGGTCCACCTTCTGGGCGGCGATCTTAAGCCTGCCATCCCAGTTTTGCATGGGGTAATCCCCCTGGCCAAATTCGATGCCGAGAACTTTGGCAGAATCTTGGGGCCCTGGAAGAGTGTCCGGGAGATCAAACCCTGGATCCCCCTCTCCCAGCCAGAGACTCTCACACTTATCCCGGTTGATCTTGGACCCAGAAGCCTCTGAGTAGCGGTCAACCTCTGACATCACCCATTGCGCCTCCCCTCTCGAGGACACAAAAACGGTGACATCATCGGCATACGCTACCACCCTTAGAGTGGCTTCCGGTGCCGCCTGGTCCATCCCGACTCCCACCAACGGCCCACGATCAACCCTCCTAAGGAATGGGTCAATCGCGAACACGTATAAAAGTGGGCTCAGAGGACAACCCTGGCGAACACCAGACCCAACCTCAAAAGAGCGGCCAATCCAACCGTTCACAAGCGGGAAACTCTCTGCCCCTGCGTACAAAACCTTAAGCCAATTGACAAACTCCCCCGGCAGGCCATACCTCAGAAGGACAGACCAGAGGTACTCGTGGTTAACCCGATCAAACGCTTTTGCCTGATCCAAGGACAGCAAGTACCCCTTCCAGTTACCAGCCCTGCCCTGCTCCACTGCCTCCCGAACACAAAGCACAGCACTAAATGTACTGCGGCCTGGAACAGAGCAGTGCTGGGTCCCCGAAAGGAGCCGGGGCGCAAACTGCACCAGCCGATTAAACAGCACCTTTGCCAAAACCTTTCTGTCCGTATTGAGAAGCGCTATGGGACGCCAGTTCTCAATACGAGATCGGTCCTTACCCTTTGACAGAATGATCAGGGCAGACCTCCTCATTGACTTCGGCAGAGCGCCCGAGGAAAGACACTCATTGAATACCTCAGTCAAGAGGGGAACCAAGGCGTCCTTAAAGGTTTTATAAAACTCAGATGTTAAGCCATCCGGACCTGGCGATTTCTTGAGGGCGAGCCCTTCAATCGCCAGGCTGACTTCCTCTTCCCTGATCATCTCTGTCAAAACATCAAGAGAGGGGTCTACTCCTGGCTCAGGGACAGTTTCAGCCAGGAAAGCCGACATCACATCCCGATCTAGATCCTTCCTGCCCAAGAGGTGCGAGTAGAAGGATCTGACGACCTCCAGAATCCCTGATCTGGACCTTTTCAGGGACCCCGTACTGTCAACCAGTCCTGTGACAACTTTACCATTCACTGACATCTTGCAGTTTCTGTAAGGGTCGGGCGAGCGGTATTTCCCGTAATCCCTCTCAAAAACCAAAGATGCGTGTCTATCGTACTGACACCTCTTCAGCAAGGATTTCACTCTGGAGATGTCCTCACGACTACCTCCAGTCGAGACGAGATGCTCGAGTTTCCTCCTCAGGCCCTGATACAGGCGGTACCTGTCCAGGCTCCTGAGGCTCGAGAGCTGGCGGAAGAATCTCGCCACCCTTTTCTTGAGCATCTCCCACCACTCTGACTTACTGCTACAAAGGCCCAGCAATGGTACCTGGCTCTGAAGAAAGTCCTCAAAGGATTGTCTTATCTCTGCTTCTTCCAGGAGAGACGAATTGAGCTTCCAGTAGCCTCTTTTCATCCGGGGGGTCTCTGTGACATTCAGAGAAAACAAAATTAAACAGTGGTCGGAGAACTCCACCTCAACAACGGACACTGCTGAAGAAATGGCTTCCTCCTTTAAATAAAACCTGTCTATTCTAGACCTGCAGCTACCCCTATAATAGGTGAACCCCGCGTGGCCTGGGGTGTGCCGGATGTGGACATCCACCAGGCGAGCCTCACTGGCTATGCTATTAAGAGCGACGCTATCATAAGTCAGCTTGTCTCTGGAACCTCCCCTATCCTGGGACCTCGTGACAGCATTAAAGTCCCCTCCAAAGACCACCTGCCGACTTGTAAAAAGGTAGGGCTTGATCCTCATAAAGAGACACTTCCTGTCCCACTTGGACTGGGGACCATAGATGTTAATAAGACGAAGTTCTTGTCCCTTCATGAGGACATCCAGGATCAGGCACCTCCCCATTTCTAACTCAATAACTCGTCGGCATTCTACCGGTGCGGTAAAAAGGACCGCCACTCCGCTATACGGCTCGGCCGCAAGAGACCAATAGGAAGGCCCGTGTCTCCATTCCCTCTTAGCTTTAAACACGGCCGCCAAATCTGGCAGCCTGGTCTCCTGCAAAAATAAAATGTCGGCTTCAACGCGGCCGAGAAAATCAAAGGCCGCAAATCTAGCCGCATCAGACTTAATGCTGGCGACATTAATGGACGCCAGCGTCAACGGAGTGGGTGCCGCCATCATGAGTGATTGAGTTAGACGGCTTTTTTCTTACTACCTCCCTTCCCTCTACTGTCCTCTGAGGATGATCCCTTTTCCCTTTTCCCTTCAGAATTGGGGCAACTTCTTTTTAACGAAATTGAGGTGTCCATGTTATTACTGGCCCCCAAGGACCCACCCGGACCACCCTCTTCTTCGTCCTTGTCTCCTGACTCTGAGTCAGTCTCCCACTCTGAGGACCCAGCATCCCCAGAGGATAGAGACTCGGCGCCCCCTGCAGGCTGCTCCGCCGCCACCTCCAGAACCCCACCCTCAGCCCCTCCTTCCGAGGAGGCGATCTCATCGAGGGTGAGGAACCGGTTGGAAAGCTCAACCAGAGGGGAGGAAGTTTTCCCTTCCTTAGGTACCTTAGATACGCCGCGCTTTTTCTTTTTCTGCTTGCGCTTATTTTCTAGCCAAATCCTGTTATCCTCATCCATACTCTCATAATGGGAGGACGTGGAGGACATGGCACCTTTCTCGCGCTCCATCCTCCTGACCTCCTCATCCAACTCATCATCCCTCAGGGCCTCAGTAGCATGACCAGCCTCTGAGGAAGGACCAAGGGTCACCCCAGCAACCTGAGGCTTCCCCAGTTCTCTCCCTTTTTGTCTGGCTTCAAGCCGCCTCAACTGAGAAGGTGACTTATTCTTACTTTCCTTCACAGGCCCCTCAGCTCCTCCACCTCTGCTGGTACCTTCCCCAGCAGAAGCAACCTCATGGCTCTCCTCCACTGGGGTCACAACCGCATTGGCAAAGGAGCGAGGACAACGGCTGAAAGGGTGACCGAGCTCACCACACAGGTTACACCTAATGTCCTTACAGGATGCAGCGAGATGACCTAGCCCACCACACAAAGCGCACTTCTGCACTTGGCAGCTGGCGCTAAAGTGTGTGGGGTCACCGCACCTGTGACAGACCTTCGGCTGCCCCTGGTAGAAAATCAGGATTCTGTCCCGTCCAAGAAAGGCTGAAGAAGGAATGTGGGCGACTGTGCCGCCTGAACACTTCAACTTCATCATGAAGGTCCAGGCTCCAGACCAAATGCCAAATTCATCGCGGTTTTTCTGAGGTACCTGAACTACTTCGCCATAACGACTTAGCCAAGTCATGATGTCCATGCAAGAAAGTGACTCGTTACGGGTCAAAACGGTCACCTTCTTGACTGCGTTTTGGCGAGACACTGCTTGCACAGCAAAGTCTCGCCATGCGGGCTCGTTCTTTGCCAGCTCATAATTCGACCAGAAGAGCTCTAAGCCCTCCGGCCGAACAAAGCTGACATCGAACTCCGGAGTACCATAAGGATGTATCAGGGCAAAGATGTCACTAGCCCTGAAGTTCATCTTCAGGAGGAGCTCCACCACCCTTGACCTGGGTGGGCATGCGTCACTGCCCCTCCAGCGAAGACGAACCACATTCCTACGGGAAGCTCCGGGCCCGGTTGTGGGTAAAGACCATACAGTCTCTCCCCCCCTTTTCTCTTGGAAGGCTGCCAGGCCATGCCATTCTGTCCAGAAGGACAGATCAACCTCTCTCCCCTCTACAGTGATTGACTTTTCCCCTCTCCTGAGAGCCTCCAGAAGACGCCTTTGCAAAACGCTGTTCCCAGAGCCAGGAGACAAGGAGTTAACCCCACTTGCCCCAGCGGTGACACTCGCATAGCTCCTTATGGGAGCGGCCACCACTGGGGGTGCAGATGGACCAGCACTCCTACCAGGATCCCCCCCATCACCATTCACCACCCCCACATTCACCACACTATGTACATTACTGCCTCGCTTCCTTGCATCACTCACACCAGCTGGGCCAGGAGGACCTGGGGTTGCCTCGGCGTCACTGGACACTGGGGGTAGAGCCACCTCCATAGCTGATACAGCCTGAGAAGAGGCAGCTCCAACCCCGATCTTACTTGTGCCCTCTGCCTCATTGGCATTAACCCCTTGTTGTCCAGTAGTTTTTCGCTGCTCGCTGGATGCAAGAGGCCTCTTGTCTTTATTAACTCCGGACAGTCTCTTATGGTCATCTCCAGGGTCAGATGCACCAATACAAAATAACACTTTTCCTGTGCCCTTTCCCACAGGCTGCACAGGACGATTGGGAGGCGCTGCACCACAAGCCCCAGCAGCCCCATCACACTGCCGCTGCTCACCGGAGCTAGATGCAGCCACAGCGCTAGGGGCCACAGGAGCCACCGTCCCTGGCACCGGGCCACCCCCCCCTCCCACTGGGGGGCAGCGCACAGTACCAGGACCTGCTGGATCGCCCTCACTGTCCGGCCTTTCAGCCGATGCCTTCCCTGCACCATCCTTGCTACTACAAACAAGGCTGGTGCTCTGCGCCATGATGGAACGTGGCTTTGCACTCTCCCCGCACCCTGGCACCGAGTCCACTGCAGGACTCGTGCTGGGCTGGGCAACGGGGCCTACACGACAGGCTGGCACTGCTGCCCGCCCGGAGGGAACAGGGAGGGGACGAAACACCAGATTCACCTCCTGAGACGCCTTGATCTTCTTGGCTCTCTTCTTTCTCTTTAGGTCGTCATCTGGCATATCATCGCCGAAGGAAAAGTTCTGGAGGTGAACTGGGGACTCGAGCTGACGTATTTGAGCCATTAGCGCCCCCCCCTGGCCGCTGTCATCACTTTCCTCCTCCAGGTTGGCAGAGCCGCAGCCTGATGGTAATGGCGCTTGCTCTGCAGGCAGCCTGTCGTGCGAGGCCTGCTGGTGTTGGCGCAGGCCACCAGACGGACACGGCAGGTCTTCCTCATCCTCCTCATCATCGCCATCATCCGCCTGGATCTCAAGCCCCTTCAGCTTTCTCAGCTTATCCTGGCGCATTTCTTCAAACCTCATGTCGTTCTCCAGCTTTTCCCGGAACGGACCGCTGTTGTCACGGATAAGCCGACGCTTCTCCTCCAGAGCGGTGACCTCGGCTTTAAGCCTGTTGATGGTGATAAGAAGATCAGGCTTCTTCTTCTTAGTAGCCACCCCCGCTAGGGCCAAGGTCTCCCTTATCTCCTCCTGGAGCCTCCTCAGCGCTTTTCCGGCTTCCTCGTACTCACGGAGGTGCTCAGCAATCCGGGAGCCATAGATGGTAGCAGACTCCCGGGTTTTTAGATCTCCCCATGCCTTTTCCACACCTCCGTGAGCACCCAGCTTTCCAGCTGAACCACCCAGCTTTCCCGCACATACACCCAGCTTTCCAGGAGGAGCACTTAGGCTGATGTCACTTGCCTTGATCTTTTGTGTTCCGGAGACCTTGCGGCTTCCCTGGGTCTTGGGGGTGGCAGCCGAGGTCACATCGCTGCGTCCTTGGCTCCGGGCAGATCTTCTTACCCCCTCCGCTTTGGCCGGTAACTGGTTTCTCCTGCCCCCCGCCGGCCTGGTCCGGGAGGCAGAAGCCTGGGATTTTCCTGCAGGATTCATCCCACAGAACCCACTCCCTCCCTGGGGAGGAGAGAGCAGGCCTGGGTGGATTGATCTTCCTCCAGGTGGTGCAGGAGCTCAGCAGCACACAACCACACCCGTCAGTAGCTCACAGTGGAATGAGCCAGCACGAACTATTCTGCTGCTGGTGCAGTCACTGTGTACATACAGGACATTACTTATCCTGTACTGATCCTGAGTTACATCCTGTATTATACTCCAGAGCTGCACTCACTATTCTGCTGCTGGTGCAGTCACTGTGTACATACATGACATTACTTATCCTGTACTGATCCTGAGTTACATCCTGTATTATACTCCAGAGCTGCACTCACTATTCTGCTGCTGGTGCAGTCACTGTGTACATACATGACATTACTTATCCTGTACTGATCCTGAGTTACATCCTGTATTATACTCCAGAGCTGCACTCACTATTCTGCTGCTGGTGCAGTCACTGTGTACATACATGACATTACTTATCCTGTACTGATCCTGAGTTACATCCTGTATTATACTCCAGAGCTGCACTCACTATTCTGCTGCTGGTGCAGTCACTGTGTACATACATGGAGAATCACCCGTAGGGAATTGCTTAGTGGTTTGGCAGATGAAGAGTAATAAGTGAGGTAATGGTGTCTGGCACTGGGATTTGGGATGGATACAGTAAAGGCGGGATTGACATTGTGCCAGTGATAAGGTGGTTACTGTGTCTAAGGTGGGACGTGATGAAAAAGGGAATTATAATGTTAGCGAGTAGACGTTGAATATTATCATTCCTCAGGATTATCATCTTACCTGCTTATAGTAAATGCTCTGCATACACAGACCACGGCAACAAATGCTCATCACCTATAGGGGTCCTTTAGGTGCAGCTGGAATACTACTGCATGATTTATGCTTACCTGTCAATTATAGACACATCTGGCAATGGTCAGGGGTCAGCATGGGCACTCTGACCCCTCTGTGACTACACCCCCATACACAGCGAGCTGCCATGTCCTGTGTGTCCTGACACCTTTCTATCATAACCAGCAGTGGTCAGGGGTCAGCATGGGTGCTCTGACCCCTCTGTTACTACACCCCCCATACACAGCGAGCTGCCATGTCCTGTGTGTCCTGACACCTTTCTATCATAGCCAGCAGTGGTCAGGGGTCAGCATGGGCGCTCTGACCCCTCTGTGACTACACCCCCCCATACACAGCGAGCTGCCATGTCCTGTGTGTCCTGACACCTTTCTATCATAACCAGCAGTGGTCAGGGGTCAGCATGGGTGCTCTGACCCCTCTGTTACTACACCCCCCATACACAGCGAGCTGCCATGTCCTGTGTGTCCTGACACCTTTCCATCATAGCCAGCAGTGGTCAGGGGTCAGCATGGGCGCTCTGACCCTTCTGTTACTACACCCCCCATACACAGGGAGCTGCCATGTCCTGTGTGTCCTGACACCTTTCTATCATAGCCAGCAGTGGTCAGGGGTCAGCATGGGGGCTCTGACCCCTCTGTGACTACACCCCCCCAATACACAGCGAGCTGCCATGTCCTGTGTGTCCTGATACCTTTCTATCATAGCCAGCAGTGGTCAGGGGTCAGCATGGGCGCTCTGACCCCTCTGTGACTACACCCCCCATACACAGCGAGCTGTCATGTCCGGTGTGTCCTGACACCTTTCTATCATAGCCAGCAGTGGTCAGGGGTCAGCATGGGCGCTCTGACCCCTCTGTGACTACACCCCCCATACACAGCGAGCTGTCATGTCCTGTGTGTCCTGACACCTTTCTATCATAACCAGCAGTGGTCAGGGGTCGGCATGGGCGCTCTGACCCCTCTGTGACTACACCCCCCATACACAGCGAGCTGCCATGTCCTGTGTGTCCTGACATCTTTCTATCATAGCCAGCAGTGGTCAGGGGTCAGCAAGGGTGCTCTGACCCCTCTGTGACTACACCCCCATACACAGCGAGCTGCCATGTCCTGTGTGTCCTGACACCTTTCTATCATAGCCAGCAGTGGTCAGGGGTCAGCATGGGTGCTCTGACCCCTCTGTGACTACACCCCCCCAATACACAGCGAGCTGCCATGTCCTGTGTGTCCTGACACCTTTCTATCATAGCCAGCAGTGGTCAGGGGTCAGCAAGGGTGCTCTGACCCCTCTGTGACTACACCCCCCATACACAGCGAGCTGCCATGTCCTGTGTGTCCTGACACTTTTCTATCATAGCCAGCAGTGGTCAGGGGTCAGCATGGGCGCTCTGACCTCTCTGTGACTACACCCCCCATACACAGCGAGCTGCCATGTCCTGTGTCCTGACACCTTTCTATCATAGCCAGCAGTGGTCAGGGGTCAGCATGGGTGCTCTGACCCCTCTGTGACTACACCCCCCATACACAGCGAGCTGCCATGTCCTGTGTCCTGACACCTTTCTGTCATAGCCAGCAGTGGTCAGGGGTCAGCATGGGTGCTCTGACGCCTCTGTGACTACACCCCCCATACACAGCGAGCTGCCATGTCCTGTGTGTCCTGACATCTTTCTATCATAGCCAGCAGTGGTCAGGGGTCAGCATGGGCGCTCTGACCTCTCTGTGACTACACCCCCATACACAGCGAGCTGCCATGTCCTGTGTGTCCTGACACCTTTCTATCATAGCCAGCAGTGGTCAGGGGTCAGCATGGGCGCTCTGACCTCTCTGTGACTACACCCCCCATACACAGCGAGCTGCCATGTCCTGTGTGTCCTGACACCTTTCTATTATAGCCAGCAGTAGTCAGGGGTCAGCATGGGCGCTCTGACCTCTCTGTGACTACACCCCCCATACACAGCGAGCTGCCATGTCCTGTGTGTCCTGACACCTTTCTATCATAGCCAGCAGTGGTCAGGGGTCAGCATGGGCGCTCTGACCTCTCTGTGACTACACCCCCATACACAGCGAGCTGCCATGTCCTGTGTGTCCTGACACCTTTCTATCATAGCCAGCAGTGGTCAGGGGTCAGCATGGGCGCTCTGACCCCTCTGTGACTACACCCCCATACACAGCGAGCTGCCATGTCCTGTGTGTCCTGACACCTTTCTATCATAGCCAGCAGTGGTCAGGGGTCAGCATGGGCGCTCTGACCTCTCTGTGACTACACCCCCCATACACAGCGAGCTGCCATGTCCTGTGTCCTGACACCTTTCTATCATAGCCAGCAGTGGTCAGGGGTCAGCATGGGCGCTCTGACCCCTCTGTGACTACACCCCCCATACACAGGGAGCTGCCATGTCCTGTGTGTCCTGACACCTTTCTATCATAGCCAGCAGTGGTCAGGGGTCAGCATGGGGGCTCTGACCACTCTCTGACTACACACCCCATACACAGCGAGCTGCCATGTCCTGTGTGTCCTGACACATTTCTATCATAGCCAGCAGTGGTCAGGGGTCAGCATGGGTGCTCTGACCCCTCTGTGACTACACCCCCCATACACAGCGAGCTGCCATGTCCTGTGTGTCCTGACATCTTTCTATCATAGCCAGCAGTGGTCAGGGGTCAGCATGGGTGCTCTGACCCCTCTGTGACTACACCCCCCATACACAGCGAGCTGCCATGTCCTGTGTGTCCTGACACCTTTCTATCATAGCCAGCAGTGGTCAGGGGTCAGCATGGGTGCTCTGACCCCTCTGTGACTACACCCACCATACACAGCGAGCTGCTATGTCCTGTGTGTCCTGACATCTTTCTATCATAGCCAGCAGTGGTCAGGGGTCAGCATGGACGCTCTGACCTCTCTGTGACTACACCCCCCATACACAGCGAGCTGCCATGTCCTGTGTCCTGACACCTTTCTATCATAGCCAGCAGTGGTCAGGGGTCAGCATGGGTGCTCTGATTCCTCTGTGACTACACCCCCCATACACAGCGAGCTGCCATATCCTGTGTGTCCTGACATCTTTCTATCATAGCCAGCAGTGGTCAGGGGTCAGCATGGACGCTCTGACCCCTCTGTGACTACACCCCCCATACACAGCGAGCTGCCATGTCCTGTGTGTCCTGACACCTTTCTATCATAGCCAGCAGTGGTCAGGGGTCAGCATGGGTGCTCTGACCCCTCTGTGACTACATCCCCCATACACAGCGAGCTGCCATGTCCTGTGTGTCCTGACACCTTTCTATCATAGCCAGCAGTGGTCAGGGGTCAGCATGGGCGCTCTGACCCCTCTGTGACTACACCCCCCATACACAGCGAGCTGCCATGTCCTGTGTGTCCTGACATCTTTCTATCATAGCCAGCAGTGGTCAGGGGTCAGCATGGGCGCTCTGACCCCTCTGTGACTACACCCCCCATACACAGCGAGCTGCCATGTCCTGTGTGTCCTGACATCTTTCTATCATAGCCAGCAGTGGTCAGGGGTCAGCATGGGCGCTCTGAGCCCTCTGTGACTACACCCCCCATACACAGCGAGCTGCCATGTCCTGTGTATCCTGACACCTTTCTATCATAGCCAGCAGTGATCAGGGGTCAGCATGGGCGCTCTGACCCCTCTGTGACTACACCCCCATACACAGCGAGCTGCCATGTCCTGTGTGTCCTGACACCTCTCTATTATAGCCAGCAGTGGTCAGGGGTCAGCATGGGCGCTCTGACCTCTCTGTGACTACACCCCCCCATATACAGCGAGCTGCCATATCCTGTGTATCCTGACACCTTTCTATCATAGCCAGCAGTGGTCAGGGGTCAGCATGGGCGCTCTGACCCCTCTGTGACTACACCCCCCATACACAGCGAGCTGCCATGTCCTGTGTCCTGACACCTTTCTATCATAGCCAGCAGTGGTCAGGGGTCAGCATGGGCGCTCTGACCCCTCTGTGACTACACCCCCCATACACAGCGAGCTGCCATGTCCTGTGTCCTGACACCTTTCTATCATAGCCAGCAGTGGTCAGGGGTCAGCATGGGCGCTCTGACCCCTCTGTGACTGCACCCCCATACACAGCGAGCTGCCATGTCCTGTGTCCTGACACCTTTCTATCATAGCCAGCAGTGGTCAGGGGTCAGCATGGGTGCTCTGACCCCTCTGTGACTACACCCCCCATACACAGCGAGCTGCCATGTCCTGTGTGTCCTGACATCTCTCTATTATAGCCAGCAGTGGTCAGGGGTCAGCATGGGCGCTCTGACCCCTCTGTGACTACACCCCCCTTACACAGCGAGCTGCCATGTCCTGTGTGTCCTGACACCTTTCTATCATAGCCAGCAGTGGTCAGGGGTCAGCATGGGCGCTCTGACCTCTCTGTGACTACACCCACCATACACAGCGAGCTGCCATGTCCTGTGTGTCCTGACACCTTTCTATCATAGCCAGCAGTGGTCAGGGGTCAGCATGGGCACTCTGACCTCTCTGTGACTACACCCCCCATACACAGCGAGCTGCCATGTCCTGTGTGTCCTGACACCTCTCTATTATAGCCAGCAGTGGTCAGGGGTCAGCATGGGCGCTCTGACCTCTCTGTGACTACACCCCCATACACAGCGAGCTGCCATGTCCTGTGTGTCCTGACATCTTTCTATCATAGCCAGCAGTGGTCAGGGGTCAGCATGGGCGCTCTGAGCCCTCTGTGACTACACCCCCCATACACAGCGAGCTGCCATGTCCTGTGTATCCTGACACCTTTCTATCATAGCCAGCAGTGATCAGGGGTCAGCATGGGCGCTCTGACCCCTCTGTGACTACACCCCCATACACAGCGAGCTGCCATGTCCTGTGTGTCCTGACACCTTTCTATCATAGCCAGCAGTGGTCAGGGGTCAGCATGGGCGCTCTGACCTCTCTGTGACTACACCCCCCCATATACAGCGAGCTGCCATGTCCTGTGTATCCTGACACCTTTCTATCATAGCCAGCAGTGGTCAGGGGTCAGCATGGGCGCTCTGACCCCTCTGTGACTACACCCCCCATACACAGCGAGCTGCCATGTCCTGTGTCCTGACACCTTTCTATCATAGCCAGCAGTGGTCAGGGGTCAGCATGGGCGCTCTGACCCCTCTGTGACTGCACCCCCATACACAGCGAGCTGCCATGTCCTGTGTCCTGACACCTTTCTATCATAGCCAGCAGTGGTCAGGGGTCAGCATGGGTGCTCTGACCCCTCTGTGACTACACCCCCCATACACAGCGAGCTGCCATGTCCTGTGTGTCCTGACACCTCTCTATTATAGCCAGCAGTGGTCAGGGGTCAGCATGGGCGCTCTGACCCCTCTGTGACTACACCCCCCTTACACAGCGAGCTGCCATGTCCTGTGTGTCCTGACACCTTTCTATCATAGCCAGCAGTGGTCAGGGGTCAGCATGGGCGCTCTGACCTCTCTGTGACTACACCCACCATACACAGCGAGCTGCCATGTCCTGTGTGTCCTGACACCTTTCTATCATAGCCAGCAGTGGTCAGGGGTCAGCATGGGCACTCTGACCTCTCTGTGACTACACCCCCCATACACAGCGAGCTGCCATGTCCTGTGTGTCCTGACACCTCTCTATTATAGCCAGCAGTGGTCAGGGGTCAGCATGGGCGCTCTGTCCTCTCTGTGACTACACCCCCCATACACAGCGAGCTGCCATGTCCTGTGTGTCCTGACACCTTTCTATCTTAGCCAGCAGTGGTCTGGGGTCAGTATGGGTGCTCTGACCCCTCTGTGACTACACCCCCCATACACAGCGAGCTGCCATGTCCTGTGTGTCCTGACATCTTTCTATCATAGCCAGCAGTGGTCAGGGGTCAACATGGGTGCTCTGACCCCTCTGTGACTACACCCCCCATACACAGCGAGCTGCCATGTCCTGTGTCCTAACACCTTTCTATCATAGCCAGCAGTGGTCAGGGGTCAGCATGGGTGCTCTGACCCCTCTGTGATTACACCCCCCATACACAGCGAGCTGCCATGTCCTGTGTCCTGACACCTTTCTGTCATAGCCAGCAGTGGTCAGGGGTCAGCATGGGTGCTCTGACGCCTCTGTGACTACACCCCCCATACACAGCGAGCTGCCATGTCCTGTGTGTCCTGACATCTTTCTATCATAGCCAGCAGTGGTCAGGGGTCAGCATGGGCGCTCTGACCTCTCTGTGACTACACCCCCCATACACAGCGAGCTGCCATGTCCTGTGTGTCCTGACACCTTTCTATTATAGCCAGCAGTAGTCAGGGGTCAGCATGGGCGCTCTGACCTCTCTGTGACTACACCCCCCATACACAGCGAGCTGCCATGTCCTGTGTGTCCTGACACCTTTCTATCATAGCCAGCAGTGGTCAGGGGTCAGCATGGGCGCTCTGACCTCTCTGTGACTACACCCCCATACACAGCGAGCTGCCATGTCCTGTGTGTCCTGACACCTTTCTATCATAGCCAGCAGTGGTCAGGGGTCAGCATGGGCGCTCTGACCCCTCTGTGACTACACCCCCCATACACAGCGAGCTGCCATGTCCTGTGTCCTGACACCTTTCTATCATAGCCAGCAGTGGTCAGGGGTCAGCATGGGCGCTCTGACCCCTCTGTGACTACACCCCCCATACACAGCGAGCTGCCATGTCCTGTGTCCTGACACCTTTCTATCATAGCCAGCAGTGGTCAGGGGTCAGCATGGGCGCTCTGACCCCTCTGTGACTGCACCCCCATACACAGCGAGCTGCCATGTCCTGTGTCCTGACACCTTTCTATCATAGCCAGCAGTGGTCAGGGGTCAGCATGGGTGCTCTGACCCCTCTGTGACTACACCCCCCATACACAGCGAGCTGCCATGTCCTGTGTGTCCTGACATCTCTCTATTATAGCCAGCAGTGGTCAGGGGTCAGCATGGGCGCTCTGACCCCTCTGTGACTACACCCCCCTTACACAGCGAGCTGCCATGTCCTGTGTGTCCTGACACCTTTCTATCATAGCCAGCAGTGGTCAGGGGTCAGCATGGGCGCTCTGACCTCTCTGTGACTACACCCACCATACACAGCGAGCTGCCATGTCCTGTGTGTCCTGACACGTTTCTATCATAGCCAGCAGTGGTCAGGGGTCAGCATGGGCACTCTGACCTCTCTGTGACTACACCCCCCATACACAGCGAGCTGCCATGTCCTGTGTGTCCTGACACCTCTCTATTATAACCAGCAGTGGTCAGGGGTCAGCATGGGCGCTCTGTCCTCTCTGTGACTACACCCCCCATACACAGCGAGCTGCCATGTCCTGTGTGTCCTGACACCTTTCTATCTTAGCCAGCAGTGGTCTGGGGTCAGTATGGGTGCTCTGACCCCTCTGTGACTACACCCCCCATACACAGCGAGCTGCCATGTCCTGTGTGTCCTGACATCTTTCTATCATAGCCAGCAGTGGTCAGGGGTCAACATGGGTGCTCTGACCCCTCTGTGACTACACCCCCCATACACAGCGAGCTGCCATGTCCTGTGTCCTAACACCTTTCTATCATAGCCAGCAGTGGTCAGGGGTCAGCATGGGTGCTCTGACCCCTCTGTGATTACACCCCCCATACACAGCGAGCTGCCATGTCCTGTGTCCTGACACCTTTCTGTCATAGCCAGCAGTGGTCAGGGGTCAGCATGGGTGCTCTGACGCCTCTGTGACTACACCCCCCATACACAGCGAGCTGCCATGTCCTGTGTGTCCTGACATCTTTCTATCATAGCCAGCAGTGGTCAGGGGTCAGCATGGGCGCTCTGACCTCTCTGTGACTACACCCCCCATACACAGCGAGCTGCCATGTCCTGTGTGTCCTGACACCTTTCTATTATAGCCAGCAGTAGTCAGGGGTCAGCATGGGCGCTCTGACCTCTCTGTGACTACACCCCCCATACACAGCGAGCTGCCATGTCCTGTGTGTCCTGACACCTTTCTATCATAGCCAGCAGTGGTCAGGGGTCAGCATGGGCGCTCTGACCTCTCTGTGACTACACCCCCATACACAGCGAGCTGCCATGTCCTGTGTGTCCTGACACCTTTCTATCATAGCCAGCAGTGGTCAGGGGTCAGCATGGGCGCTCTGACCCCTCTGTGACTACACCCCCATACACAGCGAGCTGCCATGTCCTGTGTGTCCTGACACCTTTCTATCATAGCCAGCAGTGGTCAGGGGTCAGCATGGGCGCTCTGACCTCTCTGTGACTACACCCCCCATACACAGCGAGCTGCCATGTCCTGTGTCCTGACACCTTTCTATCATAGCCAGCAGTGGTCAGGGGTCAGCATGGGCGCTCTGACCCCTCTGTGACTACACCCCCCATACACAGGGAGCTGCCATGTCCTGTGTGTCCTGACACCTTTCTATCATAGCCAGCAGTGGTCAGGGGTCAGCATGGGGGCTCTGACCACTTTCTGACTACACACCCCATACACAGCGAACTGCCATGTCCTGTGTGTCCTGACACCTTTCTATCATAGCCAGCAGTGGTCAGGGGTCAGCATGGGTGCTCTGACCCCTCTGTGACTACACCCCCCATACACAGCGAGCTGCCATGTCCTGTGTGTCCTGACATCTTTCTATCATAGCCAGCAGTGGTCAGGGGTCAGCATGGGTGCTCTGACCCCTCTGTGACTACACCCCCCATACACAGCGAGCTGCCATGTCCTGTGTGTCCTGACACCTTTCTATCATAGCCAGCAGTGGTCAGGGGTCAGCATGGGTGCTCTGACCCCTCTGTGACTACACCCACCATACACAGCGAGCTGCTATGTCCTGTGTGTCCTGACATCTTTCTATCATAGCCAGCAGTGGTCAGGGGTCAGCATGGACGCTCTGACCTCTCTGTGACTACACCCCCCATACACAGCGAGCTGCCATGTCCTGTGTCCTGACACCTTTCTATCATAGCCAGCAGTGGTCAGGGGTCAGCATGGGTGCTCTGACCCCTCTGTGACTACACCCCCCATACACAGCGAGCTGCCATATCCTGTGTGTCCTGACATCTTTCTATCATAGCCAGCAGTGGTCAGGGGTCAGCATGGACGCTCTGACCCCTCTGTGACTACACCCCCCATACACAGCGAGCTGCCATGTCCTGTGTGTCCTGACACCTTTCTATCATAGCCAGCAGTGGTCAGGGGTCAGCATGGGTGCTCTGACCCCTCTGTGACTACATCCCCCATACACAGCGAGCTGCCATGTCCTGTGTGTCCTGACACCTTTCTATCATAGCCAGCAGTGGTCAGGGGTCAGCATGGGCGCTCTGACCCCTCTGTGACTACACCCCCCATACACAGCGAGCTGCCATGTCCTGTGTGTCCTGACATCTTTCTATCATAGCCAGCAGTGGTCAGGGGTCAGCATGGGCGCTCTGACCCCTCTGTGACTACACCCCCCATACACAGCGAGCTGCCATGTCCTGTGTGTCCTGACATCTTTCTATCATAGCCAGCAGTGGTCAGGGGTCAGCATGGGCGCTCTGAGCCCTCTGTGACTACACCCCCCATACACAGCGAGCTGCCATGTCCTGTGTATCCTGACACCTTTCTATCATAGCCAGCAGTGATCAGGGGTCAGCATGGGCGCTCTGACCCCTCTGTGACTACACCCCCATACACAGCGAGCTGCCATGTCCTGTGTGTCCTGACACCTTTCTATCATAGCCAGCAGTGGTCAGGGGTCAGCATGGACGCTCTGACCCCTCTGTGACTACACCCCCCATACACAGCGAGCTGCCATGTCCTGTGTCCTGACACCTTTCTATCATAGCCAGCAGTGGTCAGGGGTCAGCATGGGCGCTCTGACCCCTCTGTGACTACACCCCCCATACACAGCGAGCTGCCATGTCCTGTGTCCTGACACCTTTCTATCATAGCCAGCAGTGGTCAGGGGTCAGCATGGGCGCTCTGACCCCTCTGTGACTGCACCCCCATACACAGCGAGCTGCCATGTCCTGTGTCCTGACACCTTTCTATCATAGCCAGCAGTGGTCAGGGGTCAGCATGGGTGCTCTGACCCCTCTGTGACTACACCCCCCATACACAGCGAGCTGCCATGTCCTGTGTGTCCTGACATCTCTCTATTATAGCCAGCAGTGGTCAGGGGTCAGCATGGGCGCTCTGACCCCTCTGTGACTACACCCCCCTTACACAGCGAGCTGCCATGTCCTGTGTGTCCTGACACCTTTCTATCATAGCCAGCAGTGGTCAGGGGTCAGCATGGGCGCTCTGACCTCTCTGTGACTACACCCACCATACACAGCGAGCTGCCATGTCCTGTGTGTCCTGACACCTTTCTATCATAGCCAGCAGTGGTCAGGGGTCAGCATGGGCACTCTGACCTCTCTGTGACTACACCCCCCATACACAGCGAGCTGCCATGTCCTGTGTGTCCTGACACCTCTCTATTATAGCCAGCAGTGGTCAGGGGTCAGCATGGGCGCTCTGACCTCTCTGTGACTACACCCCCCATACACAGCGAGCTGCCATGTCCTGTGTGTCCTGACATCTTTCTATCATAGCCAGCAGTGGTCAGGGGTCAGCATGGGCGCTCTGAGCCCTCTGTGACTACACCCCCCATACACAGCGAGCTGCCATGTCCTGTGTATCCTGACACCTTTCTATCATAGCCAGCAGTGATCAGGGGTCAGCATGGGCGCTCTGACCCCTCTGTGACTACACCCCCATACACAGCGAGCTGCCATGTCCTGTGTGTCCTGACACCTCTCTATTATAGCCAGCAGTGGTCAGGGGTCAGCATGGGCGCTCTGACCTCTCTGTGACTACACCCCCCCATATACAGCGAGCTGCCATGTCCTGTGTATCCTGACACCTTTCTATCATAGCCAGCAGTGGTCAGGGGTCAGCATGGGCGCTCTGACCCCTCTGTGACTACACCCCCCATACACAGCGAGCTGCCATGTCCTGTGTCCTGACACCTTTCTATCATAGCCAGCAGTGGTCAGGGGTCAGCATGGGCGCTCTGACCCCTCTGTGACTGCACCCCCATACACAGCGAGCTGCCATGTCCTGTGTCCTGACACCTTTCTATCATAGCCAGCAGTGGTCAGGGGTCAGCATGGGTGCTCTGACCCCTCTGTGACTACACCCCCCATACACAGCGAGCTGCCATGTCCTGTGTGTCCTGACACCTCTCTATTATAGCCAGCAGTGGTCAGGGGTCAGCATGGGCGCTCTGACCCCTCTGTGACTACACCCCCCTTACACAGCGAGCTGCCATGTCCTGTGTGTCCTGACACCTTTCTATCATAGCCAGCAGTGGTCAGTGGTCAGCATGGGCGCTCTGACCTCTCTGTGACTACACCCACCATACACAGCGAGCTGCCATGTCCTGTGTGTCCTGACACCTTTCTATCATAGCCAGCAGTGGTCAGGGGTCAGCATGGGCACTCTGACCTCTCTGTGACTACACCCCCCATACACAGCGAGCTGCCATGTCCTGTGTGTCCTGACACCTCTCTATTATAGCCAGCAGTGGTCAGGGGTCAGCATGGGCGCTCTGTCCTCTCTGTGACTACACCCCCCATATACAGCGAGCTGCCATGTCCTGTGTGTCCTGACACCTTTCTATCTTAGCCAGCAGTGGTCTGGGGTCAGTATGGGTGCTCTGACCCCTCTGTGACTACACCCCCTATACACAGCGAGCTGCCATGTCCTGTGTGTCCTGACATCTTTCTATCATAGCCAGCAGTGGTCAGGGGTCAGCATGGGTGCTCTGACCCCTCTGTGACTACACCCACCATACACAGCGAGCTGCCATGTCCTGTGTGTCCTGACATCTTTCTATCATAGCCAGCAGTGGTCAGGGGTCAGCATGGACGCTCTGACCTCTCTGTGACTACACCCCCCATACACAGCGAGCTGCCATGTCCTGTGTCCTGACACCTTTCTATCATAGCCAGCAGTGGTCAGGGGTCAGCATGGGTGCTCTGACCCCTCTGTGACTACACCCCCCATACACAGCGAGCTGCCATGTCCTGTGTGTCCTGACATCTTTCTATCATAGCCAGCAGTGGTCAGGGGTCAGCATGGGCGCTCTGAGCCCTCTGTGACTACACCCCCCATACACAGCGAGCTGCCATGTCCTGTGTGTCCTGACACCTTTCTATCATAGCCAGCAGTGGTCAGGGGTCAGCATGGGTGCTCTGACCCCTCTGTGACTACATCCCCCATACACAGCGAGCTGCCATGTCCTGTGTGTCCTGACACCTTTCTATCATAGCCAGCAGTGGTCAGGGGTCAGCATGGACGCTCTGACCCCTCTGTGACTACACCCCCCATACACAGCGAGCTGCCATGTCCTGTGTGTCCTGACACCTTTCTATCATAGCCAGCAGTGGTCAGGGGTCAGCATGGGCGCTCTGACCCCTCTGTGACTACATCCCCCATACACAGCGAGCTGCCATGTCCTGTGTGTCCTGACACCTTTCTATCATAGCCAGCAGTGGTCAGGGGTCAGCATGGGCGCTCTGACCTCTCTGTGACTACACCCACCATACACAGCGAGCTGCCATGTCCTGTGTGTCCTGACACCTTTCTATCATAGCCAGCAGTGGTCTGGGGTCAGCATGGGCACTCTGACCACTCTGTGACTACACCCCCCATACACAGCGAGCTGCCATGTCCTGTGTGTCCTGACACCTCTCTATTATAGCCAGCAGTGGTCAGGGGTCAGCATGGGCGCTCTGTCCTCTCTGTGACTACACCCCCCATACACAGCGAGCTGCCATGTCCTGTGTGTCCTGACACCTTTCTATCTTAGCCAGCAGTGGTCTGGGGTCAGTATGGGTGCTCTGACCCCTCTGTGACTACACCCCCCATACACAGCGAGCTGCCATGTCCTGTGTGTCCTGACATCTTTCTATCATAGCCAGCAGTGGTCAGGGGTCAGCATGGGTGCTCTGACCCCTCTGTGACTACACCCACCATACACAGCGAGCTGCCATGTCCTGTGTGTCCTGACATCTTTCTATCATAGCCAGCAGTGGTCAGGGGTCAGCATGGACGCTCTGACCTCTCTGTGACTACACCCCCCATACACAGCGAGCTGCCATGTCCTGTGTCCTGACACCTTTCTATCATAGCCAGCAGTGGTCAGGGGTCAGCATGGGTGCTCTGACCCCTCTGTGACTACACCCCCCATACACAGCGAGCTGCCATGTCCTGTGTGTCCTGACATCTTTCTATCATAGCCAGCAGTGGTCAGGGGTCAGCATGGGCGCTCTGAGCCCTCTGTGACTACACCCCCCATACACAGCGAGCTGCCATGTCCTGTGTGTCCTGACACCTTTCTATCATAGCCAGCAGTGGTCAGGGGTCAGCATGGGTGCTCTGACCCCTCTGTGACTACATCCCCCATACACAGCGAGCTGCCATGTCCTGTGTGTCCTGACACCTTTCTATCATAGCCAGCAGTGGTCAGGGGTCAGCATGGACGCTCTGACCCCTCTGTGACTACACCCCCCATACACAGCGAGCTGCCATGTCCTGTGTGTCCTGACACCTTTCTATCATAGCCAGCAGTGGTCAGGGGTCAGCATGGGCGCTCTGACCCCTCTGTGACTACATCCCCCATACACAGGGAGCTGCCATGTCCTGTGTGTCCTGACACCTTTCTATCATAGCCAGCAGTGGTCAGGGGTCAGCATGGGCGCTCTGACCCCTCTGTGACTACATCCCCCATACACAGCGAGCTGCCATGTCCTGTGTGTCCTGACACCTTTCTATTATAGCCAGCAGTGGTCAGGGGTCAGCATGGGCGCTCTGACCCCTCTGTGACTACACCCCCCATACACAGCGAGCTGCCATGTCCTGTGTGTCCTGACACCTTTCTATCATAGCCAGCAGTGGTCAGGGGTCAGCATGGGTGCTCTGACCCTTCTGTGACTACACCCCCCATACACAGAGAGCTGCCATGTCCTGTGTGTCCTGACACCTTTTTATCATAGCCAGCAGTGGTCAGGGGTCAGCATGGGCGCTCTGACCCCTCTGTGACTACACCCCCATACACAGCGAGCTGCCATGTCCTGTGTGTCCTGACATCTTTCTATCATAGCCAGCAGTGGTCAGGGGTCAGCATGGGCGCTCTGACCCCTCTGTTACTACACCCCCATACACAGTGAGCTGCCATGTCCTGTGTGTCCTGACACCTTTCTATTATAGCCAGCAGTGGTCCCCTGAACGTGCATATTAATAATGTTGAGTGAAATTGCAGGGCAAACCTATCTGGTGCCACTTTTCACAGTGAAAGTCAGTTTGAACAGTGTTAGTCAGTGGTTGATCCTAGAGTGAATGGTATAGCTAAACATCGGGAGATTAAGATGCTGTAACCTATAGCAGCAGAAAACAAAAGTTGCCAAATTTTACTATTTTAGGAGAGAACCGGTACACATTATGATCTTACCTACAAATCTCAATATATTCTACAAGTACTGTATATTGAGTACTCTGAAATTCAAGAAGGTCACCACTTTGCTAGAGGATTCACATGTCATTGCAGTTTCCTACACGCCCCATAATGCCTTGCATATAGCTTCTTCTGGTTGATGCTGCCAGAATTATCTCATTATCTTTGTGCAGTCTCCTTCGACCTACAATATACACTCTGACTCTGACCTGACAATTTGCTCCGGGTACCAATGATATGTGGTCCGCTACATTGTAGTCTTTTAAAAATCTTTTAATTTCCTCCACTTTCATTCCCCCTCCTTCACGTCTTCTCCGCCCTTCAACTCGCCGTTTCCTCTTCTTTGTCAGCCAAGCCGGTAATCTAGTTATAGAATCCTACAAAACACGCTCTAAACAGTCACGATTCACATTGGGCCAACTCTTCGAGGATTTCATGTTGCGGTTCAGTTCCTTACGATAACAATATGTACATTGTGACTGAAGACGGCAAGAAGAATGAGAACCATTAAGATAGAGATGGACTGGTTCCACGGGAATGATGTAGGGGAGGGATGGATTCCATGAGCCGGGACATGACGGTATCTGTCAGTGCTCGCCATCATGGCATAGCAAAATCCAGCGGCAGCGCCAAGTTCTACCCCAAATAACGAGCTACGGCCTGGGATGGTTTTTGTGTTTTATTATATATGTGCGGAAAGAACTGGGAAGCGATCCCCTTAATGTACGGAGGAAAGTTTTAAATCTGTCACATAATTGCTTCCCGTGTCCTGGGTAATGCGCGCCCCATATGGTCCTGCTTAATCCTCACCAATTATTCCCCATTTCAAGGGGAAAAAAAAAGTATAAAAAGATGAAATTCTGGAAAGATCCATCACACATAAGGATGTACTGGAGGAACGGACGCCCAGCCATGCTCATACTTTATTAAACCCATATGTTTTGTGTAGAAAACCCAAAATTCCTATTTCAGAGAGAGAGAGAGTCTATAAAAAGCAGGATTTACAGGTAATTAAAGGCACATTTTCTGTTATCTCTGGATACTTTTTTGCAATTGTGTGATCTGGGTTGTAGATATTGTATCATAGTCAACATCAAAAACTCAGTAACATCTGTGTCTGCATCATCCTCTCTCTGTAAAGTGCAGCAGAAGATAAGTGTCAGTTTGTTACATTCTTTGCTAGTCTGTACACTGGTATATTCCTTTCCTATCAGCCTTTCCACCACAGCCATTTGTCTCCTGTGAACTTTGCTCTGGTTTACTAACAGTTAATCCAGTTCACCATCTTTTTTGTGGTGCAGCTTTAAATTCGGCGTGCAAAACAATTTGCAAGTTAAATACGGTGCTCGGTCCAAATCAGTTGGACCGACCGACGGCACGTCCCCTAATTTGTGTCGCATGGAAACCAACGCAGCCACAAAAACTTATGTGCGGCATAAAGCCCTTTGTAAATGTGTCCCAATCTCTCCCCACACTCACCGCTGCCCTGTCTGATATCAGAGAACTGATCCAATCACCTTCTGGACTAGGGCTCTGGTATCTCTTAGAAGGCTTTCTAGAATAGTGTTCTTTGTTTGCCGTAGTCTTGCTTTACTGAGCTAGCTAGTGTTTATTCTGTCTTCCGTTTATTGGAATTTTTGAGCCTTTTGTTTGAGTCTCTGACTATCCGTTTGTGTAGTGATTTTGTTCTGAATTGTTCTACTGGTTCTGGCTCTCTGTTTGTATTGTCTATTTGTCTCTGTGTTTCAACTTTGGTGCAGGAAGGGAATGTTGACCAGTTGTCTTTTACCACTTATGGTAGTTAGGGCAATTAGTCAGGGAAAGGTGGGTAGGGGATTTAGTCTTACGACCTTGTCTGTTTCACCAGTCTGTTACCCTGGCTCATCTAATATAATGTTTTTCGAAAACATGTCCACCAAAAATAAAAAAATCTGTGTCCTCTTACATCAAGGCAGATTTGTTTTTAGAAAATAATAGGTTTGACATTTGGAGTCGTAAATGGCAAAACTACTGCAACAAATTTGGGTCACCCTTATACCCCATTATGGACTACTGCAGAATTTAGTCTCACCTAACAGGTACCATTGTTAAAACTGGGATCTACTCCAATGAAAGAACAGCCTTTGGGTCCCCTTGGGCACCAGGACCTGGGTCCAACTGCTACCTATTCCAGGCGGCCTGGATGTGGAATTTTTTTCCATTAATGGGAATGGGATTTTTAGGAAGTAAGTCAGAAGATAACTTTTCCTATCATTCAAGAACTGGACCCGTAAGCTACGCTAGATACCAACCACAGAAGCTCAAAAGATTAAGACATGTCTGTAAATGACTGTGTGGTCTTCAGCCTGAAAAATTTAACACGCGAATCATGAGCGAATCCTTCAAGAAGCTTCACTGAATTTATCATAAGGCTTGGTTCAGGTTTAATTGGTCTCAGCCAATTTTGCTACTGGAAACTGATATATAACCCATAATCCTTTTATAAAAAGGTCCTACAAGAACAGAAGGGACACATCACTGCATACGGTTCAGTGATTGTTAAAATGATTGAATAGTGTCGGGAATTGGGTGTGACTCTTATATGTACTGCTGTGGATTCCCATGGTTTGTACTGTGTACTAGTAATGTGGCGTCACTGTGTATTATCTAGATCCCGATTAAAGGAAGGGCACCCAAGACGCGTGCCCCTGGGCCCCCACCACTTCACAGAAGACCAGAGCTGCAGGTTTGAACTTACCAGTCTGCTGTTCTGCTGTACAAGAGTTCAGGGGAAGAAGCAGCAGCTGTTGGAACAATACAATAATTTTGGAAGAGATAATTATTGTGTTCAGTAGGTGACAGCATTGCTCATTGATGCTACCTTCTGCTAGGACTGCTGACAGCCGATAACATGGAGGAGCTGGAGGGAGAGGAGGAGAAGTGGGTAATCTTCAGCTGCCTGCACAACACAACATACACATAGCTCCTGCTTCCCCAGCATCTCCCCCTGACCAACTCTTGCACCCCCTTGACGCCATGACACCCACTAATTGCCCCTCCCACCAAGCCACAGTAGTTGCATTGGTTTTCATTGCTAAAAAGTCTCACAGGACTACATCCACCTTCATTAATGTGGCCTTAACATAGAACTACTACTAGTGCAACATTGTGGAAAGCCAGATTCATGACTTGAGACTTTTGCAAAAAGTCTTATAAAAAGTCTCATAGTCACTCCAGTCCTCTGCTGGTCTATAAGACGTTTTATGCATTTTTAAGACTTTTTTGGAACTTTTGAAAAAAAAAAAAACCCCAGACAAAAATTATATCATATGCACATTTATTAAAGGGCCAAAACCACTTTGATCAATCTGTTGGGCTTTGGAGCTCCAAAATTAGACATAGAAGTGTTCCAAGGAGCTGGTCTAATGATAAATAACCCCCATTTCACTATTTATATTAACACGTAAACATTGATGCTCCACATCACATGTAACCTGCCCCTCTTTCCAGGGCCGTTGCCAGCATTGAGTATGACTGGGTAAGTGCCGGAGCCCAGGGTTCCTGGGGGCCCACATAAGGCTGTACATAAGGAATCTATGAGGGTGATGGAGGCTGTATCTAATGAATCCATAGGGATTGAGGGGGGCTTTATATAAAATAACCATGAGGGGGCTATTTGGGATGATAAACTACAGTAGGGAATATTTTAGGGAAGTAGACTGTTGTAATTTCTGAATTTTAAATGCCATCACATGAGTTCCCTGCAAAGGGGTCAACTAAAGGTCCGTCGACCAGGGGCCTACTGAAACATGGAGCTGACCCTGCCTCTTTCTCCTATCACATGCCATTCCCTTTTCCTATCCCCGTGACAAAACCATGCCATTTTGTTTTCCCTTTATCACCACTAAAATTACTTACTATGGGATACTGGGGATCATTGTCACTATTGGCTATTTGGAGCATTGTGACTATTGGCTACTGGGAGCATTGTGACTATTGGCTAATTGGGGCATTGTGACTATTGGCTACTGGGAGCATTGTGACTATTGGCTACTGGGAGCATTGTGACTATTGGCTACTTGGGATATTGTGACTATTGGCTACTGGGAGCATTGTGACTATTGGCTACTGGGAGCATTGTGACTATTGGCTACTGGGAGCATTGTGACTATTGGCTAATTGGGGCATTGTGACTATTGGCTACTGGGAGCATTGTGACTATTGGCTACTGGGAGCATTGTGACTGTTGGCTACTGGGAGCATTGTGACTGTTGGCTAATTGGGGCATTGTGACTATTGGCTACTTGGAGCATTGTGACTATTGGCTATTGGGAGCATTGTGACTATTGGCTACTGGGGCATTGTAACTATTGGCTACTGAGAGCATTGTGACTATTGGCTAGTTGGGGCATTGTGACTATTGGCTACTGGGGGCATTGTGACTATTGGCTACTGGGGGGCAAGACACATTACTCAAATAATCTGTGCCTCAGCCCCCTGCACCGTGCAGTGATGTACTGCAGAGCAGATGAAACCTCAATTCCTTCTCAGACTCATAATTGCAAACACAACAATAGAAATATTCGCCTCTGATATCGGATCACGTTCGTTATTAGGAGATTCCAAATTCCGGGAAGTCGTTTTTCTGTTATTTTGATTTGAAATTTGAAACAAAATTGTAAAATTTGCCAGTTTTTGGAGGATCTGGACTCATTAGCAATTTGCAAAAAGTTTTAAAAATAAGTTGTATTATGTTTCGGCTCCTCGTTGCGGTGATGGATACCAGACCAGACAATTACTGTGATAGATGAGACATTTCTAGCACCGCTCTCCAAACATCCATTTACCAGGAGAAATTTCTTTTGCTAGAAGTAATAATAACCCATCCGTACGTCTCCTCCCAGGACGGATACTGGATGTGGCATTAACTCTTTACATCAAAGGGGTCCCAGGGCCATGTGTATATCTATGGGGTCAGGTTGAGGTTTTTACTCCTCAGTCATGTTGGTGGGACTCTCCAGTTATTTATGTGAGGGAAAAAGTGTTTATGATGGAAGATGAGGCAGGAACAGGCTGTAAGATAAGGCAGGAGCAGACTATGGTATAAAACAGGAGCAGACCATTAGATTAGGCAGGGGTGGGCAATGGGGTAAGGCAGGGACAGGAGCAGACCATTAGATTAGGCAGGGGTAGGCAATGGGGTAAGGCAGGGACAGGAGCAGACCATTAGATTAGGCAGTGGTGGGCAATGGGGTAAGGCAGGGACAGGAGCAGACCATTAGATTAGGCAGGGGTAGGCAATGGGGTAAGGCAGGGACAGGAGCAGACCATTAGATTAGGCAGGGGTGGGCAATGGGGTAAGGCAGGGACAGGAGCAGACCATTAGATTAGGCAGGGGTAGGCAATGGGTTAAGGCAGGGAAAGGAGCAGCACATTAGATTAGGCAATGGTAGGCAATGGGGTAAGGCAGGGACAGGAGCAGACCATTAGATTAGGCAGGGGTGAGCAATGGGGTAAGGCAGGGAAAGGAGCAGACCATTAGATAAGGTAGGAGTAGGCAGTGGGGTAAGGTAGAGACAGGAGCAGACCGTTAGATTAGGCAGGGGTGGGCAATGAGGTAAGGCAGGGACAGGAGCAGACCATTAGATTAGGCAGGGGTGGGCAATGAGGTAAGGCAGGGACAGGAGCAGACCATTAGATTACACAGGGGTAGGCAATGGGGTAAGGCAGGGACAGGAGCAGACCATTAGATTAGGCAGGGGTAGGCAATGAGGTAAGGCAGGGACAGGAGCAGACCATTAGATTAGGCAGGGGTGGGCAATGAGGTAAGGCAGGGACAGGAGCAGACCATTAGATTAGGCAGGGGTGGGCAATGAGGTAAGGCAGGGACAGGAGCAGACCATTAGATTAGGCAGGGGTGGGCAATGGGGTAAGACAGGGACAGGAGCAGACCATTAGATTAGACAAGGGTAGGCAATGGGGTAAGGCAGGGACAGGAGCAGACCATTAGATTACACAGGGGTAGGCAATGGGGTAAGGCAGGGACAGGAGCAGACCATTAGATTAGGCAGGGGTAGGCAATGAGGTAAGGCAGGGACAGGAGCAGACCATTAGATTAGGCAGGGGTGGGCAATGAGGTAAGGCAGGGACAGGAGCAGACCATTAGATTAGGCAGGGGTGGGCAATGAGGTAAGGCAGGGACAGGAGCAGACCATTAGATTAGGCAGGGGTGGGCAATGGGGTAAGACAGGGACAGGAGCAGACCATTAGATTAGACAAGGGTAGGCAATGGGGTAAGGCAGGGACAGGAGCAGACCATTAGATTAGACAGGGGTAGGCAATGGGGTAAGGCAGGGACAGGAGCAGACCATTAGATAAGGCAGTGGGGGCAATGCAGGGACAGGCTGTTAGGTAAAGCAAAGACAAGCTATTAGAGAAGACATGAAGACAGGATCAGGATATTTGTTATTTTAGCTGATACTGACATTGGTAAAAGGCTGTTAGAGGCTACAGGTAAAGGTAAGGCAGGGACAGAGAGTCACTGTATGTAAGGCAGGGGCAAACTTATAGATAAAGAAAAGGCAGTTAGCGCTCCATGAAAGGGGTGAAATACCCTAATTAGGGTCACCCATATAGTGCCTTCTATTTTTAAACAATCTGCAAAAGCAGTAGCTCAGAGCAGGATAGAAGAGAAGCGTGTAGGAGTTGCAAACAATACAGGGAAGTGTCACCATGTAGCAGGATAGAAGAGAAGCATGTAGGAGCTTACAGAAAGGGCAGAGAAGTGTACCCATGTAGTTGGACAGAAGAGAAGTGTGTAAGAGCTGCAGACAGGACAAAGAAGTGTCCCCATGTAGCAGGATAGAAGAGAAGCATGTAGGAGCTGCAGACAGGACAGAGAAGTGTCCCCATGTAGTAGGATAGAAGAGAAGTGTGTAAGAGCTGCAGACAGGACAGAGAAGTGTCGCCCTGTAGCATGATAGAAGACAAGTGAGTGGGAGCTGCAGACAGGACAGAGAATGTCCCCATGTAGCAGGATATGATAGAAGTGTGTAGGAGCTTGCAGATAGGACAGAGAAGTGTCCCCTTGTAGTAGGATGTAAGAGAAATGAGTGAGGGCTGTAGACAGGACAGAGAAGTGTCTCCAATGTAGCACAATATGAAAGAAGTGTGTAGGAGCTTGCAGATAGGATAGAGAAATGTCCCAGTGTAGAAGGATAGAAGAGAAGTGTGGAGGGGCAGACAGGACAGAGAAGCGTTCCCGTGTAGCAGGATAGAAGACAAGTGAGTGGGAGCTTCAGACAGGACAGAGAATGTCCCCATGTAGCAGGATATGATAGAAGTGTGTAGGAGCTTGCAGATAGGACAGAGAAGTGTCCCCTTGTAGTAGGATGTAAGAGAAATGAGTGAGGGCTGTAGACAGGACAGAGAAGTGTCTCCAATGTAGCACAATATGAAAGAAGTGTGTAGGAGCTTGCAGATAGGATAGAGAAATGTCCCAGTGTAGAAGGATAGAAGAGAAGTGTGGAGGGGCAGACAGGACAGAGAAGTGTCCCCGTGTAGCAGGATAGAAGACAAGTGAGTGGGAGCTTCAGACAGGACAGAGAATGTCCCCATGTAGCAGGATATGATAGAAGTGTGTAGGAGCTTGCAGATAGGACAGAGAAGTGTCCCCGTGTAGTAGGATGTAAGAGAAATGAGTGAGGGCTGTAGACAGGACAGAGAAGTGTCTCCAATGTAGCACAATATGAAAGAAGTGTGTAGGAGCTTGCAGATAGGATAGAGAAATGTCCCAGTGTAGAAGGATAGAAGAGAAGTGTGGAGGGGCAGACAGGACAGAGAAGTGTCCCCGTGTAGCAGGATAGAAGACAAGTGAGTGGGAGCTTCAGACAGGACAGAGAATGTCCCCATGTAGCAGGATATGATAGAAGTGTGTAGGAGCTTGCAGATAGGACAGAGAAGTGTCCCCGTGTAGTAGGATGTAAGAGAAATGAGTGAGGGCTGTAGACAGGACAGAGAAGTGTCTCCAATGTAGCACAATATGAAAGAAGTGTGTAGGAGCTTGCAGATAGGATAGAGAAATGTCCCAGTGTAGAAGGATAGAAGAGAAGTGTGGAGGGGCAGACAGGACAGAGAAGTGTCCCCGTGTAGCAGAATAGAAGACAAGTGAGTGGGAGCTTCAGACAGGACAGAGAATGTCCCCATGAAGCAGGATATGACAGAAGTGTGTAGGAGCTTGCAGACAGGACAGAGAAGTGTCCCCAATGTAGCACAATATGAGAGAAGTGTGTAGGAGCTTGCAGATAGGATAGAGAAATGTCCCAGTGTAGAAGGATAGAAAAGAAGTGTGGAGGGGCAGATAGTACAGAGAAGTGTCCCGTGTAGCAGGATAGAAGTGAAGTGTGTGGAAGCTGCAGACAGAACCGAGAAGTGTCCCATGTAGCAGGATGACCCTACTGGTGTCTGAGGAGGATTACGGCCACAATTACAGGGGTGCAGCAGGAGACCAGTTCTGGGGGATCCCCTCCAGGAGAAGCCCCTTCTGAGGAGATCACTGGGTGCTGGGTGTCACACACCTGGGTGCTGCTCTGAGGGACATTCTCATGCTGGGGTATAAAGTTGTATCTAGCAATGGGGCACATTTATCATATGCTGGAGCTAAACGCGACTTTATAACTGTTTTCAGGTGTACAAATACCCCCACCATTTCCTTTCTCTCTATCTATTTATCTATCTATCTCTTATGTGTACACCTGTCCAACTGCTCGTTAACACTCAATTTCTAATCAGCCAATCACATGGCGGCAACTCAGTGCACAACCATCTCTAGGGTTTACAGAGAATTGTCCGAAAAAGAAAAAACATCCAGTGAGCGGCAGTTCTGTGGGCGGAAATGCCTTGTTGATGCCAGAGGTCAGAGGAGAATGGGCAGACTGGTTCGAGCTGATAAAAAGGCAACAGTGACTCAAATCGCCACCCGTTACAACCAAGGTAGGCAGAAGAGCATCTCTGAACGCACAGTACGTCGAACTTTGAGGCAGATGGGCTACAGCAGCAGAAGACCACACCGGGTGCCACTCCTTTCAGCTAAGAACAGGAAACTGAGGCTACAATTTGCACAAGCTCATCGAAATTGAACAGTAGAAGATTGGAAAAACGTTGCCTGGTCTGATGAGTCTCGATTTCTGCTGCGACATTTGGATGGTAGGGTCAGAATTTGGCGTCAACAACATGAAAGCATGGATCCATCCTGCCTTGTATCAGCGGGTCAGGCTGGTGGTGGTGGTGTCATGGTGTGGGGAATATTTTCTTGGCACTCTTTGGGCCCCTTGGTACAACGCCACAGCCTACCTGAGTATTGTTGCTGACCATGTCCATCCCTTTATGAGCACAATGTACCCTGTAACATCTGATGCTACTTTCAGCAGGATAATGCGCCATGTCATAAAGCTGGAATCATCTCAGACTGGTTTCTTGAACATGACAATGAGGTCACTGGACACAAATGGCCTCCACAGTCACCAGATCTCAATCCAATAGAGCATCTTTGGGATGTGGTGGAACGGGAGATTCGCATCATGGATGTGCAGCCGACAAATCTGCGGCAACTGTGTGATGCCATCATGTCACTATGGACCAAAATCTCTGAGGAGCTTCCAGCACCTTGTTGTATCTATGCCACGAAGAATTGAGGCAGTTCTGAAGGCAAAAGGGGGTCCAACCCGTTACTAGCATGGTGTACCTAATAAAGTGGCCGGTGAGTGTATATGGATAGATAGATACTTCGAAGAAATGTGCAGCACTCCACTAGATAGATAGATAGATAGATAGATAGATAGATAGATAGATAGATAAATAGATGATGGAAACCCGGAACTCCTGTTGATGTGGACCAGGCCGGGGCTTGTGGTCCCCCCTCTCCAGTTATAGGGGTCTGAGGTTTTGGACCTCCAGGGATAATACGTTTTTTTTATAGCTTTTAATTCCTGGTTGGTTGTTGGGTGACAACTTATATGAGCTCATTAACTTTTTACTAGAATTGTTTGGAGAATGGGGGATAATTACCATCCTCCAATTATTTCTGGAACCCCCCGGCAGTGTCCTTTCCCATGGAGCGGCTCCGCCATGAGCAGCATCTGCTTACTATTCCCCCTCCATGACTTATATATCTTGTCAGCTCCGGCAAATTTGTAGATGTCGCCCGCAATCCGCACTTAGCGTGAGATCAGATAACGCGGCCGGATAAATTAGCTGAGTCTTACGAATAAAGCGCCCAACGTTCTTCAAAGTGATTTAGTTTCCTGATCAACATCACAGAAACCAGAGGGGAAATCTGCAGATTTGCCTTATTGCTCCTGGGGAATTCGGGTGAAGTCATTGGAGATGTAAGATTCTCACCACAATTATCAGGGAATTCTGAAATAATACGGATATAATAAAACTATTTGTGTATGTTCTATTCTACTTAATATTTCAATTTCATTCTCAAACACTTAGCTTGCTGTCAGTGAATCAGAACCCTCCTGTAACCTGTACATAGCTAGTCCTGCTCTCAGCTATGTCGTGGAGACAATTGTATCCAGTCTAGACAATGCTCTGTGAGCTGCACAGCCTGGACTTCACACTGATACATTGTAACTCACAGAGCATTGTCTAAACTGGATACAATTTTACCCCCAAACCATGTACTTATCTAGTCCTGCTCACAGCTGTGAAGTGAAGACAATTGTATCCAGTCTAGACAATGCTCTGTAAGCTACACAGCCTGGACTCCACACTGATACATTGTAACAAACCAGCAGGGAGATCTGTGCAGCAGCTGCTGATGGATTTAACTCACAGAGCATTGTCTAAACTGGATATAAATTATACCCCCAAACCATGTACTTATCTAGTCCTGCTCACAGCTGTGAAGTGGAGACAATTGTATCCAGTCTAGACAATGCTCTGTGAGTTGCACAGCCTGGACTCTCCACATCAAACCAGCAGAGAGATGTGTGCAACTGCTGATGGGTTCAACTCACAGAGCATTGTCTAGACTGGATACAATTGTACCCACAGGCTGAAAACCCTGTTCTCAGCTGAGAATAGATACAATGGGGATCATTTACTAGGGGCCCGAATCACGTTTATACGCCGGGTTACCCGATTTTCCCTGAATTGCCCCGGGATTTTGGCGCACGCGATCTGATTGTGGCACACCGATCTGATTGCGGTATGTACGTGACAGAAATCGGGGGCGTGGCCGTCGGAAAACCCGTTGGATTCGGAGAAACCGCCGTTTTTAACAAAAAAAATGTGTCGCTTGACATGCACTTACCTGCACCCAGGCTAGCTTGGTGAACTTCAGTGAACTCCGACGGAATTCAGCGCAGCAGCGACACCCGGTGGACATTGAGGGAAGTACCTTAGTGAATCGCCGGAAGACACGAATCAGCGTCGGAGACCCAGCCGCTGGATCGCGAATGGACCGGGTAAGTAAATCTGCCCCAATGTTGTAATGTATAAGTCTGAGTTCAGGCTGCATGGCTCACAGAGCATTGTCTAGACTTAATACAATTGTCTCCACTTCTCAGCTCAGATCATTGCAAAGGAGAACTTTAGACTCTATTATAAAAAGAATTCAAATTCCTTAATAAAATATATTTTAAAAATCCCCAAATGACATTCTCCGCCTCCACAAAGTCCTGAAAAGTAACGGTAATGACAGAACACATTAAGGTTTATGTACATTAAGATTAGACATGGTTTCCCCCTGTCCCCCCCTGGACTCCTGAGTGTATAATGGTACCCTGTCCGGCAGCCGTGGGGCGCTGTCCCTGCTGATATATGGCGCGTCTGCTCCCGTATAATGGCTCCTGTTGGTATCAGGCCCAGAATGTTAGCTCGTTACATCACTGTAAGCAGATCCCTACGATGAGGTGTTACCCAGGGAAGGAACGGGACCCACAGAAACAGAGCATTTCCCCTTAAATTAAAAGAAAAAATCACCAGTAAATATAAGACCGGGAGCCATTACTCAGTTATATCTGATCCAGGGAAAGCTGAGTGAAAGACCTGCAATTATTGCTCTTATGTGTAAGATTTGGAACATACCGCCATATGGTGCATCTCAAAAAGTTGGGTGTCTGACGACCTCTCTGACATCTGTGATGAAGAACGTAGCAGAATATCAGCTGAACAGTCGCCATAGGATAGAAATCAGTCAATGATTTCCTATAGGGCTCCTGTCACCTATAGGAGGCTGAGCTGCAGTCACCCCTGATCAGGGACTCCATGTTTACTGCATTGCCTAGTGGAGTGTGTCAGAGCCTTAAATATATCTCCTCTGTCCACCCTGCTTTACACTTCTGCTCTGCACAATACTAACATACACAGCACCCTATACACAGGGGCTTAATGTACAGACATAGCAGTGATCCTTGGTGCTCTAAGACCTTTCCCCCGGGGGCGGGGGGGGGGGAGGGGACCTAAACTCTCTGCCGCCTGAGGCGAGTTATAGAACAGCGCCCCCTCTTCCCCGTCCTGTAGTAATGCATCAGGTTATTTAGTAAGTGGGTTCTCCATCACACCCGGATGAAAGGAAACACTATTTTTAAGTGGCAGGTCCTGCTTTATAGCAGATAACTGCGCTCCTGATGCTGTCCCCCATCTTGCTGCAGTTGGTGCTGCCTGAGGCAAGAAGCTCAACTCGCCTCATGGCTTGTGCACCCCTGCTTGCCCCATGTTAGGTGGGGTCCTTATTGATTTTGCTCTGGACCCAAGAAGCTTTATGCTGTAGCTATAGTAGGGATGTTAATATAGCAGTTGGTTCTGGACCTAGGTGCCTAATGGGACCCAAAGAGCCCATTACCATATAAAAAGATGTCTGGACATGAGTTAATAATTAATAATTATAAAAATAATAATAATACTTTATATAGCGCACACAGATTACGCAGCTCTGCACAGAGTTTGTTAAATCAGTCCCTGTCCCCAATGGGGCTCACAATCTAATCAACCAACCAGTATGTTTAGGAGCGTGGGAGGAAACCGGAGGACCCGGAAGAAACCCAAGCAAACACAGAAAGAACCCAGGTCCCCAGCGCTGCAAGGCTATAATGCTAACCGCTAAGCCACCGTGCTGCTTATTTACAAGCATTAGGACCAAGAAGCTTTGAAGGGGGCATATAGGTATATGGGGAACAGAAGACTGAAAGACCCCTGAGTCTTCCCTGTGAACACCCAAAATATCTTCATCCTGATTTCTGGTGGCCCTAATGGTCAGACCACTAGTGATCCCATAGAGAAGGGATAAGTCACACATGTATATGGTCTAATCTATGACTGTGAGGGGTTAATCCCGATCATTACCCCAGTAATAGCCCCAGCACAATTATGGCCCCGCTCCCAACTTTCTCTCCAATTTCTCTTACTTTAGAGACAATTTTGCAGGTGATTCATTAGACGACGTGCCCCCAACCCCCCCGATCTCATATTCGGCTACAGATTTAATGAAACGGGGGGAATGAGAACAACAGATGCTGAGGACGGAGCTGAGACGAAACAACAACCTGGAAAGTAAGTGAACCTGTCATCCGCATGGGGGTCATTGAGTAATATCACCCGAGCAGAAGCCAATCCTGGAAGAAGCCGGCACGTAGATGATATAACAGGTGACTGCTCCCCCGCAGTCTATACATTACACATTCTAGATCTTTATTAAAATCTCATTCCCTTCCAAAAATATGCAGAACAAGATCTTCCTCCCCTGTGGGCTGCACTGTGTGAGGTCATGGAGCTAAAAAGAACCGGCAAACAGCACCAGAAAAGTCATAGGTAACTATGAGACACATGGCAAAAATGTTGAGTATTTTGATTGGACCCCAAGCTGCCATAAAAGACCATCAGCCCCCTACAATCACTAAAGCAAGATGCCAATGTGTAATGGAGGTAGCACCTCACCTCTGTAACCACTATGATGCCATGGTCCATAGATAACCACTGCATCTAAGTGATCAGCACTAGAGTTTACCTTTAGTCAAGGCTTGCTAGTGGGTTAGGGTTCTAAAACTTTTTACGTCTCCAACATCTGACAATGCACATTTAGTCTCCTGAAAATTTTAATATGGACTCAAAATTTTCACAATACTAATGAAATACATTGTTGTTAACATATAGTAATGTGGTGTTATTCAATAAACTCCAACCACTTAAGATACATCCTGAAGGTAGGTAAGGACCAACATCTGGGCTGTAGGTCATCATCTATTGCTTCTTGAGTGGTAAGGACCAACATCTGGGCTGTAGGTCATCATCTATTGCTTCTTGAGTGGTAAGGACCAACATCTGGGCTGTAGGTCATCATCTATTGCTTCTTGAGTGGTAAGGACCAACATCTGGGCTGTAGGTCATCATCTATTGCTTCTTGAGTGGTAAGGACCAACATCTGGGCTGTAGGTCATCATCTAAAGCTTCCTGATTGGTGAGGACCAACATCTGGGCTGTAGGTTATCATCTAAAGCTTCCTTAATGGTGGTTAGGACCAACATCTGGGCTGTACGTCTTCATCTAATGCTTCCTGAGAGGTGAGGACCAATATCTGAGCTGTAGGACATCATCTAATGCTTCTTGAATAGTATGGACCAACATCTGAGCTGTAGGTCATCATCTAATGCTTCTTGATTGTAAGGACCAACATCTGGGCTGTAGGACATCATCTAATGCTTCTTGATTGGTGAAGACCAACATTGCGGCTTTAGATTATCAACTAAAGCTTCCTTAGTGGTGGTGAGGACCAACATCAAGGCTTGTGGAGATCATCTAATGCTTCCTGAGTGGTAAAGACCAATATCTGGGCTGTAGGTCATCACCTAATGCTTCCTAACAGGTAAGGACCAACATCTGGGCTGTAGGTCATCATCTAAAGCATCCTGAGTGGTAAGGACCAACATCTGGGCTGTAGGTTATCATCTAAATCTTCCTAAGTGGTGGTTAGGACCAACATCTGGGCTGTACGTCTTCATCTAATGCTTCCTGAGAGGTGAGGACCAATATCTGAGCTGTAGGACATCATCTAATGCTTCTTGAATAGTATGGACTAGCATCTGAGCTGTAGGTCATCATCTAATGCTTCTTGATTGTAAGGACCAACATCTGGGCTGTAGGACATCATCTAATGCTTCTTGATTGGTGAAGACCAACATTGCGGCTTTAGATTATCAACTAAAGCTTCCTTAGTGGTGGTGAGGACCAACATCAAGGCTTGTGGAGATCATCTAATGCTTCCTGAGTGGTAAAGATCAACATCTGGGCTGTAGGTCATCACCTAATACTTCCTAAGAGGTAAAAAACCAACATCTGGGCTGTAGGTCATCATCTAAAGCATCCTGAGTGGTAAGGACCAACATCTGGGCTGTAGGTTATCATCTAAAGCTTCCTAAGTGGTGGTTAGGACCAACATCTGGGCTGTAGGTCTTCATCTAATGCTTCCTGAGAGGTGAGGACCAATATCTGAGCTGTAGGACATCATCTAATGCTTCTTGAATAGTATGGACCAGCATCTGAGCTGTAGGTCATCATCTAATGCTTCTTGATTGTAAGGACCAACATCTGGGCTGTAGGACATCATCTAATGCTTCTTGATTGGTGAAGACCAACATTGCGGCTTTAGATTATCAAGTAAAGCTTCCTTAGTGGTGGTGAGGACCAACATCAAGGCTTGTGGAGATCATCTAATGCTTCCTGAGTGGTAAAGACCAACATCTGGGCTGTAGGTCATCACCTAATGCTTCCTAAGAGGTAAGGACCAACATCTGGGCTGTAGGTCATCATCTAAAGCATCCTGAGTGGTAAGGACCAACATCTGGGCTGTAGGTCATCATCTAAAGCTTCCTGAGTGGTAAGAACCTAAATCTGTGCTGTATGTAGGTCATCATCTAATGCTTCCTGATTGGTGAGGACCAACATCTGGGCTGTAGGTTATCATCCAATGCTTCCTGAGAGGTAAGGACCAACATCTGGGCTGTAGGTTATAAACTAAAGCTTCCTTAGTGGTGGTGAGGAGGACCAACATCTGGTCTGTAGGTCATCATCTGAAGCTTCCATATTTAGGAGCCCTTCTTCAAAGTCCTGCCCTTAGTATGTAATATCTCAGGTATACACAGTCATAGCTTCCCATGACCGGAGGCATGTGGTATTAATGAAGACCTGGATGCTTCCCGGACGGCTTGTTGACGCTGATGTTATAGACAAGGGCGTCTGATAGCAAAGCAGGAAAAAATGGATGACTCTGTAATGCAAAAAAGATTTATTTCCTCAATATGCAAGGAATTATTTACCCCCCACCTCATCAGACAGCAAAGTGCAAACCATTGGAATAATCACTTTCACTGTGTCATTTCCAATCTGGGCATCCGGCCATATCCATCGCAGGCCACGGAGCTGAAGTTTGCACGGCCCCATGGGATGCCATCTTGATAGTGTGGCTGTTATTTATTAGGATCTTGTACTACGCGGTGATTGCAGTCATGTGACGCCTCGCAGGGGCTGGATGACCTCATGAGAGCGGCATTGTCATGGTATGTGGCTCACGTTTCATCTGGACAAAGTGAAGATGATTACTTTAATCTATTCCATCCCATCCATTCCCCATAATGGGCAACAATTTGCGTCTTGAGAACAAGAATTGTTTTAATGCAGGTTCACCTGGTATCCGTGATCGCAGATGTAGGAGAGACCACGTGACTTCAAAAGTGGACCAATATGATTACTGCACGTTCACTTGGATGTAGTATCTCACCCAATGAGCAGTAGCGGCCTCCCCAAAATCCCAATGTGTGGATTTCTGTGTGTTGGATGTGTTAATGTGTGAGGCATATTCACTGCTGGTATATATGTATATGTGTGACATGTGGTATATACCTAGAATGATTTTATGTGTTCAGTAAATTTATTGCTTCTATAATTATTTTTATAGAAGATATTTATGTGTACAATATATTCTGTGCTGGTATATATTTATGTGAATGATAAATTCCCAGAGGGTTTATAACTATGAGTTTGGTAATTATTTATATTTGTGTAATATTCACTGCCACTATATACGATTGTGCTGTACAGTCAATGCAGGTATCAATCTATAAATGTGGCATGGTTGTTGGTGCCAGAAGGGCTGGTCTGAGTATTTCAGAAACTGCTGATCTACTGGGATTTTCACGCACAAGCATCTCTAAGGTTTACAGAGAATGGTCGGAAAAAGAAAAAACATCCAGTGAGCGGCAGTTCTGTGGGCGGAAATGCCTTGTTGATGCCAGAGGTCAGTGGAGAATGGGCAGACTGGTTCAAGCTGATAGAAAGGCAACAGTGACTCAAATCGCCACCCGTTACAACCAAGGTAAGCAGAAGAGCATCTCTGAACGCACAGTACGTCGAACTTTGAGGCAGATGGACTACAGCAGCAGAAGACCACACTGGGTGCCACTCCTTTCAGCTAAGAACAGGAAACTGAGGCTACAATTTGCACAAGCTCATCGAAATTGGACAGTAGAAGATTGGAAAAACGTTGCCTGGTCTGATGAGTCTCGATTTCTGCTGCGACATTCGGGTGGTAGGGTCAGAATTTGGCGTCAACAACATGAAAGCATGGATCCATCCTGCCTTGTATCAACGGTTCAGGCTGGTGGTGGTGGTGTCATGGTTTGGGGAATATTTTCTTGGCACTCTTTGGGCCCCTTGGTACCAATTGAGCATCGTTGCAACGCCACAGCCTACCTGAGTATTGTTGCTGACCATGTCCATCCCTTTATGAGCACAATGTACCCTGTAACATCTGATGGCTACTTTCAGCAGGATAATGCGCCATGTCATAAAGCTGGAATCATCTCAGACTGGTTTCTTGAACATGACAATGAGGTCACTGGATACAAATGGCCTCCACAGTCACCAGATCTCAATCCAATAGAGCATCTTTGGGATGTGGTGGAACGGGAGATTCGCATCATGGATGTGCAGCTGACAAATCTGCGGCAACTGTGTGATGCCATCATGTCAATATGGACCAAAATCTCTGAGGAGCTTCCAGCACCTTGTTGAATCTATGCCACGAAGAATTGAGGCAGTTCTGAAGGCAAAAGGGGGTCCAACCCATTACTAGCATGGTGTACCTAATAACGTGGCCAGTGAGTGTATGTATTTATGTGTGTAGTATAGTCAATGCAGTAATAAATCTATGTATGTCCTGTCTATGCATGTGAGTAGTATATTCACCGCTGGTATATATTTATATTTTTTATATTTAATTATGTGATATAAATTCAGAATATATTTGTGTGTTCAGTTACAAGTATATTTTTATATGTGCAGTATAGTCACTACAGGAATAAATCTAGTTATGTGCTGTCTATGTGTATATTTAGTACATTCTCTGCTGGTATATATTTATCTGTTTGATAAATAACGCTGTGATGTATATTTCCGTGTTCGGTTACAAGTAGCTATTTATGTGCTTTCTATGCATGTACATTACTGCTATATTCACTGCTGGTTTATGTTTGTAGCATATATTTATGTGTGCAAAATATTTGCTGCTGGTATCTATTTATCTGTATGCTAAATTAATCTGCAGGGTTTATGACTTTAAGATTGGTATTTATTTCTATTTGTGTAATATGCACCGCTATGATACAATACAACTCTATCGATCCTGTAGGAAATTGATTGGTACATTACAACCAAGGCATTTACAGATAATGACATAAGGGGCAAGGGGTTATTTCTATCTAATATGATATGCAAGGAGCAATTCCTTCTTATGCAGCTCAATTGCTTGTGGAAGGAATAACTTTTGGTAAGTCTGGCCCCTGATCTGTTGGTATCGGTCACTTCTGATACTTTTCTGTTCACAGAGCAGGTGGTACAAAGAGTGAGCTGTGTTCTCTATTATTATTATATAATAATTATTATCTCTATTGCAGGACATTCTCTAGTGATCTCAGTGGCATGCAAATTATACCTTCAGCTCTATGCACAAACTTAGATCTTGCATTGCCACCCTAGAGTATAATGGCCACCCATATATTTTATGGATTTGGTATATTCAATGCTGGTATATATTTATGTATAATACATAAAAATGTATAATACACCCTCAAAATATGTACATATAAAAATGCAACACGTTCCACAAAAAACAAGCTCTCTGTAAAATGTTTTTTAGAATGTGGAGATGAGAACAAGTGAAACATTGTTATATTTGTAAAACAAAAGCAGATGCTATCCGCAGCAGGTTTAGGGTCTGTGTCATTCTGTAGATCGCTAAAAATTAAGCCATAAACCATGATAAATTAGAAATGCGTTTTACCAGAAACTTAAAACATGTAATTTTGTGATCCAATCAAATTTGAATACTAATTTTCCATTTTCTGGGAATTGCCTCTTTTTTGTGGTCTCCCGATTCTTGCAGTTGGAGCATTTCTGGGGACATAGTCATTGCGACTGTCAGGGAGGATTTGCGTCTGGTAGTACATTACTGAAAGGGTTCTGTATGGAAACTCATTGTATATTAATGAAGATGCTTAAAGGAATAGTTCATACTAAGAATTAATACAATAAGTATTAATATTAGGTCATTAATCTTCAACAAATCTTGCATATATAGATACAAAATGCAAATATAAGAAACATAGTGATATAGCTTATCAGAAGAAAATGTTTATTTCTCCACCTATCAGGCTTTATTCCTCCTTCCTGTTCTTAACTGCTCACATACTGCATTCCCTGCTGAATTTCGGAAGACAAGATAAATTGTGACTTAAGTGAGAAATCACATTCTATTTTGCCCATAGCAGTATGGTGAAGTAGGACTTGAATGATAAAAGAGAGACGTAGGCAAAAAAAGAGGCTGCTGGAGCTAATAGTAAGTGCTTTATATGTATTACAATTGATCTACACTTCTCTATAATGTCCTACATGATCCTGGGCAGAATTTGAGTTTGCAGCAGCTAACAGTAAGTTTTCTATGTCACCCTAGAGTATAGTTTCATTACTTCTCAATATTCTGCATCAAAAACGCCTTCTAAATAAGCGGGAGAGTTATGGAGCAGTAACCCCTAGTTTCTCAATGTGCATTTTATAGGAGACATCATAGCATCTAGTCTCTACCCTCAGCTCAGGGACAATGTCCTGCTGGTGCTTTTGAGTGAGGATGAAGAGACACAGTCACATATAGAGATTGCAGCATTTAAAAGTAAGTTTTGTGTCTCACCCTGGAGCACAGTTTATTCTCAGTCTGCTTCTCCAAAACATGGTAGACATCAGAGCATCCAGTCTTTACCATTCACCACAGGGACAACTAAAACTAGACATAGAGCCCGCAGAATATAATGATGCTTCTGAATGATAGAGGAGAGGCAGAGAAGCTGCTGCAGCTAATGTTAAGTCATGTATCTCAAAAATTAAAAATTAGACATAGAGCCTACAGAGTGGATATCTGGTGAAACACTTAGAATGTGGATCAAATATTGATTCTTCTAAATGAGAGACAGAGACACACAGAGAGACTGCTGCAGCTATTTGTAAGTTTTGTATCTCACCGGTAAGATTTTCATCACAAGAACAGAGTTCCAGGCCTCTCTATGTTCTCCTTCATACATTCCTTGTGAGTGAGCGACAGAGATTTAGGGAGCAGTACATCCTGGTTTCCCAATGTGCAGTGTATAGGAGATATTATAACATCTAGTCTCCGCTGTTCAGCTTAGGAAGAACTAAGAGTTAGACATAGACCCTGAAGAGTGGATATCTGGTGAAACACAAAGACTATCAAATATTAATTCTTCTAAATGAGAAACAGAGACACAGAGAGAGTCTGCTGCAGCCAATTGTAAGTTTTGTATCTCAAAAATACGATTTTTTTTTTACATGAACAGAGCTCCAGTGCCTCTCTATGTTCTCCTTCATACACTCCTTCTGAGTGAACAACAGAGATTAAGGGAGCAGTACATCCAGGTTTCCCAATGTGCAGTGTATAGGAGACATCATGGCATCTAGTCTCCACTGTTCAGCTTAGGGATAACTAAGAATTAGACATAGAGCCTGATGAGTGGATATCTGGGAAAAAACACAGAATACAAACCATATAATGATATTAATTCTAAGTGAGAGAGGAGAAACACCGGCACAGACAGAGGCTGCTGCAGCTAATAGTAAGTTTTGTATCTCACCCCAGAGATTTTTTTGTCCAAAAGAGTACAGGTCATGGCATCCCTACTATTTTTACTCTATTGAAGTTAAATATAGTGATGGATCAGTATGTGTAGTATATGGGAGACCTCATAGCAGCCAGTCTCCACCATCCAGCTCATGAATAACTAAGAATTAGACATAGGGGCAGATTTACTTACCCGGTCCATTCGCGATCCAGCGGCGCGTTCTCTGCGCTGGATTCGGATCCGGACGGGATTTATTAAGGCAGTTCCTCTGACGTCCACCAGGTGGCGCTGCTGCGCTGAAGTTCCCCGAAACGCACTGGAATACACCGAGCCGGGCTGATTGAAGGTAGGTGCAAGCTCCGCGACACATTTTTTGTTTTTAACCCGAATCCGTCGGGTTTTCGTTCAGCCACGCCCGATTTCAGTCGCGTGCATGCCAGCGCCGATGCGCCACAATCCGATCGCGTGCGCCAAAATCCCGGGGGAAATCGGCGCAAATCGGAAATATTCGGGTAACACATCGGGAAAACATGAATCGGGCCCTTAGTAAATGACCCCCATAGAGTCCAGACACGAAGAAAACAAATGGTCACATTGACTGCTGGAGATAGTAGAGAGTGTAACAGAGTCAGAGAACTTCTCCTACCCATAGTCTATTTTGTAGTATCCCAGGGGCCCCGTTTGATATAACGCTGGCCATATAACACAGGTATAGATTTCTCCATGAGAACCCCACGCTGTCCTATCACATTCCGTATGGGGCTACGGGGAAATGTCTTGGAACAGCACAATCTCCTCGCTCCAAATCTTACTGAAGACCGAGTATCTCCAAGAAACCGGAGCGGGTAACACATCCCATAAACACGAGCGAGCTGCGGTATCGGAAAATGAGTGGCATGCTAACATTTGCTGGGCTCGGATGAGCGAGCGCTCGGCACAGCCAGGCCTTTGTGTTTAGTCGCTGACTATATATTTATACTTTTTTATTGAACCATGATGTGTCTGGAAGACGTTCAAGACGATAGATTCCACTGCGAGGGGATGTACCGCCACCTCAGACGTCGTATCGCAGCAGATAACGCCGCTCCGGGGATCCTAATTAAAAGCATGCGCTGGCATCAGGATCCGACACTATTACTTATGTCTCCTCAATACACCGGGGCAAGCGGCCAACCATGGAGGACGGAGCGCTCACGATTAATGGCCGCATAGTTTTTCTTGTGGACGCAGCTCAACTATGACCCTTTAAATATTTACCGCAGCAATGTTACATCTTAATTCTATTAACCTTATGAAGGGTGAGATTAAGGGAAGAAATTGTATTATCATCTGCTGGAGGTTATAGGTGGAGGGAAGCGAAATATGTCTACAGGAGGAGATGAATGGAATGGACAAGGTCAAAGACAAAATATACAGGACTAATGGGGGTCAGGGGGAAGTCATATAACATATATATAGCTACATCCGTATTATATCTTCACACGTAGGAGCAGTATTATAGTAGTTATATTCTTGTACATAGGGGGTAGTATTATAGTAGTTATATTCTTGTACATATGGGGCAGTATTATAGTAGTTATATTCTTGTACATAGGGGGCAGTATTATAGTAGTTATATTCTTGTACATAGGGGGCAGTATTATAGTAGTTATATTCTTGTACATAGGGGGCAGTATTATAGTAGTTATATTCTTGTACATAGGGGGCAGTATTATAGTAGTTATATTCTTGTACATAGGGGGCAGTATTATAGTAGTTATATTCTTGCACATAGGGGGCAGTATTATAGTAGTTATATTCTTGTACATAGGGGCATTATTATAGTAGTTATATTCTTGTACATAGGGGACAGTATTATAGTAGTTATATTCTTGTACATAGGGGGCAGTATTATAGTAGTTATATTCTTGAACATAGGGGTCAGTATTATAGTAGTTATATTCCTGTACATAGGGGGGCAGTATTATAGTAGTTATATTCTTGTACATAGGGGCATTATTATAGTAGTTATATTCTTGTACATAGGGGACAGTATTATAGTAGTTATATTCTTGTACATAGGGGGCAGTATTATAGTAGTTATATTCTTGAACATAGGGGTCAGTATTATAGTAGTTATATTCTTGTACATAGGGGGCAGTATTATAGTAGTTATATTCTTGTACATAGGGGCAGTATTATAGTAGTAATATTCTTGTACATAGGTGCAGTATTATAGTAGTTATATACTTGTACATAGGGGGCAGTATTATAGTAGTTATATTCTTGTACTAGGGTCAGTAATATAGTAGTTATATTCCTGTACATAGGGGGCAGTATTATAGTAGTTATATTCTTGTACACAGGGGGCAGTATTATAGTAGTTATATTCTTGTACATAGGGGGCAGTATTATAGTAGTTATAGTCTTGTACATAGGAGGCAGTATTATAGTAGTTATATTCTTGTACGTAGGGGCAGTATTATAGTAGTTATATTCTTGTACATAGTGGGCAGTATTATAGTAGTTATATTCTTGTACATGGGGGGCAGTATTATAGTAGTTATATTCTTGTACATAGTGGGCAGTATTATAGTAGTTATATTCTTGTACATAGGGGGCAGTATTATAGTAGTTATATTCTTGTACATGGGAGGCAGTATTATAGTAGTTATATTCTTGTACATAGGGGGCAGTATTATAGTAGTTATATTCTTGTACATAGGAGCAGTATTATAGTAGTTATATTCTTGTACATAGGGGACAGTATTATAGTAGTTATATTCTTATACATAGGGGACAGTATTATAGTAGTTATATTCTTGTACATAGGGGGCAGTATTATAGTAGTTATATTCTTGTACATAGGGGGCAGTATTATAGTAGTTATATTCTTGTACATAGGGGGCAGTATTATAGTAGTTATATTCTTGTACATAGGGGCAGTATTATAGTAGTAATATTCTTGTACATAGGGGCAGTATTATAGTAGTTATATACTTGTACATAGGGGCAGTATTAGTTATGTTCTTGTACATAGGGGGCAGTATTATAGTAGTTATATTCTTGTACATAGGGGCAGTATTATAGTAGTTATATTCTTGTACATAGGGGGCAGTATTATAGTAGTTATATTCTTGTACATAGGGGGCAGTATTATAGTAGTTATATTCTTGTACATAGGGATAGTATTATAGTAGTTATATTCTTGTACATAGAGATAGTATTATAGTAGTTATATACCTGTACATAGGGGGCAGTATTATAGTAGTTATATACCTGTACATAGGGGGCAGTATTATAGTAGTTATATACCTGTACATAGGGGGCAGTATTATAGTAGTTATATACCTGTACATAGGGGGCAGTATTATAGTAGTTATATTCTTGTACATAGGGGGCAGTATTATAGTAGTTATATTCTTGTACATAGGGGGCAGTATTATAGTAGTTATATTCTTGTACATAGGGGGCAGTATTATAGTAGTTATATTCTTGTACATAGGGGGCAGTATTATAGTAGTTATATTCTTGCACATAGGGGGCAGTATTATAGTAGTTATATTCTTGTACATAGGGGCATTATTATAGTAGTTATATTCTTGTACATAGGGGACAGTATTATAGTAGTTATATTCTTGTACATAGGGGGCAGTATTATAGTAGTTATATTCTTGAACATAGGGGTCAGTATTATAGTAGTTATATTCCTGTACATAGGGGGGCAGTATTATAGTAGTTATATTCTTGTACATAGGGGGAGTATTATAGTAGTTATATTCTTGTACATAGGGGGTAGTATTATAGTAGTTATATTCCTGTACATAGGGGGCAGTATTATAGTAGTTATATACTTGTACATAGGGGGCAGTATTATAGTAGTTATATTCCTGTACATAGGGGGCAGTATTATAGTAGTTATATTCTTGTACATAGGGGGCAGTATTATAGTAGCTATAGTCTTGTACATAGGGGGCAGTATTATAGTAGTTATATTCTTGTACATAGGGCAGCATTACAGTTGCTTTCTTATGTATTTTAGGTTACATTACATACAACAATAATCTTTGTATGATGTTACATTTCAGACTGAAATTAGATAAGTAAAAGAATAAGAATAATAATTCAGACTGTGGGTGACTGCTGGGGTCTCCAGTATAGATATAACTATATATTATGACTGACAGTAATATATGTAAGGCTTCACTCATTCTATAAAAAATTGCATCTCGAAAAAGACAGATATAGGGTTTAGGGTTTGATTGTCATTTCCCTCTGTCATCATAAGCCACATGAATAAATCACTTTCTCCAACTAGAAACCTCCAGTAAATCCAAAAAGATCCATCTATGATGGTTTTAGGACTTGATCAAAGTAATTTCTGGTCTCCTCAGTCTGAACTGGTTCCAAAACTCTTAAATGTCGAAGTTAAGGAAATATTACAGATCCTTAGTGAGACTCAAGTTTTATCTACTATGTAGTGATGTCCTCCCTTCCTTGTTGAGTTATGGTGGACATTTTGGACAGTATCTGTGTGGTGATAAGAGTGTTGTATCTGTCTGGAAGTTGTCCTGCAGTTTCATGGAGGTTCTCAGGACGACATTTCTAGTGCCGAGCCCAGAATATAACTGCTGAAGCACTGGATCGGGTGACGTTACTAAAGGTGGGGCAATGGACCATACAAAGAGTTTCTTAGTAGTCTACATGATGTTGTTACCAGTGATTTAGCAGAGGATCAGTCCTGGATAGGTCACAGTTACCAGTGAGGTAGCACAGGATCAGTACTGGAGAGGTCACAGTTACCAGTAGAGTAGCACAGGGTCAGTCCTGGAGAGGTCACAGTTACCAGTAGAGTAGCACAGGGGTCAGTACTGGAGAGGTCACAGTTACCAGTGAAGTAGCAGAGGATCAGTACTGGAGAGGTCACAGTTACCAGTAGAGTAGCACAGGGGTCAGTACTGGAGAGGTCACAGTTACCAGTGAGGTAGCACAGGATCAGTACTGGAGAGGTCACAGTTACCAGTAGAGTAGCACAGGGTCAGTCCTGGAGAGGTCAAAGTTACCAGTAGAGTAGCACAGGGTCAGTCCTGGAGAGGTCACAGTTACCAGTGGGGGTAGCACAGGATCAGTACTGGAGAGGTCACAGTTACCAGTGGGGTAGCACAGGATCTGTACTGGAGAGGTCACAGTTACCAGTAGAGTAGCACAGGGTCAGTCCTGGAGAGGTCACAGTTACCAGTGGGGTAGCACAGGATCAGTACTGGAGAGGTCACAGTTACCAGTGGGGTAGCACAGGATCTGTACTGGAGAGGTCACAGTTACCAGTAGAGTAGCACAGGGTCAGTACTGGAGAGGTCACAGTTACCAGTGAGGTAGCACAGGATCAGTACTGGAGAGGTCACAGTTACCAGTGGGGTAGCACAGGATCAGTACTGGAGAGGTCACAGTTACCAGTAGAGTAGCACAGGATCAGTACTGGAGAGGTCACAGTTACCAGTGGAGTAGCACAGGATCAGTCCTGGAGAGGTCACAGTTACCAGTGGGGGTAGCACAGGATCAGTACTGGAGAGGTCACAGTTACCAGTGGTTAGCACAGGATCAGTCCTGGAGAGGTCACAGTTACCAGTGGGGGTAGCACAGGATCAGTCCTGGAGAGGTCACAGTTACCAGTGGGGTAGCACAGGATCAGTACTGGAGAGGTCACAGTTACCAGTGGGGGTAGCACAGGGGTCAGTACTGGAGAGGTCACAGTTACCAGTAGAGTAGCACAGGGTCAGTACTGGAGAGGTCACAGTTACCAGTAGAGTAGCACAGGATCAGCACTGGAGAGGTCACAGTTACCAGTGAGGTAGCAGAGGATCAGTCCTGGAGAGGTCACAGTTACCAGTGAGGTAGCACAGGATCAGCACTGGAGAGGTCACAGTTACCAGTGGGGTAGCACAGGATCAGTACTGGAGAGGTCACAGTTACCAGTGGGGTAGCACAGGGTCAGTACTGGAGAGGTCACAGTTACCAGTAGAGTAGCACAGGGTCAGTACTGGAGAGGTCACAGTTACCAGTGGGGGTAGCACAGGGGTCAGTACTGGAGAGGTCACAGTTACCAGTGAGGTAGCAGAGGATCAGTACTGGAGAGGTCACAGTTACCAGTGGGGTAGCACAGGATCAGTACTGGAGAGGTCACAGTTACCAGTGGGGTAGCACAGGATCAGTACTGGAGAGGTCACAGTTACCAGTAGAGTAGCACAGGATCAGTCCTGGAGAGGTCACAGTTACCATTGGAGTTCCATGGGTTCAATATAAGGTCCTTTTTTATAAGAGGCTTTACAGAGCAGAATATTTGTTTATGATATTAAATCATTGCCACAGAGAGGGATAGTATCATTTTTGTAAAAGCTTTGGAGAAAAGTCTGAAGAAGTTTAATGATGAGAGAAAAGCAAAACTTAAGTATTATGTTTTAAGTAAATCTGCAGCGTAATAAGGCTGGAGGTCATTGGTGGATTGTAACTTATCTTTAGAGACTAGTACCCGGCAGCTGCTGCCAAGGTAAACACAATCATGGGACGTATCAAGAACCACCAAAGTGGAAGAACACCGTCCACCAGTGTTGGATCAGTACATGCTTAACCAATCGTACCCTGGGGATGACCACCAGGACCGATTAGGGGCTTTCCTTTGATTTCATAAATCTCTTTTGGAGAATTTTTTGTGCTCTCTTCTCTCCTGAGCAGGAGCCGACTATATCCATGCCAACTTCTCTCCTACCAAGAATGGCCTTCAGCTCGGAGAGAGCCATGACTCAATTTATCCCTCCCCATTCATGATATTCCAGAGGAGGAAAAGAATAAGTGCAGGAAGACAATTTAAGCTTAACATGCACTTGGCACTGTCACCGAGGACCTCATAAAAATGATGAATACTATTAATGGATAAAAAATCCACACTCTTTTCTTTCAGGTTTTTGGGCATGGATTTATGAAGTGCTGCCAAGTCCTAAGCCCTAAACTGTTTGCAGCGAATATAAAACGGCTAATTAATGTATTGACAGAAAGAAGGAAATGTGCGGAACAGAACCCGGAGTTATTAAAACTAAGGCCGAAATTATGAGCCGTAGCCTAATCTCACTGGTGTATCTCCAGGACTTCACCCTGGCTGAGGTCCATCTGGAGAGGACATCAACCTTCAGCGACCAAAAAAAAGCCCTGCTTGTGCCTCTTCTAATTGAAACCAATATTATGTAGAGGAGGATTACTGTAGATCACGTGGTCCTCATGTCTCATGGCGTCCAACAGAGCTTCGGAGAACATGCGTCCAAAAATAGCTAATCTTCCAAATGTGCTGCCGAAAAAGTCAAGGGTACAGCTACTAAGAGGAATCTGTTGTATCTGTTCTATCTCCTCCCTAAGTGCTTTCTTCTGACACACAGGAGCGTAGTGTGAGAGCACCGCGCCCCTGGATATTAAGGGTCATGGACCTTTCAGTAACCACAGTAGTCAGAATACAAAGGATCTGAGGTATTAGGTCTTTATCGTATTGAAATTTACCCCATAGATACTTCCATGTATGCAACATTGATCTGGAGATTTGGTCCAGATCACATATGCTACACCTAGTAGACATATCGAAAAGTTGTTCTCCTCCGGATACATACCAATACCCTTATCCCAGTATTAAGCATTAGCCTGTGTATGTTGTTACTAGCAGCAGCCAAATTTCTCAATTTATATTCCAGGATTGTTGCTTCTCCAGGTGCACTGGAGGCATGTCCTCACCCTGCTGTGCTCTCTGCAACCAGTGTTTGGTAGTGTCCCTAGAGAGATAAGTAATCATACCTTTGTTTATGTTGTTAGTAGCAGCAGAATTGTAATATATGGATTTACATATAACCAGGATTGTGGCTTCTTCAGGTAGACTGGAGGTGTGTCCTCACACTGCTGTGCTCTGCACTCTCTGCAGCCAGTGTTAGGTATTGTCCCTGGAGAGATAAGTAATCATAGCTTTGTATCTGTTGTAAGTAATGGCAGGACTGTGATATATGGAATTATATTCCAGGATTGCAGCTTCTTCAGGTAAACCGGAGGTGTGCCCTCACACTGCTGTGCTCTGTACTCTCTGCAGCCAGTGTTAAGTATTGTCTCTGGAGAGATAAGTTATCATACATTTGTGTCTGTTAGTAGCAGCAGGACTGTGATATATGGATTTATATTCCAGGATTGTAGCTTCTACAGGTAAATGGGGCTGTGTTCTCACACTGCTGTTCTCTGTATTATCTGCAGCCAGTGTTAGGTATTGTGCCTGGAGAGAAATGTGATCATATCTTTGTGTCTGTTGTTAGTAACAGCAGGACTGTAATATATGGATTGTAGCTTCACCCCAAGACACAACTGGGGCTGTGTCCTTACACTGCTGTGCTCTGTGCTCTCTTCATGAAATTTTCCACATACCAATCCTCTGCTCTGGGTCTGCATGTCGTAGTAATTAACCTTCTACAGATCTTGCTCATAGCAGAGTGGAGGAACTGAACGGTGGAACAATCAATGCAAAGAGCTCAGAACTCAGCAGTGTAAGGATACACCCCATATTTCACAGTCCTGCTGCTACTAACAGCACACACACACAGGTATGATTACACTTCTCTCAAGGGACAATACCTAACACTGGGAGCAGAGGGCACAGAGCATAGCAGTGTAAGGACATGTCCAGAGTACTACAATCCTGGAATATAAATCTATATTCCAGTCCTGCTGTTACTAACAAAACACACAATTGTATGATTACACATGTCTTCAGGGACAATACCTAGCTCCAAAGAGTACAACAATGTGAAGAGGTGACCCCAGTGTACATAGAGAAGCTACAATCCTGGAATATAAATCCATATATGAAAGTCCTGCTGCTCCTAACAACATACACAAAGGTCTGATTACACATCTCTCCAGGGACAATATCTATACTAGTTGCAGAGAGCACAGATCCCATCAGTGTGAGGAAAATCCCAATTACTACAATACTGGAATATAAATCCATGTATCACAGTCCTGCTGTTACTAACAACATACACAAGGGTCCAATCATACATCTCCAGGGACAATACCTAACACTGGTTGCATTGAGCACAGAGCACATCAGTGTGAGGACATTCCCCCATTACTACAATCCTGGGATATAAATCCATACATCACAGTCCTGCTGCTACTAACAACATACACAAGAGTCTAATTATACATCTCCAGGGACAATACCTAACACTGGTTGTAGAGAGCACAGATCACATCAGTGTGAGGACATTCCCCCATTACTACAATCCTGGAATATAAATCCATACATCACAGTCCTGCTGCTACTAACAACATACACAAGAGTCTAATTATACATCTCCAGGGACAATACCTAACACTGGTTGCAGAGAGCACAGATCACATCAGTGTGAGGACATTCCCCCATTACTACAATCCTGGAATATAAATCCATACATCACAGTCCTGCTGCTACTAACAACATACACAAAGGTCTGATTACACATATCTAGAGAGACAATGCCTAACGGTGACCGTAGTCTGTATGGTCACACCTGGTTAGACATTCCCTTTAATACTTTTATACCTTTATTACATTATTATTCTGTAACTAACTGCTGATTACTTACACTAAAACTTACTTGTGTGGGTTTTATAACTTTTACTGAAACTTATAAAACTTTGTAAAATAGTTTGGGATGGATTTACCAAACTCCTAGATGACTGTACAATTTGACACCACCTATTCCACAGATTTTTTTTTTTTGGCGCATGCTGTGGAATCTTAAGCCACACCTCTTGTTTACCAAGCCACACCCTTTCCCCCTCCCGCTAAGTTCTGTCCTTTGTCTAGAAAATTGTCTTAGAACATAATAGGGTAGAACTTTGAACTTCATCTGCCTTCCAAAACATACAAGTTCTTAATCTATCTACATACACAGGAAAATAAATTTCCTGATGGCAGATCCCCTTTAAGGAAAGTCAAAATGAAGAATTATAAAGCAAAGCAAAAAAAAAAAACAAAAAAAACCCCCAATGAACAATAACCAGAAGAATTCAGACAAGACCCGTCATGTGGATCATGGGAAGTTTGCGAAAGTTTGTACAGACAAATACAACTTACAGCTGAAAAGCAAAGAGGCGTAATAATAATAAAAAAAAAAAGTTACATCAGCTAATCAACATAAAAAGCCATAAAAAACGCTCGTAAATCTCCCGAGGTCTGACGAGGGAACACATATATATATAGCGGGACAATAAAAAATAAATATATGCGCTGTCTGTATCTCAGCCATTATTAAGGGGCTGGAGCCCGGCCAAGAAAAGCCCCAGTTTGATGGAGAAAATGTATTTAAGTCTCTTCAGGATGTCGATTTTTTTTTTTTTTTTCCCGTTTTTTTTTTTTTTTTTTTATGCCTCGCTACTAAGAAGAGCGTATTTATACAGTAAATGTATCGGTGAAATATTAACGGGAAGATCAAGGATCACAAAAGCAGAGACATTTAGGATGTAGAGCAATTCCCAGAAAGGATCTTCTTGCCAATATTATAAGTGAGTAGGAAATTAATACTTTTTTTTTTTTTTTTTCGTAATAGTTGTCCACGGTGATTTTTTTTGGGACCCCAAAAAAAAAAAAAAAAAAAGTTGATTCTGGCAAAAGGAGCCGAGCTTATAGTTGGACTTGGCAGCCCTCGGCTTCAACCCTACGTCCATCGTCTAATGGAGACATATGTTCAGACTGCGATGACTGTTTCGAGTTCTTTCTACATATACAAATAATGGTCGAGGCTGAAGATAAATGAGTCACATCAAGGCCCACTCACAGATCCTTCAAGGGAGTGAAGATATGGGAGATAGGGGAGCGCTTGAGTTCTACTAAAAAGGTTTTTATGGAATGATAGACCATGGATGGCGCCAGGTGTATGTGGGACTGTTGCTTACCTCGGCCCGTTTTCACATCGTGGTTCTTCATACCTGCTGGCCTGTCTATGGTCGTGTTTTTGGCTCATTCTCTGGTTTTGTTGGATCTTGGCCAATGGATGTCTCCTGCCAATGTCCTCTTATGCCATTAGACTGGGCTTTGGCTGTTGCCTTTGGCTGTTGCCTTAGAGTGATTTCTCTAATTTTCAGACATCAACGGTTCAAGCTCGTGAGCTTTGCCTGTGGATTATCTTCTGGTCATGTTTTTATCTCATCTTTTGGTTTCGTGGCATCTCACCCACTCTCTTATTGATGAGTCAAACTCTGGCTACCAGTATGGGCACATTCACATGTGTGGCCGCATGTACGTCACCATAGACTGCAATAGCGGCACGGCGCAGATACGGTGCCACACACCGATCCGGCCCGCACACCGCAAAAAGATAGAGCATGCTCTATCTTTTGGCATGTATGCGGCCATGCGCCGCTATTCTCTATGGAGGGAGGAGTGGCCGCCTCCTCCTCCTCTCCAGCACACGGTGGTATGACCACACGGCGGGCATACCGCTGTGTGAATGTACCCTATGACCTGAGAGTTGGTTTGGATTCTATCATTTCTTCTTTATAGATTTGTCCCTGGTCGACCTTTAGATACTGGGGCACATTTACTTACCTGGTCCCTGCGTGACCCCCGAGGTGCGTTGTCCGTCGAGGATGAAGTCTTCTGCAATTCAACAAGATCGTGCGCCCGAGATCCTGCATGTGTCGCTTCCCCGCTCAGAGTTCACCTTCTTCTTCCCGGTGTATGTGACACAATTTGACTTGTTAAATCCGGCGCGATTGTGACACAATCCGTTCGCGTGCGACGCCATCTCTGGCGCGATCCCCGAAAAACGTCCAAAAACCTGATGGAAATGCGGCCGCGGGACCTTAGAAATAAGCCCCAATGTGCTTGTCTCATGTTCTACTTTTGCATTATCTTTGCCACCTCCAGATGATGAAACTCTGCCTTACCTCCAACAATGGCTGTCACCCTGTCCTTAGACTTGTCTCTGGTTTCTGCCTATGTCTTGTTCCTTTTAGTTCTAGCCCGGTACTGGTGGGCCAACCTCTTGATTTTGGCTTCTGGGCATGTTTTTGTCTCATCTGCTGAATTTGTTGAGTTTTGGGCCCTCTACTGATGATAATTGATGGATTTTTCCTATCCTGCTGCTTACCCGGACCTTTGATTTTGGAATATGATTTAGCCTAGTACTAGTGGTTGTGCCCCATGACTATGCCCGTATCCATTCTTCTGATCATGGTTTTGTCTAATCCTATGGTTTGTTGCCTCTTGATTGCTCTTCTGGTGATGACTGCTGGCTTTGTTTTGGACTATTCCTTCAGAGGTTCCTTGTGTGTACCATCTATCAATTGGTGACTACTCCAGGTACACCTCCATCTAAGGCTAAGTGCACACGACCATGTGCTTAAAACAGGCCACAACAGGCAGTTGATGCAACTAGTTCATGGCCAATAAAAATGGTTGTGTACACGTAGAGTAGCCTAAACATTGAAGAGAATGGAGAGACTCTTTACGATTTGTACCATAGTTTAGTAGGTACTAGAGATGAGCAAGTATACTCGTCCGAGTATACTGCTCGGTCGAGTATTAGCCTACTCGGACCGGCTCGTTACTCGGACGAGTATTTCCCCTGCTCGCGATCGAGCATTAAATTAAGTGAAGAACAGTGTTTTTATTGTTTAATAAAATATTACAGATGTTTCTTGATGTTTTCCTTGTAAGAACACATTGAAATAACACTATTCTTCACTTTGCAGATGTGTGTGCGTGTCTTCCAATAGAACAATTGAAAGAACACATTGAAAGAACAATATTTTCACATTCCAGATGTTCGTGCACATCTCCGAACTTAGCGGGAGACACGCGCGAACACCTGCAAAGTGAAGAATAGTGTTATTTCAATGTGTTCTAACAAGCAAAACATCAGGAAACATCTGGAATATTTTATTAAGCACTGTTCTTTTACTGTTCTGTTTTAGCAAAAAAATGCTCGGGTCTCCCATTGACTTCAATGGGGCTCGTTATTCGAGACGAGCACTCGAGCATCGGGAAAAGTTTGTCTCGAATTATGAGCACCCAAGCATTTTAGTGCTCGCTCATCTGTAGTAGGTACCAAATCAATTTGCTCCCTTATGGCTCCACTTCTCTGGTTAGTCATTCAGAACCAGGATCTTAGTTGTCACAGTCACTGTGAAATGAGTCCCACTCTGAGTCCCAATTACTGAATTTAGATCGGGTCATCCCTGGTTTCCTGATGTGATTGTGTTGGCCACTGGTCACTTAAAGCTGGACATGGCACAGACCAGAGGAGACATTCTGTTCTAGGACCAATAGGTTTACATTTTAAAAAGTCTGATGGGGGCACATTTATAGCCCTTGCACTGGGTCCACCAAGATGTTTAAATGGGCCTGACAGTGGACAAAAGCCAACCTCATTCTTGAAGACTTGACAAAGTACAACAAATAATTAAGGGAAATACAGTGCGGGATATAGGGGATGAAAGAAGAAGCTGGGTGTATGCTCAGACTATTTGGGAATACATGACCCCGTTCTTGTGTTTGTTATATGGTTCCCTCTTGTTTGAACCCCATCAATCATCAAGGTTTGCTAAATGTAAATTATGGGAAATCCCTTTTATTGGCATCAGCAATTAGAATTTGACATGCCCAATCCATGTTTTTGTTAATGGAGATAAGTTGGCACCACACTTGGAGATTTTAGAGACATAGGGGGTCATTTACTAAGGGCCCGATTCGCGTTTTCCCGACGTGTTACCCGAATATTTCCGATTTGCGCCGATTTCCCCTGAATTGCCCCAGGATTTTGGCGTACGTGATCGGATTGTGGCACATCAGCGCTGGCATGCACGTGACGGAATAGGAAAAACCGCTGCATTTAAACAACAAAAAGTGTCGCGGAGCTTGCACTTACCTTCACCAGGAATAGCCCGGTGAACTTGAGTGCTTTCCGATGCTCTTCAGCGCAGCAGCGCCACCTGGTGGACGTCAGAGGAACTGCCTTAGTGAATCCCGGCCGGACCCGAATCCACCGCAGAGAACGCGCCGCTGGATCGCGAATGGACCGGTTAAGTAAATCTGCCCCATAGTTTTCAACTAAACAAATGATCGGCATCTTTGTTTGGCCAACCTAAGCCCGGTCCACTGCTGCACCTTTACTGTAACCACGATTAGGAGAAAGGGAAGTTCTGTACATGACTTTGTGCTGTTGAAGGAACCATATCATTGCGGTCTCAGAACAGTAGTCCGACGTTCATAGTTAATAATTAAATTTCATCGACTACAAAAGGGAAGCTCCATCTGCCAGAAGATAATGGGGTTGTGTTCAGGTTATTAAGGAGTAATTCCAAAAATGATATGTTTTTCTTGTGTACATATTTTCGAAAATTTCAGTTACAACACTCAAGTTGGGACAAGATCAGTAACAGATAAAGGAAATGGAAACTGCCAAGAAAAGCAGATAGCAATCAGATTCATATATTATTCTGGCGCACATGTAACAAGCGAGAGAGTTCAGGCTTCCGAAACATGATGTGCTCCAACTGGAAACTGTGTCTCCGGATCTGTACGAGTCTGCAACGAATGCTGGTATTATGGATTGCTCTTTGTTACTGCCATGTGAAGCATGAGTCAGATCGAGTCATCCCAGTGTCATCGTAGGATCCTATCATAGTCCCGTCAAGTGTTGCAATAACTTCATATTGTAAACAACAGGTGATTCCGCTGAATTTCAATACATTAAGGTCAAAGTATAAAAAGATGTGTAGAATTACAACCATAGGGGTATATAAAAGAAAGAGGACTCCATTGGCAAGACCTATAGACTCGCCTTTGATTTTGACCACCAGGATCTGGTTTCTATCACCCCTCAAACCATTAATCTAAAGTTTAATATTCCTTTGAGTAGCTTTTGAGTTATTGGTTCCATTGGTTCCAAGGTTGACTTCATCATCAATGTACTCTCAAAATAGCCCGAATTGGTGGTCAATTAGAGAGATCATTGACCCATTCCACCAGAATTATGAAGTTGAGATGATGAGTTGGGACAGCTGCAACATTCTTTGTTGCCGTAAATCTGGTTCCCCTGGAGAAGGAAGTCGGCATTGCTACCTTAGTTAGAAGGTGTCATGGAACAGCCAATTCTGGGTTTCCTCTGAACAAGAACCCTAAATTAGTCCATGTTTATTCAATCTTTGATTCAATGATCGATGGTGTAAGCCATTGGTGCCATTGGTAAGATGAGAATAACATTGATGCCCCCTCAGATGTCAACAACTCCTCAGAGAATGTGTTATGGTCTTTCATGCCCAATTTACTTTCGTGACATATGTCATCATGAAATAGTTGAAGGACTACCATACACATGGGATTATTCAACAATTCAACCAAAATCACCAAGTTCAGATTCATTTTATCTAATAATGTTTTGACATGGGGAAGTCCTAGATTACACAATGTAAAACCTTTGGTTATTTGATTGCTATCACCCTATATACAGTTCCTTTAGAGAAGAGAGTTCTCCATTAGTGAACAAAGTAATGGGTCTTCTAGTTTTTGGGGGTGGCAACTTGAGAAGTACCTTAAAGGACATCTACCACCAGGATAAAGAATTGTAAACCAAGCACACTGGCATACTAGTGTGTGCCCCCTCTGGCAGGTTCTGTTTTACTTTTAGCTTCTTAGGACCTTGATTTTACAATAAAAAGGTTTCACAAATTATGCAAAAGAACCTCAGGGGCTCCAGAATCTATAGATGTCAATGGAGCTGGAAAGCCCCGAAGCCTCATCGGCATAGTTTTTAAAACCTCTTTTTCTTAAAAACAAAGGCATAGGAAGCTACAAGAAGAGCAGCTTCTGCCAGAAGGGGCACACACCAGTATGTCAGTGTGCTTGGTTTACAATCCTTCATCCAGGTGGTAGATTTCCTTTAAGACAGTTGATAATATTATCCTCGATAATATGCATGCCCTCTACATCAACTTCAATACAGTCCACATTTTTTAGCTATTGGCTCCATTGCTTAGGTTAAAACACCATCAATATACCCTCAAGATCAAGTCAAACATCTACATCAGTGGTCAACAACTAGTATAATGTACTGAAATGAAGTTTAAAACTAGTAGACAATGATCCTATACTTTCAATCAATGACCCATCTCACCCAAATCTTTGAGTCCAACTTAATTTTATCTCATACTTTGTGCCAGCTGGAAAAGTTCCCAAATGCAAAAATTCAGCTAATTTGGTTGCTGTCTACCTTAATAGAGCTCCTTTAGAAAATGGGGTTCTGCAGTAATAGATACTAGAACTACCAAATTGGGACCATGTTTAGACCCCAAACTGGTGTAGGACCCTTCTCTATAATATTTATGCTGTCTATATTGATCTCAGCTTTAATAATCTTTTATGAAGTTCAGCTTTTTGAGCCATTGGTTCCATTGTGGAGTTTGAAAGTATCATCAATGTAACCTCAAGATCAAAAAGAACGCCTACATCAGTGTCAACTACTACACAAGGAATCAGCCTCAGCCATAGTAGAATTTACCATGAAGAAAAATCCTGCATGTTCTATCTGTTTTTCTTCAGACATTTGCCATTTTATGAGAGTTGGTGGGGCACAATACAAATAAGAGTTGGTGGGACACAATACACATTATTGACCAATTTCTCCAAAAGTATCCAGTTCAGATGATTTTCACTTTTGAGTTTGTCCACCTTAAAAAGTCCTTGTTGTAAAACATCAAGTAGCTTTCACCCTCTTTGGTTCCATTGGATGAAGACATTATCGATATATCCTCAAGAACATATCGGGGGTCATTTACTAAGGGCCCGAAGCGCTTTTTTTCCATCGGGTTTCCCGAATATTACCGATTTGCGCCGTTTTTCCCTGAATTGCACCATGATTTTGGCACACGCGATCGGATTGTGGCGCATCGGCACCGGCATGCATGCGCCGGATATTGGGGAAGCGTGGCCATTGGAAAACCCGACGGATTCAGAAAAAACGCAGAATTTTTTTAAAAAAATGTGTCGCTTGACACACGCTTACCTGTACCCAAGATAGCTTGGTGAACACCTGCGAACTCCAGCGGACTACATTGCAGCAGCAACACCTGGTGGACATCGGGCGCACTACCTTAGTGAATCGCCGGAAGACCCGAATCCTCGACAGAGAACGCTCTGCTGGACAGTGACAGGACCGGGTACTTCCGCTACATTTCAGAGAATGTAATTACAACACAGTAGAAATCACCATGTTGAAATCTCAAAAGGCAGAGTATGGAGATAGTATATGATAGATAGTTGGCCAATCCCACCAGAACCATTGATCTAAATCTAAATTGCTTGATATATGTCCTCTAAGCCTCATGTAATAGGGTTAAACACATATTTCACAACTACAACTCCAAGAATAAGCCACCGTAGAACTCCTCATGTTGAACGTCAGTAGGGCCAATGTTTTATTCCATGACTTCTCCAATAGTGTAAGATTTGGCCGTCCATTTGGCAGTGCATAATACACAAGACCTTTGATGAATCCCACCATAATCATTGAGTTCAGGTCACTTCTATCTCATAGGTTTGGCCAGATAAAAAGGTCTGGTCTCCCCAATGCAAGACATCAGGTAATCATCTTAAGTTATGTCCTGTAGGTTTGTGTATTGCTTAGCGTAAGCTATGGAAACTAGTAGAGGAAAGTCGGTGAGATATTAATAGCAGTGATGTGAGTAGCTGCCCCTCCACCTCCCTCTCATAAAGGTCATAATAAACAAGGATTGGACAATGTCTGTGTAAGATAATAAGGACAATATTGTATAAATGAAGCAAGATTTTTGGCCTCCGCAGAGCGTAGCTCTTCATTTATGCGTATAAAAAGTTGGCCGCACAATCTAAGCTTCATGCTCTTAGACCGGTCTTAATGGTCTATGTCAAATGTCTATTTCATCATTTGCTTCTGGATGCCTCCAAAAGTTCAGATTTCTGGTATACTGCATGTGTCAAGGCTTCTCATTTATACAGACATATGGAGCTGCTTTAGAAATAAGGTTTTTAGAGGATAAGTGGAATACAATTAACTTGAGAAGTGACCTAAGTCTTCTACTGTAAGACAATATACTGTCAAGAAAAGTCATGTGAAGCATGAAGTTTGCCATTGAATGGAAGTTTCATAGTAGACTTCTCCATTAGTTGTATTCAGACATGTCAGAGAGACGTCAGATAATACTACAAGCAGCCCGTGATCTTGAACGTCTGCACATGAGCGCGTCGAAAGATTGGTTGGTTTCCTTCTACCATGTTTGGTCTTCAGTTGGTGTGATGGGGGCCTACAAGATCTTGACTACCGTATTTTTCGGACTATAAGGCGCACAAAGAAGCCTATGATTTTCTTAGAAATCAAAAGTGCGCCTTATAGTCCGATGCGCCTAATATATGAAATGGGAATAGGCTGTGATTCGCGCTATGGCTATCTCCCTGTCCACTCACCTCTGCTCCCTGAGTCCTAGCTGCTGCTTGCATGGAGGATCGCTGCTGCTTGCGTGGAGGATCGCTGCCGTGGAGGGTCGCTGCCGTGGAGGGTCGCTGCCGTGGAGGGTCGCTGCCGTGGAGGGTCGCTGCCGTGGAGGATCGCTGCCGTGGAGGGTCGCTGCCGTGGAGGATCGCTGCCGTGGAGGGTCGCTGCCGTGGAGGGTCGCTGCCGTGGAGGGTCGCTGCCGTGGAGGATCGCTGCCAAGGAGGGTCGCTGCCGTGGAGGATCGCTGCCGTGGAGGGTCGCTGCCGTGGAGGATCGCTGCCATGGAGGGTCGCTGCCGTGGAGGGTAGCTGCCGTGGAGGATCGCTGCCGTGGAGGATCGCTGCCGTGGAGGATCGCTGCCGTGGAGGATCGCTGCCGTGGAGGATCGCTGCCGTGGAGGGTCGCTGCCGTGGAGGGTCGCTGCCGTGGAGGATCGCTGCCGTGGAGGGTCGCTGCCGTGGAGGGTCGCTGCCGTGGAGGGTCGCTGCCGTGGAGGATCGCTGCCAAGGAGGGTCGCTGCCGTGGAGGATCGCTGCCGTGGAGGGTCGCTGCCGTGGAGGATCGCTGCCATGGAGGGTCGCTGCCGTGGAGGGTAGCTGCCGTGGAGGATCGCTGCCGTGGAGGATCGCTGCCGTGGAGGATCGCTGCCGTGGAGGATCGCTGCCGTGGAGGATCGCTGCCGTGGAGGGTCGCTGCCGTGGAGGGTCGCTGCCGTGGAGGGTCGCTGCACCAGTGCTGGTGGCAGAGCAGGCTCCCTGTGCGGCCTCTCGGCATCCAAACCACGCCCCCGGACCCCTTCTAACCCAAGTAGCCGTCTGCTCCTTATAATCCGGTGCACCTTATGTATGGACCAAGACGTCTTTGCTGCTCTTTATTCTTAATGCGCCTTATAGTCCGGTGCGCCTAATCAGCCGAAAAATACGGTAGTTATAAAATTAAATTCCCATCAAAGATCAGCATTGAATAGTCCCAGAAGAAACAGTCCATCAACAATACGACCTGTAGTTAGTTGTCCATCATAGCGGCCTCTTATGTCGGTAGCTGACATTGGTCAATGTGAAAGAAAACAGCAACATTAGATGAGCTAAACCAAGACTATAAACAAGTACAAGAGATGTAGACTAGAATAAAGAAAGTTCAGAAGATTGTGAAAGTCAAGAATACCGATGAAACAGGGAGCCAAGTTCATATGGAAATCAAGGTCAACGTGAGGAGAAGGTAGCCAGGGATAATGTACTGAACAAAGCATCACACATGAAGATGTCATCATTGTGGCGCACACCCTTGATGATGTCAATGACAATGAATAAAATTTCTACAAAGATAAATACAAAACAGAAGACCAGTAGATAAGTCCTTCCACCAATCAGAAGGGCTGGTGACTCATAAAACCAACTTGAAGGGCTACGTAGCAGCCACATCATTGTTATCTAAGGTAGGTAGATACCTATTACATTTGCATTCTTATGTAGGTGGCCATAGTTATTGGATATGCCAACAACTAATTGCCAGTTGGGTCCAATCGAGGCAGTTGATCAGTGCTCAGGGACATCTCTATGTGTATGAGGAACCATCCCTTTCATGGCACTTTGGCACAGATGTCAAAACAATGTGGCTACATCAACTTGACGGTGACAATGTTCCGAACTGGTTTTGGGGAACACTGCGATTTTCGGAATGTTGGGTTTATCATTGTTGCACACTGGTGACCTAGTTAGCATTCCCTTGTTGGGAGAGATACAGAGACTCCAAGTTTTGGGATCTTCGTCCAACACTACGGTGATAGCCTTGATGGAAGCCAACTATTAGCAGATATTTTCTCAAGCTTTGGGAAGGGGACACCATCAAGCCCTGACCCTTGTAGTCCCTTCTGGCTCAGAAGGTAAGGGAAAGTTAATGGGTACCCATCTCCATTAGTGTTGAACATGGAGAACTTTTTAGGTAGCCCGCTGCACTTCTTAATGAACTTGAGTGAGAAACAATACTCTTGGGCTATAATCCCACTAATTCCATTAGTCTAGAACCTTTCTATAGAAAAAGTCTAAAAACATGCTTGGACGGTAGCCTGCCAAGTTTGTGGGATCCTCATCCAACACTACGGTGATAGCCTTGATGGAAGCAGATCTTTTCTCAAGCTTTGGGAAGGGGACACCATCAAGCCCTGACCCTTGTAGTCCCTTCTGGCTCAGAAGGTAAGGGAAAGTCAATGGGTACCCATCTCCATTAGTGATGGCCCTTGAGAACTTTTTAGGTAGCCCTTGCACTTTTTTATGAACTTGAGTCAGAAAGAAGGCTCTTGGGCCATCATCCCACCATGTATGGACCACCATAAACCACAAAGTCTACTTCAAAGCAGTTTCTATTATTAAAAAGTGTCTGAATTTGAGCCCTTTTGCCAAGAAGCCCCATTGAGCTTGTCAATAGCCCAACTTGAAGAAGATCTAGTTCCATATTCCCTATAACACAAGTTTTTATATGGTTTTTACTGCAAAGGATTATCATTTTACAAGCTCTTGCTTAGAAATCTGAAAACGTCACGGTCCCGTCGATGTTGAGCTGAAGCACATGTGCCCTAGGATACAGGTGTTAACATTTTTCCCTCCTTCTCATGTGATCTTACGTCACTTCTCCGGGGCTCGGCACGGCATGTGGACCTGACAGAGAGTTATGCAGTGGAGCTGATATAGATAAGGTTCGTAAGTGGCGCAAGAAAAATATTTTCTAAGTAGCTGAAGTGGGAAGAGGGTTTCACTGTATATTTGTCATGGTGATGGAGAGGTCTTAAGTGGCTGTCAGCAAGGAAATAGAAGACTTCTTCTTGTATATTCAGCAAACGGTGGTGGAACTTCTCCGATGTTGCCCCATCCATGACCCTTATCCAACCTATGGACTCCGAGGACTATAATGGGGAAATGAAATGCATTATGTGCATTAAATTGATTTTCTTAGTAAATTACCCTGATAGATTCCTTAGAAAAGTAAATGCCCCCCCACCCCCCACCTTCTTGAAGTTGGTTGATATCCTGAGATCTCCTACCATGACTTGACCTTCCTTGGAAGCCTACGTGAGACATAGGTCAGAGTCTTTCATGCATTGATCCGTAGGAAACTACTAGTTAAAGGGCCAATATACAGGATGGGAAACTTAAAGGGGAACATCTAATTATCTAAAGATGGTTCCTGCCTCGTTAGGAAATGAGATAAGAGTTGGTTTCCACATGAAAGATACACAGGAAACTTCAAGATACAATACATGTATAATGTCATAATCAATCATAATCGTATGTACCGAATTTCAACGATTTGCAAACCTTAAAGGGACTCTGACTCCAGATATTACCCCATATTACTACCAGTCTCAGGTAGGGGATAAAATGTCCTAGAATTCTAAAATTTATGTGAAATTTCACCCATTTACCTATCGAAAATCTGTTCCAGTCATGTGAAAATGAGCACAAAAGAAACTGATTTTACCTGAGACGAGTCAAGTTTAGAAGCTTCACTTCAGATGCTCCTTTTTTGGTTCCGTAGCACCTAGAAACATGCTCTTGGTGTCGTATTAAAGATAGGAATCTCATCTTTTAGACTGCATCAGGATTGTTATTTTGTGAGTAGTTTAAAAGTAGTAGGTAAACCCAACAAGATGAGAGATGAGATAAACAACAATCACTATTGTCCGAAACTGTTGTCTCAGAGGTTCCTAAAAATAGAATTTTAATAATACATTTCACACATTTCTCTTCTCTGCTGCTAGATCTGACACTCGCCGCCGGCCTGACAGATTAATGTCAGATTATTTTGCAGAATTTTCGCTGCTGCAATCGCTCGGGTCCATACAGAGGGCAGAAACCATTAAAAAAAAATGATCTCACTTGTAGAAAATGATCGGAAACAGAAGGCGTGGGGATTGTACAGGGGGACCCCTCCTTCACTCCGAAGACAAAAACAAAATAAAACGCAGCAGATGGGAACACAAAAAAAAAAATTGTTTTCTATAAATTCGCTTCTCAGCCGTAAAATAACCTCAATATATTGGATTTTTACGTTTAATTCCTTTTTTTTAATAGATAATTCATAGCCGGAGGGCGAGCGAAACCTGATTATCTCCAGAGTCTCATCCCCCTTTTCTGCAATTTTTAATTTCGGCACTTACAAAATTCCTTTGCATCCCCTCTTGACCTCAGACGGGATTCTGGGAACTCTGGATCGTTCCGTGGGCCAAGTGTTGATGTAACAGATTCTTAGTAATGTTATTAGGTAGTGATATAAATTTCATTCTGTTTTCTGAGTCCCAGACCTGAGATTGTAGAGAGAAGCGGAGAATGTCTTGTAAGGAAATCTGCTTAAAGTGAAACTCCGGATCCAGAGAAATGTTTCACCATTTATGAGGTAAAACTGCTGTTCCATGGAAACCAATCAGATTTCAGCTTTAATTTTATAAACAGCTGTGGGGAAATGGAAGCTGAGCTCTGATTGGTTGCCATGGGCAACTAGAACATATAGGAGACTTCTGATAAATCTCCCCCCAATGATTGAATGTGATAGATAGATAGATAGATAGATAGATAGATAGATAGATATGAGATAGATAGATAGATATTAGATAGATAGATAGATAGATAGATATGACATAGTAGATAGATAGATAGATAGATAGATAGATAGATAGATAGATAGATAGATAGATAGATAGATAGATAGATAGGAGATAGATAGGAGATAGATATGAGATAGATAGATAGATAGATAGATTTGAGATAGAAAAATAGAGCTAGATATCAAATAGATAGATTAAATAGAAATGAAGATTAGAGATAATATATATGAAAAATATAAATTATATAGATAATAATGAGACAGATATATAGATTTGAGATACATATAAGCCAGGAGGACTATATTAGTGACTGGAGGACCACCATAGAGTCATCCCAGAAGCTGACCAGCTACCAGGGTCTACAGAGAGACTACAGACCGGCCCCGTATCTGGAGAAACTACCGGACCCCAAAGACTGTCAGATCCTGAGCCGCTACAGACTGAGCGCCCACAACCTGCCATGGAGTCCGGGTGGCACAGACAGACATCGTGCCCAGGGAGAGCGGACTGTGCCAACAGTGCCAGGAGCCACCGAGGATGAGGTCTACCTCCTGCTACACTGCTCCAAATACTCAGCAGTGAGGGACACTCACTTCAGGAGACTCTCAGATCTCCTCAGATGGTGGAGGGAGAGAAGATCCATCCTGCTGGGGGAAGAGAGGCCACAATGGCCACAGCCACACAATGGGGCAGATTTATCATTATTGAGGCAAAGTGCACAACTGCACCAGATTTTTGTTGGTGCACTCAGTTTAATGTGCGTGCACCATAATTATGTCGGACTTTCAACATAAATGTGGCGCATGGAGCGAATGAGGCCTGGTACGCCCCCTTTAGGTGCAGAGTTTTGTGTTGCAACAGTCACAGTACAAAACTGGTGCAAACACTTCATAAATACCCTAGTATTTATGTGCATACTGCGCCGGAAAACTGGAATAGCTGTTTTATAAATCTGGGCCAATATATCACTGCTTGTCATAGGCTGAGAGACTTGTCATATACCAGGGACTGATATAACCCATAGCCCATGCTCCTTGAACTTTCTTCCTTAATTCGAACCTCTCACACCTCCACTTTCCCCAAGCTGCACCTATTCTTTGGAATGCACTACCTGGAACTATCAGGTTAATGCCTAACTATCAAACTTTCAAAAGTGCTCTCAAAACCCAACTTTTCAGGTCTATCATATTCCATAACTTCATGTAACTTTCACTTTCTTTTCTCCAATCCCTCACCCGTTTCTCTGCAGACTGATGCACCCTGGTTTCATATCGATAGCCGCTGGTGGCATTATCTATCTAAATATTTAATTATTTTATCCCCTAAAGAATGTGTAGACCATCACCTCCTATGCCCCCCCCCCTTCATCCTCATAGAATGTAAGCTCTTGTTTCATCTGCAATGTCTTATTTTATTTATATAATATATATGTATGTTGTCCATATAACACGGCCCCAGGTGGGACCACCCCTTTAATTAAATTCAGTGTGAAAAGTTGAGGACATGAACTATCGGAGGACATGTAAGCCAACCGGTGCTTGAGAGTAATAAATAGCTCACATTTGGTACCTATTACGTTTCTCCTGGTGTGTCCTCCTGATATATGAGGTGATTGGATCTATCTCTCTTCCAGATCGGGACGTGCACACTCTCCATCTTGATTTGGGATGAAAACCCCCAGTTTTTGTATACTGGATAGGGAAGTGCATTGAGCGATGGGTGTCAGGGGGTGGCTCATCTCTGCTGTTCTCACATGGATGAATATCTGGGTCGACACCAGGAGACATTTATTACTGTAGTGTATGGAGGAAATTGTAGAATATGATGAAGGGGAGGAACGTGATGTGGAGCAGAGGAGAAGAGAGATACATATCCAACCTCTGATTATAACATCAACCACATGTTTGAAGACCTCCCAACAATACTGAGAGGTCATCATATAATCTACACCTAATCCTCCTAATTTAAGGTTCCATATCTCACCATCTACTATGGCTTTGAACGTGAGACTAACTGGTCATGGAATAATCTTTTTTTTTTCTTGTATATTACATATTACAACCTGTTCTCACATCCGCTAATAGCTCAGTCTGTTATTAGTTTGGTATCCAAGTAAGAAGGTCACTGGTTCTAGTGGAGAACCCATCATGATCATCATCCGGCTCATTGATAGCCGTCTCTTGGCCAAGAAAATTAATAAACTGCATCATGTGAGCGCAATGACAGATGGAACAAAATTGCATTAGGTCCATCCATCCCTAAGCCAAGTGGTGGACGTCCAAGCAAAATGTTGGAGTCTACAAGTCAGTTCCACCAGATATGAAAAAAACAGCAGTGGAGGTAACTTGTGTAGGTCATCACTGTGAGATCACAGTTGCCATGCTACACGCATGTCTGGAATGGTAGACCAAAAAAAGTTCAGAAGTTCAGGTTTGACTTCAATATGGTCACAACGATCATTTGCTTCAGCTTTTAAAAACATATGAAAAGTGGACTGAAGAAGATAAAAAATAGATGATTTGGAGAAATGAGCTAAAAAGTCAATAGACTGGTCTAAAACGGTCTGAAAGAAGCAAGGGAAAATGGAACTGATGGATCGAGAAATATAAGAAATTGCAAGGTTCGGTGGAGGAAACCTGATTATACTTGACCAGGATCGATGGTGGTCTCAATGCTGAGTTGTATCCTACAAGAGAAGTTATGTCTTACACTCCAGTTCTATAAGTATGAAATAGAAAACACAGGAGCACATCTATCATACGCTGCTCCCGGCACACAATGGATTTATCAGGAAATTCCGGCTTCCTAATAAATTTTGGTGGCTGGCTGAACGAGCACAGGTTATAGGCAGTGCACCAGCAGCAATGCCTCCTTGCCACCCATACAGCGAATTGGTCGTGATAAATGTGGTCCATAGACTTCCAACCGGACAACGACCCAGGGAAGACATTGAGATTGGCTAAGAATTGGTTCAGTCACCATTAGAGTTGCTGGATTGATCCTGACAGTCTCCAGATCTCAAAGCAATTAACAACTGGAGGGTAGAATTGAAGGAGAAACTATACCTGCACCCAATGGAGTCAACCAAAATGCACCAACATTGGGAACCCGTAGAAGGGACCTGGCATCAGACTTTGGTTGAGACATGCTTTAAGCTGAGTGACAGCATCTCCAGTAGGATTCAGGCTGTGGTGAAAGCCAAATGGGGATTTACAAAATACTAACATAATAATAAAAAATTCAATTCCGATTTTTAGGGGTAAAACAGGAGGTCTGGAATCTGCATAACTCAGCATGTACAATAGTCACTAGTCACATTTATGTATGAGATGGCCAAGATGATTGTCAAGAATATGATGGTCGTCTCACGTCCAAAGCTGTAGGATTGGTAGAGGAGTGGTTTTCAATTTGGCGCACACTTGTAATGAATGGAGTTAGGAGTGTTCTTCATACGAAACTCTTTATTGGTATCTCAATAACACAACGCGTTTCCGGAATCTCAAAGGATTCCTTTTTCAAGTGAGATGAGGAAGAGATGGATGCTCGTACCTGCAGGCTCGGCTTGCTCCGGCAACCCTTTCAAGACCCGAGCCCACAGGTACAGGCATCTCTTCTTCCTCTCACTTGAAAAAGGAATCCTTTGAGATTCCGAAACGCGTTGTTTTATTGAGTTGCCAATAAAGAGTTTCGTATGAAGAACACTCCTAAGTCATTACCAGTGTGCGGCAAATTGACAACCACTCCTCTACCAATTATACCTGATCCAGACCGGTGTGGCTACTGTGCTCTGAAGATCCAGTCCATTGACAGCACCATACAGTACCCCCTTCAAGCTTTTTACTAGTGTTGTGCCTGGTATAAGCACAACTCTATCTGGTGAGCCTCACTCTTATTATCTCACCATTGTCTTTCCATTCCTGCAAAATACTACTCTACCTGTTCAAAGCTGTAGAGGATGGTGAGATATGGAAGTCCAGACACTGTTTCCCTTTGTTCATCAGTTTTGATAGATATGAGATAGATGTTCCTATAACTACAGCATATACCCATAGAAGTACAATGTAGCAGTTGCATTCATTACTTCATACATTTCTGGATACAATGTTTTCAATCAAGTGTAAAACCCTCTGGGATGAAGAACAGAGAAGAGACAGGAATTTCAGAAATCGTTCATCTGTCAGTGATTTGTGTCACTTTACACGGATGTTATGTTTTGTTCAAAACCCTTGAGGTTTCTTCACATCCAGGGTGTGGGTTACCGACTACCAGGACCAAGGGGCCAACACTCAAGTCCAAATTACTCCTAGTGTAGAAATAGACACTATCCATGGGGTCACCTGGAGATAGAAGAGCCGCGTCCTACCCCACTTCTCACTTGTCAAACATCAGGGTCAATCCCAGTCATGTCTCAAAGTTTAACAAATCCCCCAACAAACGTTTCCAATTATCTGGAGCAATAACGGAGCGAATCATTTATAATCCAGTGCCGGCTCCTCGTGGCTTTCATCATCTCATCTATAATCTTCTTCTGTGTAACGAGAGGCAGCCATAGTGCGCAGGGATTACTTTCCAAAACTGACCTTTTCCAACTAGAAAAACTTTTGGGTGTTTTTACAACATGGCTTTGAATTTCACCTATTATGGATAATTCTTAGGCAGGACATCAAGTTCAACATCTATAGATCTAGAGCAAGAGCTCCAGGACAAGTTTAGCAAATGTTGTTGGGGGAGGAAGGTTGGGGGTAAAACATGTGACCCCTTTGAGGTCAGTCAGATAATAAATGCGATATTGTGGACCCTGGAGATATTACTGCTTATGTATCAGACATGTCCTGCTGGTGGAGCTGCTGCTTGGCATTGTGCAGGACATCTTATCTTACATCCAATACTTTACAAAGTCCAGCTGCAGATTCCTTCTCCAGATTTTCTCCTGTTGTAGTTCTTCACTCCTACTTTCCCTCTCACTTTTCCCCCTCTTGTCTCCTTCAGTTTTTCAGTCTTCTTTCTTGCTTTATCTCTCTACCTGCATCTCCCTTCCTCCCTTTCTACTTTTCTTTTTATGTTGCTTCTCCCTTCTGTATTATCCCTCTATACATTTTTACCTTCTTTTTTTTTTCTTTCTTCATTCCATTTCTTTCTTTTTCACACTTCTTCCTTCCTACATCTCTGTCTCAAATCCTTTCTTTTGCACTCCCTCCCTTCTTTCCTTCTTTTTTCCTTACTCTCTATGGGGCACAGTTACTAAGACCAGTGCAGTGTGTACTATGTGCAGTTACCTGTGTAGTGTGCAGGGGGAAACAGATTCAGGATTTCTGGTGCCCGTTCCTCATGAATCTGGCGCCTCCTGCACTGCCCCGACAGAGGGCACCACATTTCTGTTGCATCTTTAACATGGGGGGGGGGGGGCAAAACACTTCTGTCGGACTTTACATGTTAAATGTGGCGCACGGTCCGACTTCAGTGCAGAAATTTGTGTTGGATGATAACTAGTGCAGCTGCGCCATAAAATGGTTGCCTGAGACACGAATGCGGCGCTGACATTTTATAAATAAATGTGCAAGAAAGAGCTAGAAAGAATGTGCAAAGTCCGACAGAAAACTGGCGCATGCCTCTATCACTTCCTTCCCCTCATTTTGTCTTGATATTTTTTATGTCTGTCCCTGAATACTATTCGGTCCTTCCATCGTTTTCTTCCCTCCATTCTTCTTTTGTTTTGTCTTTAACCTTATTTTTCCATCTATAACATTCGTCTTTCTCTCTTCTATCTCTCCTTTCTTATCTCTTTTCATCTCTTCATCTCTTCTCTCTCTTATCCCTCTTTTATCTCTCCTTACTTCTCTCTCTTCATCTCGTCTCTCTCTTATCCCTCCTTTATCTCTCTTTTCTTCTCTCTCCTTTCTTTCTCTTCATCTCTTCTCTCTTTCTTTCTCTATCTCCCCTTTCTTCTCTCCTCTTCTTTTCTCTTCTCCCTCTTCTATCCCTCCTTTCTTATCTCTTTTCATCTCTTCTCTTTCTTCATCTCTTCTCTCTCTTATCCCTCTTCTATCTCTCCTTACTTCTCTCTCTTCATCTCGTCTCTCTCTTATCCCTCCTTTATCTCTCTTTTCTTCTCTCTCCTTTCTTTCTCTATCTCCCCTTTCTTCTCTCCTCTTCTTTTCTCTTCTCCCTCTTCTATCTCTCCTTTCTTCCCTCTCCTCTCTTCATTTCTTTCTTCATCTCTTCTCTCTCCTCTTTCCTCTCTCATTCCGCTTTCTTTCTCTCTCTTCATATCTTCTCTCTCTTCTCCTTTTCTCTCTCTTCTCCACTTCTCTCTCCTCTTTTCCCTGCTTCCCCTTTCACCTTATCCACCCTTATGAGATGACAGATGTCTGACATAAGTGTTGGGATGACCCCAGGACCAGAGGTGGTGTCCATTCTCCAGTTCCGCTGCTGAGACCCCAGTGTTCTCCTTTTTACTTCCTCAGGTGTAATAATCATTCTTCATTTCCAATTTTCATTAGCAGAATGTTCTATTGCGAGCACATTATGTAACATAGAGCCCTTATCTATAGAATACAAGTTATTCTGCTGGAATTACTGAGGTGTTGACATATTTCTTGGCGTCTCGGGGGACCCTGCAGCCGCTATCAGATGGGTTCCCATAATAAACAAGGACTAAGGAACATTATCCATTGCTTGTATTTGTGCCGTGTGCAATATATCAAGACCTTGCGTCCCGGCTATCCTGAGATTACTCGCGTCCAACATGAAATCCAAGGCCCTGTATGGCGTCCAAAGGCATAAAAACGCCATTACTGCTTTATAACACTTACTATTAGCGGTCAATTTGATGGGACGCGGCGGCGCACCTTCTGAGGACAAGCTCCTTGCTTTCCAGACTCACTCACTTCCTATATTAAAGGTTTTTTATAAGAGTCATTAAATATTGCTATTTCTCACAAAGTCAGCAATTCCTGCAGATGGAGGATATTTACTATCCCCTTAAGACCTGATGTAAGAAGGGGGTGGGGGGCGCAGTTTAGTGAAGGGATTCCCTGGGGGCACCACTGGTATAGGTGTAATGATGGATCCCAAGGCAGATGGTAAAAGGGAGGCCCATGATGTTAGCGGCTGCCTGGGGTCACACGTAGAGACAGAGATCTTGAACAATAACTTCCAGTCTCTTTAAGTCCAACATAACAGCAGGAACAGGCTGTAATCCTTCCTCTCTGCAGACTCCCACGAGGCCGTGGATTGGTTGGATGTGGATTCGTAACTTAGATATGTATCTCTGCCCTGTTCTGGCGGTTAGGGGCCAAGAAGGGCTCTGCTACGGGCAGCAATCTGGATGCCGTCTCTATGCTATTGGGGACCAGAGCTGCTGGTCTCTCAGGATAGAGAGAGGCTTAGTCCTCGTCTTTAGGAACGACAAAATAGCAAGACCCAGAAATCAAAGTAGAAAAATAGCAAGACCCAGATATCCAGTCTGAGGGAACATTTATAAACTTCAAGATCTGTGAATTTCAAAAGGCTCCAACCAATCACTGCCTTAGAGCTGCAAAATGGAATGACAAATTGCATCAATTAATATCAACATCAGATACATTAACCCTCTAGCTCACAGTCATAGGATATTGCATATGTAGCACCACATGATGATACTAGATGACAGCAGAGGATAGCAGTCCAGTGTTACATAGAAATTCATAAAGGCTAGAATGGGGAAGCTGGCCACACTTCCTTCAAACAACCAGGAGTACTACTGGAGTTAACTTTTTAGGAATGACCCATTCACCGGGCCATTACAGATCCCCTAACTAAATTCAATCCCTTTAAACTGATGAATACTTACTCAGCAGCTCAATTTTTTTTCGCCTTTGATTCCTCGCTGATCTGACCTCAGGCTTAAAGGAAATTTACCATGAGAATCCATCATAATAAACCAGAGACACCTACTCATAGATCCAATGTGCAGGAAAACTTACCCCCAGTGAGATTACATAAGGCAGAGGGAAGGGGAAGTGCTGAGTAGTGAATTATAATATAGGACAAAGCCTTCTAAGGAGCCCATGGCCACCCAAACCTCTAACCAAATTTTATACTGAGAAGGACCTTCACCCATGAAATCCCCATTCATCTGTTCCTGCTCTCAATACACATGTAAACATTTCAGGACCTTTAAAAAAAAGTCCTCCAAAGGTCCGGAAACCACAGATTTGAAAGCAGACAGAAGGGACACATCCTCCATTCCCCAAGTAGCTGATTCTACTACCAAATGTAGGAGGTGATTCCAGACTTGTAAGGGCTATAATATTCATACAGCCCGGGGCTCATGACAGGAGGGAAGAGCAGCCTGTGAAGCTACAGCACGGAGGGGCTCTGGTAACTCCACCACAACCCTTCTGGCTAATTAGCATAAATGTGAAAGTTGATTTTTTGAAGAAAGAAGCCATGGATAACAAATATAAGAAAATTACAGTGGAAGTAGTGGAAGTTTCTGTGCCCCAAGAGCTTACTCCTGGCCCCACATGGTTTTCTGTTAAACCCCTTTAAATGTGGGGCATAACTTTCTACCAGCAGGTGGCAGTGCATAAAATATAACATGATAAAGCTGGTGTTTTGCCGGATCAGACACTATCCAAAAAGTTTCAGAATGTGTAAAAAGCTCATAAATTGCCCCACAACCCTGGTCTCTGGTTTAAGTTGACACAAGTTTCCCATTTTGTCCCTTTTTCATGAATTATTGATCGTATTTTGACATTTCTGCCTCCCCTTTGCGCAGGACATGGAGGGGTTAAGCTGTTTTCGTTCGCCCGCATGGAACCTCGCTTAAGGCAGGTCTGGTGTTTGCTGCTGGTGATGAAACCTTTCCATGATGTAGTAACCGTGGTTAGAGAAATCGCATTGTGCTGGAGTATGAAAACACAGCAGTCCCAGTACAACAAACTCCGAGACCCGTAAAACAACAGATGCCGCGCTGGTGACGACTAAATGGATTAAGATTACAACCACAGAAGGAAATACCTGCACAATAAAATGTAGCGGTGGAGGCTCGCAGCGACCTGATGGCTCTAGCAGGTGCGCCCCACAGCCAAATACGAGGCCGCTGCTACCAGGTCATAGTCCCGACATGATGGATAGAGAGTATATAGATGTGGTCCTGTCTGTATACACACAAGAGATTTCTGCTTGGTTTAATCCAACAAAGTTATCCAGAACGCCAGGAATTTGGAAAATTCTTTTCCTCCGGAATTTCTTGATCCAGAGGTGCACAAGGGGGAAATAACCCAAAAGTTATTTTCCCTTAAGTCAAGGGTTCATGGATAGCGAGTTGAGGACCTACTGTCCCGTTGCGATCCCCACCATGCAAAAACGGAAAAGAATCGCGTAACCCGACGGAAATGCGGCGTTCGGACCCTTAGTAAATGTTCCCCACTGTGTTACTTTACTATTTTGTCGGCTACTCCCAAGGGCGTTGTCTATGTCTGTGTGACCCCATTAAGGCCTTTAAGGGCTCAATCACACAACCGTAATTGGGGCCACATGACCGCAAATTGTCTGGCCAGATCACGACCCCTATTATGGTGTATAGCACCCGGTCACAGTGCGGTGGGTAAATGGTGTCTCATCGCACTGCGATTGAGCCGGGCAGCCGGATATATTTGGGAGAGGGGCCAGGGTGATGACCGCTCTTTTCCCCTCCCTCCTCCTCCCATCTTCTCCTGGCTGTGTGCTAGGTCTTGGTTCTGGACCAGGGAGAACATTGCCATCTGAATGTGTCTTAAACTTTAAACAGGTATCTAAACTTTGATGCAATCGGGCCAACAAATTGCTACTTTTTAGTGGCATCTGACCCAATATTTCATGAGACTGTAGGTGAAGCAGAAGTGGTCAGGCAAGGGATAGTCAGGAACAAGCCAAGGTCAGTTCTTGTATAGCCAATAAACATTAGGCAAATGAATACACCTTTACACTGACACTTATACTGTTGCAGGCACATTTTGGTGGAAATAGAAGAAATTTCTTTACTTACCCCTACAGAGAGCCTCCTGGACCTCTGCACTGTCTGTTCCCAGGCACTTTACTTCAACGAATGGAAGCACCAGGGAATGGACAATCAATTTCCACTGACTGTGCAGTGGCCCTTTAAATTTTACAGTGGTGGGAAAGGAGGTACATGAGACTTTACCAAGTAAATTCATTGGCCACTGCCGTTCAACAAAACTATAGCTTGCTCCACAAAATACAAGTCATCAAATAGCTCTGGCTGTAAAAAAAAAAAGGAAAAAAAGTTATGCGGTCAGAATACAATGATACAGTTTTTCTTTTTAAGCAAGTAAATTAAAAAAAAAAAAAAAAACTATATTTGGTATGTGCATTATAGTATTGACCTAAAGAATAAAGATGAAGCCATGTGTACCACAAAGTGAAAAATTAAATCTAAAACACAATGGGGGTCATTTACTAAGGGCCCGATTCGCATTTTTGCGACGGGTAAATCGAATTTTTCCATTTTGCGCCAATTTGCCCTGTATTGCCCCGGGATTTTGGCGCACGCGACCAGATTGTGGTACATCAGCACCGGCATGCACGCGACAGAAATCGTAAAAAAACCCGACGGATTAGGAAAAACCGCCGCATTTTTTTCAAAAAAGTGTCGCTCGGCACGCGCTTACCTTCACTCACGATGGCTCGGTGAACTTCAGTGCGTTCCGATGCTCTTCAGCGCAGCAGCGACACCTGGTGGACGTCGGAGGAACTGCCTTAGTGAATCCCGGCCGGACCTGAATCCAGCGCAGAGAACGCGCCGCTGGATCGCGAATGGACCGGGTAAGTAAATCTGCCCCAATGAACTTGGCCCCAAGTTAAATTAAATGGTGTCATTAGAATATGCAACACATCCTGCAAAAATCAAGCCCCCATATATGAAGGGAAATATATGGGGAAGACAAAACTAAAATTGATGAGTTCTTAAGGGTTGATCTGCTTCCAGCAGTACTAATGACATGTAAGATTGGTACCTGAAGGAGTCTAAAGAACCTTCCACCTCAAAAGACCCCACTGCAGCCTCATTTCAAGTGTCTGATACAGAAGAGAAAAATTCACGAGCCCCTATGGGTAATTTTCCGCCTGTCCTTCTGGGGATGTTCTCCGAGATTACATAATAGGTGAATGTATCTATACATGACAGTCCAATAACACATGAGATCAGGGAGAGGGGGGAATTTTTTTCATGGAATGTAGAACGTTTGGCAGTTACCGAACCCACAAGCCGCCAGTCTAACCACAAGCTGGTCTGCTGTGATCGACTCGTCGTCCTGAACATACCAAGAATAACACGCAGAGTGAGAACGGTGTCCAAAGACATTAGCGCTCTGAATGGGAACTGGAAGCACGAAAATATTATTTCAGAGGAACGTACATGCATCCCAACGAGTGGAGTCAACCAGAAGTATTGGTGTATGGTTTCCATCCATCAGTCATTGTATTAGGGGGGCTTGTTTTTATACAACATGTCAGAACATGGTGGAGAGACCATAACGTGTGATGGTTGGCACAGGAGTATACTGAGAGTATATGGGTATTCAATTAGATGTTATGGTTTGCATAGGGACATCCTCTGGATGTAGAGGTTTTCTATTATCAGTAATCGATAGGGTACCCAACTATGCGTAATGATTGGCCAAGGACCATGCTAAGGGTATGACAAAGGAAGCTAAATTTGAATATATACAAAGCAAATATCTGTTGCACAAGAATATTGACCAAACCAATGGTTCTTGCTTTTGATGGTTGGGTCAAAAACTCTTCTGGTAGGATCGTCTGTTTTATTTTGGAAGTTTAGGTTGAAGATCTTTAAGTTCCTCTTGAAGGACACTGCGGCCAGGCTGATGTATTCAGTTCGGATTCAAGGCTTTTTAAGGGGTCAGACTTTGTCTTATGGAGTTGTCACTATAATAAATGACTTCCTAATAGAGGGGAGAGGGATATCCTGGTTTGTGGGTCAGCAGGACCTCAGTACCGAGACAGACTAGAGTTTGATGGAGATCAGGAGATGGCCACACATTGTGGAGGATGGACGAGGGCCTTAGAAAAACATGAAATATGGACATAGGGACCATACTAAAAAGCAGAAACAAAATCCAAAAATTACTTGACCCTCAATGTTCTGATTGCTCTCATTTCATTAGTATTCTATAGACATTGGGGCAGATTTACTTAGCCGGTCCATTCATTCCCTGTCGTGGATTCGGGTCTTCCGGCAGTTCTGCTGCGCTGAAGTCCGCCGGGGTCCGCTGGAGTGCACGATCCTATAGTTGGTGAAGGTAAGCGCGTTTCCCGCGACACTTTATTTTAAAAAAATGTGGCGGTTTTTCTGAATCCGTCGGGTTTTCGTTCAGCCACACCCATTTTTGTCGCCGATGCGCCACAATCCGATCGCGTGCGCCAAAAACCCTGGGCAATACAGGGAATATCGGCGCAAAATGGAAAAATTTGTGTAACCCACCGGTAAAACGCGATTCGGGCCCTTAGTAAATGACCCCCACTGACTATCCTTATGGTATCCACATGGCAGGTTCAGGGCCGGTTCTAGACAAAGTGGGGCCCTGGGCAAAACTAAAAGTGGGGCCCCAAAATAAAACTATTTTATGACCAGTCACAGTCAGTAAGAGGCTCCTTTAGTAGGGTAAAACAAACTGTAATATGGGAGAATTTTATAGGAGATAGATAGATGATAGGGAGATTTATGGGCAGCATGGTGGCTCCGTGATTAGCACTACAGCCTTGCAGCACTGGTCAACATCTGCAAAGATTTTGTATGTTCTCTCTGTGTCTGCGTGGGTTTCCTCCAGGTCCTCCGGTTTCCTCCCACACTCCAAAAAATTACTGGTAGGTTGATTAGACTGTGAGGCCCATTGGGGAGGGGGACCGATATTTTCTGAAAGCAGACACTTGCCCCATTTTCAAAATTGCATCAAAGATTTTATAGACATAGGCGCCTTCATGCAATTTTGATTCAAATTGAAACATTTTATTAAAAATACTTAAAATTTGACTTTGATGGCAAAAAATTTGATCCAAACAGAAAATGTTTACCTTCACATCTCCTAAATGTAATACATGGACATTTGTAGAGTTCACAAATGTGCCCTATTGATATGTTCACATGAATAAATCCACATAATATCACTAAAACTGTAATAACTAGATATCTGCTTTTCAGCTAGAAATTTTTAGACAGTCACAACCTGCAAAATATAGCAATAAAACTGAAAAAAAGGTAAAGACGCCATAAAACCTATGGAATTTTGAAAGCAGACAACCAGGAGATGCATTTGGCAATTAACATTCAAAATTTCCTCTAAATTATGTACAAATCCAGATACTTATATAAAGAAAATCTACATTCCTAAAACAGTAAGATGTGAGGAGATCATACAGACCCCACATGTGGATATTCACCAAAATATGCAGCAAAGGGAACTGCAGAAAATTCACACAGATGTATCATTGTCTGTTCCTTACACAATGGTCACCCAAATAAATAACTATATATCCATAAACCAAGCTAATGAGATAATAAAAGTCACGTTTAGATGTCGCCATTGTATTAGCTGCACAATAACAGAACCCTCTGCGGATCATAAGAATGAGAGTGAGAACCTCATAACATAGGTGTAAATAATGGAGGATGATGGGAAATAAAAACTTTATACCAGGACATGTGTGTGTTTTTGGTGTTACATATAACTTTATGGACATGTTCTGGTCGCGGTGTAGTCACATTAGGCGAAGAGGATCGAATGTTCATCGTATCAGTCAATTTTCCCAACAAAAAATAACTATCACAAAATAAAAGGGAATAAGAGAGAAAGGGCCACATTTATCACTTTTGTGCGCCTAAGTGTAGTAGTTGCGCCTAAATTCTGGTGCACCGTTTTCCAGAATTATCATAAGCTTTTACAGAATTATCACAAGCTACAACCATCTGTGATAAGTTAATTTCCTGCCTCTTATTAATCACTTTACTTTAACACAGTTTAGGCGCAATTTTGGCGCAGTTTAGGCGCAATGTTAGATTCGGGCACTTACATGTGATCCTGCTACAAGCTCCTCTCTGCTTCTCCCACAGCCCAGAATGAAGATAACACTCACAGCAGCACCCAGGTGTGTGACACCCTGCACCCAGTGACCTCCTCAGCAGGGGCTTCTCCTGGGGGGGATCCTCCAGTGCTGGTCTCCTGCTGCACCCCTGTAATTCTGCACAGTATCCCCCTCAGAAACACTGGTGATACTGTGCAGAATGACATGGGGGACACTTGTCAGTACTATGTGCAACATTCTGTAACATTCTCTTCTCTCTTGCTGTGAGCTCAGGATTCTGCAGATTGTTTTGTAAATAGAAGGTGATGAAGTGTAAATAGAGTCTGCAGCTCCTGTCTGCAGAGTATCTAATGACTGTATTATCTGTACTAGTGTCTGCAGAGTATCTCATGTCTGCAGGGCCGGATTATAGGCGGGGCTCCCGGGGCTCTAGCCCCGGGGCCCCCACCATCTTGCCCCCCCTAGGGGCCCCCACCAGATCGCACTTCCCGTGCCCCCCCTCATGAGCCGAACGCCGCCTCCGGGCATAGGCGAGCACCTCCCCGGCGATCCAGCCCCTGCATAAACTGCCCGCCCACTCATCCTGCTGCATGGAGAGCCGCCCGCCGGCACTCCGCCCCCCCTTCGGCACAGGTGACCGCTTCCAGGCCCACCTAAACAAGCAACACCCCCCCGGCCCCGCCCCCTCACTCCCGGCTCAACACTGTTTCCCGCTCCGCTTAGTGGCTCCCCGCTCCGCTCAGTGGCTCCCCGCTCCGCTCACAAGCCTCCGTTCACTCCCAGCTTAACACCGCCTCCCCGCCCCCCGCTCCGCTCGCTCCCCGCTCAACACCGCCTCCCCCGCCCCCCGCTCCGCTCGCTCCCCGCTCAACACCGCCTCCCCGCCCCCCGCTCCGCTCGCTCCCCGCTCAACACCGCCTCCCCCGCCCCCCGCTCCCCGCTCAACACCGCCTCCCCCGCCCCCCGCTCCGCTCGCTCCCCGTTCAACACCGCCTCCGGCTCCCCCGCCCCCCGCTCCGCTCGCTCCCCGCTCACCCCCCCCCCCCCCCCCGGACGAACATGCAACCGCCAACCCCCCTCCTTCCTGGCCGAGCGGCAAGACCCCCCACCCGCCCGAACAGGCACCCGGTCACCCTAACAGGTAAGTATATACTTTATATATATTTTCTGTGTTTATATGTGTATATACAGTGTATATACAGTGTATATACAGTGTATAAGTGTATATACAGTGTATAAGTGTATATACAGTGTATATGTGTATATACAGTGTATATACAGTGTATATACAGTGTATATGTGTATATACAGTGTATATATGTATACACTGTATATACATTCATCTACTGTGTATATGTGTATATATGTATACGCTGTGCATATATGTATCTACTGTGTATATATGTATATACTGTGTATTTATGCATCTACTGTATATATGCATATACTGTGTATATGTGTATATATGTATATACTGCGTATTTATGCATCTACTGTGTATATGTGTATGTATGTATACGCTGTGCATATATGCATCTACAGTGTATATGTGTATATACTGTGTATATATGCATCTACCGTGTATATATGTATATACTGTATATTTATGCATCTACTGTATATATGTATATACTGTGCATATATGCATCTACTGTGTTTATACACGCATATATGTGTGTACATTTATATATATGTGAATGATGTGGTTTTTGTATATACTGTGTATATGGAATGTATGTATATGCTCTATATACAGAATGTGTGTGTGTATTTCCCGTATGTGTGTGTAAATGCTGTATATACTGAATGTGTGTGTGTGTATTTCCCATATGTGTGTGTAATTGCTGTACATACTGAATGTGTGTGTATTTTCTATATGTGTATATACTCTGGGTATTAGTTTATAAATGTATATGAGTGCATAAATGTGTGTGTATAAGTGTATACTTGTGTGTATATATGGGTGCAAGTATACGAGTGTAGAACTTTATGTGTGTGTGTATATGTATATAAATGTGGGTAATTGTAAAAACATGTCTGTATAAGGGTACATTCACAAGAACGTATGGGGACGTATATCTGGCCACAAATTTGCTACCGGATATACTTCCCTCAAAGGCGTCCATAGCGCCTAGGCTCGGTACTGTGAGCACCACGAGTACTCACTGTTTCGTGCTGTGGCCACTGTATGTAGCTGTGTTACTGGGGATGAGGCGGCTGTATGTAGCTGTGTTACTGGGGGCGAGGCGGCTGTATGTAGCTGTGCTACTGGGGTGAGGCGAATGTATGTAGCTGTGTTACTGGGGTGAGGCGAATGTATGTAGCTGTGTTACTGGGGGAGGCGAATGTATGTAGCTGTGTTACTCGGGATGAGGCGGCTGTATGTAGCGGTGTTACTGGGGATGAGGCGGTTGTATGTAGTTGTGTTACTGGGGATGAGGCGGCTGTATGTAGCTGTGTTACTGGGGATGAGGCGGCTGTATGTAGCTGTGTTACTGGGGATGAGGCGGCTGTATGTAGCTGTGTTACTGGGGATGAGGCGGCTGTGTGTAGCTGTGTTACTGGGGGGGAGGCGGCTGTATGTAGCTGTGTTACTGGGGATGAGGCGGCTGTCTGTAGCTGTGCTACTGGGGTGAGGCGAATGTATGTAGCTGTGTTACTGGGGTGAGGCGAATGTATGTAGCTGTGTTACTGGGGGAGGCGAATGTATGTAGCTGTGTTACTGGGGGCGAGGCGGCTGTATGTAGCTGTGTTACTGGGGGCGAGGCGGCTGTATGTAGCTGTGCTACTGGGGGCGAGGCGGCTGTGTGTAGCTGTGTTACTGGGGATGAGACGGCTGTATGTAGCTGTGTTACTGGGGGAGGCGAATGTATGTAGCTGTGTTACTGGGGGGGAGGCGGCTGTATGTAGCTGTGTTACTGGGGATGAGGCGGCTGTATGTAGCTGTGTTACTGGGGATGAGGCCGCTGTATGTAGCTGTGTTACTGGGGGTGAGGAGGCTGTATGTAGCTGTGTTACTGGGGGTGAGGCAGCTGTATGTAGCTGTGTTACTGGGGATGAGGCGGCTGTATGTAGCTGTGTTACTGGGGGTGAGGCGGCTGTATGTAGCTGTGTTACTGGGGATGAGACGGATGTATGTAGCTGTGTTACTGGGGGTGAGGCAGCTGTATGTAGCTGTGTTACTGGGGGTGAGGTTGCTGTATGTAGCTATGTTACTGGGGGTGAGGCAGCTGTATGTAGCTGTGTTACTGGGGGCGAGGCGGCTGTATGTAGCTGTGTTACTGGGGGCGAGGCGGCTGTATGTAGCTGTGCTACTGGGGGCGAGGCGGCTGTGTGTAGCTGTGTTACTGGGGATGAGACGGCTGTATGTAGCTGTGTTACTGGGGGAGGCGAATGTATGTAGCTGTGTTACTGGGGGGGAGGCGGCTGTATGTAGCTGTGTTACTGGGGATGAGGCGGCTGTATGTAGCTGTGTTACTGGGGATGAGGCCGCTGTATGTAGCTGTGTTACTGGGGGTGAGGTGGCTGTATGTAGCTGTGTTACTGGGGGTGAGGCGGCTGTATGTAGCTGTGTTACTGGGGATGAGACGGATGTATGTAGCTGTGTTACTGGGGGTGAGGCAGCTGTATGTAGCTGTGTTACTGGGGGTGAGGTTGCTGTATGTAGCTGTGTTACTGGGGGTGAGGCAGCTGTATGTAGCTGTGTTACTGGAGGGTTGGCGGCTGTATGTAGCTGTGTTACTGGGGGCGAAGCGGCTGTATGTAGCTGTGTTACTGGAGGGTTGGCGGCTGTATGTAGCTGTGTTACTGGGGGCGAAGCGGCTGTATGTAGCTGTGTTACTGGGGTGAGGCGAATGTATGTAGCTGTGTTACTGGTGGTGAGACGGCTGTATGTAGCTGTGTTACTGGGGATGAGGCGGCTGTATGTAGCTGTGTTACTGGGGATGAGGCAGCTGTATGTAGCTGTGTTACTGGGGGTGAGGCAGCTGTATGTAGCTGTGTTACTGGAGGGTTGGCGGCTGTATGTAGCTGTGTTACTGGGGGCGAAGCGGCTGTATGTAGCTGTGTTACTGGGGTGAGGCGAATGTATGTAGCTGTGTTACTGGTGGTGAGACGGCTGTATGTAGCTGTGTTACTGGGGATGAGGCGGCTGTATGTAGCTGTGTTACTGGGGATGAGGCGGCTGTATGTAGCTGTGTTACTGGGTACGAGGCGGCTGTATGTAGCAGTGTTACTGGGGTGAGGCGGCTGTATGTAGCTGTGTTACTGGGGTGAGGCGGCTGTATGTAGCTGTGTTACTGGGGGACGAGGCACCTTATGTAGCAGTGTTACTGGGGTGAGGCGGCTGTATGTAGCTGTGTTACTGGGGTGAGGCGGCTGTATGTAGCTGTGTTACTGGGGTGAGGCGGCTGTATGTAGCTGTGTTACTGGGGATGAGGCGGCTGTATGTAACTGTGTTATTGGGGATGAGGCGGCTGTATGTAGCTGTGTTACTGGGGTGAGGCGGCTGTATGTAGCTGTGTTACTGGGGGCGAGGCGGCTGTATGTAGCTGTGTTACTGGGGATGAGGCGGCTGTATGTAGCTGTGTTACTGGGGATGAGGCAGCTGTATGTAGCTGTGTTACTGGGGCGAGGCGGCTGTATGTAGCTGTGTTACTGGGGATGAGGCGGCTGTATGTAGCTGTGTTACTGGGGATGAGGCGGCTGTATGTAGCTGTGTTACTGGGGATGAGGCGGCTGTATGTAGCTGTGTTACTGGGGGTGAGGCGGCTGTATGTAGCTGTGTTACTGGGGATGAGGCGGCTGTATGTAGCTGTGTTACTGGGGATGAGGCAGCTGTATGTAGCTGTGTTACTGGGGTGAGGCGGCTGTATGTAGCTGTGTTACTGCTGGGATAGTGGAAAGGAAGCAGGAGGACGTGTGTGTACGCTACACTTAGTGGGGGCCTCCACCAGATTTTGCGCCCAGGGGCCCCCACCAACCTTAATCCGGCCCTGCATGTCTGTATGATCTGTACTAGTGTCTGCAGAGTATCTCATGTCTGTATTATATGTTCTAGTGTCTGCAGTGTCTGGCTGAGCTCTGCTGCTAGAAATGAGCTCTTCTGCAAAGGGGCTCAGTGCTTTCTTCTCAGTTAACACCAGCTCCGGGCTGGAGTGTTTTTGCGCCTAAATTAAAAGTCGCAAGTGATGAATATCATTAGGCGCATCAAAACATCTGGATTGCTAGGATAAATGAGGGAAAGCTGGTTATTTTTTGCTGCGCAGCTAGCATTTAGTCGCAAAAATGGCACAAAAAATGGTGCGCCTGAATGAAAAGGCGCAAAAACAACTGAAAAAACGAGTGATACATGTGGCCCAAAGTGTGTTCTTAGATTTGCATAGAGAAGGGTTAAAAACATGAATATTAGTTGATATTATGCCTTCTCAAAATGTAGTAACATATAAAGTGAATATTTCCATTATCTGTGAGGTGCAGCAGCTCCTGTGTGCAGCAAATTCTCCCTGCAGCCTGATGGCTAAGAATCTGGAGGGGGGGGGGGGGACAATTCAGAGGGCTGTATCTCTGGTTCTGTGACTCATAGAACCTCACTTCTTTTTTCCTATGAAAGAAGAGAGTCTCCTCTTTTATATGAATCTAAATTTGTGTTTCTAAAATGCAGAAAAACGGAGATATTAACTGTTAAACTGCCGTCGGAAGTGATATTTATATATAAAAATGGCACCTGATATTCTCACTTTAAACCTGAATATCTCTGGATCCCTGGCACCTAGAAACACAATTCAAGATTCATTTGAAAGAAGAGATTCTCCCCTTTCTCCCTGGGGGGCCCTGGGCAATTGCCACCTTTGCCTACCCATTGCGCCGGCCCTGGGCAGGTTATAGTGGATGCTTCGGTTTTCCTCTACCTTGTGCTTCTGAGATTTTACATATGGCTTTGGTATTACTTTATTATTTTGAGATTTATGGCAAATGTTGGAGGAAATCACTGAATATTCAAGTTACAATACCGAGTCCTGTGATGACATAATCATGTGCTACGTTCATCTTCCTGCAGATTGTTGTGACCCATGGAAAGTAGTGTGATGACCTTGAGATACTGATGGCCTCAACATCACTCTTCAAGTTATTTCACTTGACACAAGAGGAGAATGAAAAAAAATCCTACAAGTTTTCACCTAAGACCCAAGACCATGACTTGGACTCAACTGAACCCTCTGCATCCCCTTAAATTTAGACCTATGGGTTGATGGAAAGTGAGCCCAAGGAATATCAGTCCAACGCCGCCTTCGCCATGAATTCTGGAGCAAGCTGGAATGACACACATGAAATATGTTAGTGAGGTCATTGCCGGGAAATTCACTGCACATTGACAAGGCAATTCCGAGTCATCACCCCTGTTGGATTCAGGGTACTCTGAGCTACCAGACTTATTTTGCAAGCTCAACCTCCATCAACAATTGGAAAATATAACCTAACAGTCTCCAAATTGGTCTTCTACTCCATCTATGGGATTCAGAGCCTCCAGTACTCTGGTGGATCAGTCCAGACACTGGTCATCACTCAAGAGGAATTGATGGTTCATATTCTTGACAAGGTATCACTGTGAAGACAATGCTGTGAAAATTTCATCTGTGGCCAATGGTCCTACCTATATTTCGGAAAGGCGATGCGCATCCATAAGGTATCTTTTTTGGCGCATCTTTTTTCTTTGTAAGGCCTCTGTAGGGTTCAGTGTTGGAGAAGGTGAAGTCTTCATTCTCCATATGTTGCAGACAATACAAGACTAGATGGAGTCATGTATGAAGACTCATACAGTCAGAGGTGGAGGTGTAGTCTACAAATACTTATTGGGTCAAGCATCATAGCATATTGGGTGCTGAAGGGGCTGATGGACTCTAAGGTGTAGACACCAGTAAAAAGGGTTCATGAGTCTCCAAATTGGTATTGTACTGCATCTAAGGGATTCAGAGCCTCCGGTATACTGGTGGATCAGTCTTACGCTGGTCATCGCTCAAGAAGAATTGATGGGTCATAATCACAGTATCATTGTGAAGGCAATGCTGTGAAATTTTCATCTGTGGCAAATGGTCCCATCTATATTTTGGAAAGGTCATGCACATCCACAGTCATAAGGCACAGTGTTGTGTCCTGCAGGACCACAGGGATCCAATATTGGGTTAGAGTTTACTTTTAGTGATGTGGTCTCTGTATTTAGGGGTCTACAATTATCATTTAGAAGGTCTGGGGTCTGTATTACTGTAAGTGATGTGGTCTGGGGGTCTGTATTTTGGTGGCTACATTTACAATTTTTTATTAGTAGTTATTATGATATTTTGACTTTTTATTTTTATGTATTACTATGATTTTTAAGGGGAAATTTAGAAGGATCTCACCTGGAATAAACCATAGTCAGGACCTTATCGTTTACTTGACAGAAAATCTGCTAAGCATTATGCCGTATGTAAAGCCTCTGGTCCGTGACAGAATGATATTTAACACAATGAAACAATATTCCCTGTTGAAGGTAACGTTGGACCATGTGCGCTCTCCACAAATGGCCGGGGGTCTCCCTGGATTGCGGGATATCCCAACTGTTCTGGAGTATTTATGTCCTACATTATGAGTCCAAAGGTGCAAAGAACAAGCAGATGTTCTTGAGATGAATAAGGGGAGATTGGGGGGTATCTTCTATGTTTGTGAGGCCTTTGTAGGGTTCAGTGTTGGAGAAGGTGAAGTCTTCATTCTCCATATGTTTCATGACTAGTTGGGGTAATGTGTGAAAACTAGAGATGAGCGAGTATTAGCATACTCGGACCGGCTCGTTACTCGGACGAGTATCTCGCCGGCTCGAGATCGAGCATTAAATTAAGTGAAGAACAGTATTTTTATTACATAATAAAATATCCCAGATGTTTACTGATGTTTTGCTTGTAAGAACACATTGAAATAACACTATTCTTCACTTTCCAGGTGTTCGCGCGTCTCCCGCTAAGTTAGGAGATGTTCAGAACATCTGGAATGTGAAGAATAGTGTTCTTTCAATGTGTTCTGCACTTAAATGTTCGTGTTTTCACTGTTTTTAATGTTTTAATTCTATTCTTCACTTTGCAGTTGTGCGCGCGTATCTCCGAACCTATGGAGACACGCGCTAACATCTGCAATGTGAAGAATAGAATTAAAACATTAAAAACAGTGAAAACACGAACATTTAAGTGCAGAACACATTTAAATAACACTATTCTTCACATTGCTGATGTGCGCGCACATCTCCGAACTTAGCGGGAGACACGCGCGAACACCTGGAAAGTGAAGAATAGTGTTACTTCAATGTGTTCTTACAAGCAAAACATCAGTAAACATCTGGGATATTTTATTATGCACTGTTCTTTTAATGTTCTCTTTTACTAAAAAAAAATGCTCGAGTCTCCCATTGACTTTAATGGGGTTTGTTTTATTCGATACGAGCACCCGAGCATCGGGAAAAGCTCGTATCGAATAACGAGCACCCGAGCATTTTAGTGCTCGCTCATCTCTAGTGAAAACCCATAAAGTCAGAGGTGGAGGTGTAGCCTATAAATACTTATTGGGTCAAGCATCATAGTATATTGGGTGCTGAGGTGGCTGGTGGACTATAAGGGGAAGACAACAGTAAAAGGGTCCATGAACTTCGAGCTAAGCCTCTGGATCAGCCCCTACTAGAGTATTCTCCGGCCAGTGACTCTTAAGCTGTAGATGGTTTTTGCCTTATTGCTGTTGATACTACTGGCCCATCACTCCCAAGGAAACCCAGAAATGTAACACTTGGAACACAACCATAGAACCGTGACCTGCTTCCACCCAAACATTGAAATATATCAGTAATAAAGAGACTGAAGGATCTGGTTTGCTTCATAGTCTCCATGACCTTGTTTTCGGGAACCCCAAGACTAGTAAACATGCCGAAAAATAAGATTTAGACCCACCTATCCTGGGATACAGTTAAACAAAAGCCACAACAAAGGACAATCACCAATGTTCTCCATTGATTGGCCTAGAAAACTGGACATTAATCACTTCAGGGACGTTCAATTTGATGTATATGAGTCTTAGAGCCCTGTCCATCTCTGAATGAGTCCAGTGGGTGAAGATCATGGACTTCTTCAAAATTCACCCATGCTTTATTGTGTTCCATCTTTGTATCATTAATTGTATCTGGAGGAACCATCGCGACCACGGACCACATGGACAAAATGTAATACCCCTTCCCACCACTAGTGGTCACTGTAGTATAAATTACAGCTGCTTGATTCAATAATAACGACTGGTCCTTGAGGATTTCTGCATCTGGATCCACAGGGGTCAGTTTTTCCTTGTTTAGGGAGGTGGCTTTGGAGTGGTCCACCCCTTTACAAACTCTTAAAGGGAACTTGTACCTGAAATGGTTGTATAAGGCTTAATATAAGCTAAAGGGGTGGCAACCTCTAAACAGATACTCAGCGCTTTGTAATCAATATCTCACACATCTGGAAAGCCTCCACATCCTCCGCATAGACATCAGTCCACACACTTCCATCACTGTAATCTCCATAAGACAATTATCTCCGCTGAATCACACAGTCTCTGTGACAATGTGTCAGCTGGATGAGGGGAATCGAGCAATGGATCCGACGGGAGATTATCGCCCCGGCGTAACTGTAGAGCTCTTCAAAGCCTTTGCGTAGAATGTTATCCCGGCATAGTACTGCGAAACACACATCAGATCTATCCATGTATCTATACATCTGGCTTCTATAAAGCTGCAGACATACCAGACTGCGGGGGGAAGGGTTAATAATATTACTGGAAATGTGGGGGAATGGTGTGAATAGGTTCTTTACAATGTAATACATATGTCAGAAATGGACGTACTATATCTCCTGCTGTGCCATACGTCACCGGATAGGAATGTGGCGCCCCCATCCCCTCTACATACAAAGTGGGAATTGCATGACTAGTGACTACTTGGTTTAAGGGGAACCTATCATTTTTTGGTGTGCAACAATATATAAAAGTGTTTGTACAATTCTACAAGTCAAAGGGGTGGACTGTCAGCTTGCCCCACCCATATCCCGCCCCCGAGTTCCTGGTTGACGCCTCAGAGGAAACAACATTTCCAGCCTTGCTAATATCTCACATAAGCACCAATGGATCAGGTGCTTAGGGATCCAGTGTAATGGCCACAAGTCTCCATGTACCTACAGCTTACAGTTTGTTACAATGTATCAGCACAGATCAAGTGAGTCAAGTAGCAGTACAATACTACTACTACTACTACTACTACTACAATAGTACTACAATACTACTACTACAATACTACTGCTATACTACTACTATACTACTAATACTATACTACTACTACTACAATACTACTACAATACTATTACTATACTACTACTACAATACTACTACTGCAATACTACTACTACTACACTACTACTATACTACTACTATACTACTAATACTATACTACTGCTATACTACTACTACTATACTACTACTATACTACTAATACTATACTACTGCTATACTACTACTACTATACTACTACTATACTACTAATACTATACTACTACTACTACAATACTACTGCTATACTACTACTACTATACTACTACTATACTACTACTATACTACTAATACTATACTACTACTACTACAATACTACTACAATACTATTACTATACTACTACTACTGCTACTACAATACTACTACTGCAATACTACTACTACTACTACTACAGTACTACTACTACTACTACTACTACACTACTACTATACTACTACTATACTACTACTACTACTACAATACTACTACTACTACTACTACTACTATACTACTACTACTATACTACTACTACTACTACAATACTACTACTGCAATACTACTACTACTACTACAATACTACTACTGCAATACTACTACTACTACTACTACTACTACTACTACTACTACTACAGTACTACTACTACTACTACTACTACTACACTACTACTATACTACTACTATACTACTACTACTACAATACTACTACTACTACTACTACTACAATACTACTATACTACTACTACTATACTACTACTACTACTACTACAATACTACTACAATACTACTACTACTACAATACTACTACAACTACAATACTACTACTACTACTACTACTACTACAATACTACTACTACTACTACTACAATACTACTACTACTACTACAATACTACTACTACTACAATACTACTACTACTACTACTACAATACTACTACTACTACTACTACAATACTACTACTACTACTACAATACTACTACTACTACAATACTACTCCTGTGCTCAGGCTCTTGTCTGATACACCTTACACTGATACATTGTAGCAAACAAGTACTGGATACATAGCCCACCAGTATTAGAGACCACTTCTTACATGTTAATGGAAGGACAATAGTTCTTATTCATTGACAGCAAGTAGATATGTTACATTAGAACAAAGGACAATAAAACATTTCAGTACTTACCATTACCCAGGATGTTAGATGAGGAAGAAGCAGAAAGCTGCACAATTCAAAGAATAACATAACCGGACCCAAGGGAACCATCTACTGTCTCATAGTGGAATGTTTGGGTTCTGGGTCATTGATATCTCACTGCTCATGTTATTATTCTCTAGTTACATCAACTTAGTGAATCTGCTCAAAGCCTCTTCTATTGCTCTAGATTTTTTATTTTTAAGGTAAAGAAAGTGAACCCCTGTGCACTGTATATTACATACATAATATTACTTATCCTGTACTGATCCTGAGTTACATCCTGTATTATACTCCAGAGCTGCACTCACTATTCTGCTGGTGCAGTCACTGTACATACATGACATTAATTATCCTGTACTGATCCTGAGTTACATCCTGTATTATACACCAGAGCTGCACTCACTATTCTGCTGGTGCAGTCACTGTGTACATACATGACATTACTTATCCTGTACTGATCCTGCGTTACATCCTGTATTATACTCCAGAGCTGCACTCACTATTCTGCTGCTGGTGCAGTCACTGTGTACATACATGACATTACTTATCCTGTACTGATCCTGAGTTACATCCTGTATTATACTCCAGAGCTGCACTCACTATTCTGCTGCTGGTGCAGTCACTGTGTACATACAGGACATTACTTATCCTGTACTGATCCTGAGTTACATCCTGTATTATACCCCAGAGCTGCACTCACTATTCTGCTGCTGGTGCAGTCACTGTGTACATACATGACATTACTTATCCTGTACTGATCCGGAGTTACATCCTGTATTATACTCCAGAGCTGCACTCACTATTCTGCTGCTGGTGCAGTCACTGTGTACATACATGACATTACTTATCCTGTACTGATCCTGAGTTACATCCTGTATTATACTCCAGAGCTGCACTCACTATTCTGCTGCTGGTGCAGTCACTGTGTACATACATGACATTACTTATCCTGTACTGATCCTGAGTTACATCCTGTATTATACTCCAGAGCTGCACTCACTATTCTGCTTACATCCTGTATTATACTCCAGAGCTGCACTCACTATTCTGCTGCTGGTACAGTCACTGTGTACATACATGACATTACTTATCCTGTACTGATCCTGAGTTACATCCTGTATTATACCCCAGAGCTGCACTCACTATTCTGCTGCTGGTGCAGTCACTGTGTACATACATGACATTACTTATCCTGTACTGATCCTGAGTTACATCCTGTATTATACTCCAGAGCTGCACTCACTATTCTGCTGCTGGTGCAGTCACTGTGTACATACATGACATTACTTATCCTGTACTGATCCTGAGTTACATCCTGTATTATACTCCAGAGCTGCGCTCACTATTCTGCTGCTGGTGCAGTCACTGTGTACATACATGACATTACTTATCCTGTACTGATCCTGAGTTACATCCTGTATTATACTCCAGAGCTGCACTCACTATTCTGCTGCTGGTGCAGTCACTGTGTACATACATGACATTACTTATCCTGTACTGATCCTGAGTTACATCCTGTATTATACTCCAGAGCTGCACTCACTATTCTGCTGCTGGTGCAGTCACTGTGTACATACATGACATTACTTATCCTGTACTGATCCTGAGTTACATCCTGTATTATACCCCAGAGCTGCACTCACTATTCTGCTGCTGCTGGTGCAGTCACTGTGTACATACATGACAGTACTTATCCTGTACTGATCCTGAGTTACATCCTGTATTATACCCCAGAGCTGCACTCACTATTCTGCTGCTGCTGGTGCAGTCACTGTGTACATACATGACAGTACTTATCCTGTACTGATCCTGGGTTACATCCTGTATTATACTCCAGAGCTGCACTCACTATTCTGCTGCTGGTGCAGTCACTGTGTACATACATACATGACATTACTTATCCTGTACTGATCCTGAGTTACATCCTGTATTATACTCCAGAGCTGCACTCACTATTCTGCTGCTGGTGCACTCACTGTGTACATACATGACATTACTTATCCTGTACTGATCCTGAGTTACATCCTGTATTATACTCCAGAGCTGCACTCACTATTCTGCTGCTGGTGCAGTCACTGTGTACATACATGACATTACTTATCCTGTACTGATCCTGAGTTACATCCTGTATTACACCCCAGAGCTGCACTCACTATTCTGCTGCTGGTGCAGTCACTGTGTACATACATGACATTACTTATCCTGTACTGATCCTGAGTTACATCCTGTATTACACCCCAGAGCTGCACTCACTATTCTGCTGCTGGTGCAGTCACTGTGTACATACATGACATTACTTATCCTGTACTGATCCTGAGTTACATCCTGTATTATACCCCAGAGCCGCACTCACTATTCTGCTGGTGCAGTCACTGTGTACATACATGACATTACTTATCCTGTGCTGATCCTGAGTTACATCCTGTATTACACCCCAGAGCTGCACTCACTATTCTGCTGCTGGTGCAGTCACTGTGTACATACATGACATTACTTATCCTGTACTGATCCTGAGTTACATCCTGTATTACACCCCAGAGCTGCACTCACTATTCTGCTGCTGGTGCAGTCACTGTGTACATACATGACATTACTTATCCTGTACTGATCCTGAGTTACATCCTGTATTACACCCCAGAGCTGCACTCACTATTCTGCTGCTGGTGCAGTCACTGTGTACATACATGACATTACTTATCCTGTACTGATCCTGAGTTACATCCTGTATTATACTCCAGAGCTGCACTCACTATTCTGCTGCTGGTGCAGTCACTGTGTACATACATGACATTACTTATCCTGTACTGATCCTGAGTTACATCCTGTATTATACCCCAGAGCTGCACTCACTATTCTGCTGGTGGTGCAGTCACTGTGTACATACATGACATTACTTATCCTGTACTGATCCTGAGTTACATCCTGTATTATACTGCAGAGCTGCACTCACTATTCTGCTGCTGGTGCAGTCACTGTGTACATATATGACATTACTTATCCTGTACTGATCCTGAGTTACATCCTGTATTACACCCCAGAGCTGCACTCACTATTCTGCTTACATCCTGTATTATACTCCAGAGCTGCACTCACTATTCTGCTGCTGGTGCAGTCACTGTGTACATACATGATATTACTTATCCTGTACTGATCCTATGAGTACTATCCTGTGCTCAATCTGTACAACAGAGATGGTGTCAGGAACCTATACACCTATTCAAGGAATTAGTTAGCAAGAAACCTTAATGCTCAGGCACCTGCTAGGGGAGGGGGTGGGTGTCTTGTACAAAAGGAGTGCAAAAGGATTGGGTGGGGACAGATGAGAAATCTGCAGTGCAAGCCTTAGGACCTGGCAATGGGTTAGAAGATGCCAATTTTTAGCACCAGGGGCGAAGGAGAGAATAGTCAGAGAAAGTGGAGGTCAGGCAGAATCCAAGATAAAAGCCATAGGTCACGGTAGCAGAGGGGGATAAAGGTCAGGTCCATCTGTACAACAGAGATGGTGAATGGAACACAGGAACATAGACAATTATGCAAGGAACTGGAAAGCGAGGAACTTTAATGCTCAGGCACCTGACAGTGTGGATAGGTGCCTTGTATAACCTTGGATGGGGAAACATAAGAAATCTGCTGTATACGTCTTAGGACCGAGCAGCTGTCAGCCATGAGAAGTGTCATGCTGAGAAGTGACAGCCACTGACTGCCGACATTACATCAGGCACCATGGTCTGCAACATCTTTGGGTTCCTACCAAGCCCACCAATAATCACATGGCTACTCTCACTAGTTCCCATCAGTCGTATGCGTTATACTCCAGACAGTTCCTCAATGGCGATATCCGTAGGCGACTTTCAGGTCCTACTCAAGCCACTTTTGCCAGAATTAAGCCCAGTGAAGCAGAATCAGCACCTTCCATACATTGGGGCACATTTACTTACCCGGTCCGGAGGAGTTCCTGAAAGTGCATTGTCCGACGACAATGTACTGTTCCACGATTCACTAAGATCGTGTGCCCGATATCCTGCATGTGTCGCTTCCCCGCTCAGGTCCCCGGAGTTCACCATCTTCCTCCAGGTGTATGTTAGTGCATGTCTTGCGACACAATTTTTAAGTGAAATCACGAATTGTTCGGATCGTCTGATGGCCCGCCCCCTGATTAGTGTCGCATTAAAGGCCAAAATCCGATTGTGTGCACCAAAATCCCTTTCTAAATCCCTGTCGTAGCGGCACAAATCCTGTAAAACGTCTGAATATCCAATGAAAGTGCGGCCTTGGGACCCTTAGTAAATGAGCCCATTGTATCTATATGTATACCTATATCTAGATACACATACCAATAGGGGTGCATTCTGGGTGGAGCGCACAGTGCACCCTCCTGCATGGCGCAGTCAGTGCTCATGGTGGCAGCGACGACAAATGATTCATTTATTTTTACAGAACGTTCTGTGTATTATCTGTCTGGAAGAGGCCAAACCAGTCACTGAAAATCCACCCAAGCGACAATACTATTATCAGGGGCGCGTCGCTGTAGGATTTCGGGATTGCACTCAGCCTGAACCCGTGACCCTTTCAGACATCTACAAATGTAGCGTTAAGTGAGGTGTAATGACAGACGACAACACTCCAGACCGCAGACAGTTATTCCTCTGTCTGGGGGTGAGACAGATTGTGATGATAGTAACATCGTATTGTAGAAATATCTCTACCTCATAGAGATAGAAGTTTCTAAATGATATTTATGATCAATCTATCTATCTATCTAACTATCTATCTCATATCTATCTAACTATCTATCTCATATCTATCTATCTATCTATCTATCTATCTCATATCTATCTATCTATCTATCTATCTCATATCTATCTAACTATCTATCTCATATCTATCTATCTCATATCTATCTAACTATCTATCTCATATCTATCTATCTATCTATCTAACTATCTATCTCATATCTATCTATCTATCTCATATCTATCTAACTATCTATCTCATATCTATCTATCTCATATCTATCTAACTATCTATCTATCTATCTATTTCATATCTATCTATCTATCTATCTATCTCATATCTATCTATCTCATATCTATCTATCTATCTATCTCTCATATCTATCTCATATCTATCTATCTCATATCTATCTATCTCATATCTATCTATCTATATCATATCTACCTATTTATCTATCTATCTATCTATCTGTGTTGCCATTGTTGCATCCACCTCTCCTGGCATGAAACTCTCCCTATCTCCTGAGTCACATGCGCCACTTCCTACCCGCTGACTTCCCTCCATAGACATAACATTGTGGCCTCACCCGCTAGATATTTGCTTTTGGATGGAGATGACTTTCCCGACTGATATTATTTTCTTCTGTCTGTCACCTCATCCGGATGGAATTTACTGTTTTGGGGTCGGTGTAAGAGGGAGGTCCGGCGCTTGGCACAGATCGGCAGATGGAATGCATGAAAAACTTTGTATCACTTTGAGAATGGAATAAAAATGAAATATTAAGGAATAATATGTCCAGAGAGTTCTACTGGGGAGGAAATCTAGAATTACTTCAGAGATGCCATAATATACTTTGGCGCACTTATTCACACATTGTAACGTACACCCACCCACCCGCAGGCAGGACTTCTATCTGTTTTATGGGGCGTGCATGTGCTCCTGGATTATGGCTATGATCTGTAGCTGCGGCTATGGGGTCGGGCAGAACTAGGGGCCACCTGATGACCCTGATGCTTAAGGGGGTCAGATCATCCTGCCTGCCACATAATAAGACACCAATATCATGAATATCTCATAGGTGGGGGCTCTGGCACAGATTTGAATTTTGGACCACTAATTTACACCTCTGGGTTATGGGTTTTGCCTATGTAAAAGGTGGGGGCTAAATATAATCATGTACATTATTATTTCAGACCCCAGACCAGGCTCTTTATTAGGCCCTAACATTAAATGTTAAACCTTTGACTACAACTCTACTTAATACCGAACTCAAAACCAGACTCCTATATTAATATCAGGCCCCAAAACAATACTAACCCAAAACCGGGTTAGAAAATCAGGTTTGTGGGAATCCCATGATCTGTATTCTGAAGAGACTACAACATTGAGACAAGCGTTAAAGTCCCTTCACTGCTCACCAGACACAGCGCCATAAACTGTTTAGTGGCTGTGGCTGATATTACAGCTCAGTCCCATTTATATAAATACATGTGACCTATGGCTGTGTCTGAACGCTATAGTATACTATTAAAGGGGGTTGAAAACATGGCTGCTTTCTCTCTAAAACAGCACCACACCTGACCGTGGTTGGTGCCGGTATTGCAGCTTAGCTGTATAGAGATGAATGGAGCTGAGTTGCAAAACCGGCACAAACCCGTGATAAAGTATGGCGTGGTTTTTGGAAGAAAGAAGCCATTCAAACTCCGGACAACTTCTTAAATGGGTTTCCGATACTACAGACCGAGCTGTCGGCTTTCAGCTTCATCCATACTGTAAATCGTCTGATGGTCAGGGGTGCTTGAGAAAGATTCATTGTGAATCGAAACGTCTATGCCTTCTATGTGAATAAAGCCTTTATACTTTGGATTTCCCGGTGTGCTGCGGTTTCATCCATCGATGTCCCAGACTACAGGTTCAGGTACCAGAACCTTTGGCTGCGAGCACCCAACTATTTGAACTCACGTGCAGGTTATGGATTGCTGTCTTTTTTTCTTTTTTCAGGGGTGCGGGGGGGTCACACGTCCACCAATGAAGGACAAGTTAGGCTACATTCACACTGCCGTATGGGGGACGTATATACGACCAACGTATATACAACATATATACGTCTCCCATAGATGGCAATGGGGGAACACGTCCGACACCGTACCATCCCGAAGCACGTAACACGGCGCCATGTGCCATATATCACTATGTAGAGGGGCAGGGGTGGGGAGCACTCAAACAACTCCTCCTCTCCCCGGCGCCAACGTGTGCCCGCCGTACTACGGTACTACGGTGAGTGTAGACTTAGTTGGAGCCTGGAAAACCCTTTGAATGGGTGTGAAATAAGTAAAACATGGTTGATATCAGCTCCAAACTATTCCATAGCAAATAAAGCCAAGCTGCAGTACCTCCCGTGGCCTATAGACAAGGGTGGTGCTATTTCTATCTCTCCTAATCTTCCTAATCATCAGCTCTGACAAGTTCTTGATCTTTATCTCGTCTGACAACCCGCGTGATGACTGTTGACCTACTCTGCGATTCATTAGTCCGAGGATCCCAAATCCTGGCCGATCCACAAAGCCGTAGTGTGCGCTACCAAAACAATTAGAGGCGCTGGAAACTGTGCAGACTCCCTGAGACACAGCAGATGCTAACCCCGTCCCTATTAGTGTATGGGCAGGGTCACTCAAACACGGGTTGTGCTCTGCAATTACAAGCTATCACATGACATCACAGTTGTGTTAGCGGCATCGGCGGAGCGCAGGACTCCTCCGGGTTATGTCAAACTCAATTTACCTAAGGAATGTACATCTGCTAATGAACTAGCTGACAGGGGGAGTGCGCTGCGCTCGCACCGTCTAATTCCTAAACACACATGTAACACGACGCCCCCGGCCCCCGATGAATTTCACACTTTTTTTAATGACTTCTGCGCCCTAACAATCCGACCCGGGTGTAAGTCACATGAGGTTAGAGTTTCTGCACTGGGAAAGTTTGTCGTCTTTTTTGGAAACCGAGCTTCTCCAAATATTTTGCAACAAAAGTAAAGGATTTATATATTTTCCGCATTGATTTCCCCCTGAATTCTAAGCAACGCTTTGTTGCTGTTTAATTAGGAACAGATTTTGGGAGAAATGTCAAGGCGTGAAATTGAAAATTTTAAGGAAACGGGAATTTAGAGCTGGGATTCTGCCGATTAATCTTTAGAAAGGTCAGAGCTTCTTTCTTATGTGATCTGAAGCTCCAGATCCTCTGCATGGACAAAGATCGGTGATAAATTATCTGTGCCGGAAGTCACCACTAGGGGGAGCTCAGGAGCATCCTGTATGATATCTTATTTCTGAGTACTGCAGTAAGCATAGACCTTCCAACCTGCAAAATTATGGAAAATAAAGTATACACACACATATACATGTCACCATGGTCCACTTATACCTTGAATGTAGCAACATTGCTCAGTGGTAGCCCAATGCGTATGTTAGTAACAGCAGGATTGTGAAAAATGGATTAATTCTACCATATTTCCTCCATTTCTTGCTACTGACTGAAGGGGTGCTAGTTAAAAGTAGCGATGATTGGCACAGAGTACGGCTACATGCACTCCTCATTTTTTGGCGCATACAAGATTTTCTGGCATATCCTCTAAATGTGTCCAAAAAATTAGCTTTGGGAAAGTTTACTCTGTCCCAATCATCTACCACCCCTACAGCCCGTAGCGAGAAATGGGGGGAAGAAGGGTGAATGTCTCCATGGACAATAGTGGCAGGTGGAGGCACCTGTCTGCTCCGTATATACTTTGAGTCCAGTAGGAAACACTGGATGAAAAAGCACAGCAGACTGCTCAATATCATACAGCTTACGCTCAGTGGAGGCCAATAGAGGCTATGGGGGACAGACACCACTGAATGGCCTCCATCCCTGGCCTCTGCTGAGGATATGCTCTGGGAGGTCCCCAGTGACCCCAGTAACTGTCCATATAAGGAGAGTAACATAACACAGGATACAGCAGCCAATCACTGCCTTCTTCACATGTTCACTCCTCCTCCCACTTTCAGGGGAGAGGAGCCAAACCAGAGGACCTGTATCCTAAGGATTCAACTTAGAAAGTCCAGGATTATGTTTCTGTAAAATGTTTCTCATTTCTGGGTTAAAAATCTAAAAACTTGGATTCCTGCAAATATACCAATACAGGGAAAGCAAAACCATCCACATACTCGGCACGATTAAGAGAAAACTTCCAAGAAAATCCCTGACTGATTGACCTGTCCTATAGTTGGACCCAGTTTTTCCCTAATAAAGAACACAAGAAAACAGAAAGATGCTAATCCTGATTGGGCAAATAATGGGGCAGATTTACTTATCCGGTCCATTCGCGATCCAGCGGCGCGTTCTCTGCGGTGGATTCGGGTCCGGCCGGGATTCATTAAGGCAGTTCCTCCGACGTCCACCAGGTGGCGCTGCTGCGCTAAAGTTCCCCGGAATGTACTCAAGTTCACCGGCCTATTCCTAGTGAAGGTAAGTGCAAGCTCCGCAACATTTTTTTTTTTAAATGCGGCGGTTTTTCCGAATCCGATCGCGTGCGCCAAAAACGTGAATCAGGCCCTTAGTAAAGGACCCCCACTTTGTTTAATTTCCCATTGGATAAACTGGGTCTCTGGAGAATGCAAATGACTCCGAAACCCAACTGCAGCTCAAGGGAGCTCAGAAAGAGCATTTCCAGTGTCCATGCCGCCATTGAAGGGGTGGGGGAGGGGGCAGGGGCTACTTAGTCACTGGTCATGGACCCGGTCAGTTTCATGATGGGGGTCTGGGTCTTCCCTGAGGGAATCCCTCCTAATACATATGTTTCAGTGTGTGTTGACTATGACTGTGCAATTTCTTTTTGAGGGATATGCACAGAATGTTGTGGCCTATGACCTGTGATGTGCATGACCCGGTAATGTTATCATTGTGCTGCTGCAGGGTCGTCGGTAAGATCAAGGATGAAGACACCAGTGGTGAGTGTTATTTATTTTTTGGCTACTGTGGGGCACTATTACTATTGGCTACTGTGGGGCACTATTACTATTGGCTACAGTGGGGCACGTTGACTGTTGACTACTGTGTGGCTCTGTTACTATTGACTACTGTTGGGGCACTGTGATTATGGGCCACTGGGGGAACTGTTTATTTTGGATACTCTAGGACACTGGGGCTTATTTAGGGTCAGCGGACTGCATTTCTGTTGGACTTCCCGATGTTTTCGGCGTTTGCACCGCTGTGACGGATACTGAGAAGGGGATTGTGTCACACGTGATTTTAACGCAGCGGCACCAGCTTTCATGCGACAGAAATCGTGGGGGGGGGGGCATCGAACGATCCAACTGATTTGGACAAAGAGCGGGATTTAAAATTCAAAATTGTGTTGCAAGCCATGCACTTACATACACTGGGAAGAAGATAGTGAACTTTGGCGGACCTGAGCGGGGAAGCGACACATGCAGGAAATCGGGCACGATGTTAGTGAATCGTGGCACGGTGCATTGTCATCGGACAATGCACTTTCAGGAACTCCTCCGGACGGGTAAATAAATGTGCCCCACTGTGTCTATAGGCTGCTGTGAGGGCACAATGACTAAACTATTACTATATTGTATATTGTGGGGGCATAATAGGGATCTCTAGAGGAAGAAGAGAACAGTATTAAGTTTTTGATAAGGTGGAGGAGATAATGATGCAGTTAGAAACCTAAAATGTTTGCAGAAACGAGTTGTGGTTGGAAGAAGCTGACATGGTGGCCAAATAGAAGAAGAACATGAAATAAACTCCTCCAATCAAAGACGTCCCCTGTCCATCAACACATTTACAGTAAGTGCCGGTGTCACCCATGAGCTCACAATTCTGCAGCATTTTCTGTGCTGTGACTCTGTGACCTGCAGGTAGAAAGTCTAATGCTACGTGATAAATATGGTGCACTATAAGGCTGGCTGCCTCACTCTGCTTGGTTCTGGTCCTTAATCTAGAAAGTAATCTTGCTTTTTGTCCTGTATTTATGTAGTAAGCTTGGTTTCGGTAACGTATTTATGTAGTATTCTTGGTTCTATTGCTATAGCTATGTAACAAAATAGATTTTCGTACTGTGCCCATGCAATATGTTTAGTTATGTTATAGTTTCTATGCTCTAAGCAACATATTGGAGCAGATTTACTTACCCGTTCCATTCGCGATCCAGCGGCGCGTTCTCTGCGCTGGATTCGGGTCCGGCCGGGATTGTTTAAGGCAGTTCCTCCGACGTCCACCAGGTGGCGCTGCTGCGCTGAAGTTCCCTGGAATGCACTGGAGTTCACCGAGCCAGGCTGAGTGAAGGTAAGTGCAAGCTCCGCGACACATTTTTTTTTAAAAATGCGGCGTTTTTTCCGAATCCGATGGGTTTTCGTTGGGCCACGCCCCCCCCATTTCGGTCGCGTGCATGCCGGCGCCGATGCGCCAAAATCCGATCGCGTGCGCCAAAATCCTGGGGCAATTCAATGGAAATCGGCGCAAATCGGAAATATTCGGGTAACACGTCAGGAAAACACGAATCGGGCCCTTAGTAAATGACCCCCATTATCTGAAAACTCTACACCATTGGGGAGGTCACCACTTTACAGCCCATGGCCTGTGATGCTTTAAAACATATTTTTGCAATGTGATGTAGTCATATAAGATAAGAAACTGATTGCCTTGAGGGTCATAAAATTTCCCAGTCAGGGTCCACGAAATTCCTAGTGATAACCCTGTCAAGTGTTTTTAAGATCAAGCCCCAAATCAGCCCCCATAAAAGAATTTTAGACCCAAGATACTTATCTTCACAGCCCTACACGAATATCAGACCCTTACATTTATTTTAGATTCCTGAAAGTATTTTCAGTCCCCAGACCAAATCTTTTAAATGTATTCAGATTCTTATATTCTAATCGGACCCCAGACCACTACTCTCAAATATATTTTAGACAGTAACCACATCTTCTTTATTCCCACACCCTATATTAATATCAGAACTCAAATCTGATGCCTAAATCAATATATCCCCTAAAAATATTCTAACTGTTGTATATGAATATCAGACCTCAAGCCAAAGACCTGAATTATTTTCAGACCTCAAAACCAATATTCCATATAAATTCAGACACCAGACGTCTAAAATAATTTTCAGACCTCAGACAAGATCTCCTTATAAATTCAGATGCCTCGGTCTCTAGAACAGACACCTAAAGGGAACCTGTCAGATACACTGACCCAAACTAAACATTTCTTCAAAAACTTCTATGGTACAGTAGTACAACTATCCCTATATTGTTCCTCCCCATGCCTGTAAAGTTCCAAAGATATGTTTAGTTAGTTTCGGTTAGTTACTAACAGGTTCTCTTTAAATGAATTTTAGACCCAGAAGCAGGACTATTTTAGGAACATCTATATGAATTTTGAACCCCAGACCAGACTACATCATATTTTTCATATCCAAATCACATCTTCTTAATCATTTCAGAAAGTATGCCTGACCCCAATATTTATTTCAGATAATCACAAGATCCTTTATTTGCAGAACTAAGACCAGGGCTTCATTGACACCAGACCCCAGACTGGATTTGGGCACATGTATGTAATAATGGGGCCTGAAGTGCATGTAACTTCTCTCTTGTCCCCATTGTCCTTCAAAATTTTCCAAAGTGTCCACTTTTTTTAGATTCTGAAGAGGAAAGAAGAGTGCAAAGATGAACAAGAAGTGTAGGAGTAAATTTTTTGGATTGGCCATCTTAAAAAGATTTCCGTATTTGGTCCTAAGCTTTGGACTAAGTTTCTACTTTTGGGTTTTGATGTTAAACAAAGATTTCAATCATTAAAAAAATGCAGGATTAAGACCCACGTAAGTTTTTGAATAAAACTAGACTGCAATATCCCCCTAATATTATCTTCCTATATTAGATATATATTAGGAGGCATTTGACTATTTTAGGACTAGGGTTTGTGGTATAGCAATGAATGGAAAAATATAATTGATTCAAACCATTGAAAAATTTATTTTTTTCTTGATGATGGTCGAATAGTCAAAAGTTTAGATGGTTTTACTCGATCCAGCAGTGTGAACTTTGTTGTTGTAGCTGGCTGTGAATCGTGTTCACCACACCTCTCTGCAGCCAGGCACTGGATCATTAACACCGTGTGACTATGAGTGCCTTCTGCTACCACCTGGGGCAGAGTTCCTCCTTATTTAAATATCCTACACCCTGATCATTCTTTGCTGGTCAGACTTTTTGCCAGCTTATTTTCTGCACTGCTGTATCTGCTACTTCTGATCTCTAAGTTTTTGATTCTTGGCTTTGTTTAGTGACTACTCTTCTGTATTTCAAATTCTGTTCCTTTTATGCTCTCTCAGTTGTGACACTGACTGTTTACTAAACCTTATTTGTGTTTTATTATGTGTCTGCACAGCAGTGGAGGGTTTGTCTTTGTGGTTGTCGCGCATTGTCTATAGGATATTAAAAGGCTTGTAAGCAGGGCTGTTGGGAGATTGAAGTTTAGGGCTCACTGTCCTGTCAGAGTATTTAGTTCCAATATAGGACCACTAAGTAAAGTGTCAAGTTGAAAAATGTTGGGGATTAAACTGATTTTGCAGGTAGTGCATTCCAGGGCATATTTGCAGCCCAAGAAAAATCCAAAACATGGATGTTAATTTTAGTTAGGAGGACAGACGAGGGGTGGTAGATTTTAAATATTGGGTTGACAGTGTTATGGCAAGTGTTAGAGGCATTGGTGTAGGGGTTCCATAGAAACATGAGCCTGGATTATGATACATCGTAGAGAGGAAGAGCTTAGTTTGGGCAAAAGACAATTTAGTACCGAGTTTGGGGTGAGGGAGATCTAGTTAGAAAATACTACATTAAAGGGGTTATCCCATGAAAGAAAGATCTCAAATTTAAATCCCATAGTGATGTTTACACAATAAAGATAATTTATAACCCCTTACTTTACAACTTTACTCAGTTTTATTGCTGCTTTGGCTCCTATCACTCAGTGATGGTCGGTGTAAGATTCCAGAGTGTGAGAGGGGACTCTCTAATCAGACACTTCATATACACCACCTCTGTGCTATGAGATGCTATGTGCTGACAATGTGCTTAGATTATCAGGGTACAGATTTATCTACAATTTTATTTAGCTTCTGACACAGTACTAGTATCTGACACATAAAAAGAGAGATGAGACAGATCAGAGATGAGAGATGATGAGAATCATGAGATGCATATGACACACACTGACACTCTTAGCTCTAGGCTAATCAATAAAACACAGTCAGCTCTGCTATAAAGACCTTATCAGTCTGTAGATTGTAGAGTAAGTCTCTGCACACTGCTGCTTGCAGGCTGGAAGTGCCTGTCTGAGCTGTTCTTGTAATGCAGGGGGAGGGGCAGGAGGCAGAGATCACACTGCAGCGTGCAGATAGGAGAAGCTATTCATGAGAAGAATCCGACTATAGTCCTGAAGATTTATGGTCGTATCCAGGGACAACCAAAAATGTAAACAACAGGATTGATAGAGACAGGTTGGGATTATATCTGTGAAATGCTGTATTTTTGTGAACAGTGAATTAGAGAATGTTATTTTATTATCCTGAGTATATTTAAGAATCTTGTCTTCATGGGAATACCCCTTTAATGGTAAAGGTGTAACTTAAGAAACCATTTACTGGTGATTTCTTTTTATGAGGCAGAGGGCCCCCTCCGGCACCAACCCTAAAACTGTCTGCTTCCTTTGCGCTATAGTTACCCCCTTGATTTATATGAAAGTAGTATGGGCCAATAACCCCTCCATGACATGACTATTAGCTGCTATTTTCTTTACGGTAACCATTCTTCAGGACCTATGACTTCATCCCAGTATGAGTCTGATTTCCAGTAAAGATCTGAATTTTCCAAGACAGATTGAAGCTCAATATCGTCTCAAATACCTGCCTGTCAGAGGAGTCAAAAAAATAACACCCTCAACAATCTCACCCGCCTAAATCAACATCGCTGCAACTCACAGAGTTTTTGAAGCAGGAGGTTCATAGACTAAATTGTTTTCCGAAAGTTTTGCAGAAAGCTGAGAGATATTATGAAGTCTGCTGCGGCTATTCCCGGCGGTCTCATGAGGAACTGGCCTCTGAGGTGTTTTTAATTTCCGACTCGCCCGTTGTACATTCCTCTTCTGTCCTTTTGGTTTCTTCGGCCCACGTAAATGAAACCGTCTACAAGGTAGAGATGAACTCTTGGTGCAGAGTGTTTGGACTGCTGCTGGAGAAGTGGAATGTGATCCGGCTTATTTTAAGGGAACGTATTATCTTTCCGAATGCCATTTGCAAAATTTTTTAAAAGGAGAAGTAGACATCACCACGTTTGTCATAAACTTCATATCAAATATCAGTCCAAGGGGAATGTCCTCTAGATGGGAAACAGAGATCGGAACAGTGGTAATCACCCTCGTAAGAGGAATGGACTTGGTGTTTTTGGCAAACAGTTTGCCAAATTTATAAAGAACAGAGTCAGAGGTAAAAGGATACCAGTCAGCTAAGTAAAACGGGATCGGGGTCTTCCAGTTATACCGAAAAGCTGTGCCACACTGGGGCAAGTAGCGGTCTGATCGATGGATGTATCTTCCAATGTTCTGGTGTATTCATGAGGGGGCTGTCCAGTCACTCCCCTCTTTTCTGCTCCTCCTCCGGATCACCATCGGTGATGGCCAAGCTTGATGCTACAGTCATTGGGGCAGATTTACTTACCCGGTTCTGTCGTGATCTCCAGCGGCACGTTCTATGTTGAGGATTCGGGTCTTCCAGCGATTCACTAAGGTAGTGCGCCCGATGTCCACCAGGTGTCGCTGCTGCGCTGAAGTCCGCTGGGGTTCACCGGAGTTCACTATCCTATCCTAGGTGCAGGTAAGCGCGTGTCAAGCGACACTTTTTTATAAAAAATATGGCGTTTTTTCCGAATCCGTCAGGTTTTCCTACGGCCACGCCCCCCGATTTCCGTCACATGCATGTCGGCACGCGATGTGCCACAATCCGATCGCGTGCGCCAAAAACCCGGGGCAATTCAGGGAAAAACTGCACAAATTGGTAATATTCGGGAAACCTGACAGAAAAACATGATTCGGACCCTTAGTAAATGATCCCCATTGTCTCATCAGATGTCCCCCTCATAAATACGTTGGACTGCTGGAAGCTAGGTCCGTCGATAGGACCACTATGTGCCACAGTGTGGCACAGCGTTTTGGTATGTCCTCCTAAAGCTAGGATTTTCACAGTGAGATAACTGGAAAATGACTAGATAGAGTCTTTCATTAGTGTGTGCAGCTAGTCCATTTTATTTAGCTGACAGGTGTCCTTTAACAGAAAATTTTGTAGTCGTAGTCAGGACTTTAAGTTCTAGATTAATTTTGTTCTGAGTTCCCATAATGGTAGATGAAATTTAACATATTCTTTGGTAGCAATAGGTGTGGTAAGACTATGGGGCCTCGGAGATTAGCTTATGATAGGAGGACCAGCATAGACATGTAAGATGGCATGTTTATATTTTGTTTTTCAGAGCCATCTATCCCAGATCTAAGAGGAGTATCTAAGAGGATTCTTCTCTGTTAGGTTCATATGCACCCACCTACTAATCTCATTATCAGGCATGTCCCTCTAAAAATTTGCTAGATCATTGGTTCCATAACTAAAATGGCTGGAGTATGGTTTACTTGTATTTTTCTAAAAACTTCTAGGCTGTGAAAAATTGAGATAACACTAATAAAACAAAGTTTATTCCAGGTTGTTATTGGTTTGGCAACACTTATAGATTTCCTTCAGGATATTAATCATTAAAATTCCAAGTCCTCCACATTGACCTCAATGGGTCATTGAGTAAGAGCTGCACAATGTTCATAGAGAGTTTTCCACTTAATATACATGTATTCAATCAGGAACAATTAGTGGATGTTAAGCAAACACTCTACAAGTATTCGTATGGTCATGAAGTTTTAGAGGACCTTGATTCACGCTTTACCAAATATCTTGTTGTGGTGTCTTCTAACTAGGCTAGGAGAATGTCTTTCAACTTTACCAGTGTGACCAAGTGTTTTTTACTTGCATGAAGAAGACCATACCCATAGTCATTCTGCAACATTGATGGCCCTCTACCCTCTGTATAATTGACTTTCTTGTGGATTGTTTTAATCGATGATGGCCAAGTTAGTTCTCCTGCCATCACAATACTAGCTTGACCCTTATGGCCTGTGGTAGTCTTGTTAGAGGTAGAGATCCACAAGTTGGAGACCAATGTTATCCTATGCAGAACATAAAAAAAGTCCAAACTTTATAGTTTCCCAAGTAAAGGAATTCTCTCAATCCTGGTTTCTACACTATAGAATTAAGGCAGAAACTAGTATAGGACGATGACATCACCAGAGTTGGACAATTTGTTTTTCATGTAGCCTTCATGATTGTTTTCCTGGTTTTGACTTGACTTTTGTTGGTCTTGACCTGGTTTTTGTTGACCTGACTTTTGTTGGTCTTGACCTGGTTTTTGTTGACCTGACTTTTGTTGGTCTTGACCTGGTTTTTGTTGACCTGACTTTTGTTGGTCTTGACCTGGTTTTGACTTGACTTTTGTTGGTCCCCAAATCCAAGTATTAGCTCGTAACTTTGATCATCAACAGCCGTTGGTGACAACAAAGGTATGTCCATACCACAATGACCTGAGTTCACAAGTTGCTGTACAAACTAATGTATATTTGCATTACTGAAAAACTTTGATGACATGGATTGGTATTGTTAAGTTTAAACCTGAGATTTTACATTCAGAATCCAGAGAAATTGTATTTGCATGTGAACAACACTTGAGAACAGACCCTAGAGGTTCCACTTCTCCAACCACTTCCAAGACCTAAAAATGATATGAACAATCAGTAGCCAGTGGTCCACCTCATCATTAATACTGCAAGATCTTTTTGTTATATCCCCTGGAGAACCCCTTGGAGATACAAAGTGGCAGAAAATAGTGATGTAATTTCCAATATTTTGGATGTCTAGCAGACACATGGAGCTGCTTGTGACCTATAGACGCGTCGAAGTCCATTTTTTACTTAGAGTCGAAACCTTATGATTCAACAATTTCTGGTAAGTGAAATTTCCCAATAAAACGTAAAACTTTCCCATGTAGATCTGCAGCTACTTGATGGAATGAAGCCGGCGACGTGATGAGCAACAGACGTCTCGTATCATTTTTCCATCGGATCAAGCTGAAATCTATAACAAATGGTGGCTCTACGTCATAATGATTCCCATCAGCCACTTCCACGGCAAAGTCATCTGGATGACCATCTGCTGTATAATAATCTTTCATCGTCAGCCGCAGTTCATTCGGTTACAGCCGATCGGCGTGACACACCGTAACTGTATTTCACAAACCAACACAAAAATGTCTGACTTCATCCTATCCGACCGCAGAAGCAAATCACAACATTCATCCATTGGAAAAAGGAGAATATATCATTATAGGTAAAATATACTGCCTTTACTATAAGGAGGAGCAGAAGGTGACCGCAACAGCTTTGGTCATTTTGATATCAGTTTTGTTTTACATTTAGGTCTGACTTTACTTTTCCCTACCACCCCCTTCTTTTTCATTGTGTAATTCTTCTTGGCATCCCAATTGGTTCCATTTGTCTTGATTTTTCATCTGGCTCAGTTCTTCTTGCCATCACCTTCTGGCTTCATCTGTTTGTTTAGTATCTAACCTTCTACTTGATCTGTGTCTAACCTTGCTTACCTCTAGGGTCAGGAAGTAAGAGTTCTCCTTATGGAGACTACCAAATATGGCCGTCTTGTAGGCGTGTAGAGACTTATAGCCATGGATGCTCCACTAGGGATTCTGGGAAAATATCCAAATAAGTTTTCCAGGATGGGATAAGGAAAACCATGCCTATTTTAGCTACCTTGTAAGGCCGCTCCCTTGCCATCAAGCATGACTTTCAGGAAGCCTAATGACATTATGCAGAATTAAAACCAAAGCAGTATATCTATTCCAGAAGGAACAGATTCCCATCTGTAGATAGCACTGCTTCGACCTGGTTGGGTCTCATCGATACATCGCTTACCTCTACTCATTCAATGTCCTCTATGGTATCCCATGTGGATACAGTTTTCATTTCACACTTGCACCCTATATTAGTTCAGTATATAAACGCAGCTACTTCTAGCATCTTCTGCTAGTTCCAATCTCTCTGTGCTCAATCTTTTGCCCCATCCCCTGCTTGTTTAATGTCTTACTAAGTGTCTAACCTTAATTTTCCCAGGTTCTCCCTACTGACTCGTGGTCAAACCTCAATTACCCCTGGAATTTTTTTGTATGTTCTGTGTCTAATCCTTATTCTTCCTGGTGTACCATGTTGATTCTGTTTCCTTAATTGTACATGGAATACCCTGCTGATTCAGTGTCTTTCCTTAATTCTCCTTGATATCTCCTCTTGGTTCAACCTTGATTCTCCAATGTCACACCATGTTAGTGGACTGTCTAATGTTGATTGGCTGGATGAATGTGATATCTGATTGTTTGTTGAGTTTTCTCTGAGACTTTCTGCTGTGAAAGGGAGAGAAAGAGCTGCCTTGTGCAAAATTTTCTTCCTAACAAGTTCACACTGAACGGAACTTCTAAGACAAATAAATTGAAGTATTTTTGGATGGACAGTTGAACTTCTGTATATATTTGTATGCCTTTGCTTACTACGAAGATTTATGGAATCGGGGACTCACGCACATGGATATATATAGAGCCACATATCATATGGATTAGGTCTTCTCACATCACCCCTTGCTGTGACTGCAGATGGAATAACAAGCAAAATGGCAGAAAGGAACAGGAAAGGAGAAATGTCTCTTCTGGGTCGTATGCCGGACGCACCGTGGAGACTACTTGTAGAAAACAGTCCACATGAAGATGGTGAGGATGCTTGAATGAATGAAGACAAATGTTCCAGTATGGAGCATCTCTAAGGAGATGAAAAAAGTAAAACCGGAAAAATATGTGAAGGTTATTCTTCATATCTTGGACACAAAGTGGTTCTCTGTCAAGTAGGAGAGATCTCATACGTGGATTTTATTACTCTTTGTAAAGACACGGGTACAAGGATACTGGGGGTCATTTACTAAGGGCCCAATTCACGTTTTCGCCGCATTTAAAAAAAAAATCTGTCGCGGAGCTTGCACTTACCTTCACTCAGCCCGAGCCGGTGAACTCCAGCGCGTTCCGATGCTTTTCAGCGCAGCAGCACCACCTGGTGGACGTCAGAGGAACTACCTTAATAAATCCCGGCCTGACCCGAATCCAGCGCAGAGAACGCGCCGCTGTATCGCGAATGGAGCGGGTAAGTAAATGTGCCCCATTGTCTTCTCTAGAAGGCTTGTCTTGATCAATACAGAGCAATTTTGTGTTTGCTTTGACGCAGCTGCCTGGCATTGAGCTCTATGACTTCGATTACCATCTATAATTACAATATAAATCCTTCTACATGGTAGATTCGTCCATTATCCACAGCGACATATGACTCATCTACACTGGAGGTTCTATATCATTCTACGACTGTTATGACAGCAACCTCAACTTTTTCCAGAATTTCTTTGTTATTTTTATGAAGTGGAATATTTTAGGTTTCAATGTTGAGGGTCTTACTTTATTACTGACTTAATCTGTAAAATCCATGATGAAATCCATGACATACAAGATCAGATACAATCTCTAACCCTGGTCCTAGTCTTTATTCTAGGGACTTCTTGTATACAGGTAGTAACCAATCCCACATACCATAAAAGGCAAGTTGGAGGACAGGATGTGACGATGTGGTGAACATCCACCGGACCAAATACATACTATAGAGAAGTTCAGCTGATTATTGATGTCCTCCGAAATCTTTATGTAGACCCTGCCCTTCACATTGGTCCATTTTTATCATCTCCACATTGTGTCCTCCATGGTTTCTTAATACCTTCTGTGCTAGGTTCTCCAATGTTGTCATGTCAGACTCCTCCTAGAAGAAAGCTCATTTGCATGGGACATTTACCATGGAGCATTGCAGCTAACCGTGTATTTTCAAGTAGAAGTGTTACATCGTGGATCTTACTCTTGTTTTGTCTTCATTTCACTTGACCAGACTACAGAAATTGCCAACTTCTATGGATCGTTGTTAACTTACCACCTAGGAGAATCCATTACTTTATGGGTTTACTAAGTGCATCCTTTACTCTATGGATTTACTACCTCTGGAGCAACTAAGATGTTTGTGGTGTTATCCTCATAATTATCACTCCTTGGTTCCCTTTAGTGTCCATTCGTGCTGGAGGCCAATACTCGGTAGGATGGAGAAACATCTGGGTGCATCCAAAGACTTTGTAATGTAAAGGTCCTTGGTGTAGTAGTGCACCAGCAGTGGTGATCCTGGGGTCCCTAAATTTGGAGGGGGTCTCATTGATTTTTGACACTTTTACACTTGCTTTACTTCTCCACTTTTGGAGCACACACCTCTGCTCACTCAACTTCCTGGTTGGCCTATATAAGAACATATGCATAATTGTTGATCCAATTAAGGTCCCAGCCACACATTTTGTATAATTCCATTAATGCAAAATAGAAGTCAGGGGCTTGTTTTTGCAGGTTGAGTGCTACTTGACATTCTAGATGTACCGTAATTTAATGTTTACTTTTTACTGCATTTTTTAGCAGGTACGGTGAACAAAAACAAAATTTCTGGAATTTTTTACAGTTTCTTGAATTTCTGAATTTCTCAATTAATGAATTACTATCAACAAATTCATGTTACCTACAAAATTCAAGTCCCACAGTCCAGCTGCAGATATGGTTGCCCTGACTAACTGATGGACAGAGAATTCTCAGCTTGACTTTCAGGTTCTGTTATAATTGTGGAGCCAATGACTGTTCAAAAATTAACCCCATTTTGAATGCAATTTAAGACCCTCCTAAAGATTTATACACTATGCTCTCTCAAAAAAGTTGACCTTTGAAAAATATCTCCTATTGGGTGTCAGGATAACGGATGCGTAGATCCACTGGACCACAGCCGGTGGTGGTACTAGTCGACACCTGGGACCAGAGTCTAAGTGGCACCTGGTCCTCACCAGAGCCCGCCGCAAAGTGGGATGGACTTGATGCGGCAGAGTACCTCCAGGTCGTTCCACAGGTACGACTAGCCTGTGGTGGCAGCTGAGGTCGAGGTACCTTAGCAGGAGACAGTCTCAGGGTCAGGTCCAGGCACGGGGTCAGGGCAGGACACAGAGATGCAGGGTCAAGTCCAATCCGGGGTCAGCAATGGGAGGTCCAGGCAGATGGGAACGGGAACACAGGAAAGCAGGAACACCAGGAACACACAGGACCGGGAACACAGTATACACGGGAACAAACAGGAACGCAGGAGACACAGAAACGCAGGAATATCGCTGGGGAGCTTTTTCTATGGATGTGAGGCACAAAGATCCGGCAGGGCAGGAAGGGAGGTGCCGAATTATAAGGTGGAGGTTTTCAGCCAGCGCAACAAACAGTGGTGCGCTGGCCCTTTAAATTTCAGACAGCACGCGCACGACAGCACGCAGTAGGACGGGTAAGTCCGGCGCTGCCGAACAAGCAGGGGTGCACGGAGGAACACGGGCGCGCCCGCGATCCGAGACAGGGAGACCTGTGACATTGGGCATAAAGAACCACATGGACCTTGGATGGCTGTGTTTATAGATGGGTTTTAGGACTTATAGTTCAATGTGCCTTAGGATGAGATTGGTTGGTAACGTGCCATGTGAACCGTAACGGAGATCCAAGTTTTTTGCTATGAGAAAAATCCTGTATCTTGAGATGTTCAACCTCTCGCTGCCCTGGAAAATCTATGATACATTATAGCTGCCAGCCCGATGTGGCCTCAGAAGTAAATTAAATTAAATTACTGCATTCAGAATTCAGCCTAGGCACGAAGCGTCAAAGGACCCTTGCAAATCCATGCACCAAGGTGGGCCGAAAAATACATGACCTCATGTTTGTCCTATAAAGCCCAAGGAGAATACTTATGATGTTTTTCCTCCCGGTTTTGCCAGCCGGGTCTCATCATTTCCTGCACTAGAATGTCCAAGCTTCGTCTTATAGCAATTAGTACTGAGAGGGAATTATGACATCAGCTAAGAGCAAATAGTTTCTAGAGAAATTAGGATATCAAGGAAAGGCTTGTGAAATACGAAAGTTGTTGGACAAAGCTGTGAACATTTTGGGAGGGTGGTAGATACCGGAGGGCATGATGGCTCCATCTCAACAGTCCATGAAGTCCATGCCAAGTAGGGAATGAGGGGGTGGAAGAAGAAGTAAGCCCAGTAGGAGACTGTGGCAACAGCGATTGGTGCCGGCCCACCGGCCCTACTGTCCCATGAGAGGAAACCATTACTGATCTTGTGCCTGGTCCAAGAACTTCAAGTTATGTCTCTGCTCAATGTCTTATGTTTTACGACCAGATGAAACTGCTCTTGTAGAGCCTTATATTCATGTTCGTCTCGCACCAATGTCCTGTTTATTGTTGGCAGCACTCAAAAACTCATTAATTTTCTGGGACTGTAGCTAGGGAGTGCACTAGAAGCATGTCCTCACACTGCTGTGCGCTTATCTCTCTGTTTAGATCTACTTCAGAGCCCCCCGCTCTTGACTGCCATAATATTGAACCAAAGGCCTGGGGCAACTTATAAGAGGAGAGGAGGTGCTGTAGGTCATCTCAGTGCACAAAGCGAAGAGCACAGCAGTGTGAGGAGATGTTCCCAGTGCACTTGGAGAAGATATGGTCCTAAAAGATACACAAAGATATGATTATACATCTCTCCAGGGAACAATTCCTAACACGTGCTGCTGAGAGCAAAGATCACAGCAGTGTGAGGACACGCCGTTGGATACAATCTCAGAATTTAATCCATATTTCAAAGTCCTGCTGCTTCTAGCAACACACACAGAAGTATGATTACACCTCTCTCCAGGGACAATACCTAACCCTGGCTGCAGAGAGCAGAGAACACAGCAGTGTGAGGACAATACCTAACACTGGCCGCAGAGAGCACAGATCACAGCAGTGTGAGGCGTCGCCCTTGGATACAATCTTGGAATATAAATGTATATTTCACAGTCGCTGCTCCAAACAACATGCACAAAGGCCTGTTTAGCATGGTCAAACCTGTTGACAGGTTCCTTTTAAAGGGTCAACATTTGCTCATCCAATGTCCAGTAGTCACAGTTCCTCAGGACCCTTCTTCTGGCTTCCAGTGTTTGAACTGTAAGGACTACCAGTAAGCTACTGGAGATTTGTAGTAGGAAAGAGGAAACTCCCTATAAGGATTCTAAGGTGATGGACACTTGCGTCTTAGTTTCTCCTTTCTTGGTTTGCGCTTGGCAAGTGCATAGTGACCTGGTAGTGCCACCTACAAAAAGTCAATGGGGGTCATTTACTAAGGGCCCGATTCGCGTTTTCCCGACGTGTTACCCGAATATTTCCGATTTGCGCCGATTTTCCCTGTATTGCCCCGGAATTTTGGCGCACACGATCGGATTGTGGCGCATCGGCGCTGGCATGCACGCGACGGAAATCGGGGAGCGTGGCCGAACGAAAACCCGACGGATTCGGAAAAAAACGCCGCATTTAAAAAAAAAAAGTGTCGTGGAGCTTGCACTTACCTTCACTAGGAATAGGCCGGTGAACTTGAGTGCATTCCGATGCTCTTCAGCGCAGCAGCTCCACCTGGTGGACGTCGGAGGAACTGCCTTAATGAATCCCGGCCGGACCCGAATCCACCGCCGCTGGATCGTGAATGGACTGGGTAAGTAAATCTGCCCCACTGTCTGACCCTTTATAAAGCCTTTATACTCAACAGAGAGGGTAATCCATCTGCAGACAAGTCCTGGCATTGATACTTTTTGTCAAGTTCCTTCCATAAGACCAACAATGGATAAGATATTTTCTTCATCTCAAAGAACCTATATGACCCTTCCCCTACCTTTTAAAACCCAAGCAATTATATTGATTTGACCCAAAACTTCAATTTCATCCAGTCCTGTTAAATTGACATTAACATGACCTCAAGATTGCACCAGATCTGGGAATTCTCTGCAGGAAAGCCCAAATCTACCTGTTGAAACTCTGGGATGAGAACCTGATGGGTTATGTTCCTCTGTTAGTCCTGTGGCACATTCATATCAACCTATTGTATCCACAAGATGGGTCAATGTCAAACACTTTATAAAACCAACATGTAAGTTGTTGCTCTTCTTCATGTTCCTTCCATCTCCCAGGCGTCTCCAGACACTTTTGGCCATGTTTGGTGGGACACTTCTCTAAATCCATCCCTTCCAGGGTATAATACATGTAATTGTATGGAGATGAGGTCCTTCAGAGTGAGAAGCTGTATTTTATTTGGTGATGACACTAGAAGGTAATGTAATAAGCCAGACAGACTTAATGAAAAAGGCTTAAGAAATGGAAACTGTGGCAAGTGTTGGCTACCGGCCTCCGTTTTCTCAGTTCAACTTCTGTCTTTCAAAGCTACAATAAATGAGACCCACATGATACAATATTAAAATCCGTGCGGTGTAATGAAACACATACCGAGAAGGCTATGACACATCCCTGACTAATCCTGGTGAGAAGAAGCTGTCTGTGCTGCTCCTTGTGAACGAAGAAGAGAGGAGACCGTGCCAATATGTGGACTCCACGACAGCCTCACCCGGAACTGAGACTCACAGGAGGCCTTGTATGTTACATAGTGCCAGCGCTTCATATCATGACCTTGGAGAAGACCAGGTTGAAAAGACGGGACATAAAAGATATACTTTGTATCCAAACATGTCACCTAAAACTGAAATTAAAGGGTTTTCTATAGGTTATAAGTAGTGTCTAAGTAGAGTTGTGACATCTTGCACTCAATCAATTCGCTCTAGGCATGGTATAGAAGTTGTAGAGCCACCATCCATTCACTACTCCAGCCATCTACTAGAATAATCAGATCATTAGTAGTTTGAAAGCCTGGACAACCCCTTAAAGTGTAAAATAAGTATACCCTATGCAATATCCCTCGCCGGGGGCCTGAGCTAAGGGCCTGGGGGCAGCTGGATTCCCCTGGTACCTGAGTGGTTGGCCTTAGTGTAGCCTAGCGCTGACTGGGTCACAGTCACTTGATCCAGGTGGAAGAAGCTTAGTCCACATCAAGTACTTGTCTGGCAGGTGGATTGCAAGAAGAGAGAGAAGCCGCGGTATGGTGGAAGTTGTTTTCCGAGCACTACTGGTGTAAAGGATCCCATGGTAGATGGTAGATGGGAGGCCCTTGATGTTAGTGGCAGCAAGGGATCACATGTAGACAAAGAGATGTAGAACACTGACTCACAAGCCTTTATTCTAGAACTCGAACACAGCAATGGCAACAGGTCAGAGTAGTGGCGTAACTACCGCCGTAGCAGTTGCTACGGGGCCCGTGAACTTAAGGGGCCCGGGGACGCACGGCCGCATGTGCCTAACCCGCCTACTCCCTCCCAAACAGGCTCCCATACGCCGGCCGACAAAGGGGACTGACCACCCACCCCGTGACTGACATAGTGCATTGCCCGCCCGAATACTGAACTTCCCTCCCAGCCGCCGGCACAAGGAACCTCCGACCACACTGCCCGCCCCCACCGCACTATCCCCGCATTTAGCCGCCCACCGCACTTGCTGCCCGCCCCCCGCACTTGCCATCCGCCGGCCCCCCGCACTTGCCAACCGCCAGCCCCCCGCACTTGCCAACCGCCCGCCCCCCGCACTTGCCAACCGCCCACCACCCGCACTTGCCATCCGATTGATCAATATGAACTTCCCTTTTCAGGTTTTGTGCAGCTGTAATACCAGTAATGGTCAGTATATGGTATCCATACTAAAGGATAAAGACATAATTTAAGGAAAAGGGCATATTATTAAAGGAAACTTTACACTTAGGATATTGGATCTAGATGGTCGTACTTCACCTACATCCTATTGAATTTAGAAGTGTTTACGGTTTGTAAGGGACCTGTCCAGCGGGCCAGTACACATGCACCTGACCTTATCACGTAAAGCTCAATCACCTGTACATATGATATATTTATTTATAATACATGTGTTTATAATAAGCAGACAGTAATTACTACATACTGTATATACAGCCACCACTAGGAGGAGCTCAGGAGATTACTACATACTGTATATACAGCCACCACTAGGGGGAGCTCAGGAGATTACTATATACTGTATATACAGCCACCACTAGGAGGAGCTCAGGAGATTACTATATACTGTATATACAGCCACCACTAGGAGGAGCTCAGGAGATTACTACATACTGTATATACAGCCACCACTAGGAGGAGCTCAGGAGATTACTACATACTGTATATACAGCCACCACTAGGAGGAGCTCATGAAAATACCACATACTGTATATACAGCCACCACTAGGAGGAGCTCAAGAGATTACTACTTACTTTATATACAGCCACCACTAGGAGGAGCTCAGGAGATTACTACATACTGTATATACAGCCACCACTAGGAGGAGCTCAGGAGATTACTACTTACCATATATACAGCCAATACTAGGAGCAGCTCAGGAGATTACTACATACTGTATATACAGCCACCAGTAGGAGGATCTCAGGAGATTACTACATACTGTATATACAGCTACCACTAGGAGGAGCTCAGGAGATTACTACATACTGTATATACAGCCACCACTAGGAGGAGCTCAGGAGATCACTACATACTGTATATACAGCCACCACTAGGAGGAGCTCAGGAGATTACTACATACTGTATATACAGCTACCACTAGGAGGAGCTCAGGAGATTACTACATACTGTATATACAGCCACCACTAGGAGGAGCTCAGGAGATTACTACATACTGTATATACAGCCACCACTAGGAGGAGCTCAGGAGATCACTACATACTGTATATACAGCCACCACTAGGAGGAGCTCAGGAGATTACTACATACTGTATATACAGCCACCACTAGGAGGAGCTCAGGAGATCACTACATACTGTATATACAACCACCACTAGGAGGAGCTCAGGAGATTACTACATACTGTATATACAGCCACCACTAGGAGGAGCTCAGGAGATTACTACATACTGTATATACACCACCACTAGGAGGAGCTCAGGAGATTACTATATACTGTATATACAGCCACCACTAGGAGGAGCTCAGGAGATTACTACATACTGTATATACAGCCACCACTAGGGGGAGCTCAGGAGATTACTACATACTCTATATACAGTCACCACTAGGAGGAGCTCAGGAGATTTCTAACTACTTTATATAAAGTCATCACTATTGGAAGGTTAGTAGATTTCTATATACTGTATATACAGCTACCACTAGGGGGAGCTCAGGAGATTACTATATACTGTATATACAGCCACCACTAGGAGGAGCTCAGGAGATTACTATATACTGTATATACAGCCACCACTAGGAGGAGCTCAGGAGATTACTACATACTGTATATACAGCCACCACTAGGAGGAGCTCAGGAGATTACTACATACTGTATATACAGCCACCACTAGGGGGAGCTCAGGAGATTACTATATACTGTATATACAGCCACCACTAGGAGGAGCTCAGGAGATTACTATATACTGTATATACAGCCACCACTAGGAGGAGCTCAGGAGATTACTACATACTGTATATACAGCCACCACTAGGAGGAGCTCAGGAGATTACTACATACTGTATATACAGCCACCACTAGGAGGAGCTCAGGAGATTACTACATACTGTATATACAGCCACCACTAGGAGGAGCTCAGGAGATCACTATATACTGTATATACAGCCACCACTAGGGGGAGCTCAGGAGATTACTACATACTGTATATACAGCCACCACTAGGAGGAGCTCAGGAGATCACTATATACTGTATATACAGCCACCACTAGGGGGAGCTCAGGAGATTACTACATACTGTATATACAGCCACCACTAGGGGGAGCTCAGGAGATTACTAGATACTGTATACACAGCCACCACTAGGAGGAGCTCAGGAGATTACTAGATACTGTATACACAGCTACCACTAGGAGGAGCTCAGGAGATTACTAGATACCGTGTATACAGCCACTACTAGTGGAAGCTCAGATATATCTACATACTTTATTACAATATAGCTCGGTCTAATGTCTGTCTTCAGTTTGCTCCTTTGTTCCTCCTGGTGATGGCTGAAGTTAATTGCTATACAAATATTGGTCAGGACTAAATTTCGGATCTATTTGGATCCCTTTACAATATAGTAGCCAATGTGAAATGTTATATATTGATATAATGAACTTAGTCCTGAGTGAAGATGTGTGTCAAATTTATGATCCCAATGTAAATCCCACTAAATTGGGTCTTTTACGGGAAATGAGTTCGGGGCAGAGATCCGACTCTGGTTTTACGGCTTTTCTTACACAATGAAGGTCCTGGCGCAGGTTGGCGGGTGCGCGCCCTTCGTATTCACACTGTTTTAATTTCTCAGCCTGTCCCGATACAACCTCCGCGAGTGAGGACGGCTTTATGGTAAAATATTCACTTTTTAGGCAAAAGTTCTTCAGGGAAGCAAATAAAATACTGAGTCAGCCTCCGAAAGGCGAAAATATGTCAGGATTTAATTAAGGAACAAATGTGGAGCCGACACATTCTGAAAACATTATATAAGCAAAAACCATTACATTAACCCGAAACGCGTGTGGCTCCTCTTCTCATCCAGACTAAATCTTGTCATGTTCCCAAAACATAAAACTGAAGTGAGATTTACATTCTCTTTGTTTACCCCAAAAGATCATTTTACTATGGATCCTCTCCAAGAAAAAACACTTACCTACAACCCTCCACCCAGCAATTAAAGGGGCGGTAGAACTTCAAAAATACTGTGCAGTGTCCATATATACAGGATAGGAGTAGTAGTACTGTGCTGTGCTCATATATACAGGATAGGAGTAGTAGTACTGTGCTGTGCTCATATATACAGGATAGGAGTAGTAGTACTGTGCTGTGCCCATATATACAGGATAGGAGTAGTAGTACTGTGCTGTGCTCATATATACAGGATAGGAGTAGTACTGTGCTGTGCCCATATATACAGGATAGGTGTAGTAGTACTGTGCTGTACCCATATGTACAGGATAGGAGTAGTAGTACTGTGCGGTACCCATATACAGGATAGGAGTAGTAGTACTGTGCTGTGCTCATATATACAGGATAGGAGTAGTAGTACTGTGCTGTGCCCATATATACAGGATAGGAGTAGTAGTACTGTGCTGTACCCATATGTACAGGATAGGAGTAGTAGTACTGTGCGGTACCCATATACAGGATAGGAGTAGTAGTACTGTGCTGTGCTCATATATACAGGATAGGAGTAGTAGTACTGTGCTGTGCCCATATATACAGGATAGGAGTAGTAGTACTGTGCTGTGCCCATATATACAGGATAGCAGTAGTAGTACTGTGCTGTGCCCATATATACAGGATAGGAGTAGTAGTACTGTGCAGTGTCCATATATACAAGATAGGAGTAGTAGTACTGTGCTGTACCCATATATATAGGATAGGAGTAGTAGTACTGTGCTGTGCCCATATATACAGGATAGGAGTAGTAGTACTGTGCTGTGCCCATATATACATGATAGGAGTAGTAGTACTGTGCTGTACCCATATATACAGGATAGGAGTAGTAGTACTGTGCTGTGCTCATATATACAGGATAGGAGTAGTAGAACTGTGCTGTGCTCATACATACAGGATAGGAGTAGTAGTACTGTGCTGTGCTCATACATACAGGATAGGAGTAGTAGTACTGTGCTGTGCCCGTATATACAGGATAGGAGTAGTAGTACTGTGCTGTGCACATATATACAGGATAGGAGTAGTAGTACTGTGCTGTGCCCATTATAAAGGACAGGAGTAGTAGTACTGTGCTGTGCTCATACATACAGGATAGGAGTAGTAGTACTGTGCTGTGCCCGTATATACAGGATAGGAGTAGTAGTACTGTGCTGTGCTCATATATACAGGATAGGAGTAGTAGTACTGTGCGGTGCCCATATATACAGGATAGGAGTAGTAGTACTGTGCTGTGCCCATATATATATATACAGGATAGGAGTAGTAGTACTGTGCGGTGCCCATATATACAGGATAGGAGTAGTAGTACTGCTGTGCTGCGCCCATATATACAGGATAGGAGTAGTTGTATTGTGCTGTGTCTATATATAGAGGATAGGAGTAGTAGTACTGTGCTGTGCCCATATATACAGGATAGGAGTAGTTGTATTGTGCTGTGTCTATATATGGAGGATAGGAGTAGTAGTACAGTGCTGTGTTTATATATACAGGATAGTAGGAGTAGTAATACTGTGCTGTGTCCATACATACAGTTTAAGGCTACGTTTACACAAATTATGCCGGGGAGAGGAGGAGGAGGGGATGAGCGCTGCTCACCCTCACCCCTCTCCATAGGGATATATGGCACACGGCGCCGTATTCCGGGGAAAGATAGGACATGTCCTATGTTTCTCCCGGCTATGGAATAGTATGGTGCCGCTCCTGTACCACTCCCATATGGCACCGTGCGCCCATTGCCATCTATGCGGGACGTATATACGTTGTTGTGAATATAGCCTTAGAGTAGTAGCACTGTGCAAAGACCAAGCTTAATGGAAGGGCAGTCACTTCTTCTATTTTCTGCGGCGGCACACTCTGCCCCTTAGAGTTTCCCCTCTACACATACAGTATTGGCACTTGCATGCATGGCTTAATTAGAGATAATGGAAGGATCGGACATGTTGAAATCCATCTACCTCATCCATCTTCCCGAGCAGTCACGACCCTGTCATACACCATAGACCAGTGATTTTCAACCTGTGTGCCGCGGCACACTAGTGTGCCACGACACAAGGTTGAGTGTGCCGCGGGGAAAGTTCCCCGAACTATGCTGCCCCTGTGTAGAGCTGCCCCTGTATAGAGCTGCCCCGTATTTCTGCGCCCATACTTACCTCCAAGCCCCGCGTCGGCGATCCGCCCATCTTCTGTAGCTCCTGCACCGCGCGGCCCATGTCACGTGACTGACGCAACCTGACGTCAGGTCGCGTAAGTCACGTGACATGGGACGCGCGGTGCAGGAGCTACAGAAGATGGGCGGATCGCCATTAGGAGTGAAGGTACGTGGAAGAAGACATCAAGGGTAAGTATATAAGGTTATTATTTGTATAGGGAAGGCAGCTAGGGTCTTTTTTTTTATTAGTAAAGGTAGGCTGGGGCTTTTTATTTGTTAAGGGGGGCCTCTAGGGCCTTTTAATTAGTAAGGGAGGCCTCTGGGGCCTTTTAATTAGTAAGGGAGGCCTCTAGGGCCTTTTAATTAGTAAAGGGGGGGCTCTAGGGCCTTTTAACTAGTAAAGAGAGGCCGCTAGGGGCATTTTATTAGTAAAGTGAGGCAGCTAGGGGCTCTTAATTAGTAAAGGGAGGCCGCTAGGGGCTCTTAATTAGTAAAGGGGGGCCTCTAGGGGCTTTTTATTAGTAAAGTGAGGCAGCTAGGGGCTCTTAATTAGTAAAGGGAGGCCGCTAGGGGCTTTTTATTAGTAAAGTGAGGCAGCTAGGGGCTCTTAATTAGTAAAGGGAGGCCGCTAGGGGCTCTTAATTAGTAAAGGGAGGCCTCTAGGGGCTCTTAATTAGTAAAGGGAGGCAGCTAGGGCCTTTTTATTAGTAAAGGGAGGCAGCTAGGGTCTCTTAATTAGTAAAGGGAGGCCGCTAGGGTCTCTTAATTAGTAAAGGGAGGCCGCTAGGGTCTCTTAATTAGCAAAGGGGGGCCGCTAGGGTCTCTTAATTAGTAAAGGGAGGCCGCTAGGGTCTCTTAATTAGCAAAGGGGGGCCGCTAGGGTCTCTTAATTAGTAAAGGGAGGCCGCTAGGGTCTCTTAATTAGTAAAGGGAGGCCGCTAGGGTCTCTTAATTAGTAAAGGGAGGCCGCTAGGGTCTCTTAATTAGTAAAGGGAGGCCGCTAGGGTCTCTTAATTAGCAAAGGGGGGCCGCTAGGGTCTCTTAATTAGTAAAGGGAGGCCGCTAGGGTCTCTTAATTAGTAAAGGGAGGCCGCTAGGGTCTCTTAATTAGTAAAGGGAGGCCGCTAGGGTCTCTTAATTAGTAAAGGGAGGCCGCTAGGGTCTCTTAATTAGTAAAGGGAGGCCGCTAGGGTCTCTTAATTAGTAAAGGGAGGCCGCTAGGGTCTCTTAATTAGTAAAGGGAGGCCGCTAGGGTCTCTTAATTAGTAAAGGGAGGCCGCTAGGGTCTCTTAATTAGCAAAGGGGGGCCGCTAGGGTCTCTTAATTAGTAAAGGGAGGCCGCTAGGGTCTCTTAATTAGTAAAGGGAGGCCGCTAGGGTCTCTTAATTAGTAAAGGGAGGCCGCTGGGGGCTCTTAATTAGTAAAGGGAGGCCGCTAGAGGTTTTTTATTAGTAAAGGGAGGCCTTTTATGACTGTTTTAGTGTAATTTTGTGCTATTTTGGTTGGTGGTGTGCCCCAGGATTTTCTAAGTATAAAAAGTGTGCCGCGGCTCAAAAAAGGTTGAAAATCACTGCCATAGACGGTCCAGGACCCCAGATTATTATGTGTGTGGCCTCCACTATTGAGTCCAGTTCACTAGCAGAGTTAGGTCCCTTATGGCCGCACTATGTATCTCCTGATATAGGAAGTAGGAATATAGGCGAGAAGGAAGCTGAGGGTAGTAGTTAATTTGACACCACTTTTCGGGGGGATTATGGCTAATCTTCCTCTCTTAATCTCCGGAGGATTTTCTCTATCTGATGTCGATGCCAAGACAATGGTTTTCCATCCATCAGCCTCTCGCGCTTTTATCGGATGCTTCATGTGAAGTGTTTACTGATGTAATCAGCCGCTGTTTATACGTCTCCCCGAGATGATCATCTGCAGCACATGTGGCGGGAAGTCGATGTGTCCGGAGACATGTCAGGGAGGATCAGGGCAGAGATGGGCCATGACAGGACCAGGGGTAGAGAGCTACCGCTATCTACTACTATGCTGATCATGCTGTACATTGATGGGGGTGGATACTTTTGCAATCTATACTATGGCTACAATTATAGAGGTGCCCTAAACTTTGGAAGTGCCCTTGAAGGGGGCAGCCCTTGTCTCGTTGGGTCATGATTGATGACATCACACAGTGTGGGTAAGCCAATTACCGGCCTCAACAGCCCATGTGACTAGAGATGTTTGGGTTCAGGTTCGTTCTTCAGCCACCTGACCCGGTCAAACAGCCAATCTGGTAAATTGGCGCCCCTAGCAATTGCTATGATTGGCCATTGGGACTAGGGAGGTCAATTTGGCTGTTCAGACGCCAATTCTGCAATATGTCTGAATCAGGTGGCTGAACCCAAGTATCGAACCCAACCATGGGGTCCACTGATGTCTACATGTGACCATTGAGTCCAGTGCACAATCGCTGCCGGCTCTCTGCGATGCAACCGCACTGACAGAGTCCGCGCCGCTGCTGACGCAACGCAGAGAGCCGGCAGCAATTGCGCAATATATGTGCTTCTGCCGGCGATTCTTGCAGGGGCGTGGTGGGGGTTTGTCGGCCGGCCCCCTCATGAATAAGGCCAACTGCCAGGGGACAGAATACGAGGATCCAACCCCTTATTTGGTAAGAGGTCGGATCGATTAAAACCACCTTTGCCAACATAAATTTGAATAAAAATGGCATAAGTAGAAAAGGGGCTGGGGAGAGGATTAGGGGGGACATATTTGGGGGGGGAGAGGGTGACAGATCCTCTTTAAGGCAATCAGCTGGATCTGAATGCAGCTTTGGATGTGACTAGAGTATACAACACATTGTAACTCAAATGCAGTACAAGTAAAAAAAAAAAAAAAAAAAAAAAAGGAACACAAAAATATTAGTGGAATTTTAAAAACTGATTTAGTGGAGCATGACAGAATTTTCTCCAGTTCTCGCCAGGCATTGACATGTTCGGACGCGTGAGTAGACAGCGCCCCCCCTCCTCCTGCAAAGGTTTTACTGAAGCTGAAAATTATTAGCTGTCAATTCCAGCCGGAGACATCTCACTATGGGAAAAAATGGAAATTACTCGGAGCGCAACACAAGGAACATTGGAGTCCAGCGCGAGGCTTTACGAAAATACCAAAAAGTTCGCACATAATGTTTCACCATGTGAGGGCGCCGCGCCAAGGAACACACACGGGGCCCTTTGAAATTAACTCGATTTGCCAGGATATTTATTTGGACGTCTTGCGGTCACTGACGGATGAGCATCAATTTTTTTTTTCAGGAAACCCAAAAAAATGCGATTTTTTTTTGTTTCAAAAATATTGGGGGTTGTTCAAAAACAATGCAGATTCCAAGAATCCCACAGTTATCCACTTAGAGCCCCCGGCTGTAATTAAAGCAGGATCCCGGTCCCTGATGGACTTGTAATTAGCAGATGATTTAGAAGGATTAAAAGGGTAACGGCTGTTTACATTTTTGAACAAAAAAAAAAACCTCAAAAAAACCTCCTGCAGCGGAAAAAGGTTCCTGGCAGAAGACGGAATATTTTCACGACTCTCTTCCCTCCCTGATAGATTTACATTCTGTAGTCATGAAGCAAAATATGGCAATAGCCGAGCGAATCACAACAAACCCCGAGCAGAACATTTGTTACCCAAATGCCGAACAGCAATGTTCTCTCTGCCTGATTTCTCATCATCTGATTGCGGTCTCCAGGCGTCGTTTTCGATTTCGGTTGCTGTAAAATGTTGCAGGACCATGTTAAAGTGAACTCTAGATTTTCCATATAAAACATCTGCAAAAAGGAGACACAATGGGGCTCATTTACTAAGGGTCTCAACGTCACACTTTCCTGGGGTTTCCCGAATATTTCCATTTTGCCCTGAATTGGCCGGGGATTTTGGCGCACCGGATTGAATTCTGGCTCATCGGTGCCGACTTGCACACAACGGAATTCGGGGGGGCGGGCCACTGGACAACCCAACGGATTCGGACAAACTGCAGAATTTAAAAAAGGATTTGTGTCGCAAGATCAAGCACTCACATGCACAAGGAAGAAGAAGGTGAACTCCGGAGGACCTTGGCGCAGCAGCGACACATGCAGGAACTCGGACGCACGATGTTAATGAATCGCGCCGCACCTGAATCCTCGTCGGACAAAGCACCGCGGGATCGCGGCGGGACCGGGTTAGTAAATCTTACTAAGGTCCTTCGGACTTATTTCCGTCGTGTATCTCGAATATTTCCAATTTGCCATGAATTGCTCAGGGGTTTTTGGCGCACGCTATCGGATTTATGCGACACACATTGGGGACGTGTCCGTCAAACAACCCCACTGATTTGGACAAACTGTGGAATTTAACTTTCAAAATTGTGTCGCAAGATCAGCACTCACATGCACCGGGAAGACGATGATGAATTCCGGCGGACCTGAGCGGGGAAGCGGTCTTTGAAACGAGCTGAAACTCAATGGGGCACATTTACTTACCCGGTTCTGTTGCGATCCCGCGGCGTGTTCTCCGACGAGGATTCGGGTTCTGCCGGGATTCACTAAGGTCGTGCGCCTGATATCCAGCAGTTGTCGCTGTTGCATCGAGGTCCGCTGGAGTTCACCTGCTTCTTCCCGGTGCATGTAAGTGCTGATCTTGCGACACATTTAATTTTATAAATTCCACGGTTTTTCCAAATCCATTGGGTTGTCCGACGGCCACGCCCCCCCCCCATTTCTGTCGCGTGAAAGCCGACAAGATTGTGCCAAAATCCAATTGCGGCCGCCAAAATTCCCGGCGGAATTTCGCCGCAAAACGGAAAAATTCAGGTAACGCAACGAAAGTGTGGCGGAAGAGCCCTTAGAAAATGAGCCCCAATGATTCCCAACAACAGCCTGAAAACCTGAAAGATCTGGAGAGGATCCGTATGGAGGACACAAAATCCCTGCCGAAATGGGCTCAAACTAATGGAAACGTCCGGACTCTAGAACTGCAAACAAAGGTCTGGACCCGAATATTACTTTCTGTTTTTCTATTGTATCAACTACTTATTTTATGAAATAAAACTTATTGTTCATAAATCATATCATGGAACTTTTGGGATTATGTTTTAGATCCTGTCTCTCACCGGTGAAGTGACCGACCGGACTTTAAAGGTGGAAAAATTTGCAAAATCATCAGTTTCCCCTCTTGTATCCGATACTATTGTATTACATGCAGACGACAGATTCCGTCCTGACATGGACACATTAAGCTTCAATTAATTGTTTGAAGTAAAATTATATTTTCCACATTTTCCGTTATTTGATGAGAATAATTACAGTGAGAAAAAACTAATATTTGGATTAGGAAAATAATTTTGGAACAGGAACAAAAAGGGGTAAATAAATAATTGTCTTTTCTTTATGTGTTGCCAATAAGTAATTGTGTCCCTGATCTGTCCACGCCTTTAATAGCATCAAAAAGCGAAGATCCAGAAGTTTTTCCATTGAGCTTTATAATAATGGACGAGCGATCCAAATCATTAAATATTAATAGAAAAGAGGTTATTTCACATACTGCTATACAATGTATCATCATCAAAGGCCATCGGAGACAGCTCAGGCCCATGGGGGCAGTATTATAGTAGCTATATTCTTGTACATAGGGGGCAGTATTATAGTAGTTATATTCCTGTACATAGGGGGCAGTATTATAGTAGTTATATTCCTGTACATAGGAGGCAGTATTATAGTAGTTATATTCTTGTACATAGGGAGCAGTATTATAGTAGCTATATTCTTGTACATAGGGGGCAGTATTATAGTAGTTATATTCCTGTACATAGGGGGCAGTATTATAGTAGTTATATTCTTGTACATAGGGGGCAGTATTATAGTAGCTATATTCTTGTACATAGGGGGCAGTATTATAGTAGCTATATTCTTGTACATAGGGGGCAGTATTATAGTAGCTATATTCTTGTACATAGGGGGCAGTATTATAGTAGTTATATTCCTGTACATAGGAGGCAGTATTATAGCAGTTATATTCTTGTACATAGGGGGCAGTATTATAGTAGCTATATACTTGTACATAGGGGGCAGTATTATAGTAGTTATATTCTTGTACATAGGGGGCAGTATTATAGTAGCTATATTCTTGTACATAGGGGGCAGTATTATAGTAGCTATATTCTTGTACATAGGGGGCAGTATTATAGTAGTTATATTCCTGTACATAGGAGGCAGTATTATAGCAGTTATATTCTTGTACATAGGGGGCAGTATTATAGTAGCTATATTCTTGTACATAGGGGGCAGTATTATAGTAGTTATATTCTTGTACATAGGGGGCAGTATTATAGTAGCTATATTCTTGTACATAGGGGGCAGTATTATAGTAGTTATATTCTTGTACATAGGGGGCAGTATTATAGTAGTTATATTCTTGTACATAGGGGGCAGTATTATAGTAGTTATATTCTTGTACATAGTGGACAGTATTATAGTAGTTATATTCTTGTACATAGGGGGCAGTATTATAGTAGTTATATTCTTGTACATAGGGGCAGTATTATAGTAGTTATATTCTTGTACATAGGGGGCAGTATTCTAGTAGTTATATTCTTGTACATAGGAGGCAGTATTATAGTAGTTATTTTCCTGTACATAGGGGGCAGTATTATAGTAGTTATATTCTTGTACATAGGGGGCAGGATTATAGTAGTTATATTCTTGTACATAGAGGGCAGTATTACAGTAATTATATTCTTGTACATAGGGGGCAGTATTATAGTAGTTATATTCTTGTACATAGGGGGCAGTATTATAGTAGTTATATTCTTGTACATAGGGGGGCAGTATTATAGTAGTTATATTCTTGTACATAGGGGGCAGTATTATAGTAGTTATATTCTTGTACATAGGGGGCAGTATTATAGTAGTTATATTCTTGTACATAGTGGACAGTATTATAGTAGTTATATTCTTGTACATAGGGGGCAGTATTATAGTAGTTATATTCTTGTACATAGGAGGCAGTATTATAGTAGTTATATTCTTGTACATAGGGGGCAGTATTATAGTAGTTATATTCCTGTACATAGGGGGCAGTATTATAGTAGTTATATTCTTGTACATAGTGGACAGTATTATAGTAGTTATATTCTTGTACATAGGGGGCAGTATTCTAGTAGTTATATTCTTGTACATAGAAGGCAGTATTATAGTAGTTATTTTCCTGTACATAGGGGGCAGTATTATAGTAGTTATATTCTTGTACATAGGGGGGCAGTATTATAGTAGTTATATTCTTGTACATAGGGGGCAGTATTATAGTAGTTATATTCTTGTACATAGGGGGCAGTATTATAGTAGTTATATTCTTGTACATAGTGGACAGTATTATAGTAGTTATATTCTTGTACATAGGGGGCAGTATTATAGTAGTTATATTCTTGTACATAGGAGGCAGTATTATAGTAGTTATATTCTTGTACATAGGGGGCAGTATTATAGTAGTTATATTCCTGTACATAGGGGGCAGTATTATAGTAGTTATATTCTTGTACATAGTGGACAGTATTATAGTAGTTATATTCTTGTACATAGGGGGCAGTATTCTAGTAGTTATATTCTTGTACATAGAAGGCAGTATTATAGTAGTTATTTTCCTGTACATAGGGGGCAGTATTATAGTAGTTATATTCTTGTACATAGGGGGCAGTATTATAGTAGTTATATTCTTGTACATAGAGGGCAGTATTACAGTAGTTATATTCTTGTACATAGAGGGCAGTATTACAGTAGTTATATTCTTGTACATAGGGGGCAGTATTATAGTAGTTATATTCCTGTACATAGGGGGCAGTATTATAGTAGTTATATTCTTGTACATAGGGGGCAGTATTATAGTAGTTATATTCTTGTACATAGAGGGCAGTATTATAGTAGTTATATTCTTGTACATAGTGGACAGTATTCTAGTAGTTATATTCTTGTACATAGGGGGCAGTATTCTAGTAGTTATATTCTTGTACATAGGAGGCAGTATTATAGTAGTTATATTCTTGTACATAGGGGGCAGTATTATAGTAGTTATTTTCCTGTACATAGGGGGCAGTATTATAGTAGTTATATTCTTGTACATAGGGGGCAGGATTATAGTAGTTATATTCTTGTACATAGAGGGCAGTATTACAGTAATTATATTCTTGTACATAGGGGGCAGTATTATAGTAGTTATATTCTTGTACATAGGGGGCAGTATTATAGTAGTTATATTCTTGTACATAGGGGGGCAGTATTATAGTAGTTATATTCTTGTACATAGGGGGCAGTATTATAGTAGTTATATTCTTGTACATAGGGGGCAGTATTATAGTAGTTATATTCTTGTACATAGTGGACAGTATTATAGTAGTTATATTCTTGTACATAGGGGGCAGTATTCTAGTAGTTATATTCCTGTACATAGGAGGCAGTATTATAGTAGTTATATTCTTGTACATAGGGGGCAGTATTATATTAGTTATATTCCTGTACATAGGGGGCAGTATTATAGTAGTTATATTCTTGTACATAGTGGACAGTATTATAGTAGTTATATTCTTGTACATAGGGGGCAGTATTCTAGTAGTTATATTCTTGTACATAGAAGGCAGTATTATAGTAGTTATATTCTTGTACATAGGGGGCAGTATTATAGTAGTTATATTCTTGTACATAGAGGGCAGTATTACAGTAGTTATATTCTTGTACATAGAGGGCAGTATTACAGTAGTTATATTCTTGTACATAGGGGGCAGTATTACAGTAGTTATATTCGTGTACATAGGAGGCAGTATTATAGTAGTTATATTCTTGTACATAGGGGGCAGTATTATAGTAGTTATATTCTTGTACGTAGGGGGCAGTATTATAGTAGTTATATTCTTGTACATAGGGGGCAGTATTATAGTAGTTATATTCTTGTACATAGGGGGCAGTATTATAGTAGTTATATTCTTGTACATAGGGGGCAGTATTATAGTAGTTATATTCTTGTACATAGGGGGCAGTATTCTAGTAGTTATATTCTTGTACATAGGAGGCAGTATTATAGTAGTTATATTCCTGTACATAGGGGGCAGTATTATAGTAGTTATTCTTGTACATAGGGGGCAGTATTATAGTAGTTATATTCTTGTACATAGGGGGCAGTATTCTAGTAGTTATATTCTTGTACATAGGAGGCAGTATTATAGTAGTTATATTCTTGTACATAGGGGGCAGTATTATAGTAGTTATATTCCTGTACATAGGGGGCAGTATTATAGTAGTTATATTCTTGTACATAGTGGACAGTATTAGAGTAGTTATATTCTTGTACATAGTGGACAGTATTAGAGTAGTTATATTCTTGTACATAGGGGGCAGTATTCTAGTAGTTATATTCTTGTACATAGGGGGCAGTATTATAGTAGTTATATTCTTGTACATAGGGGGCAGTATTATAGTAGTTATATTCTTGTACATAGGGGGCAGTATTATAGTAGTTATATTCTTGTACATAGGGGGCAGTATTATAGTAGTTATATTCTTGTACATAGGGGGCAGTATTATAGTAGTTATATTCTTGTACATAGGGGGCAGTATTATAGTAGTTATATTCTTGTACATAGGGGGCAGTATTATAGTAGTTATATTCTTGTACATAGGGGGCAGTATTATAGTAGTTATATTCTTGTACATAGGGGGCAGTATTATAGTAGTTATATTCTTGTACATAGGGGGCAGTATTATAGTAGTTATATTCCTGTACATAGGGGGCAGTATTATAGTAGTTATATTCTTGTACATAGGGGGCAGTATTATAGTAGTTATATTCCTGTACATAGGGGGCAGTATTATAGCAGTTATATTCTTGTACATAGGGGGCAGTATTATAGTAGTTATATTCTTGTACATAGGGGGTAGTATTATAGTAGTTATATTCTTGCACATAGGGGCAGTATTATAGTAGTTATATTCTTGTACATAGAGGGCAGGAGTAGAAACTTCCCATGTGACTATTTCTTTATCAATCCTTGGCCATATGTTATGTGGTTTCCATTTTTTGGCACATGTTGATGTTAGTAACAGGATCTCAGATGTAATTAAGGATTGGAGGATCACATCTCGTGATTGTTATTATTTCCTTCGTTGGAATCCTCTAATCACGTTTTGTTTTCGTGAGCCAATGGCGGCTTCTGGCTTTTCTGGATATGGCGGAAAATGTTCATACCAAGAAATTTTTCTTCAAACACTGATGGATTCCTGTGGACACTCAGCGTGATGGACATGGGATCTCCCACACGTAGAGATGGCGATAGCCGTACATTGTCCTGATGATGACGCGTCTCACCATACTGTGACCAGAGGTCCTGCCATGTTTACATTCTGTCGCCCTGGGGTGTGTTTATTTGGGCAGGGATTGGATTCTCAGACCCCTCGTAGCCGAGTCTCGTTCCAGACACTTGCTGAATGCGGTGTATACACCCGTTGCTGCCAGTTTATGTCTAAATTTCCCCCCGTCCGCGCTGATGTTTACATTGAAAATAAAGCAGCGCTGTGGAGTCAGTGTATAATTGGCATCAAATCTGAAATAAAAAATAGTTTGTATGTTCGGCAGGACTTCTCGAATTTGTCATTTCAGGTCCTGGGTGGATGATATCATGTTTGACAACGCGCTGCTTCAGAAATAATCCAGAGTAAGAAAAGTAGAAGAGTTCCCGAAGGAGAACTACAAGTCCTAGGATTCCTGTCAGCAGGTGTGACCATACAGACTGCAACCGGTGGTACGTATGTGGTATGATATAGAGGAGCGGATGTTATCCTTCCCATGTCCTGATATAGAGGAGCGGCTGTCATTAGTTCCAAGTCCTGATATAGAGGAGCGGCTGTCATTAGTTCCAAGTCCTGATATAGAGGAGCGGCTGTCATTAGTTCCAAGTCCTGATATAGAGGAGCGGCTGTCATTAGTTCCATGTCCTGATATAGAGGAGTGGCTGTCATCAGGTCCATATCCTAGTATAGAGGAGCGGATGTCATCAGTCCCATGTCCTTATAGAGGAGCGGCTGTCATTAGTTCCATGTCCTGATATAGAGGAGTGGCTGACATTAGTTCCATGTCCTGATATAGAGGAGCGGCTGTCATTAGTTCCATGTCCTGATATAGAGGAGCGGCTGTCATTAGTTCCATGTCCTGATATAGAGGAGCCGATGTCATTAGTTCCATGTCCTGATATAAAGGAGCGGATGTCATCCATCCCATATCCTAGTATGGATGAGTAGCTGTCATCAGTCCCATGCCCTGATATAGAGGAGCGGCTGTAATTAGTTCCATGTCCTGATAGAGAAACAGCTGTCATTAGTTCCATGTCCTGATATAGAGGAGCGGCTGTCATTAGTTCCATGTCCTGATATAGAGGAGCGGATGTCATCAGTCCCATGTCCTGATATAGAGGAGCGGCTGTCATTAGTTTCATGCCCTGATATAGAGGAGCGGCTGTCATTAGTTCCATGTCCTGATATAGAGGAGCGGATGTCATCAGTCCCATGTCCTGATATAGAGGAGCGGCTGTCATCAGTCCCATGCGCTGATATAGAGGAGCGGCTGTCATCCATCCCATGCCCTGATATAGAGGAGCGGCTGTCATTAGTTCCATGTCCTGATATAGAGGAGCTGATGTCATCAGTCCCATGCCCTGATATAGAGGAGCGGTTGTCATCCATCCCATGTCCTTATAGAGGAGTGGCTGTCATTAGTTTCATGCCCTGATATAGAGGAGCGGCTGTCACTAGTTCCATGTCCTGATATAGGGGAGCGGCTGTCACTAGTTTCATGCCCTGATATAGAGGAGCGGCTGTCATTAGTTTCATGCCCTGATATAGAGGAGCGGCTGTCATTAGTTCCATGTCCTGATATAGAGGAGCGGATGTCATCAGTCCCATGTCCTGATATAGAGGAGCGGCTGTCATCAGTCCCATGCGCTGATATAGAGGAGCGGCTGTCATCCATCCCATGCCCTGATATAGAGGAGCGGCTGTCATTAGTTCCATGTCCTGATATAGAGGAGCTGATGTCATCAGTCCCATGCCCTGATATAGAGGAGCGGTTGTCATCCATCCCATGTCCTTATAGAGGAGTGGCTGTCATTAGTTTCATGCCCTGATATAGAGGAGCGGCTGTCATTAGTTCCATGTCCTGATATAGGGGAGCGGCTGTCACTAGTTTCATGCCCTGATATAGAGGAGCGGCTGTCATTAGTTTCATGCCCTGATATAGAGGAGCGGCTGTCATTAGTTCCATGTCCTGATATAGAGGAGCGGATGTCATCAGTCCCATGTCCTGATATAGAGGAGCGGCTGTCATCAGTCCCATGCGCTGATATAGAGGAGCGGCTGTCATCCATCCCATGCCCTGATATAGAGGAGCGGCTGTCATTAGTTCCATGTCCTGATATAGAGGAGCTGATGTCATCAGTCCCATGCCCTGATATAGAGGAGCGGTTGTCATCCATCCCATGTCCTTATAGAGGAGTGGCTGTCATTAGTTTCATGCCCTGATATAGAGGAGCGGCTGTCACTAGTTCCATGTCCTGATATAGGGGAGCGGCTGTCACTAGTTTCATGCCCTGATATAGAGGAGCGGCTGTCATTAGTTTCATGCCCTGATATAGAGGAGCGGCTGTCATTAGTTCCATGTCCTGATATAGAGGAGCGGATGTCATCAGTCCCGTGTCCTGATATAGAGGAGCGGCTGTCATCAGTCCCATGCGCTGATATAGAGGAGCGGCTGTCATCCATCCCATGCCCTGATATAGAGGAGCGGCTGTCATTAGTTCCATGTCCTGATATAGAGGAGCTGATGTCATCAGTCCCATGTCCTGATATAGAGGAGCGGTTGTCATCCATCCCATGTCCTTATAGAGGAGTGGCTGTCATTAGTTTCATGCCCTGATATAGAGGAGCGGCTGTCATTAGTTCCATGTCCTGATATAGGGGAGCGGCTGTCACTAGTTTCATGCCCTGATATAGAGGAGCGGCTGTCATTAGTTTCATGCCCTGATATAGAGGAGCGGCTGTCATTAGTTCCATGTCCTGATATAGAGGAGCGGCTGTCATTAGTTCCATGTCCTGATATAGAGGAGCGGTTGTCATCCATCCCATGTCGTTATAGTGGAGTGGCTGTCATTAGTTCCATGTCCTGATATAGAGGAGCGGCTGTCATTAGTTTCATGCCCTGATATAGAGGAGCGGCTGTCATTAGTTTCATGCCCTGATATAGAGGAGCGGCTGTCATTTGTCATATGAACATATAGAGGAGGAGAAGTGCTCATCTGTCCTATGCCTTGATAAAAGAGGAGCCACTGTCATCGGACCTATGCCCTGATAACGTAGGAGCGGCTGTCAATCTTTACGATCACCATAAGTGCTTTGCAATCACCAGCCCAAAAGATCATCCCAACTACAACATCTCTATTGTCTTCTACTGCAACCATATTGTGAAGACAGATATAGACTCCGCCCGCTTGTCGATTCCCTTCCCCCCGCACAGCGATCTATAGCGATAGAACTATTTGTCCACAGAACTTCCTGCCTCGTGTGATGTCTGATACTTTGTTTCCAGAGGAGTCATAGATAATTCCAGGCACGTCAGCCATTGTTTATTTGCTCTGCTCTCCTGTCAGATCCTCTGAACTCTTCTGTGTTTAGAGACTGTTTATTCCCGGGCCACGGAGACAAAGCCACGGACAGGAAATTACAGCCGCTCCTGGATCTGATCTGTATACATATGTGTCACTTGTGTGTATCCTGCAAGAGGAGCCAGAACACAGACCTGTACACTATCCGCACCTGCATCTCATAACATGTGCAGCCAATCTATTGTACTCTGTTATCAGCCATTTCTAGCCTGGCTGAAACTGACTATAGGGCAGGGGAATGCACTCTATGTTTCTCTGTTATCAGCCATTACAGGGTGTAATTTGTAATTTTTGAAAATGCTGTAAAATCCCTTTAAGGTTGAACCTTTGGAGGCAGAGAAGATAAGGAGCATCGCGATGCGTCTCCCAGGGATAAGACTGAGCCTGTGGTTTATGTTCTTCTGATCCTCGTGGTCTCGGCTTCCCCCGCACATCTCTATAATATATTACAGATCATTTCCCATTGGGTATTAATAGAAAAGCTGCAAGATCTGAAATATACAATGTATATACATTCAGCTTTATACTAACATAGTGTATATACTACACCCTGCTATACACCTATATATATTACCTGCATATATACTACACCCAGCTATATACACTACTACAGCTATATATACTGCCTGCATATATACTACACCCAGCTATATACACTACTACAGCTATATATACTACCTGCATATATACTACACTCAGCTATATACACTACTACAGCTATATATACTGCCTGCATATATACTACACCCTGCTATATACACTACTACAGCTATATATACTACCTGCATATATACTACACCCAGCTATATACACTACTACAGCTATATATACTACCTGCATATATACTACACCCGGCTATATACACTACTACAGCTATATATACTACCTGCATATATACTACACCCAGCTATATACACTACTACAGCTATATATACTACCTGCATATATACTACACCCTGCTATATACACTACTACAGCTATATATACTACCTGCATATATACTACACCCAGCTATATACACTACTACAGCTATATATACTACCTGCATATATACTACACCCTGCTATATACACTACTACAGCTATATATACTACCTGCATATATACTACACTCAGCTATATACACTACTACAGCTATATATACTGCCTGCATATATACTACACCCTGCTACATACACTACTACAGCTATATATACTGCCTGCATATATACTACACCCAGCTATATACACTACTACAGCTATATATACTGCCTGCATATATACTACACTCAGCTATATACACTACTACAGCTATATATACTGCCTGCATATATACTACACCCAGCTATATACACTACTACAGCTATATATACTACCTGCATATATACTACACCCAGCTATATACACTACTACAGCTATATATACTACCTGCATATATACTACACCCGGCTATATACACTACTACAGCTATATATACTACCTGCATATATACTACACCCAGCTATATACACTACTACAGCTATATATACTACCTGCATATATACTACACCCAGCTATATACACTACTACAGTTATATATACTACCTGCATATATACTACACCCAGCTATATACACTACTACAGCTATATATACTACCTGCATATATACTACACCCTGCTATATACACTACTACAGCTATATATACTACCTGCATATATACTACACTCAGCTATATACACTACTACAGCTATATATACTGCCTGCATATATACTACACCCTGCTACATACACTACTACAGCTATATATACTGCCTGCATATATACTACACCCAGCTATATACACTACTACAGCTATATATACTACCTGCATATATACTACACCCTGCTATATACACTACTACAGCTATATATACTACCTGCATATATACTACACCCAGCTATATACACTACTACAGCTATATATACTACCTGCATATATACTACACCCTGCTATATACACTACTACAGCTATATATACTACCTGCATATATACTACACCCAGCTATATACACTACTACAGCTATATATACTGCCTGCATATATACTACACCCAGCTATATACACTACTACAGCTATATATACTACCTGCATATATACTACACCCAGCTATATACACTACTACAGCTATATATACTGCCTGCATATATACTACACCCAGCTATATACACTACTACAGCTATATATACTGCCTGCATATATACTACACCCAGCTATATACACTACTACAGCTATATATACTACCTGCATATATACTACACCCAGCTATATACACTACTACAGCTATATATACTACCTGCATATATACTACACCCAGCTATATACTACATATCTACTACAGCTATATATACTACCTGCATATATACTACACCCAGCTATATACACTACCTGCATATATACTACACTCAGCTATATACACTACTACAGCTATATATACTACCTGCATATATACTACACCCAGCTATATACACTACTACAGCTATATATACTACCTGCATATATACTACACCCAGCTATATACACTACTACAGCTATATATACTGCCTGCATATATACTACACCCAGCTATATACACTACTACAGCTATATATACTACCTGCATATATACTACACCCAGCTATATACACTACTACAGCTATATATACTACCTGCATATATACTACACCCAGCTATATACACTACTACAGCTATATATACTACCTGCATATATACTACACCCAGCTATATACACTACTACAGCTATATATACTGCCTGCATATATACTACACCCAGCTATATACACTACTACAGCTATATATACTGCCTGCATATATACTACACCCAGCTATATACACTACTACAGCTATATATACTACCTGCATATATACTACACCCAGCTATATACACTACTACAGCTATATATACTACCTGCATATATACTACACCCTGCTATATACACTACTACAGCTATATATACTGCCTGCATATATACTACACCCAGCTATATACACTACTACAGCTATATATACTGCCTGCATATATACTACACCCAGCTATATACACTACTACAGCTATATATACTGCCTGCATATATACTACACCCAGCTATATACACTACTACAGCTATATATACTACCTGCATATATACTACACCCAGCTATATACACTACTACAGCTATATATACTACCTGCATATATACTACACCCAGCTATATACACTACTACAGCTATATATACTGCCTGCATATATACTACACCCAGCTATATACACTACAGCTATATATACTACCTGCATATATACTACACCCAGCTATATACACTACTACAGCTATATATACTACCTGCATATATACTACACCCTGCTATATACACTACTACAGCTATATATACTGCCTGCATATATACTACACCCAGCTATATACACTACTACAGCTATATATACTACCTGCATATATACTACACCCAGCTATATACACTACTACAGCTATATATACTGCCTGCATATATACTACACCCAGCTATATACACTACTACAGCTATATATACTGCCTGCATATATACTACACCCTGCTATATACACTACTACAGCTATATATACTACCTGCATATATACTACACCCTGCTATATACACATATCTACTACAGCTATACCTACTACCTACATATATACTACACCCTGCTATATACACTATTACAGCTATATATACTACCTGCATATATACTACACCCAGCTATATACACTACTACAGCTATATATACTACCTGCATATATACTACACCCAGCTATATACACTACTACAGCTATATATACTGCCTGCATATATACTACACCCAGCTATATACACTACTACAGCTATATATACTACCTGCATATATACTACACCCAGCTATATACACTACTACAGCTATATATACTACCTGCATATATACTACACCCTGCTATATACACTACTACAGCTATATATACTACCTGCATATATACTACACCCAGCTATATACTACATATCTACTACAGCTATATATACTACCTGCATATATACTACACCCAGCTATATACACTACTACAGCTATATATACTACCTGCATATATACTACACCCAGCTATATACACTACTACAGCTATATATACTACCTGCATATATACTACACCCAGCTATATACACTACTACAGCTATATATACTGCCTGCATATATACTACACCCAGCTATATACACTACTACAGCTATATATACTGCCTGCATATATACTACACCCAGCTATATACACTACTACAGCTATATATACTACCTGCATATATACTACACCCAGCTATATACACTACTACAGCTATATATACTGCCTGCATATATACTACACCCAGCTATATACACTACTACAGCTATATATACTACCTGCATATATACTACACCCTGCTATATACACTACTACAGCTATATATACTACCTGCATATATACTACACCCAGCTATATACACTACTACAGCTATATATACTACCTGCATATATACTACACCCAGCTATATACACTACTACAGCTATATATACTGCCTGCATATATACTACACCCAGCTATATACACTACTACAGCTATATATACTGCCTGCATATATACTACACCCAGCTATATACACTACTACAGCTATATATACTACCTGCATATATACTACACCCAGCTATATACACTACTACAGCTATATATACTGCCTGCATATATACTACACCCAGCTATATACACTACTACAGCTATATATACTACCTGCATATATACTACACCCTGCTATATACACTACTACAGCTATATATACTACCTGCATATATACTACACCCTGCTATATACACTACTACAGCTATATATACTACCTGCATATATACTACACCCAGCTATATACACTACTACAGCTATATATACTGCCTGCATATATACTACACCCAGCTATATACACTACTACAGCTATATATACTACCTGCATATATACTACACCCAGCTATATACACTACTACAGCTATATATACTACCTGCATATATACTACACCCAGCTATATACACTACTACAGCTATATATACTGCCTGCATATATACTACACCCAGCTATATACACTACTACAGCTATATATACTACCTGCATATATACTACACCCTGCTATATACACTACTACAGCTATATATACTGCCTGCATATATACTACACCCAGCTATATACACTACTACAGCTATATATACTACCTGCATATATACTACACCCAGCTATATACTACATATCTACTACAGCTATATATATTACCTGCATATATACTACACCCAGCTATATACACTACTACAGCTATATATACTACCTGCATATATACTACACCCAGCTATATACACTACTACAGCTATATATACTGCCTGCATATATACTACACCCAGCTATATACACTACTACAGCTATATATACTACCTGTATATATACTACACACTGCTATATACACTACTACAGCTATATATACTGCCTGCATATATACTACACCCTGCTATATACACTACTACAGCTATATATACTACCTGCATATATACTACACCCTGCTATATACACTACTACAGCTATATATACTGCATGCATATATACTACACCCAGCTATATACACTACTACAGCTATATATACTACCTGCTTATATACTACACCTAGCTATATACACTACACCCATGTATACTTCACCTAGCTATTTATACTGCTAACCTATATTCCACACCTATATATATTACCTGCATATATACTACACCCAGCTATATAGAATACTACAGCTAAATATACACTACCTACATCTATGCTACACCTAGCTATATGTATACTGCTAACATATTGTACAAACTACACCAAGCTACACACTGCACCCAGCTTTATATACTCTGCATATATACTACAACTAGCTATAGAAACGACTAACCTATATACAGCACCTACCAATGTAGAGTGAGATGATAAATACAAAATCTCCTGGAAAATTAAGTTTGTGTAGTGATGTAGTCATACTACACCTATGTACAGTATATACTACAATATGTGATACAATACTTACATATACAGTACAACCACGACTACAGTTCTAAATTCTTGTACATAGGGAGCAATATTGTAGTAGTTATATTCTTGTACATAGGAGCAGTATTATAGTAGTTATATTCTTGTACATAGGGGGCAGTATTATAGTAGTTATATTCTTGTACATAGGGAGCAGTATTATAGTAGTTATATTCTTGTACATAGGGGGCAGTATTATAGTAGTTATATTCTTGTACATAGGGGGCAGTATTATAGTAGTTATATTCTTGTACATAGGGGGCAGTATTATAGTAGTTATATTCTTGTACATAGGGGGCAGTATTATAGTAGTTATATTCTTGTACATAGAGGGCAGTATTATAGTAGTTATATTCTTGTACATAGGGGGCAGTATTATAGTAGTTATATTCTTGTACATAGGGGGCAGTATTATAGTAGTTATATTCTTGTACATAGGGAGCAATATTGTAGTAGTTATATTCTTGTACATAGGAGCAGTATTATAGTAGTTATATTCTTGTACATAGGGGGCAGTATTATAGTAGTTATATTCTTGTACATAGGGAGCAGTATTATAGTAGTTATATTCTTGTACATAGGGGGCAGTATTATAGTAGTTATATTCTTGTACATAGGGGGCAGTATTATAGTAGTTATATTCTTGTACATAGGGGGCAGTATTATAGTAGTTATATTCTTGTACATAGGGGGCAGTATTATAGTAGTTATATTCTTGTACATAGAGGGCAGTATTATAGTAGTTATATTCTTGTACATAGGGGGCAGTATTATAGTAGTTATATTCTTGTACATAGGGGGCAGTATTATAGTAGTTATATTCTTGTACATAGGGAGCAGTATTATAGTAGTTATATTCTTGTACATAGGGGGCAGTATTATAGTAGTTATATTCTTGTACATAGGGGGCAGTATTATAGTAGTTATATTCTTGTACATAGGGAGCAGTATTATAGTAGTTATATTCTTGTACATAGGGGGCAGTATTATAGTAGTTATACTCTTGTACATAGGGAGCAGTATTATAGTAGTTATATTCTTGTACATAGGGGGCAGTATTATAGTAGTTATATTCTTGTACATAGGGGGCAGTATTATAGTAGTTATATCCTTGTACATAGGGGTAGTATTATAGTAGTTATATCCTTGTACATAGGGGGCAGTATTATAGTAGTTATATCCTTGTACATAGGGGGCAGTATTATAGTAGTTATATACTTGTACATAGGGGGCAGTATTATAGTAGTTATATTCTTGTACATAGGGAGCAGTATTATAGTAGTTATATTCTTGTACATAGGGAGCAGTATTATAGTAGTTATATTCTTGTACATAGGGGGCAGTATTATAGTAGTTATATTCTTGTACATAGGGGGCAGTATTATAGCAGTTATATCCTTGTACATAGGGGGCAGTATTATAGCAGTTATATTCTTGTACATAGGGGGCAGTATTATAGTAGTTATATACTTGTACATAGGGGCAGTATTATAGTAGGTATATTCTTGTACATAGGGGGCAGTGTTATGGTATTTATATCCTTGTACATAGGGAGCAGTATTATAGTAGTTATATCCTTGTACATAGGGGCAGTATTATAGTAGTTATATTCTTGTACATAGGGGACAGTATTATATTAGTTATATTCTTGTACATAGGGGGCAGTATTATAGTAGTTATATTCTTGTACATAGGGAGCAGTATTATAGTAGTTATATTCTTGTACATAGGGAGCAGTATTATAGTAGTTATATTCCTGTACATAGGGGGCAGTATTATAGTAGTTATATTCTTGTACATAGGGGGCAGTATTATAGTAGTTATATTCTTGTACATAGGGGGCAGTATTATAGTAGTTATATTCCTGTACATAGGGCGCAGTATTATAGTAGTTATATTCTTGTACATAGGGGGCAGTATTATAGTAGTTATATTCTTGTACATAGGGGGCAGTATTATAGTAGTTATATTCCTGTACATAGGGGGCAGTATTATAGTAGTTATAGTCTTGTACATAGGGGGCAGTATTATAGTAGTTATATTCCTGTACATAGGGGGCAGTATTATAGTAGTTATATTCTTGTACATAGGGGGCAGTATTATAGTAGTTATATTCTTGTACATAGGGGGCAGTATTATAGTAGTTATATTCTTGTACATAGGGGGCAGTATTATAGTAGTTATATTCTTGTACATAGGGAGCAGTATTATAGTAGTTATATTCTTGTACATAGGGGGCAGTATTATAGTAGTTATATTCTTGTACATAGGGGGCAATTTTTATTAGTATAAAACAAACATAAATACAGAAATACTTTTCCATCAAAATAAATAATAGATCATTCAGTATAAATCATACATGTTCAAACAATAAAATTTATATTAAATGTAACTTAAGAGTCCATTTTGGCTGAAGGGAAAACAAAGAAAAACATAAGAAAACAAATGCATCCACATTATATAATCGGACATATTTCATTCTAGATGGATGTTCCTCCAGAGTCTTACATTCTCCCCCTTTTTTCTGACCTCTAATGACTGGATCCAACGGAGCTCGGACATGATGAGGCTTATGGCTTTATGATGGTGGAATGGCTCGCTATGGATGGACTCTCTGGTTCTCATGTGCCAGTGATAATACTTGATGACCTGGATCACTATATACATGGTCTCCCGGTTAATGTTATGCACATTAGGTGTCACGCCATACAGGATTTCTGGGTACCTGAGGGACTGCAGTGATGGGATTCGTATCTTGGTGGATATGTCCTGCCAGATATTCCGTCCACCCCAGCACTCAGATATAAAGTGGACCATAGTTTCCTCTGTCTGACACCCGAGGGGACACAGACGATCTGCCACACTCAGGAACTTAAGATTTCCCCTTACAAAGAGCTTTCCCTGTAATGAGAGCCAGGCGATGTCACGAAACTTATAGGGCAGCCTCCGACCATTCAAGAACCTCAGACTGTCCTTTAGGGTGGTGGTTGGACAGTCTGGGAGTGCCAGCTGTAAGCAATAGAAGGTCCTACAGACTCTGGAGTACAGATCTTTTCTGGTCTTAGTTTCTAGGAAAGACTTCTCAATGCCCCATTTCCTTAAACACCTCAGACCATACTCCAGATACTGGGGGAGGAAGCCAGGAGTCCATCGGCCCCTCTTGAGACTGCCGCCTCGCATCCAAGACTCTGCAAAAGGCAATATCCAGTCCCTGACACTACTTACCCACAGGAGACCATTATTTGAGTCCAGGCAACCAAAATTAACTTTTAGAAACATGGAGTCAAAGAAAACCCTTGGATTTAACATATCCAGCCCACCCTCTCTCCTCTGCAGGTAGGTGATCCCTCTTTTTACTGGGTTCAACCTGTTCCCCCATAAAAGCTGGAAGAACAGGCTAAAGAGCCTAGCGGAGAAAGATTCTGGCAGAGACGGAGACGTAGAGGAAGACAGGGACCAGGTAAGTCTTCAGCAGAGTAACCCTTTCTCTATAGGTCAGCCTCCAGTTCTTCCATCGCTGAACCTTTGCATTTCCGGTTTCCAACTTCTCTTCCCAATTTAGTGTGGAATTATCTTCCCTCCCAAATTTAACCCCAAGAATTTTAATATGGGTGGAGGCCTTGGCGAATTGTGGCAGATCAAAGCCAGGAGCAGCATCCAATGTCCAGAAAGCCTGACTCTTCTCAAGGTTAACCAGAGACCCGGAGGCCTCTGAGTAACTTCTGATGGCTGCAGATAACATCTCCACCTCACGAGGTTCAAATATCACCAGAGTCACATCATCCGCGTAGGCAACAACATCCAGGGGCAAGTAATGGGGGACCGGCACCCCCTGAAATTCACACCGCTGCAGTGATCTCAGGAACGGATCGATAGCAAACACATACAGCAGTGGACTCAGAGGACAACCTTGTCGCACCCCCGCCTCTACCCTGAAAAGGGTCCACCTGCCAACCATTGATCAGAGGAAAGCTCTTCGCCTCTCTATACAAAGTTCTCAGCCAATCTATAAATTCTCCCGGAATACCGTACTTTGACAAAGTGGCCCATAGATAATCGTGATCAACCCTGTCAAAGGCTTTAGCCTGGTCCAGACCTACAACATATCTCCCACACCTCAGAGCTTTACATCTCTCAAACATCTCCCTTATCGAGATGACTGCTCCAGAGATGTTCCGCCCTCTTACTGTGCCGTACTGAGAGCCTGCCAACAGTGCCGGGGACAAACAGACTAACCTAGAGAATAGAATTTTTGCCAAAATCTTCCTATCAACATTCAATAGGGCGATCGGCCTCCAGTTCTTGATGTCACTAGGCTCCTTACCTTTGGACAGCAGAATTAGCGATGAGACCCTCATGGATGGAGGCATCAGGTGATTTTCTAGACAATTTCTATAAACATCCACAAGGATCGGGGCTAAGAGGTCTCTGAACTTCTTATAAAATTCTGCTGTAATACCATCAGGACCTGGTGCCTTCTTCATATTTAGCTTATTAATAGCCTCTTTTATCTCCTCCACCGTTATTTCTGCTGTCAAAGGAGAAAAGTCCAATTCTCTAGTATCAGGGCCTGGAATTGCCTCCAAGAATTGGGTCATTTTTTCCTTATCCAAAGCTTTCTTCTGAAACAAGTCAGTATAGTACGATCTCACCACTCCCAGGATTCCCTCCCGAGACTCTTGTAAGACACCCTGGGAGTCAGTGAGACCTGCGATAAGTTTTTTCTCCACACGCTCCCGGCAATTCTCAAATGGATCAGGTGCCCCTCGGGTGCCATAGTCCCTTTCCACTACCAGGGAGGTGTATCTACTGTACTGATACTGCCTTATCTCAGATTTCAGCCGGTCAATCCTTTGTTGGTCATCCCCACCCGCCGAATAGAGTGACTCCAATTCTTTCCGCAGTCTCAGATACTGGCTGTGCTTACTTCTCCCCTTCTTAATTGACAGTCTCTGCAAGAGGGATCGGATCTCCTCCTTGACGTCCTCCCACCAGTCGGCCATGTTGTTGTAAAAATCCACTCTGTCAAGTTGATTTTGGAAAAAAGAGTAAATATATTCCTGTACAGAGTTATCATCTAGTAGACTACAATTAAGTCTCCATAGCCCTCTACCAACATCTGGATACTTAGTGGCACCCAAGCAAAAGTATAAGGCCAAGTGATCCGAATATGGGACCGTTCTTTCCGTTCTCTCACTGATGGTTTCAGTAGGACTCACCAGAGCGAGATCTATCCTACTGCAGCGTCCTGCACAGGTGTAGGTAAACTTAGGACTCCTACCACCCTCTACAAAAACATCAGACAGGCCAGCCTGCTGAATTATACTATTAAAGACCTTACAGTCCCTGGTAAGGGGCCTACTGTTCTTGTCCCTGGTGGTAGTGGTGGCATTAAAGTCCCCAGCCATGATGACAGGAATAGACGTGAATAGATATGGCTTCACATCATTAAAAAGCTGAGTCCTTTCGGTCACTGTCTGTGGGCCATAGATGTTAATGAGCCGGAGTCTTCTGCCTCTGATGGTGATCTCTAGCAGCAGGCACCGTCCCATCGATACCTCGGTGAGTCTGTGGACGATGACATCATGGGTGTTAAATATGGTAGAGACTCCGGCATAAGGCTCCACAGCCAGCGACCAAAAGGAAGGACCAGACTGCCAATCTCTCTCTGCCTCTCGTATGAGACCCAAGGTGTTTAAACGTGTCTCCTGTAAGAAATATACATCAGCATTGAGATACTTTAGATGATCATACACAACATGTCTGGTCCTTCTAGCCCTAATACTGTTCACATTGCTGGTGATCACAGTAAGATGGAAGCCTGCCATCATGAGAAGAAAAAGAAAGATCATCCCCATCATCATAAGTCAGAGTCAGAGTTGTCTTCCTGACTACCGGTTTCCATATCCCATACTGACTGAGATTCGGCATTAAGGGATTTCCTTTTTGTGGGAGGATCCCCCCCTGGGTCGTCATCATACTCCTCCATCATGCGTTTCAGCTCTCTCTCAATCTCCTCCTCCCCATCTGACTCGGACAGTACACTGTACCTATTAGTGGTTACGGTAACATCAGCCTGACTCTGCACTTGCATTTTTGAGGGTTTTTTAACAGTGGTCCATGGTCCAGTCTCAGGTTTTCTGGTGCTCCTGTCCTTTTTTCTCTTTTTAACACCACTATTTTCTTTGGTGGCAGGTGCTGGGGCAACGGAAGGGACAGGCGCTGGCTGCTCCACTACCTCCATGTCCCCCTCAATATTACCTGTGTCTGGGTGGTCTGGGGCAGTACCACTAATATCTGGGGTCTCTGGAACAGTACACACTGACCCTGACAATAGGGCTTCCTCCTCCTGCTCCTCATCTGGTACATCTGCCCCTTCCATCAGGTCTTCATCGGGGAGGTCCCTACAGATGTTGTGCCAGGCATCAGGGCAGTCCCTATGGGGATGACCGATCTGACCACAAAGGTTGCATCTGATGGTCTTGCAGTTGGCGCTCACATGGCCGAGGTCCCCGCACAGGGTGCACTTCACTGTGGTGCAGTTACTCGCCACGTGACCTGATCTCCCACACTTAAAGCATAACCTGGGCTGACCGACATAAAAGCATACACCCTTCTCTCTACCGATAAAGAATGAGTTGGGGAGGTGATGGGTGATGTTCTGGTTCTGATGTAATGTAACCAGGACCCTCCACACCCCGGTCCAGAACCCATCCTCATCCCTGGTCTTGGTCATGTCTGACATGAGGGTACAATGTCTCCTGAGCCATATGATGATGTCCTGAGGGGGAACAGACTCGTTCCAGAACATGATGGTGACAATCGCTGTATCTGGCTTGGATATGGGAATGAAACTAAACTTGTTCCACTCCTCAGTATCTCTGTACCGGGGACATTGAGCCCAGAACCGGTCCAGATTAGACATCAGCCTGAAGCTAATGTCATACCCCTGTCTGTCAGGCAGATTAATCACCGCCAGGATGTCGGCCGGCTGGAAACCCATCTGGGTGCACAACATGTCCCTGACCACATGTCTCCTGTCAGGTAGATCTTCCTTAGCCCCTCTATGCCTAAACCTGACAACGTTCCTCCTCTTGAAGGCCTGGCCTGTATAATGGGGACTGGAGGAGAAAAATGGGGAACCTCGACTCCACGCATTCCCTGATGACTGACCCCTGTCCTGCTGTGGGGGATGTGTGGGCTGCGGACCATCTGTAGTAGGGGGCTGCTGACCACCCGGAATATGGGGCTCTGCTGTCTGTGGTGTGACTAGTGGGGGGAACTCCTCAGCTGTTGACTGTCCCGCACCCTCCACAACATCGGGGCTCTCTGTGTCACCAGCTGCCCTAGACTGTACCTGGGATGACTCCTCAGCTGGGACATTATCAACCACAGAAACATCAGAAATACCAACAACAGAGATATCAGCAATATCAGGCATATCAGCAACATTATCATCATTACTGCAGGACTGCCGATCACAGTCCTGAATGTCCTGCTCAGGTGTATCCTGCACCTCACAGTCCTGCTCACATGTATCCTGCACCTCACAGTCCTGCTCACATGTATCCCGCACCTCACAGTCCTGCTCACATGTATCCCGCACCTCACAGTCCTGCTCACATGTATCCCGCACCTCACAGTCCTGCTCACATGTATCCTGCACCTCACAGTCCTGCTCACATGTATCCTGCACCTCACAGTCCTGCTCACATGTATCCTGCACCTCACAGTCCTGCTCACATGTATCCTGCACCTCACAGTCCTGCTCAGGCGTATCCTGCACCTCACAGTCCTGCTCACATGTATCCTGCACCTCACAGTCCTGCTCACAAGTATCCTGCACCTCACAGTCCTGCTCACATGTATCCTGCACCTCACAGTCCTGCTCACATGTATCCTGCACCTCACAGTCCTGCTCACATGTATCCTGCACCTCACAGTCCTGCTCAGGCGTATCCTGCACCTCACAGTCCTGCTCAGGCGTATCCTGCACCTCACAGTCCTGCTCACATGTATCCTGCACCTCACAGTCCTGCTCACATGTATCCTGCACCTCACAGTCCTGCTCACATGTATCCTGCACCTCACAGTCCTGCTCAGGCGTATCCTGCACCTCACAGTCCTGCTCACATGTATCCTGCACCTCACAGTCCTGCTCACATGTATCCTGCACCTCACAGTCCTGCTCACATGTATCCTGCACCTCACAGTCCTGCTCACATGTATCCTGCACCTCACAGTCCTGCTCACATGTATCCTGCACCTCACAGTCCTGCTCAGGCGTATCCTGCACCTCACAGTCCTGCTCACATGTATCCTGCACCTCACAGTCCTGCTCACATGTATCCTGCACCTCACAGTCCTGCTCAGGCGTATCCTGCACCTCACAGTCCTGCTCACATGTATCCTGCACCTCACAGTCCTGCTCACATGTATCCTGCACCTCACAGTCCTGCTCACATGTATCCTGCACCTCACAGTCCTGCTCAGGCGTATCCTGCACCTCACAGTCCTGCTCACATGTATCCTGCACCTCACAGTCCTGCTCACATGTATCCTGCACCTCACAGTCCTGCTCACATGTATCCTGCACCTCACAGTCCTGCTCAGGCGTATCCTGCACCTCACAGTCCTGCTCACATGTATCCTGCACCTCACAGTCCTGCTCAGATACACCTTGGGGTGCAGCTACAGTGTTACCTTCAGGTATGAGTCCAGAGTCCTCCTGCAGTGTGCTGTCTCCTGGGACTTGTGGTGCCTCCTCCACTTCACTGCTGATATCAGGTCTGACTGCTGGGATTTGTAGTACCTCTTTAGGGACTGCTGGGACTTGTAGTACCTTACTTGTAGCTGCTGCAGGACTTGGCTGTTGTTGCCTCTTTTTGTAAATTCCTCCCTCCTCAAAAGGCAGTGTAGCTGGCTGCAGAATGGGTCTCACATGGGGCTGTGAGGTCTCAGTCCTGGATGTTGAGGCCTGGTCTCCCTCAAACCTCTGCTGGTTCCTGAAGGTCTCTCCCACTGGTCCCATCTGCTCAATAATGGCCTCCATCTCCCGCACAGTATCAGAAAGCTGTTTGGCCAGTGAGTCCAGCTTGTTGTTCAGCAGGGCCTGCTTCCCTGGGTTCGCTGTCTTTAGCATATACGTACAATCAATCTGTTTTTGCAGGTACAGCTTTTGTTTTTTCAAGGCTTGCATCTTTCTCACCAGTGCTGGGGTCTGCCCGGCCAGCTGGAGCTCAGGTGATGGCTCTGGGGGCTGGAGCTCAGGTGATGGCTCTGGGGGCTGCAGTTTGCTGCTGGGGTGTTGTCCTGGCTTGCTCACTGTGATGCTTCCTCTAGGTGCACTACCACCGCTCTTCCCTTGCACCAAACTCTGTGATTTTTGCACAAAGTCCTGAGATTCCTGGAGTTTCACGGAGGATGTCACTGCTCTTGGGGCACAATCTCCTGATGGGTGACTGGGTCCCAGATATCTTGCAGGTATCACACTGGTAGCACCTTTGGGTTTTTCCTCATGGCCGCCTTGCATCTCCTTCCCAGCCTGCATTCCCCCAGACCTGGTGCGCTCAGCTGGTAACATCACTCGCTGCTTCAGGTTCTCCTGGATTGTCTGTCTCTCCAGTGATGTCCTCCTCTGCCTGCCCGGGGTGGAGGTGGATTGTCCACCTGAGGCCTGGGATGGAGGCTGCTGCACACTCTGCATAGGACTTGCTTTTGGACTTTCCAACATTCTGCTTTTGCTCACAGGTGATCCCACACTGGCAGCTTGTTTCACCAGGTTCTTGCTTTTTGCTGCATCTTTTTCCACACAGACTTTCTTTACATGACTGCTGACACTGCTTACATTCTGATTCACTTTGGGATTTTCTTCCCTTTCTTTAGCTTGTTTGTTTGCTGGATTAGGCCTTGGAGCCTGGGCCTTGCATGGGGAGCTTCCCCACCCATGGTGGCCCCGCCCTGGGCTAGCTCCAGACATCCAGAGAGATCAGGAGCTCAAACCACGCACAACCTCACCTCTAGGAGGCAGGATTATAGTAGTTATATTCTTGTACATAGGGGGCAGTATTATAGTAGTTATATTCTTGTACATAGGGGGCAGTATTATAGTAGTTATATTCTTGTACATAGGGGGCAGTATTATAGTAGTTATATTCCTGTACATAGGGGGCAGTATTATAGTAGTTATATTCTTGTACATAGGGGGCAGTATTATAGTAGTTTTATTCTTGTATATAGGAGCAGTATTATAGTAGTTATATTCTTGCACATAGGGGGCAGTATTATAGTAGTTATATTCCTGTACATAGGGGGCAGTATTATAGTAGTTATATTCTTGTACATAGGGGGCAGTATTATAGTAGTTTTATTCTTGTATATAGGAGCAGTATTATAGTAGTTATATTCTTGTACATAGGGGGCGGTATTATAGTAGTTATATTCTTGTACATAGGGGGTTGTATTATAGTAGTTATATTCTTGTACATAGGGGGCAGTATTATAGTAGTTATATTCCTGTACATAGGGGGCAGTATTATAGTAGTTATATTCTTGTACATAGGGGGCAGTATTATAGTAGTTTTATTCTTGTATATAGGAGCAGTATTATAGTAGTTATATTCTTGCACATAGGGGGCAGTATTATAGTAGTTATATTCTTGTACATAGGGGGCAGTATTATAGTAGTTATATTCCTGTACATAGGGGGCAGTATTATAGTAGTTATATTCTTGTACATAGGGGGTTGTATTATAGAAGTTATATTCTTGTACATAGGGGGCAGTATTATAGTAGTTATATTCTTGTACACAGGGAGCAGTATTATAGTAGTTATATTCTTGTACATAGGGGGCAGTATTATAGTAGTTATATTCTTGTACATAGGAGAAGTATCATAGTAGTTCTATTCTTGTACATAGGGGGCAGTATTATAGTAGTTATATTCTTGCACATAGGGAGCAGTATTATAGTAGTTCTATTCTTGTACATAGGGGGCAGTATTATAGTAGTTATATTCTTGCACATAGGGAGCAGTATTATAGTAGTTCTATTCTTGTACATAGGGGGCAGTATTATAGTAGTTATATTCTTGTACATAGGAGAAGTATCATAGTAGTTATATTCTTGTACATAGGGGGCAGTATTATAGTAGTTATATTCTTGTACATAGGGGCAGCATTATAGTAGTTATATTCTTGTACATAGGGTATAGTATTATAGTAGTTATATTCTTGTACATAGGGGCAGCATTATAGTAGTTATATTCTTGTACATAGGGGCAGTATTATAGTAGTTATATTCTTGTACATAGGGGGCAGTATTATAGTAGTTATATTCTTGTACATAGGGGGCAGTATTATAGTAGTTATATTCTTGTACATAGGGGGCAGTATTATAGTAGTTATATTCTTGTACATAGGGGGCAGTATTATAGTAGTTATATTCTTGTACATAGGGGGCAGTATTATAGTAGTTATATTCTTGTACATAGGGGCAGCATTATAGTAGTTATATTCTTGTACATAGGGGCAGTATTATAGTAGTTATATTCTTGTACATAGGAGTCAGTATTATAGTAGTTATATTCTTGTACATAGGGGGCAGTATTATAGTGTTATATTCCTGTACATAGGGGGCAGTATTATAGTAGTTATATTCTTGTACATAGGGGGCAGTATTATAGTAGTTATATTCTTGTACATAGGGGGCAGTATTATAGTAGTTATATTCTTGTACATAGGGTATAGTATTATAGTAGTTATATTCTTGTACATAGGGGCAGCATTATAGTAGTTATATTCTTGTACATAGGGGCAGTATTATAGTAGTTATATTCTTGTACATAGGAGAAGTATCATAGTAGTTATATTCTTGTACATAGGGGGCAGTATTATAGTAGTTATATTCTTGCACATAGGGAGCAGTATTATAGTAGTTATATTCTTGTACATAGGGGGCAGTATTATAGTAGTTATATTCTTGTACATAGGAGAAGTATCATAGTAGTTATATTCTTGTACATAGGGGGCAGTATTATAGTAGTTATATTCTTGTACATAGGGGCAGCATTATAGTAGTTATATTCTTGTACATAGGGTATAGTATTATAGTAGTTATATTCTTGTACATAGGGGCAGCATTATAGTAGTTATATTCTTGTACATAGGGGCAGTATTATAGTAGTTATATTCTTGTACATAGGGGGCAGTATTATAGTAGTTATATTCTTGTACATAGGGGGCAGTATTATAGTAGTTATATTCTTGTACATAGGGGGCAGTATTATAGTAGTTATATTCTTGTACATAGGGGGCAGTATTATAGTAGTTATATTCTTGTACATAGGGGGCAGTATTATAGTAGTTATATTCTTGTACATAGGGGCAGCATTATAGTAGTTATATTCTTGTACATAGGGGCAGCATTATAGTAGTTATATTCTTGTACATAGGGGCAGTATTATAGTAGTTATATTCTTGTACATAGGAGTCAGTATTATAGTAGTTATATTCTTGTACATAGGGGGCAGTATTATAGTGTTATATTCCTGTACATAGGGGGCAGTATTATAGTAGTTATATTCTTGTACATAGGGGGCAGTATTATAGTAGTTATATTCTTGTACATAGGGTATAGTATTATAGTAGTTATATTCTTGTACATAGGGGCAGCATTATAGTAGTTATATTCTTGTACATAGGGGCAGTATTATAGTAGTTATATTCTTGTACATAGGAGTCAGTATTATAGTAGTTTTATTCTTGTACATAGGGGGCAGTATTATAGTGTTATATTCTTGTACATAGGGGGCAGTATTATAGTAGTTATATTCCTGTACATATGGGGCAGTATTATAGTAGTTATATTCTTGTACATAGGGGGCAGTATTATAGTAGTTATATTCTTGTACATAGGGGCAGTATTATAGTAGTTATATTCCTGTACATAGGAGGCAGTATTATAGTAGTTATATTCTTGTACATAGGGGGCAGCATTATAGTAGTTATATTCTTGTACATAGGGGCAGTATTATAGTAGTTATATTCTTGTACATAGGGGGCAGTATTATAGTAGTTATATTCTTGTACATAGGGGCAGTATTATAGTAGTTATATTCTTGTACATAGGGGGCAGTATTATAGTAGTTATATTCTTGTACATAGGGGGCAGTATTATAGTAGTTATATTCTTGTACATAGGGGCAGTATTATAGTAGTTATATTCTTGTACATAGGGGGCAGTATTATAGTAGTTATATTCTTGTACATAGGGGGCAGCATTATAGTAGTTATATTCTTGTACATAGGGGGCAGTATTATAGTAGTTATATTCTTGTACATAGGAGCAGTATTATAGTAGTTATATTCTTGTACATAGGGGGCAGTATTATAGTAGTTATATTCTTGTACATAGGGGGCAGTATTATAGTAGTTATATTCTTGTACATAGGGGGCAGTATTATAGTAGTTATATTCTTGTACATAGGAGCAGTATTATAGTAGTTATATTCTTGTACATAGGGGGCAGTATTATAGTAGTTATATTCTTGTACATAGGGGGCAGTATTATAGTAGTTATATTCTTGTACATAGGAGCAGTATTATAGTAGTTATATTCTTGTACATAGGGGGCAGTATTATAGTAGTTATATTCTTGTACACAGGGGGCAGTATTATAGTAGTTATATTCCTGTACATAGGGGGCAGTATTATAGTAGTTATATTCTTGTACATAGGGGGCAGTATTATAGTAGTTATATTCTTGTACATAGGGGGCAGTATTATAGTAGTTATATTCTTGTACATAGGAGGCAGTATTATAGTAGTTATATTCTTGTACATAGGGGGCAGTATTATAGTAGTTATATTCTTGTACATAGGAGCAGTATTATAGTAGTTATATTCTTGTACATAGGGGGCAGTATTATAGTAGTTATATTCTTGTACATAGGGGGCAGTATTATAGTAGTTATATTCTTGTACATAGGGGGCAGCATTATAGTAGTTATATTCTTGTACATATATGAGATATATCCCAGGACATTGCTCTCCCCCCTGTGGATCTGTAGCTATTGTGCAGCTATAATTCCCTGCATGCTGCACATAATTTCACACTCTCCTAAAAAAGTCTTACAATATGTGTCCTGTTCCCGCTGTGTTATTAAATGGTTGACACATGTGGAATTTAATAAAATCCTGGTCTCCGTCTCCTCAGATGTGGTCTTCTGACTCCATCATAGAAATGAATGAATACTTGAGGCTTTATATATTTTACGAGGATCCAGTCTGTAAAGCATGTGATGAGGCCGGGGTGGTATCGCAGCTACTGACGCATTATATAGCAGCGTTATACATCTCCCACTGTGTTGCTTCCTATATTACGGTTCGCTATGAGATAACATCATATGTATAGGAATATCATGTAATGATTAGAGTTTATATGTAATTTGCTGTAAATTCCTTTAATCTGATGGGGCCACATTATGCAGGAGATTGAGAATGCAGAGCCGAGGCGGCGTTCTCTCTTGTCATGATAAATCAGATTTATAACACTTTTCGATTGTATTTGGCACAAAAATTGGCATCCGTTCTAATTATTTACAGTTTTTGCATTTTTACTGTAACTTTATATCTTTTAAGGTTTTTTTTTCTCTATTATTTGCAGCCGATCCATTTCCATGTACAGATCAGGGCCCAGACTCTACATTTCATAGAGGCAGAACATGAGGATGTTTGGAGGAACCTATAGAGAAGGGGTCTAGTATCTAGTATCGGGATATAATGTGAGCCAGTGCAGGACCCCTCTATATGAGAGAAGTGCATCATGGGTAATTGGTGTACGGGTCCTGGAGACATATCTACATGGATGCAAACACCAGTTCCTTATGTCCTGGATGGACTTTGCTATCCAGGGCATAAGGACAACTTCATAGGGATCAGCTGTCAATCTAAATAATGACCCTAAGGTCACAAATTTTAGTTTGGGTTCATAAAAAGTTCCATAGTAGGAAAATCCATCATTATCCCCAAAGTTATCCAGCTAATAAGACCCACAGTTATCAAATTCAATCTATTTGTGAACCAGTCAGCAAGTGGTAAAGTTCCCTGCAGTGCCCCCGCAGGAGAGGTGAAGTATTACACATTTAGTAATGAATTGAATGGAGGGTCCCTATAATATATGATAGGACAGGTCCTCCAGGATAAGAGACACTCATTGGTGCTCATTTACTTACCTGGTCCAATCGCGATCCCGTGGCACGTTCTCCTGCGAGGATTTGGGTTCTGCCAGGATTCACTAAGGTCGTGCGCCCGATATCCAGCAGGTGTCGCTGCTGTGCCGAGGTCCGCCGGAGTTCACCTGCTTCTTCCCGGTGCATGTAAGTGCTTGATCTTGCGACACATTTGTTTTTTTTAAATTCTGTGGTTTTTACGAATCAGTCTGGTTGTCCGACGGCCATGCCCCCCGATTTCTTTTGCATGAAAGCCAGAGCGATTGCACCGAAATCCAATCGTGTGCGCCAAAATCCCGGCAAAATACAGGAAACCCGACGGAGCTCTTAGTAAATAAGCCCCATTGAATCCCTTCAGAATCCAACTAGATAAGGCACCACCAAACCTGTAATATCTATCAAACTTACAATCCCTGTAAATCAGTTTTGGCACTGGTGGGGGATCTAAATGTTGCCCTCATGACCTGAACTATGTATGACCAGGCTTCCTTCATGTCTTATGACTTGATGTTGTGGACCTCCTGCCTGGACAAGTCTTCTTCTTCTGACTTCTTCACTATTTGCCACCCCCTGCTGCTTCAGCTGCATATCTGGAATGTGTGAGCCTGGTCTAAGCCTGATGTGTATCTGGGAAAAGTCAGCCTCTTGTTTCTACCCTGGGGCCAGCAGAGGTGACCAAAATAGAGGTCTACAGAAATACAAAGTCCTCCAGTCCTCCAGGGTCATGAGACCTCTGCAGATCCATAGCCCTTTCAGGTCCGAGAAGATCTTGAGGCAGATTCTTAAAAAGCAATATCCCCTCCACTCACTTTCCCTTCTGCACAGCTTGAAGTCCATAAAATACAATCGCTCAGGAAAAATAGGAAACATGGTTTTCATTCCGGCTCTTCCTGCGGTGAGGAACAGTCTATAGAAATTGGAAACAAACCCCCCTGTCCCATCCAAGGTGATGGATCATCAGGGAAGGATCTGAGAAACCTTACTGGAAATGTTGGACTGTGCTAATCTCATGGGGTCAGTGGTGGATCGCCCCTGCCGGGTCCTGTCTATGCAGCCGGGATCCAAGAGATATCTGTTCATCCACAATTCCTTACATCTATGGATAATATATCTGTAATAAGGAAAGATACAACTTTCCGGTGAGCTAAGGATTCTTCTTGTAATTTGATTCAGAAGCTCAATAGTTGTGCCAGGGGGTTGTCTCCAAAGATTTGATGACTTATTGTAAGTAAAACACTTCTAATTTAGGGTCTGGTCTTCAGGACAAAGACCTTCAGTTCCACACAAAAGCAGCAAACCGTATAAATTACCGATGAAGGGACCACCAATCATCTGAAATTGATGACCTTAGGATAAAGCTGTGTTCTTAAGTTAGATGAAGAACAAGGGATCTCTGGACCTTTACATTAGGAAAGGAAGATCGGACCCCTATCATGAGGATAAAGCCTTGTGCCGCCATTGGCTTACGATTTCCATTCCATGTAAAATTGAGGACAACCTGAGGTCAGGTCCGCGAGGTCTGGTCCAACTTAGATGAAGAACAAGGGATTTCCCTTCCATACAAGATCATCATTTAACCCTATACATTATGGGTGAAGGTAAATACCTATCATTTGCTATTGATGACCTATATGATGCATAAGGTCTTGCACATGGGGGTGGGTTAGAGGGTAGCTCTCTGGACCTTTACATTAGGAAAGAAAGATCGGACCCCTATCATAAGGATAAAGCCTTGTGCCATCATTGTCTTAGGATTTCCATTCCATGTAAAATTGAAGACAACCTGAGGTCAGGTCCACCATCACTGATGACCTATCCTAAGGATAAAGCCTAGTATCTTAGGTTAGTGTTGGGTATGTAGCATTGAAGACCTTGGGTATCACTTCCACACAAGAGCAGAATCTTTCCCTTTATATTAGAGATGAAGGGATATATGGTCTCTCACCACCATCACCAATGTCTTAAGGATTAAGCCTTGGACCCTGGATCTTCAAGTTAGTCTGGGGTGTAGCTCCATGACCTAGGATTTCCCTTCCACCCGAAAGCTCCGTCTAACCATTAACATTGGAAAGGAAGGGAGTTAGGACCCCCATCTATGGAATAAAGGCTTCTCCTTAGTAATCCACCAGTCCATAGAAGACCGGTCCTTCACCACCTCCTCCTGGCACAAGGTGTCTTGTCAGCACCCTCCTCACAGCCTCCTGCTCAGCTTTGTCCTGTCCGTGAGATTATGGAGGTTGGGTCTAATACCTTACAATAATATTCATTCTGGATAGACCTTGCTTTTAATCCATTCTATAGATCCAAGTAATCACAGGAAACTGTTCTGAAGGCATTAAGGAACGCTGACGTTGAGGCGAGCCATGTTGTTCTTGGAATTTTCCAAAGACTCTTACATTAAACAAGTTAAAATAGAAAGCCTGAGACCAGGTAGAGAGCAGAAATTTCCTTAAGTGGACTTGTAATGAGGTGTGAACATTCTAGGAACGGAATCAGAGAATTTAAGACAGGGCCTGGAAAGAAGATGCATGAAATGAGGTGCGGGCAGAGCGGGGGAATACTGAGCACTGTATATAGGGTATATGTAATATGGCTACAAAGAGACGTCAGGATACAAGAAGCAGCTATGTCTGGGCTACACTTCTGAAATGGAGAAGGCTCCTTGAAGTGGAAGACAGTGTGGGTTTTTATACAGGTCTTGGCTGCCTCCAAATATCATTAGTAATATATAAGGACCTTGGCCAAAATCTTAAATGTTCCTGAAGATTCTTGTGTTTCAGAAGAGTTGTGGGTGTTTAAAACGGTGTTGATATGAGGGGCAGACTGACAATAACCTGGGCAGAGGCCAATGACGTCTGTGACAGCCAAGGGTCCACCACTAGGGACATCATCATCTACCTGGGTAACCGTCTACTGATGGATCCACTAGTGAGGGAGCAAATCCAAACAGACAAAGAAGCTACCATAAGGTGGCACCCACTTTCTGAAGGAGAGTTCATTTGCATACCCTTTTCCCAGAGTGCATTGCCTTAAAAAAGTCTCTCTGTGGCGTAAAAATGTTACAGTTCATCAAGGAACGGGAGCTGAGCCAAAAGAAACCTGGTAAAGAACGTAAACGTAAAGAAGCTGAAAATATCTCATCGTCTCCTTCCGAAAGGCCTTTTGTCTTCAACAAAATTATAGCAATGTTACAGAAATATACCCAGAAGAACATTGCACCCATCATGTCTGGATGAGGAAGTGGATGACCTAGTCAACCAATCGACAACTTTTGGGTTGCTGATCAACACACTGCCACTAGATGACAACGGCAGTTCTGGCCTCACAGAGTCACCCCTGCCGCGACATCCCCTTTACTTTGCTGCCACCTCTGCCTGCTCTACTTGACATATTGGGGGTCATTTACCAAAGGTCCAAATCGCACATTTTCGCCGGGTTTCCCGAATTTTACCGTTTTGCGATGAATTGCCCCGGGTTTTTGGCACATGCGATCGGATTTTGTCGCATCGGCGCCGGAAATCGTGGGCGTGGTCGTCGGAAAACCTGACGGATTTGGCAAAAATCGCAGAATTTTTTATTTTTTTTAAATGTCGCTTGACACGAACTTACATGCACCAAGGATAGACTGGTGAACTCCGGCGGACCTCGGCACAGCAGCGACACCTGGTGGACATCGGGCGCACAACCTTAGTGAATCGCTGGAAGACCCGAATCCTCGTTGGAGAACGCACCGCTGCATCGATACAGGACCGGGTAAGTAAATGAGCCTCATTCTCTCTGTCTGACATATTAGTTAATGAACTATGTTGATTTGACACTGATCTACTTTATTTACCAGAAAAACTTTAAATTTGGGGTATACAGAAGCACAAAAACTGACACCCCGGAATAGGGGCATCACTCCAGAAACTATGTGGATTTTACACAGATTTCTTCCTGCTCACTTCAGCAACAAAAAAGAACTGATATTTGGGGTCTGGGGTATGTGGTCTCTATTTATTTGGGGATCTAGTGTCTGTATTTGTTGATTAGTCTGGGGTCTATATTTATTCGGTGCTTCTAGCGTGAGCTGTTTAGGGGGGTAGGGAGTATATGGTTTGTGCTATCTAATAGTTTAGAGATCTACTGTTTAATTTTGTCTAGTGGTCTGGGGGTTTGCATTTATTTAGTTATTCTAGTGTGAGCTGTTTGGTGCGGTCTGGAATACTGTATATAGTCTGTGGTATCTATTAGTTTAGGGATCTAGTGTCTGTATTTGTTGATTGGTCTGGGGTCTATATTTATTCGGTGCTTCAAGTGTGAGGTGTTTGGGGGAGTCTATGATTTGTGCTATCTATTGGTTTAGGGATCTGTTTGTTTTTGTCTAGTGGCCTGGGGTCTACATTTATCTTGTTATTCTGGTGTGAGTTGTTTAGGGGGTCTGGAGTATATGGTTTATGGTTTTTATTAGTTTAGGTATGTAGTGTCTGTATTTGTTTATTGGTCTGGGGTATACACTCACCGGCCACTTTATTAGGTACACCATGCTAGTAACGGGTTGGACCCCCTTTTGCCTTCAGAACTGCCTCAATTCTTCGTGGCATAGATACAACAAGGTGCTGGAAGCTCCTCAGAGATTTTGCTCCATATTGACATGATGGCATCACACAGTTGCTGCAGATTTGTCGGCTGCACATCCATGATGCGAATCTCCCGTTCCACCACATCCCAAAGATGCTCTATTGGATTGAGATCTGGTGACTGTGGAGGCCATTTGTGTCCAGTGACCTCATTGTCATGTACAAGAAACCAGTCTGAGATGATTCCAGCTTTATGACATGGCGCATTATCCTGCTGAAAGTAGCCATCAGATGTTACAGGGTACATTGTGCTCATAAAGGGATGGACATGGTCAGCAACAATACTCAGGTAGGCTGTGGCGTTGTACCAAGGGGCCCAAAGAGTGCCAAGAAAATATTCCCCACATCATGACACCACCACCAGCAGCCTGAACCGCTGATACAAGGCAGGATGGATCCATGCTTTCATGTTGTTGACGCCAAATTCTGACCCTACCATCTGAATGTCGCAGCAGAAATCGAGACTCATCAGATCCAATCTTCTACTGTCCAATTTCGATGAGCTTGTGCAAATTGTAGCCTCAGTTTCCTGTTCTTAGCTGAAAGGAGAGGCACCCTGTGTGGTTTTCTGCTGCTGTAGCCCATCTGCCTCAAAGTTGGACGTACTGTGCGTTCAGAGATGCTCTTCTGCCTACCTTGGTTGTAACGGGTGGCGATTTGAGTCACTGTTGCCTTTCTATCAGCTCGAACCAGTCTGCCCATTCTCCTCTGACCTCTGGCATCAACAAGGCATTTCCGCCCACAGAACTGCCGCTCACTGGATGTTTTTTCCTTTTCGGACCATTCTCTGTAAACCCTAGAGATGGTTGTGCGTGAAAATCCCAGTAGATCAGCAGTTTCTGAAATCCTCAGACCAGCCCTTCTGGCACCAACAACCATGCCACGTTCAAAGGCCACAAATCACCTTTCTTCCCCATACTGATGCTCGGGAGAACTGCAGGAGATTGTCTTGACCATGTCTACATGCCTAAATGCACTGAGTTGCCGCCATGTGATTGGGTGATTAGAAATTAAGTGTTAACAAGCAGTTGGACAGGTGTACCTAATAAAGTGGCCGGTGAGTGTATGTTTATTTAGAGGATCTGGACCCAGTGCTTTGGGGTCTTTTTTAGTTGAAGGATCTGGTTTCTGTATTTGTTTATTGGTCTGGGGTCTGTATCTATTTCATTATGTGGGGATCATATCTTATATAATTGGGGAAGGTAACATTTTTGTGAATGCCTTTGAATACAAGGCATCTGGTGCCCCCCACCCCCTCCTATAAATACTGCTGTAGACTTATGACATCAGAATGTAACTGAATATAAGTCAGAAATATTTAAAAAAAAATCCCCATTTATGCAGAGTGGAAAAAAAATCCCTCCACCTCTTCTGGGCCACCCTGTCAGATTTGTACAAAAATCCATGCACCTACTGTATATAAGATGAAATTAAACAGGAAAAGTGATCCGGGGCTGCCAAGGAGAAATTCAGTGCAGGGATCCGGGGGTCCTATTTATTTCCCCCATAAACACGCACTTCCTCGCCATTCTCACTAATTCATTAAATATGACTTTTGCGCCAAAAATCTTTTTTAAAGGCCCCTTTCATTTCTTCCCCCGAAATGAAACAACGCAGTTCATCATCATCGCCCTCGCCCAGAGGAATCCGTCAATTTAGGCCGTGGAGCTGTATACATATATGATGTTTACCCTTCAGTCCCTCGGTCAGATGTGAGAAGACGTCCGCCCCGCAGGACACAGAACATTAATAATTTTCGGAGAAATCTCACAAGGATCTCTCTGTCTGTGTGTTCTGTAGAGGTGACGTAGAAACGCGTCGACACGTGTGAGAGACGATGTCTGGGGACCGACCGGAGGGGAGGGCTGTACTAATAAGATAATGGAATAAACCATTACCTGGAGGAGAGGGGGGTTTCACGCTGAATCTCCATGTATCGTAGACTTTGCTTCTCAATTCTTCATCACCTGCTTGCTGTCAGTGAATGAGAATACTTATGAAAATGCACACAAATCTTGCAAAACTTAATGCAATACACCTTGGTCTTCTTATGTCAGAACCAAGCCAGTAATTAGGGTTGTCACCAGCACTGGGGTATACAAGGCCAAGTGTCAGGGCCCAGAGCTGTACATAAAGAATCCATAGAAGTCAGGGGGCTTGATATAATATAACCATGAGGGGGCTGTATATAAAATAACCTGAGGGTATTGATTACAAAGATTACTACACAGATAAAGCACTACAACAAAGATTACTGCACAGATACAGCACCAGAACAAAGAATACTACATAGATACCGGACCAGAGCAGAGATTACTACATAGATACAGCACCTGAACAAAGATTACTAAATAGATACAGCACCAGAACAGAGATTACTACATAGATACAGCACCTGAACAAAGATTACTACACAGATACAGCACCAGAACAAAGATTACTACATAGATACAGCACCAGAGCAGAGATTACTACATAGATACAGCACCAGAACAAATATTACTACACAGATACAGCACCAGAACAAAGATTACTACATAGACACAGGACCAGAACAGAGATTACTACATAGATACAGCACCTGAACAAAGATTACTACACAGATACAGCACCAGAACAAAGATTACTACATAGATACAGCACCAGAGCAGAGATTACTACATAGATACAGCACCAGAACAAAGATTACTACATAGATACAGGACCAGAGCAGAGAATACAACATAGATACAGCATCAGAGCAAAGATTACTACATATATACAGGGCCAGAGCAGAGATTACTACATAGATACAGCACCAGAATGAAGCTGGGTGCAACAAACAACCTTATACTGCACCAGAATTATCAGTGTCTGATGCTGGATGATAAATGTGATGTGGTATAAGACTGTGTAGTCTAACTTTGGACCTCCTATTAGCTTTAGTTTATCTCTGATATGGGGGACACTTATCCTGTAACTTATGCTGTAAGACTGAATCAGGCACAAATGGGTCTAAAAATTATACTGCCAAGCTCCATACATAAATAGAGCCCTAGAGACAAGCTCACTACAAAACAGTATCAGAACCATGCTCTATACAAATATTATACTACAGAAATAAGTTGCCACAAAATCTGCTGTACACTACTTGTAGCTGCATTTATGGCTGTGTATTGCGGCTGTAGCTCCATGTATGGCTGTGTACTGTGGCTGTAGCTCCATGTACGGCTGTGTACTGCGGCTGTAGCTCCATGTATGGCTGTGAACTGCGGCTGTAGCTGTAGCTCAATGTATGGCTGTGTACTGCAGCTGTAGCTCCATGTATGGCTGTGTACTGCGGCTGTAGCTCCATGTATGGCTGTGTACTGCGGCTGTAGCTCCATGTATGACTGTGTACTACAGCTGTAGCTCCATGTATGGCTGTGTACTGTGGCTGTAGCTCCATGTATGGCTGTGTACTGCGGCTGTAGCTCCATGTATGACTGTGTACTACAGCTGTAGCTCCATGTATGGCTGTGTACTGCGGCTGTAGCTCCATGTATGACTGTGTACTGCGGCTGTAGCTCCATGTATGGCTGTGTACTGCGGCTGTAGCTCCATGTATGGCTGTGTACTGTGCCTGTAGTTCCATGTATGGCTGTGTACTGCGGCTGTAGCTCCATGTATGGCTGTGTACTGCGGCTGTAGCTCCATGTATGGCTGTGTACTGCGGCTGTAGCTCCATGTATGGCTGTGTACTGTGCCTGTAGTTCCATGTATGGCTGTGTACTGCGGCTGTAGCTCCATGTATGGCTGTGTACTGCGGCTGTAGCTCCATGTATGGCTGTGTACTGCGGCTGTAGCTCCATGTATGGCTGTGTACTGCGGCTGTAGCTCCATGTATGGCTGTGTACTGCGGCTGTAGCTCCATGTATGGCTGTATACTGTGGCTGTAGCTCCATGTATGGCTGTATACTGTGGCTGTAGCTCCATGTATGGCTGTATACTGTGGCTGTAGCTCCATGTATGGCTGTGTACTGTGGCTGTAGCTCCATGTATGGCTGTGGACTGTGGCTGTAGCTCTGTGTATGGCTGTGTACTGCGGCTGTAGCGCCATGTATGACTGTGTACTGTGGCTGTAGCTCCTTGTATGGCTGTGTACTGTGGCTTTAGCTCCATGTATGGCTGTGTACTGTGCCTGTAGTTCCATGTATGGCTGTGTACTGTGGCTGTAGCTCCATGTATGGCTGTGTACTGCGGCTGTAGCTCCATGTATGGCTGTGTACTGCGGCTGTAGCTCCATGTATGGCTGTGTACTGCGGCTGTAGCTCCATGTATGGCTATGTACTGCGGCTGTAGCTCCATGTATGGCTGTGTACTGCGGCTGTAGCTCCATGTATGGCTGTGTACTGCGGTTGTAGCTCCATGTATGACTGTGTACTGTGGCTGTAGCTCCATGTATGACTGTGTACTGCGGCTGTAGCTCCATGTATGGCTGTGTACTGCGGCTGTAGCTCCATGTATGGCTGTGTACTGCGGCTGTAGCTCCATATATGGCTGTGTACCATGGCTGTAGCTTAATGTATGGCTGTGTACTGCGGCTGAAGCTTCATGTATAAGAATGTGTACTGCAGCTGTAGCCATATATATGGCTGTGTTCTGCCATTGTATATCCATGTATGGCTGTGTACTGTGTCTGTAGCTCCATGTATGACTGTGTACTGTGTCTGTAGCTCTATGTATGACTTTATACTTTGGCTGTAGCCCATTGATTCTTTGATTGAAGGAGTTTTCATGCATTTCCATTTTGTACCTGGCTGACATGTCAGCTTCTTCCAGTCATCTTTTCAGACTAAGCAACAAAAAATGTTTAGGTGCTTCACTACTCCACCATAATCTATACGTTCTTATCACAACCTTACTACTGTTCTTTTACTGATGAAGATATAACTTTTATGCCTCCACAGTAGCCAAAATAATAACAGTGTGCTCACCGTGGCCAATAAAGTAAGGGTGCCCACAAAATAGCCAACATTACAATGATGCCCCTTCCCAGTGCCCAGTATAGTAACAGTGCATACAGTAGTCCTGGTATACACAGGATCCTGGGCAGCAGGGACTGACGTGTCCTGTGAGGAAGATGACAGGAACATCTCGGATACATGACACGTACAACTACAAGAGCTACTGAGGAATTATCACGTCACCCACCAGGTCAGCCCCATCCTCCCACCGCAGAACCCAAAATCCCTGGAGGAGGTGACAGACCAAACCACCACTCATACCACACATGCCAGGCTGAGAGGACACGGCAAGACACGGCATAAGTATAACCGGAGACCACGGCAGTGTGTGCCATATATACTCAGCTCAGCAGACAGTATCACACAGGATGGGATTAGATACACAGCTCAGCAGACAGTATCACACAGAATAGGATTAGATACACAGCTCAGCAGACAGTATCACACAGGATAGGATTAGATACACAGCTCAGCAGACAGTATCACACAGGATGGGATTAGATACACAGCTCAGCAGACAGTATCACACAGAATAGGATTAGATACACAGCTCAGCAGACAGTATCACACAGGATAGGATTAGATACACAGCTCAGCAGACAGTATCACACAGGATAGGATTAGATACACAGCTCAGCAGACAGTACCACACAGGATAGGATTAGATACACAGCTCAGCAGACAGTATCACACAGGATAGGATTAGATACACAGCTCAGCAGACAGTACCACACAGGATAGGATTAGATACACAGCTCAGCAGACAGTATCACACAGGATTGGATTAGATACACAGCTCAGCAGACAGTATCACACAGGATAGGATTAGATACACAGCTCAGCAGACAGTATCACACAGGAGAGGATGAGATACACAGCTCAGCAGGCAGTATCGCACATGATAGGATGAGATACACCGCTCAGCAGACAGTATCACACAGGATAGGATTAGATACACAGGTCAGCAGGCAGTATCACACAGGATAGGATTAGATACACAGCTCAGCAGTCAGTATCACACAGGATAGGATTAGATACACATCTCAGCAGACAGTATCACACAGGATAGGATTAGATACACAGCCCAGCAGACAGTATCACACAGGATAGGATTAGATACACAGCCCAGCAGACTGTATCACACAGGATAGGATTAGATACACAGCTCAGCAGACAGTATCACACAGGATAGGATTAGATACACAGCGCAGCAGACAGTATCACACAGGATAGGATTAGATACACAGCTCAGCAGACTGTATCACACAGGATAGGATTAGATACACAGCTCAGCAGCCAGTATTACACAGTATAGGATTAGATACACAGCTCAGCAGCCAGTATTACACATAACAGGATTAGATACACAGCTCAGCAGACAGTATCACACAGGATAGGATTAGATACACAGCTCAGCAGACAGTATCACACAGGATGGGATTAGATACACAGCTCAGCAGACAGTATCACACAGGATAGGATTAGATACACAGCTCAGCAGACAGTATCACACAGGATGGGATTAGATACACAGCTCAGCAGACAGTATCACATAGGATAGGATTAGATACACAGCTCAGCAGACAGTATCACACAGGATAGGATTAGATACACAGCTCAGCAGACAGTATCACACAGGATAGGATTAGATACACAGCTCAGCAGACAGTATCACACAGGAGAGGATTAGATACACAGCTCAGCAGACAGTATCACACAGGATAGGATTAGATACACAGCTCAGCAGACAGTATCACACAGGAGAGGATTAGATACACAGCTCAGCTGACAGTATCACACAGGATAGGATTAGATAAACAGCTCAGCAGACAGTATCACACAGGATAGGATTAGATACACAGCTCAGCAGACAGTATCACACAAGAGAGGATTAGATACATAGCTCAGCAGACAGTATCACACAGGAGAGGATTAGATACACAGCTCAGCAGACAGTATCACACAGGATAGGATTAGATACACAGCTCAGCAGACAGTATCACACAGGATAGGATTAGATACACAGCTCAGCAGACAGTATCACACAGGATAGGATTAGATACACAGCTCAGCAGCCAGTATTACACATAACAGGATTAGATACACAGCTCAGCAGACTGTATAACACATGAAAGGATTAGATACACAGCTCAGCAGACAGTATCACACAGGATAGGATTAGATACACAGCTCAGCAGACTGTATCACACAGGATAGGATTAGATACACAGCTCAGCAGCCAGTATTACACAGTATAGGATTAGATACACAGCTCAGCAGCCAGTATTACACATAACAGGATTAGATACACAGCTCAGCAGACAGTATCACACAGGATGGGATTAGATACACAGCTCAGCAGACAGTATCACACAGGATAGGATTAGATACACAGCTCAGCAGACTGTATCACACAGGATAGGATTAGATACACAGCTCAGCAGCCAGTATTACACATAACAGGATTAGATACACAGCTCAGCAGACTGTATAACACATGAAAGGATTAGATACACAGCTCAGCAGACAGTATCACACAGGATAGGATTAGATACACAGCTCAGCAGACTGTATCACACAGGATAGGATTAGATACACAGCTCAGCAGCCAGTATTACACATAACAGGATTAGATACACAGCTCAGCAGACAGTATCACACAGGATGGGATTAGATACACAGCTCAGCAGACAGTATCACACAGGATAGGATTAGATACACAGCTCAGCAGACTGTATCACACAGGATAGGATTAGATACACAGCTCAGCAGACAGTATCACACAGGATAGGATTAGATACACAGCTCAGCAGACAGTATCACACAGGATAGGATTAGATACACAGCTCAGCAGACAGTATCACACAGGATAGGATTAGATACACAGCTCAGCAGACAGTATCACACAGAATAGGATTAGATACACAGCTCAGCAGACTGTATCACACAGGATAGGATTAGATACACAGCTCAGCAGCCAGTATCACACAGGATGGGATTAGATACACAGCTCAGCAGACAGTATCACACAGGATAGGATTAGATACACAGCTCAGCAGACTGTATCACACAGGATAGGATTAGATACACAGCTCAGCAGCCAGTATTACACATAACAGGATTAGATACACAGCTCAGCAGACTGTATAACACATGAAAGGATTAGATACACAGCTCAGCAGACAGTATCACACAGGATAGGATTAGATACACAGCGCAGCAGACAGTATCACACAGGATAGGATTAGATACACAGCTCAGCAGACTGTATCACACAGGATAGGATTAGATACACAGCTCAGCAGCCAGTATTACACAGGATAGGATTAGATACACAGCTCAGCAGCCAGTATTACACATAACAGGATTAGATACACAGCGCAGCAGACAGTATCACACAGGATAGGATTAGATACACAGCTCAGCAGACTGTATCACACAGGATAGGATTAGATACACAGCTCAGCAGCCAGTATTACACAGGATAGGATTAGATACACAGCTCAGCAGCCAGTATTACACATAACAGGATTAGATACACAGCTCAGCAGACAGTATCACACATGAAAGGATTAGATACACAGCTCAGCAGACAGTATCACACAGGATAGGATTAGATACACAGTGCAGCAGACAGTATCACACATGAAAGGATTAGATACACAGCTCAGCAGACAGTATCACACAGGATAGGATTAGATACACAGTGCAGCAGACAGTATCACACAGGATAGGATTAGATACACAGCTCAGCAGACAGTATCACACAGGATGGGATTAGATACACAGCTCAGCAGACAGTATCACACAGGATAGGATTAGATACACAGCTCAGCAGACTGTATCACACAGGATAGGATTAGATACACAGCTCAGCAGACAGTATCACACAGGATAGGATTAGATACACAGCTCAGCAGACAGTATCACACAGGATAGGATTAGATACACAGCTCAGCAGACAGTATCACACAGGATAGGATTAGATACACAGCTCAGCAGACTGTATCACACAGGATAGGATTAGATACACAGCTCAGCAGCCAGTATTACACAGGATAGGATTAGATACACAGCTCAGCAGACAGTATCACACAGGATGGGATTAGATACACAGCTCAGCAGACAGTATCACACAGAATAGGATTAGATACACAGCTCAGCAGACTGTATCACACAGGATAGGATTAGATACAGCTCAGCAGACAGTATCACACAGGATGGGATTAGATACACAGCTCAGCAGACAGTATCACACAGGATAGGATTAGATACATAGCTCAGCAGACTGTATCACACAGGATAGGATTAGATACACAGCTCAGCAGACAGTATCACACAGGATAGGATTAGATACACAGCTCAGCAGCCAGTATCACACAGGATAGGATTAGATACACAGCTCAGCAGACTGTATCACACAGGATAGGATTAGATACACAGCTCAGCAGACAGTATCACACAGGAAAGGATTAGATACACAGCTCAGCAGCCAGTATCACACAGGATAGGATTAGATACACAGCTCAGCAGGCAGTATCACACAGGAGAGGATAGATACACAGCTCAGCAGACAGTATCATACAGGATAGGATTAGATACACAGCTCAGCAGACTGTATCACACAGGATAGGATTAGATACACAGCTCAGCAGCCAGTATCACACAGGATAGGATTAGATACACAGCTCAGCAGGCAGTATCACACAGGAGAGGATAGATACACAGCTCAGCAGACAGTATCACACAAGATATGATTAGATACACAGCTCAGCAGACAGTATCACACAGGATAGGATTAGATACACAGCTCAGCAGACAGTATCACACAGGATAGGATTAGATACACAGCTCAGCAGACAGTATCACACAGGATAGGATTAGATACACAGCTCAGCAGACAGTATCACACAGGATAGGATTAGATACACAGCTCAGCAGACAGTATCACACATGAAAGGATTAGATACACAGCTGAGCAGACAGTATCACACATGAAAGGATTAGATACACAGCTCAGCAGACAGTATCACACAGGATGGGATTAGATACACAGCTCAGCAGACAGTATCACACAGGATAGGATTAGATACACAGCTCAGCAGACTGTATCACACAGGATAGGATTAGATACACAGCTCAGCAGGCAGTATCACACAGGAGAGGATAGATACACAGCTCAGCAGACAGTATCACACAAGATATGATTAGATACACAGCTCAGCAGACAGTATCACACAGGATAGGATTAGATACACAGCTCAGCAGACAGTATCACACAGGATAGGATTAGATACACAGCTCAGCAGACAGTATCACACAGGATAGGATTAGATACACAGCTCAGCAGACAGTATCACACAGGATAGGATTAGATACACAGCTCAGCAGACAGTATCACACATGAAAGGATTAGATACACAGCTGAGCAGACAGTATCACACATGAAAGGATTAGATACACAGCTCAGCAGACAGTATCACACAGGATGGGATTAGATACACAGCTCAGCAGACAGTATCACACAGGATAGGATTAGATACACAGCTCAGCAGACTGTATCACACAGGATAGGATTAGATACACAGCTCAGCAGACAGTATCACACAGGATAGGATTAGATACACAGCTCAGCAGACTGTATCACACAGGATAGGATTAGATACACAGCTCAGCAGACAGTATCACACAGGATAGGATTAGATACACAGCTCAGCAGACTGTATCACACAGGATAGGATTAGATACACAGCTCAGCAGACAGTATCACACAGGATAGGATTAGATACACAGCTCAGCAGCCAGTATTACACATAACAGGATTAGATACACAGCTCAGCAGACTGTATAACACATGAAAGGATTAGATACACAGCTCAGCAGACAGTATCACACAGGATGGGATTAGATACACAGCTCAGCAGCCAGTATCACATAGGATAGGATTAGATACACAGCTCAGCAGACAGTATCACACAGGATAGGATTAGATACACAGCTCAGCAGACAGTATCACACAGGATAGGATTAGATACACAGCTCAGCAGACAGTATCACACAGGATAGGATTAGATACACAGCTCAGCAGACTGTATCACACAGGATAGGATTAGATACACAGCTCAGCAGACAGTATCACACAGGATAGGATTAGATACACAGCTCAGCAGCCAGTATTACACAGGATAGGATTAGATACACAGCTCAGCAGCCAGTATTACACATAACAGGATTAGATACACAGCTCAGCAGACAGTATCACACATGAAAGGATTAGATACACAGCTCAGCAGACAGTATCACACAGGATAGGATTAGATACACAGTGCAGCAGACAGTATCACACATGAAAGGATTAGATACACAGCTCAGCAGACAGTATCACACAGGATAGGATTAGATACACAGTGCAGCAGACAGTATCACACAGGATAGGATTAGATACACAGCTCAGCAGACAGTATCACACAGGATGGGATTAGATACACAGCTCAGCAGACAGTATCACACAGGATAGGATTAGATACACAGCTCAGCAGACTGTATCACACAGGATAGGATTAGATACACAGCTCAGCAGACAGTATCACACAGGATAGGATTAGATACACAGCTCAGCAGACAGTATCACACAGGATAGGATTAGATACACAGCTCAGCAGACAGTATCACACAGGATAGGATTAGATACACAGCTCAGCAGACTGTATCACACAGGATAGGATTAGATACACAGCTCAGCAGCCAGTATTACACATAACAGGATTAGATACACAGCTCAGCAGACTGTATAACACATGAAAGGATTAGATACACAGCTCAGCAGACAGTATCACACAGGATAGGATTGGATACACAGCTCAGCAGACAGTATCACACAGGATGAGATTAGATACACAGCTCAGCAGACAGTATCACACAGGATAGGATTAGATACACAGCTCAGCAGGCAGTATCACACAGGAGAGGATTAGATACACAGCTCAGCAGACAGTATCACACAGGATAGGATTAGATACACAGCTCAGCAGACAGTATCACACAGGATTGGATTAGATACACAGCTCAGCAGACAGTATCACACAGGATAGGATTAGATACACAGCTCAGCAGACAGTATCACACAGGATAGGATTAGATACACAGCTCAGCAGACAGTATCACACAGGATAGGATTAGATACACAGCTCAGCAGACAGTATCACACAGGATTGGATTAGATACACAGCTCAGCAGACAGTATCACACAGGATAGGATTAGATACACAGCTCAGCAGACAGTATCACACAGGATAGGATTAGATACACAGCTCAGCAGCCAGTATCACACAGGATAGGATTAGATACACAGCTCAGCAGACAGTATCACACAGGATAGGATTAGATACACAGCTCAGCAGACAGTATCACACAGGATAGGATTAGATACACAGCTCAGCAGCCAGTATTACACAGGATAGGATTAGATACACAGCTCAGCAGCCAGTATTACACATAACAGGATTAGATACACAGCTCAGCAGACAGTATCACACATGAAAGGATTAGATACACAGCTCAGCAGACAGTATCACACAGGATAGGATTAGATACACAGTGCAGCAGACAGTATCACACATGAAAGGATTAGATACACAGCTCAGCAGACAGTATCACACAGGATAGGATTAGATACACAGTGCAGCAGACAGTATCACACAGGATAGGATTAGATACACAGCTCAGCAGACAGTATCACACAGGATGGGATTAGATACACAGCTCAGCAGACAGTATCACACAGGATAGGATTAGATACACAGCTCAGCAGACTGTATCACACAGGATAGGATTAGATACACAGCTCAGCAGACAGTATCACACAGGATAGGATTAGATACACAGCTCAGCAGACAGTATCACACAGGATAGGATTAGATACACAGCTCAGCAGACAGTATCACACAGCATAGGATTAGATACACAGCTCAGCAGACTGTATCACACAGGATAGGATTAGATACACAGCTCAGCAGCCAGTATTACACATAACAGGATTAGATACACAGCTCAGCAGACTGTATAACACATGAAAGGATTAGATACACAGCTCAGCAGACAGTATCACACAGGATAGGATTAGATACACAGCTCAGCAGACAGTATCACACAGGATTGGATTAGATACACAGCTCAGCAGACAGTATCACACAGGATAGGATTAGATACACAGCTCAGCAGACAGTATCACACAGGATAGGATTAGATACACAGCTCAGCAGACAGTATCACACAGGATAGGATTAGATACACAGCTCAGCAGACAGTATCACACAGGATTGGATTAGATACACAGCTCAGCAGACAGTATCACACAGGATAGGATTAGATACACAGCTCAGCAGACAGTATCACACAGGATAGGATTAGATACACAGCTCAGCAGCCAGTATCACACAGGATAGGATTAGATACACAGCTCAGCAGACAGTATCACACAGGATAGGATTAGATACACAGCTCAGCAGACAGTATCACACAGGATAGGATTAGATACACAGCTCAACAGACAGTATCACACAGGATAGGATTAGATACACAGCTCAGCAGACAGTATCACACAGGATGGGATTAGATACACAGCTCAGCAGACAGTATCACACAGGATAGGATTAGATACACAGCTCAACAGACAGTATCACACAGGATAGGATTAGATACACAGCTCAGCAGACAGTATCACACAGGATGGGATTAGATACACAGCTCAGCAGACAGTATCACACAGGATAGGATTAGATACACAGCTCAGCAGACAGTATCACACACCATGACAGGCTCCATGAGAACAGGGTGAGGTACAGGGGTTTCTTTTCATTTCCCAGCACACTTCCACTATTTATGGCCTCTCGCAGCCTATGATTTACTATGATTTATAGTATTTCCATTTCTGGAGCAGAGATTGCTGAGATACACATCCATCATTTTTAGATACACCCTTACAGTATTTATTAGAAACTGCTTAGACACCCCCCAAATTCAGTGTCTCTAAAAACACGTTCTATGGCCATTTTCCGCAGTCATAGCGCAGATATAAGACTCTGTAAATATCCCAAAGAATCCATAGTAAGACCTGTAAACTTCCACTAACTACTTGCTGATAGTTTCCAGGTAGCAAAAAATCCTTTACAAACTATGATGTCTCCATGGTGACCCATTTATTATTACTCATTATGTGGAGACCCCCACAGCCCCCCGACTCTGATAACGGCTTCTGAAGTTGTCTAGTTCCTGATTTCCAGCTAAGTTGCGCCTTTGACCTCCATGACCCCTAACGTGGTATCCAAGATGATTTCCCAGAGCTAAATATTCCAGTGGTAAATGGATCCGGTGTCCTGTAGGTCAGGGACTGTGTGATGTCTCCCAGTGGGACCCTCCATATTGTCCTATCAGCTGCCCAGAGGAGGTGACACCTCGATGAGAGACCCTTCACTTATCTCCATTCAGAACTAATCCTTCATATAATACTTTTCCATTATTGACAGCTCATCTATTATAAGTAAATGTCCCTCATACAGGACCCCCACAGGCCGCCATTCAGTGGTGTAATGAATCCTGGGAGTCTCCCGCTAACAGGATTAATGGATAATCCTTTACAAATAATATGAAGGCTCTTAACATCCAGACGGGTTCCCCCCACAGATACAAGACGTCTCACAACAATAAGCTTAGAGTCTAGAGACTAAAAATATGTACCGCATCAGCCCGACCTAAAGAAATAGTACACACAGTAGTTGTAATATAATAGTGTACATCAATAATACCGCCATACAATGTCCTATTACTGGGATATTAACGGAAGATTAATATCACAGTTTTCTAAAGAAAATCCCCACAATAGTAGATAATTATTAAGAATATAACTACTATAAATACTGCTCCCTATGTACAAGGATATACCTATTATAATACTGCCCTCTATGTACAAGAATATCACTACTATAATACTGCCCCCTATGTACAAGAATATCACTACTATAATACTGCCCCCTATGTACAAGAATATAACTACTATAATACTGCCCCCTATGTACAAGAATATAACTACTATAATACTACCCCCTATGTACAAGAATATAACTACTATAATACTGCCCCCTATGTACAGGAATATAACTACTATAATACTGCCCCCTATGTACAAGAATTTAACTACTATAATACTGCCCCCTATGTACAAGAATATAACTACTATAATACTGCCCCCCTATGTACAAGACTATAACTACTATAATACTGCCCCCTATGTACAAGAATATAACTACTATAATACTGCCCCCTATGTACAAGAATATAACTACTATAATACTGCCCCCTATGTACAAGAATTTAACTACTATAATACTGCCCCTATGTACAAGAATATAACTACTATAATACTGCCCCCTATGTACAAGAATATAACCACTATAATACTGCCCCCTATGTACAAGAATTTAACTACTATAATACTGCCCCCTATGTACAAGAATATAACTACTATAATACTGTCCCCTATGTACAAGAATATAACTACTATAATACTGCCCCCTATGTACAAGAATATAACTACTATAATACTGCCCCCCTATGTACAAGACTATAACTACTATAATACTGCCCCCTATGTACAAGAATATAACTACTATAATACTGCCCCCTATGTTCTATAATGTTATTTCTATAACAACTTTATAATACCGCTATATAGTGCAGTGGAGTAGTTGTGTTTTCAGGTTATCTGTGGGTTTGAAAGGGGTTAAACAATTAGGCTATTAATTAGCGATCTCACATTCTGTGCACTGGGTAGTAATGAGCAGCTTCCTGTAATTTGGTGGTATAACTAGGTGTGACCCGGCGGGCGCTGTGTGCAGCACAGTGTGACAGGTTTATAGCGCCAGCTGCCATCCAGCGCAGTAAATGGACATGTAAATGCTCACAGCCAAATCACTTGAGAAAGAGAACATTCTACTCAGAGATTTCAGGTCCAGACGTTCTTGTTACTAATTATCTTTTGAAAATTTACAGAGAAAAATGAGAAATTAGTGTAGATGTGTCCGGGGTAAACAGGAGGGCGGTATGTGAATATTTAAAGGCGCCGATTTATTTTTGTACCCTTATGTAGAATGTGGTGCAAATGTTGTGCATGCTATGTGCACAAGCTGTGGGACGTTACATGTGACTATATAATGTCCTGTTGGGCCATTTAATCCCAGAGTTCTTCCTTAATGGACCCAGTAGCACTGATCACCCTACTGGACTCCACTGGCTAGTAGTTCGAACTCATGTTCTTCCAGGTCCTATTACAGTATTATAATTCTCCTAATTAGGTTACATGGTACAACAGCGCTACCTAGTTTTGGAAACAGGCAACGTCATGCGCAATACTTTTTTAATGTCTGTATGTGATAACCTAAGGGTTAACAGTTTTATTTATGTAGTAATTGTAACTTTGATCATTTTCCTGAGGTGTAGCATGCTGTGATTGGCTGACACCCTGAGAGCTTTCTAGACTGAGCAGAAGTCTATAAATACAAGCTCAGCTTAGGGTTTTGGGTCTCTGTCTTGAGAATTCTGTCGGAACACAGCGCCAGACTTCTTGCTGATGCAACAGAGCTGATCCGGCTCCCTGGAGATTGATTCTAATGTAGCGGACCATTGGTTTCTGCTACCTAGAGGACTATTATCTGACTACAGCTAGCCAGGTAACAGCCCTGCTTGCCCTCAGAGAGAGGAGTTCTACCAGCCTGTTACCTGCTGCTGATGGACTGTATCATGTGAGTTCTCCTGTAAGCATCTCTGGGCTGCTGCTACCATCATGAGCCTCCCTTTTACCATCTTCATGCGGCATCGCCCTGTTCTTGCTTCACCCTCCTAGTTCTGACAGGTGATAAAACGAGTTTAGAACAAACCAAAAAAATAGGGTAAAGTGGAGTGCAATGTATTATGCAATGTATTATATTATAGCATGTAGCTATTCTATATTAGATGTTATAACCCTAAATGGATAGGCACCATGTAGCTATGTTGGCAACTATAATGATAACCTATTGTACCTCCTAACGCATAGGAGGAATGTGATCCAAACAAAAGCATGAGATGAAAACGATATGTATTAAATAAAGTTTATTAGTGAGACAAATAACTGGTTAAAAATACTTGGCCCCACAACAGGGGGAACGCAAGACAATTTGAAATCCAGGCGAACAGATCAGGTATTTTGTACAGAAAATAATGATGCTATAATAGCAATGAGGATACATGCACAGTAAGAAATGGGAACACAAGAGAGTAGCATATGAACAAACAATAAGAGTGTAATTATCAACAATGTGAAAACGGCTTACCCATATTGAATCTGATCGCTGCCTGGAAGTCAAACGCCCCGACGCGCGTTTCGGCTGGTAAACAGCCTTCGTCTGGGGGTGGAGTCTTCAGGGCAGCGAGCCACATTAAAAAATCTTTTTAGAGCCAATGAGTGTGTTGAATGGTTGACACGTGACCATGTAGTTGATCACATAGCGGCATGGAAATATCGCGTGATGTTGGGAATGCCGCGCGTGCGCACAACGCTCAAAGCGCCCGGTGAGCAACGCGATGCCAGAGAACGCTGCGATGTGAGAGATATCGCGAGTCTTAATGTGCCGCACATGCGCATCACAGAAAAACAGCTGGCACAGAAATAAGGGTGAGTTTACATCGTAAAAAAGGCATAAAAGAAGTCATATTAAATTGTGCATAAAAGACATTTCATATTATAATGGCTAGAATGAGAAAAATTCATTAAAAACCCACAATTGTGCTTATTGAGTATACATATAGGGGGGGAAAATGTTCGTCCAACCCCTATGTAGAAAGTATATATATATACACATATGTTCATCGAAAGGCTGTCCAAACAGCGGAAAAGGTGCATAATTAAGAGTGTAATATTGTGATTGGCGTATATAACGCGACTTGAAACAAATGTTTCTGTTTATAATAATACAAATAGTAAAAATAATACCATGAGTGATAAAAGAAAAAAGAAAAAAAGGAATAAAAAAGGTCAAAATACCAATGGCAAAGATCAAATTACATTCTATCTTTTTACATCATTATAATAAATCAGTGTTCTAAACCTTAACACATAATGGTCAATTAGGCTAAAAATACAAGTAAAAATTGCTTATCATTATTGATAAACTGCAATTTGAAAATGCAAAAATTACAAATGAAAAATGTGAATTAATGCATTACATGTTGTACAAATTATTTAAGAAACCAAAAAGGTAATTGTGAAGGTGAAAAGGAAAAGGGGAGTGAAGGAGTGATGGACGTGATAGTGAGGGGAGTGAGGTCGGTGCCAAGGGAAGTGTGCTAAAACAAACATATGATAACAATACAGCAGAATTAATTCCTTTCTTGATTGAAATAAGACATTATGAACAAATTTGAAACGGAGAAGGCCCAGCTATGCAGATGATCGGTTTTTCTAAATGTTGAGACACATCATAAAGGGCAAGTTATCCACTCGAAACTTATCATGGATAATTGTTCGTAAAGAATATATAGCAGATGAGAATATTAAGATAGAGAATTCCTGCAGCGCCCATACATCTAAACATGGAAACTCGAATGGCTCAAGGAAAAACTGTGGCAAGACAAAATTAAAAAGTAAGTTAAAAACATAGAATAACAACAACAAATAAAATGTGAGGGAGAACCATAAACGCGGTTACCTCACTAGCACCCTGAGGGATAACTCAGGTCAGGAACGGTGGAGTGTGATGCACAGAGCAGAAGCAGATGTGATCCTATAAGAAAGGAACAAAGCTTAATGTTTCATTTAAACCTTTGGGTTGAAGTGTATCCAATGTCCAGATCCATCGCGCTTCTTGTTGCGCAAGTCGTTTTTGTATAGGGCCTCCTCGAATATTGGTCATGACTCTGTCAATGCCCCGCACATAGAAACCACGAGGGTCAGCATTATGATGGATTTTGAAATGTTGGGCTATTGGTCGGCCCTCCGTATTGTAGTCATCTTTTTTTGCCAAAGTGATGTCCCTCATGTGTTCCCGTACGCGAATTTTTAACTCGCGTGTGGTGAGGCCTATATAGATCATGCCACATGGGCAGGTAGCATAGTATATGACTGCCCTAGTATTACAGGTGATTGTTTGAGTGATTTTGAACTCCTTTGTACCTGTGGAATCATGAAAAGTTGTGGCACATACTATGTTAGGACAGGCAATGCACCTGCCACATGGTCTACAACCCCACGCTGGTGGTCTAGAGTTAAAGATGGTTTTCGGTTTAGCTGTCTCGTAATGGCTTCGGACCAATAGGTCTCGTAGGTTTTTCGAGCGACGTGCCGTGACGCTGGGTTGGACATTAATGTATTGGGATATTGTGGGATCAGTTTGTAAGATTGACCAATGTTTTAGCAAGATGTCCCTCATGTGTTGCCATTGTGAATGATAATCGGTAATAAACCTTACCTTGGCTGGACTAGATGTCTTAGGCAACGGATGTAATAGGGCTTGGCGTGTTGTAGATTTCGCTCTTAAGTATGCTTGTTTTATTGATCGATTGCTATACCCACGCTGTTGAAAACGCATTTTGAGTTCCTTAGCTTGTGTCTCGAACTCCACATCCGTGGAGCAGATTCTGCGTATCCTAAGGAACTGACCGGTAGGGATCGCACGGATCGTCTGGGGAGGATGAGAAGATGAAGCGTGTAATAATGCATTGACCGCTGTCTCCTTTCTAAATACATTGGTTTGTAAAAAACCATCACTGTCTTTAGTTAACTTCACATCTAAAAAAGTCACAGTGGTCTTGTGAACCTCATAAGTTAATTTGATGTTGTATGGGTTGCGATTTAATTGACAGAAAAAGTTGTTCAATTCCTCCAAATTGCCTCTCCAGACGATCAAAATGTCGTCAATGTACCGGGTCCAAAAGACGACCCGGTCCATTAACGACAGATGATCGTCCGCCAGAAGGTCCCTCTCCCACAGCCCCAGGAACAAATTTGCATATGAGGGAGCGCATGCTGCCCCCATAGCTGTCCCCTGGAGCTGTAGGAAGAAGGACCCGCCAAATGTGAAGAAATTATGGAAGAGAATAAATTCCAGAAGTTGTATTAGGAAATTAGTGAAATCCAAGGGCAGATTTTCCATGGAAAGAAAAAAACATGCTGCCCGTATGCCATCGGCATGTCTAATGCACGTATATAGTGATTCTACATCACATGTCACTAGATACGTATTGTCGTCGATGTGTAATCCATCGATTTTGCACAATAGATCAGTGGTATCTTTGGTATACGAAGGCAGACATTCCACAATTTTTTTCAGATGATGATCGATAAATTTACTTACATTCTCTGTCAATGATCCTCGTCCAGAAATTATTGGTCTTCCCGGAGGTTGTGTGGCATGTTTGTGAATCTTCGGTAAAAGATATAGTGTAGGGGTTACAGGGTCGGAGACCTGGAGACAAACAGACAGTTCTTTACTGATAGTTTTACTGTGAACTGCTTGTGCCAGTATTTTATTCAGTTCATTTGTAAATTTGATGGTTGGATTGTAAGTCAGACGCTTGTAACAATGCGTGTCATTACGTTGGCGATATGCTTCCTTCTCATACATTGTATATGGCCAGATTACCAAGTTCCCCCCCTTATCTGCTTGTTTAATCACAATAGATTTGTCACGTTTGAGATTGTTGATACAATATCTCTCTTGATTAGAGAGGTTGTCACGACTGACCTTATGTTGAATTTGTGAAAATTCCTTAGAGACAACCTTGACAAATAAATCAACAGCTGGACACGAATTGAGTGGAGGAAACCGTTGAGATCTTCTCTTAATGCATTGTGGAATATCATCTTGTGGGATGTTCTCATTGTATAGTTCTTCAAGAATCCTTACCGCTTCTATTTCTGCCTCGCTGCCCGCTGCCCTGAAGACTCCACCCCCAGACGAAGGCTGTTTACCAGCCGAAACGCGCGTCGGGGCGTTTGACTTCCAGGCAGCGATCAGATTCAATATGGGTAAGCCGTTTTCACATTGTTGATAATTACACTCTTATTGTTTGTTCATATGCTACTCTCTTGTGTTCCCATTTCTTACTGTGCATGTATCCTCATTGCTATTATAGCATCATTATTTTCTGTACAAAATACCTGATCTGTTCGCCTGGATTTCAAATTGTCTTGCGTTCCCCCTGTTGTGGGGCCAAGTATTTTTAACCAGTTATTTGTCTCACTAATAAACTTTATTTAATACATATCGTTTTCATCTCATGCTTTTGTTTGGATCACATTCCTCCTATGCGTTAGGAGGTACAATAGTTCTGACAGGTGTAGGACAAGGCTACCATAACACCTGTGGCCCAGCCACCATCAAGCCAGCCACTCTGTTCCTTGTCAGCTGCCCCCCAGCCCCCAGTTGGGTTGTTGCAGTTACAAGATCTGACTACACTGGTTTTGTTTGTAGTCTGTTACCATGGAGACACCTAGGTCTACCTAGGAGCTTTATAAAACAAACAATAGACTTTTTTTTTTTATTTCCCAAGGCTTTTTTGAAAGTGTCTTCATTCTTGATGTGCAGGACTCATAGAAAGTTTGTTTACAAAAGTTCACACCCCATTTACAAAATTGCAACCTCCCTTTAAATTCTATAAATCCACCCCAGATTTCGGCAGTAATCACCCTTCACCCTGTTCACCGAGGGCATAGACCTGGGCATCCAATGAAGTTTTCCTTACAATACCCACTTTTTGTATGAAGTATTAGATGGAAGCCGTTCGTTTGGAGTACGCAGCTCCCATTCACACCCATACGTCTCCATAGATATAAATGATAAAACCTCGTTTTGCCTGTTCTCGTCAGAAAGACGTTCGTTAGTTTTGATGCTGTAATGCAGCGGTTTTTCGTTACAATGATCGTCTTTTGTGTGAAGGATTATGCGGCTGCTTAAAGATGACATAATGAGGGGTGAGGCATCTGAGGGGTGCTCCTTAAAATCTCATTTTAGTTTAGTTACAAGATTAATAAGCGTTGGCCCCCAGTGTGGAAAGGAACGTTCCAGGAAGGTCCCCCTGACTCCCATGAATAATGAGCCGGCCCGCTATCTCAGTTTTGGTTTGGCCCGAGACTCCTGACATTACAGATTTTGGATAACCCTCCTTAAAGGGACTCAGAGTATCTGTCATCACCTTTCCCCTCACAGATGGCAGACGCCCCGTCCCTCTTGTCTGTGTGGGAATCACTAATGGAATGATACTAAATATCAGGATATACATTGTTACAATATAACCAGTGGAATTAAAGGGACAGTACACCTAAAATGAATGGGGGTTATTACAATTTCCAGGATTGCATATAAAGGTATAGTCAACTAATATGACTCAATGGGGCACATTTACTAAGGGTCCAAATCACATTTTTCCACTGGGTTTCCCGAATTTTGCCGTTTTGTGCCGAATTGCTTCGGGATTTTGGCGCACGCGATCGGATTATGACACCGGCTTTCACACGACAGAAATTGGGGGACGTGGCTGTCGGAAAACCCGACGGATTCGGAAAAGCCGCGGAATTTGTGTCGCAAAAATAGCACTCACATACACCGAGGAGAAGAAGGTGAACTCTGGCGGACTTCAGCGCAGCAGCGACACCTAGTGGACATTGGGCGCACGACCTTAGTGAATCCCGGCAGAACCCGAATCAGCGTCGGAGAATGCACCGCTGGATCGCGACTGGACCGGGTAAGTAAATCTGCCCCAATATGTCAACAGTGTTTCCTTAAAGGTGATTTCCAAGCTAAAAATATACATTTTTGGGTTTGTGAACTGTTCCTGATACACGCTGGTTTTATGGTTTTAATACATTTTTCACAAATTAGGTCCTCAAAACTTTAAAGAGGTTGTCCCATGAAATTATATTTAACCATCATTGTGGACCTTCGCTGTCAAACCATCAGTGTTGTGTAACTTATCCACAAGATAGCATAGCATAGCAGGATAGCATAGCATAGCAGGATAGCATAGCATAGCAGGATAGCATAGGTTACTTGTGTGAAGCAACCCCTTTAAGGAACCTATAAAAAAAAAATCAAGCCCATGATAATGACACAGTGACAGTGACCAACTACTAAAACCCCCACGATCAGTGGTAATTTGTAGGGTTCCTGTAACAGTAACAGTTCAATCACCCAACAGTGCCCCCGCAGGAGAAGATTGGTATTACACTGTGCCTATTCACATCAATGGATTATCTGGTCCTTTATATGTTCCTATCAACCCCCTTCTACTCTGTCCATACATAAAGGACCTTCCCCTGTGTTATATTTGCTTGACTTTGGGGAATATTCTTTATAGGTAATCGGGTGAGATTTCACATAAGTCATGATACATAAACTTCATTCGCTAAGTGAAGTAATTTAGTGCGGTAAAACCTGGTGACAGGTTCCCTTTAGTTGTTTTCATTCTACATCCCATTAATTGTATAGTCTTTGGTGAATAGTTGTTCTCCAAGCCTCATCCTTCTCAAACCTAATATTATACCCCTTCCTTTGATACCCTCCCCCTACCCCAGACAGGTGAGAGTTTAACCCCTTCCATTGCCCACCCAATGACTTCCTTACCCTATGCATCTAAGTTAACCACTTCATTACCCAAGCCAGTCTCTATCATGTTCCTTATACATCGCCTTGCACTCATCATCCATGGACAATAGGGTTCTAGTTTTCGGGTCCTAGTACCCCTAACATCCATTTACCCCACATACCCCAAGCACAGGACCCGGAACACCCAGTTCTTCTCCCTTTCCTACAAAACCTCTAAAAAAAAAAAAAATTTTCATGACGACCGATCCCTGTATTATTGAACCTAAGCAGGAACAGCGCCACCTACAGGCTCTGACACAGTATGACATGATTCCAGGTCTGTGTGTACTCCACCGCTGCCATGAATTTCAGCCCTTAATGACAGATCATTACACAAAATAGACCTAGAAATCATATTTTTAGAAGCGAATCAGTAATAATTATCTACAGGTGGATTATACACGAGACTTCCAGTAAATTCTCTTTTACCAGGTTACAAAATTGCTGTCAAATGTGTTCCCTCTCGCCTCTCACTTCAGTTTTATGACCCTCTATCCCACCTATGTGCGGGGAGGTTTTTATAGGTTTTCTAATGTATATGGCCTCCTGCTCACCCCCGGCCTGAGAACACAGAGACTTCTACAACCGCTGAAGGCAAAGTTTTATAATGTCATTTTTTATATATAAATTCCACTCAAATTTATTCTTTCTTTTAAACCTTGTCCAAATTATTTAACTTTTCTGACGCCAACAAAAAAAAACACAAAGGGGGTCATTTACTAAGGGCCCGATTCGCGTTTTCTCGACGTGTTACCCGAATATTTCCGATTTGCGCCGATTTCCCCTGAATTGCCCCGGGATTTTGCTGCACGCGGTCGGATTGTGGCGCATCGGCGCTGGCATGCATGCGACGGAAATCGGGGGGCGTGGCCGAACGAAAACCCGACGGATTCGGAAAAACCGCCGCATTTAAAACAAAAAATCTGTCGCGGAGCTTGCACTTACCTTCACTCTGCCCGAGCCGGTGAACTCCAGCGCGTTCCGATGCTTATCAGCGCAGCAGCGCCACCTGGTGGACGGCGGAGGAACTACCTTAATAAATTCCGGCCGGACCCGAATCCAGCGCACAGAATGCGCCGCTGGATCGCGAATGGACCGGGTAAGTAAATCTGCCCCAAAATCTTCAATATACAATTAAGTAACATCATTGAAAATATTTTATATATTTTTTTTTTTCATTTTAATTCATTTTTTGTCAATTTTAAATATATTAGTAAAAAGTATTAATCTTTTTATTTTTTTTATATTTTATTTTCACGCATTTCCATAATTATTTTGTAATTTTTTTTTACTATTTTACATTTGAATAGTTATACTACTTTTTGTTTACTTTGAACCTAATGTCAGTCTTTGGGGGTCATTTACTAAGGGCCGAATCACGTCTTTCCGACGGGTTATCTGAAAATTTCTGATTTGCGCCGATTTTTACCTGAATTGCCCCTGGATTTTGGTGCACGCGATCGGATTGTGGCGCATCGGCGCCGGCATGCACGCAACGGAAATTGGGGCGCGTGGCCGTACGAAAACCCAACGGATTCGGAAAAAACGCTGCATTTTTTTTAAAAAAAAGTGTCGCTTCACACACGCTTACCTGCACCCGGCGTAGGACAGTGAACTTCAGTGAACTCCGACGGAATTCAGCGCAGCAGCGACACCTGGTGGACATCGGGCGCACTACCTTAGTGAATCGCCGGCAGAACCCGAATTCTCCGCAGAGAGCGCGCCACTGGATCGCGAATGGACCGGGTAAGTAAATCTGCCCCATTATTTTTCAAGCATTTTTATCTACAAATGATGGAGATTTTATTTGATTTATTTCTTAAATTTCACTGCTTTATTTTATTTAAATTTTTTTTTATAGATCTCTATTTTTTTTTTTTTTACAACTTTTTACTCTCAAATTACAACTTTAAAGTATAAAAACTTTTGCCTAACTCTGCACTAGGCAATAATAAGCAATTCTCTAATTTTGCAAGCGTGGCACCCGCGCCTCTTACCTGTTCTTATTCCTGTTCCCGGTGCTCCGGCCATGAACATGCTTCCTCGTCTCCTAGCCCTCCTCTTCCTCTACCTGCGTCCTCGCACGTTCCTGCAGTGGTGGAGTTGGTACAGGATCTGATATCCATTTGGGAGCAGAGTCGCCTTTCCTTGCTACAGGTTTCTGCTCCAACCAAGCTCCAGGCTGATAAGAGTCACAGGCCTCCTCCTGTCTTCTCTCCAGGTGACCAGGTCTGGTTGTCCTCCAGGTATGTCAGGCTAAAGATCCCTGGCTACAAACTTGGTCCTCGTTTCCTGGGTCGTTTCGAGGTGTTGAGGCGCATTAATCCAGTAGCCTACTGTAGCCCCAGTAGCTGCTGGACAGGAAATACTGTTGTCTGTAGTGTGTAGTGCTGGTCTCCTCTGCTGCTGGACAAGAAGTGCTTGTGTCTGTAGTGTGTAGTGCTTGTCTCCTCTCCACCTGCTGGACAGAAAGAGCCTGTGTCTGTAGTGTGTAGTGCTGGTCTCCTGTGCTGCTGGGCAGGAAGTGCCTGTGTCTGCAGTGTGTAGTTCTGGTCCTCCTCTGCTGCTGGACAGGAAGTGCCTGTGTCTGTAGTGTGTAGTGCTGGTCTCCTCTGCTGCTGGACAAGAAGTGCTTGTGTCTGTAGTGTGTAGTGCTTGTCTCCTTGCACTTGATGGACAGGAAGTACCTGTGTCAGTAGTGTGTAGTGCTGGTCTCCTCTGCTGCTGGACAGGAAATACTGTTGTCAGTAGTGTGTAGTGCTGGTCTCCTCTGCTGCTGGACAGGAAATACTGTTGTCAGTAGTGTGTAGTGCTGGTCTCCTCTCCACCTGCTGTACAGAAAGAGCCTGTGTCTGTAGTGTGTAGTGCTGGTCTCCTCTCCACCTGCTGTACAGAAAGAGCCTGTGTCTGTAGTGTGTAGTGCCGGTCTCCTCTCCACCTGTTGGACAGAAAGAGCCTGTGTCTGTAGTGTGTAGTGCTGGTCTCCTCTCCACCTGCTGGACAGGAAGTGCCTGTGTCTGTAGTGTGTAGTGCCGGTCTCCTCTCCACCTGCTGGACAGAAAGAGCCTGTGTCTGTAGTGTGTAGTGCTGGTCTCCTGTGCTGCTGGGCAGGAAGTGCCTGTGTCTGCAGTGTGTAGTTCTGGTCCTCCTCTGCTGCTGGACAGGAAGTGCCTGTGTCTGTAGTGTGTAGTGCTGGTCTCCTCTGCTGCTGGACAAGAAGTGCTTGTGTCTGTAGTGTGTAGTGCTTGTCTCCTTGCACTTGATGGACAGGAAGTACCTGTGTCAGTAGTGTGTAGTGCTGGTCTCCTCTGCTGCTGGACAGGAAATACTGTTGTCAGTAGTGTGTAGTGCTGGTCTCCTCTGCTGCTGGACAGGAAATACTGTTGTCAGTAGTGTGTAGTGCTGGTCTCCTCTCCACCTGCTGTACAGAAAGAGCCTGTGTCTGTAGTGTGTAGTGCTGGTCTCCTCTCCACCTGCTGTACAGAAAGAGCCTGTGTCTGTAGTGTGTAGTGCCGGTCTCCTCTCCACCTGTTGGACAGAAAGAGCCTGTGTCTGTAGTGTGTAGTGCTGGTCTCCTCTCCACCTGCTGGACAGGAAGTGCCTGTGTCTGTAGTGTGTAGTGCCGGTCTCCTCTCCACCTGCTGGACAGAAAGAGCCTGTGTCTGTAGTGTGTAGTGCTGGTCTCCTGTGCTGCTGGGCAGGAAGTGCCTGTGTCTGCAGTGTGTAGTTCTGGTCCTCCTCTGCTGCTGGACAGGAAGTACCTGTGTCTGTAGTGTGTAGTGCTGGTCTCCTCTGCTGCTGGACAGGAAGTGCCTGTGTCTGTAGTGTGTAGTGCCGGTCTCCTCTCCACCTGTTGGACAGAAAGAGCCTGTGTCTGTAGTGTGTAGTGCTGGTCTCCTCTGCACCTGCTGGACAGAAAGAGCCTGTGTCTGTAGTGTGTAGTGCTGGTCTCCTGTGCTGCTGGGCAGGAAGTGCCTGTGTCTGCAGTTTGTAGTTCTGGTCCTCCTCTGCTGCTGGACAGGAAGTACCTGTGTCTGTAGTGTGTAGTGCTGGTCTCCTCTGCTGCTGGACAGGAAGTGCCTGTGTCTGTAGTGTGTAGTGCCGGTCTCCTCTCCACCTACTGGACAGAAAGAGCCTGTGTCTGTAGTGTGTAGTGCTGGTCTCCTGTGCTGCTGGGCAGGAAGTGCCTGTGTCTGCAGTTTGTAGTTCTGGTCCTCCTCTGCTGCTGGACAGGAAGTACCTGTGTCTGTAGTGTGTAGTGCTGGTCTCCTCTGCTGCTGGACAGGAAGTGCCTGTGTCTGTAGTGTGTAGTGCTGGTCTCCTCTGCACCTGCTGGACAGGAAGTGCCGATGTCTGTAGTGTGTAGTGCTGGTCTCCTCTGCTGCTGGACAGGAAATACTGGTGTCAGTAGTGTGTAGTGCAGGACAGGAAGTGCTTGTGTCAGTAGTGTGTAGTGCTGGTCTCCTCTGCTGCCCGGCAGGAAGTGCCTGTGTCTGTAGTGTGAAGTGCTGGTCTCCTCTGCACCTGCTGGACAGGAAGGGCTTGTGTCAGTAGTGTGTAGTTCTGGTCTCCTCTGCTGCTGGGCAGGAAGTGCCTTTGTATGCAGTGTGTAGTGCTGGTCACCTCTGCTGCTGGACAGGAAGTGCCTGTGTCTGTAGTGTATACTGCTGGTCCCCTCTGCACCTGCTGGACAGGAAGTGCCTGTGTCTGTAGTGTGTAGCGCTGGTCTCCTCTGCACCTGCTGGACAGGAAGTGCCTGTGTCTGTAGTGTGTAGTGCTGGTCCCCTCTGCACCTGCTGGACAGGAAGTGCCTGTGTCTGTAGTGTGAAGTGCTGGTCTCCTCTGCACCTGCTGGACAGGAAGTGCTTGTGTCAGTAGTGTGTAGTTCTGGTCTACTCTGCTGCTGGGCAGGAAGTGCCTTTGTATGCAGTGTGTAGTGCTGGTCACCTCTGCTGCTGGACAGGAAGTGCCTGTGTCTGTAGTGTATACTGCTGGTCCCCTCTGCACCTGCTGGACAGGAAGTGCCTGTGTCTGTAGTGTGTAGTGCTGGTCTCCTCTGCACCTGCTGGACAGGAAGTGCCTGTGTCTGTAGTGTGTAGTGCTGGTCTCCTCTGCACCTGCTGGACAGGAAGTGCCTGTGTCTGTAGTGTGTAGTGCTGGTCCCCTCTGCACCTGCTGGACAGGAAGTGCCTGTGTCTGTAGTGTGTAGGAAAAAACGCTGCATTTTTTTAAAAAAAAGTGTCGCTTCACACACGCTTACCTGCACCCGGCATAGGACAGTGAACTTCAGTGAACTCCGACGGAATTCAGCGCAGCAGCGACACCTGGTGGACATCGGGCGCACTACCTTAGTGAATCGCCGGCAGAACCCGAATTCTCCGCAGAGAACGCGCCGCTGGATCGCGAATGGACCGGGTAAGTAAATCTGCCCCATTATTTTTCAAGCATTTTTATCTACAATTGATGGAGATTTTATTTGATTTATTTCTTAAATTTCACAGCTTTATTTTATTTTCATTTTTTTTAATAGATCTCTATTTTTTTTCTTTTTTACAACTTTTTACTCTCAAATTACAACTTTAAAGTATAAAAACTTTAGCCTAACTCTGCACTAGGCAATAATAAGCAATTCTCTAATTTTGCAAGCGTGGCACCCGCGCCTCTTACCTGTTCTTATTCCTGTTCCCGGTGCTCCGGCCATGAACGTGCTTCCTCGTCTCCTCGCCTTCCTCTTCCTCTACCTGCGTCCTCGGACGTTCCTGCAGTGGTGGAGTTGGTACAGGATCTGATATCCATTTGGGAGCAGAGTCGCCTTTCCTTACTACAGGCTTCTGCTCCAACCAAGCTCCAGGCTGATAAGAGTCACAGGCCTCCTCCTGTCTTCTCTCCAGGTGACCAGGTCTGGTTGTCCTCCAGGTATGTCAGGCTAAAGATCCCTGGCTACAAACTTGGTCCTCGTTTCCTGGGTCCTTTCGAGGTGTTGAGGCGCATTAATCCAGTAGCCTACTGTAGCCCCAGTAGCTGCTGGACAGGAAATACTGTTGTGTGAAGTGCTGGCTTCCTCTGCTGCTGGACAGGAAGTGCATGTGTCTGTAGTGTGTAGTGCTGGTCTCCTCTCCACCTGCTGGACAGGAAGTACCTGTGTCTGTGGTGTGTAGTGCTGGTCTCCTTGCACTTGATGGACAGGAGGTGCCAATGTCTGTAGTGTGAAGTGCTAGTCTCCTCTCCACCTGCTGGACAGAAAGACCCTGTGTCTGTAGTGTGTAGTGCTGGTCTCCTCTGCTGCTGGGCAGGAAGTGCCTGTGTCTGCAGTCTGTAGTTCTGGTCCTCCTCTGCTGCTGGACAGGAAGTGCCTGTGTCTGTAGTGTGTAGTGCTGGTCTCCTCTGCACCTGCTGGACAGGAAGTTCATTTGTCTGTAGTGTGTAGTGTTGGTCCTGCAACTGCTGGACAGGAAGTGCCTGTGTCTGTAGTGTGTAGTGCTGGTCTCCTCTGCACCTGCTGGACAGGAAGTGCCTGTGTCTGTAGTGTGTAATGCTGGTCTCCTCTGCTGCTGGACAGGAAATACTGGTGTCAGTAGTGTGTACTGCAGGACAGGAAGGGCTTGTGTCTGTAGTGTGTAGTGCTGGTCTCCTCTGCTGCTGGGCAGGAAGTGCCTGTGTCTGTAGTGTGAACTGCTGGTCTCCTCTGCACCTGCTGGACAGGAAGTGCTTGTGTTTGTAGTGTGTAGTGCTTGTCTCCTTGCACTTGATGGACAGGAGGTGCCAATGTCTGTAGTGTGAAGTGCTAGTCTCCTCTCCACCTGCTGGACAGAAAGACCCTGTGTCTGTAGTGTGTAGTGCTGGTCTCCTCTGCTGCTGGGCAGGAAGTGCCTGTGTCTGCAGTTTGTAGTTCTGGTCCTCCTCTGCTGCTGGACAGGAAGTGCATGTGTCTGTAGTGTGTAGTGCTGGTCTCCTCTGCACCTGCTGGACAGGAAGTACCTGTGTCTGTAGTGTGTAGTGCTGGTCTCCTTGCACTTGATGGACAGGAGGTGCCAATGTCTGTAGTGTGAAGTGCTAGTCTCCTCTCCACCTGCTGGACAGAAAGACCCTGTGTCTGTAGTGTGTAGTGCTGGTCTCCTCTGCTGCTGGGCAGGAAGTGCCTGTGTCTGCAGTTTGTAGTTCTGGTCCTCCTCTGCTGCTGGACAGGAAGTGCATGTGTCTGTAGTGTGTAGTGCTGGTCTCCTCTGCACCTGCTGGACAGGAAGTACCTGTGTCTGTAGTGTGTAGTGCTGGTCTCCTCTGCACCTGCTGGACAGGAAGTTCATTTGTCTGTAGTGTGTAGTGCTGGTCCTGCAACTGCTGGACAGGAAGTGCCTGTGTCTGTAGTGTGTAGTGCTGGTCTCCTCTGCACCTGCTGGACAGGAAGTGCCGATGTCTGTAGTGTGTAATGCTGGTCTCCTCTGCTGCTGGACAGGAAATACTGGTGTCAGTAGTGTGTACTGCAGGAGAGGAAGGGCTTGTGTCTGTAGTGTGTAGTGCTGGTCTCCTCTGCTGCTGGGCAGGAAGTGCCTGTGTCTGTAGTGTGAAGTGCTGGTCTCCTCTGCACCTGCTGGACAGGAAGTGCCTGTGTCTGTAGTGTGTAGTGCTGGTCACCTCTGCTGCTAGACAGGAAGTGCCTGTATCTGCAGTTTGTAGTTCTGGTCCTTCTCTGCTGCTGGACAGGAAGTGCCTGTGTCTGTAGTGTGTAATGCTGGTCTCCTTTGCACCTGCTGGACAGGAAGTGCCCGTGTCTGTAGTGTGTAGTGCTGGTTCACGCTGCAGTGCTCTTTGCCTCCTGCCCCTCCCCTGCTCCTGCAATACAAGAGAAGCCACAGGAATCTGCCCGACCATAGTCAGGAGTTTACAGTCGGATCCTTGGTACGAAATTGCAAAACACCTGGACTGATATAGACAGGTTGGATTTTTGTTAATAACAGTGAATTAGAGAATGTATTATTTTGTTATCCTGAGTACATTTAAGAATGTTGTCTTCATAGGAATACCTCTTTAATATCTGCTCTAAATAGAATTTATATTCCTCTAAATGAATACTGTCACTGACTCTTAGCGTAGCGGGGGGAGGGGGGGACTGTGGAGCATCTCACTGCAGAATGCACAGAACACAGCAGTGTGAGAGCAAGCCTCAATTGTACTTTGAGAAGCTACAATCCTGGAATATAAATCAATATTTCAAAGTCCTGCTGCTCCTAACTATATACACAAAAGTCTGATTACACTTAGTTCAAGAAAAATACCAAACACCATTGCAGAGAGTACAGCAGTGTTAGGATTCACCTCTAGTGCACTTGGAGAAGCACCAACCCTGAAATATAAATCCATATTTCACAGTCCTGCTGCTACTAACAACACACACAAGGGTATGATAACACAGCTGTCCAGGGACAATTCCTAACAGTGGCTGCAGAGAGCACAGCAGTGTGAGGGTACACCTTCAGTGCACTTGCAGAAGCTACAATCCTGGAATATAAATCCATTTGCTAAATTCCTGCCGCTACTAACAACATACATAAGGCTATGATTACACATCTCTCCAGGGACATTACCTAACGCTGGCTGCAGAGAGCACAGAGCACAGCAGTGTGAGGACACCTCCCCAGTGCACTTGCAGAAGTGACAACCCCAAATATAAATCCATATTTAACAGTTCTGCTGCTACCTACAACATACAAAATGTTATGAATACACATCTCCCCAAGCACAATACCCAATACTTGCAGCAGTCTGCATGGTCCAACAGATCCCTTTAAGCAGGGCATGGTAAATACAGGGTTATGTATAGTATGGGGGTTGGTATATTTCGGTGGACTGCATGTCTGGTTCCTCTTGCAGGTTACAGGCCCCTATTGTAGCAGTCGGTATCTCGTCTCAGCACGCTGCAGACACTTTTAATGTCCTCTGTGTGAATTGAGGTCTAAAGGTCAAGCTCCATAAAGAGTGGATGACGGGCGCCCTCGTCCCAGGGGTCATGTACTATATATAATTTAGAGTAATTTTGCTTTTTCTAAATTTAACAGCAACATCCTCATTGTCAGACTCTGCACCCCCCCTCCCCCTCTCCATACCTCGCTGCCCCCCTGTCATATCCAGCCTGGGGATAGGGAGAGGGATGTGTGTGTGGGGGGGGGGGGGGGGGGGCTTAGGCTGGGGCTCTCTATGTGGTCCTGGTTACCAGCTATAAAGGTTTTAGAGGTCATTGTAAGACTGTCATGTTCACACCTTGTAAAACACAAATAATGGGAATCCTGCTCCTCTGAGCGGGCAACATGTAGTACATGAGTATAGAAGGGGATTGTTACATAGACAGGGTAATCCTGTAACTACCAGACATACTGTAAACGTCAGATGGTTGGGGGTCCCTATTGCCATGTTAATTTGAGCTCAGTTTCACCAAATCCCCTGCATAGACATAATCATTCGATATCAATCTGGCTACCTACAGTCACCACTAGGGGGAGCTATTGAGCCTTTTGCATACTAGGTTAGAATGAGCCTATCTGTTACTGCAGCACAGGTGGCTTTGGGAGACCAATTACAGGACCTGTGGTTTAGCTCTGTCTGTGGGTGCAATTAAAAAAAATTTATACTCACCTTGATCCGGAGTCCTTGGTCCACAAGGACCTGTGTGTGGGTGGTTTCGTTTCCCAAATCGACCTGACAAGTTTACTTTAAATAGATGCTAAACTGCAATACCTTGTCCAGCCACTATATAGAAAGAGGAGCTGCTCTTCTGGCTCTTCTGTACTTTATGATGCTTACAGAGGAAATCAGCCACCTGATTGGGTATCGGGTTTGTAGCTTGTGGATATAATTGTATCCAGTCTAGACAATGCTCTGTGAGCTGCACAGCCTGGACTACACATTGATACATTGGGGCAGATTTACTTACCCGGTCCATTCCCTATCCAGCGGCGCATTCTCTGTGGTGGATTCGGGTCCGGACAGGATTCATTAAGGCAGTTCCTCTGACGTCCACCAGGTGGCGCTGCTGCGCTGAAGAGCATCGGAACGCACTCAAGTTCACCGGCCTATTCCTAGTGAAGGTAAGTGCAAGCTCCGCAACACTTTTTTTTTAAATGCGGCGTTTTTTCCGAATCCGTCAGGTTTTCGTTCGGCCACGCCCCCCGATTTCCGTCGCGTGCATGCCGGCGCCGATGCAACACAATCCGATCGCTTGCGCCAAAATCCCTGGGCAATACAGAGAAAATCGGCGCAAATCGGAAATATTCGGGTAACACGTCGGGAAAACGCGAATCGGGCCCTTAGTAAATGACCCCCAGTGATATCTACTTCTCAGATGAGGGAACGACTGGTTATATCCAGGGGTCTCCCCAAAAAGCATCCAGGGGCCAGTGCTTTACAAGGACACCAGTTCTGTTCAAATCCCCCTGCATCCAAATCTGTCCAAATTTCAATGATCCCCCCGAAGGATCCTGGGGTGGGCTGTTTAGGACAGGACATTTTGGTGTATCCCTTTAAGACATGCCTTATGGATACAATGGTTTTCCTCTAATTTGTATCTCGTGAGCAGATGTCGGGTCAATCTGGAGCAAATGAGGATTTAATGACATGACAATACCCCCTGCGCCCCCCCCCCTGCCCCCCCTCATACAATTGCCCGTTTCAGGAAGACAAAGAATAAACGGGGTGTCGCTAAAATTTAGAACCTCATCCACCCTCAATTACTCCAAAATGAAGACATCCGGAGCGTTCCTGCGCCGTGTTTACGGGACCTGGTAATCTTCTTCAGATGTTGGAGAAGACTCCATGGCCGGCGCTCGTGCAGGGTCAGGGGTCACAGATAATACCTCCACTCATTGTATTAATCGCCCTAATTACACCAGGAGTCCTCCACACTTCCTACAATCCGGGGAATTTATCGGAGTAGGTTTCTAATTAGCCAATGGAGATGAGAGGAGCGAGCGGCGGAGACATTGAGAGGCTGCAGCCTAATTAACTATAATTAGTATCTATGTAAACGAGCGGCGGGGAACGTGTGTGTATGAATAGATTTCTCTAGAAGTGACGGAGGAAAACACGATGCAAGGGAATCCCCAAAATATGAGAAATTAAAGGGATTGTCCAGGATTAGGAAAATAATGCTGCTGCTTAAAAAAAAAACAGTGCCAGCCCTCGCCTAAGGTTGTGTGTGGTATTGCCACTCCTTTCAATTTATGTGCACTAGGGTGCAATACCAAACATGACCCATAGAGAGGGTTGGCAACCTTTACAGTGCCCCCATAGTAAGGCTGCCCATAAATGTGCCCCCATAACAGGGCTGCCCATATCAGTGCCCCATAACAGGGCTGCCCACATCAGTGCCTCCATAACAGAGCTGCTCATATCAGTGCTCCCCTAACAGAGCTGCTCATATCAGTGCCCCCATAACAGGGCTGCTCATATCAGTGCCCCATAACAGGGCTGCCCATATCAGTGCCCCATAACAGAGCTGCTCATATCAGTGCCCCCATAACGGAGCTGCCCATATCAGTGCTCCCATAACAGGGCTGCCCATATCAGTGCCCCCATAACAGGGCTGCTCATATCAGTGCCCCCTATAATAGAGCTGCTCATATCAGTGCCCCCTATAATAGAGCTGCTCATATCAGTGCTCCCATAACAGGGCTGCTCATATCAGTGCCCCCATAACAGGGCTGCTCATATCAGTGCCCCCTATAATAGAGCTGCTCATATCAGTGCTCCCATAACAGAGCTGCCCATATCAGTGCCCCATAACAGGGCTGCTCATATCAGTGCTCCCATAACAGAGCTGCTCATATCAGTGCCCCCATAACAGGGCTGCTCATATCAGTGCTCCCATAACAGAGCTGCTCATATCAGTGCCCCATAACAGGGCTGCCCATATCAGTGCCCCCATAACAGGGCTGCTCATATCAGTGCTCCCATAACAGGGCTGCTCATATCAGTGCCCCCATAACAGGGCTGCCCATATCAGTGCCCCATAACAGGGCTGCTCATATCAGTGCCCCCATAACAGGGCTGCCCATATCAGTGCCCCATAACAGAGCTGCTCATATCAGTGCCCCCATAACAGGGCTGCTCATATCAGTGTCCCATAACAGGGCTGCCCATATCAGTGTCCCATAACAGGGCTGCCCATATCAGTGCCCCCATAACAGGGCTGCCCATATCAGTGCTCCCCTAACAGAGCTGCTCATATCAGTGCCCCCATAACAGGGCTGCTCATATCAGTGTCCCATAACAGGGCTGCCCATATCAGTGTCCCATAACAGGGCTGCCCATATCAGTGCCCCCATAACAGGGCTGCTCATATCAGTGCTCCCCTAACAGAGCTGCTCATATCAGTGCTCCCCTAACAGAGCTGCTCATATCAGTGCCCCCATAACAGGGCTGCTCATATCAGTGTCCCATAACAGGGCTGCCCATATCAGTGTCCCATAACAGGGCTGCCCATATCAGTGCCCCCATAACAGGGCTGCCCATATCAGTGCCCCCATAACAGGGCTGCTCATATCAGTGCCCCCATAACAGGGCTGCTCATATCAGTGCCCCCATAACAGGGCTGCTCATATCAGTGCCCCCATAACAGGGCTGCTCATATCAGTGCCCCATAACAGGGCTGCTCATATCAGTGCCCCATAACAGGGCTGCTCATATCAGTGTCCCATAACAGGGCTGCCCATATCAGTGCCCCATAACAGGGCTGCTCATATCAGTGCCCCCATAACAGGGCTGCCCATATCAGTGCCCCCATAACAGGGCTGCTCATATCAGTGCCCCCATAACAGGGCTGCCCATATCAATACCCCCATAACAGGGCTGCGCGTATCAGTGCCCCATAACAGGGCTGCGCATATCAGTGCCCCCTAACAGGGCTGCCCATATCAGTGCCCCATAACAGGGCTGCCCATATCAGTGCCCCATAACAGGGCTGCCCATATCAGTGCTCCCATAACAGGGCTGCCCATATCAGTGCCCCCATAACATGGCTGCTCATATCAGTGCTCCCATAACAGAGCTGCCCATATCAGTGCCCCATAACCGGGCTGCCCATATCAGTGCCCCATAACAGAGCTGCTCATATCAGTGCCCCCATAACGGAGCTGCCCATATCAGTGCTCCCATAACAGGGCTGCCCATATCAGTGCCCCCATAACAGGGCTGCTCATATCAGTGCCCCCTATAATAGAGCTGCTCATATCAGTGCTCCCATAACAGGGCTGCTCATATCAGTGCCCCCATAACAGGGCTGCCCATATCAGTGCCCCCATAACAGGGCTGCTCATATCAGTGCCCCCTATAACAGAGCTGCTCATATCAGTGCCCCCATAACAGGGCTGCTCATATCAGTGCCCCATAACAGGGCTGCCCATATCAGTGCCCCATAACCGGGCTGCCCATATCAGTGCCCCCATAACAGAGCTGCTCATATCAGTGTCTCCATAACAGGGCTGCTCATATCAGTGTCTCCATAACAGGGCTGCCCATATCAGTGCCCCATAACAGAGCTGCTCATATCAGTGCCCCATAACAGGGCTGCTCATATCAGTGCCCCCCATAACAGGGCTGCCCATATCAGTGCCCCCATAACAGAGCTGCTCATATCAGTGTCTCCATAACAGGGCTGCTCATATCAGTGCTCCCATAACAGGGCTGCTCATATCAGTGCCCCCCATAACAGGGCTGCTCATATCAGTGTCTCCATAACAGGGCTGCCCATATCAGTGCCCCATAACAGAGCTGCTCATATCAGTGCCCCATAACAGGGCTGCTCATATCAGTGCCCCCCATAACAGGGCTGCCCATATCAGTGCCCCCATAACAGGGCTGCTCATATCAGTGCTCCCATAACAGGGCTGCCCATATCAGTGCCCCCATAACAGGGCTGCTCATATCAGTGCCCCATAACAGGGCTGCCCATATCAGTGTACCATAACAGGGCTGCCCATATCAGTGCCCCCATAACAGGGCTGCTCATATCAGTGCTCCCATAACAGGGCTGCCCTTATCAGTGCCCCATAACAGGGCTGCTCATATCAGTGCCCCATAACAGGGCTGCCCATATCAGTGTACCATAACAGGGCTGCCCATATCAGTGCCCCCATAACAGGGCTGCTCATATCAGTGCTCCCATAACAGGGCTGCCCTTATCAGTGCCCTATAACAGAGCTGCTCATATCAGTAATCCCATAACAGGGCTGCTCATATCAGTGCCCCCATAACAGGGCTGCCCATATCAGTGCTCCCATAACAGGGCTGCCCTTATCAGTGCCCCATAACAGGGCTGCTCATATCAGTGTCCCATAACAGAGCTGCTCATATCAGTGCCCCCATAACAGGGCTGCCCATATCAGTGTCTCCATAACAGGGCTGCCCATATCAGTGCCTCCATAACAGGGCTGCTCATATCAGTGCCCCCATAACAGGGCTGCTCATATCAGTGCCCCCCGTAACAGGGCTGCCCATATCAGTGCCCCCATAACAGGGCTGCCCATATCAGTGCCCCCCGTAACAGGGCTGCCCATATCAGTGCCCCCATAACAGGGCTGCCCATATCAGTGCCCCCATAACAGGGCTGCCCATATCAGTGCCCCCATAACAGGGCTGCTCATATCAGTGCCCCCATAACAGGGCTGCTCATATCAGTGCCCCCCGTAACAGGGCTGCCCATATCAGTGCCCCCATAACAGGGCTGCCCATATCAGTGCCCCCATAACAGAGCTGCTCATATCAGTGTCTCCATAACAGGGCTGCTCATATCAGTGCTCCCATAACAGGGCTGCTCATATCAGTGCCCCCCATAACAGGGCTGCTCATATCAGTGTCTCCATAACAGGGCTGCCCATATCAGTGCCCCATAACAGAGCTGCTCATATCAGTGCCCCATAACAGGGCTGCTCATATCAGTGCCCCCCATAACAGGGCTGCCCATATCAGTGCCCCCATAACAGAGCTGCTCATATCAGTGTCTCCATAACAGGGCTGCTCATATCAGTGCTCCCATAACAGGGCTGCTCATATCAGTGCCCCCCATAACAGGGCTGCTCATATCAGTGTCTCCATAACAGGGCTGCCCATATCAGTGCCCCATAACAGAGCTGCTCATATCAGTGCCCCATAACAGGGCTGCTCATATCAGTGCCCCCCATAACAGGGCTGCCCATATCAGTGCCCCCATAACAGGGCTGCTCATATCAGTGCTCCCATAACAGGGCTGCCCATATCAGTGCCCCCATAACAGGGCTGCTCATATCAGTAATCCCATAACAGGGCTGCTCATATCAGTGCCCCATAACAGGGCTGCCCATATCAGTGTCTCCATAACAGGGCTGCCCATATCAGTGCCCCCATAACAGGGCTGCCCATATCAGTGTCTCCATAACAGGGCTGCCCATATCAGTGCCTCCATAACAGGGCTGCTCATATCAGTGCCCCCATAACAGGGCTGCTCATATCAGTGCCCCCCGTAACAGGGCTGCCCATATCAGTGCCCCCATAACAGGGCTGCCCATATCAGTGCCCCCCGTAACAGGGCTGCCCATATCAGTGCCCCCCGTAACAGGGCTGCCCATATCAGTGCCCCCATAACAGGGCTGCCCATATCAGTGCCCCCATAACAGGGCTGCCCATATCAGTGCCCCCATAACAGGGCTGCTCATATCAGTGCCCCCATAACAGGGCTGCTCATATCAGTGCCCCCCGTAACAGGGCTGCCCATATCAGTGCCCCCATAACAGGGCTGCCCATATCAGTGCCCCCATAACAGGGCTGCCCATATCAGTGCCCCATAACAGGGCTGCCCATATCAGTGCCCCATAACAGGGCTGCTCATATCAGTGACCCATAACAGGGCTGCTCATATCAGTGCCCCCATAACAGGGCTGCCCATATCAGTGCCCCCATAACAGGGCTGCTCATATCAGTGTCCCATAACAGGGCTGCCCATATCAGTGCCCCATAACAGGGCTGCCCATATCAGTGCCCCATAACAGGGCTGCCCATATCAGTGCCCCATAACAGGGCTGCCCATATCAGTGCCCCATAACAGGGCTGCCCATATCAGTGCCCCATAACAGGGCTGCTCATATCAGTGCCCGCATAACAGGGCTGCTCATATCAGTGCCCCATAACAGAGCTGCTCATATCAGTGCCCCATAACAGGGCTGCCCATATCAGTGTCCCCATAACAGGGCTGCCCATATCAGTGTCCCCATAACAGGGCTGCCAATATCAGTGTCCCCATAACAGGACTGCTCATATCAGTGCCCCATAACAGAGCTGCTCATATCAGTGCCCCATAACAGGGCTGCCCATATCAGTGTCCCCATAACAGGGCTGCTCATATCAGTGCCCCATAACAGAGCTGCTCATATCAGTGCCCCCATAACAGGGCTGCCCATATCAGTGCCTCCATAACAGGGCTGCCCATATCAGTGCCCCCATAACAGGGCTGCTCATATCAGTGCCCCCCGTAACAGGGCTGCCCATATCAGTGCCCCCATAACAGGGCTGCCCATATCAGTGCCCCCATAACAGGGCTGCCCATATCAGTGCCCCCATAACAGGGCTGCCCATATCAGTGCCCCATAACAGGGCTGCCCATATCAGTGCCCCATAACAGGGCTGCTCATATCAGTGCCCCAAAACAGGGCTGCTCATATCAGTGCCCCCATAACAGAGCTGCTCATATCAGTGCCCCCATAACAGGGCTGCCCATATCAGTGCCCCATAACAGAGCTGCTCATATCAGTGCCCCATAACAGGGCTGCCCATATCAGTGCCCCCATAACAGGGCTGCTCATATCAGTGCCCCATAACAGGGCTGCCCATATCAGTGCCCCATAACAGAGCTGCTCATATCAGTGCCCCATAACAGGGCTGCTCATATCAGTGCCCCATAACAGGGCTGCTCATATCAGTGCCCCATAACAGGGCTGCCCATATCAGTGCCCCCATAACAGGGCTGCTCATATCAGTGCCCCATAACAGGGCTGCTCATATCAGTGCCCCATAACAGGGCTGCTCATATCAGTGCCCCATAACAGGGCTGCTCATATCAGTGCCCCATAACAGGGCTGCCCATATCAGTGCCCCATAACAGAGCTGCTCATATCAGTGCCCCATAACAGGGCTGCTCATATCAGTGCCCCATAACAGGGCTGCTCATATCAGTGCCCCATAACAGGGCTGCCCATATCAGTGCCCCCATAACAGGGCTGCTCATATCAGTGCCCCATAACAGGGCTGCTCATATCAGTGCCCCATAACAGGGCTGCTCATATCAGTGCCCCATAACAGGGCTGCCCATATCAGTGCCCCATAACAGAGCTGCTCATATCAGTGCCCCATAACAGGGCTGCTCATATCAGTGCCCCATAACAGGGCTGCGCATATCAGTGCCCCATAACCGGGCTGCCCATATCAGTGCCCCTATAACAAGGCTGCTCATATCAGTGCCCCCATAACAGGGCTGCCCATATCAGTGCCCCCATAACAGGGCTGCTCATATCAGTGCCCCCATAACAGGGCTGCTCATATCAGTGCCCCCATAACAGAGCTGCTCATATCAGTGCCCCCATAACAGGGCTGCCCATATCAGTGCCCCCATAACAGGGCTGCTCATATCAGTGCTCCCATAACAGAGCTGCTCATATCAGTGCCCCCATAACAGGGCTGCCCATATCAGTGCCCCCATAACAGGGCTGCCCATATCAGTGCCCCATAACAGGGCTGCCCATATCAGTGCCCCCATAACAGGGCTGCTCATATCAGTGCCCCCCGTAACAGGGCTGCCCATATCAGTGCCCCCATAACAGGGCTGCCCATATCAGTGCCCCCATAACAGGGCTGCCCATATCAGTGCCCCCATAACAGGGCTGCCCATATCAGTGCCCCATAACAGGGCTGCCCATATCAGTGCCCCATAACAGGGCTGCTCATATCAGTGCCCCAAAACAGGGCTGCTCATATCAGTGCCCCCATAACAGAGCTGCTCATATCAGTGCCCCCATAACAGGGCTGCCCATATCAGTGCCCCATAACAGAGCTGCTCATATCAGTGCCCCATAACAGGGCTGCCCATATCAGTGCCCCCATAACAGGGCTGCTCATATCAGTGCCCCATAACAGGGCTGCCCATATCAGTGCCCCATAACAGAGCTGCTCATATCAGTGCCCCATAACAGGGCTGCTCATATCAGTGCCCCATAACAGGGCTGCTCATATCAGTGCCCCATAACAGGGCTGCCCATATCAGTGCCCCCATAACAGGGCTGCTCATATCAGTGCCCCATAACAGGGCTGCTCATATCAGTGCCCCATAACAGGGCTGCTCATATCAGTGCCCCATAACAGGGCTGCTCATATCAGTGCCCCATAACAGGGCTGCCCATATCAGTGCCCCATAACAGAGCTGCTCATATCAGTGCCCCATAACAGGGCTGCTCATATCAGTGCCCCATAACAGGGCTGCTCATATCAGTGCCCCATAACAGGGCTGCCCATATCAGTGCCCCCATAACAGGGCTGCTCATATCAGTGCCCCATAACAGGGCTGCTCATATCAGTGCCCCATAACAGGGCTGCTCATATCAGTGCCCCATAACAGGGCTGCCCATATCAGTGCCCCATAACAGAGCTGCTCATATCAGTGCCCCATAACAGGGCTGCTCATATCAGTGCCCCATAACAGGGCTGCGCATATCAGTGCCCCATAACCGGGCTGCCCATATCAGTGCCCCTATAACAAGGCTGCTCATATCAGTGCCCCCATAACAGGGCTGCCCATATCAGTGTCCCCATAACAGGACTGCTCATATCAGTGCCCCCATAACAGAGCTGCTCATATCAGTGCCCCATAACAGGGCTGCCCATATCAGTGCCCCATAACAGAGCTGCTCATATCAGTGCCCCCATAACAGGGCTGCGCATATCAGTGCCCCATAACAGGGCTGCTCATATCAGTGCCCCCATAACAGGGCTGCGCATATCAGTGCCCCATAACCGGGCTGCCCATATCAGTGTCCCCATAACCGGGCTGCTCATATCAGTGCCCTATAACAGGGCTGCTCATATCAGTGCCCCCATAACAGGGCTGCTCATATCAGTGGCCCCATAACAGAGCTGCTCATATCAGTGCCCCCATAACAGGGCTGCTCATATCAGTGCCCCCATAACAGGGCTGCCCATATCAGTGCCCCCATAACAGGGCTGCCCATATCAGTGCCCCATAACAGGGTTGCCCATATCAGTGCCCCCATAACAGGGCTGCTCATATCAGTGCCCCCATAACAGGGCTGCCTACAACTGTGTAACCTATAACAGTTCTCTGCCAGCCATATATTGCCCTCCACTTCCCTCCCCCAGGGGGCGCTCACATGTGTTGCACTTGATCTGCCCAGATTTCTATGCTCATAGATCAGACTGATCAGATAGTGCTCGGTTAATGGCGCCTTTGTCCGACTAATCCATTGTTTACCTAAAATCCCATTTATATTGCAAAAAAAAATTTAAAAAGTACAAAAAGATTTTTCTTTTTGGATATACAACCCCCTGTATAAACCTTGGCCATGAAATATTTCTTAATACTTCATTAGGACTAATGCAGAGTAAACAATTCATGTTGATTTTGGATTCTGATATCAGAAGTTTGTTCCAAATGGCAGATTATCCCTCCAGTATTTTAGGGAGGTTTCAGAGGTGAAAGACCAGGTGGGTTCAAAGCAAAGAGGAACATCTGGTCTCATCACTGGGATCACAGTGCAGGGTATAGGAGCAGCCAGGACTGATTGATGGACATTGCATTACAGTTATAAGGAGTTTTAATCTTCATTTTCTTGTCTCGTTTAGATTAAAAATTCTGAGACAAATTATTTTTTTTTAGTAAATTTACATACTATTCTACATAGTGTTAATACAGCCACCACTAGGGGGAGCTCAAGAGGTTTTTACATAGTGTATATTCAGCCACCACTAGGAGGAACTCAGGAGATTACTACATACTGTATATACAGCCACCACTAGGAGGAGCTCAGGAGATTACTACATACTGTATATACAGCCACCACTAGGAGGAGCTCAGGAGATTACTACATACTGTATGTACAGCCACCACTGGGAGGAGCTCAGGAGATTACTACATACTGTATATACAGCCACCACTAGGAGGAGCTCAGGAGATTACTATATGCTGTATATACAGCCACCACTAGGAGGAGCTCAGGAGATTACTACATACTGTATATACAGCCACCACTAGGGGGAGCTCAGGAGATTACTACATACTGTATATACAGCCACCACTAGGAGGAGCTCAGGAGATTACTACATACTGTATATACAGCCACCACTAGGAGGAGCTCAAGAGATTTTTACATAGTGTATATTCAGCCACCACTAGGAGGAACTCAGGAGATTACTACATACTGTATATACAACCACCACTGGGAGGAACTCAGAAGATTACTACATACTGTATATACAGCCACCACTAGGGGGAACTCAGAAGATTACTACATACTGTATATACAGCCACCACTAGGGGGAGCTCAGGAGATTATAATATACTGTATATAAAGCCACCAGTAAGGGTAGCTCAGCAGATTATTACGCACTGTATATACAGCCAACTCTAGTGGATGCTTACGGCATACTGTAATATTATTTAGGTAAATACAGTATGCAGTAAGCACCAGAGCCCCACCTGGTGGTGATTTTAGGCAGTTAATATGTGCAATGTAATATCTTACATCATTAGTCACATACAGCACAGTCACCTCACCGCCTCTCTCTAATATACAGCACCCTATGGATCACAGATCTCTGCTCCTGAACTCAGCTGGACTCAAATATTGAGATCAGGATTTCAAGATTTCTGCTTGCTGATAACAAATCCTGGTCATGCAGCAGGTTTGTCACAATATTTTAGTCTATACCAAACAATGAAATCATGAAATGTGCCATCTGTTTATTAAATTTTGAGGTGTTCTAATGTTGGGTCATTCAGCAATTATATTACAAGGAGTTTCTTTGATGGACCCGGAGGCGGAGCTTAGCATGAATGTTTCCATATCGTAGTCAGAGCAGTGGGGGAGGGGTCCTGCTGCAGCCAGTTGCCTTAAAGAGACACAAGGTTGCAAGCAGTGTCGGACTGGCACGTGTTGGGCCTACCAAAGGTGGTGATCTTGAGGGCCCACCCTTCAACCATAAAATATCATTAAAAAAAATCATATCATGTAGTAGGTATCATCAAAAAGATCTAATAATCTCTAATATCGGAATCATCCTATATGAAATAGATCATAATATCTAATACTTACTCCATTAACTTCCAAATGAAGATCTTTGGGGCCCATTATAAAGTGTCATAACCTGGGGCCCACCGGAGGATTCTCCGATGCTCTGGTGGGCCAGTCCGACACTGGTTGCAAGGAGGAGACGGGGAAGAGAGTTATTTCTGCAATTCTCACTATTACGATTCCAGTAAAAGACAAGATGAAAGAGGAGGAGAGAACTGGAGGAAAAGTTGTTTTTTTAATATTTTTATGACGATCCCTGACACTTTCCCTGCAACTTCTTGACACTTTAAATCTGTAAATCTAATTTTACACAACTTTATTCTGCATTTTTTGCCATTTTTAGGATGACCAGGATGTCATTGAACCCCCGAGATGTTACAGAGGACGGATCGCTTTTATTTCTTTTGGCAAATAATATAGGATTGTGTATAGTACAAAACTAATATTTATAGGGGAACACAATCTTTTATGGTTTTAAGTGTTTTAACCCATTAAATGTCTTCTAGCGCTGGAACTTGAATGGCGTCCTGAATGCAAAGTGATGCACACCTGACTTACATACGTCCCCTAGTTACAAACGGACCTCTGGATTTTGGTAATTTACTTTACTTTAATCCTAGGCTACACTAAACAGCTATAACAGTCATTAAGCTTTACTGTTAATCCTGGTTCTTATGAGAATCCTACATTTTTAAAATCCAATTGTCACAGAGACCAAAAAAATTTTGACTGGGGTTACAATAATAAAGTATAGGGTTCCGACTTACATACAAACTCAACTTAAGAACAAACCTACAGAACTCATCTTGTATGTAACCCGGGGACTGCCTGTAGTGACCTACCGTGCTAGAATCCCTTTATTGTATATGGGTATATGATTGTTACATATATATTACATTCAAATACCCTAATAAAAATAATATTTATAATCAGTAATAGATGATTGTTTGAAACTAATTGTAACATCTGATGGATGCGCTGATGGATGTAATTTTACTCTTGGGTTATATTTTGTCTGCACTAGTCTGAACACAGCTTTATTTCACTCTTGTCTTTTGTAATTGATTTTCACTAATATTTGTCTCCTGTGGATTCTGCCCTGGGTTGCTGACAGTTAAGTTAGCTGAGACGGACAAAATCTTCCTGCACTCACACGTCTCTCCTGCTGGTCTGCTTTGTCTGAATGTGAGAGTACTGGTGCCATCACTTTCTGGACTGGGACTCTGACATGTTATATAGGGGTTTCCTGTCATTTCTCCTCTGCTTGTAATAAGTCTTATTTGTTGTAAGTGATTTCAACACCTATCTGTCTCCTGTGGATTCTGCTCAGGGTTGCTGACAGTTAAGTTAGCGGAGACGGACAGAATCTTCCTGCACTCACACGTCTCACCTGCTGGTCTGCTTTGTCTGAATGTGAGAGTACTGGTGCCATCACTTTCTGGACTGGGACTCTGACATCTCATATAGAGTTTTCCTGCCATTTTTTCCCTGCCTGCTATAAGTCTTATTTGGAGCTTGTTGGAGTTTATCTTGACTTAACTACATTTTTTTGTCCTTGACCCTCCGCATGTTCTAACCATCCGTTTTGCCTATTGATTCTTTATTTTTCGGCTACTCTTCTGTGTTTGTTTTCTCTTGTCTCTGTGTTTGCATTCAGGTGCAGAAAGGGAACATTGACTAGTTGTCACCTACTGCTCAGGGTTGGTGGGGAAATTAGGCAAGGACAACTGGGAAGGAAGTGAAGCCTTGGGGCTCATTTTTTGTATTTTGGAAAATCAGAAATTTTGTAGCCTATGAGTCAAACCTTTACGCTGAGGAAGAGCATTACCAGGATATGGTACTGTTAGCCCTTGTTGGGGGATCTTAAAGCTGTAGGTGGGAGCCATAAAGGGTAAATTCTAAGAAGCTGCCTACCTACCCCTTCAATGTACCCAATCATGTCTGACTTTGCTTTGGCTTGTGGCCATATTTTTTCCAGTTTTTGTCTTGGCCAATAGTATTAATGACCTATCCTATAGATCAGATGCATAGGAAGGGAAGTGCAGTAGGAAAGGCATGCAGACAGCTCCTTTATTTATGTAGAGACGCATCAGGGTTAGTACAGACACAGCTCCCTTCGAAGTAAATCGGTTCTATCTTCAAGTTCCCCTAGTGGGTGAGGCAGGGCATGGCATCCGTGCATGCTCTGAGGAAGTGCTGAAGAAGGATCCAACGAGATTCTTGGGGCTGTCCCTGAAACACTTCTCAGTATGGGATAGGTGTAAAAGAGGATTCACCACAAGCCCTTATATTAATTATAATAGTAATAGTAATTATAATGAATGAAAATACTTTTTTTTTATTACAGTGATATTGTAGTTATATTCTTGTACATAGGGGGCAGTATTACAGTAGTTATATTCCTGTACATAGGGGGCAGTATTATAGTAGTTATATTCTTGTACATAGGGGGCAGTATTATAGTAGTTATATTCTTGTACATAGGGGGCAGTATTATAGTAGTTATATTCCTGTACATAGGGGGCAGTATTATAGTAGTTATATTCTTGTACATAGGAGGCAGTATTATAGTAGTTATATTCTTGTACATAGGGGGCAGTATTATAGTAGTTATATTCTTGTACATAGGGGGCAGTATTATAGCAGTTATATTCCTGTACATAGGGGGCAGTATTATAGTAGTTATATTCTTGTACATAGGGGCAGTATTATAGTAGTTATATTCCTGTACATAGGGGGCAGTATTATAGTAGTTATATTCTTGTACATAGGGGCAGTATTATAGTAGTTATATTCTTGTACATAGGGGCAGTATTATAGTAGTTATATTCTTGTACATAGGGGCAGTATTATAGTAGTTATATTCTTGTACATAGGGGGCAGTATTATAGTAGTTATATTCTTGTACATAGGGAGCAGTAATATAGTAGTTATATTCTTGTACATAGGGGGCGGTATTATAGTAGTTATATTCTTGTACATAGGGGCAGTATTATAGTAGTTATATTCTTGTACATAGGGGCAGTATTATAGTAGTTATATTCTTGTACATAGGGGCAGTATTATAGTAGTTATATTCTTGTACATAGGGGGCAGTATTATAGTAGTTATATTCTTGTACATAGGGAGCAGTAATATAGTAGTTATATTCTTGTACATAGGGGGCGGTATTATAGTAGTTATATTCTTGTACATAGGGGGCAGTATTATAGTAGTTATATTCTTGTACATAGGGGGCAGTATTATAGTAGTTATATTCTTGTACATAGGGGGCAGTATTATAGTAGTTATATTCTTGTATATAGGGGGCAGTATTATAGTAGTTATATTCTTGTACATAGGGGGTAGTATTATAGTAGTTATATTCTTGTACATAGGGGACAGTATTATAGTAGTTATATTCTTGTACATAGGGGACAGTATTATAGTAGTTATATTCTTGTACATAGGGGGCAGTATTATAGTAGTTATATTCTTGTACATAGGGGGCAGTATTATAGTAGTTATATTCTTGTACATAGGGGGCAGCATTATAGTAGTTATATTCTTGTACATAGGGGGCAGTATTATAGTAGTTACTTTCTTGTACATAGGGGGCAGTATTATAGGAGTTATATTCTTGTACATAGGGGCAGTATTATAGGAGTTATATTCTTGTACATAGGGGGCAATTTTTATTGTAAAAACCAACAAAATACAATTAAACAAAATCATAAATACATTCTTCTGTATACACAATTAGGAATCAAACAAATATAAACTCAGAGTAAATGTAACTTAGAGTCCATAGCTGCTGCTGCTGGAAAGGAAAAAGAAAAATGCTAAATCAATATATATAGAAATTAAACACCAGATATATTCCTCCATAATTTCCTATTTCTCTGGTCTTTTCTGACTTCCAGTGATTTTATCCACCTTAGCTCAGACAATATTTGGGATACCACAGCCGTGTAGTTATAGTCCTCTCTGTGTAGGGACACCCGGGTTCTGGCGTGCCAGTGGTAATACTTTATCACTGTTATTATAAGATACATAGTTCCCGGATCTATAATACCATCTGGAGATGGGACGCCATAGATGATGTCCGGGTACTGGAGGAATTGCAGCCTCGGGATGTTCAGCAGGTCAGATACTTCCTTCCAGATCTTCCTCCCTCCCCAGCACTCAGAGATGAAATGCTCCATTGTCTCCTCCTGCTGAGACCCCAGGGGACACTTCCTATCTGCCACACTCACAAACTTTAGGTTCCCTCTCACAAATAACCTCCCATGTAGTGACAACCAAGAAATATCAAACAACTTGGGGGGAAGTCGCTACGAATTGAGGAACCTGAGACTCTTCTGTAAGGTGGTGGTCACACAGTCTCTAAGAGCAAGTGGTGAGTGGTAGAAAGCCCGACATATCCTAGAGTAGAGATCTCTCCTGGTGTTACTGACAATGTAGGACTTCTCCAGCTTCCACATCCTGACACACTTCAGACCATATACCAGATACTGGGGGAGGAAGCCAGGAGTCCATCGGCCCCTCTTGAGACTGCCGCCTCGCACCCAAGACTCTGCAAAAGGCAATATCCAGTCCCTGACACTACTTACCCACAGGAGACCATTGTTTGAGTCCAGGCAACCAAAATTAACTTTCAGAAACATGGAGTCAAAAAAAACCCTTGGATTTAACATATCCAGCCCACCCTCTCTCCTCTGCAGGTAGGTGATCCCTCTTTTAACCGGGTTCAACCTGTTGCCCCATAAAAGTTGGAAGAACAGGCTAAAGAGCCTAGCGGAGAAAGATTCTGGCAAAGGAAATACGACAGAGACGTAGAGGAAGACAGGGACCAGGTAAGTCTTCAGCAGAGTAACCCTTTCTCTATAGGTCAGCCTCCAGTTCTTCCATCGCTGAACCTTTGCATTTCCGGCTTCCAATTTCTCTTCCCAATTTAGTTTGGCATTATCTTCCCTCCCGAATTTAACCCCAAGGATCTTAATATGGGTGGAGGCCTTGGCGAACTGCGGTAGATCAAAGCCAGGAGCAGTATCCATTGTCCAGAAAGCTTGACTCTTCTCAAGGTTGACCAAAGACCCGGAGGCCTCTGAGTAACTTCTGATGGCTGCAGACAACATCTCCACCTCACGAGGTTCAGATATCACCACAGTCACATCATCCGCGTAGGCGACTACCTTCAAAGGCAAGCAATGGGGGACCGGCACCCCCTGAAAATCACACCGCTGCAGTGATCGCAGAAACAAGTCTATAGCAAACACATACAGCAGTGGACTCAGGGGGCAGCCCTGTCTCACCCCCGCCTCTACTTCAAAAGTGTCCCCCTGCCAACCATTGATCAGAGGAAAGCTCTTCGCCTCTCTATATAAAGTTCTCAGCCAATCTATAAATTGTCCCGGAATACCGTACTTTGACAAAGTGGCCCATAGATAATCGTGATCAACCCTGTCAAAGGCTTTAGCCTGGTCCAGACCTACAACATATCTCCCACACCTCAGAGCTTTACATCTCTCAAACATCTCCCTTATCGAGATGACTGCTCCAGAGATGTTCCGCCCTCTTACTGTGCCGTACTGAGAGCCTGCCAACAGTGCCGGGGACAAACAGACTAACCTAGAAAACAGAATTTTTGCCAGAATTTTCGTGTCGACATTCAAGAGGGCGATCGGCCTCCAGTTCTTGATGTCACTAGGCTCCTTACCTTTGGACAGCAGAATAAGGGAGGACACTCTCATGGATGGAGGCATCAGGTGATTCTCTAGACAATTTGTAAACACATCCACAAGGATCGGGGCTAAGAGGTCTCTGAACTTCTTATAGAATTCAGCTGTAATACCATCAGGACCTGGTGCCTTCTTCATATTTAACTTATCAATGGCCTCTTTTACCTCCTCCTCTGTTATTCCTGCTGTCAAAGGAGAGAAATCCAAATCTTTAGTGTCAGGACCTGGAGTTGCCTCCAAGAATTGAGCCATTTTGTCTTTGTCCAAAACCTTCTTCTGAAATAACTCAGCATAGTAGGATCTCACCACCCCCAGGATTCCCTCCCGAGATTCCTGCAAAACTCCCTGGGAGTCAGTGAGACCTGTGATTGATTTCTTAGCCACACGTTCCCGGCAACTCTCATATGGATCTGGCGTGACTACGTTTCCATAGTCACGCTCCACAACCAGGGACGTGTAGCGGCTGTACTGATACTGCTTTATTTCAGATTTCAGTCGGTCTATCTTTTGTTTTTCATCCCCACCCACCGAATAGAGTGACTCCAATTCTTGAGATACTGGCTGTACTTACTCTTCCCTCTCTTTACTGACAGTCTCTTTAAGAGGGACCGGATCTCCTCCTTGACATCCTCCCACCAGTCAGATGTATGATTATAGAAATACACTCTCTCCAATTCCCCCTGTATAAGAGAGTGGACTTGTTCCTGGACAAAAACCTCTTCTAATAGGGTAGAATTTAGTCTCCACAAGCCTCTTCCTATATCTGGCCGTTCTGTATTACCTATGTAGAAGTATAGGGCCAGGTGATCCGAGTATGGGACAGACCTCTCACTTCTATCCCCAATGACTTCTGTGGGACTCACCAGCGCCAGGTCTATTCTGCTATACCTCCCAGCACAGGAGTAGGTAAATTTGGGTTTTCTACCACCCTGCACAAAGACATCAGACAAACCTGACTGTGTTATAATGTCGTTTAAGACCTTAGAGTCTCTAGCAAGAGGTCTACCGGTGGATCTGTCACTCAATGTCCTAGTGGCGTTGAAATCACCCGCCATGATGACTGGGAGAGATGTAAATAAATATGGCTTCACCTCATTAAATAGATTGACTCTCTCAGTCACTGTCTGTGGACCATAGATATTGATAAGCCGGAGCCTTCTACCTCGGATAGTAACCTCCAGCACCAAACATCTTCCCATCGACACCTCGGTTAGTCTGTGAATGGTGACATCGTGGGTATTAAACAGTATGGAGACCCCGGCACACGGCTCCACAGACAGTGACCAGATGGACGGCCCGGAGCGCCATTCTCTCTCTGCTTCTTTTAACAAACTAAGACTATTAAGATGAGTCTCCTGTAGGAAAAAGACATCGGCATCGAGATAATGTAGATGTTCATACACCGCATGTCTTGTCCTTCTTGCCCTAATGCTGTTGACATTGCTAGATATTATTTTCAGGTTGAAGTTCGCCATTAGAGCTATAACAAGAAGCAGAGAGAGTGTCCCCATCATCATAAATCTGGATCAGATCCCTCCTCTTCACCACCCGTCTCCATGTCTGATTCAGACTCTGGCCCCACCCTATGGGGTCTCCGTTTTGAGGGGGGGTCACCATCGGGATCCTCATCATACTCTGCCACCATCCTCTGCAGTTCCCTCTCTAGTTCCTCCTCTGCGTCTGACTCTGAGAGGACACTGAATCTATTCACTGTCATAGTCATGTCTGTTCCACTGTCCACTCTGATCTTTGATGACTTGTGAACTGTGGTCCACTCACCCTCAGGCTTCCGGGTGGACCTATCTTTTTTTCTCCTCTTATTAGCAGATGTTGTGGCTTGAGAGAGAATGAGCACTGAGGGTGGTGCAACCTGCTGGACAACTTCCATATCTCCCTCTGTGGTTTGGGTCTGAGGCTGGTCTGGTGTTGGTATAGCATCACTTGACTCTAGGACCTGCTGAGGTTCTGGTGTAGCCTGATCTGACCCTAATAACAATGCCTCCTCCTCCCCCAGGTCATCTGCCCCTGCCAATAGGTCTTCATCAGGGAAGCTCTTACATATGTTGTGCCAGGCATTGGGACAATCCCTGTGGGCATGCCCGATCTCACCGCACAGGTTACACCTGATGTTCTGGCAGTCCGCACTCACATGGCCGATATCCCCACACAGGCTGCACTTGACCACAGAGCAATTACTGGCGATGTGACCGACTCTACCACATTTGAAGCATCTACGGGGCTGACCCGGATAGAAACATACCCCCTTCTCCCGGCCAATGAAGAAGGAGTTGGGCAGATGCTGGGTTATGTTGTTGTACTGTCTTAATTTCACCAGGACCTTCCACCCTCCTGTCCAGATCCCGTCCTCATCCCGGGTCTTGGCGAGCTCTGACATGAGGTCACAGTGCCTCCTGAGCCAGAGCACAATATCCTGCTGGGGAACAGACTCATTCCAGAAGATGACTGTGACAGTGACTGTACCAGGCCTAGAGATGGGGATGAAGCTGAAATTATTCCACCCCTCTGCATCTCTAAACCTGGGGAAGATGGCCCAAAACCGGTCCAGATTGCACATCAGCTTAAAGCTCACGTCATATCCCTGGCGGTCGGGGAGGTTAATTACTGCCAAAATGTCACTTGGTGAGAACCCCACACAATAGTGATCTGACCACAAACCGCCTGTCAGGTAGGTCCTCCTTGGCCCCTCTGTGCCTAAATCTCACCACATTCCTCCTTTTAAACGCCTGACCGGTGTAATGAGAGCCGGATGAAAAAGATGGTGCACCCCGGCTCCAGGCGTTGCCAGAAGAAGACTGGTGAGGGCCCGTACCCTGCTGTGTCTGGGGGCGCTGCGGGGGCTGCTGGGCTCCTGCACTCTGAGGGTCTGCTACCTCAGCAACTAGAGGGGGGAAGTCCTGAGCATCAGACTGTACTACCCCCTCCCCACCATCAGCCTCCATACACTGCTCTGCCTGCTCTATGGCAACATCCCACACAGACTGCGCTTCCCCTGTTGGAACATTATCACACACAATGGTATCAACATTGGTAAAAGGAACAGACGCAGATAAATCTGCATTATCACCAACATTGGGGGCAGCAGTGTTACAGACATTAGGGGCGGCAGTGTCACCAACATTGGGGGCAGCAGTGTCACAGACAATAGGGGGAGCAGTATCACAGACATTAGGGGCAAAGGCATTAGGCACTGATGTATGAGCAGTATCAGGCACTGAAGTCCCATCAATGTCAGTACCATCAGTCCCAGCAGAGTCCTGATGATCCTGCTCAGATGCCACAGTGTTACCTTCCGGATCAGGTGCACAGTCCTGCTGCAGTGAGCCGTCATCTGGGACTTGTGGTGCTTTTCCTCCACCACTAGCATCAGGCAGATGTCCACGTTGCACGCTGAATGCTGGGACATGTGGTGTTTTCACTGCTCTAGTGGCATCAGAGGGACGGCTGTGATCCTTTTGCAGATTGCAGGTTGCTGGGACTTGTGGTGCCTCTGCTGTGGGTGGTTGCTGTTTCATGGCTTCATCTCTCTTGTAGAGAACCCTTTGTTGGTACGGGAAAGTCGCAGGCTGAAGTATAGGTTTCCCCTGGGTCTGCTGGACACCACCAGCACAGGTCTCAGTTGCCGGATTAGATGTTCCTCCATGATGTCTCTGGGCCTGGAAGCGCTCCTGGTTCCTGTAGGTCTCTGCCAGGGGACCCATCTGCTCCAGGACAGCCTCAGTCTGGGCGACATTGTCAGCGAGCTGCTTGGCCAGGGTGGTCAGCTTCTTGTCTAACAGCTCATGTCTCTCCGGATTTGCTGCTTTGAGCTTGTAGGCACAGTCAATGTTTTTTTGTAGCAGCAGCTTTTGTTCTCTCAGGTTTCCCAGTCTCTTTACCAGTGTTGGGATCTGATCAGCCAGGAGGAGCTCAGGTGCACGCTCAGCCGCTGCATAGGGAGTTGCCGCAGGTGCACGCTCAGCCGCTGCACATGGAGTTGCTGCAGGTTGCTTACTGGTGGTAGGTACTGGCACTCTGTTGGGTCCGGGCCTCTGCGCCACTGTTGGGTTCTGGCGCGCTGTGGCTCTTACTGCTGGGGGATGACACTGTCCAGTAGCAGCACTTGTGGCAGCCTGAGGCCTCCCTGCTAGTTTGGTCTCGGCCTTGCTGCCTCCACTCCCATACCTTGTGCGCTCAGATCGGATGAGCACAGGCTGCTGCAGGTTCTCCAGCAAGGTCTGCTTCTCCAGAGATGTCCTCCTCTGCCTGGCTGATGGAGGTGTACACGGCACAGGTGAGGCCGGGGCTGGAGGCTTCCTCTGCTCCTGCACAACCTGCTCGCTCCTCTGTCCTGGATGACCCGACATTGTGTTCCCACTCACTGGCTTCTGCTGCACATTCACACTGGTAGGTGACTTCACCAAACTGGAACTTACTACTGCTGCTTCTTTCTTCACAACATCTTCACTACTTCTGGCTGAACTGCAGCCGCTGACATGACTTACTGTACCGGAGACTTTTGGATTTTCATCCATTGGTTTGGGTGTATGGGAGTTATTTCCCAGATTAGGCCTTGGAGCCTGGGCCTTGCATGGGGAAGATCCCCACCCAGGGTGGCCCCGCCCTGGGCTAGCTCCAGACATGAGGAGACCTCAGGAGCTCACACTGCACACAACCTCTCAGCAAGGGGGCAGTATTATAGTAGTTATATTCTTGTACATAGGGGGCAGTATTATAGTAGTTATATTCCTGTACATAGGGGGCAGCATTATAGTAGTTATATTCTTGTACATAGGGGGCAGTATTATAGTAGTTATATTCTTGTACATAGGGGGCAGTATTATAGTAGTTATATTCTTGTACATAGGAGGCAGTATTATAGTAGTTATATTCTTGTACATAGGGGGCAGTATTATAGCAGTTATATTCTTGTACATAGGGGGCAGTATTATAGTAGTTATATTCTTGTACATAGGGGGCAGTATTATAGTAGTTATATTCTTGTACATAGGGGGCAGTATTATAGTAGTTATATTCTTGTACATAGGGGGCAGTATTATAGTAGTTATATTCCTGTACATAGGGGGCAGTATTATAGTAGTTATATTCTTGTACATAGGGAGCAGTATTATAGCGGTTATATTCTTGTACATAGGGAGCAGTATTATAGCAGTTATATTCTTGTACATAGGGGGCAGTATTATAGTAGTTATATTCCTGTACATAAGGGGCAGTATTATAGTAGTGATATTCTTGTACATAGGAGCAGTATTATAGCAGTTATATTCTTGTACATAGGGGGCAGTATTATAGCAGTTATATTCTTGTACATAGGGGGCAGTATTATAGTAGTTATATTCTTGTACATAGGGGGCAGTATTATAGTAGTTATATTCCTGTACATAGGGGGCAGTATTATAGTAGTTATATTCTTGTACATAGGGGGCAGTATTATAGCAGTTATATTCTTGTACATAGGGGGCAGTATTATAGTAGTTATATTCTTGTACATAGGGGGCAGTATTATAGTAGTTATATTCTTGTACATAGGAGGCAGTATTATAGTAGTTATATTCTTGTACATAGGGGGCAGTATTATAGCAGTTATATTCTTGTACATAGGGGGCAGTATTATAGCAGTTATATTCTTGTACATAGGGGGCAGTATTATAGTAGTTATATTCTTGTACATAGGGGGCAGTATTATAGTAGTTATATTCTTGTACATAGGGGGCAGTATTATAGTAGTTATATTCTTGTACATAGGGGGCAGTATTATAGTAGTTATATTCCTGTACATAGGGGGCAGTATTATAGTAGTTATATTCTTGTACATAGGGAGCAGTATTATAGCGGTTATATTCTTGTACATAGGGAGCAGTATTATAGCAGTTATATTCTTGTACATAGGGGGCAGTATTATAGTAGTTATATTCCTGTACATAAGGGGCAGTATTATAGTAGTGATATTCTTGTACATAGGAGCAGTATTATAGTAGTGATATTCCTGTACATAAGGGGCAGTATTATAGTAGTTATATTCTTGTACATAGGGGGCAGTATTATAGTAGTTATATTCTTGTACATAGGGGGCAGTATTATAGCAGTTATATTCTTGTACATAGGGGGCAGTATTATAGCAGTTATATTCTTGTACATAGGGGGCAGTATTATAGTAGTTATATTCCTGTACATAAGGGGCAGTATTATAGTAGTGATATTCCTGTACATAAGGGGCAGTATTATAGTAGTGATATTCTTGTACATAGGAGCAGTATTATAGCAGTTATATGCTTGTACATGGTTAGAACATTATTTTCAGTGTTTCCATGTATAGAGCAGACATTATACATCTTTGTGCAGATTCCTTTTCCTCACTTCCAGCTCTCTGCACTCCTGGATAATGTTCGGGAATAATCGCTCCGTTGCTTTATATCTGTCGGAGCTCAGGGACTACTAAATCCTTTTATGGATAATCAGGGACCCCGCTCTGTGTCTCCCCCCTTTACGAGCGCCGTCGACTCATCCATTCCATTTGTCGCACATAATATACATGGCTGCAGTCTCCGTCAGATCTGTTTTATATACCTGTCAAGCTTGAGTCAAACCCATCAGGGAAAATCCATCATAAACACGGTCGCGGCTGCCATATATATCGCTGGCGTTGGGGCCCCGCGCACGGGAAGGTGGTTATTTCTGCTGTAATGTCATTAATTTATTCCACAGAATTATTGCTATTTGAGCTGAAGGGACAAACTCATCCAGTTCGGTTTTTAAGGTTCATCTGCCCATACATGGAAATAAAATAAGGTATATTGGCCCTCAGGAGGATGGGCGCAGCGCCCCCATGTGGTGACCCAGGTAACGAAAGGTTAGACAGGATTTAGGCTCCTCCCTCATTTCGACATTCTGATTGCCCCGAAATGGTTCTTTAAAGACAACAAAATTGTTGCCATATTTAGCAATTTTATTTTTAAACTAATTAAACCACACCTCTTGCCCCACCCCTTACTCCACCCCCTTGTGTAAAACCCTTTCTCTTAGGCTGTGTACACACACAGGGGGTCATTTACTAAGGGCCCGATTCGCGTTTTCCCGACGTGTTACCCGAATATTTCCGATTTGCGCCGATTGTACATGAATTGCCCCGGGTTTTTGGCGCACGCGATCGGATTGTGGCGCATCGGCGCCGGCATGCGCGCGACGGAAATCGGTGGGCGTGGCCGAACGTATTCGGAAAAACCGCCGCATTTAATAACCGAAAATGTGTCGCTTGACAAGCGCTCACCTTCACCTGGTCCGAGGTGGTGCATTGAGGCGCGTTCCTATGATTTTCAGCGCAGCATCGCCACCTGGTGGACGGCGGAGGAACTGCATTCATAAATCCCGGCCGGACCCGAATCCTGTGCAGAGAACGCGCCGCTGGATCGCGAATGGGCCGGGTAAGTAAATCTGCCCCACAGTGTTTGTTAACACCATTTTAAAGTGATCATTTACATTAACAATGTGTTTACACAGGGTTAACACCACTTTTACATAAACGTGATGTAAAAGTGATGACATGTTAACATGATGTTAACACATTTTAACTGTAAATAATTGTGTTTACAATGCTGCGTGTGAATGTGGCCTTAGAGGCCGCAATGCTATGCTACCCCCCGGGAGGGTAACCAAGTATTACGCCCCTCACTGGCCCTCTCATGGTACAATGCTTTGGCACTTCGTCCTGTGGACCCCAACTGCCCCCCAACCCAATTATAGACGAATAATGAATCCCTTTCTATTGTGCTTATTGACTTCATTGGGCTCCTAATCTCATATTACCCCAGATATGACCCCTTTATACATTGGGGCCCCCAAATTTACAATGGCCCCTCACCATGTTAACATATTCTGGCCATTTATTCAGACTCCTCCCCTTTACTCCATTCCATATTACTTTGGGACACACCTACCACCCCCCAGTGGGACAGACCCAAAAATCCGGTAGAGTCCTAAAAATCCAGTACAGTCCCAGGAGGATTTGTGAGAAGTGTCTGACAGCGAGATTGCCCTAGTTGCCCATAAACCAATCAGAGCTCAGTTTTCATTTTCTCACAGCTGTTTATAAAATTAATGCTGAGCCCTGATTGGTCGCCATGGGCAACTAGAACAGTTTTGCTCTCAAGACTCTGATAAATCTCCCCCTATGAGGATATTTGGCACCCTTGTCTTCAGTTGAGGGGCTTTGCCTCTGTTTGCCTTCCTTGGCCCTTACCGCTTCCCATAGTTTGTCCTGCGCCGGTTCCCCTATGAAAAATGTAAACGAAACTAAGTTTTCTGTCTCGAGCCTTGTGAGGATACAGGATTTTCCGATTAATTCTCCGGACTATCGGATGTCTAATATAACACTGTAATAATTTCCATTCTTCTATTGGATTAGACGGTATTTTGCGGCTCAGCGCAGTCTCATCGTAGGATCGCACCGTGATCAGTATTTGTGGTATGTAATTACATGTAATGAGGGGGGTGGGGGTGGGGGGCTATAAACTGCTGAGACTGTGATCCAGGGTCCTGTATATTCCAGCTTCTCCAAATAAGCTTTAAGAGAGCGAGGTGTGAATTTGATACATTTGCTGAATGTGAACACAATGGTGCCGAGGGGGAAAGCGCCGGCGGATGGAGAACATTCCGGACTGTAACACGTACGTCACGATAATTCCATGTCCTCGGCACACGGCGAACCATTAACACCCGAAAACAGAGCACTGCCACTTTTTTTTTTTTTTTTATTCGTTATTTAACTTTTTAATTGCAATAAATGTATTTTTCATTTTAATTATTTTTTTGGTATATTTTACTTTAGAATTTGTGATTAATTTTTTGGGGTATTTTATTAGTCAACTATGACTATTTTTGTATTGTTTATCTTATCGTATAATGACTTATTCCGTGATACTTTATCCGTATCTTAACATGGTTATTATCATTGAGAATAATTTTTTGGGGGATTATTTTATTATTTATTTTAGGCTTCGGTCACAAGTGGCGTTAACGCATACGTTTTCAAGCTGAGAAGAGATTTGCCTGATTACGTTGCTGTCAATATGGCGTTTACAAAACGCATGCGTTTAAGATATGTTAATGCATGTGACAGCAATGTAAAGGCTATGGTGACACATGCGTTAACATATCTTGTAAACACAGGGCAGCACAGAGGCTTATTTGTTCGCATTACAGCCTTGCAGCGCTGGGGTCCTGGGTACAAGTCCCAGGGTCAACATCTGCAAAGAGTTTGTATCCTCTCTCTGTGTTTGCGTGGGTTTCCTCCGGGTCCTCCGGTTTCCTCCCACACTCAAAAACATACCGGTAGGCTGATTAGATTGTGAGCCCTATGGGGACAGGGACTGATTTGGCAAGTTCTGTGCAGCGCTGCGTAATCTGTGTGCGCTGTATAAATAAAGGAATTATTATTAAACGCCATGTTGACCGCAACATAATCAGGCTTGAAACGCATGCGTTACTGCCACGTTTGACCTGCATCTTAAAAACTTTCTCTTCCCTTTTGTTTAGATTATTTTACAACGAGTAAAACTAGAGAGTTCTGCCGGGTTAAGGAGACAGAACATTTTATGACCGTCATTGATCCGAAAGTGATGCCCAATGTAGCCACTTACAGGCAGTGGGGCAAATTTAGTTACCTGGTCCTGTCGCGATCCCCGATTCGGACGGTCTGATGAAGATGATGTCCGGCGCGATTTACGAAGCTCGTGCGCCCCAGTTCCTGCATCTATCGCTTCCCCGCTCAGGTCCGCCGGAGTTCACCTTCTTCTTCCCGGTGCTTGTAACATCGTGTCTTGCGACACAATTCGAAATGTTAAATCCCGCGCGTAGTCCGAATACGTCGGGCTGTCCGACGGCCACGCCCCCCAACTTGTGTTGCGTGCAAGCCGGCGCCGATGCACCAAAATCCGATCGCGTGCGCCAAAATCCCCTGTTAAATTTGTCGGCCCCAGCCGAAATCTTTTTGGTCTCAGTGATTTTAAAACTTTTGGGTTGTCATAAGAACCAGAATTAACAATACAGGCGGTCCCCTACTTAAGAACACTCGACTTACATACGACCCCTAGTTACAAACGGACCACTGGATATTGGTAATTTATTGTACTTTAGTCCTAGACTACAATAATCAGATGTAACAGTTATCAAAGGTGTCTGTAATGAAGCTTTATTGTTAATCCTGATTCTTATAGCAACCCAACATTTTTAAAATCCAATTGTCAAAGAGACCAAAAAATGTTCTGGCTGGGGTTACAATGATAAAATATACAGTTCCGACTTACATACAAATTCAACTTAAGAACAAACCTACAGTCCCTATCTTGTATGTAACCCGGGGACTGCCTGTAAAGCTTAATTACAGACACCTGTGATTACTGTTACAGCTGATTATTGTAGCCTAGGGCTAAAGTACAGTAACTTACCAACATCCAGAGGTCCGTCTGTAAGTAGGGTGTTCTTAAGTCGGGGTCTGCTACATTATGGAATCCTTACTGTAAGTACAGACTACGGGAGAGATGAGATCCTGTCATAAATCTAATATCCAGCAGATTTTCCTCCTGATGCGCAGCAGCGGATAACATGAGCTCCTCATCTGTAACACATGGAGGCATCAGGACCAACCTGGGACGGACGAGATGATAACATCTTGTAAAAACCAAGGTTCACAAACCTCCTGTCAGCAGCTGACAAGCCCAATGTCATCGCCCGCCGCAGAGCGTTTCATCATGTCATTGAGGCACTGACGCTGGAGATTTCTCGCCAACATCCAGCTGTCAGTATCGGACCCCTCGGAGCCGCCATATGGGAGCACCTTCCTCTCTCATGGTAGTGTCTCCCGAAGACTCACAAAATGAGGGAAGAGGCCCCCAAGATGCCAGAATTGTCTTGCTATGGAAATTTCCATAAATTCAGAATTTAATACAAAAGTACCCACATTTTCAAAAGGGTTATCTGCCCCTGTTATTGATTCAGTATTCTTTACCTCTTGCCAGGGGCGTAAAAAGAAGCGGCACAACCCCATAGCAGCTCTTCTGAATGGGGCCCCCATCCCCCCTTCCAAAGTCACACATATATACATATATACATACAGCATATACACACCTTATGCAGACATTCTGCATACAGTATACACACACACCACATGTACTAACATACAGTGTATACACACATACTGCATAAACATACATACAGTATACACACACCACATATACTTACATACAGCGTATACACACATACTGCATAAATATACATACCATATACACACATAACATATACTTACATACAGCGTATACACACATACTGCATAAACATACATACAGTATACACATCACATATACTTACATACAGCATATATACACATACTGCATAAACATACATACAGTATACACACACCACATATACTTACATAACCATATAAACACATACTGCATAAACATACCTACAGTATACACACACCACATACACTTACATACAGCATATATACACACTGCATAAACATGCATACAGTATACACACATCACATACACTTACATACAGCATATATACACACTGCATAAACATACCTACAGTATACACACACCACATATACTTACATAACCATATAAACACATACTGCATAGACATACATACAGTATACACACACCACATATACTTACATAACCATATAAACACATACTGCATAAACATACCTACAGTATACACACACCACATACACTTACATACAGCATATATACACACTGCATAAACATGCATACAGTATACACACATCACATACACTTACATACAGCATATATACACACTGCATAAACATACCTACAGTATACACACACCACATATACTTACATAACCATATAAACACATACTGCATAGACATACATACAGTATACACACACCACATATACTTACATAACCATATAAACACATACTGCATAAACATACCTACAGTATACACACACCACATACACTTACATACAGCATATATACACACTGCATAAACATGCATACAGTATACACACACCACATACACTTACATACAGCATATATACACACTGCATAAACATGCATACAGTATACACACACTACATATACTTACATACAGCGTATACACACATACTGCACAAACATACATACTGTATACACATACCACATATACTTACATACAGCCTTTACACACCTGATACACATATATTGCATAAATATACATACCATATACACATATGACATATACTTACATACACTGCATAAACATACATGCCATATACACACACCACATATACTTACATACAGCATACACACACACACACACACATACAAAACCATATACCATGGTTACACCCCTACCTCTTACAATGGTCATAACCAGATTATTTTTTCCCATAGATCCTACTGTTTAGAAGAGAATAAGTTCAATTATCCTTCACAATCTCCCATTGGACAGCTAGGGTATACACAATAAAGGCTTGCCCCACCCCTGAGCAACCGGGTAGACACTTATCTCCATAGTTCTGTGATAATAAATGGGTCAGGAAGGTAGGTGATTAATCACATGACATCTACTTACCTACAGACTTGTGAGAAGGGGCAACCGGGATATTTCCATAAAGTGACTGTTACACCTATTTACATAGGATATTTCCCCATCCCAAGACTTTGAACAAATATTGCATAAGACCCCTATCATCATGCAAATACTCAAACTCAAGGCTTCACAAGCCAGTGACCTACATATATAGAAGTATATGTAGACCAGAACCCCGAAATAAACACAGACCCAAAAACGAATGAAGATTCTAGAATCTCTGAAAGAATATAGACTCCCAGATCTCCAAAATTAATTTGTTTTTTATAAACTAAGGACCCCAGACCCTAAACAATGGGGGAGATTTATCAGAAGCGTCTGAGGTAAAACTGTTCTAGATGCCCATGGAAACCAATCCGAGCTCAGCTTTCATTTTATAAACAACTGTGGGAAAATGAAAGCTGAGCTCTGATTGGTTACCATGGGCTATAACTAAAACAGTTCTTCTTGTAAAAAAGACCCTCAGTCACATCCTGAAGATTCTGGACTAAATAAATTCTCAATTTTTGACCAATAAGGAGTGCCAAATTATCTTTACTCTATATATATGGTGTAGTAACCTACTTGTGCACCCGTATACTCCGAAACATTGAGTGACGTGTATTTTTTCCAACCTAAGGTAAAAAAGACCCTCAGTCACACCCTGAAGATACTGAAACTAGCGCCACTGATTGCTCAGGAATGGTGGAACCTAGAAAGAAAATTCCAACTGCGTTGGATTCAGTGGAACGGCCTCTATAAGAGGGGGCCAATATTTGGAGTTGATGGAGGTGATGAAAGCCCTCCCCTTTAAGATGTTACAGGTAAGTGAAGTGTAGATATCACTCATTGCACCCTGGCTAATGCCGGCAATATGTTTTTAATCAGTGTTCAGGACCCCCGATCCCCCGTTGCTGTGGAACCACCGAGCACCTTAATGTAATCTCCTCTTCACATTTCTCTGACTTGTTGCCTCAACAAATTAAATCAGTGGAAAAAGGTTTGTGAACCTGATGTGACCCATAAACACTATTTGCATGGCGGCTGATAAATGTGCGCTCTAAATTCTGCCTCTAATGACAAACACATGGGGAAAGATTTACACGGCACCTCGAGGACCCTCAGGACAACAACGGGGCCCCACTGCATGTGATGGACCTGGCGCCCCCTCTGGGGAAGTCCCAGCATTTCATCTACATTTGTCACATCTGAGAATGTCCAGAGATATATATCTCCGAAATTGTATCCACCAATCCGCCATAAATAACTATACGTACAAGGGCGAGCGAGGGGAACGACCTCACTTACAGCATGGGGCTTCCTGTAGATATAGGAGCGGAAACATATATAACGTAATATATATCAATTATACAGAAATATTCAATTCATTATTAAAGTAGATATAGAAAAAGAGATGTAAATGTAAAAAAAAAGTCACATTTAAGATATTACACACATTTAAGTTTTTTTTATTCAAATATATTTTATATTATTATTTCTATGTAATTAATTCTTATCGATTATTTTTAGTATTATGTTTTATAGATTAGTTTTTAAATGCAACATTTATAGTAATATTGTAATGATTATTTAAAAAAATTGTATATATAATTAATATAGTGAGATGTACTGTATATGTGTGTATATATAAGTGTGTATTTGTGTATGTGTGTATATATGTGTGTATTTATGTATGTGTGTACATATATATATATATATATATATATATGTGTGTATTTATGTATGTGTGTGTATATATATATATATATATATATATATATGTGTGTATTTATGTATGTGTGTATATATATACTGTATATATATATATGTGTGTATTTATGTATGTGTGTATATATATATGTGTGTATTTATGTATGTGTGTATATACCGGTATATATATATGTGTATTTATGTATGTGTGTATTTATATAAATATATGTGTATTTATGTATGTGTGTATATATATATATATGTGTGTGTATTTATGTATGTGTGTATATATATGTGTGTATTTATGTATGTGTGTGTGTATATATATATATATGTGTATTTATGTATGTGTATATATAAATATGTGTGTGTATTTATGTATGTGTGTATATATATATATGTGTATTTATGTATGTGTGTGTATATATATGTGTATTTATGTATGTGTATATATATATGTGTGTGTATATATATGTGTATTTATGTATGTATATATATATATGTGTGTATTTATGTATGTGTATATATATGTGTGTGTGTGTGTATTTATGTATGTGTGTATATGTGTAGTGTGTGTACACTAGTACATACTAAATATAAATGTGTATATACTCATATACTCAGGGTCGGTTGTAGACAAAGGGGGGCCCTGGGCAAAACTAGATGTGGGGCCCCAAAATAAAACTATTTTATGAGCAGTCATAGTCAGGAAGAGGCTCCTTTAGTCCTGCACAATAATAACACTTTGTAGTTACACACAGTAGTAGGTAAGTATCCGTAATATGGGAGTGTAGGAGAATGTGCAACACCCTCGCCGATCCAATGGCGAGGTAGGGTTTGCGAATACGTCCCACCTGCATGTAGTCCCATTACACAACATGGTTCTGATAGGACATAGGGATATTGCAGTGGTGAATCCTGCCTGGCAAGGCAGAGGTTAAGTATTTTGTATGATGCAAGATGCTGTTGTCCAATGATACGTGTTACATCCTGTGTTCTGTAAGCTGAGATGTGATTGGAGGAGCAGCCACCACCTGACCAAAGGGAGGTAATAAAACCTCTGGCCAGGAATGTTCTGGAGACTAGATTATTCTAGTAAGGATTCAGAGAGATTCTAGTGTAGGAGAATCCTAGAGAGTGAGTGAGTGAGTAATCTCTGTCTAGCCCATACCAGAGCAGGAAGAGCCTAGCCCCTGCCTCTGAAGAGTGGAGTCTAAGACTAGAGTTAGTGTAGTGAGGAAAAGGGGTATTATCTTACCTTTGAAGGTGATACCTGAAGCCCTACAGGACAAGCTGAAGCTTCCTACCAGGACACAGCTGCCTCCCAGCCTGCCCTATACATCCAGGCTGGTGAACTATCTCCTGAGGCTCCCTCCAACTCACATCTCGGCACCCCATCTACCTGTTAAAGGCACGTTTGCTGCGGTTCCTGCGGTTCAAATAAAGAACTGTAAGTTGTTTTCTTCAACTTCTGTCTCCGTCTGGTCCCTGCTAATACGGCTGCCTTCATCACCGGCACCCTGTCCATCACCCAGAGACTCACCCTCGGGACATTAAGGGGTTGCCCCAGGGAGATCCGCTATAGCAGCCTCTCCCTCATCTTTTCTTGCCAACACCACCCTGCTGGAGACCTGCCAGGCTGTAGGACAGCCCTCCGGTTCCCCCGTACCAAGCACCGTGACAATAGCGTGCTTAGGCCGCAACCGCCAGCCACTCCGGTACCGCGGGCCCCGGCTGACTCCAGGCCTCACCTCAAGGGCTAGGCCCCGGTGGGGGATGTTGCAAGTGGCGTCACGAACAGGATTGATACTTCTGTGCCTTATTACGGCATTAAAGACTTTCCTTTATTAAAAAGACTGTGCTGCCTAACCCTTCTGCCATCCGGGTTTAGGCCCAAGTGATTGTACGTTTCTGCATTGAACTGTTATACTGCTGCCACGTGCTGTCGAGCGCCGCTCCAGCACTCAAGAGGTTAATCCCCGCAAGAACTGTACCAGCTCTGCTACATCCGGCGATGCCGCGCCTGAAGATTTTACCTCACGAAACTGTGGCGCAGCAAGTAATTCCAGCCCGCCAAAACTTTCACTGGCGGGAAACCCAGAGACATCGCTAAGCTCCGCCCCCTGCGCGTATGGCGCGAATCCTGCCTCAGCGCGCTGTGGCGCAGCAGAAAATTGAGCCCGCCACAACTCCTGGCAGGAAAGACTCAAGCTCCGCCCTCTGGCGCGAAACTCTCCCGCGCTGCAACGCCAGTGAGAGCCCACGAGGTACCTCAGAGTCAGCGCAGCCGCCATCCAGCATCAGAGAGGTTAATCGGCCATCTTGGATTTCTCCACGTGCTGTCTCCTGTCCTGCCGACATGCCGCACAGCCTCCGAGATGAAGAACCAAGTGTCGCATGGCTTGCCCACGAGCTTTGGGCACCTTCCTCTGCTGCACCGCTTACTGCTGTCTCCCGTACGCAGTCTTCAATGGCGGATTCTCCACAGCGGCTGCCTCCTCCGATTCCGGACCTCCAGAGGACCACCGCGGATGTGAGTACCATGGCCCCCAGGGCCTATATCACAGTGACTGTCACTATATCTCCCGTAGCCCCGGCTGGGGTACAGTCCGGCCTCCCTGCAGAGGGTCAACATCTCCCCATGGGAGGCCCGGCTACAAAAGGGACTCTCTTAAAGGGGCCTGACCCCTTATCTAATGCTGCTGACCGTCCTGCGGAGTATCCAGGACCCCCTGCTAAGAGGCCCAGGCTGTCCGGTGAGAACGCCCTGCCAGTTACAGAGGTTACCACCGCCAGCGCAACAGCGCCCCCAAGAGCTACAGGTCAGTCCAGGAACAACAATCCTTCAGCTGTCAGCAGTGAAGAAGTTACAGCTCCTGCGGTCATCATCATGCGTTCCACAGCGCCCCCAGCTACAGAAGGTCAGCCAGAGAAGTGCCTGTCTCCTTCCTTTGCTGAGATGCCTGCCGCCGTAGGTGACCTCCCTGCTGGTCCAGCTCCAGCTTCTGGGTGCTTCATGTCAGCAGTTCCAGTGTCTACCACCAGATGTCTTCAGGTGACAGATCTCAACACTGCTTTCTTCACCCAGACTGATGATGTCCCTGCTGCAGTTCCTGCTCCCATGCCTGCAGCCATTGCTCTTGAGCAGCAAGATTAACCCCTGAAGGGCTGAAAGCCCTCTTCAGGTACTTTGTCCAGTGTACATATTGTATATTTGCTTTTTCCTACCCTATAGAGCCAGAGACTTTCCTGAGACTCTTACCCTTATTTATCTCAGTCAAGAGATTTTCCACTATTATGTGCTATGATAGCACCCCTTCCTCTGCCACAGCAGAGATTTCTTCAAAGGACTCTGTCCCTCTGCACTAGAGGAGACCCTTTGCAACTTTATTGCACTTTTCCCCACATCAAGGGCTGTGCCCAGAAGATGGACTTTCCTATTGGAGACCTTCTGAGAGACTTTTGCCAGATACTACCAGGAAAAGTTGCCACTTTATTTATTAGTATTTTGCACTTAATGCCTTCCTTTTTAGGTACGGACATTATGTTTGCACTCCCATGCCTTTTCTTTGCAGGAAAGAGACATTTGCTGTCGCGCTACCCTGAGTAGCCTATCTACCTCTGTAACGTTTGTAACGTTTTAAGATGTGTACCCATTGGGCTCCTAAGCCAATGTGATCTTAACCTGTTTGCACACTGTCAGAAGATATGCCAGTAGTCTGCATTAACCCTTTCATAGGCTTTTCAGGTTGTAGTGTGGCTGTGTCGGACCGTCTTTTATGTAAAACACTGACCGCTACCTGATCCCTCAAACCGAGGTTTGCACATGGGGGTAGTCCGTAAACTGCGGGTCCTAAGGGGACCGGGGGTGTTACACAGTTAGCACCTGGATGCCACTCATACATGGGTAAGGATACCAGTCAGGAGGTACTTGTGTCGCATATGCTAACGCAATGCAGATAGACACCTTATATAATTGCCGCCAGGGAAGAAGCGTTGATATAACAAATATACAGGCCTTGGTGCAAGGAGTGGATTACAGGACATGACACCACACCTTTCCTACTGTACAGTTCGGTTTAATGGCGTCAGCGACCAACTGTCATACAGCTACATGTTTTTTGTCTTAGTCCGACACCAACCCAGGTGCCTGTCTCCAGGACCATGGGCGGTTTGTCCCTACACCTCACATAGCCTGCACTTCCTAGAAGTGCCCTTAGCCCCCTCTGTGCCCCAAAACATCTGTAGTCGAGCCGAGGGCGGCTCTTTCAATTGCCCCCGGGGTATGCAACACCCTCGCCGATGCAATGGCGAGGTAGTGTTTGCGAATACGTCCCACCTGCATGTACCCACATCACACTACATGGTCCTGATAGGACATAGGGGATATTGCAGTGGTGAATCCTGCCTGGCAAGGCAGAGGTTAAGTATTTTGTATGATGCAAGATGCTATTGTCCAATGATCTGTGTTACATCCTGTCCTTTGTAAGCTGAGATGTGATTGGAGGAGCAGCCACCACCTGACCAAAGGGAGGTAATAAAACCCCCTGGCCAGGAATGTTCTGGAGATCTAAGAGAAAGGAGTTAGTGAGAGAAGTCTCTCCCACAGGAGAAGATCTTGTAGACTTAGAGTGAGTGAGTGAGTAATCTCTGTCTAGCCCATACCAGAGCAGGAAGAGCCTAGCCCCTGCCTCTGAAGAGTGGAGTCTAAGACTAGAGTTAGTGTAGTGAGGAAAAGGGGTATCATCTTACCTTCAAAGGTGATACCTGAAGCCCTACAGGACAAGCTGAAGCTTCCTACCAGGACACAGCTGCCTTCCCAGCCTGCCCTCTACATCCAGGCTGGTGAACTATCTCCTGAGGCTCCCTCCAACTCACATCTCAGCACTCCATCTACCTGTTAAAGGCACGTTTGCTGCGGTTCCTGCCGGTTCAAATAAAGAACTGTAAGTTGTTTTCTTCAACTTCTGTCTCCGTCTGGTCCCTGCTAATACGGCTGCCTTCATCACCGGCACCCTGTCCATCACCCAGAGACTCACACTCGGGACATTAAGGGGTTGCCCCAGGGAGATCCGCTATAGCAGCCTCTCCCTCATCATTTCTTGCCAACACCACCCTGCTGGAGACCTGCCAGGCTGTAGGACAGCCCTCCGGTTCCCCATACCAAGCACCGTGACCACAGCGTGCTTAGGCCGCAACCGCCAGCCACTCCGGTACCGCGGGCCCCGGCTGTCTCCAGGCCTCACCTCAAAAGGCTAGGCCCCGGTGGGGGATGTTGCAAATGTTATAGGAGACAGATGATAGGGAGATTGATGATGGAAGATAGATATGAAGGATGATATAGATTTATAGATGATGCATAATTATAAAGTAGATTATATATAGATAAAAAGACAGATAGATGATAGATATATAGACAGGAGATAGACTATAAGCATCTTCACCCGGGGATTCACATACAGGGGGCCCTTTAGGACAGAGGGCCCTGGGCAAATGCCCAGTTTACCGCCCCCTAACGCCGACCCCGATCATGATATCATGAGTTTGCTGCTGCTATTTTGTGAGGAAGCAGGGATTACTTGCATCATATATCACATTGATGCTCAGAGTCCCATCCCCGCACTAGGCCCCTTTCACATGAACATATATGGTGGCCATATGCTAACTGTCCGAACGGTACCTAGCATACGGCTGCCATATAAGTGCACACACTTGTGTCACCATACCGTACCGCCCGGTCATAGCACAGGTTCATTTGCAAGAATCCTTAGGCTACATGCACACAGCTGTATTTTTGGTGGGACATGATCCAGCGCATAAGGGGTAATTGTTCCCTGAACACACATTAATTTACACCAAAACACTTGCGATCACGAATTAGCACCAAGCGTTTTGGTGAATATGTTACTGGGCCAAGCCCCCAAAACTTCTTATACAGCCCTGGGCCCATGATACCCTTAATCTGCCCCTGGACCCGTAGTATTTATTTGGGGTCCATTAAACTTTTTGATCGTTTTTAATATTCAATATTTTGTGTGATGTTTGATTAAATAATGTCAATTTGGGCATCATTTTTCCTTTATTTTTTAAAAGTTTGGTGTCGTACGGGATGAATACTATTTTAGATTAAAGTTATAAAAAGATATTTTCTAATGAAGTTATCACATCACTTAAAGTATATATATATATATATATATATATATATATATATCGTATTTTTCGGACTATAAGGCGCACAAAAAATCCTTTGATTTTCTCAGAAATCAAAGGTGCGCCTTATAGTCCAGTGCGCCTTATATATGAACCGTACTTACAGAAAACAGCTGCCTTGAACTGTGCACAGGTCTGCCACCTGCTGGTCATTCATCCTTATAATCAGGTGCGCCTTATAATCCGGTGCGCCTTATATATGAACCTAGATCTTTTAGCAGGCATTTATTGATGGTGCGCCTTATAATCCGGTGCTCCTTATAGTCCGAAAAATACTGTGTATATATATATATATATATATATATATATATATATGAAGAATAAAAAGAATCCCAATTACACATTTACATCTAAACTTTTTAAAAAATTTGAAAAAAAAGAAATTAATTTTTTTTCCATTTCTTCCAGTTAAAATATTAGTATTGGCTGAATGTGAATTCCTATAGCCACTCCCCACTCAGATTTGAATTCTTAGATTTTACATTTTTGAAACTTTTGAAATAAGAACTTTATATATAAATTACATAACAAAATACCATAACTACATGTGTTTCTAAACTTTCCCCCCCCACAAAAAAAATTCCTTGCTTCATCCTCCGGATTTCCCGGCTGTGGACTTTTTTTCTCTCTTTCAGGCCTGTAATTGCCTTCCCGCCGGTCCCTGGTCACGTCTGAGGGGCTGTCGCTGGCAGCTAATCACAGGTTTATTTATCCAGCATATTTCGGGACATTCAGTGGAAGTCATCTGCAGAATATGTACACAAATCTGTCAGTGCAATCATTTCCAATTCAGGGGAAGATTTGCTGTAATTCTCCGATGCCTGTGTCAAGAAACGAGCTATTGTTGGAGGCTTCTCCCAATGACAGATTGATATCCCCCACAATGGGCGACGTGTTGGGTCTGACACTGTTGCAGCCTCGGGTTCGCTCCTGTGTGATCATTGTAGACATTGTGGTCGGGTCTTGAGTTTTTGTCTGCGGTTTCGGAAATGTCATCTTGATCCGGTGATAATCGTGATAGAGTGGGACTGAATAAGCATCACATTGTAAAATGGGGATTTTCTGAAAAATTTTGGAGTAAAGCTTTGATGTTCTGACCATCTGTGATGGTAACCCCTTCATATCTGGTCTATTGTCTATAATGGTTGTGGACCTACAGAGCCACCAGATTGACTTGGCTTTGGACTAAACTCAAGAACATTATCCAAGTGCTCTTGTTGGTTTTTACTCTTGAACCCTGTATGGAGATCTGGACTTTGCTGTGTCGGGATCATGAGGATGTAACATTTCGGAATAGTTCTGATACTGGTGACACTTGCCACCAGGAGAGACAATAAGTTACCTGCCCATGACCACCACAGTCAGAAGGCCTTTGTTGGTATCCTATTACCACTTGGATTTACTTCCTAGTACCTGGGTCTTCTCCTGGTTACCATCCATCTTCTGGCTATTTCTTTGTCTCTTTATTGTTGCAACCATGTTTTCCTGGTCGTGAACTCTGTCTATGTTCTCGTTGACTTTGTACTTTTTTTACCAACTCCAGCCTACAATCAGAGTTGGACTGACACAACAAAGAACTAGAGCAGTGATGGCGAACCTTTTAGAGACAGAGTGCCCAAACTGCAAACCAAAATCCACTTAATTACCGTGAAGTGCCAACATGCCATTTTAAGCTGCAACTTATTGCTACCAGTTCTTCCACATCATTCAATTGTATCGGCCCCCTGAGGCCACCAATACAGTTGAAGGAAGGAGGACAAGACTTTCATGGTAGCTTCTCTCCAGGGTCTCTCTGTGCAGGAAGAATGGTGGCCCCAGCAGGATGACTTCCAATAACTTCCAGATAATGCACTTCTGTCAACTCCTGGGGCGATGGCCTGAGTGCCCACAGAAAGGGCTCTGAGTGCCACCTCTGGCACCCGTGCCATAGGTTCCCCACCACTGAACTAGAGCGTCGTTTGGTGGACTCAGACTCTAGCACAACAATGAATTTTAAAGGAAACCAACCAAATTTGTAGCCAATTATGGTCTATTTCATAAAGACTCCTAGAGGGCAGGACCTCCGGCAAAAGGGTCCTCTACTCTCTGTGTGCACCACAAGAGTACCAGGAGTTTTCTGGTTAGACATAAAACTCCTTTAGTAGGTGATACAACACTTGGTATGAGTTGATGATTCCTTATTTTACCTATTCCCATCTTATTTGTTTATGTAATATCCACATGATCCACGTCTCGAGAACTGGGATTCCCTGAGCTCCGTCCTACATCCAGGCCAAGAATTGTGATGGCCACACATCATGTCATGTCTACTTAGACAATGGGGCAGATTTACTTACCCGGTCCATTCGCGATCCAGCGGCGCGTTCTCTGCGGTGGATTCGGGTCCGGCCGGGATTCATTAAGGCAGTTCGTCCGATGTCCACCAGGTGGCGCTGCTGCACTGAAGTTTCCCGGAATGCACTGAAGTTCACCGGCCTATTCCTAGTGAAGGTAAGCGCGAGCCCCGCAACACTTTTTTTTTTTTTAGATGCGGCGGTTTTTCCGAATCTGTCGGGTTTTCGTTCGGCCGCGCCCCCCCCCGATTTCCGTCACGTGCATGCCGGCGCCGATGCGCCACAATCCGATCGCGTGCGCCAAAATCCCGGGGCAATTCAGGGAAAATCGTCGCAAATCGGAAATATTCAGGTAACACGTCGGGAAAACCCGAATCGGGCCCTTAGTAAATGACCAACCACTTGGCTGTGGATTGAAATAAGCTCCTCATCCAGTCCAGAACTTGTGGCAGATTTGCCATTCAGAAAGTTCTAAAAGTTGAATGTCAAAAACTTTATTGGAAGCCATAATGTTTTTCATCAGCTTTGCTTGAATAAGAATGGTTGACTAAGAAGAACTTTTATTTACTAGTGATCATTTTCGAAATTTTCTCCTATTCAGGACATCTGGAGGTTGGTGGTTTGTATTAGGTGCCGTTCTACATTAAATCCACCGCCTAATGTATGGGAGAAGTCATGTGCATTCTTAGACAACCTGTTCAGTATTAGGGCTGACCACAAAGTGTAGATAAGGTGAGCCCCAGGCAACAAGTGTCTGATCCCAGACTGGAAACAATTTTCTAGTCACTTACAAATCCAGGCAATTGAGCGAGTCTTTCCTCTTGCCAGCACCATGACACCATTGTAGAGGTGAACGGCCCGTCTGGTAGACCACCACATGTCTAATTGTCCTAGGTGACTGTCTGATTGTTGTGAATGGACGTCTAATGGAGCACATTCATATCTCATCGTTTTTGATCTTCCACCATTACCTTGTAGGAAATTGAGAAGATACATACATCATCATTACTGGATGTCGGGGGCGGAGGAGATAGGGTGTAAATGACGGTCCCTGGGTACATATAAGTTCCTGTAATGATTTAGAGGAACCATTTGCTGAGGATTCTGCAGCTGTCAAGAGTTTTGCTCAGACTTCATGTGAATTAGAGCTGGTTCCTGGCTGAGGGTCTATGGTGGGGTTCCCGAGAAGAACCTGTTTATTGGATAGAAGAAAATTTTTCTTTACTCTGGGACTTGGCTATTTGTTCACATTTTTGAGAAAGAGCTGATATTAAACAAGTCTTTACATGGGGGCAAAGGTATTGTTCTTCGTGACTTTGTTAGGGGTTTCCGATACAGGAGAACTCCACCACCAGGAACACTTCTAGAAAAACCGTATTATAGCTGTCAAACAGGTCCAATAGGCTGAAAACCTGCTCCTTCCACTTCGTGCATTTGCGTGGGGTATGTAGGAAAGCAATTCACAGGGTTATATCTAATTGGTAGGCTTCACAATGTTTGAGCCCCTAAACTAGACCCAAAACTTTATGCAGATCCTAGGCTAGACCATGCACTTCTCCTTCTGGCCCGATGTTTAAATTTAGTACCTGGTACTATTGGACTGTGCTCTGTGACTGATAGAGGACATTTTGTAAATCCTCAATGACTAATGGAATCCATGTAGCTGCTAAAAATGGATTAGCTCTCCCCCATATAGAATAGAACTGGGTTCCCAGCAGTGGCGTAACTAGAAGCCGATGGGCCCCAGTGCAAAGTCTGTGCCAGGGCCCTGACTATAATGTCTGGTTTATAGTAATAGTCTTCTCATATGGGAAAGTGACACCATAAGGGCCCCCTAAACCTCTTGGGCCCAGGTGCGATCGCAACCTCTGCACCCCCTAAAGTTACGCTCCTGGTTCCCAGGCTCTTCAGTAGGTCAGGCATTGATCTCATTGTAACTACCTACCCATGGCAACACAGACATATTTTTTTCCGTTATGGAAACAAAATAATTAGTATTTTCTCATGAACCCGGATCTCTACAAGGAGAATCCGAACCCAAATCCCTTCATTAAAAAAAAAAAATTTTGACCATCAATGGATACGGTTGGTTTTTGGAGAATAAATCTTTTGTCACAAAAAATATTCTCAATAAAGCCCATAAAATTTTTAAAAAATGATCCTAAAGAAGTCCAATCTTCTGTGCAGAGCTACCACCCCATCTCACCACCTCCATTTGCTTTGAAACTCCTGGAACAACATGTCCATCTGGAACTGAATTTGTGGTCTATTATGGTTTATTTCATGAAGACTCATGGAGGGTGGAACCTCGAGCAATAGGGTCTTCTACTCTTTGTGTGCACCACAAGAGTACCAGGAGATTTCTGCTCTCCATTGGCCGTGTTGACCATTCTCTCCTGCCATTCATGGATCTCCTCATACCTTCTCCAACCAGACTTTCCGGGGGTCATTTATTTTGGATTTTTTTTTTCTCCATTCTGCTCCACTTGTGCCTGCATTTATGGATTGTGGGCACCACAATATTGGTGTTTTCCGGCACTCCCAACTTGTTCAATTTTGGGCACAAATTTTTAGCATCAAATGTGAATCCACCAGTTTTCTGCCACTTCTATTTTTACGACACGTTTATTGGTGCAATTTCAGGCACAAAAAGAGACAAGCAAAAAGCTGGACTGGGGGGTTCTAAACCTTTTAGTCCGTGCGCCAATTCATTAATCCCTCGCGCCACAAACTTACATCCCACTGAAAAATATAGCACGGGTCCAGCGCTACCCTGCACCTAAATTTATAAACGCCCTTCTCAGTGTCTCGCACCATCACTCTCAAACCACTTCTTCTACGTCCCCTCTCTGTTGGCATCTCACAAGGTTCCATCCTGGGACTCCAACTCTTCTCCATCTACACCTCTGGCCTAGGACAGCTCATTGGGGCTCATTTACTAAGGGCCTGAATCGCTCATTTTCGTTGGGCTTCCCGAAAATTACCGGTTTGCGCCATTTTGCCCTGTGTTTTTGGCGCACACGATCAGATTGTGTCGCAATGGCGCCGGGTTTCATGCAACGGAAATCGGGGGGCGTGGCCATTGGAAAAACCACAGTATTTTTTTTTTAAATGTGCAGCTTGACACGCACTTACATGCACCAGGAAGAGGATGGTGAACTCCGGCGGACCTCGGCACAGCATCGGGCGCACAACCTTAGTGAATCCCGGCAAGCTCTGAATCAACGTCGGACAACGCGCCGCAGGATCGGGAATGGACCGGGTAAGTAAATGAGCCCCAATAGGTCCCATGGCTTTACGTCTTCTATACTGATGACACAGAGATCTATATTTCTGGTCCAGATATCTCCTCTCTTCTAGCCAGAATTGCAGAGAGTCCATCAGCCATATCCTCCTTCTTTTCTTCCCGTTTTCTAAAACTGAACATGGACAAAACAGAACACATAGGGGCACATTTACTAAGACCAGTGCAGTGTGTACTATGTGCAGTGTCCTGAGTAGTGTGCAGGAGGCGCCAGATTCAGGATTTCTGGCGCACGTTCTTCATGCATCTGCCGCCCCCTGCACTGCCATGACAGAGTGCACCAACTTTTTTTTTTGGTGCACCTTTAACATGGGGTGTGCAACACATGTCTGTCAGACGCTGCATGATAAATGTGTCGCACGGTCTGAATGAGCACTGGAGCGCCCCCTTCAGTGCAGAAATTTGTGTTGTGTGAACAATAGTGCACACACGACACAGAAGGGCCACGCACGACACATATGAGGCTCGGACACTTCTTAAATAGTGCACATAAAAGAATGTGCAAAGTCCGACAGAAAACAGCACTCGGCCCCATAATCTTTCCACCTAACACATCCCTCCCACTAGACCTAAAGGGTCACAATTCCTGTCTCCGCGCTCTCCCCGGTCCTTGGCCTACCTGGCCAAGCATGAGTCAAAATGAAGGGACCTCTATTACACTGAATTACTCTTTTTGCAAAAGGAGGTGCTGCAGCAACCTGTGTGCCTGTGTCTCAGTCTCCTCCACACTCATCAAGCTCCCTCCCCCCTCCCCACTTAAAGGGCTTTGCCTTTGAAAGAAAGTTCTCAAAATTGAATCCCCTTGTGATGTTTACACAATAAATATCATTACTTAAAGGGAACCTACCACCACAAATCTACCTATAAAGGAAGATCGGGTGGTAGGTGGATCAATGGGCCATGAGGATTAGCCCTTCTTTAGTAACTTTTATTTGACTTTTATGGTAATTTTATTATGCGGCTACTGGGGCGTGGAGTAGCCGCATCTGAGGTTACACGAGGCGGCTACTCCACGCCCCGGTTGCCTCTTTTCTCCTCCTACTCACCATCTTCAGCGCGCAGCTGATCGTAGCTGCACGCCCTCGTCCGACGATCCTGCAGTCTGCGCATGCGCAGAAAAGCAGGTCCGTGCCTGTGCAGCCCCGGCTTCTGAGCAGTGACCGCGCAGGCGCGGGTCTGCTGTTCTGCGCATGCGCAGACGGCAGGATCGTCGGATGAGGGCGCGCAGCTACAAGGATGAGGAGACTGAGATACACAGATGACAAGGATCCCACTAACCTCTAATATCATAATAAAGAAGGTCCATAGGTCCCCTGTAGTGCCCCAGCTTGATAGTAGTGTGGGTGCACATGCTTGACCCCCGATCTTCACCATCCATGTGAAGTCAAAACATTTTCCCGAAAAAAGGGGTTGTGTCATGGATGGGGTATAAATGTAGGATGGCAGGGAGTCCACCATATGAGACAATCCAGAAGTTATATAAAAGTAAATATGAATCTGAGCGCCGTGAAACGGGCCGATCATTGGCCAATTTTTTGGAAATTTTTTTCCATTTCAGTTCTAAAACTTCCAGGCACTGACGGCCGTGTACCTGTGTGTGGCGCCGTGTCCCTTCCAGTCTGCGCAGTAACACGACCCCATCTGACCCTTGTCACCACATACCTGATTTGCAACGCTCAGCTGCAGAGCTGACAATCTCTGGGGTTACGGCCGCGTCCTCCAGGAGGTGCCGTCACTTATTGTTATCTCTTATTAATCCCTGTTGGAACTTCTGGGCTGCAATTTTAAAAAAAGTTTTCTTAGAATTACAAAAACTCCGTTTTATTTGTCTGTTTTTTTTGGTTCCGCACGACCTGGAAATTATAATTAGCCACCAAATTCCCCGAATTTGGAGATTGGCAGCCGCTGACCCCCCTACTCGCTGGTGCAGTGTGGACCTGTCACACTCTCGCTTCGCTTACGTTGCTGTGAAGTGATATTCTTGTGCGGCGATGGGTCCGGGAGGGGGGAAAACATCTGCGTCGCTGACTACGAGTCACTAAGAAGGTGAAGACGCGGATCAGCAGGAAACTTCCAGGAGGGACGAGACGTATCGTCCATCAACACAGCGAAGGCCTGATGACAGGGGAACAGCCGAGGAGAAGGTTTCCAAAAAGATTCAAAAATGTTAAAGTTTTCCTTGGGTCGCTACATTGTATCATTCAACTTTTACAGTTCAAGTCTTTCTGGGACTCTGATGGGAGTTGTAGTCTGATTGTGGGAAACATATAAATTTACATATCAGTCCTAGAAAGAGGTGAAGGGACGGACCCCAATGGTAAAGCACATCCGAAACTCACAACTCTGTCAGAACTCAGCAGGCAGTATCACACAGGACAGGATTAGATACACAGCTCATACGGCAGTATCACACAGGATAGGATTAGATACAAAGCTCAGCAGACAGTATCACACAGGATAGGATTAGATACACAGCTCAGCAGCCAGTATCACACAGGATAGGATTAGATACACAGCTCAGCAGACAGTATCACACAGGATAGGATTAGATACACAGCTCAGCAACCAGTATCACACAGGATAGGATTAGATACACAGCTCATACGGCAGTATCACACAGGATAGGATTAGATACAAAGCTCAGCAGACAGTATCACACAGGATAGGATTAGATACACAGCTCAGCAGCCAGTATCACACAGGATAGGATTAGATACACAGCTCAGCAGACAGTATCACACAGGATAGGATTAGATACACAGCTCAGCAACCAGTATCACACAGGATAGGATTAGATACACAGCTCAGCAGACAGTATCACACAGGACAGGATTAGATACACAGCTCAGCAGTCAGTATCACACAGGAGAGGATTAGATACACAGCTCAGCAGCCAGTATCACACAGGACAGGATTAGATACACAGCTCAGTAGACTGTATCACACAGGATAGGATTAGATACACAGCTCAGCAACCAGTATCACACAGGATAGGATTAGATACACAGCTCAGCAGACAGTATCACACAGGACAGGATTAGATACACAGCTCAGCAGACTGTATCACACAGGATAAGATTAGATACACAGCTCAGCAGACAGTATCACACAGGATAGGATTAGATACACAGCTCAGCAGACAGTATCACACAGGATCGGATTAGATACACAGCTCAGCAAGCAGTATCACACAGGATAGGATTAGATACACAGCTCAGCAGACAGTATCACACAGGATAGGATTAGATACACAGCTCAGCAGGCAGTATCACACAGGAGAGGATTAGATACACAGCTCAGCAGACAGTATCACACAGGATAGGATTAGATACACAGCTCAGCAGACAGTATCACACAGGAGAGGATTAGATACACATCCCAGCAGGCAGTATCACACAGGATAGGATTAGATACACAGCTCAGCAGACAGTATCACACAGGATAGGATTAGATACACAGCTCAGCAGACAGTATCACACAGGACAGGATTAGATACACAGCTCAGCAACCAGTATCACACAGGATAGGATTAGATACACAGCTCAGCAGACTGTATCACACAGGACAGGATTAGATACACAGCTCAGCAACCAGTATCACACAGGATAGGATTAGATACACAGCTCAGCAGACAGTATCACACAGGACAGGATTAGATACACAGCTCAGCAGACTGTATCACACAGGATAAGATTAGATACACAGCTCCGCAGCCAGCATCACACAGGATAGGATTAGATACACAGCTCAGCAGACAGTATCACACAGGATCGGATTAGATACACAGCTCAGCAAGCAGTATCACACAGGATAGGATTAGATACACAGCTCAGCAGACAGTATCACACAGGATAGGATTAGATACACAGCTCAGCAGGCAGTATCACACAGGAGAGGATTAGATACACAGCTCAGCAGACAGTATCACACAGGATAGGATTAGATACACAGCTCAGCAGACAGTATCACACAGGAGAGGATTAGATACACATCCCAGCAGGCAGTATCACACAGGATAGGATTAGATACACAGCTCAGCAGACAGTATCACACAGGATAGGATTAGATACACAGCTCAGCAGACAGTATCACACAGGATAGGATTAGATACACAGCTCAGCAGCCAGTATCACACAGGGTAGGATTAGATACACAGCTCAGCAGACAGTATCACACAGGATAGGATTAGATACACAGCTCAGCAGACACTATCACACAGGATAGGATTAGATACACAGCACAGCAGACAGTATCACACATGATAGGATTAGATACACAGCTCAGCAGCCAGTGTCACACAGGATAGGATTAGATACACAGCACAGCAGCCAGTATCACACAGGATAGGATTAGATACAAAGCTCAGCAGACAGTATCACACAGGAGAGGATTAGATACAAAGCTCAGCAGACAGTATCACACAGGATAGGATTAGATACAAAGCTCAGCAGACAGTATCACACAGGATAGGATTAGATACAAAGCTCAGCAGACAGTATCACACAGGATAGGATTAGATACACAGCTCAGCAGACAGTATCACACAGGATAGGATTAGATACACAGCTCAGCAGTCAGTATCACACAGGATTGGATTAGATACACAGCTCAGCAGACAGTATCACACAGGATAGGATTAGATACACAGCTCAGCAGACAGTATCACAAGGGATAGGATTAGATACACAGCTCAGCAGACAGTATCACACAGGATAGGATTAGATACACAGCTCAGCAGGCAGTATCACACAGGATAGGATTAGTTACACAGCTCAGCATCCAGTATCACACAGGATAGGATTAGATACACAGCTCAGCAGACAGTATCACACAGGATAGGATTAGATACACAGCTCAGCATCCAGTATCACACAGGATAGGATTAGATACACAGCTCAGCAGACAGTATCACACAGGATAGGATTAGATACACAGCTCAGCATCCAGTATCACACAGGATAGGATTAGATACACAGCTCAGCAGACAGTATCACACAGGATAGGATTAGATACACAGCTCAGCATCCAGTATCACACAGGATAGGATTAGATACACAGCTCAGCAGACAGTATCACACAGGATAGGATTAGATACACAGCTCAGCAGACAGTATCACACAGGAGAGGATTAGATACACAGCTCGGCAGACAGTATCACACAGGAGAGGATTAGATACACAGCTCAGCAACCAGTATCACACAGGGTAGGATTAGATACACAGCTCAGCAGACAGTATCACACAGGATAGGATTAGATACACAGCTCAGCAGCCAGTATCACACAGGGTAGGATTAGATACACAGCTCAGCAGACAGTATCACACAGGATAGGATTAGATACACAGCTCAGCAGACACTATCACACAGGATAGGATTAGATACACAGCACAGCAGCCAGTATCCCACATGATAGGATTAGATACACAGCTCAGCAGCCAGTATCACACAGGATAGGATTAGATACAAAGCTCAGTAGACAGTATCACACAGGAGAGGATTAGATACACAGCTCAGCAGCCAGTATCGCACAGGATAGGATTAGATACATAGCTCAACAGGCAGTATCACACAGGATAGGATTAGATACACATCTCAGCAGACAGTATCACACAGGATAGGATTAGATACACAGCTCAGCAGGCAGTATCACACAGGATAGGATTAGATACACAGCTCAGCAGACAGTATCACACAGGATAGGATTAGATACACAGCTCAGCAGACAGTATCACACATGATAGGATTAGATACACAGCTCAACAGACAGTATCGCACAGGATAGGATTAGATACATAGCTCAAAAGGCAGTATCACACAGGATAGGATTAGATACACAGCTCAGCAGACAGTATCACACAGGATAGGGTTAGATACACAGCTCAGCAGACAGTATCACACAGGATAAGATGAGATACACAGCTCAGCAGACAGTATCACACAGGATAGGATTAGATACACATCTCAGCAGACAGTATCACACAGGATAGGATTAGATACACAGCTCAGCAGACAATATCACACAGGAGATGATTAGATACACAGCTCAGCAGACAGTATCACACAGGATAGGATTAGATACACAGCTCAGCAGACAGTATCACACAGGAGAGGATTAGATACACAGCTCGGCAGACAGTATCACACAGGAGAGGATTAGATACACAGCTCAGCAACCAGTATCACACAGGGTAGGATTAGATACACAGCTCAGCAGACAGTATCACACAGGATAGGATTAGATACACAGCTCAGCAGCCAGTATCACACAGGGTAGGATTAGATACACAGCTCAGCAGACAGTATCACACAGGATAGGATTAGATACACAGCTCGGCAGACAGTATCACACAGGACAGGATTAGATACACAGCTCAGCAGACAGTATCACACAGGATGGGATTAGATACACAGCTCAGCAGACACTATCACACAGGATAGGATTAGATACACAGCACAGCAGCCAGTATCCCACATGATAGGATTAGATACACAGCTCAGCAGCCAGTATCACACAGGATAGGATTAGATACAAAGCTCAGTAGACAGTATCACACAGGAGAGGATTAGATACACAGCTCAGCAGCCAGTATCGCACAGGATAGGATTAGATACATAGCTCAACAGGCAGTATCACACAGGATAGGATTAGATACACATCTCAGCAGACAGTATCACACAGGATAGGATTAGATACACAGCTCAGCAGGCAGTATCACACAGGATAGGATTAGATACACAGCTCAGCAGACAGTATCACACAGGATAGGATTAGATACACAGCTCAGCAGACAGTATCACACATGATAGGATTAGATACACAGCTCAACAGACAGTATCGCACAGGATAGGATTAGATACATAGCTCAACAGGCAGTATCACACAGGATAGGATTAGATACACAGCTCAGCAGACAGTATCACACAGGATAGGGTTAGATACACAGCTCAGCAGACAGTATCACACAGGATAAGATGAGATACACAGCTCAGCAGACAGTATCACACAGGATAGGATTAGATACACATCTCAGCAGACAGTATCACACAGGATAGGATTAGATACACAGCTCAGCAGACAATATCACACAGGAGATGATTAGATACACAGCTCAGCAGACAGTATCACACAGGATAGGATTAGATACACAGCTCAGCCGGCAGTATCACACAGGATAGGATTAGATACACAGCTCAGCAGACAGTATCACACAGGATAGGATTAGATACACCCTCTGGCAGTCTATAATACAGAGGAGTAGCAGGAGATGAGATACGTCCCTCTTCTCGCTGTGGGAGTGAATACCTGAGGATGGAAACTTTTGCCACATGTAAGTTTCTTCAAACAGTGAGACTCGGCCTGGAATGGTAGCAATTACACGATACTCCTGAGGGCCGCAATATGTTTTACTTACTGATTGAATCCGAATTTATGACTTTTCAATGAATAAAGGGCAAATTCTTCAGTCAGAGAAAATGAAAATCAGAGGCTGGGAAGTGCACAGATTCACACAGCGTGCACCCACTCCTCACCTCCAGCACCCACCACCGCCAGGGTGCAGGGGACACCATCATACAGGAGGGAGGGAAAACCATCATAACACAAAAATAATAATAGAACATAAATAATAGTAATAATAATCATCAGATATAAAGATAATAGACATTTAGTGCATCAAAGCAGTAACGTAACAAAAGTTGTTACATTACATGGATATAGTACAGCAACTAAGCTTGTTACATAGATACAGCACTGGAAGCAAGATGACCACATAGATATAGTATCATAACCAAAATTACTACAAGCTTACTACATAAATACATCACTGAAACTAATCCTACTACATACATACAGGACCAGAGCAAGCTTACTACAAAGATACTTTACCAGAACCAAGAGTAACCTATTGATAATGTACCAGCACCAAGATTGTTACACAGATACACTACCAAAACTAAGCTTACTACATAGAAACAGGACCAGAGCTAAGCTTACTACATAGATACAGGACCAGAACCAAGCTTACTACATAGATACAGGACCAGAACCAAGCTTACTACATAGATACAGGACCAGAACCAAGCTTACTACATAGATACAGGACCAGAACCAAGCTTACTACATAGATACAGGACCAGAACCAAGCTTACTACATAGATACATTAACAGAACCAAGATTACTCTATAGATACAGCACCAGCGCCAAGAAAACTATTTAGATACATTACCAGAACTAAGATTACAATGTAGATTTGTTACCAGAACTAAGATTACTACATAGATAGGGTAACAGAACCAAAATGCTTGTTTACAAGAACCTAGATTACTACATAGATTATGTACTAGAATTAAGATTACTAAATAGATACGGTAACAGAACCAAGATAATGACATAAATACATTGCCATAAATAAGATTTCTACATATTTACAGAATCAGAATCAAGATTATTATGTATACTTTATATACAGGAACAGAATATATTTATACATATTCATGACATGCGACTTTTTAAAAATGTCTCAAAAAAGTCTCAAAAAAGCTCCTCGCCAGAGCAGGCGCAGATAACCAAAAAAAAAATCACACACATTTGATAAATCAACTTTCTCCTTTTTTTTTGGTTTATAGGTAAAAATCTGCCTGTGTGTTTGGCTCTGCACATGTTGTGGATTGTCATGCGCAAAATCTGCATCCAGTATGTGCATTTTTTATATGCGATTTTAATGCAGATTTTCTGCATGCGTTTTTTTCCCCATCCGTTTTGACGGAGAATTCTGCATGGAAGCTGCACACTGATGCAGATTTTCACTCTCTTTGGAGAAATTTTTTTTGTAATTTCGTAACTTCATGTTTATTTTTCACATAAACATTTTGTCAGAAGCTGCAGCTTTTTAATATATATTTTTAAATTGATTATTTTAAACAGAAAACAATGATGATGCTTAACAATATAAACCATCATAATACGGGGCTGTTCATATTTACCCCTCCCCTGCCCCGCCCCCTTGCCTGAACACATCCCTCAGGAGGGAGGTCCCCAGTTATTTCAGTCTCCATATAAGGCACTGACCTCATTGGGAAACAGCCAAATACAATGACAACAGCCAATCACTATCTTTTGACGAGGTTGACTCCTCCCCCTGCTTTCAGGGGGGGGGGGGGATCAGGCAGCGTATTGCCCTCTATACGCACACAGTGATACGTCAGTGATATACAGTGTAAGGACACGTTGCTGAGTCCCACAAGTTCTCCTTATAATGTATGTGATAGAGGAGCCGCACCATGTACAGGACACACGGGGACAGGACGTCTCTATATACAAAGCTGAAACAGTATTATTATCACTAAAACATAAAATTATATCAATTTTTAAAAAAAAATTTTTATTTAAAATCCTCCCAAAAACTATTAGTCTGAAGAATGTTGGCGCAAATATGGCGCAAAATAGAGACATTTTAGGAGCAAAAAACAACGCAAAATAGAACAACTTAAGATAACTCTGGCCCCTAGACTCAGCAATATACTTTACATAGATAAGGGATTGATAGATGGATAGATAGAACATAACTGCTCTAAGCTATAGCAAATTAGAATGGGTTAACAAAAAATATTTTGCACATAAAGATCACAAATCAAAGACATTTTATGATGAAAAATACAAAAAATAACAGAAGCATTTCAAATAGTGGGGGTCATTTACTAAGGGCCCAATTCGCGGTTTCCGAATATTTCCGATTTGCGCCGATTTTCCCTGTATTGCCCTGGGATTTTGGCGCACGCGATTGGATTGTGGCGCATCGGCGCTGGCATGCATGCGACAGAAATCGGGGGCGTGGCCTAACGAAAACCCGACGGATTCGGAAAAAAAAAAGGGTTGCGGAGCTTGCACTTACCTTCACTAGGAATAGGCCGGTGAACTTGAGTGCGTTCCGGTGCTCCTCAGCGCAGCAGCGCCACCTGGTGGACGTCGGAGGAACTGCCTTAATGAATCCCGGGCCTGAATCCACTGCAGAGAACGCGCCGCTGGATCGCGAATGGACCGGGTAAGTAAATCTGCACCATTAAATTCAACCCCACAGGTATGCAATACGGATTAACTAAGTAATTGTCAAAGTAATTGCAGCTCGGGATGTGACTGGAGTATATAGTGACAGGGATGACACTGCGGCACTGGATGTGACTGGAGTATCACAGATGAAATAAACATAGGAACTGAGTATAAATTATCTCATATTACCTCACATATTACTTTACATATAACCTCAAATACAACCTCATATCACCTTGCATATTACCTCCCATATTAGCTAAATCAGATTGATACTCCAGTCACAGTCAGAGCTGCAGTCATCTGAAATGATATTATGGTACATAGATGATTTCAGATCTGGATGTGACTCAGGTATATGGCATGGATAAGACTGCAGCTCTGTATGTAACTGGGGCTACATATAATGTAAGCAGTGCAATTGAAAACATATTACCAGGGCGTAACTTGAGGGCGTGCAGAGGTTGCGGTCACACCAGGGCCTGCGGGGTTTAGGGGGCCCTTATGGTGTAACTTTCCCATATGAGAAGACTAGTACTATAAACCGTACATTATAGTCGGGGGCCTGGCACAGACTTTTCACTGGGGCCCATCAGCTTCTAGTTACGCCCCTGCATATTACCTCATATTACCAACATTTCCTTCTTTTCTCTTTATATACCTCACACATAAGCTGCCTTATACTAAGAATGATAACGGCAGATTGATACTCCAGTCACAGCTAGAGTTGTAGGTTTTTCAAATGATCACATGGTGGATGTGACTGGAGTATCATGTATGAACATTTATCACCTTACACATTACCTAACACATTACCTTAGATATATGCTCTTATATTGCCTCATATCACCTCCCATATCCCTTCCCATATCACCTTACACATCACCTCACTCATTAACTCACACATCACCTCACTCATTACCTCACATATTGTCTCACATATTACCTCACACATCACCTCACTCATTACCTCACATATTGTCTCACATATTACCTCACACATCACCTCACTCATTACCTCACATTTTACTTCACATATTACCTCACACATCACCTCACTCATTACCTCACATTTTACTTCACATATGACCTCACACAACACCTCACTCATTACCTCACATTTTACTTCACATATTACCTCACACATCACCTCGCTCATTACCTCACATTTTACTTCACATATGACCTCACACAACACCTCACTCATTACCTCACATTTTACTTCACATATGACCTCACACATCACCTCACTCATTACCTCACATTTTACTTCACATATTACCTCACACATCACCTCACTCATTACCTCACATTTTACTTCACATATGACCTCACACAACACCTCACTCATTACCTCACATTTTACTTCACATATTACCTCACACAACACCTCACTCATTACCTCACATATTGTCTCACATATGACCTCACACATCACCTCACTCATTACCTCACATTTTACTTCACATATGACCTCACACATCACCTCACTCATTACCTCACATTTTACTTCACATATGACCTCACACATCACCTCGCTCATTACCTCACATTTTACTTCACATATGACCTCACACATCACCTCACCCATTACCTCACATAGTGAGGCTCATTTAATATGGGTCCGAATCACGCATTTTCGTCGGGTTTCCCAAATATTTGCGCCAAATTTGCGCCGGGTTTTCGGCGCACGCTATTGGATTGTGGCGTATCGGCGCCGGCTTTCACGCCACAGAAATCGAGGCCGTGGCCGTCGGAAAATCCGACAGATTGGGAAAAAACACGTAATTTAAAAAAATAAATTTTGTCGCAAGAATAGTACTCACATACATCGGGACAAAGAAGGGGAACTCCGGTGGACTTCAGCGCATATAATATGCCATGCATGGATGTAGCTAAGCTGTGAGTGAATGTATAGATGTAGCACAGCTATGTGTGAGTGAATGGATATAGCAGAGATGTGTGTGAATAAATGGATGTAGCAGAGCTGTGTTTGAGTGAATAGATAGAGGGGTCAGGGCTGAGACTTCCTGTTTTCTGCAGCTCAGTTGTCAGCTTTGCTGTGTAGAGTGGGACATAATGGGCAGAGTCATCTCATCTTCATTAGAGGGTGGGGGTGTTACGAGAGCTGAGCTGCAATACAATATGGCAGCTCCAGACATTGCTGAAACTCAAGCCCCGCCCAAATAAACAAACCCCACCCCCTTTCTGAGAGTTTCCACCCCATTTGGCCGGTTTGTTGTGAAAAGACTCTACAGTCTGACAACCAACGAGACCTTAAGCATGTGACACATTGCCTTTAATAGATTAAGGAGGGATCTAATTGGTGAAAGTTGTATCCTTGGAAGTTTAGTAATGAAATTCAGATGGGAAAATTCCATAACGCTAAATAATAAGCGTCAAATGGAGGCTGTAAATCCAAGCCGTGTGGACACATGAGAATGATCATAGTGACTGACTGTATGCAGGGGGTCTCATTCACAGAAGAGACTAATTTATAACACCGCACATTTAAAGACGTAAATGACGCCGCTATAAAACATACAGATGAAAAGTCACATATTATAACAAAAATGTAATTTATCCCTCAAACCTCAACATAAACAATGGTGTGTACATACACCCCGCTGCCACCGGCCCTCACACTGACATCTACCAGATCTATACCACAGACCAACAAAGAATAGAAGGAATGTAACCTATACAACTATACATCCTCCTATGTACAAGTATATAACTACTATAATACTGCCCCCCATGTATAAGAATATAACTACTATAATACTGCCCCCCATGTATAAGAATATAACTACTATAATACTGCCCCCTACATACAAGAATATAACTACTATAATACTGCCCCCTATGTACAAGAATATAACTACTATAATACTGCCCCCTATGTACAAGAATATAACTACTATAATACTGCCCCCCTATGTACAAGAATATAACTACTATAATACTGCCCCCTATGTACAGGAATATAACTACTATAATATCGCCCTCTATATACAAGAATATAACTACTATAATACTGCCCCCTATGTACAAGAATATAACTACTATAATACTGCCTCCTATGTACAAGAATATAACTACTATAATACTGCCCCCTATGTACAAGAATATAACTACAATAATACTGCCCCCTATGTACAAGAATATAACTACTATAATACTGCCCCCTATGTACAAGAATATAACTACTATAATACTGCCCCCTATGTACAAGAATATAACTACTATAATACTGCCCCCTATGTACAAGAATATAACTACTATAATACTGCCCCCTATGTACAAGAATATAACTACTATAATACTGCTCCCTATGTACAAGAATATAACTACTATAATACTGCCCCCTATGTACAAGAATATAACTACTATAATACTGCTCCCTATGTACAAGAATATAACTACTATAATACTGCCCCCTATGTACAAGAATATAACTACTATAATACTGCTCCCTATGTATAAGAATATAACTACTATAATACTGCCCCTATGTACAGGAATATAACTACTATAATACTGCCCCCTATGTATAAGAATATAACTACTATAATAATGCCCCCTATGTACAAGAATATAACTACTATAATACAGCCCCCTATGTATAAGAATATAACTACTATAATACTGCCCCCTATGTACAAGAATATAACTACTATAATACTGCTCCCTATGTATAAGAATATAACTACTATAATACTGCCCCTATGTACAGGAATATAACTACTATAATACTGCCCCCTATGTATAAGAATATAACTACTATAATACTGCCCCCTATGAACAGGAATATAACTACTATAATACTGCCCCCTATGTACAAGAATATAACTACTATAATACTGCCCCCTATGTACAAGAATATAACTACTATAATACTGCACCCTATGTACAAGAATATAACTACCATAATACTGCTCCCTATGTACAAGAATATAACTATTATAATACTGCTCCCTATGTAAAAAATATAATTGCTATAATACTGTCCCCTATGTACAAGAATATAACTACTATAATACTGCCCCCTATGTACAAGAATATAACTACTATAATACTGCCTCCTATGTACAAGAATATAACTACTATAATACTGCCCCCTATGTACAAGAATATAACTACTATAATACTGCCCCCTATGTACAGGAATATAACTACTATAATACTGCCTCCTATGTACAGGAATATAACTACTATAATACTGCCCCCTATGTACAAGAATATAACTACTATAATACTGCCCCCTATGTACAAGAATATAACTACTATAATACTGCCCCCTATGTACAAGAATATACCTACTATAATACTGCCCCCTATGTACAGGAATATAACTACTATAATACTGCCCCCTATGTACAAGAATATAACTACTATAATACTGCCCCCTATGTACAAGTATATAACTACTATAATACTGCCTCCTATGTACAAGAATATAACTACTATAATACTGCCCCCTATGTACAAGAATATAACTACTATAATACTGCCCCCTATGTACAAGAATATAACTACTATAATACTGTCCCCTATGTACAAGAATATAACTACTATAATACTGCCCCCTATGTACAAGAATATAACTACTATAATACTGCCTCCTATGTACAAGAATATAACTACTATAATACTGCCCCCTATGTACAAGAATATAACTACGATAATACTGCCCCTATGTACAGGAATATAACTACTATAATACTGCCCCCTATGTACAAGAATATAACTACTATAATACTGCCCCCTATGTACAAGAATATAACTACTATAATACTGCCCCCCTATGTACAAGAATATAACTACTATAATACTGCCCCCTATGTACAGGAATATAACTACTATAATATCGCCCTCTATATACAAGAATATAACTACTATAATACTGCCCCCTATGTACAAGAATATAACTACTATAATACTGCCTCCTATGTACAAGAATATAACTACTATAATACTGCCCCCTATGTACAAGAATATAACTACTATAATACTGCCCCCTATGTACAAGAATATATCTACTATAATACTGCCCCCTATGTACAAGAATATAACTACTATAATACTGCCCTATGTACAAGAATATAACTACTATAATACTGCCCCCTATGTACAAGAATATAACTACTATAATACTCCCCCCCATGTACAAGAATATAACTACTATAATACTGCTCCTATGTACAAGAATATAACTACTATAATACTGCCCCCTATGTACAAGAATATAACTACTATAATACTGCCCCCTATGTACAAGAATATAACTACTATAATACTGCCCCCTATGTACAAGAATATAACTACTATAATACTCCCCCCATGTACAAGAATATAACTACTATGATACTGCCCCTGTGTACAAGAATATAACTACTATAATACTGCCCCCTATGTACAAGAATATAACTACTATAATACTGCCCCCTATGTACAAGAATATAACTACTATAATACTGCTCCCTATGTACAAGAATATAACTACTACAATACTTATCCCTATGTACAAGAATACAACTACTATAATACTGCCCCCTATGTACAAGTATATAACTACTATAATACTGTCCCCTATGTACAGGAACATAACTACTATAATACTGCCCCCTATGTACAAGAATATAACTACTATAATACTGCCCCCTATGTACAGGAATATAACTACTATAATACTGCCCCCTATGTACAAGAATATAACTACTATAATACTGCCCCCTATGTACAAGAATATATCTACTATAATACTGCCCCCTATGTACAAGAATATAACTACTATAATACTGCCCTATGTACAAGAATATAACTACTATAACACTGCCGCCTATGTACAAGAATATAACTACTATAATACTGCCCCCTATGTACAAGAATATAACTACTATAATACTCCCCCCATGTACAAGAATATAACTACTATAATACTGCTCCTATGTACAAGAATATAACTACTATAATACTGCCCCCTATGTACAAGAATATAACTACTATAATACTGCCCCCTATGTACAAGAATATAACTACTGTAATACTGCCCCCTATGTACAAGAATATAACTACTATAATACTCCCCCCATGTACAAGAATATAACTACTATAATACTGCCCCTGTGTACAAGAATATAATTACTATAATACTGCCCCTGTGTACAAGAATATAACTACTATAATACTGCCCCCTATGAACAAGAATATAACTACTATAATACTGCTCCCTATGTACAAGAATATAACTACTATAATACTGCCCCCTATGTACAAGTATATAACTACTATAATACTGCCCCTTATGTATAAGAATATAACTACTATAATAATGCCCCCTATGTACAGGAATATAACTACTATAATACTGCCCCCTATGTACAAGAATATAACTACTATAATACTGCCCCCTATGTACAGGAATATAACTACTATAATACTGCCCCCTATGTACAATAATATAACTACTATAATACTGCCCCCTATGTACAAGAATATAACTACTATAATACTGCCCCCTATGTACAAGAATATAACTACTATAATACTGCCCCCTATGTACAAGAATATAACTACTAGAATACTGCCCCCTATGTACAGGAATATAACTACTATAATACTGCCCCCTATGTACAAGAATATAACTACTAGAATACTGCCCCCATGTACAAGAATATAACTACTATAATACTGTACCCTATATACAAGAATATAACTACTATAATACTGCCCCTTATATACAAGAATATAACTACTATAATACTGCCCCCTATGTACAGGAATATAACTACTATAATACTGCCCCCTATGTACAAGAATATAACTACTATAATACTGCCCCCTATGTACAGGAATATAACTACTATAATACTGCCTCCTATGTAAAGGAATATAACTACTATAATACTGCCCCCTATGTACAAGAATATAACTACTATAATACTGCTCCCTATGTACAAGAATATAACTACTATAATACTGCCCCCTATGTACAAGAATATAACTACTGTAATACTGCCCCCTATGTACAAGAATATAACTACTATAATACTGCCCCCTATGTACAAGAATATAACTACTATAATACTGCCCCCTATGTACAAGAATATAACTACTATAATACTGCCCTTTATGTACAAGAATATAACTACTATAATACTGCCCCCTATGTACAAGAATATAACTACTATAATACTGCCCCCTATGTACAGGAATATAACTACTATAATACTGCCCCCCTATGTACAAGAATATAACTACTATAATACCGCCCCCTATGTACAAGAATATAACTACTATAACACTGCCCCCTATGTACAAGAATATAACTACTATAATACTGCCCCCTATGTACAAGAATATAACTACTAGAATACTGCCCCCTATGTACAGGAATATAACTACTATAATACTGCCCCCTATGTACAAGAATATAACTACTATAATACTGCCCCCATGTACAAGAATATAACTACTATAATACTGTACCCTATATACAAGAATATAACTACTATAATACTGCCCCTTATATACAAGAATATAACTACTATAATACTGCCCCCTATGTACAGGAATATAACTACTATAATACTGCCCCCTATGTACAAGAATATAACTACTATAATACTGCCCCCTATGTACAGGAATATAACTACTATAATACTGCCTCCTATGTAAAGGAATATAACTACTATAATACTGCCCCCTATGTACAAGAATATAACTACTGTAATACTGCCCCCTATGTACAAGAATATAACTACTATAATACTGCTCCCTATGTACAAGAATATAACTACTATAATACTGCCCCCTATGTACAAGAATATAACTACTATAATACTGCCCCCTATGTACAAGAATATAACTACTATAATACTGCCCCCTATGTACAAGAATATAACTACTATAATACTGCCCCCTATGTACAAGAATATAACTACTATAATACTGCCCCCTATGTACAAGAATATAACTACTATAATACTGCCCCCTATGTACAGGAATATAACTACTATAATACTGCCCCCCTATGTACAAGAATATAACTACTATAATACTGCCCCCTATGTACAAGAATATAACTACTATAATACTGCCCCCTATGTACAAGAATATAACTACTATAATACTGCCCCCTATGTACAAGAATATAACTACTATAATACTGCCCCCTATGTACAAGAATATAACTACTATAATACTGCCCCCTATGTACAAGAATATAACTACTATAATACTGCCCCCTATGTACAAGAATATAATTACTATAATACTGTCCCCTATGTACAAGAATATAACTACTATAATACTGCCCCCTGTGTACAAGAATATAACTACTATAATACTGCCCCCTATGTACAAGAATATAACTACTATAATACTGCCCCCTGTGTACAAGAATATAACTACTATAATACTGCCCCCTATGTACAAGAATATAACTACTATAATACTGCTCCCTATGTACAAGAATATAACTACTATAATACTGCCCCCTATGTACAAGAATATAACTACTATAATACTGCCCCCTATGTACAGGAATATAACTACTATAATACTGCCCCCTATGTACAAGAATATAACTACTATAATACTGCCCCCCTATGTACAAGAATATAACTACTATAATACCGCCCCCTATGTACAAGAATATAACTACTATAATAATTTATTGGACGTTGTATATGTAATGTTGTTGTGTATCTTGGAGAATGTAGGAGTTTCATTCTTCCAGACATTTCAATCCTCTATATTATATGTGAATTGTTGATCTTGTCGTCAATTTGACTCATCCTTCAAGAAGTGAAGTCATAAAATCCATAAAAACTTCCTATGATCCTCTTGAGAGCAGGAGATGATCTCTCAATTCTTCCCCTCCATAAATAACTCTGAGTGGCGGCGGCCGCCCTGGATGTGGAAGCTCTCGTTCTCTACAGGGACACACGTTACCACTTACGGCAGGACCACAACATAAATGCATTGCTTTGTGACCTCCTATTGACACATTTGTAAAAAACATAAAATAAAGAGCTTTGTTTATGGGTCGGATCCACCTGGCGAGGAACGAAGGTTCAAGGTTCATGGAGAAGGCATCTCGACATGTTGGGTTTAATAAATGATCAGGATTATGAGTCCTTAAAGGGATGAGCGAACTTAGACAAGACATGACGATGGCCTTGAGTGGAGACAAAGACGACAGAGTCCTGGGGATCTAAGCTCTGGATACAAATGATGTCTCATAAAAAGGGCGGGTCTTCTTCTGTTTGCTTAGTGGTAGCTCTTCTGGCATCAAACTCAAGGTCGAAAAGAAAAGGAGGCGCATTAAGATAATCCGGGAGGACAAATTGGAAGAGAGACAATCCCCATCAAAGAATCCCAATGCCTTTCACTTCCAAGAGTCACTAATCTCCGAGACACTTCAGCGCCTCCGGAGGTCCCGGCCACTGCATCTTTGAAGGAACTTGGATCCGCATTGCCGAGGTTGTTGGCGAGTCCGACAGATTGCGCAATAGACGATGATTTAGAGAATTAGGAAGATTTTTCTTGAGCTTTTGAGAGGTCTTAATGGACAAAAGGACAAACCGCACGTAAGTAGCTTCAAGGTTTGGTCGGTATTAGCCCAAAAATTTCGAAGATGGAGATGATTGAGTTTGGACGCGTCTTTGTTTTCTCTACGTCTCACTTACACAATAATGAGGATTGGGGAGAATTTTGAAAATTACTTAAATTATAAGATACATTACAGATCTGTCCACCAGAGAACATTCAGACATTGGTAATCCTCTAAGTGCACACAGAGGTCAGAGTCTATCTAACAATAACTTCTTTCTAAGTAATGTCTCCATTTGTGACCTTTGGGCCACATGTATCACTCGTTTTTTCTGTTGTTTTTGCACCTTTTCATTCAGGCGCACCGTTTTTGCGCCATTTTTGCGATTAAACGTCAAACTAGCCACGCAGCAAAAATAAGCAGTTTTTCCTCATCTATCTTACCAATCCAGATGTTTTGCTGCGCTTAATGATATTCATCACTTGCAACGTTTTCATTTAGGCGCAAAAACGGGCGCAAAAACACTCCAGCCCGAAGGTGGCGTTATCTGAGAAGAAAGCACTGAGCCCCTTTGCAGAAGAGCTCATTTCTAGCAGCAGAGCTCAGCCAGACACTGGAACATATAATAGATACATTAGATACTCTGCAGACACTAGTACAGATAATAGATACATTAGATACATTACAGACACTGGACCATATAATAGATACACTGCAGACACTGGAACATATAATAGATACATTAGATACACTGCAGACACTAGTACATATAATAGATACATTAGATACATTACAGACACTGGACCATATAATAGATACATTAGATACACTGCAGACACTGGAACATATAATAGATACATTAGATACACTGCAGACACTAGTACATATAATAGATACATTAGATACATTACAGACAGGAGCTGCAGACTCTATTTACAGTTCATCACCTTCTATTTACAAAACATTCTGCAAAACGCTGAGCTCACAGCAAGAGAGGAGAGAAGTTTGCACAAGTTTGCAGAATGTTGCAGATACGACATACAAGTGTCCCCCATGTAATTCTGCACAGTATCACCAGTGTGTCTGAGGGGGGTACTGTGCAGAATTACAGGGGTGCAGCAGGAGACCAGCACTGGGGGATCCCCTCCAGGAGAAGCCCCTGCTGAGGAGGTCACTGGGTGCTGGGTGTCACACACCTGGGTGCTGCTGTGAGTGCTTCATTCTGGGCTGTGGGAGAAGCAGAGAGGAGCTCTGTAAGTGCCCGAATCTAACATTGCGCCTAAACTGTGCCAAAATTGCGCCTAAACTGTTTTAAAGTAAAGTGATTAATAAGAGGCAGGAAATATACTTATCACAGATGGTTGTAGCTTGTGATAATTCTGGCAAAACAGTGCGCCCGAATTTAGGCGCAACTACTACACTTAGGCGCACAAAAGTGTCTGCAGATAAATGTGGCCCATTGTTCTTTATCATCTTGGGATATGTTTCCCACCTCTAGCTTAAGGGCAAGTATTTGCTCTGCACTTGGTAACTATAATAATGAAACAGCCCCAAAGAAATGAGCAAAATCTTATTACTGGCTCCTCGTGGGCGGGGTCCATGTTACAGATCTTCCACTGTGGCCCCTAGCTGCATGTTTTCTTACGCTGTATGAGCCTCCTGCACACCTAGGTTATAAAAAATTCAACAAGTAATTTCCTTGAGCAAGATTACAAAGCAGCATTGTGCAGGGACAGTCTGCTGTCCAATAAAGAGTGTAATCTCCTTACGGGACCGCCCCCGAGGAGCCGTATCTGTATCAAATGTTCTTACTTTTTTGCTCTATAAACAACAAAGACTCAGCACTCAATATTCCAATTTAAAAAAAAATCTAATTTTACCATCCCTGGAACAATTTATAACCAGTGCTACAAATTTCTGCTTTGGAAGAAGGATACGGGGCAGAAGGTCGGATCTGCTGACAATGATTCTTCATGACGTGCAGCTACAGGTGCAACAAGCAATATTCTCCCAGTGCATAAATCTCAACCCCGACAAATTATTCTCAGATTGATTTATCTCCGGGTTCAGACATAGGACATGTTCCTCTCGTCTTCATTCCTGAGTGAAATTTTTTTGCTTCTACTGTCTGTTTGTTTTGAATGAAGAGAGATAAAAAATGTTTATATTTTTTTTATATTTAATTAGTTTTGTTTTTGAAATGTTAAAAATTATTTTTATTCGTAAGCAAAAATCTAGAGAAATTTCGAGAAATATGGTAATCGGTGATGGCCACATTATGCGGTCATTAGGTTTAGTCTTGACTAGAGATCAGCAGATCTTGTAGATGAAATCTTGTTTGTCGATTTGGTACAAATGTCTCAATTTTTGGGCACCAAGTCGAATCTGAACATTTTGGGGCAGATTTACTTACCCGGTCCTTTCGCAATCCAGTGGCGCGTTCTCTGCGGTGGATTTGGGTCTTCCGGCGATTCACTAAGGCAGTTCCTCCAACGTCCACCAGGTGTCGCTGCTGCGCTGAATGCACTGAAGTTCACCAAGCCGGGTCGAGTGAAGGTAAGTGCCACACTTTTTTTTTTAAATGCGGCGGTTTTTCCGAATCCGTCGGGTTTTCGTACGGCCACGCCCCCTGATTTACATCGCGTGCATGCCGGTGCCGATGCGACACAATCTGATCGCGTGCGACAAAATCCCGGGGCAATTCAGGGAAAATCGGCGCAAAACGGAAAAATTTGGGTAACACATCGGGAAAACAAGAATCGGCCCATTAGTAAATGACCCCCTTTGTGCTTAATCAGAGCCGAATCATACCTTAAGTTCGGCTCTGGGGCTCAGGTGTCTCCCTCATGACTGGGACATATTGTCAGTATGGCAGACATGCAATCAATCCAACAAATTGATGCCCCTACTTACTAGCCGTGGCTATGATTGGTCAAGAGTTTCCCCCCCGGCCAATCACAGCCATGACTAGTAGGTAGGGACGTCAATTTGCTGGATCAGCTGCACAGCCTGTTATCTGGTTGTGCATGACGTACCCGGTGCCAAACTTAAAAAGCAACCCTGCTTATCTCTGATCTCTCATGTCACCGATCTGATCCCAGAACTTTGAGTGAAAAGGAAAAAAAATTTTTACAAATATTAACAGAACCAGAAAATCAAACAATTTGGCAAAGCTTCCACAAAGTGAATCTTGGATGATTACAGAGGGTTTGGGAATTTTTTTAAAATTTAAATATAAAAATATAAAATATTTCAATATAAAATTATTAAATTTAAAAATAATCTAAATTTGGTTTATTTTTTAATGTAAAATATTTAAAAAATGTAAAGTCCTGCCTTTCATTTTCTTGCCAAAAATATCATCATGTTACTTTTTGACCCAGACACCAATATGCTACACATCTGGTGGACCTGCCCACAAGGAACCATTTTCTCGAAAGAAGTGGTTTCAGAAATGGAACTGATTTGTAAAGTGGAGCTCTATTATTTCAGTACTACTGGGAAACCTGAAACAGGCTCAGAGCTCAGTAGGTGTTCCATGCTTAAAGATATTCAAGTTCAGATCTCAGTGGGTGTTTCTTCCTTGCATGAGGAGTTACAGATTCAGAGCTCGGTAGGTGTTCCTTTCTTTAGAGCTGCAAGTTCAGAGCTCAGTGGGTGTTTCTTCCTTGCATGAGGAGTTAAAGGTTCAGAGCTCAGTAGGTGTTCCTTTCTTGTAGAGCTGCAAGTTCAGAGCTCAGTAGGTATTTCTTTCTTGTAGAGCTGCAAGTTCAGAGCTCAGTAGGTGTTTATTTCATGTAGAGCTGCAAGTTCAGAGCCCAGTAGGTGTTTCTTGCTTGTAGAGCTGCAAGTTCAGAGCTCAGTAGGTGTTTCTTGCTTGTGTAGCTGCAGTTTCATAGCTCAGTAGGTCTTCCTTGATTGTAGATCTGCAAATTCAGAGCTCAGTACGTATTCCTTGCATGTGGAGCTGCAGGCTCACAGCTCATTAGGTGTTCCTTGCTTTGTAGAGCTGCATGTTCAGAGCTCATTAGGTATTTCTTGCATTAAAGGGAATCTGTCATCAGGAGCCTTTTTTCTGGCTCCCCCATGTCCCCATAGAGAATAGTGTGAACATTGCCAAAGAATTTTTATAATAAAACTGTCTTTTTCCGATAAAAAGAAAAATTAGATGAAAATTTACTTTTCTATCTGCAGAGCAGTGTCCCATGGGAATGACCAGTGAAGAGTGGTTGCTCCCCAACCTGACCCCCGTTATGGGCATTTTTTAAAATATCTTTTCTTTATTGGAAAAAAAACTATTTTATAATATAAACACTTTGGCAATGTGCACACTATTCTCTTTTGGGACTTGGGGGAGCCAGAAAAAGGGCTCCTGATGATGGGTTCCCTTTAAGAGCTGCAGGTTCAGATCTCAATAGGTATTCCTTACTTGTGGATCGTGAATTGAGAGGCCTCCTTACGGAGACTGCCAATTAGGGCCGCCATAGAGTCTTATAGCCATAGATGGTCCACTAGGGGATTCTGGTAAAATATGCAAAGTTTTCCAGGATGGGATAGGGAAAACCATGCCTCTTTTAGCTACCTTGTAAGGCATCTCCCTTGACATCAAGCATGACCTTCAGGAAGCCTTATGGAGCTGCAGGTTCAGAGCTCAGTAGGTCTTTCCTGGTAGTAAATCTGCAAGTTCAGAACTCACAAAAATTGAAACAAGCCGAAATTGGGGAGGAAAGCATAACATGTGGTGATGAAATAAAGCCTGTCCTTCTCCCCACTCGGTGTAATACCATGTGGCTCGTTGGAAACACTAATACAAAACCAATTGTTCTTCCACTCGGCAAAGTGGAAGAGAAAAACCAACACTATAGCACCATATACAACAATAGTAGTGATGGTAAAAAATATTTTATTTAAATCAAAACACAAATGACAAAATAACAAACACTGGTTTAAAAATGATTCTACCCCAAGGGGGACACAAAATAAGGTTGCACTCCAAATAACAGGATCATCAGAAAAGTTATGTGTAGTTTGAAGACACCAATGGTCTTCATCTAGTGTGAATGGGAGATAAGGCACAATTGTCAATTAAATCAAGCCTGATGATGAGCAAAATGCATGGACATATATAGTCCGTAGGTGCAACATATCTTACCCATGTTAAAGATGATCGATGTCCGGAGTGACAACGCCCCGACGCGCGTTTCGGCTGACTCGCAGCCTTCGTCTGGGGGTGGAGTCGTCAGGACAACGAGCCGCATTAAGTTTAGATATGTGCCCAATGAGCGTGCCCGGAGATGATCAGGTGATCCGGTACCCGTCACGTGTCACGTGACGTCACGTCACTATGTCAAACTATCGCGAGACCACGCTATGAGCGAAGACAGACGAAAAGGCGCCTGCGCAATGAAGATAGCGAGCGCCATAAAAAGAGGTAAGTCTATCAAGCCAGTCATCTGGTCAACGCATGCGCAACAGTAGTGTGAAATCTGTCGGCAGTCAGAGGATGATAAAGAATGTAATCAACACTATAGGATTCCTACATACATAAAGAGGATAGTTGCAAGTATAATCGGCACTATAAACATTTGTAAGTAAAAACAGTTGCAAACTTGCTGTAACAAATAAGCACTTGTGAATCGAAAAAAGGTGAATAATTAAATATTCTTAAATAATTTGACATTTATAAACGGCACTATAAACATTCATAAATAATAGCAGTTACAAAATTGCTGTGGCAAATAAACTCTTGTGAATCCATAAAATATCAATATACAAATTCAAACATACATGGTGAATAAAATACATACTGTGAATAATTCATGAGGAAAACAAATGTGCTATGTTGCAATTTGCAAACAATACAAAACTGTATGATGAACAAAAATTTGGAATGAAATATTCTTGAAAATCTACAACGTGCAATTATATAAAATCTTGTGTTTTTACAATACCTAATGTGTTGTTATAGAATTATGTAAACACAAACTCAATAAACACTATACAAATACATGAATTCATTGAAGTGCAAAGTGCAGGGAAGGTAGTGAAGGAACGGTAGTGAAGAGTGCAAGAGTGAGGGAAGCAGTGAACGGGAGTGCCATAAAAACTTTTAGAATTGATGCATAATGGGTAAAAAAATGATTATGTCTGGAAGACCAAACCTTTGCGTGTACAAGTAAGATAATGTAAAAAGACCGATGATGCAAAAATCTAACATCCTATAATAAGGTGCAACTAGTGCCGTATGTAAACAGAACAACTGTGCCGTTATTGTCATGACTGCATAAATCGTCTGCAAAGTATTTCCTGAATGGGTCTGGTAGGAAAAGGAGAAATGGATTGTGTCTCCAGCAGTAATACATTAAGCGTACGAATCCTGTGGCTCGAGGTAAGTATTATATGATAACTGTGACAAAAAAGAGAGATTATTAATAACATAAAAATAACAACATATATTACACATTAAAAGAGGGAAAAAAGGGGATACCTCATTAAAAACCTGAAGAACGACTCTGGTCAGTATGGGCAGAAATGTGGACTGCAGAGCAGAGCTGAAAACGGTTCTATAAGAAGGGAGCAAAACTGAGTGTTTCATTCAACCCTTTTGGTTGAAGTGTATTTAATGTCCATATCCATCGGGCTTCACGTTGTGCAAGCTGTTTTTGAATCGGGCCCCCTCTGATGTTAGTCTCAATTCTATCAATGCCACAGACGATAAACCCCCGAGGATCCGCATTGTGATGTATTTTGAAATGTTGTGCAATCGGTCTACCCTCCGTGTTGTAGTCGTCTTTTTTGGCAGATGTGATGTCCCTCATATGCTCGCGTACCCTGATTTTTAATTCACGTGTTGTGAGGCCTATATAAATCTTATTGCATGGGCACGTGGCATAGTACACGACTGCCCTGGTGTTGCAATTGATTGTGTGAGTAATTTTGAATTCCCTTGACCCCGTAGAGTCACAAAAATTCGTGGCGCGTGCTATATTGGGGCAGGCAATACATCTACCACAGGGTTTGCAACCCCATTCGGGTAGTTTTGAATTGAAGATAGTTTTAGGTTTTGCTGTTTCGTAATGGCTTCGAACTAGCAGGTCACGAAGGTTCTTAGAGCGTCGTGCAGTCACGCTAGGCTGAGAGTTGATGTACTGTGATATAGTGGAGTCCGATTGTAGAATCGGCCAATATTTTGATAGAATCTCTCTCATGCTCTGCCATTGTGAATGATAATCTGTAATGAATCTTACCTTATTTTGACTTGGCATTCTGGGTGATGGATGTAGTAGAGACTGACGAGGAGTAGATTTGGCTCTAGAATATGCCTTTTTAATGGCTCTATTACTATAGCCCCGTTGTTGGAAGCGTGTTTTTAATTCCTTTGCTTGAGCTTCAAATTCAGCATCTGTGGAACAGATTCTGCGCACACGAAGGAATTGTCCGACTGGTATAGCACGGATCGTCTGCGGAGGATGAGATGATGAGGCGTGCAAAAGTGCATTGACTGCCGTCTCTTTACGGAACACGTTCATCTGTAAACAACCGTTAGTGTCCTTTGTTAGTTTCACATCCAGAAAAGTCACAGAGGACTTGTTTGCCTCGTAAGTGAGTTTAATATTGTAAGGATTCTGATTGAGCTGGGAAAAGAAATCCCTCAGCTCATCCAAACTGCCCTTCCAGACGATCAGGATGTCGTCGATGTACCGGGCCCAAAAAATGACCCGGTCCATCAACGGCATCCGATCACCCGATAGGAGGTCCCTCTCCCACAGCCCCAGGAACAGATTTGCATATGAGGGAGCACAAGCTGCCCCCATAGCTGTACCCTGGAGCTGTAGGAAGAAGGACCCATTGAATGTAAAAAAATTGTGAGAAAGGATGAACTCCAAAAGCTGTATCAAAAAGTTGGAAAAATTTGGAGAGAGATTTTCCATGGAGAGAAAGAACCGTGCTGCCGGTACACCATCATCGTGCTTGATACAAGTATATAACGACTCCACGTCGCATGTTACCAAATACATATTGTCTTCTATGTGTAACCCATCAATTTTACATAATAGGTCGGTGGTGTCTTTTGTATATGACGGGAGACATTCCACCAGTTTTTTTAGGTGATGGTCGATGAACTTACTTGCGTTCTCTGTTAGCGATCCGCGTCCAGAGATAATTGGCCTTCCTGGAGGTTGTGTGGAGTGCTTATGAATCTTCGGTAGAAGATATAATGTAGGGGTCACCGGGTCCGGTACCTGGAGGCAAACAGACAGTTCTTTACTGATGATGTTATCATTGACTGCCTGGGTCAGTATTTGGTTAAATTCTCTCATAAATTTGTTGGATGGATTAAAGGTCAGACGTTGATAACATTGTTTATCATTGAGCTGGCGATAAGCCTCTCTCTCATACATGTCGTGGGGCCAGACCACTACGTTACCCCCCTTATCTGCCTGCTTAATCACTATGGTTTTGTCACGTTTAAGGTTGTTTATGCACTGTCTTTCTAAATTTGAAAGGTTATCGCGACTGACCTGTTGTTGGATATGCAGAAATTCGCCAGAGACAACCTTCACAAAAAGCTCGACAGCTGGGCAGGAGTTAAGTGGGGGGAACCGTTGTGATTTTTTCTTGATGCACTGTGGGATGTCATCTTGTGTTGTGCTTTCATTTTGTAATTCTTCAAGAATTCGCACTGCTTCGATTTCTGCGGGAGTGTCAAAAATTTCACTAGGATCCGTCTTATGAAACCATTTTTTAAACAGTAGTGATCTTCCAAAGATGTGAAGGTCCTTTATGGCTGAAAAGGTGTCAAAAACAGCACAAGGTGAAAAAGTCAGCCCTCTCTCTAAAACATTAATCTCATCCAATGTCAACCTGCGTTGAGATAAATTAATTACCTTAAGTTGATTATCCGTTTTTGCGCTTCTTGTGTCAGGACGTCGCTTGTTGGTCGATTGAGGAGGAAAGTATTTCCTTTTTCTCCCCTGTGTTCGTAAATCGACTCTCGAGTTGTCATCCCGATCACTTTGGGAAGCCATGGATGAGACGGATGACGCTTGACTAGTTGTGCGTCTTCTCCGCATGCCAGTAGGGGAGTTCAGAACTCAGAGAACTTCAGAGTTCAGAACTCAGTAGGCGTTTCTTGCTTGTTGAGATGCAGATTTAGAGCTCAGTAGGTGTTCCCTGCTTGTGGGGTGGAGTTTGAGCTCCATAGCTGTTCATTGCTTGTTGAGATGCATGTTCAGAGCTCAGTTGGTGTTCCTTACCGATACATGGTTACTGAAGCCCCTAATAAATGTTTGTAGGTTGAGGAACTAGTGAGTTTTTTCTGTTATTTTTGATTATTTTTGGCTTGTAAAAATGTTTAGATCCTACAGTACAATAATTCCACGTTCTACACAAAATTTGCACCTGTTCAGTGTCCTTAGTGGTATAATAATACATTTTCTCAGTAAAATCTGATGTTGTGAAATGAATCAAGAGTTCAAAAATGCAGGCGTGATCTCATCGATGGACGTGGATCCAAGAAAAGAGCCGTGTGTTATAAAATCCACCTAAAAAAAAAAGGAACCTCATTTATTGCTTGGTTTAACATGGTGGTAATTACAGCTGCCTGGATAATAAAGCTGCGTAATATGTTACAAAAATGTGTATACAAAAAAAGAAATAATCAAGAAAGCCAAAAGTGGACATTTTAGTAAGATTTAATTTCGGGACTGAACTTAAAAGAGCCAATTTAAACTTTACACGTTCATTGCTGAGCAATTTATAGATTTCCTGGAATAATTACAGAGGGACTGGGAATTTTTGAATCTTTAATACATTGCTTAATTTTCTGAATTTTAATTGCTTTTTTAGTTTATTTTTAATTAAAATTATTAAAAAATGGAATGTCCTGCCCTTTTATTTTCTTGCCAAAAATATCAGCATGTTACTTTTTGACTCAGACACCAATATGCTACACATCTGGTGGACCTGCCCACAAGTAACTATTTTCTCGAAAGAAGTGGTTTCAGAAATGGAACAGATCTGTGAATTGAAACTCACCATGCACACATGACAAGTCGTGACACCTTGCACACATTCGGATATAGGCCACTCTATTACTGATACCCCTGGTTCAGAGCTCAGTGCATGTCTTTTGGTTGTGTAGCTGCAAGTTCAGAGCTCAGTGGGTGTTTCTTGGTTGTGCAGCTGCAGGTTCAGAGCTCAGTGGATGTCCCTTGGTTGTGTAGCTGCAGGTGTTCCTTGCTTGAGGAGTTACCGGTTCATAGTTCAGTGGGTTTTCCTTGCTATAGAAGTTATAGGTTCAGTTGGTTTTCTTTGCTTGAGGAGTTGCACGTTCAGAGCTCAGCTGGTGTTCTTTGCTTGAGGAGTTGCAGGTTCATAGCTCAGTGCGTGTTCCTTTATTGAGGAGCTGCAGGCTCAGTAGGTGCTTTTTGGTTGTAGATCTGCAAGTTCACAGCTCAGTAGGTGTTCCTTGCTTGAGGAGTTACAACTTCAGAGCTCATTGGGTGTTCCCAGCTTGAGGAGTTACAGGTTCAGAGTTCAATGGGTGTTCCTTTGTGGAGGAGATAAAGGTTCAGAACCCAGTAGGTGTTCCTTGCTTGAGGAATTACAGGTTTAGAGCTCACTAGGTGTTCCTTGCTTGGGGAGCTGCAGGCTCAACGTTAAAGAGGTATTCCCACGAAGACAAGTTTCCTAAATATACTCAGGATAACAAAATAACACATTCTCAAATTCACTGTTATTAACAAAAATACAGCTCTACACAGATATAATTCCAATCTGTCTTTATCAGTCCTACTGTATACAATTTCAGTTGCCCCTAGACACAACCCTGAAACTTCTGACTTAGGGTTGAGGACGCCATCTTGGATTTATGTGTGATGGCTGTGGAGCTAAGTCTCTCTCTCTCTGCTCCCTGCACTCTAGCCCCGCCCCCTGCACTCTAGCCCAGCCCCCCTGCACTCTAGCCCAGCCCCCTGCAGTCCAGGACAGAGCTCACATTGACACACAGACACTTACATCCTGCCGGCAGCAGCATGAGGAGAACTACAAGCTACAGACAGATAAGTTTTTTTTATCTGTAGAGGCACAGCAGGAAGGCACAGAAGATCTAGTGTGTTGTGGAATAGCAGAGATGTAGGAGAGCTGACATTGTGTGCAATAGGCATGTCATGGATCTCATCATCTCTGATCTGTCTCATCTCTCATTCTATGTGTCAGTGTGTTAGTACAATGTCAGAAGCCAGATGAAAGTGTATATAACCCTGTACCCTGATAATCTAAGCACATTGTCAGCTCACAGAACTAGATGGATCATAATGTGTAAAATATTACACTGACCATCACTGAGTGATAGGAGCTAAAACAGTAGGTATTCCTTGCTTGAGGAGTTACAACTTCAGAGCTCACTGGATGTTCCTTGCTTGAGGAGCTACAGGTTCAGAGCTCAATGGGTGTTTCTTTCTGGAGGAGCTACAGGTTAACAACCCAGTAGGTGTTCTTTGCTTGAGGAGTCACATGAAAAAAATCGATCTCAAAAGTTTCCTTAGGAAGCACTGACCGTAAGTTTGACTACAGTGTTGCACCTGTGGTTTGCAAGAATCAGAGGACATATGACACATGACTGCCTGTTCTGACTACAGAGGGTTTGTTTATAGTCTGTAACCATAGAGACACATACGTTTTCAAAGGAGCTGTTTTATAGATCATTTATAAATAATAAAAATGAGATAAAAATGTCAGTCTTAAAGGGGTATCCCTACTTCTTGGACTGTCATTAATGCATGGGATTCCCATGCCACATACTGTAGGCTTCTTACACAGTGCATTCTTATAGGTCTGCACCCCCCTATATGTTTATATAGCACCCCCTCCCCCCATTAAATCAATAAGGAAGGAAAGCGTTTACACGGAACAACAGAAACTGGGAAAATTACAATTTTTTTTACAAGATTCTTGGGGTTTCCTGAAATCACAGCCGAGGTTTTCTCAAGTCAGCGAGCTTGTATGTCGTGCCGTGTTTTACTTAACTTATTTCCCTTTTCCCCGTAACGCAGCACTCCATAATTCACCCGACAAACCACACAAGTCACGTAAAAACCTATTGGTTCTGTGTGAGACTTATTTGCTTTATGACCCTGCTGAATACTTTGTGGAGTCGGGGATTAGAGGTGGCCCCTCCCCTCCGGCCGCGGCTCATTGTACATTCATATTAGCACTTTCTGTAGTGAGAACAATCCGCACCTTACCCAAAATATTCCCTCAAATTCACTGGCAGACCAGCCACAACCCCATAAAACCTCACCAAATCTTACTCGCTCGCGTAACCCGCACAGGAAATTACTGCAATTTTTCACTTTTTTCCCAGTCGGCACCGCAGAGCATTGCACATTGGCTGCGAATCCCTCGTTTTTCTTTCCCAAAGGCCGTTTAAAGTCAGAGAGATAATATTTTGATATCTTCTGCTTCCAAACCCTGACAAGACACAATGGCTGACACTTCCTTGACTCCTGCTCATAAAGAATATATCAGAGGGAACCTATCAGCAGATGTGACCACGTAGACTGCAGCCAGTGTTAGGTTCTGTCCCTGGAGAGATGGGTAGTCAGACCTCTGTGTTAGTAGCAGCAGGACAGTGACATATGAATTTATATTCCAGGATCACACTGGGGATATGTCCTCACACTGCTGTGCTCTGTGCTCTCTCCAGTCTGTGGTAGGTATTGTCCCTGGAGAGATGTGTAATCAATAATACATAACACTGGCTGCAATCCGCTGACAGATCTGTTTAGATTTTTCATTATTTTAAAGAAAATACTTTCCTCTGCTGGCTGTCAGTGAATGAGACCACTCATGTAGCCCATATCTAGTCCTGCTTCCAGATAAGAAGTCTAGTGTAGACAATGCTCTGCGAGCTTCACAGCATGGACTCCACGCTGATACATTGTAACAAACAAAGAGCAGATATTAGTATGTTACCGTAACCCTCGAGGTGCCAGTGTGTTGAGAGAATTACCATCGCCAGACTACGAAATCCCAGATTACTAGTGATATATACTGCAGCGTCTGATAATCTGGAACGTCTGCCAATCCGGACGTGTTGTCTGCACTGTAATATATAATAAGTGGCGCTCCGGGCCCCAGTCACTGATAATCCACAAGGTGTCTGATCTCGGGGCTGCACCTTCACTCCCTGGAGCAGAGTATTAGCCGGGTGACATTGTGCACTCCAAAACATCCACAATCAGTGACCCCCTGGAAGTATGTGCCCCTTTATCCTCTATCTATCTCCTATCTCTCTAGTTTCCCTCTAGAGTTCCCTGCCTCGGTGTTGCGGCCGGTGTTGTCCTCCTTCTTGCTCTCCCTCCAGATGCTTCGCTGTTCTAGAGCTGATGAAGGTCTGGGCTCTGGCCCAGCAGTAACGCTGGGGCCCTGCACAATGGGATCAGTGTCCTTTGGACGTTTGGGCCTTTTCCTTCAGGTTAGAAGTGAAATATTAAATGGAAGGTTTTCTGGAATGTAATGGATATCCCATGCCACGTCCTCTTCACGAGCGGCGGTGTAATCTGCGATGTGCTGGCCCGGCTCCAGGACAGGTAATAAATTCTGTCACACACAACATGGCTGGTGTTTTATAACCCTGACGTGACTTGTACAATGAACATCCGCCGCTGCAAGGTGCGGCTGCACCGCAGATACACATGTAGCAGAGCTAAGGCTATCATTAACTATGTAGTGTCCTGGAAGTGGGACAATTGCCCTCAACTGATATGAGGAAAGAGAGATGCAAAAAGCCCTGGAAAGTCACGACACCAGCGGAAATCTATCAGTAACTGGAAGCAAACCTGACACCTAGTGATGCGTGTTTTCACATTTCCATTGTTTACAACTGATCAGTTGTCTGTGAAACTAATTTTAGAACCTGCCCTATTTTTTTCATAGGCAAAAGAACTCCATGGGACACATTTACTTACCTGGCCCAGTCGCGATTCCGCGGTGCGTTGTCCGATGAGGATTCGGGTTCTGCCGGGATTCACTAAGGTTGTGCGCCTGATATCCAGCAGGTGTCACTGCTGTGCCGAGGTCCGCCGGAGTTCACCTTCTTCTTCCTGGTGCATTTAAGTGCGTGATCTTGCGACACATTTCCTTTTTTAAACACCGCGGTTTTTCCGAATCCGTCGGGTTGTCCGACGGCCACGCCCCCCGATTTCTGTCACGTGAGAGCCGGCACCAATGCGGCACAATCCGATCACGTGCCCCAAAATCCTGGGGCAATTCGGAGCAAAACGGAAATATTCGGGAAACCCAACGAAAGTGCGGCGTTCGGACCCTTAGTAAATGAGCCCCTATGGGTCTGCAAAAAAAAACTGATGGCGGTCCATTATTTTTTACTGATGAGTCTGGGAAACATGGGGGGACCTTAATCATAGTTTTCTACCCTGGTTTTGGCATTTTTTTTGCGCAAAAATCTGGCGCATTTTTCCGCCATTTTCCTGTGCACGGCAAAGTCTGGCACTTAGTGGTTTTGAGTTCCTGCGCCTTATCTGACATAGTGAGCGGCTGTTATACAGATGCACGGGATCTATCACTAATTTGTGCCTAAAAAATTGCAAAAAAAAGGCTAAAAAATGCCCCTACTCGGAGCAGGTGCACCTCCAAAAAACTTCAGTTTCCATTACTAAAAAAGGTTTTCGTTTGCCAAATGAAGAATTCCCTCAATGCAACATGGAAAATACTTCGGAGCAGTTATATAATGTAAAATTTCTCCAGTAACGACTTCATCATTGTCTATGGGATCATCTCTGGGAGTGATTATTGTCTTATTGTACAGATCTGAGAATATTATCAGTCTCCATTTCATGTACATTATAATAAAAAAGGAAAAGACTCATTTCAGCAAGAATTTTTTTTTCCCGACATATAGGCAGTCCCCTACTTAAGAACACCGGACTTACAGACGACCCCTAGTTACAAACGGACCTCTGGTTGTTGGTAATTTACTGTACCTAGGGCTTAAGTACAGTAAGTTACCAACAACCAGAGGTCCGTTTGTAACTAGGGGTCGTCTGTAAGTCAGGTGTTCTTAAGTAGGGGACTGCCTATATGTCGGGAAAAAAAAAATTCTTGCTCAAATGAGTCTTTGCCTTCAATAATCAGCTACAATAGTTATCACAGGCGTCTGTAACTAAGCCTAAGGGTGAAGACACACATGGCGTTTTTAGGCCGTTTTTGGGCCGTTTTCAGATCGTTAAAAACGCATGCGTTTTTGACCAGTTTGAATTAAGATAATTGCTCAAACCTGTCAAAAAGGCATGCGTTTTCAAAAAATGGGCCAAAAACGGCCTAAAAACGCCATGTGTGTCTTCACCCTTAGGCCCGTTCCACATTTGCGAGTGTGATGCGATGAACTCGCATCACACTCGCAACGCAAGCTGCCGGGAACGCACGGCCCGAACGCTGCACCGCGGGAGTGAACTGACATGCTGAGTTCCCTCCGGCGGTGCAGCGTTCGGGCCGTGCGTTTCCGGCAGCTTGCGTTGCGAGTGTGATGCGAGTTCATCGCATCACACTCGCTAGTGTGGAACGGGCCTTATTGTTCATCCTGGTTTCTATGACAATCCAACATTTTTAAAATCCAATTGTCACAGAGACCAAAAAAAATGTTGACTTTGGTTACAATGATAAAGTATACAGTTCTGACTTACATACAAATTCAACTTAAGAGCAAACCTGCAGAAAATATACTTATCACAGATGGTTGTAGCTTGTGATAATTCTGGTAAAACAGTGCGCCAGAATTTAGGCGCAACTACTACACTTAGGCGCACAAAAGTGATAAATGTGGCCCATTATTTCTATATTATTTCTGTGCTGCTTTTTCCAATGTTAGATCGCTATGAGGTAGATAGAAACAATAGCCGCTATTGTTATTAGGGCTTCTACGGCAGAAACTAGTGTAGAAGCCCTGAAAATAATCACAAATGTGATGTGCTGGCACTGGGATTATTTCTCCCTTTCCGCCAGCACCCTGCAATGTAAAGGGGGGGGGGGCTAGGACGGCTTATGCTGCGGGATATTACTAAACCAGGTAGCGCCCCCTCCCCATCCCACAAGCAGAGAGGTCACAATTCCAGGCTCTGTGTCGGAAATGGTGACTAAATCCCGGCTCGTGCGCCTGTTTAAGGTGTGATAAATCCCTTACATAATCACATGGCGTCTGCCTAATGATAACCAACCCCCCATAGATATCACATAGATAGGGGATCACTCATTATGAGGGGATGGATCAAATTCAGATTCAAAGAAGCTTTATTGGCAGGACCAAATGCATGTCAGCATTGCCGAAGCATTTATAAGATATCGGATTGTAGGGAACAGGATGATGGGGAAGAGGATGAAGGGGGACATTGGGTTTGGGGGGTTATTATAGTCCCTGGTATCAAATGTCTCTCGGTCTATAGCAGGCAGTGACATATTGGGGCTTATTTCCTAAGGGTCCCACGGATTGCACTTTTGTCAGATTTTAGAAATTTTCAGGATTTGAGCCTCTGTGACAGGTATTTAACTGGGGATTGTGTTGCACAGGACCGGATTTTGGCGCGGCTGCGCTGGTTTACAGGTGACAGAAATCAGGGGTGTGCCGCCGGACACTTCAACGGATTTGGATTGAGCGCGGGATTTAACTTTAAAATTGTGTCGCAAGACAATGCACTCACATACACCGGGAAGAAGATGGTGAACTCTGTCGGACCTGAGCGTGGGAAGCGACACATTCAGGATATCGGGCGCACGATCTTAGTGCATTCCAGTCGGACATTCCGGATCGGGGGAACGCGCCAGGGAATGGTAAGTAAATCTGCCCCATTGTGTGGCTGTGGCCATTGTGGTCTCCTCTTCCCCCAGCAGGATGGATCTTCTCTCCCTCCTCCATCTGAGGAGATGTGAGAGTCTCCTGAAGTGAGTGTCCCTCACTGCTGAGTGTTTGGAGCAGTGTAGCAGGAGGTACTCGGTGGTCTCCTGGTCCTGGCATTATTGGCACCGTCTGCTCTCTCATGATGCCCTCTCTCTTTTTTGACCGCCATTCTCTCTTTTTGATTGAAGTGATTGCTGGTGCCTGAAGCGGTGCCATAGTGGCAGAACCACAGTGACAGCCGCCGGATTGGTTGCATACCCACAATGCCTCAGCACTTCCCATACAATGCCCAGGTCTGCGCTAGAGCCTCTAGATCTATACAGAGCAGCCCACATCAAGATTAATAAATCTGTCCCTATGTTCAGAAATATTAGTGAGTATAACATGTTCTGGAACACTATGGACAACATCTATCTGATCACTGACATGGATTTCCTGTGCATTCACTCTGGTTTGGTACTACTTCATGAACCAGGAGGCCCAGGATGAACAGTAACTGTACAGTGAATGTAATAAATCAGTCCTCCCTCCCCCTGTGGAACCTTCCTCATCTGATTCTTCTAGAATAATAGAAACTTTGTATCATTAATAACAACTACAGACACACAACACTGACATCTGCAGGGCAATGGCGGTATTACACTAAGAGTCGCCACAATTGCAAACTCCCCGACTACTTGTGAAAGATTATTGGCTTGGGAATTTTTTATTGAAAAGTCAATATAGGATCCTAAGACCCCAGATTATTAATATAAATCATGTTTGCCTGAGATTCTGAATGGCACTGATACTGCTCTGCTCTTAAAGGGGAATTACAGCGGCAATCACCCTGTGCAGGTGTATTTTATGCCACAGTACAACATTGAATTTCCCTCTAAACCCCCAGGTCCAGCTAAATTTACCATTCAGAAACCTGAAATAGCTGATTGACAGCCACTATTTCATGTGTAGTCTCCCTGGTGGTCTAGGGCAGTTAAAGGGAAATATCTGCATCCATGGTGGCATAGGGTAGCAAAGGGGTTATTATCGTTATCCCTGGGGGTCTGTGAAACATCCACATCTTGGTTGTCCATGGCAATGAACAAGAAATATCAGAATCCTCTGTGATCTTGGGAAATAAAGGGGTTAATAACATTAATAATTGGTTAGCATTTACAGGGAAAATATCATTATCCCTGGTGGTCTGAGGGAGTAAAAGAGCTAATATTAGCATCCCTGGTGCTCTTTGGGAGCGAAAGGGTTAATATTAGCATCCCTGGTGCTCTGGGGGAGTGATAGAGTTAACATTGGCATCCTAGGTGCTCCAGGGGAGTGATAGAGTTAATATTAGCATCCCTGGTGGTCTATGATAGGGAAAGAGAAACATCTACATCTCTCATGGTGTAGGGTGGACAGGGTCCCTGGTGGTCTAGGGTAGTGAACAGTAAATATATATATCCCTGGTGGTCTAGGGTAGTGAACAGTAAATATATATCCCTGGTCGTCTAGGGGAATGAAAGGGAAATATCTGCATCCCTGGTGGTGTAGGGTAGCCAAGGAGTTATTATCCTTGGGGTTTGATATAGTGAACAGGAAACATCAATGTCCATGATGGTCTAGGGCAGTAATGGGTAAATATGAGAATCCTCGCTGGTCTTGGGTAATAAAGGGGTTAATATCATTATCTCAGGTGGTCTAGGGCATTGGAGGGAAAGATACCCAAGCCACCAGGGATAATGATGAGTGAAAGAGTTAGTATGAGCTTCTCTGCTGGTCTAGGGCAGCAAAGGGAAAATATCAGAAACCCTGGTGACCCTGGTAATGATGGAGTTAGAATTATTATCCCTGGTGGTCTTGGGTAGTAAAGGGGAAGTATCATCATCCTCATCATCATTATGTTTTAGGGGAACGGGAGTAGATAGGAGAGCATCCCTGATGCTTTAGAACAATGAATGAGTTAATATCAGCATCCTTGGTGGTCTAGGGGTCCTGGAATTCAGTCCTGTGTATTTAATAATAGTCGTTTGCTGAACCTGAAAGCTCTGGATGAACAATTTTATAGGTTAGTACGGCTCAATATCTAAAAATGATGTAATAAAAGTGACACAATTGGTGGATTGGTGTAATTCTTCCTATCTCCTTTGGAGGCGCTGTAGAACACTTGCTTCCACCTTTGTTCCCCAATTATGATTGGATCGTGTCTAAAGAGATGTTCAGGGTTAGTTTGTCACACTTCCCCTTTAAGACAGAGTCGGCCGCACTGAAATGGAACAGTCCCCATATCTGCAGGTTTTATTCCCGCTACTAATTAGTGGGATCGGGGCCAGGAAGAATTCCTTTAAAGAAGGATTCACAAGCCTCGAGGCGATGACCTCCACTCACTCGCGCTAAATGAGGAGTCGGGGATTTCCTGCGCCGAGCGCGTCTGCTGTAATAAAAATAGCTGCACGACCGTGCACTTGGCTAGGGGTCGTACCGCGAGGTTAGATACAGGATACATCCCATGCACCGCCACCGCCCATCCCATAACCCCACAGGTCAATAGTGCAGGGGACTAATAGTGAGTGATGTCACTTTACATTTCTGAAATTCATCACCTGACCTGAAGGGGGCAGCACTAGAATTTTTGGAAAAGTGGTAAAATGGCGCGCGTATGGATACATTAGGGTCACAGGGTTCAGATCCTGACCAGTCCAACTTCTGAAGAAGGCACCGGGCTTGGTGGTTCCAGAATATCTTAAAACGGATCATTGAAAAACGAATCCTATGCAACGCGTTTCAAAAGCGATCTCAGGTCTCATGACCTCAGAAGTGGCGCCCCCCTAGTCCCAGACTCAGATGTGTCTATTTCCCCCCTCAATTATCAAACATAGTCCTACTTAATAGCAGGCAAAATCTATTATCTGCAGCAGGTGGGCTGGTCTGACTACGACTACGACTTGATCTTTAGTCCTCCTCTATGGTCCTAACATGACCTTAAGCTGGAGTTTACTAGCTCACTAACTATGAGTTGTACCCTGCACAACCTCCTCTTGCGCCCCCTACCGGCGGGAACATCTCCATTATTTCTGCTGATGACATCATTTCTATGTATAATGACATCAGGTATAATTTATGATGTCATCACACTATTCAGATGCCCCTTGTACCCTCCCTGTAATCCATTCCTGAACACCATCATGTATCTCTATTGGCTTAGATACATGCTGATACATATGTTGCAACATTTGGAATCAGGCCACACCCCTTTTAGTGTAATACAAGCGATCGATTTGGTTTTCTATGTCCTCAAGTGATGTAAGGCCTTGGCCAAAAGGATTATGCAAATACGTCTGCCCCATGATGAGGATGAGCCCCTCTCTGCGCAGCTCTCAGCCATCACACGGTTAACAGAGCTGCGCCCCCACTCAGACGCTCTAATCCCGACTCTTGTCTCCCACTTGTTTCTGTGGCCGCTACACGACCGCAGCTATTCCCCGCTCTCCTTCCCATTCCAGGTGGCGTCCTGCCACAGCTGGTCTTCCGTTCCTGTTGGAGCTGGTATGGATTTCATCAATCAGACGGAGCAGCCGTCATATTGTATGGAAAAGTCTTAAATGATAAATAATATAGTAAATTCCTTAAAGGAGATGAAAAAGATTAGTAAAAACAGCGCCCCCACTGTCTACAGGTTGTGTGTGGTAATGCAGATCAGCCCCATTCACCTCAATAGAGATGAGTTTCAATACCACACATAACCAGTAGATGGACATTGCACTATTTGAAGAAAAATCTTGGACAACCCCTTTAAATTTAGCTAAATTGAGCCCAAATTCTGCACTTTCCTAATTCTTTTCCCTAATACACAGCTGCATGTCCTCCAGAAGTAAATGCTACAATTGTAATTGCATGCAGGAACCATTAGGGGGAACTCACAAGCTTATTGCACGTTCTGTACACTGAATATTGATCTCTATGATAAAACTGTATGTAGTCAGCTCCCTCTAGTGGTGGCTGCCAGCAAGCTAATTTTTATTATGTGATTATAGGGTTTATGAAGCAGTTTTGGAAAACAAAAAGATTAATCAAGAAATAATTGAACAGCTACACAAGACAACGTTTTAAAAGGTGCACATTCCCTTTAACGTGGACTGCAAATAATTAGAAAATGAGTATAGTAAGTAAATATAGTATAGTAAGGTTAGTGAAAATCTCACTAGTGTTGACCTTCCACTACAATGACATAAAAATTGTAATCATATTCCTGGATTGTAGCTATTATCCTCACACTGCTGTGCTCTTACCTCTGTGCATATAACAGCTTCCTCTTAGGCAAAAGTTGTCACTGGTTTTTAGTTTAACAGCAGTGAATCAGATATGTGGAAGCAGCTGTGGAACAGTTCAATGCAGAAAGATAAGAGCACAGCAGTGTGAGGACATGCTGCTACTAATGCCATACACAGAGGTATGATTACACATCTCTCCAGGGCTGATATACAACACTGCAGTGAGTACAGAGCACAGCAGTGTGAGGATATGCTCCCAGAATGACAATATCTTATACTGGCTGCAGAAAACAGAGCACAGCAGGGTGAGGACACACTAGTAGACTTGGCAATGTTACAGTCCTAGAATATGAATCCATATATCACGGTCCTGCTGCTACTAATAACATACACAAAGGTATGAATACACACCTCTCCAGGACAGTAGCTAACACTGGCTGCACAGAGCACAGCAGTGTAAGGACAAGCCCCCCCCCCTATATTATAATCCTGTAATATAAATGTATATATCACAGTCCTGCTGCTACTAACAAGATACATAAAGGTATGTGTACACATCTCTCCAGGGACAGTAGCTAACACTGGCTGCACAGAGCACAGCAGTGTAAGGACATGCACCCCCCAGTATAATCCTGGAATATAAACTTATATATCACAGTCCTGCTGCTACTAACAAGATACATACAGGTATGAATACACATCTCTCCAGGGACAGTAGCTAACACTGGCTGCACAGAGTACAGCAGTGTAAGGACATGCCCCCCCCCCCCCTATATTATAATCCTGTAATATAAATGTATATATCACAGTCCTGCTGCTACTAACAACATACACAAAGGTATGATTACACATCTCTCCAAGGACAGTACATTATACTGGCTGCACAGAGCACAGCAGTGTAAGGACACGCCCCCCGTATAGTATAATCCTGGAATATAAATGTATATATCACAGTCCTGCTGCTACTAACAAGATACATAAAGGTCTTCTTTCCAGGGACAATACCTAACACTGGAGGTATAGTCACACTTTTAAAGGGACATTACCCAGTATATACTGTAATTTGTTCAGTAGATCCCGCAGTGGTGCATTATGGGCTTTTCGCTCCGTGTTAGTATCAGCATCTGACTTCCAAATTTAGCCCAAAATCTGGGGAGAATCTGCCAAATCCCAAACAAATAACCTGGATAAAACTGTGATGTGTGAGGGGAGTCCTGCGCAGCAGATGTGGAGGACAAGTGCGTGATAATCGCATCAATGTCCTTGTCAGCCTCCATCATCCATCAGACAGACGCACGATCCGGGGGCCGGGATCAATTATCCCGGAAATGAGGAACTTGTGTCAGGCGGATTGTCCGATTGTTTATATCTCCTGGAATCATTTGTATCGTTTTTTATAACCAATCCAATATGGCCGCCGCCTGATCTGCTCCACAGGGACTACTGGGATGTATAAATAATGTGAGCAAGCAGAGCTGCTGTGTAAAGCATGGGGGAGGAGGAGAGCCAGCAGTAATATGGAGAAGCAGAGCTGCAGTGTAAAGCATGGCGGAGGAGGAGAGCCAGCAATAATATGGAGAAGCAGAGCTGCAGTGTAAAGCATGGCGGAGGAGGAGAGCCAGCAATAATATGGAGAAGCAGAGCTGCAGTGTAAAGCATGGCGGAGGAGGAGAGCCAGCAGTAATATGGAGAAGCAGAGCTGCAGTGTAAAGCATGGGGGAGGAGGAGAGCCAGCAGTAATATGGAGAAGCAGAGCTGCTGTGTAAAGCATGGGGGAGGAGGAGAGCCAGCAGTAATATGGAGAAGCAGAGCTGCTGTGTAAAGCATGGGGGAGGAGGAGAGCCAGCAGTAATATGGAGAAGCAGAGCTGCAGTGCAAAGCATGGGGGAGGAGAGCTAGCAGTAATATGGAGAAGCAGAGCTGCAGTGTAAAGCATGGGGGAGGAGGAGAGCCAGCAGTAATATGGAGAAGCAGAGCTGCAGTGTAAAGCATGGGGGAGGAGGAGAGCCAGCAGTAATATGGAGAAGCAGAGCTGCAGTGTAAAGCATGGGGGAGGAGGAGAGCCAGCAGTAATATGGAGAAGCAGAGCTGCAGTGTAAAGCATGGGGGAGGAGGAGAGCCAGCAATAATATGGAGAAGCAGAGCTGCAGTGTAAAGCATGGGGGAGGAGGAGAGCCAGCAGTAATATGGAGAAGCAGAGCTGCAGTGTACAGCATGGGGGAGGAGGAGAGCCAGCAGTAATATGGAAAAGCAGAGCTGCAGTGTAAAGCATGGGGGAGGAGGAGAGCCAGCAGTAATATGGAGAAGCAGAGCTGCAGTGTAAAGCATGGGGGAGGAGGAGAGCCAGCAGTAATATGGGGAAGCAGAGCTGCAGTGTAAAGCATGGGGGAGGAGGAGAGCCAGCAGGAATATGGAGAAGCAGAGCTGCAGTGTAAAGCATGGGGGAGGAGGAGAGCCAGCAGTGATATGGAGAAGCAGAGCTGCAGTGTAAAGCATGGGGGAGGAGGAGAGCCAGCAGTAATATGGAAAAGCAGAGCTGCAGTGTAAAGCATGGGGGAGGAGGAGAGCCAGCACTAATATGGAGAAGCAGAGCTGCAGTGTACATCATGGGGGAGGAGGGGAGCCAGCAGTGATATGGGGAAGATTGTGTCTGGTAATGGAGCGCTTGAAGAACCAGGCAGAATAGTGAATGCAGCTTTGAATACAACTGGAGTATGAGACTAATGTAACATCTATGCAAATAGTCATGAAACGGTGAATGCAGCTTTGGATGTGACTAGAGACCTAATGTAAATCGTTCTCTGAACAAATCAATGTACGTATAACTAGAACTGCCATGTTTAATAGATTTATTAATAGATGAGTAGATCCCTTTAGGCTAGTGCATGGGGAATCTCATCAATATGAGCAGAATACTCAATGCAGCTTTGGATGTGATTGGAGTATAGACTAATCTAACCCAGGGTCAATCAACATACATCTATGCAAATGTTACTACTACAAACATTCCTAGAAGGGGGGGGCTGGAGAGTAAACTGGATCTTGCATAGGTAGTGTTTCAAGCAGTAGTGAATGCAGCTTTGGGTGTGACTGGAGACTTTATGCAAATCATGATCTAGAACACTTATTTTTAATAGATGGAATAAATAGTAGATTCCTAAGATGGGGAATCTTATTGAAAATCGACAGAATAGTCAATGCAGCTTTGGATGTGATTGGAGTATAAGTCCAAATGTAAGCCATTGTCAATAGCCAATATACATCTACTCAAATATTACTACTACAAACATATCTAGTGAGGGCGCTAGAGAGTAAACTAGATCTTGCAAATGGATTGCTTCAAACAATAGTGAATGCAGCTTTGGGTGTGACTGGAGAACTTGGGCAAATCATGATACGGCCATGTTTGATAGATGTGATACAAAGTAGATTCCTTATGTGGAATGGACAGAATAGTGGATGCAGCTTTGGATGTGACTAGAGAACTTGTGCCAATCATGATACGGCCATGTTTAGTAGAGCTGATACAAAGTAGATTCCTTCTATGGAATGGACAGAATAGTGGATGCAGCTTTGGATGTGACTGGAGAACTTGTGCAAATCATGATACGGCCATGTTTAATAGATGTGATACAAAGTAGATTCCTTCTATGGAATGATTAGAATAGTGGATGCAGCTTTGGGTGTGACTGGAGAACTTGTGCAAATCATGATACGGCCATGTTTAATAGATGTGATACAAAGTAGATTCCTTCTATGGAATGATTAGAATAGTGGATGCAGCTTTGGATGTGACTGGAGTTCAAGACCTGAAATGCCTCCAGTTCCATACAGGACCCTACGTGGTTTGATCTGGCCCCCCCCCCCCCCATAGATCACCTGTGGCCGCCGCGGACGGATGTGATAACTTTGCGCTGTTTATTTCCCGCTGATTAGTCGCCATTATTCGGGGCTGCGGTTGGCGGCTGGGAGCGTTGTGTTCCGTATTTTGGCGGGCGGCTGGCTGGCAGTTTACATTAGCACGTGAATAATTATGTGACCCCGCTGGGAAGGCGCTGGCGGCTCGTTACCTTGTTTACACAAGCGTTCGCCTTTCACATCATTAGCGCGGATGACAAATAGGATTTAAAGTGGCGGCGACCATCGCGCTCCATGTGGCCCCCCCTCCACCATCAAAGGCGCAATTGTGGCGCGGTCTATACAGTTATAGCTATCATTTATCAAATAAACGCACTCAACATGTGGGGAATGGGGGAAGGAATGACAAAACTCCGGACCCCCCGGACCCCCGACACCGCTGACAAAGCCAAGACCCTCCAAACACAACCCAAAATTATTAAATAGGTTTTAATTAAATTCAGGCGCAGCTAGGGTTCAATTCAGAGCTCAGCCTATACTCTCCCAGCTTTTCCTAAACCCTGAAAGGCAAATATCACTGTTAAACTTCTTCCATTCAGGGGTATGGGAAAGATGGGTGACATCCAATCAGGTTATTATTGTAGTCTGTAAATTTCCTAGACCCCTTTATGACAAATAAGGGAACAGCAAAGGAAGTATTGATTGACTTCAACCTTCATGAACCTTACAGGGGTATGGGAAAGATGGGTGACCTTGTATGAGGTTATCATGGTGGTCTGTTGATGTCCTAGACCCCTATATGATTACATTCACTATTCAGGGTTATTGGAAAGATGGGGGGCGTTATATTAGGCTGCTATAGGGGTCTGTAGCTTTACCAGAGCCCTGAATGGCAAATATGCTCACAGGAGAGGGGTCAGTGATTGATATATTAACCATTCAGGGGGAAAGATGGGTGACCAATTAGGATATTTCCGTGGTCTGTAGCTTCTCTAGACCCCTAATTGCCAAACCTGGGAGTGGGAAATGTGTCAATGGTTGAATACAATGACCATTCAGGGGTATGAGAAAGATTGTCATGTAAGTCTACAGAGGTCTGTAGCTTTTCCAAACTCCTGCATGGCAAATAGGGGAGCAGGAGAGGAGTAATCAATCAACTTCAACCGTTGTGAGCCATTCAGGGTTATGGGAAAGATGGGTGACATCATATGAGGTTATCATAGGGGTCCCCTATATGGTAAAAATGTGAGCGGAAGATGGGACACTGATTAACTACTTCACCATTCAGGGGTAAAGGAAAAATGGGTCACATCCAATTAAACAACTATAGGGGACATTAGCTTTCTCAGAACCCTGAAGGGCAAATATGGGAGAGGGAGACGTGTCACTGGTTAACTACAACTACCTTTCAAGGTTATAAGAAAGATTGGTGACATGCAGTAAAGTTATTATTGAGGTCTGTAGCTTTCCCTGGCCTGTGAAAGGGAGCAGGGGAGGGGGTCATTAAGTACTTTACCATTCAGGGTTATGGGAAAGATGGGTTACACCCAATAAGGTTATCATGGGGTCTGTAGCTTCTCTAGAACCCTGAATAGGAAAGATGGGATTGGGAAATGTGGCACTGGTTAAGCACAATAACCATTCACACGTATGGGAAAGATGGGTGACATCATGTAAAGCCATTATAGGAGTCTGTAGCTTTCCCTGATACCTGATTGGCAAATACTGGAGATGTGTCACTGGTATTGCTGACATCCAATAATGTTATTATTGGGGTTTGTAGCTTTTCTGAGACCCTGAATGACAAATATAGCAGGGAAGATGTTTTATTAAATGTACTTTCATCATTCAGGGTTATGGGAAAGCTGGGTGTTATGCAGTTGTCACAGTACAGGCATATGGATCTATCTCAGATCCTGCCTTGTTACAAATAAGTATGAGAAGAGAGGAAAATGTATCACCAAATAGTTACACTAGTCGTTCAGGAGTATAGGAAAGCTGGGTGACTACCACTTAAACCAACAATATAGGTGTGACGACTTACTGTATACGGAGACATTAAAGTAAAAGATAAGAGATAAGGATATGTATCACTAAATATTTACCATTCAGGTGTATAGGAAAGATGGGTGGCATCCAATAAGCCCACCAGTAGACCCCTGAATGCCAAAAGTGCCAAGATAGAAGGAAAATATTTTAGAGCAGAAGGTGCAATGCTAGATATGTACATTTGTCTTTACCATTCAGGATCATAGGAAAGATGAGTGTCTTCCCATAGGAACACAGCTAAAGGTATCTGAAACTTTTCTAGACCCCTGAATGCCAGAAGTTCAGATATAAGTGGAGATTTTGGAATCAATGTGTAATGCTAAATAATTACACTTACACTTCAATTCAGGACTAAAGGAAAGCTGGGTGATTACAATAAGGTCATAGAGGGATCCTGCTCAAGTGCTTTAGCAGCAGCTGCCTGGCACTGAGACCCCAGCCCCTCTCTATAGGCTGCATTACCGGGTGTCACCACTATGAGGCACTCTGGTGTCTCTCCCTGGCCGGGGGGCTGATGGGAGGTCTGGAGACCCCAGCCCCTCTCTATAGGCTGCATTACCTAGTGTCACCTCTATGAGGCGCTCTGGTGTCTCTCCCTGGCCGGGGGGCTGATGGGAGGTCTGGAGACCCCAGCCCCTCTCTATAGGCTGCATTACCTGGTGTCACCTCTATGAGGCGCTCTGGTGTCTCTACCTGGCCGGGGGTCTGATGGGAGGTCTGGAGACCCCAGCCCCTCTCTATATGCTGCATTACCTGGTGTCACCTCTATGAGGCGCTCTGGTGTCTCTCCCTGGCCGGGGGTCTGATGGGAGGTCTGGAGACCCCAGCCCCTCTCTATAGGCTGCATTACCTAGTGTCACCACTATGAGGCACTCTGGTGTCTCTCCCTGGCCGGGGGGCTGATGGGAGGTCTGGAGACCCCAGCCCCTCTCTATAGGCTGCATTACCTAGTGTCACCTCTATGAGGCGCTCTAATGTCTCTCCCTGGCCGGGGGTCTGATGGGAGGTCTGGAGACCCCAGCCCCTCACTATATGCTGCATTACCTGGTGTCACCTCTATGAGGCGCTCTGGTGTCTCTCCCTGGCCGGGGGGCTGATGGGAGGTCTGGAGACCCCAGCCCCTCACTATATGCTGCATTACCTGGTGTCACCTCTATGAGGCGCTCTGGTGTCTCTCCCTGGCCGGGGGGCTGATGGGAGGTCTGGAGACCCCAGCCCCTCTCTATAGGCTGCATTACCTGGTGTCACCTCTATGAGGCGCTCTAGTGTCTCTCCCTGGCCGGGGGGCTGATGGGAGGTCTGGGGACCCCAGCCCCTCTCTATAGGCTGCAGTACCTGGTGTCACCTCTATGAGGCGCTCTGGTGTCTCTCCCTGGCCGGGGGTCTGATGGGAGGTCTGGAGACCCCAGCCCCTCTCTATAGGCTGCATTACCTGGTGTCACCTCTATGAGGCGCTCTGATGTCTCTCCCTGGCCGGAGGTCTGATGGGAGGTCTGGAGACCCCAGCCCCTCTCTATAGGCTGCATTACCTGGTGTCACCTCTATGAGGCGCTCTGATGTCTCTCCCTGGCCGGAGGTCTGATGGGAGGTCTGGAGACCCCAGCCCCTCTCTATAGGCTGCAGTACCTGGTGTCACCTCTATGAGGCGCTGTGATGCCTCTCCCTGGCCGGGGGTCTGATGGGAGGTCTGGAGACCCCAGCCCCTCTCTATAGGCTGCATTACCTGGTGTCACCTCTATGAGGCGCTCTGGTGTCTCTCCCTGGCCGGGGGTCTGATGGGAGGTCTGGAGACCCCAGCCCCTCTCTATATGCTGCATTACCTGGTATGACCTCTATGAGGCGCTCTGGTGTCTCTCCCTGGCCGGGGGTCTGATGGGAGGTCTGGAGACCCCAGCCCCTCTCTATAGGCTGCATTACCTGGTGTCACCTCTATGAGGCGCTCTGGTGTCTCTCCCTGGCCGGGGTCTGATGGGAGGTCTGGAGACCCCAGCCCCTCTCTATAGGCTGCATTACCTGGTGTCACCTCTATGAGGCGCTCTGGTGTCTCTCCCTGGCCGGGGTCTGATGGGAGGTCTGGAGACCCCAGCCCCTCTCTATATGCTGCATTACCTGGTGTCACCTCTATGAGGCGCTCTGGTGTCTCTCCCTGGCCGGGTGTCTGATGGGAGGTCTGGAGACCCCAGCCCCTCACTATATGCTGCATTACCTGGTGTCACCTCTATGAGGCGCTCTGGTGTCTCTCCCTGGCCGGGGGTCTGATGGGAGGTCTGGAGACCCCAGCCCCTCTCTATAGGCTGCATTACCTGGTGTCACCTCTATGAGGCGCTCTGATGTCTCTCCTGGCCGGGGGTCTGATGGGAGGTCTAGAGACCCCAGCCCCTCTCTATAGGCTGCATTACCTGGTGTCACCTCTATGAGGCGCTCTGGTGTCTCTCCCTGGCCGGAGGTCTGATGGGAGGTCTGGAGACCCCAGCCCCTCTCTATAGGCTGCAGTACCTGGTGTCACCTCTATGAGGCACTCTGGTGTCTCTCCCTGGCCGGGGGTCTGATGGGAGGTCTGGAGACCCCAGCCCCTCTCTATATGCTGCATTACCTGGTGTCACCTCTATGAGACGCTCTGGTCTCTCTCCCTGGCCGGAGGTCTGATGGGAGGTCTGGAGACCCCAGCCCCTCTCTATAGGCTGCATTACCTGGTGTCACCTCTATGAGGCGCTCTGGTGTCTCTCCCTGGCCGGGGGGCTGATGGGAGGTCTGGAGACCCCAGCCCCTCTCTATATGCTGCATTACCTGGTGTCACCTCTATGAGGCGCTCTGGTGTCTCTCCCTGGCCGGAGGTCTGATGGGAGGTCTGGAGACCCCAGCCCCTCTCTATAGGCTGCAGTACCTGGTGTCACCTCTATGAGGCGCTCTGATGTCTCTCCCTGGCCGGAGGTCTGATGGGAGGTCTGGAGACCCCAGCCCCTCTCTATATGCTGCATTACCTGGTGTCACCTCTATGAGGCGCTCTGGTGTCTCTCCCTGGCCGGGGGTCTGATGGGAGGTCTGGAGACCCCAGCCCCTCTCTATAGGCTGCATTACCTGGTGTCACCTCTATGAGGCGCTCTGGTGTCTCTCCCTGGCCGGGGGTCTGATGGGAGGTCTGGAGACCCCAGCCCCTCTCTATAGGCTGCATTACCTGGTGTCACCTCTATGAGGCGCTCTGATGTCTCTCCCTGGCCGGAGGTCTGATGGGAGGTCTGGAGACCCCAGCCCCTCTCTATAGGCTGCATTACCTGGTGTCACCTCTATGAGGCGCTCTGATGTCTCTCCCTGGCCGGAGGTCTGATGGGAGGTCTGGAGACCCCAGCCCCTCTCTATAGGCTGCATTACCTGGTGTCACCTCTATGAGGCGCTCTGATGTCTCTCCCTGGCCGGGGGTCTGATGGGAGGTCAGGAGACCCCAGCCCCTATCTATAGGCTGCATTACCTGGTGTCACCTCTATGAGGCGCTGTGATGCCTCTCCCTGGCCGGGGGTCTGATGGGAGGTCTGGAGACCCCAGCCCCTCTCTATAGGCTGCATTACCTGGTGTCACCTCTATGAGGCGCTCTGATGTCTCTCCCTGGCCAGGGGTCTGATGGGAGGTCTGGAGACCCCAGCCCCTCTCTATATGCTGCATTACCTGGTATGACCTCTATGAGGCGCTCTGATGTCTCTCCCTGGCCGGGGGTCTGATGGGAGGTCTGGAGACCCCAGCCCCTCTCTATAGGCTGCATTACCTGGTGTCACCTCTATGAGGCGCTCTGGTGTCTCTCCCTGGCCGGAGGTCTGGAGACCCCAGCCCCTCTCTATATGCTGCATTACCTGGTATGATCTCTATGAGGCGCTCTGGTGTCTCTCCATGGCCGGGGGTCTGATGGGAGGTCTGGAGACCCCAGCCCCTCTCTATAGGCTGCATTACCTGGTGTCACCTCTATGAGGCGCTCTGGTGTCTCTCCCTGGCCGGGGGTCTGATGGGAGGTCTGGAGACCCCAGCCCCTCTCTATAGGCTGCATTACCTGGTGTCACCTCTATGAGGCGCTCTGGTGTCTCTCCCTGGCCGGGGGTCTGATGGGAGGTCTGGAGACTCCAGCCCCTCTCTATATGCTGCATTACCTGGTGTCACCTCTATGAGGCGCTCTGGTGTCTCTCCCTGGCCGGGGTCTGATGGGAGGTCTGGAGACCCCAGCCCCTCTCTATAGGCTGCATTACCTGGTGTCACCTCTATGAGGCACTCTGGTGTCTCTCCCTGGCCGGGGGTCTGATGGGAGGTCTGGAGACCCCAGCCCCTCTCTATAGGCTGCATTACCTGGTGTCACCTCTATGAGGCGCTCTGGTGTCTCTCCCTGGCCGGGGGTCTGATGGGAGGTCTGGAGACCCCAGCCCCTCTCTATAGGCTGCATTACCTGGTGTCACCTCTATGAGGCGCTCTGGTCTCTCTCCCTGGCCAGGGGTCTGATGGGAGGTCTGGAGACCCCAGCCCCTCTCTATAGGCTGCATTACCTGGTGTCACCTCTATGAGGCGCTCTGGTGTCTCTACCTGGCCGGGGGTCTGATGGGAGGTCTGGAGACCCCAGCCCCTCTCTATATGCTGCATTACCTGGTGTCACCTCTATGAGGCGCTCTGGTGTCTCTCCCTGGCCGGGGGTCTGATGGGAGGTCTGGGGACCCCAGCCCCTCTCTATATGCTGCATTACCTGGTGTCACCTCTATGAGGCGCTCTGGTGTCTCTCCCTGGCCGGAGGTCTGATGGGAGGTCTGGAGACCCCAGCCCCTCTCTATAGGCTGCATTACCTGGTGTCACCTCTATGAGGCGCTCTGATGTCTCTCCCTGGCCGGGGGTCTGATGGGAGGTCTGGAGACCCCAGCCCCTCTCTATAGGCTGCATTACCTGGTGTCACCTCTATGAGGCGCTCTAGTGTCTCTCCCTGGCCGGGGGTCTGATGGGAGGTCTGGAGACCCCAGCCCCTCTCTATATGCTGCATTACCTGGTGTCACCTCTATGAGGCGCTCTGGTGTCTCTCCCTGGCCGGGGGTCTGATGGGAGGTCTGGAGACCCCAGCCCCTCTCTATATGCTGCATTACCTGGTGTCACCTCTATGAGGCGCTCTGATGTCTCTCCTGGCCGGGGGTCTGATGGGAGGTCTGGAGACCCCAGCCCCTCTCTATAGGCTGCATTACCTGGTGTCACCTCTATGAGGCGCTCTGGTGTCTCTCCCTGGCCGGGGGGCTGATGGGAGGTCTGGAGACCCCAGCCCCTCTCTATATGCTGCATTACCTGGTGTCACCTCTATGAGGCGCTCTGGTGTCTCTCCCTGGCCGGGGGTCTGATGGGAGGTCTGGAGACCCCAGCCCCTCTCTATATGCTGCATTACCTGGTATGACCTCTATGAGGCGCTCTGGTGTCTCTCCCTGGCCGGGGGTCTGATGGGAGGTCTGGGGACCCCAGCCCCTCTCTATATGCTGCATTACCTGGTGTCACCTCTATGAGGCGCTCTGGTGTCTCTCCCTGGCCGGGGGTCTGATGGGAGGTCTGGAGACCCCAGCCCCTCTCTATAGGCTGCATTACCTGGTGTCACCTCTATGAGGCGCTCTGGTGTCTCTCCCTGGACGGAGGTCTGATGGGAGGTCTGGAGACCCCAGCCCCTCTCTATAGGCTGCAGTACCTGGTGTCACCTCTATGAGGCGCTCTGGTCTCTCTCCCTGGCCGGAGGTCTGATGGGAGGTCTGGGGACCCAAGCCCCTCTCTATAGGCTGCATTACCTGGTGTCACCTCTATGAGGCGCTCTGGTGTCTCTCCCTGGCCGGGGGTCTGATGGGAGGTCTGGAGACCCCAGCCCCTCTCTATAGGCTGCATTACCTGGTGTCACCTCTATGAGGCGCTCTGATGTCTCTCCCTGGCCGGAGGTCTGATGGGAGGTCTGGAGACCCCAGCCCCTCTCTATATGCTGCATTACCTGGTGTCACCTCTATGAGGCGCTCTGGTGTCTCTCCCTGGCCGGGGGGCTGATGGGAGGTCTGGAGACCCCAGCCCCTCTCTATATGCTGCATTACCTGGTGTCACCTCTATGAGGCGCTCTGGTGTCTCTCCCTGGCCGGAGGTCTGATGGGAGGTCTGGAGACCCCAGCCCCTCTCTATAGGCTGCAGTACCTGGTGTCACCTCTATGAGGCGCTCTGGTGTCTCTCCCTGGCCGGGGGTCTGATGGGAGGTCTGGAGACCCCAGCCCCTCTCTATATGCTGCATTACCTGGTGTCACCACTATGAGGCGCTCTGGTGTCTCTCCCTGGCCGGGGGGCTGATGGGAGGTCTGGAGACCCCAGCCCCTCTCTATAGGCTGCATTACCTGGTGTCACCTCTATGAGGCGCTCTGATGTCTCTCCCTGGCCGGGGGTCTGATGGGAGGTCTGGAGACCCCATCCCCTCTCTATATGCTGCATTACCTGGTGTCACCTCTATGAGGCGCTCTGGTGTCTCTCCCTGGCCGGGGGTCTGATGGGAGGTCTGGAGACCCCAGCCCCTCTCTATAGGCTGCAGTACCTGGTGTCACCTCTATGAGGCGCTCTGGTGTCTCTCCCTGGCCGGGGGTCTGATGGGAGGTCTGGAGACCCCAGCCCCTCTCTATATGCTGCATTACCTGGTGTCACCACTATGAGGCGCTCTGGTGTCTCTCCCTGGCCGGGGGGCTGATGGGAGGTCTGGAGACCCCAGCCCCTCTCTATAGGCTGCATTACCTGGTGTCACCTCTATGAGGCGCTCTGATGTCTCTCCCTGGCCGGGGGTCTGATGGGAGGTCTGGAGACCCCATCCCCTCTCTATATGCTGCATTACCTGGTGTCACCTCTATGAGGCGCTCTGGTGTCTCTCCCTGGCCGGGGGTCTGATGGGAGGTCTGGAGACCCCAGCCCCTCTCTATAGGCTGCATTACCTGGTGTCACCTCTATGAGGCGCTCTGATGTCTCTCCCTGGCCGGGGGTCTGATGGGAGGTCTGGAGACCCCAGCCCCTCTCTATAGGCTGCATTACCTGGTGTCACCTCTATGAGGCGCTCTGATGTCTCTCCCTGGCCGGAGGTCTGATGGGAGGTCTGGAGACCCCAGCCCCTCTCTATAGGCTGCATTACCTAGTGTCACCTCTATGAGGCGCTCTGGTGTCTCTCCCTAGCCGGGGGGCTGATGGGAGGTCTGGAGACCCCAGCCCCTCTCTATATGCTGCATTACCTGGTATGACCTCTATGAGGCGCTCTGGTGTCTCTCCCTGGCCGGGGGTCTGATGGGAGGTCTGGAGACCCCAGCCCCTCTCTATAGGCTGCAGTACCTGGTGTCACCTCTATGAGGCGCTCTAGTGTCTCTCCCTGGCCGGGGGTCTGATGGGAGGTCTGGAGACCCCAGCCCCTTTCTATAGGCTGCATTACCTGGTGTGACCTCTATGAGGCGCTCTGGTGTCTCTCCCTGGCCAGGGGTCTGATGGGAGGTCTGGAGACCCCAGCCCCTCTCTATAGGCTGCATTACCTGGTGTCACCTCTATGAGGCGCTCTGATGTCTCTCCCTGGCCGGGGGTCTGATGGGAGGTCTGGAGACCCCAGCCCCTCTCTATAGGCTGCATTACCTGGTGTCACCTCTATGAGGCGCTCTGATGTCTCTCCCTGGCCGGAGGTCTGATGGGAGGTCTGGAGACCCCAGCCCCTCTCTATAGGCTGCATTACCTGGTGTCACCTCTATGAGGCGCTCTGATGTCTCTCCCTGGCCGGAGGTCTGATGGGAGGTCTGGAGACCCCAGCCCCTCTCTATATGCTGCATTACCTGGTGTCACCTCTATGAGGCACTCTGGTGTCTCTCCCTGGCCGGGGGTCTGATGGGAGGTCTGGAGACCCCAGCCCCTCTCTATAGGCTGCATTACCTGGTGTCACCTCTATGAGGCACTCTGGTGTCTCTCCCTGGCCGGAGGTCTGATGGGAGGTCTGGAGACCCCAGCCCCTCTCTATAGGCTGCAGTACCTGGTGTCACCTCTATGAGGCGCTCTAATGTCTCTCCCTGGCCGGAGGTCTGATGGGAGGTCTGGAGACCCCAGCCCCTCACTATATGCTGCATTACCTGGTGTCACCTCTATGAGGCACTCTGGTGTCTCTCCCTGGCCGGGGGTCTGATGGGAGGTCTGGAGACCCCAGCCCCTCTCTATAGGCTGCATTACCTGGTGTCACCTCTATGAGGCACTCTGATGTCTCTCCCTGGCCGGAGGTCTGATGGGAGGTCTGGAGACCCCAGCCCCTCTCTATAGGCTGCATTACCTGGTGTCACCTCTATGAGGCGCTCTGGTGTCTCTCCCTGGCCAGGGGTCTGATGGGAGGTCTGGAGACCCCAGCCCCTCTCTATAGGCTGCATTACCTGGTGTCACCTCTATGAGGCGCTCTGATGTCTCTCCCTGGCCGGAGGTCTGATGGGAGGTCTGGAGACCCCAGCCCCTCTCTATAGGCTGCAGTACCTGGTGTCACCTCTATGAGGCGCTCTGATGTCTCTCCCTGGCCGGGGGTCTGATGGGAGGTTTGGAGACCCCAGCCCCTCTCTATATGCTGCATTACCTGGTGTCACCTCTATGAGGCGCTCTGATGTCTCTCCCTGGCCGGAGGTCTGATGGGAGGTCTGGAGACCCCAGCCCCTCTCTATATGCTGCATTACCTGGTGTCACCTCTATGAGGCGCTCTGGTGTCTCTCCCTGGCCGGGGGTCTGATGGGAGGTCTGGAGACCCCAGCCCCTCTCTATAGGCTGCATTACCTGGTGTCACCTCTATGAGACGCTCTAATGTCTCTCCCTGGCCGGGGGTCTGATGGGAGGTCTGGAGACCCCAGCCCCTCTCTATAGGCTGCATTACCTGGTGTCACCTCTATGAGGCGCTCTGGTGTCTCTCCCTGGCCGGGGGTCTGATGGGAGGTCTGGAGACCCCAGCCCCTCTCTATAGGCTGCATTACCTGGTGTCACCTCTATGAGGCGCTCCGGTCTCTCTCCCTGGCCGGAGGTCTGATGGGAGGTCCGGGATTCATCACTCTAGAATGGCAGAAACATAACTTATGACCCAAAAATCCCAAATTCTTCCTGTCTGGCTGTTACCTCCGTGTTCCTGTAACAGACGGCGCCGCCCCGGACCCATTACACAGCAATAAGGGATGCGAGTACAAACCCAAATGCTAACACTCAGGTCACAGGGTCATGTATGAGGCAGAACATTGGGTGACCTCCCAGATGGATGAGGTTCTTCATAAATGATTCCTATCCTCACACTGCTGTGCTCTGTGCAGCCACTGTCCCTGGAGACATGCGTAATCATACCTTTGTGTATGTTAGGACAATCTTGGAATGTAAATCCAAGCATCACAGTCCTGCTTCTACTGAGTGTGTGTCCTCACACTGCTGTGCTCTGTTCAGCCAGTATTAGGTACTGTGCCTGGAGAGCGTTGTAATACTTTTGTGTGTATTGTTAGTAGCAGCAGGACTGTGAAATTTGGATTTGTATTCCAGGATTGCAGCTTCTCCAAAGTGCACTGGGGTGTGTCCTCACACTGCTGTGCTCTGTGCAGCCAGTGTTCGGTATTGTCCTTGGCGAGATCTTGTCATCATACCTTTGTGTATGTTGTTTGTATGAGCAGAACTGTGATTGATGGATTCATAATCCAATATTTTAGCTTCAAGTTCACTAGGGGTGTGTCCTCACACTGCTGTGCTTTGTTCTCTGCAGGAAGAGATGTGTAATCAGATCTTTGTGTGTGCTGTTGGTAGCAGCAGGACTGTGAAATATGGATTTATATTCCAGGTCTGCACAGGAGATGTGTCCTCACACTTCTAAAATCCGTATTCACAATAGGAGGGGCGTCGCATCCGTGGAAATGTTAAAAGTTTTAAGACAATGCGTTTTGGCTCAGGTCCGGAGGCTTCCTCAGGTGCATCTCCTTGTACAACGCGAATAAATTACAGGTCATTACGTGTTATACCCCAACTTTGAATAATATATGTTTTGTAGAATGTCCTCACACTGCTGTGCTCTTAGTTCTCTGCACCAAAATTAACCAAAGCCCTTCCCTCTTGCTCAAATACCGGTGTGGCTGAAAATAGGCAGAACAAACTGCTACGTATATGCAAATTAGTTCCTAAGTGCCGGCCTCCTAATGATCTAGAGCTCTTATCACCCCCAGAGCCCTGGTTAGTCTTGGGAACGCGCGCCAATGCCCCCCCCCCCCCCCCCACCCACGTTGTGCCAGTGCTTTGGGGTGTGGTCCTAAACCTGTGCCAGGTCCAAAACGTGGTCAATACTCTGGCGGGTGGTCCTTAGCCAAGTTACTGTCCTGGGTGACATTCCTAAGGACCAACCCCCAGAGTACTGACCAAGTTTTGGACCATCCCCCAGAGCACTGGCCAGGTTTAGGACCACCCCCCAAAAGCACTGGTTGAGCTGAAGACCACCTCCCTGAACAGTGGCCAGCCTTAGGACCACCTTCTAGAGCACTGGCCGAGCTTAGGACCACCTTCTAGAGCACGGTCCAGGCTTTGGACTGCTCCCAACCCCTCCAGCCACTGGCAGGATTTAGGAAGGAGCCCCAGAGCACCGACCGAGCTTAGGACCGCCCTCCCACCCCCAGAGCACCTAGGAGCCTCTAATTTGGGTGACAGGGTCTAATTTGCATATTTATTTCCCATGAGCATTGCACCCTCTAGGCCTCTTCAATGAGAATCCATGTTCCTCCTGTGAGACTCAGGAGACATATGTGAATCAGACCCCCCTGGGGACCAAACCCTCGTGTCGTGTTCTCACAGCCAATGACATAATAAATACCAGCAGAGGGAGGCGGGGCTTGTACGCAGAATGTCGTTTGCTTTACTGAATATTCATAGGAAAATAAACCCCGAATTATGAAATTGAGAATATTTTCCGATAACATAAATAATTCTGCCATATACATATTAATACTGTGCATAATGTCACCTCCTGGGGGAGGGGAGGGGGGGGGGTAACATACACCACCCAGTGACCCCCAGCACCTCCGGAATATACCATAGGGAACGTCCAACATGGCGACCGGCATTCCCTTGATAAGGTGCAGGTAAAACGAAGCAACTTTGCAAATATCATGGAATAAAACGCCCCAACCGTTTTGCAGCTGTGTGTTCCCATGGTTACAGACAACAAACAAAAAACCCTATGTAGTCACATTGGGAAGGCAGACTACGCCGTCACTAACTTACGAGCCAAAATACACAGGTAAGTATGTATCAAATTTTTTTTTTTTCTTTAAAAGGCAGGATAAGACTACCGGAGGTCAGTTTGTAGTCTGTTGCCATGGATATTTTGTCTCTTTGGCAAACAAAAAACAAAAAAAAACACCTGTAGAGTCGGATCCTGCAGTCCTGTACTTTTTGTAAACCTACCCCTATGAGCGTTGGCTACAAATCTGACAATGCTGGGTTTTGCTTTCTGGCCCGGTGACCGAGGAGACAAGGGTACGCAGCTCCTGTGAACAGATATCAGTCTCCATGGTTATGGACCATAAACAAAATCCTGTGCAGTCAGATCATGTAGTCACACTACGGCTTCTATCTGTCACTTTCTAGCAGGTACACATGGGCAAGTTAACAAAATAACAAGTATTAATCGATCCGACTACAGGAGACGAGTTTGTAGTCTGTTACCATGGATACTTTGGCTCCATGGCTACAGACTACAAAGAAAACCCGTGTAGTCTGATCCTGCAGTCCTGTACTTCGTGTATCCCATGTATGTTGGCTACGGTGAAATTTGACTTGCAGGTTGGTAGGTTTGGAAAAAGTCGAAGGACAGCAGGATCAGACTACAGTGCGTTTGTTTGTAGTCTGTAGCCAAGGAGACAAGTATCTGGTTCATAGGAGCTACAAACATTTCCCAAAGTATTACAGATGGGACTACGGTGCACACGGAGACGTACAAGTCTGCACTGAGGCTGTAAACACAAAACCGTTTAGGATTCATCATGATCGTTCGCAAACTTGCTTCGTTTCAGAAGAGCAGGCATTACAAATCGATAACGGGAAAGGCGGAGCTTAAAGGACATCTACCACCAGGATGAAGGACTGTATGCAAATGAGCCTGAGGGGCTCCAGGCTCCATTATCACCTATGGAGCCTGGAGCCCCTCAGGCTCATTTGCATACAGTCTTTTATCCTGGTGGTAGATGCCCTTCAAATTTAAAGGGGAACTTCCCCAAAAATTTTTAGTGAAAAAAATATATCAGGAAAAAACAAAGTCCTTCATATAGCTCTATCCACATGACAGAAGTGTTCCGGATTCTGAGTAGCGGCCATATTGGTCATCATCCACCTTTTTTTTGTTGGGGGGAGGGGGGAGATGCTAAAAAATGAAATGTTTACTAAAGTCACTATAATAATTCTTGATATGAATGTCTAGCTACATGCTAAATATGGAACAAATGAGGAAAAAAAACCCAAAAAAACAAGTCCTGGGGGAGGAGATTAAACCAATCAATAAAGATTGATTTAAAAATAATAATAATTAAAAAAATAATTTCCTCCTATGACGTGACAGCTCCAGTTGCGGCCACTGTTTTGGTTCCACCAGCCGTGTAGATGTAGCAGGGCTCAACTTAAAGGGGATGTTCACCTTCACAATCAGATTTTCCACTGCAGCCAAACTGTACCGTTCTGTGTACACAGCTCCTATGCAGACTTGTGTCTCCGTAACAACAGACTACAAACAAATCCTGTGCAATATTATCCTGCGGTTCTCAGTCACTGGCGAAAATATGCCGATAAAAACACAGTAAGGGATGGATGATTCCAACTACAAGAGCCGTCTGTAGTCTGTTACCATAGATACAGGTTTGTATAGGAGTTCTAAAAGCATAATGGGGGAATTTATTGTGCATTGGTGTATAATGAAGCCCCCAAAATGGCAAAATCAACTGACGTATAAGTGCAATATGACCTGCGAACGTTCGCGTGCTCTAGCAAGAGCGCAGACACGGGGCAGCGACGCCCTAAGCCGGCCCACTCCGCCACTAGCCACACCCCCAGAGAACTACTGTTCTGATGAATCTCCCCAAATAAATTTAAGTTGAGCCCAGAAGAAAGAGAACTTCTAGACCAGTCTACATAGGAATTGTTTGTAGTCTGATGACATGGATACACATAGGCCTGCAGTCGCTGTGTACACAAAACGGCGAGACAATTTTTTATTTTATTTTTTTTTGCTCAATTTTATCATTTTTGGACCACAAAATGTAAAAGAAATGATTGTGAAGACGTAACCAAATTGGTAGAACAAGAGGTCTTAAAGGGGTTGTCCAAAAGCTGAAAAACATAGCTGTTTTGTTTTTGTTTTTTTAAAAACAGCGCCACACCTGACCATGGCCTGTGCCGGTATTGCAGCTATATAAAGTTGAATAGAGCCGTATAATGGTATAATCCATGGTCGGGTGTGGCGCTGTTTTTGAAAAAAAAAAAAAAAAGCCATGTTTTTCACACTCCGGACAACCCCTTTAAATCATCAGTCCTGTCCATAGTCGGTGTCGAGTACTGCAGCTCAGCGCCAGTAACCTGAATCATAAACAGGAGCATAGAAACTTTTTTCAAAAATTTCTTCAGCCCCTTCTTCGGGAAATTAAAAAGAAAAAAAAAAATTTTCTAAAAATATTTTTGATGGAAACTGCGGCAAACAATAGAAATGTCCTGAAACAATTATGTGCAAAGAGGGCCGTGATCCGGCTACTTGTCCGAGCTCTTCCGTGGCCTTCGGAAACTTGACATGTTCTCATTCAATGCATAAATCCTACGGGAAAATTCCTCAAACTCCCCCAGGACCTGCTCGTCGCACTCCACCGCCACGGCGCGGTCCACGGGAATGCTGTGGAACGCTCCTAACTGATCCCCCGAGGTGAAGTCCGAGGCTTCGGTGCCGAGAATCTCCTCCGCTTGCTCTACGGCGCAGTGCAGGTCAGCGCTGAAGGAGGAGGGGTGCACCGCGCAGGGGACGCCCTCACCCATAAACTCCAAACTATCGTTCTGCAGGAAAGTCCCATTCACCGCGCAGGAGTCCGGGGAGCGCTCCGCCTGGCTGCGCCCGTGGCTATCCGTGGTGGTGGTCAGGCTGTCGCCATTCAGGCTCTCGCAAAAATCCTTGCGCCCATCGAGGCTCGTGTCCAGCGAGGAGGCGAAGTGCCCCTTGTCTGACGGCGTCGCAGGGATCAGTATCGCCAGGGGCTCTGCCTTGTAGCTCGATGGAGGGGTTCTGTATTGCAGCTTTTCGTTCTCCGAGCTGGCCCGCTTCCGGGGTCCTTTCTCAGGAGTCGGAGTCCGACTGGAAAATCCAACGTCCTGGCTGCCGAACGTGGAGCTGGCTGGTCTCTTTGGAACTGGGATTGCACTTGAAATTTTATGTCTATCACTGGTGGAGGAACAAATAACAATAAAAAAATATATATTATTCTTTAAATAGTGAGTGCAGCTCTGCAGTATAAGTACAGGATAAGTAATATGTATGTACACAGTGACTGCACCAGCAGCAGAATAGTGAGTGCAGCTCTGGAGGATAATACAGGATGTAACTCAGGATCAGTACAGGATAAGTAATGACATGTATGTACACAGTGACTGCACCAGCAGAATAGTGAGTGCAGCTCTGTAGTATAATACAGGATGTAACTCCGGATCAGTACAGGATAAGTAATGTCATGTATGTACACAGTGACTGCACCAGCAGCAGAATAGCGAGTGCAGCTCTGGGGTATAATACAGGATGTAACTCAGGATCAGTACAGGATAAGTAATGTCATGTATGTACACAGTGACTGCACCAGCAGCAGAATAGTGAGTGCAGCTCTGGAGTATAATACAGGATGCAGCTCAGGATCAGTATAGGATAAGTAATGTTATGTATGTACACAGTGACTGCACCAGCAGCAGAATAGTGAGTGCAGCTCTGGAGTATAATACAGGATGTAACTCAGGATCAGTACAGGATAAGTAATGTCATGTATGTACACAGTGACTGCACCAGCAGCAGAATAGTGAGTGCAGCTCTGGGGTACAATACAGGATGTAACTCAGGATCAGTACAGGATAAGTAATGCCATGTATGTACACAGTGACTGCACCAGCAGCAGAATAGTGAGTGCAGCTCTGGAGTATAATACAGGATGTAACTCAGGATCAGTACAGGATAAGTAATGCCATGTATGTACACAGTGACTGCACCAGCAGCAGAATAGTGAGTGCAGCTCTGGAGTATAATACAGGATGTAACTCAGGATCAGTACAGGATAAGTAATGTCATGTATGTACACAGTGACTGCACCAGCAGCAGAATAGTGAGTGCAGCTCTGGAGTATAATACAGGATGTAACTCAGGATCAGTACAGGATAAGTAATGCCATGTATGTACACAGTGACTGCACCAGCAGCAGAATAGTGAGTGCAGCTCTGGAGTATAATACAGGATGTAACTCAGGATCAGTACAGGATAAGTAATGTCATGTATGTACACAGTGACTGCACCAGCAGCAGAATAGTGAGTGCAGCTCTGGAGTATAATACAGGATGTAACTCAGGATCAGTACAGGATAAGTAATGCCATGTATGTACACAGTGACTGCACCAGCAGCAGAATAGTGAGTGCAGCTCTGGAGTATAATACAGGATGTAACTCAGGATCAGTACAGGATAAGTAATGTCATGTATGTACACAGTGACTGCACCAGCAGCAGAATAGTGAGTGCAGCTCTGGGGTATAATACAGGATAATGCAGTAACTCAGGATCAGTATGACCATGTAAACTGTCCTCACACTGCTGTGCTCTATGCTCTCTGCAGCCAGTGTTATGTATTGTTCCTGGAGAAATGTGTAATCAGACCTTTTGGTGTTGTTAGTAGCAGCAGAGCCATTCCCCTTTGGATGATAGCTGGAGTATTCACATAAAAGTCCACCAGTTTTTTAATCAGAGGGGCTCATTACACACCCCTCACGATCTTGAAGCTACAATCCCATATTTCACAGTCCTGCTGCTACTAAAAACATACACAAAAGGTTATTCCACATCTCTGCAGGGACAATACATAACACTGGCTTGGTAAACCTTGTCACTTACCATCTGACCATGAGGCCGAGCTCCAGGAACGTCTTCAGGTTAGGAAGGGTTTGCCGTAAATCCGGGGTCCCCATTGCATGCTGGTACCTTAGCTGTAAGAGAAGAGGAAGAATCGGAGCTTGTGACTTGCGCTTCTACTTTCCATGCATTTTACAGGAAATGTTTCATAGTACCTACAGTATTATGGGTGGGCACATGCCCTGGGGTGAAGGAGGCACCACCCGAGACTGGCATCATCTCTGTACATGTTTGCAGAGACATATCACGAAAAGTTAATGATCAGGATAGCAAGGGTTGTGAGGAGGAGACTTAAAACTACCAACATACCCCATTAAACTACCATCCCCCTCATGAAATGCCCTCTCGAAGATTCCCTATTGTGTGTGAAACCTCACCCGTTTACCTAAAAAATCCCCTCCAAAATCATGCAACAATGAGCAGAGAAGAGTCATATTTTACCAGAAATGAGTCACATTTAGAGCATTATTTTAAATCTCTATCTTCAGTTCTATAGCACCCAGAAACATGCTGCTGGTGTCATATTACAGATAACAATGTGGTTCTGTGATCTACAGAACCGGAAATACAGACAGGTAAAAAATAAAAGCACAAACTGGATCTTTATCTGCAGCAAACGTTTCCAACTAGGTCTTTAACAGCCTGTATCTCTGGTTCTATAGATTACAGAACCACAATCAAGATCTTGTCTGACAGAAGAGAATTTTACCTTTCATGTGATACTAGCAGCTGGTTTCTAGGTGCTACAGAAACAAAGATAAGGGCTTCTTCATGGACACTCTAAACTTGACTCATCTCAGGTTAATCTGACTCTTCTCTGCACATTGTCACATGACACTGGAGTAGATTCTTTATAGACAGACTATAAAAATTCATTTCATACCCTTTCCTGAGGATGTTGGAAGCTTAATATGGCCCCCTCAATCTTGCAATTAAAGGGGCGCATCCATGACTCAAAACTGCACTTTTTATTCCGATCAAAACTTCAGATTTTAAAAAGATTTTCTCGAAGGAAGGCAAGTCCACCACCTATTACTGTGAAGGCTTTCTAGTGCTCCCTGTTATCAGCCACCCCAGTGGTGGCACTTATGTCCCCTCAGGGCTCCCGTCCCTTTAAGTGTTGTTGCAGTGCTATCCTCTGTAACGTTGCGTCCCGTGATCCTGGCACGGGCTGAGGGCATCCATATGGAAGTGATAAAATGTTCTGCGGGATGAAACGTTTAGAGCTGGTGCTAAAATCACAGATTAGGAAATTATACGCGGGATATTCATAATAAAAGTGCGGCTTATACGGGGCTCCGCGCCACGGCCGGCCAATGAAAGATGGATGACGCCCCCGACTATAAATCGGCGCATAATCGTGACCTCCAAGGAAACGCTAATGAGTCATGTGGTCTATTCACATAGACCCTGGGCCCAGGAGCTCACAATCTAATCCAGGTCTTGTAGACGTTACCTAAGATCCTACATCTGTAATGCAAGAGAGAGAACCGGCAAGGAACAAGACCACTGCTGTAAAGATCTCTGCTTGCTCTGTGTGAATGGAAACACACAGGCTGATCCCCATATAGATTTATACCCCGTATGAAGCGCAGCTATACATTGCAGCTGTTGTCCCATATGTTTAGGACAGTGCGATGCTGCCACCTAGTGGTCAAATAGTTACAAAGATGGGAGACACTTTGCTATATTGTAACAGTTCGGAGGGCTGGCTCCTAGCAGAGACTTCACACAGGACCCCTAGCTAAGATCTCTGCACCCTCGGGGGGATCCATGCACCCGCAGAGGACGGCCGCCGTGTGATGAAGCGATGCCATGACCCGAGTCCAGGAGCCGCAGCCAAGGAATTCTCATTTCTAATATGTCGGGAAGTGAAGATAAATGGCTGCCGGCCGGGCTTGGCAGGACGTCCGCGCCGCACACAATGGATCTGTGAACAGACTGAAAATTGCCTGAGCCGTTCACTGACAAATGGTTCCCAGAGACACCAAAGCCGAGGAATTATCTCCGGAGCAGAAGGAACAGCCAGATATTTACTCTGGCGAGTACAAGCATACTAACAAGTCGTGTGTCGCCTCCATCTGCCCGAGGATCAGTGACCGTCCCCTTAAGACAGGGAGGCACAACTTTATCTTAGTCTGAGGGCCAGACAGACAGACGACCCAGGGTACTGCGGCCCCCAGACCAGGCAGACGACCCAGGGTACTGCGGCCCCCAGACCAGGCGGACACAGGGTACTGCGGCCCCCCAGACCAGGCGGACACAGGGTACTGCGGCCCCCCAGACCAGGCAGACTACCCAGGGTGTTACAGCCCCCAGACCAGGCAGACGACCCAGAGCACTGCGGCCCCCTAGACCAGAGAGACGACCCAGAGCACTGCAGCACCCCCAGACCAGACCAGATGACCCAGAGCACTGCAGCACCCCCAGACCAGACAGATGACCCAGAGCACTGCAGCACCCCCAGACCAGACAGATGACCCAGAGCACTGCAGCACCCCCAGACCAGACAGATGACCCAGAGCACTGCAGCACCCCCAGACCAGACAGATGACCCAGAGTACTGCGGCCCCCAGACCAGACAGATGACCCAGAGCACTGCAGCACCCCCAGACCAGAGAGACGACCCAGAGCACTGCAGCACCCCCAGACCAGACAGATGACCCAGAGCACTGCGGCCCCCTAGACCAGAGAGACGACCCAGAGTACTGCAGCACCCCCAGACCAGACAGATGACCCAGAGCACTGCGGCCCCCTAGACCAGAGAGACGACCCAGAGTACTGCAGCACCCCCAGACCAGACAGACAACCCAGAGTACTGCAGCACCCCCAGACCAGATAGATGACCCAGGGTACTGCAGCCCCCTAGACCAGAGAGACGACCCAGAGTACTGCAGCACCCCCAGACCAGACAGATGACCCAGAGCACTGCAGCACCCCCAGACCAGACAGATGACCCAGAGCACTGCAGCACCCCCAGACCAGACAGATGACCCAGAGCACTGCAGCACCCCCAGACCAGACAGATGACCCAGAGCACTGCGGCCCCCAGACCAGACAGATGACCCAGAGCACTGCAGCACCCCCAGACCAGACAGATGACCCAGAGCACTGCAGCACCCCCAGACCAGACAGATGACCCAGAGCACTGCAGCACCCCCAGACCAGACAGATGACCCAGAGCACTGCAGCACCCCCAGACCAGACAGATGACCCAGAGCACTGCAGCCCCCAGACCAGACAGACAACCCAGAGCACTGCAGCACCCCCAGACCAGAGAGACGACCCAGAGCACTGCAGCACCCCCAGACCAGACAGATGACCCAGAGCACTGCAGCCCCCAGACCAGACAGACAACCCAGAGCACTGCAGCACCCCCAGACCAGAGAGACGACCCAGAGTACTGCAGCCCCCTAGACCAGAGAGACGACCCAGAGCACTGCAGCACCCCCAGACCAGACAGATGACCCAGAGCACTGCAGCACCCCCAGACCAGATAGATGACCCAGAGCACTGCAGCCCCCAGACCAGACAGATGACCCAGAGCACTGCAGCACCCCCAGACCAGACAGATGACCCAGAGCACTGCAGCACCCCCAGACCAGACAGATGACCCAGAGCACTGCAGCCCCCTAGACCAGAGAGACGACCCAGAGCACTGCAGCCCCCTAGACCAGAGAGACGACCCAGAGCACTGCAGCACCCCCAGACCAGATAGATGACCCAGAGCACTGCAGCACCCTCAGACCAGACAGATGACCCAGAGCACTGCAGCACCCCCAGACCAGACAGATGACCCAGGGTACTGCGGGCCCCCAGACCAGACAGACAACCCAGAGCACTGCAGCACCCCCAGACCAGACAGATGACCCAGAGTACTGCGGCCCCCTAGGACCGGCAGACGATCCAGAGTACTGCGGCCCCCTAGGACAGGCAGACGATCCAGAGTACTGCGGCCCCCTAGGCCAGGCAGACGATCCAGAGTACTGCAGGCCCCCCAGACCAGGCAGGCGACCCAGAGTACTGCAGCACCCCCAGACCAGACAGATGACCCAGAGTACTGCGGCCCCCTAGGACCGGCAGACGATCCAGAGTACTGCGGCCCCCTAGGACAGGCAGACGATCCAGAGTACTGCGGCCCCCTAGGCCAGGCAGACGATCCAGAGTACTGCAGGCCCCCCAGACCAGGCAGGCGACCCAGAGTACTGCAGCACCCCCAGACCAGACAGATGACCCAGAGTACTGCGGCCCCCTAGGACCGGCAGACGATCCAGAGTACTGCGGCCCCCTAGGACAGGCAGACGATCCAGAGTACTGCGGCCCCCTAGGCCAGGCAGACGATCCAGAGCACTGCGGCCCCCTAGACCAGACAGACAACCCAGAGTACTGCAGCACCCCCAGACCAGACAGATGACCCAGAGTACTGCAGCACCCCCAGACCAGATAGATGACCCAGGGTACTGCAGCACCCCCAGACCAGACAGATGACCCAGAGTACTGCAGCACCCCCAGACCAGACAGATGACCCAGAGTACTGCGGCCCCCAGACCAGATAGATGACCCAGGGTACTGCAGCCCCCCCAGACCAGACAGATGACCCAGAGCACTGCGGCCCCCAGACCAGACAGATGACCCAGAGCACTGCAGCACCCCCAGACCAGACAGATGACCCAGAGCACTGCAGCACCCCCAGACCAGAGAGACGACCCAGAGTACTGCAGCCCCCTAGACCAGAGAGACGACCCAGAGCACTGCAGCACCCCCAGACCAGATAGATGACCCAGGGTACTGCAGCCCCCCCAGACCAGACAGATGACCCAGAGCACTGCAGCCCCCCAGACCAGACAGATGACCCAGAGCACTGCAGCACCCCCAGACCAGACAGATGACCCAGAGCACTGCAGCACCCCCAGACCAGACAGATGACCCAGAGCACTGCAGCACCCCCAGACCAGACAGATGACCCAGAGTACTGCAGCACCCCCAGACCAGACAGACGACCCAGAGCACTGCAGCACCCCCAGACTAGACAGATGACCCAGAGTACTGCAGCCCCCAGACCAGACAGATGACCCAGAGCACTGCAGCACCCCCAGACCAGACAGATGACCCAGAGTACTGCAGCACCCCCAGACAGATGACCCAGGGTACTGCGGGCCCCCAGACCAGACAGACAACCCAGAGCACTGCAGCACCCCCAGACCAGACAGATGACCCAGAGTACTGCGGCCCCCTAGGACAGGCAGACGATCCAGAGTACTGCGGCCCCCTAGGCCAGGCAGACGACCCAGAGTACTGCAGCACCCCCAGACCAGACAGATGACCCAGAGTACTGCGGCCCCCAGACCAGACAGATGACCCAGGGTACTGCGGCCCCCAGACCAGGCAGATGACCCAGTGTACTGCGGCCCCCAGACCAGGCAGATGACCCAGGGTACTGCGGCCCCCAGACCAGGCAGATGACCCAGAGTACTGCGGGCCCCCAGACCAGACAGATGACCCAGGGTACTGCGGCCCCCAGACCAGACAGATGACCCAGGGTACTGCGGCCCCCAGACCAGACAGATGACCCAGAGTACTGCAGCACCCAGACCAGACAGATGACCCAGGGTACTGCAGCACCCCCAGACCAGACAGATGACCCAGGGTACTGCAGCACCCTCAGACCAGACAGATGACCCAGAGCACTGCAGCACCCCCAGACCAGACAGATGACCCAGAGCACTGCAGCACCCCCAGACCAGACAGATGACCCAGAGCACTGCAGCCCCCTAGACCAGACAGATGACCCAGAGTACTGCAGCACCCCCAGACCAGATAGATGACCCAGGGTACTGCAGCACCCCCAGACCAGACAGATGACCCAGGGTACTGCGGGCCCCCAGACCAGACAGACAACCCAGAGCACTGCAGCACCCCCAGACCAGACAGATGACCCAGAGTACTGCGGCACCCCCAGACCAGACAGATGACCCAGAGTACTGCGGCACCCCCAGACCAAACAGATGACCCAGGGTACTGCAGCACCCCCAGACCAGGCAGACGATCCAGAGTACTGCGGCCCCCTAGACCAGACAGACGATCCAGAGTACTGCAGGCCCCCCAGACCAGACAGATGACCCAGAGTACTGCAGCACCCCCAGACCAGACAGATGACCCAGAGTACTGCAGCACCCCCAGACCAGACAGACAACCCAGAGCACTGCAGCACCCCCAGACCAGACAGATGACCCAGAGCACTGCAGCACCCCCAGACCAGACAGACAACCCAGAGCACTGCAGCACCCCCAGACCAGACAGATGACCCAGGGTACTGCAGCACCCCCAGACCAGACAGATGACCCAGGGTACTGCGGGCCCCCAGACCAGACAGACAACCCAGAGCACTGCAGCACCCCCAGACTAGACAGATGACCCAGAGTACTGTGGCACCCCCAGACCAGACAGATGACCCAGGGTACTGCGGCCCCCAGACCAGACAGACAACCCAGAGCACTGCAGCACCCCCAGACTAGACAGATGACCCAGAGTACTGCGGCACCCCCAGACCAGGCAGATGACCCAGAGTACTGCGGCCCCCTAGGACAGGCAGACGATCCAGAGTACTGCGGCCCCCTAGGCCAGGCAGACGATCCAGAGTACTGCAGGCCCCCCAGACCAGGCAGGCGACCCAGAGTACTGCGGCCCCCTAGGACAGGCAGACGACCCAGAGCACTGCGGCCCCCTAGACCAGACAGATGACCCAGAGTACTGCAGCACCCCCAGACCAGACAGATGACCCAGAGCACTGCAGCACCCCCAGACCAGACAGATGACCCAGAGTACTGCAGCACCCCCAGACCAGACAGACAACCCAGAGCACTGCAGCACCCCCAGACCAGACAGATGACCCAGAGCACTGCAGCACCCCCAGACCAGACAGACAACCCAGAGCACTGCAGCACCCCCAGACCAGACAGATGACCCAGAGCACTGCAGCACCCCCAGACCAGACAGACAACCCAGAGCACTGCAGCACCCCCAGACCAGACAGATGACCCAGAGTACTGCAGCACCCCCAGACCAGACAGATGACCCAGAGTACTGCAGCCCCCTAGGACAGGCAGACGATCCAGAGTACTGCGGCCCCCTAGGCCAGGCAGACGATCCAGAGTACTGCGGCCCCCTAGGCCAGGCAGACGATCCAGAGTACTGCAGGCCCCCCAGACCAGGCAGGCGACCCAGAGTACTGCGGCCCCCTAGACCAGACAGATGACCCAGAGTACTGCGGCCCCCTAGGGTACTACAGCGCCCAAACCAGAGAGACAACCCAGGGTACTGTGGCCCCCTAAACCAGACAGACAACCTCTTACGTGACCTCTATTGTTTTTTTTACCCCTTAACCCATATATTGGAGTCTGGACTTCCCTGCAGGGGTATTACTAGAACACTACAGGTGGTCCTAGTGTAGACAACAACCGGCCTATAGGTGACATAACTGCGGTGGAACCTCCCACCACACACCAATAGCTGAATTCTCAGCTTCCAGTTGCTACCACTAGAGGGGGCTAAAGGGTCAGCTGTGTACAGAAGGCTCCTTACGAACCCAATTGATAGTGAAACTAAATAAATAAAACAAGTAGTAAAATTACTAGTAAATAATATTCATCCAAGTGCAAATTTACAACGAAATGACATGAGTAGGAGTCCTTGGAATTTTTCTTTTAAGGTAAAATTTTGAAGTTTTAAGTAATGTAAACCAGGAAGCCTCTGAAGGATACACTAGACAGATGATCGGTCCTGAGACTATTACAGTAAGTAGAAGCGGTGTACACTTGCCAGGAATATATTGTCCTGCCGGGAGGGGATAAGATCCGCGATGGAATTTATATGGTGCATTAGGGTGCGCAGATCGCCGTTTACGAGACATCTCGGGGATGACATGTGAGGCGCTGCCAGCGTTTAAGGGAGAACTTCTGCTTTACTGCCGGCTTTTAACTACAAATAGTTCCCATCTTAGAGCTAATAAAACCGTCTCTTTGGATGACACGAGGATGAGACGAGCATTAGCCCGTCACATGTAATACCGCGCCGTCACATTGGATCTGCTGGAAGTTTGATCAAAACCACCGCGACGAGACGCCTCCTCCCCGAGGCCAGACATGTGCGGGGCACTGGGGGAGCCCATCCCATCACAAGGCAGACACTAAATTACTGAGACATCACACGTGATTATGGAAAGGGAATCCGTCGTTTCCTCTATAGTGTATCTAACCCTCCTATACACTCTCCATACATCCCTAGTCCAGAGGGTGTACATGAGGAGTGACTCTATATGTATATTCTGTAGGTCTCGGAGCGGGAGACCGGCTGCTATGAGGTCTCCCGTACACTGCACCCAGAAAGTCTCACTCCATATAGGACATCATAAAGGAGCACTGACCCGTACATATAGGAATAAAGCACTTGGGGTGAGATAATAACTTACTATTCGCTGCAGCAGCCTCTGTATGTGCTTTTGCTTTCTCTCACTCAGAAGCATCAGCGGGGTCATGTAGCAGATTACAGAGAAGTACTGGCCTGTACCGATGGGGATAAAGCTCTTCGGGCAAGATAAGAACCTAAGAAATCTTTGTCTGAACATTTTCCTCTTCTATAATAGGAAGTTTCTATCTCACCCTAGGTGCTTTATCCCCCCCCATCAGTACAGGTCCGTTCTTTCCTGTAATGCCCTATATGATCCTGCTGATCCTTTGGGGTGAGAGAGACAGACAGGGGCTTCCGGGGTAAGACCTACCTCATGTGCTTTATCCCCACAAATACAGGTCGGTGCCTTTATGATCCTGTCCCGATGGGAAAAAAGAACTTGGGGATGAGAAAGAAACTTACTAATACCTCCAGCGTCCTCCCCCTGTGCCTCTCCTCTCACACCCAGTCAGCAGTGTAATAAAGCACATTATAAGTACTGTCATGTACTGATGGGGGGAAAAAAAAGCACTTGAGGCGATATAGAAAACTTACCAAAACCTCTCACACCCAGAAGAGTCAGCAGGGTCATATATATAGAAGAAGTCACATTATAGAGAAGTATTGTCATGTACTGATGGGTATAAAAGCACTTGGGGTGAGATAGAAACTTACTATTTACTCCAGCAGCCTCCATCTGTACCTTTATCTCCTCTTTTGTCGCTCAGCAGCATCAAACAGGACATTATAGAGAAGTACTGGCCCCGTTTTATGGGAATAAAGCACTTGGGGCGAGATAGAACCCTACTAAAACCTCCATTAGCCTCTGTCTGTACTTGTGTACTCAGCTCCTTGCCAACTGCTCTCCTTCCCTTCTCCACATGGTTTCCTCATACCCCAGGAGTCTCGCCTATCGTGCTCTAGCTAATTGAGAAAGGATCCTTTTTTTAAAGGGGTTGCCCATTTCATAAATAGTCAAAATGACACATTGAGCACGTGGAAATAACGGCGCAGTCTCTTCCACCTTAGTGGCTCAGGAAAAGCAAAAAGTTAGGACTTGACCTCTCTTTTTCCTACATTCCGACTTGTTTTGCTGCGAAAATCCAAGAATCCTGTGCGCTCCAGACTTTATTACTTACACGTGTGCGGAGCAGACGCTGCACTTTACAGCTCAGCGACTTCTCCCGCTACAGGTTCTGGGCTTCATTTTTCATCAGGGAGAGATAGAAATTGAAGGTTCTTAAAGAAAAGGGAAACCCAGGCCAAGATAACTCCGAGCTTCACCGCCTCCCCGGCACGTAAAACACAGGCGGCCAAGACCGGGGGCGTATCCAAGTACAGCGCAGGGGAAACGGGGAGCGGAATAACGTAACGGTTACATACGGTGTTCCATGTTCTATGGCTACGAGGGCACTGCCACCCTCAGCCACAGGACACCTGGTTACAAAGATCTCCTTGACCCATCCCATTATCCCCAAAATTTTCACCCTGCCCCGAGGTGGAAATGTCCATGAGAGAAACAAAGGGGACAAACTGAGCAGCCACTTCTCCAAGCGATGACTTTTCTGCCTTCATTATAAGTTTTTTTCCAGCCGATTCCTTCCATCTCCAACCAGCTAGCTTCCCCCCCCCCCAAGAATTTTTCTGGGTTCTTTTGCCGTAGTAGGAAGTAACTTCTCCTCCAAGTGAAAGTTCTGCTGCAGCTTTTATTTAGGGAGGGTTTTCTTGCAAGGATACAGCAGATCCCCCGCTTCTCCATCAGAAGTTTTGGGGGGGGGTTATTCAGTACATGAAGGAAGTGGATAACTTTTCCAAGTGAAAGTTCTGCTGCAGCTTCTGTTATAGGTAAGTTTTCTTGCAGACGCTTCCATCTCATGGCTACATTTATTTCCATTACAAGTTTTGTGTTTTTTGTTTTTGTTTTGCTGTGATTTCAGTCGTTTCTTCTCCTACAAGTGAAGGTTCTGCTGCTGCTTTTATTATAGGAGGGTTCTCCTGCAGCAGTTTCCTTCCATCTCCAACAACGAGGATGTAGCTTCCTGCTTCTCCATAACAAGTTCTTTCCTTCCATGACGGAAGTCGCCAACTTCTCCGACTCAATCATTGAGTCTTTTCTGCTGCAACAATCCTCACACATACAAGTAACCAAGTTCTTCTACCACCCAAAGTCGTTGGGTTCTCCGATTTCTTCCTACTCCTCTACCCCAAAATTGTGACTTCTTGCCATTTTTTTCCCCCTACTACAGTTTTTCGGGTACGTTAACGCTGTGCAAAGTAGAAGTAGCTAAATTCTCAAAGTTAGGCTGCATTCACACACATGTATGGGGGACGTATATACGGCCAACTTATATGCGGCCAAAAATACGTCCCCCATACACTTCTATGGGCTCACGGCCCTGTACGGGAGCGGTACGGTGCAGCACACGTGCGGCACCGTACCGCTCCGTAGCCCGGGAAAAGATAGGACATGTCCGATCTTTCCCCGTATTACTGCGCCGCGGCCATATATCGCTATGATGAGGGGCGGCACTCACCTCCTCCTCCTCTCCCCGCGCTGCCGTGTGCCTGCTGTGCTACGGCGCGGCGGGCTCACGGCAGTGTGAATGTAGCCTAACAATGTTGTACTTTTGTAGTTGTCCAGTCTCTAATACAGGATGTTGCTTACTTTACCCAATGCTCAGGTTGTTGCCGTTTCCTCAATTCCATCAACAAAGTAGCCAAAAATTTTCCACTTCCCAAGTTTTGGCTACTGCCTCCGTGTCCCACGTGAAGGCAATAACTTCTACTTCAACCAATCACTCAGTAGTTTATTTGGCCTAGTAACCGCATTGGTGCTGCCAATGCTGGGGAATATGTTTCGGCACGGACCAGATGATATTATATATTATGACCTTACACTTGTATATGTTCATGCCGAAAACTCATTTGCTTGTATAGAAATATGCTCTCATCTTTGGAGATCATCTGAGGGACCTGCGAGTCCCGCGATTTATTTGTAACCCTTTCCTCAATAAAGAATTTAAAGAAACGGTGGCTCAGTGGTTAGCATTACAGCCTTGCAGTGCTGGGGACCTGGGATCAAATCTCATCCAGGACAACATCTGCAAAGAGTTTATATGTTCTCTCTGTGTTTGTGTGGGTTTCCTCCGGGTCCTCTGGTTTCCTCCCACACTCCAAAACATACTGGTAGGTTGATTAGATTGTGAGCCCAATTGGGGATTTGGCAAACTTTGTGCAGCGCTGCGTAATCTGTGTGCGCTATATCAATAAAGGAATTATTATTATTATTATTATTATTAAACCTGAATAGTGTTTGGAGCTGCCAATAACTTGTCCGATGACCACCACGTGAGCCACGCTTGTCCTCACACCTCCCATTTCTCAGTAACCTGGTCACAAAGATTATTACACTCAAGTTGTCTCTAAATCTTCATTACTTTTCCTTCAGACCCAATTTTCGTGAAAAAACAGCAGCCAACTTCCCATCCGACAGATACCAAGTTATTGCTGCTGCTCCTACTCCTCACAGTGTAAAAGTAACTCGCTTCTGTATTTTGGTCTCTAACTTCTATCACTCCCTAAATTTTCAAAATTCTCTTTCGAGCCTCTAAATGGGTCTCATCTCAGATAAAAAGTGACTCTTCTCAGCTCCTTTCCACACAACAGGTAGTTTAGTGATGTAAAGCTGGTGACAGGTTCTACCGGAGAGTAGGATAAGCCTCCAGCTGCTGCTCTGGTGAACTGAGGTCAGGAGACAATTACATCCCTGGATCCTCCGGGTTCATGGGAAGGTTACCCCTGGGGGTCCGCCGCGGAGGCGCTCTACAGGTGCACAGATCCCATTACCTCTCCAGTGAACGGCCTGACACGGGATTTTAATTTCCGTTTTTCCACCACTAATTGTCAGAGTATCGTATAGTGTCAGGACAAACACATTGAAACGCAGCCGCCGCTCTGTGAAAGCGCTCAGGTTAAATCTGTTGTCATTAATGGAGGCGAGACAATTGGGATGAGGTGATAGAGGATGAAAGGTGAAAGGATTATAAATAAATGATAAATTATCCTTCAGTGTCGGAATTAACCTTTACCCTTCTGTAATAATAGATCTGATCTAAGAGAACACGTCTGATCTGATACAAACAGTAGACAACTAAGATTTCTTATGAGCTGCCGCCACCACTAGGGGGAGCGTCATTATATAACTGTATACAGAGGGCCCATCAGCCCCACCTAGGGGTGAATAAATCTCTATAAAACCTAAAAGGAGCATCAACCACAATCAAATATAGCATGAAAATAAAAAAAAATATATAATATATATTGGAAAAGAAAGCTACTGGAGTCACAGACCTGAGCTATGTTCTTGTTAAGAAGATAAACTCCGTAATCAAACTGAAGCTTTTCACCCCCTTTTGGATACATAGGAAACCTGCAAGAGAGAGTAAAATAGTCGTTACCATCAATTACACAGCATGCAGTAGTATAGTAATTATATTCCTGTACATAGGGGGCAGTATTATAGTAGTTATATTCTTGTACATGGGGGCAGTATTATAGTAGTTATATTCTTGTACATAGGGGGCAGTATTATAGTAGTTATATTCTTGTACATAGGGGGCAGTATTATAGTAGTTATATTCTTGTACATAGGGGGCAGTATTATAGTAGTTATATTCTTGTACATAGGGGCAGTATTATAGTAGTTATATTCCTGTACACAGGGGGCAGTATTATAGTAGTTATATTCTTGTACATAGGGGCAGTATTATAGTAGTTATATTCTTGTACATAGGGGGCAGTATTATAGTAGTTATATTCTTGTACATAGGGGCAGTATTATAGTAGTTATATTCTTGTACATAGGGGGCAGTATTATAGTAGTTATATTCTTGTACATAGGGAGCAGTATTATAGTAATTATATTCTTGTACATAGGGGGCAGTATTATAGTAGTTATATTCTTGTACATAGGGGGCAGTATTATAGTAGTTATATTCTTGTACATAGGGGACAGTATTATAGTAGTTATATTCTTGTACATAGGGGGCAGTATTATAGTAGTTATATTCTTGTACATAGGGAGCAGTATTATAGTAATTATATTCTTGTACATAGGGGGCAGTATTATAGTAGTTATATTCCTGTACATAGAGGGCAGTATTATAGTAGTTATATTCTTGTACATAGGGGGCAGTATTATAGTAGTTATATTCTTGTACATAGGGGGCAGTATTATAGTAGTTATATCCTTGTACATAGGGGGCAGTATTATAGTAGTTATATTCTTGTACATAGGGGGCAGTGTTATAGTAGTGATATTCTTGTACATAGGTAGCAGTATTATAGTAGTTATATTCCTGTACATAGGGGGCAGTATTATAGTAGTTATATTCTTGTACATAGGAGGCAGTATTATAGTAATTATATTCCTGTACATAGGGGGCAGTATTATAGTAATTATATTCCTGTACATAGGGAGCAGTATTATAGTAATTATATTCCTGTACATAGGGAGCAGTATTATAGTAGTTATATTCTTGTACATAGGGGGCAGGATTATAGTAATTATATTCCTGTACATAGGGGGCAGTACTATAGTAGTTATATTCTTGTACATAGGGGGCAGTATTATAGTAGTTATATTCTTGTACATAGGGGGCAGTATTATAGTAGTTATATTCTTGTACATAGGGGCAGTATTATAGTAGTTATATTCTTGTACATAGGGGGCAGTATTATAGTAGTTATATTCTTGTACATAGGGGGCAGTATTATAGTAGTTATATTCTTGTACATAGGAGGCAGTATTATAGTAATTATATTCCTGTACATAGGGAGCAGTATTATAGTAGTTATATTCTTGTACATAGGGGGCAGTATTATAGTAATTATATTCCTGTACATAGGGGGCAGGATTATAGTAATTATATTCCTGTACATAGGGGGCAGTATTATAGTAGTTATATTCTTGTACATAGGGGGCAGTATTATAGTAGTTATATTCTTGTACATAGGGGGCAGTATTATAGTAGTTATAGTCTTGTACATAGGGGGCAGTATTATAGTAGTTATAGTCTTGTAAATAGGGGGCAGTATTATAGTAGTTATATTCTTGTACATAGGAGGCAGTATTATAGTAGTTATATTCTTGTACATAGGGAGCAGTATTATAGTAATTATATTCCTGTACATAGGGGGCAGTATTATAGTAGTTATATTCCTGTACATAGGGGGCAGTATTATAGCAGTTATATTCTTGTACATAGGGGGCAGTATTATAGCAGTTATATTCTTGTACATAGGGGGCAGTATTATAGCAGTTATATTCTTGTATATAGGGGGCAGTATTATAGTACTTATACTCTTGTACATAGGGGGCAGTATTATAGTAATTATATTCTTGTATATAGGGGGCAGTATTATAGTACTTATACTCTTGTACATAGGGGGGCAGTATTATAGTAGTTATATTCTTGTACATAGGAGGCAGTATTATAGTAGTTATATTCTTGTACATAGGGGGCAGTATTATAGTAATTATATTCTTGTACATAGGGGGCAGTATTATAGTAATTATATTCTTGTACATAGGGGGCAGTATTATAGTAGTTATATTCTTGTACATAGGGGGCAGTATTATAGCAGTTATATTCTTGTACATAGGGGGCAGTATTATAGCAGTTATATTCTTGTACATAGGGGGCAGTATTATAGTACTTATACTCTTGTACATAGGGGGGCAGTATTATAGTAGTTATATTCTTGTACATAGGAGGCAGTATTATAGTAGTTATATTCTTGTACATAGGGGGCAGTATTATAGTAGTGATATTCCTGTACATAGGGGGCAGTATTATAGTAGTGATATTCCTGTACATAGGGGGCAGTATTATAGTAGTTATATTCTTGTACATAGGGGGTAGTATTATAGTAGTTATATTCTTGTACATAGGGAGCAGTATTATAGTAGTTATATTCTTGTACATAGGGAGCAGTATTATAGTAGTTATATTCTTGTACATAGGGGGCAGTATTATAGTAGTTATATTCTTGTACATAGGGGGCAGTATTATAGTAGTTATATTCTTGTACATAGAGGGCAGTATTATAGTAGTTATATTCTTGTACATAGGGGGCAGTATTATAGTAGTTATATTCTTGTACATAGGGGACAGTATTATAGTAGTTATATTCTTGTACATAGGGGACAGTATTATAGTAGTTATATTCTTGTACATAGGGGGCAGTATTATAGTAGTTATATTCTTGTACATAGAGGGCAGTATTATAGTAGTTATATTCTTGTACATAGGGGGCGGTGTTTTAGTAGTTATAATCATGTATTTCTGGAGGTTTGTTGTATAATCACGATCTCTGGGCAGTAGGATGTTGTCATCACAGCCTTTCATCACATTTGCTCTGTTGATCTCCATATATTTTGCCTCCGCCCATCTTTTTATTCTTCTTGGCTCTAAACCAACCCATTGTTTTTTTGTTTTTCCAAAAACTGCTGGAATCCATTATTTTGGTAGACCACTCGGCCCTTTATTGCTCCAGCAATCAGTAATTTTCTTGTCTGACATTGAATCAAATTCTCTTTTTCCACTTTTTTTCAGGGGGGCGGGGGGGGGGGGGATAAAAAATTCTAGATAGATCCCACATTAAATACATATAAATGGTAACAGCCGCTGAAGTTTTGGAAAAATCAAAACTATGATAGCCGCTTTGTGTGTAGAGGTCAGCCAGGAGCCGCCGCTGTGTATGAAGTGGATGCCTGAGAATTTTTTTTGCATTATACCGTATTTTCTAAACTATCAGCACAGCCCTGTGTATAAAAACTGCTCTCCCTGGTGTACAAGACCATACAGGGGGCTATATGATGGAAGATACTGGTGACCTTATCCTCCCATATACAAGAGCTGAGCTGCAGTGACTCAAATCAGTCATCACACAGAGAACGGAGCTGTCGGATGAGGGTTTGTTTTCTGCAGGACAAGTTGTATTTTGTATGTCAATTTTTAATTTAACGTGTTATTTTTATTATTTTGCTTTTGTACAATTGCACAATTTTAGTTTTTTTTTTTATTATTTATTCTTCTACTTTATCTTTTTTTTTTTTCGAGATGCATTGCTATGCCAGGGCTTATTTTTTTGTGGTACCAATTTGAAGGGATACAGCAGCCACTATGGAACTTTTTACATATTAAGATTATAGCATATTATTATGTGAACAATTATAAAACCACAAAAAAAAAAAAAAAAAAAGTATAAAGGGTGGTGGTGGGTTGTTGGGCGGGCGTCAACAGCAGGGCCGGGAGGTGGGGGAGGTTTTCGGGCACCAACAGCAGTGGCGGGGGGCTCCCAACAGCAGAGGCGGGTTCCTAACAGCAGATGCTTGGGGGGGGGGGGCGTTCCCAACAGCAGAGGCGGGGGTGGGGGTATTGCAGCTGAATTATTACCCCTGTGGCAGAGCTAGCAGCATGACACAGGAGGGGCTAGTCAATTCACAGACGTATTCAGAGATGAGAGGCATAGAAATAAATTGGGGTCAACCGAGGAATGGGTGAGAATGAGGTAGGGGTGTGGAAGGAAAATGGGGTTAAAAGACAAGTGGGGGGGGGGCAACCCACATGAAATGTGAAATAGGAGTCTGCAGTAAGCTGGGCATAGAGAGATGAAATGCAGCATAGAGAAATTGTGGGCATGGAAGGGGAAACACAGCGAGATGGGGGCATACATTGTAAATAAGGGGGGGGGGAGGGGGAAATAAGAAGACCCCCTCCCTAGAAAATGGATTTTTTTTCCGTTTTTTTTTCAACGCTATGGAACATATTTATCACACACATGTATACATACATAGGCGTATACATACATAGGCGTATACATACATAGGCGTATACATACATAGGCGTATACATACATAACATTGGGTGGTCTGCTAAAAGAAGTTTCACTGGAATAAAAGATACAAATAAATTTTATCAAAAATTGCGGAGCCACATTCCAAATATGGAAAGCCGATTATTGAGGGAAGTATAATGAGCAAAAGACTAAGGCCTCAATTACACGGCCGTTGGGTGGGAACATATATACGACGCGGCGCCGTATGGAGCGGTACAGTGCAGTACAAGTGCGGCACCCTACTGTTCCGTGAAAAGATAGGACATGTTCTATCTTATCTCGGAATACGGCGCCGTGCCCCTTGTTACTCTATGGAGAGAGGTGGGGGTGAGTGCTGCTCCTCCTCTCCCCGGCGCCGACGTGTGCCCGCCGTGCTACAGTACATCGGGCACACGTTCTGTGTGAATGTGGCCTTAGTTGGGTTTTATCGTACTTAGGATTTATTACTTGCTTATGTTTAATAGTAATATGAAGTACGGGAAAGGTAAGAAAAAAAAAAAAACGGCAATTCTAAATTGGGCCTGGCCCTGGAGGGGTTAACTTGGAACTTGCTAAATGCGCCAAACTTTAAATTTAAAATTTTTAATTCCGTATGTGAATATTTGATGTCCTTTAATTCTTCTCACGCTCGGGGACATGTGGGCCGCAGATTACGAACATTTTTTACGCGCTGAAGTCGGGGCTATAAACGAAATTTCAACCAAATGACTTCATAAACCTTCAGGTTTGCAAAAAAATTCTCACAATATGAAACTTGTTTAATGACGGCGAAAAAAGCGGAGAGAGAAAAAAAAAAAACCCTTGTAAACCTGCAGCAGCTCCCGGCGCAGAGACCCCCGGCTCAGCCCCCACATGCTAAAACCATTATCCAATCACAGAGGAGGAGGCAATTTTCTATAATTTGGCCAAAATGTTCCATTATAACACAAAAAAGTATATTCTTTTGTTGCAATGACCTTTGAAATTACAAATCAAAAGGGACTTTTACCAAAAGATGAATTTAAACTTTAACACACCCAAAAATTCCTATAAAAAAAAGATTATAAGGACCATAAAACCTGAACAGATTGTGCAGAATAAATGAGCCCAATCTCTGATTCTGTAATTAGTACCAACAGCAGAATGATCAGGGCCGGAGAGGCCTCCCAATGCTCATTTATCTTACAGTGGCCTCTACAGGACAAGTGTGGTATTACATTACGGTAAGCCGGAAGTATCACACATTAGGGGAAAGATCTGACGACAATGGGGCTCCTCAGCCAAGGAATTGGGGTAATGTGTATAAGGCACCCGCCAGGTCATTGCACCCCTGACACCCCCAGAGCTTGCACTTACTCTCTCTCCTTCTCCGTCAGTTTGTCGTTGATGTTGTCTTTGATTGCAGATCGGGAGCCTTTGTGGAGAATAGGATAGCGTAGTGGGATGTGTAGGAAGAAGGAAATCATAGACACCAGATGAGCCGTGTAACCCAGCGCCACCGCCACGCTGCCGTCATCCTTAGCTGCAGAACAAAGAACAGAAAATGTGGGAACACAACCTGGGACATCTCAATGCACGGTTTCATCCCAGGATATATGTCCGAAAGGAAGAAAATAAGACTTTCCTCCTGAAACAGCGCCACATATGTCCCTAGGTGATGTCTGGTATTGCACCTAGAACACAGCTGCAATACCGGAAACAACCTCTGGGCACATGAGGTGCTATTTCTAGATACAACCCATTACTATAGTTTCCCCCCGGTGTTGTAGTGGTCAAAATATTATTTTTTTAATGTATTCAATATAGAAGGACTAGGGGTTTAAAATGACCCAAATGCTTCACTTAAAGCAAGAGACGAGAAGAGGCGCGGGCCGAGGGGTGGGCGGGAGGCGAGAAGAGGCGCGGGCCGAAGGGGAGGGGGGAGGCGAGAAGAGGCGCGGGCCGAAGGGGAGGGGGGAGGCGAGAAGAGGCGCGGGCCGAGGGGTGGGCGGGAGGCGAGAGGAGGCGCTGGCAGAGGGGGGGCGGGAGGCGAGAGGAGGAGCGGGCAGAGGGGGGGCGGGAGGCGAGAGGAGGAGCGGGCAGAGGGGAGGCGAGAGGAGGAGCGGGCAGAGGGGGGGGGGGGCGGGAGGCAAGAGGAGGAGCGGGCAGAGGGGGGGCGGGAGGCGAGAGGAGGAGCGGGCAGAGGGGGGGCGGGAGGCGAGAGGAGGAGCGGGCAGAGGGGGGGCGGGAGGCGAGAGGAGGAGCGGGCAGAGGGGGGGCGGGAGGCGAGAGGAGGAGCGGGCAGAGGGGGGGGCGGGAGGCGAGAGGAGGAGCGGGCAGAGGGGAGGCGGGAGGCGAGAGGAGGAGCGGGCAGAGGGGGGGCGGGAGGCGAGAGGAGGAGCGGGCAGAGGGGAGGCGGGAGGCGAGAGGAGGCGGGAGGCGAGAGGAGGAGCGGGCAGAGGGGAGGCGGGAGGCGAGAGGAGGAGCGGGCAGAGGGGGGGCGGGAGGCAAGAGGAGGAGCGGGCAGAGGGGGGGGGCGGGAGGCAAGAGGAGGAGCGGGCAGAGGGGGGGGCGGGAGGCAAGAGGAGGAGCGGGCAGAGGGGGGGGGCGGGAGGCAAGAGGAGGAGCGGGCAGAGGGGGGGGGCGGGAGGCAAGAGGAGGAGCGGGCAGAGGGGGGGCGGGAGGCGAGAGGAGGCGCGGGCCGAGGGGGGGGGGGGGCGGGAGGCGAGAGGAGGCGGGAGGCGAGAGGAGGCGCGGGCCGAGGGGGGGGGGGGGGGCGGAGGCGAGGGCAGAGGGGGGGCGGGAGGCGAGAGGAGGCGCGGGCCGAGGGGGTGGGGGGACGAGCAGCTAGAATGATCTGTCCTGCTGTGAGTCTGGATGAGGTATTGTGAGGCAGATAAACAGTAGAACTGAGCTGTCTGCTGTGAGATGATGGGGCATGGCTGAGGGAGGGGAGTAGCTGGAATTATCTGAGCCGTCCGCTGTGACATTGGCCATGGAGAAGGGTGAGGAGAAGCAGGTCTGAGCTTTCATCTGTGAGAAAAAAGGCAATTCCGCTCTGCAGAATGAGTGCAAAAAAACACCAATAAATAAGAATATACACATACAGGATGCAGGTTACACTACCTTGAAAATCCTCTGAATTTGGTAATTTCACGTTACATACAAAGTAATCCTTTTGGTCAAGCTGTGGGAAGAGGACAAGGTTAGTTTTTACATTGGACATTCTAAGATCAGGAATCCATGACGAATTCTGGAAAAGGGGTCCTGTTCACCCAACTGAATGGCTACAAGGATCAATAAGTTTTCCCCCTATCCTAGGAGTAAGGGATAACATTTGATCCTCTTTAAAAAAAAAACATGTTATAAGGGTTGTCTAGGATGAGAAAACCGAAACTGCTTTCTTCTGGAAAGAGCACCACCCCTGACAATAGGTAGTGTTTGGTATTGCACATCCCACAATATTTACTTTGACGGAGCTGAGCTGCAATACCAGACACGACCCCATTGCTAAGGGTCGGATTGGAGGTTTTTGTAATCCTGGACAACTCATTAAAATCCATCATGATAAACCAGGGACATTTGCTCAAAGATCCAGGCAACGTGACAGTGGTAATCTTCTCATGTGTTATCCTTCCTACCAACATCAACTTTTAAAATTATGCCAATGAGCCTGAAGGGCTTTGAGGGGTTACCAGGGCCCTTCAGTGCAGCAGCTTCATAGGCCGTTACAATATCTCCCCCTCCCACTGTGCACTCAAGACTTTCCTCCTTCTGGCTGATGTATTCTAACACAGTGGGAAGGGGGAAGTGCTCCTGCACAGTGTAACAGCCATTGAAGCTTTAACACAAAGGGGTTCTCGTAACAAAACCACAAGTCCCTCGGTCTCATTGGCATAATTTTTAAAGTCGACTTTAGAAAGCAGGAGGCCATGGATAACAAATATAAGAAGATTACGACAGTCAGCGGTGCCTGGATCTATGAGTAAGTGTCCCTGGTTTATCAGGATGGATTTTCTTTAACTGGTTCACGACCGCCCGCCGTGTATTCGGGTCCCGCTGCATGGAGAGGGCTCACGGGCTGAGCCCTCTCCATAGCCGGTAAGTCTTTGCTGCATATTGCTAGCACGGATCGCGGGCGTTATCACAGCGATTGCTGCCGGCAGCCTCAAAAAGATGGCGGCGCATGGGTGCCGCCATCTTGCCTAGGATCGGCGCTCCCCGTGACGTCATCGGGGAGCGACGATCCGCCTCCATGGTAGCCTAGGGTCTAGCACATTGTAATGAATGAGGAGGAAAATCCCCATATACTGCCATACCGTAGTATGGCAGTATATGGTAGGATCGATCAGACAACCTAGGGTTAAAGTACCCTAGGGAGTCTTAAAAATAGTAAAAATTAAAAAAAAAAAGTTTAAAAAAATTATAATAAAAAAACCCTAAAAATTCAAATCACCCCCCTTTCCCTAGAACTGACATAAACATAAATAAACAGTAAAAATCATAAACACATCAGGTATCGATGGGTCCGAAAATGCCTGATGAAAATATATTTTGAAAATAGCGCCCAAAGTCGAAAATGGCACTATTTTGCCATTTTGAAAAGTATAAAAAAAAAAAAAAAAGTTATAGATTTTTGAAGGTGGGGAGTGAAAAATGGAAAATGAAAAAAACAGGAAAGGGCCCGGTCCTTAACCGGTTAATCTTTTACATCTTTTTTACAGACAGCCATGACAGAGGGGCTTATGCACATGTGAACAGGGCCTGAAGATGCACTTACCACATCTATAGGATAGATATAGGAAAGCTCCGAGAGCAGCTGGCGACAGCGAATAGTCAGCTGTGCATTTGTCTTTAGGAACGACTCCCTGGTGGAAATAAAAATTTTTGTTATTTTTGCATCTTTTAACACAATGTAGTCTTCAGCAGACTCTGGGCGGGATACAGGCGATTACCTTTTCGCCGCGCACTCCTTCTTTAACTCATCGAGGGACTCGCTCTTCTTCTGCAGCTTCTCGCGTTGAGAGTTGAATTTATTACCTACGAGACACATGCAGAGACCGAGTTACAGAACAGCCGCAGCTCAGACTGGGAGGGAAGGGTTAACGGATAAGGAACTTTTCTATGAATTCGTAACAATAGAAGTTTTCCTGAGCCGGAAAGAGTCAGATGAGAGATCCCCGGAAAAGCCTCATATCCATGGAAAAATGCTGAACTATCACACTGTGAGAACATGTACAAGTCACAGATTCATTAAAACAATGCAAATACACAAATACCGTGATGGGAGATTTATAATGGAGCCCAGAGACCCCAGAGAGGGCAGAAACAGGCGTGGGAAGCCAAATTATATTAACCACTGCAATGCTGGAGGGATATGTTATTTATCCTGTACTGATCCTGAGTTACATCCTGTATTATACCCCAGAGCTGCACTCACTATTCTGCTGCTGGTGCAGTCACTGTGTACATACATGACATTACTTATCCTGTACTGATCCTGAGTTACATCCTGTATTATACCCCAGAGCTGCACTCACTATTCTGCTGCTGGTGCAGTCACTGTGTACATACATGACATTACTTATCCTGTACTGATCCTGAGTTACATCCTGCATTATACTCCAGAGCTGCGCTCACTATTCTGCTGCTGGTGCAGTCACTGTGTACATACATGACATTACTTATCCTGTACTGATCCTGAGTTACATCCTGTATTATACCCCAGAGCTGCGCTCACTATTCTGCTGCTGGTGCAGTCACTGTACATACATGACATTACTTATCCTGTACTGATCCTGAGTTACATCCTGTATTATACACCAGAGCTGCACTCACTATTCTGCTGCTGGTGCAGTCACTGTGTACATACATGACATTACTTATCCTGTACTGATCCTGAGTTACATCCTGTATTATACTCCAGAGCTGCACTCACTATTCTGCTGCTGGTGTAGTCACTGTGTACATACATGACATTACTTATCCTGTACTGATCCTGAGTTACATCCTGTATTATACTCCAGAGCCGCACTCACTATTCTGCTGCTGGTGCAGTCACTGTGTACATACATGACATTACTTATCCTGTACTGATCCTGAGTTACATCCTGTATTATACCCCAGAGCTGCACTCACTATTCTGCTGCTGGTGCAGTCACTGTGTACATACATGACATTACTTATCCTGTACTGACCCTGAGTTACATCCTGCATTATACTCCAGAGCTGCACTCACTATTCTGCTGCTGCTGCAGTCACTGTGTACATACATGACATTACTTATCCTGTACTGATCCTGAGTTACATCCTGTATTATACTCCAGAGCTGCACTCACTATTCTGCTGCTGGTGTAGTCACTGTGTACATACATGGCATTACTTATCCTGTACTGATCCTGAGTTACATCCTGTATTATACTCCAGAGCTACACTCACTATTCTGCTGCTGGTGCAGTCACTGTGTACATACATGACATTACTTATCCTGTACTGATCCTGAGTTACATCCTGTATTATACTCCAGAGCTGCACTCACTATTCTGCTACTGATGGAGATGCTGTACATACATGACATTACATATCCTGAGTTAAGCTTTACATTTAATCCTTTTATCATAGATTCCTGGGGGGTTTCAGTCTCTGTGCCTATGTACATCAGTGTAGAGATGTGTGAATATGGTAATGTGTGAGCACTAGCAGTCATGGGGCGTAACTAAATAAACCGCCTGAAGATGTATTTATGTAATCCGATGACTTGGCACAGATTGGTTTATGGAAATTGGCCGATGAAATGTAAAAAGTGATTAACGGAGCGTTGTAAGCGATGGCCGGAGACAGGAAAATATACAGAGAGCTCACGAAAAGACTGCATGAGGGGGTCACGCTTTCCTCTCTAACACTCATATAATTGGGGATGTAGATTCTATACCTATGGACATGTTCAGGACAGGGGTTAATGATCTGATCGATGTGGACTCCCAGCGATCACGAGAATGGGGGTCCTGTTCTCATTAACTGACGGAGCCAGAGGCCAAGAAAGCGTCCTGCGTCTCCATACAATGCTATGAGAGTGTCAGAAACTGCTGAGCACAGCGCTCTGTTTCCAGCGCTCTCAGACATTGAATGGAAGCGTCAGAGATTTAAAGGAAAAAAAAAACTCTTACTCACGTTTAACATTCAGTGCATTTTGCTCCTTGTGGAGCAGCTCCACCTCCCGGCCCAGCGCCTTCTTCTGTCTCTCCAGCTCGTCCTGCAGCACCATGATCTTAAGTCGTAGACACTCACTCTCTTTCTTCTTTATGAAAGAAGACACAATCCTTCTTAAGTACAAAGCATTGTTATCGAAACTCAAGAGCATCTGAATCTATTAATAATTCTGTCCCCAATAGAAAGTATAATATAAAAGTATAGATACAGCACTGACATTCCATTTGCCTGCAGCCTCCACTAGAGGGAGCTAGAGAACCTCCTGAATACAGAGGAACCATTTAATTAATTTATAACATAGTGTGCAGCAAGCTCATGGGTTCCCTCTAATGGTGGGTGCTGGCAGGTATAGCTTAGCTGGCCACTAGTGGACAGAGACATCTGCCTCCTAACATGAATACTTTAAAACAAATCACAGTGTGCATTCCCATCCAGGAAAACCCCTTTAAATCAACATACAAGGAATTGTTCTTACCAAATCAGTAGAAGGTGACGAGGAACGTATTTTCTCTTCAATCTCCTTCCCAATTTTCTGGACGGTCACCTGGGTTTGCTTGATGGCACATTGGGCGCGGTGAAGCCTACAAAGGACGGAGAAGTACACGGTCATTGTTGCTTTCAGAGACCAGGATCAGTCCATTAGAGCCAATGTACAAACAAGCTGCATGTGAGAGATGTCCTGCAGGCCTAACCATTGCTCCAGCCACATCTGAGAGATTCCCTGCATGCCTAATCCTTGTTTAAGATACATGCAAGATATGCCCTGTAGGCCTGACCTTTGCTCGAGCAGAAAGATGTCCTGCAGGTCCAACCTTTGCTCAAGCCACATCTGAGAGATGTCCTGCAGGCCTGACCCTTGCTCAAGCCTCATGTGAGAGATGTCCTGTAAACCTGACCCCTGCTCAATCCTCATGTGAGAGATGTCCTGTAAGCCTGACCCCTGCTCAATCCTCATGTGAGAGATGTCCTGCAGGCCTGACCCTTGCTCAATCCTCATGTGAGAGATGTCCTGCAGGCCTGACCTTTGCTCGAGCAGAAAGATGTCCTGCAGGTCTGACCTTTGCTCAAGCCACATGTGAGAGATGTCCTGCAGGCCTGACCCTTGCTCAATCCTCATGTGAGAGATGTCCTGCAGGCCTGACCCTTGCTCAATCCTCATGTGAGAGATGTCCTGCAGGCCTGACCCTTGCTCAATCCTCACGTGAGAGATGCCCTGCAGGCCTAACCCTGGCTCAATCCTCATGTCAGAGATGTCCTGCAGGCCTGACCCTTGCTCAATCCGCATGTAAGATATGCCCTGTAGGTCTGACCCTTGCACCTACGGTATACTGATCTGCATTTTACATAAAAGCTGCATGGAATAAAATGATGTTAGTTTTAAGGGTTTGCCAGGCAGTGTTTTCCCCACACTCCTGTTGATCATAGAGGCATAACATAAAGTAAAGTTCTGATGAAAATGAGCATTTAGTGCATCAAGTTTGTCTCCTTGGATGCAATACAACCGCTGCTGCTTTTCTATACATGAGCCTCCAGTCTATGTGTAATATATCAGCCTTGAGTGACAGTCTGAATGAGACCCTCTTTTGCAATCCTTGAGACAGCAGCTTTTGATGTAAGTGTTTACCCATAAGGTTCAGCTGACATCTCAGAGAGGTTGAGGCACCAGCAGCAAAGAGGCACCGCGCTTCAAGGGTCCCCTAGACGCACTAGTGTTCCTGGACTGTACAAGAGTGCCACCTTGTGGTCACATGAGTAATCACACAACTAATGTGTAACTAAAAGGAAAGGATATGGATGGAGCCCAGATTTATATAAGACGCTCCTTAGATCCTGTATAATGAAAAAGCTCTGCAACAATGGTTGTCACCATCTCTGCTTGCTGTTGTTATGTAAACGCAACATGCATGGAAGGCATTGACCATTCGGCTGACACTGCTGAGGTTAAAAGTTCAGCTTTTAAGAGAGATTATGTAACCGGACCAGAAGAAAAATCGATATCCCCGCAGACCCAAGCCTGTACTATCTCCACCGCCCAGGCAGATGCCTGATGTCACACTCCATCTCAGGCTCCGATTAGATTCCAGATCTCCGATTTACAAGATTTAAGAAGATGGGGAATGATGGGAAGCGGGTGGTGTGCCACTGGCACACCAATACAGATCTTCAGCAATGACAGATGCTGGAGGCTTATAAAGACCTCAGGCTGTCATGGCACCTAATCATCTCGCCCCAATGTCACAGGGAGAGACTATCAAAGGCAATATGGCCACCCCCACGCACTGCCAAGGTTTAAATGGCGCTGGTGGCTTTGCAGTTCAAGGGTTAACACCTGCAATCGGCATCAGCACAGTTTGTGGGTGTTTGCTGCAATTTATAGCAAACATCCAGCTTTTATGGAGAGGCCTAAGCACGTGAGCCATCGCCATACTCTGTTAACGGACTTGGCACGTACAGATATGTCACAAGTCGTTAAGGGGCCTACTAACACCCGTATCCATAACTGCTCCGATTTTCACCAGGCACAAAACCCCAGGTCTTCACCGAAACAGGAGAAGTACCGGCACTTACCTGAGCAGAGAGAAGACTCCATAGGAGTTGCGCACGGCGTTCTGCTCCACCTGCAGGTGGCTGTTCCTGCTCGTCTCTGTATTACCCTGAAGAAAGACAAAACACCACAAAATCAATGCTTGCGGTTCCAAAAACTGTGACTTCTCTGTTCTGATGACCCCAGGATAACTCTGCCTGCCGGTGATTTTTGTTGTGCATAATGCATAAGGATCCAAAATAGAGACAAGAGACTCTTCAGCAGCTGTAATGTCTACTCCTGGCTGGCGTCTCAGGGAAGAGTTAGTTTTATAGCAAGCTCTTCCAAAAGATGTACTGCAGCAGCTGATTACACTGCATTATATAGTGTGATTGAAGATTATGTGAAACTACATAACAACACACTTTGGGCTGTAGATTTAGTGAGACCATGATCTCACGATAGCGACAGGGTGCATGCAAGAGATGCCTTGCAAGCCTGACCCCTGCTCCTTTGGATATGGTTTAAGCTTCTGTATTTCTTCTATAGGATAATACACTTTTTTTGAATGTTGACCTTGGATAGATTGTATAAAAGCTATAAGACATGGGCAGAGAGTGCAGCCCCTGGTATCGTTCACTTGTAAGAAGCAAAGCTGCTCACTCATACTGTGTGTATAGGATACAGCAGCAATAAATACCTAAATCAGCATAATATACACACACAAGGGGAGGCATATAAAATATATATATAAAAATTGTCATATACCTGACAAATGATAGCTAAAGAGCGATTGCAAACTCAAGATGCAGATCGCTCGGCTGAAGGAGCAAGAGTCAGACTTGCAGGGTATCTCTCACAAGGTCCCATCAGATATGGCAAGTCAAAAATCCTATAATCCCTTCCAAAGTAGTGAAACTTGTAGTAAACAATTGACAGCACTTGGCTGCTCAGAACTTATGTACAGGTACTTACCTTGCTGTCAAAAGAGGCGCCATAATATCCATCATTGAGGCCAAATATGATTTCGTTTGGGTTACGAGCGCGGATCTGTGGAGACAAGAAGAAGAATAACGAGGGAATATAAACCAGATTGTGTAGATAAAGCGAACAGTTGGATTACATCAAGAAAATAAAACCACAACCTTTGCATCTCACACCATGGATTGTGAACATTCATTAACTACAAGACTTCTACCAACACCAAGACTCACTCTATGACCATATCCCTTCCCCCCGTGCACAGCCATCACTAACCGGACACTGCAACCGATCACTAACCGGACACTGAGACCGAGAGCAGAGACCTGCTCTATGCCCTCAGTCCTGACCTGCTGCAGAAAAGCCGCCCCCTCATAGATCATCCTCCATTATTTACACACTTTCCATTACACTCTCAGCTTCTATTCTGCAGGATGTCTATAGTTACTGGGACATCACAGCGATAGCGGACAGTGAGCAGCACACAGGGGAGGGGGCAGAGTCATTCCATATGTATCCATAGGTATTTATAGTCTGTGATCCTCAATTACATCCTGTACTATACTCACTATTCTGCTGCTGGTGCAGTCACTGTGTACATACATGACATGACTTATCCTGTACTGATCCTGAGTTACATCCTGTATTATACTCCAGAGCTGCACTCACTATTCTGCTGCTGGTGCAGTCACTGTGTAAATACATGACATTACTTATCCTGTACTGATCCTGAGTTACCTCCAGTATTATACCCCAGAGCTGCACTCACTATTCTGCTGCTGGTGCAGTCACTGTGTACATACATGACATTACTTATCCTGTACTGATCCTGAGTTACATCCTATATTATACCCCAGAGCTGCACTTACTATTCTGCTGCTGGTGCAGTCACTGTGTACATACATGACATTACTTATCCTGTACTGATCCTGAGTTACATCCTGTATTATACCCCAGAGCTGCACTCACTATTCTGCTGCTGGTGCAGTCACTGTGTACATACATGACATGACTTATCCTGTACTGATCCTGCGTTACATCCTGTATTATACTCCAGAGCTGCACTCACTATTCTGCTGCTGGTGCAGTCACTGTGTACATACATGACATTACTTATCCTGTACTGATCCTGAGTTACATCCTGTATTATACCCCAGAGCTGCACTCACTATTCTGCTGCTGGTGCAGTCACTGTGTACATACATGACATTACTTATCCTGTACTGATCCTGAGTTACATCCTGTATTATACTGCAGAGCTGCACTCACTATTCTGCTGCTGGTGCAGTCACTGTGTACATACATGACATTACTTATCCTGTACTGATCCTGAGCTGCATTAACATACAGAATAAAAACACATTTTAGATTCCAGTAATTTCTTACCTGAGGACCTATGTACTTGAGTCCATCCAGATTCACCTTCCACTCTATTAGCAGGCGGTAGGTGTCATTGTTGCCCCCCCATATCCTGACAATGAAGCAGGAGACCGACGTATCGAGCCTATCAGGAATCAGCCCGAAGTCGAGACTTCTCCATGTTGGATTCTGTGAGAGGTAGGAGTCAACATTAAAACTACAGAAGAGACAAAACCTAGAAATTACATCTGAGCACAATGCAGGCGGCAGGAGCCGGACTAAAAGGGGACTAAAGGATCATAAAAATAGAAGACCGGATCAGGCTTTAACATGTAGGGGTCTGCAACCGTGTAGGGCTGGACAAAGCATACTGACCCCCAGGAGTCCCGGCCGCCCCACGTACGCGTACTGACCCCCAGGAGTCCCGGCCGCCCCACGTACGCGTACTGACCCCCAGGAGTCCCGGCCGCCCCACATACGCGTACCGACCCCCAGGAGTCCCGGGCGCCCCATGTACACATACTGACCCATCAGGCTTTAACATGTAGGGGTCTGCAACCGTGTAGGGCTGGACAAAGCATACTGACCCCCAGGAGTCCCAGCCACCCCATGTACGCGTACCGACCCCCAGGAGTCCCGGCCGCCCCACGTACGCATACCGACCCCCTGGAGTCCCGGCCACCCCACGTACGCATACCGACCCCCTGGAGTCCCGGCCGTCCCACGTACACATACTGACCCCCTGGAGTCCCGGCCGTCCCACGTACACATACTGACCCCCAGGAGGCCCGGCCGTCCCACGTACACATACTGACCCCCTGGAGTCCCGGCCGCCCCACGTACGCATACCGACCCCCTGGAGTCCCGGCCGCCCCACGTACGCATACCGACCCCCTGGAGTCCCGGCCGCCCCATGTACACATACTGACCCCCTGGAGTCCCGGCCGTCCCACGTACACATACTGACCCCCAGGAGGCCCGGCCGCCCCACGTACGCATACTGACCCCCTGGAGTCCCGGCTGCCCCATGTACGCATACTGACCCCCAGGAGGCCCGGCCGCCCCACGTACGCATACTGACCCCCTGGAGTCCCGGCCGCCCCACGTACACATACTGACCCCCTGGAGTCCCGGCCGCCCCATGTACACATACTGACCCCCAGGAGGCCCGGCCGCCCCACGTACACATACTGACCCCCTGGAGTCCCGGCCGCCCCATGTACACATACTGACCCCCAGGAGTCCCAGCCCTCCACAGTCTATTTCCCCATCCAAATCTCTGGATACAACATCACCCCCCCAACCTGCAGTGCATAGAGCGCACTGTGTGTGGTATCAGAATATAGTACAGTATAGAATAATCTCTTATTACAAGGCGTCTTCCTACAGATTCTTTTCCCTTTAAAGGTTTTCATCACAAAAATACATTTATTGGAAATTGCCACTTCAGAGGTCCATGAAGCATGGCACGTAACCAGAGGACAGCTAGAGGGGCGCCGGAGGAATCACATCATAGGCAGAGGGGAACCATAGGGATCACACACAGGTGGGGGGCGCCAGAGCAATCACATCAAAGGTGGGAGCTGTAGGGATCACATCACAGGCAGAGGGGCACCATAGGGATCACACACAGACAGGGGCGCCAGAGGGATCACATCACAGGTAGAGGGGAGCCGTAGGGATCACACACAGGTGGGAGCTGTAGGGATCACCCACAGACAGGGGCGCCAGAGGAATCACATCACAGGCAGAGGGTGCCGTAGGAACCACACACAGGCGGGAAGCGCCGGAGGGATCACATCACAGGCAGAGGGGGGCAGTAGGGAGCGCACACACAGGCGGGGGGGGGGGGGGATCTTACCAGGGAGTCCTTCACCACTTCACTCCTGTAGAACTCTGCAAAGAGCAAAAAGAGAGCGGTTACTATCCTGCTAGATGTCAGCACCCAGGATAATATTGGCCCCACCATCGCCCCCTGCAGCCCCCGGTCTTGTACACACTGTGTGATAACACGCACCTCTGTAAATCTTCTCCCCGTGCAGCAGGTGCAGGGTGAAGTAGGTGTCCAGCAGGCGGTATCCGTTCTTGTTTATCACGTTCCGGGCGGCGATGCTCCGGAGGTGGCGGAGACGTCTCTAAAAGACAAGAAATACAATTCTCAAACACGTGGCTGATGCTTTGTCACTATATACGAGCCGTGTGTCAGTGGGCACTGCTCCTCTAGCATTATATTCAGGAGTGAGATACCAGGTCAGTCAAGGATAAGGGTGGATCCGTGGCAATGATCCCAGTGTTCCCCGGGAGATCGGAGCAGCATCCAGGACAAGATAACACAGACGCAGTGTAAAGAGCGCAGAGCTATGGACCACATGATCCCTCCCAACCAATGGGACGTCCAGTTCTCCCATTTGCACAGGTAAAATCTGCAGCAATTCTGCCATGTGCGGACGCGTCCCATACTATCCTCATCACAATAGTGATACACGCCCGCACATCCAGCACCAGCACCCACCACCCGGGCCCACACCACCCATCACAATAGTGATACACGGCCGCACATCCAGCACCTACCACCCGGGCCCACACCACCCATCACAATAGTGATACACGCCCGCACATCCAGCACCAGCACCCACCACCCGGGCCCACACCACCCATCACAATAGTGATACATGGCCGCACATCCAGCACCCACCACCCGGGCCCACACCACCCATCACAATAGTGATACATGGCCGCACATCCAGCACCCACCACCCGGGCCCACACCACCCATCACAATAGTGATACATGGCCGCACATCCAGCACCCACCACCCGGGCCCACACCACCCATCACAATAGTGATACACGGCCGCACATCCAGCACCAGCACCCACCACCCGGGCCCACACCACACATCACAATAGTGATACACGGCCGCACATCCAGCACCAGCACCCGGGGCTCACACCACCCATCACAATAGTGATACACGGCCGCACATCCAGAACCAGCACCCGGGGCTCACACCACCCATCACAATAGTGATACACGGCCGCACATCCAGCACCAGCACCCATCACAATAGTGATACACAGCCGCACATCCAGCACCCGGGGCCCACACCACCCATCACAATAGTGATACACGCCCGCACATCCAGCACCCACCACCCGGGCCCACACCACCCATCACAATAGTGATACACGGCCGCACATCCAGCACCTACCACCCGGGCCCACACCACCCATCACAATAGTGATACACGCCCGCACATCCAGCACCTACCACCCGGGCCCACACCACCCATCACAATAGTGATACACGGCCGCACATCCAGCACCAGCACCCACCACCCGGGCCCACACCACCCATCACTATAGTGATACACGGCCGCTCATCCAGCACCAGCACCCACCACCCGGGCCCACACCACCCATCACTATAGTGATACACGGCCGCACATCCAGCACCCGGGGCTCACAGCACCCATCACAATAGTGATACACAGCCGCACATCCAGCACCCGGGGCTCACACCACCCATCACAATAGTGACACACGGCCGGACATAGAACAGCAGCACACGAGCCCACACCACCCATCACATGTAGTCATCATGTGCCCCTGATAGCATCCATCCCCACAGGCTCCTCCAAATTACTGAGCTTAATAAGCCCCAACATGTGACCGGGGTCAGGGATACATCATGTGACAGAGAACAAAGTAACGACTTGTCACAGCGGGAGGAAGAGATCACAGGAGCACAGATCACCAGTCATCCCAAAATTACAGGGAATCACCGGACAATCAGGGAAAAGGTGTCATCTACTGTTACATAGTAGCAGCGCTACACCCCCTGTAGTCGGTGGTACAGGCCGCTCCCTACACCCCCTGTAGTCGGTGGTACAGGCCGCTCCCTACACCCCCTGTAGTCGGTGGTAGAGGCCGCTCCCTACACCCCCTGCAGGCGGTGGTACAGGCCGGTGGATACATTGCAGGTCTGGTGACCTTTTCCTCTTCTCCGGCCTTTGGATGATTGGGAATTTTCTGGGGAATGTGCAGAGTCAGCTCGGGGGGAGCAGGGAAAGCCTCAGCGCTCTGCACGTCTTGTAAGACACTTCCTCACACGTCTGTCATAAGGGAGAGCAGTCACAGCTCCTCCAGTCCTCTGCACTGTCCTGTCACACTCTCTCAGTGCAAAAGGGAGAGCAGCTCAATGCAGAGAGTGCAGAGCGCAGCAGTGTCAGGACACTACCAGTGCGCTTGAAGCATTTGCTTTGGGTGTGCATGTACATGACTGTGCCCTCGGCTTTGTGCTACTCCATAGAAAAAAAAAGTAAAAGTGTAATTCACTATCTAACCAAAAGCAGGGAGAGAAGGGAACAGCAGTGTGAGGACAGTCCTGCTGCTACTTACAACCAACATAAACGTAATGACTATTCATCTCTCCAGAGATATTACCCTCCACTGTCTATATAGAACACAGCAGTGTCAGGAGCCCCCCCCCCCCCCCCCCCCCCCCCGGAGATTATAATTCTGCCCTGTAAATCCATACATCACAGTCCTGCTGCTACTAACACCATCCACAGAGGAATGATTACACATCTCTCCAGGCACAAAGCCCAATACTGTCTGCAGGGAGCAATGCAGTGTGAGGAGACACCCCAGAGGTTACAAACCATATATCACAGTCCTGCTGCTACTAACAACATACACAATACAAGTGACAATGCCCAATAATGTCCCCAGAGAGCACAGAGACCAGCGGTGCGAGTACACTTTATATCCACTGACACATTGTTACAATCCTTCAGCTGTGCCCATCTTTTATAGTTTACAGAAACATAAACAATGACGTTTTTTCAGGGGTCTGCGAGGGTCTGACCACTGGGATCCCTCCTACAGAGGTAGTCAGACACAAATAGATTTATTCTCCATAAGACACAGGGCCCTGTACACACCACAGGACGGGAGCGGCCCCGGAGCCACGCCGAAACCTGGTACAAAACACCGAGATCAACTACTCCAAACACAAAGCCCCAATGACGCAGAACCTGGAGCCTTCACCGGAGAGGAAATCCCAGCGCTGGAGCAACGTGACAAGAACAATACTGCGTGTGCTGGACAGTCATATACTGACATACAGGGAACCTGTCAGCAGGTGCAACCATACACTGCAGCCAGTGTTCTGTATTGTCCATGGAGAGATGTGTAACCAGACCTTTGTGTATTTTATTAGTAGCAGCAGGACTGTGATAAATGGATTTTTACTCCAGGATTGCAGCTCAAAGTGCACTAGGGTTGTGCCCTCACACTGCTGTGCTCTGTGCTCTCTGCAGTCAGTGTTAAGCATGCTATGTATTGTCCTGGGAGAGAAGTGTAATCAGTACCTTTGTGTATGGTAGAAGCAGCAGAATTGTGAAATATGGATATATATTCCAGGATTGTATCAAGATGCGTCCTCACACTGCTGTGCTCTCTGAAGACAGCGTTATGTATTATCCCTGGAGAGATGTGTAATCAGTAACTTTGTGTATGTTGGTATCAGCAGGACTGTGAAACATGGATATATATTCCAGGATTGTATTGGGCCTGTATCCTCACACTGCAGTGCTCTGTGCTCTCTGCAGACAGTGTTAAGTAAGTATTGCTCCTGGTGAGACGTGTAATCATTACCTTTGCGTGCGTTAGTAGCAGCAGAACTGTGAAAAATGGATATATTTTACAGCATTGTACAGGGCATGCGTGCTCACACTGCTGTGCTCTCCGCAGACAGTGTTCGGTATTATCCCTGGAGAGATGTGTAATCGGACCTTTGTGTATGTTGTTAGTAGAAGCAGGATTGTGATACATGGATTTATATTTCAGTGTTGTAGTTTCTCCAAGAGGTGTGTCCTCACACTGCTGTTCTCTGTGCCGTCTCAGATGCAGGGACTCCTTGCATCGCCTAAAACAGCCATGTGTGGACTCGCACCCCCAGAAATAGGAAGAAACCTCTTCTCCGTCCAGTAGACGTTACATAAGAGAGAGTCCCGGCCACAGCGGGTGATGTAAGAGGCTTATATCCTGCACTACTACAGCGTTACATCACCGCTCCAGTCACATCCAGAGCTGCAGTCACCCTACTGAGGAATCGATAGAGCCCAGATATAGTGGAAGATGTAACATTCACACAGAAAGCTGCACAGTCCCTTGACGCAGCTCTGGATGTGAATAGAGTATATGACATGGATTTAGAAGTAAGTTTTTTAATTTGTCAGGATTGTCAACGATCCGTCCCATAAAAATCCATGATAAAGAGCGTTCAGGGAGCTCCGGTTACCACCAAATCTGCAGCGGTCACTCTCTCATTCCACAGAATTTAGCTATTGTGAAATTCCACATGACTCTGCCCCGCACATGAGGATCACACGCTCCGGATTACGGAATGCTGCAGGGCGGGAAGGAGAACACACACACTGCAGCTGCTGCAGAACCTCTTGAGATATTGTAAGAATGAAGCGCTCTTTCTCAGCTGCAGGACTGTTACAGTGTATCAGTGTGTACAGTCCTCTACCAGTTTATGGAAAATCCTTCCCCTGGTACAAAATCTCACTATACTGATGTAAGGGGAGGCTGGGACAGGAGGGTTTGCTTCACTGACTGCAAGCAGAGATCTTGAAAAGGGTTAGAATTTGCAAAAAATTACGATCGATGTCGCTGAGCAGCAGGGCTTCGTGTTCCTCCGCTGGGCACTACAGTCACCCCCCACAGGTGCGGGCAGCGAGGCACCGGCCGCTCCGCTGGCAGCTCATCCATTATTAATGTCATGTCTTGTAATGTTCTCATCTCTGGTGAGGCACAGGCAGTGCCAGGCACATGGCATCACAGGCCGGGCACCAGCCAGAGGCTGGCATCACACTGTGTATACTGGAGCCGCACGCAGCAGAGGGGAGACTATGGATGAGAGCTCCACTCTATCACCATTTCCAGGATCTCCCCTTGCTGTCATTGAATAGGGACGCTCTAGTAAATAACCGTAAGATACAATGTAACAATCGTCTACAAAGGGCTGTGGTACAGGTCTGGGGTCAGTGTGAGGGGAGAGCTAGGAGCTGCTGCATTCATACAGCAAACTATCTAAGCTGCAACATTGTAATGCTCCTTCAGCTGTGTCTGTATTCACCTCAGGCTAGAAGAGAAGTCCGGCACATGAGTGCGCCCCATGTATCATCCATGTAACCCAAAATCATACAATATGTTACAGCTTCATTGTAGCTAAAGTATGTATCTAATTATCTGTACACAGCTTCTATACGTCGCCATGACTACAGACCACAATGCACAGTGCCAGGGGAGGGGGCATCACCCACAATGCACAGTGCCAGGGGAGGGGGCATCACCCACAATGCACAGTGCCAGGGGAGGGGGCATCACCCACAATGCACAGTGCCAGGGGAGGGGGCATCACCCACAATGCACAGTGCCAGGGGAGGGGGCATCACCCACAATGCACAGTGCCAGGGGAGGGGGCATCACCCACAATGCACAGTGCCAGGGGAGGGGGCATCACCCACAATGCACAGTGCCAGGGGAGGGGGCATCACCCACAATGCACAGTGCCAGGGGAGGGGGCATCACCCACAATGCACAGTGCCAGGGGAGGGGGCATCACCCACAATGCACAGTGCCAGGGGAGGGGGCATCACCCACAATGCACAGTGCCAGGGGAGGGGGCATCACCCACAATGCACAGTGCCAGGGGAGGGGGCATCACCCACAATGCACAGTGCCAGGGGAGGGGGCATCACCCACAATGCACAGTGCCAGGGGAGGGGGCATCACCCACAATGCACAGTGCCAGGGGAGGGGGCATCACCCACAATGCACAGTGCCAGGGGGGCATCACCCACAATGCACAGTGCCAGGGGGGCATCACCCACAATGCACAGTGCCAGGGGGGCATCACCCACAATGCACAGTGCCAGGGGGGCATCACCCACAATGCACAGTGCCAGGGGGGCATCACCCACAATGCACAGTGCCAGGGGGGCATCACCCACAATGCACAGTGCCAGGGGGGCATCACCCACAATGCACGGTGCCAGGGGGGCATCACCCACAATGCACGGTGCCAGGGGGGCATCACCCTCAATGCCCGGTGCCAGGGGGGCATCACCCTCAATGCCCGGTGCCAGGGGGGCATCACCCTCAATGCCCGGTGCCAGGGGGGCATCACCCTCAATGCCCGGTGCCAGGGGGGTATCACCCACAATGCCCGGTGCCAGGGGGGTATCACCCACAATGCCCGGTGCCAGGGGGGTATCACCCACAATGCCCGGTGCCAGGGGGGTATCACCCACAATGCCCGGTGCCAGAGGGGTATCACCCACAATGCCCGGTGCCAGGGGGTATCACCCACAATGCCCGTGCCAGGGGGGTATCACCCACAATGCCCGTGCCAGGGGGGTATCACCCACAATGCCCGTGCCAGGGGGGTATCACCCACAATGCCCGTGCCAGGGGGGCATCACCCACAATGCACAGTGCCAGGGGGGCATCACCCACAATGCCCGGTGCCAGGGGGGCATCACCCACAATGCCCGGTGCCAGGATGGTATCACCGGTGATGATGGCGCTGGGCTCTCACCTGCTGGGTGTGCAGCTCTACGTGCAGTGAGCGCGTCCCGGCCACCACTCCGACCCCCGGCGAGATGGACACGGGGCCCTCCCTGGCGCTGCCCCTGAGCGGCCCCGGGAGGCTCATGGCGGTGTCCGCTCCTCTGCTCGCTCACTCACTGGATGACGCCGCTTCCTTCCGGGTCTCAGGCGCGCCACCATCCTGCGAGCACCAAGCGCGCTCCCGCTCCCACACGGCGGCGCGCCCCGACACAAACACTCAGAAACCAGCTCCGCCCCCTGGACGCGCTGACCGCCCTCTGATTGGCTGAGTACCATTACTATTCATGCTACTGGATGCATTTGCCGTCAATCAAACATTAAGTGGGCGAGGCCCTGATAAGGAGCTATAGTAATCTATGACAAAGCAGTGGTGGTTGGTATTGGTGGGTTTGTCACACGTGACAGCTTTGTCGCCTCATAACATTGCATATGGACAATGAAAATAAAACGAGCACGTGACCGCCGCGGCCAATCAACGACGTCTATGCGGGATTTCCTGAGATATTAATGAGGGGCTCCATGTAGACGCTTCATTCCCAGTCCTAAAATGTACAGAAGCACCTCCATGAGGTGGTGACCCAAGAGCTTACAGTCTATGAGGATGAGGGGGTGACACAAGAGCTTACAGTCTATGAGGAGGAGGGGGTGACACAAGAGCTTACAGTCTATGAGGAGGAGGGGGTGACACAAGAGCTTACAGTCTATGAGGATGAGGGGGTGACACAAGAGCTTACAGTCTATGAGGAGGAGGGGGTGACACAAGAGCTTACAGTCTATGAGGATGAGGGGGTGACACAAGAGCTTACAGTCAATGAGGATGAGGGGTGACACAAGAGCTTACAGTCTATGAGGATGAGGGGGCGACACAAGAGCTTACAGTCTATGAGGATGAGGGGGTGACACAAGAGCTTACAGTCAATGAGGATGAGGGGTGACACAAGAGCTTACAGTCTTTGAGGATGAGGGGGCGACACATGAGCTTACAGTCTATGAGGATGAGGGGGGGACACAAGAGCTTACAGTCTATGAGAATGAGGGGTGACACAAGAGCTTACAGTCTATGAGGATGAGGAGGTGACACAAGAGCTTACAGTCTATGAGGATGAGGGGTGACACAAGAGCTTACAGTCTATGAGGATTAGGGGGTGACACAAGAGCTTACAGTCTATGAGGATGAGGGGGTGACACAAGAGCTTACAGTCTATGAGGATGAGGGGTGACACAAGAGCTTACAGTCTATGAAGATGAGGGGGTGACACAAGAGCTTACAGTCTATGAGGATGAGGGGTGACACAAGAGCTTACAGTCTACGAGGATGAGGGGGCGACTCAAGAGCTTACAGTCTATGAGGATGAGGAGTGACACAAGAGCTTACAGTCTACGAGGATGAGGGGGCGACACAAGAGCTTACAGTATATGAGGATGAGGGGGGACACAAGAGCTTACAGTCTATGAGGATGAGGGGGGACACAAGAGCTTACAGTATATGAGGATGAGGGGGAGACACAAGAGCTTACAGTCTATGAGGATGAGGGGGTGACACAAGAGCTTACAGTCTATGAGGATGAGGGGTGACACAAGAGCTTACAGTATATGAGGATGAGGGGGAGACACAAGAGCTTACAGTCTATGAGGATGAGGGGGTGACACAAGAGCTTACAGTATATGAGGATGAGGGGGAGACACAAGAGCTTACAGTCTATGAGGATGAGGGGGCGACACAAGAGCTTACAGTCTATGAGGATGAGGGGTGACACAAGAGCTTACAGTATATGAGGATGAGGGGGAGACACAAGAGCTTACAGTCTATGAGGATGAGGGGGTGACACAAGAGCTTACAGTCTATGAGGATGAGGGGGGACACAAGAGCTTACAGTCTATGAGGATGAGGGGGGACACAAGAGCTTACAGTCTATGAGGATGAGGGGGGACACAAGAGCTTACAGTCTATGAGGATGAGGGGGTGACACAAGAGCTTACAGTCTATGAGGAGGAGGGGGTGACACAAGAGCTTACAGTCTATGAGGATGAGGGGGTGACACAAGAGCTTACAGTCAATGAGGATGAGGGGTGACACAAGAGCTTACAGTCTATGAGGATGAGGGGGCGACACATGAGCTTACAGTCTATGAGGATGAGGGGGGGACACAAGAGCTTACAGTCTATGAGAATGAGGGGTGACACAAGAGCTTACAGTCTATGAGGATGAGGAGGTGACACAAGAGCTTACAGTCTATGAGGATGAGGGGTGACACAAGAGCTTACAGTCTATGAGGATTAGGGGGTGACACAAGAGCTTACAGTCTATGAGGATGAGGGGGTGACACAAGAGCTTACAGTCTATGAGGATGAGGGGTGACACAAGAGCTTACAGTCTATGAGGATTAGGGGGTGACACAAGAGCTTACAGTCTATGAGGATGAGGGGAGACACAAGAGCTTACAGTCTATGAAGATGAGGGGGTGACACAAGAGCTTACAGTCTATGAGGATGAGGGGTGACACAAGAGCTTACAGTCTACGAGGATGAGGGGGCGACTCAAGAGCTTACAGTCTATGAGGATGAGGAGTGACACAAGAGCTTACAGTCTACGAGGATGAGGGGGCGACACAAGAGCTTACAGTCTATGAGGATGAGGGGTGACACAAGAGCTTACAGTCTATGAGGTTGAGGAGGTGACACAAGAGCTTACAGTATATGAGGATGAGGGGGAGACACAAGAGCTTACAGTCTATGAGGATGAGGGGGTGACACAAGAGCTTACAGTCTATGAGGATGAGGGGGGACACAAGAGCTTACAGTCTATGAGGATGAGGGGGGACACAAGAGCTTACAGTCTATGAGGATGAGGGGGTGACAAGAGCTTACAGTCTATGAGGATGAGGGGTGACACAAGAGCTTACAGTCTATGAGGATGAGGGGGTGACACAAGAGCTTACAGTCTATGAGGATGAGGGGTGACACAAGAGCTTACAGTCTATGAGGATGAGGGGGTGACACCAGAGCTTACAGTCTATGAGGATGAGGGGATGACACCAGAGCTTACAGTCTATGAGGATGAGGGGGTGACACCAGAGCTTACAGTCTATGAGGATGAGGGGGTGACACAAGAGTTTACAATCTATGAGTATGAGGGGGGGACACAAGAGCTTACAGTCTATGAGGATGAGGGGGTGACACAAGAGCTTACAGTCTATGAGGATGAGGGGGTAACACAAGAGCTTACAGTCTGAGGATGAGGTGGTGACACAAGAGCTTACAGTCTATGAGGATGAGGGGCTGACACAAGAGCTTACAGTCTATGAGGATGAGGGGCTGACACAAGAGCTTACAGTCTATGAGGATGAGGGGTAACACAAGAGCTTACAGTCTATGAGGATGAGGGGGTGACACAAGAGCTTACAGTCTATGAGGATGAGGGGTGACACAAGAGCTTACAGTCTATGAAGATGAGGGGGTGACACAAGAGCTTACAGTCTATGAGGATGAGGGGGTGACACAAGGGCTTACAGTCCATGAGGATGAGGGGGTGACACAAGATCTTACCGTCTATGAGGATGAGGGGGGTGACACAAGAGCTTACAGTCTGTGAGGATGAGGGGGTGACACAAGAGCTTACAGACTATGAGGATGAGGGGGTGACACAAGAGCTTACAGTCTTCGAGGATGAGGGGATGACACAAGAGCTTACAGTCTACGAGGGGGAGGGGCACAGGAGCTGTAAGAACTTGTATAATGCTCCACCCATCTTTATAAGGGATCGGAATAAATACATAAAATAAATTAATAAATTAATGAATAATGCTGCATGAAGCTTTCTTCATCTTATATACAAAGTCCAGGGAGAACAGGACTGAGGGGAGCCTGTGTATTGGTATCTAGTGCTTGCAGGATAACAGATGGGGAGGAGGACAGAGGTGAAAGAGATGGGTTTTAAGAGCACGTTTTATGCTTTTGAGGTTAGTTATTAGTCTGATAGTCCGGGGTAGAGCATTCCACAGAACTGGTGCAGCTTGGGAGAAATCCTGGAGACAGGAGTATGAGGTTTGAATTAAAGATGAGAATAATCTTAGATCAGTGGCAGATATAATGATTTTTGCCAAATTTTCATATGTGATTCCTCCTTCTAAAATGAACAGAAAGATGCCCATATTCTGCCGCTCATCATTATCTCTCCAGAGTTATGGCATTTTCTGTTCTGAAGCTACTCGTCAAAAATCTTCCTCAGCAGCAGTGAAGTGGGTGGAGACTAACCTCTTCCTGTATTTGTGTAAAATCATTGGAGCTGCACACAGTTCTCATGATGCCTCGTGTTCTCTCTTTAAAGGACATCTACCACCAGGATGAAGAACTATATGTAAATGAGCCTGAGGGGCTCCAAGCTCCATTAAGACCTCAGGAGCCTGGAGCCCTTTTGAAACATTTGCATACCATCCGTCATCCTGGTGGTAGATGTCCTTTAAAGGGAACCTTCCACCACGATTCTACCTATAAAGGTAGATCGGGTGGTAGGTGGATGTAAGGGACGTGAGGAGAGCTCTTTTTAGAGCTAATCCTCATGTCCCCACTAACTTTTGGTAAACTCTATTCCCCTAATATGTCAATTTTGTTATGTGGCTACTGGGGCGTGGAGTATCCGGGCACGAGGCTACACAGCGCGGCTACTCCACGCCCCAGTAGCCACGTTACTCCTCCTACCCTGTTGTGTGCGGCGCGCAGCTACGCAGGCCTGCGGCTGAGCAGCCACAGCTCCGAGGCCGGAGCTACTGCGCATGAAATTACTGCAGGAGTAGGCTAAACTGAAGAGGCAAGTTCTGTAAAAGAGTGGCCAACACCTTTAAGAATAGATTGTAGAGGAGAAAGTTTAGGAGGTGGAAGAGTAATTAGTAGGGAGAAATAATAATAATAATTATAATCTTTATTTATATAGCGCCATCATATTCTGTAGCGCTTTACAAATCATAGGAAACAAATACAAATGTAATGTAACAGAGCACAACATTTGTATGGAACAACAGGAGTGAGGTCCCTGCTCGCCAGAGCTTACGGTTTATGAAGATGATGGGGTAACACGAGGTAAAAGAATATTTAATGGTCAAGCCATTCTTCTTAGGGAATAGAAAAAAATATAATAAATGGAATTGCTGTCGCTTGAAACACTCAGCCGTCATCTTATATACCAGGTCCAGGGTGAATGGGACTGCAGAGAAGTCTGGTGCCTGTTGGTTGCTGGATAACAGATGGGAGGACGACACAGGACGGGTTAGTAGAAGAGTTAAAACTTCATGCAGTTAATGAGTGTTATAGGCTTGCCTAAAGAAATGGGTTTTAAGAGCACGTTTGAAACTTTGGAGGTTAGGTATTAGTCTGATAGTCCGGGGCAGGGCATTCCATAGAATTGGTGCAGCTCTAGAGAAGTCTTGGAGACGCGAGTGGGAGGTCCGCACTAGGGTAGAGGTTAATCTAAGATCACTGGCGGATCTAAGAGCACGAGTTGGGCGATAGACTGAGATAAGAGAGGAGAGGTAGGGGGATGCAGCATTATACAGAGCTTTATGGATGAGGGTTATTATTTTAAACTGTTTTCGAAAGGAGACTGGCATCCAGTGCAGTGACTGGCATGAACTGGAGGCATCCGTGTAGCGTTTAGTCTGAAAGACGAGCCTGGTTGCTGCATTAAGAATCGATTGGAGAGGAGAGAGTTTGGTGAGTGGAAGACCGGTTAGTAGGGAGTTACAGTAGTCTAGTCGAGAGTGAATCAGAGCAACAGTTAGCATTTTACAGGTTTCAAATGTGAGAAACCGTCGGATTTTGGAGATGTTTCTGAGATGCATCCGGCAAGAGCGAACAAGAGATTGAATGTGTGGCTCAAAGGAGAGGTCGGAATCCAACACAACCCCAAGAAAGTGGGCCTGCTGCTTTGGGGTTATGGTGACCCCACAGACTGATATGGAGAGGTTAGGATAGGCTCTGTTAGTGGATGGTGGAAAGACAAGAAGTTCGGTCTTAGAAAGATTAAGTTTCAAGAAGAGAGAGGACATGATGTTAGAGACAGCAGAGAGACAGTCACTAGTGTTCTGGATTAAGGCAGGAGTGATGTTACGTGCTGAGGTATACAGCTGGGTGTCATCAGCATAAAGATGATACTGAAAACCAAATCTGCTGATGGTTTGTCCAATGGGGGCAGTATAGAGGGAGAAGAGAAGACCTAGGACTGATCCCTGAGGAACCCCGACAGAGAGCGGAACAGAAGAAGAGATAGATCCAGAAAAGGAGACGCTGAAAGTGCGGTCAGAGAGATAGGAGGAAAACCAAGAGAGTGCAGTGCCCTTTAGGCCAATGGAGTGAAGCCCCTGAGGAGGAGCTGGTGGTCCACAGTATCGAACGCTGCGGAGAGATCCAGAAGAATGAGGAGAGAAGAGTCACCTTTGGATTTAGCAGTGAGGAGATCATTGGAGACTTTAGTAAGAGCAGTTTCAGTAGAATGCATAGGGCGGAAACCAGATTGTAGGGGGTCAAGGAGGGAGTTAGCTGAGAGAAAACGGGAAAGTCGAGAATAGACCAAGCGTTCCAGGAGTTTGGAGATGAAAGGGAGGTTAGAAACTGGTCGGTAGTTAGCAGCACTGGATGGGTAGAAGACAAGAGTGAATCAAAGCGACAATTTGAATTTTAGAGGTTCCTCCATTCTTCTTTGTACATCTAGAGGCTGGAGGTTCCCCCATTCTTCTTTGTACATCTAGAGGCTGGAGGTTCCTCCATTCTTCTTTGTACATCTAGAGGCTGGAGGTTCCTCCATTCTTCTCTGTACATCTAGAGGCTGGAGGTTCCCCCATTCTTCTCTGTACATCTAGAGGCTGGAGGTTCCCCCCATTCTTCTTTGTACATCTAGAGGCTGGAGGTTCCCCCCATTCTTCTTTATACATCTATAGGCTGGAGGTTCCCCCATTCTTCTCTGTACATCTAGAGGCTGGAGGTTCCCCCATTCTTCTCTGTACATCTAGAGGCTGGAGGTTCCCCCCATTCTTCTTTGTACATCTAGAGGCTGGAGGTTCCCCCATTCTTCTTTGTACATCTAGAGGCTGGAGGTTCCCCCATTCTTCTCTGTACATCTAGAGGCTGGAGGTTCCTCCATTCTTCTTTGTACATCTAGAGGCTGGAGGTTCCTCCATTCTTCTTTGTACATCTAGAGGCTGGAGGTTCCCCCATTCTTCTTTGTACATCTAGAGGCTGGAGGTTCCCCCATTCTTCTCTGTACATCTAGAGGCTGGAGGTTCCCCCATTCTTCTCTGTACATCTAGAGGCTGGAGGTTCCTCCATTCTTCTTTGTACATCTAGAGGCTGGAGGTTCCTCCATTCTTCTTTGTACATCTAGAGGCTGGAGGTTCCCCCCATTCTTCTCTGTACATCTAGAGGCTGGAGGTTCCCCCCATTCTTCTCTGTACATCTAGAGGCTGGAGGTTCCTCCATTCTTCTTTGTACATCTAGAGGCTGGAGGTTCCTCCATTCTTCTCTGTACATCTAGAGGCTGGAGGTTCCCCCATTCTTCTTTGTACATCTAGAGGCTGGAGGTTCCCCTATTCTTCTCTGTACATCTAGAGGCTGGAGGTTCCTCCATTCTTCTTTGTACATCTAGAGGCTGGAGGCTCCTCCATTCTTCTTTGTACATCTAGAGGCTGGAGGTTCCTCCATTCTTCTCTGTACATCTAGAGGCTGGAGGTTCCTCCATTCTTCTCTGTACATCTAGAGGCTGGAGGTTCCTCCATTCTTCTCTGTACATCTAGAGGCTGGAGGTTCCGCCATTCTTCTTTGTACATCTAGAGGCTGGAGGCTCCTCCATTCTTCTTTGTACATCTAGAGGCTGGAGGTTCCCCCATTCTTCTTTGTACATCTAGAGGCTTGAGGTTCCTCCATTCTTCTTTGTACATCTAGAGGCTGGAGGTTCCCCCATTCTTCTCTGTACATCTAGAGGCTGGAGGTTCCCCCCATTCTTCTTTGTACATCTAGAGGCTGGAGGTTCCCCCCATTCTTCTTTATACATCTATAGGCTGGAGGTTCCCCCATTCTTCTCTGTACATCTAGAGGCTGGAGGTTCCCCCATTCTTCTCTGTACATCTAGAGGCTGGAGGTTCCCCCCATTCTTCTTTGTACATCTAGAGGCTGGAGGTTCCCCCATTCTTCTTTGTACATCTAGAGGCTGGAGGTTCCCCCATTCTTCTCTGTACATCTAGAGGCTGGAGGTTCCTCCATTCTTCTTTGTACATCTAGAGGCTGGAGGTTCCTCCATTCTTCTTTGTACATCTAGAGGCTGGAGGTTCCCCCATTCTTCTTTGTACATCTAGAGGCTGGAGGTTCCCCCATTCTTCTCTGTACATCTAGAGGCTGGAGGTTCCCCCATTCTTCTCTGTACATCTAGAGGCTGGAGGTTCCTCCATTCTTCTTTGTACATCTAGAGGCTGGAGGTTCCTCCATTCTTCTTTGTACATCTAGAGGCTGGAGGTTCCCCCCATTCTTCTCTGTACATCTAGAGGTTCCCCCATTCTTCTCTGTACATCTAGAGGCTGGAGGTTCCTCCATTCTTCTTTGTACATCTAGAGGCTGGAGGTTCCTCCATTCTTCTCTGTACATCTAGAGGCTGGAGGTTCCCCCATTCTTCTTTGTACATCTAGAGGCTGGAGGTTCCCCTATTCTTCTCTGTACATCTAGAGGCTGGAGGTTCCTCCATTCTTCTTTGTACATCTAGAGGCTGGAGGCTCCTCCATTCTTCTTTGTACATCTAGAGGCTGGAGGTTCCTCCATTCTTCTCTGTACATCTAGAGGCTGGAGGTTCCTCCATTCTTCTCTGTACATCTAGAGGCTGGAGGTTCCGCCATTCTTCTTTGTACATCTAGAGGCTGGAGGCTCCTCCATTCTTCTTTGTACATCTAGAGGCTGGAGGTTCCCCCATTCTTCTTTGTACATCTAGAGGCTTGAGGTTCCTCCATTCTTCTTTGTACATCTAGAGGCTGGAGGTTCCCCCCATTATTCTCTGTACATCTAGAGGCTGGAGGTTCCCCCCATTCTTCTTTGTACATCTAGAGGCTGGAGGTTCCTCCATTCTTCTTTGTACATCTAGAGGCTGGAGGTTCCCCCATTCTTCTTTGTACATCTAGAGGCTGGAGGTTCCTCCATTCTTCTTTGTACATCTAGAGGCTGGAGGTTCCCCCCATTCTTCTTTGTACATCTAGAGGCTGGAGGTTCCCCCATTCTTCTTTGTACATCTAGAGGCTGGAGGTTCCCCCATTCTTCTTTGTACATCTAGAGGCTGGAGGCTCCTCCATTCTTCTTTGTACATCTAGAGGCTGGAGGTTCCCCCATTCTTCTTTGTACATCTAGAGGCTTGAGGTTCCTCCATTCTTCTTTGTACATCTAGAGGCTGGAGGTTCCCCCCATTATTCTCTGTACATCTAGAGGCTGGAGGTTCCCCCCATTCTTCTTTGTACATCTAGAGGCTGGAGGTTCCTCCATTCTTCTTTGTACATCTAGAGGCTGGAGGTTCCCCCATTCTTCTTTGTACATCTAGAGGCTGGAGGTTCCTCCATTCTTCTTTGTACATCTAGAGGCTGGAGGTTCCCCCCATTCTTCTTTGTACATCTAGAGGCTGGAGGTTCCCCCATTCTTCTTTGTACATCTAGAGGCTGGAGGTTCCCCCATTCTTCTTTGTACATCTAGAGGTTCCCCCATTCTTCTCTGTACATCTAGAGGCTGGAGGTTCCCCCCATTCTTCTCTGTACATCTAGAGGCCGGAGGTTCCTCCATTCTTCTTTGTACATCTAGAGGCCGGAGGTTCCCCTATTCTTCTCTGTACATCTAGAGGCTGGAGGTTCCCCCATTCTTCTTTGTACATCTAGAGGCTGGAGGTTCCTCCATTCTTCTTTGTACATCTAGAGGCTGGAGGTTCCTCCATTCTTCTTTGTACATCTAGAGGCTGGAGGTTCCCCCCATTCTTCTCTGTACATCTAGAGGCTGGAGGTTCCCCCATTCTTCTTTGTACATCTAGAGGCTGGAGGTTCCTCCATTCTTCTTTGTACATCTAGAGGCTGGAGGTTCCTCCATTCTTCTTTGTACATCTAGAGGCTGGAGGTTCCCCCCATTCTTCTCTGTACATCTAGAGGCTGGAGGTTCCCCCATTCTTCTCTGTACATCTAGAGGCTGGAGGTTCCTCCATTCTTCTCTGTACATCTAGAGGCTGGAGGTTCCCCCATTCTTCTCTGTACATCTAGAGGCTGGAGGTTCCTCCATTCTTCTTTGTACATCCAGAGGCTGGAGGTTCCCCCATTCTTCTTTGTACATCCAGAGGCTGGAGGTTCCCCCATTCTTCTCTGTACATCTAGAGGCTGGAGGTTCCCCCCATTCTTCTTTGTACATCTAGAGGCTGGAGGTTCCCCCATTCTTCTCTGTACATCTAGAGGCTGGAGGTTCCCCCATTCTTTTTTGTACATCTAGAGGCTGGAGGTTCCTCCATTCTTCTTTGTACATCTAGAGGCTGGAGGTTCCCCCCATTCTTCTTTGTACATCTAGAGGCTGGAGGTTCCCCCATTCTTCTCTGTACATCTAGAGGCTGGAGGTTCCCCATTCTTCTTTGTACATCTAGAGGCTGGAGGTTCCCCCATTCTTCTTTGTACATCTAGAGGCTGGAGGTTCCCCCGATCTTCTGAGTAGTGTGGCTCCAGTTCACTCACATTGGTTGGAGAATGTAAGTGAAGCCTCAAATTCTGGATGGGATTTCGGTCTGGACACTGCACAGACATGAATCTGCTGTGATATCTTTCATTGTATCTGTGATTGAATGTTTAGGGTCATTGGACCTACCCCCAGTCTCAGGTCTTCTGCAGCCAACAGGATTGTCCTGTATTTACCTCCATGGTGGAATTGGATTGTTTTGTCTGCTTGTATGTCTTCACTTCTCTTCGCTAATCCTCTCAAACTTTTGCAGGGTCTGGATCTCATGTACCGCTCTCCTTCCTAGATTTTTCTCCCGTTCTCTCCATAGTTCCCCTCTTCCTGGTGTTTTACTGGGTTTCCTTTACCTGATCTCATTTCTGACCTTCATGTAGCTCTACACTTGATGACCCAGTGTCGATAGTAAAACTTGTCAGCCCAACACCAGAATATCTTCTCTATATCAGGCTAATGTTATTCTAGCATCCACCACCAGGGGGAGCCAACTGCTGTGTTATGAAAGCCAGAGGGTTATCTGTGTGCACAATGTGCCCTCTAGTGGTGGCTGCTAGAGCTTGCAGATGAAAGCACTGTAGTGTGCGGGGGCGCTAGATGATACTGGAAATGAGTGCAGCTCTAGGGAATAATACAGGATATAACTCAGGGTCAGTACAGGATAAGTAATGTCATGTATGTACACAGTGACTGCACCAGCAGCAGAATAGTGAGTGCAGCTCTGGAGTATAATACAGGAGGTAACTCAGGATCAGTACAGGATAAGTAATGTCATGTATGTACACAGTGACTGCACCAGCAGCAGAATAGTGAGTGCAGCTCTGGAGTATAATACAGGATGTAACTCAGGGTCAGTACAGGATAAGTAATGTCATGTATGTACACAGTGACTGCACCAGCAGCAGAATAGTGAGTGCAGCTCTGGGGTATAATACAGGATATAACTCAGGATCAGTACAGGATAAGTAATGTCATGTATGTACACAGTGACTGCACCAGCAGCAGAATAGTGAGTGCAGCCCTGGGGTATAATACAGGATGTAACTCAGGATCAGTACAGGATAAGTAATGTCATGTATGTACACAGTGACTGCACCAGCAGCAGAATAGTGAGTACAGCTCTGGGGTATAATACAGGATGTAACTCAGGATCAGTACAGGATAAGTAATGTCATGTATGTACACAGTGACTGCACCAGCAGCAGAATAGTGAGTGCAGCTCTGGGGTATAATACAGGATGTAACTCAGGATCAGTACAGGATAAGTATTGTCATGTATGTACACAGTGACTGCACCAGCAGAATAGTGAGTGCAGCTCTGGAGTATAATACAGGATGTAACTCAGGATCAGTACAGGATAAGTAATGTGATGTATGTACACAGTGACTGCACCAGCAGCAGAATAGTGAGTGCAGCTCTGGAGTATAATACAGGATGTAACTCAGGATCAGTACAGGATAAGTAATGTCATGTATGTACACAGTGACTGCACCAGCAGCAGAATAGTGCGTGCAGCTCTGGAGGATAATACAGGATGTAACTCAGGATCAGTACAGGATAAGTAATGTCATGTATGTACACAGTGACTGCACCAGCAGCAGAATAGTGAGTGCAGCTCTGGAGTATAATACAGGAGGTAACTCAGGATCAGTACAGGATAAGTAATGTCATGTATGTACACAGCGACAGCACCAGCAGCAGAATAGTGAGTGCAGCGGGAGATTGTTGGACTTGGAATACCGCTTTCTGGATTATTTGGTGGTAGAAGAAGTGTTGGAGTGGATTTTATTCCAAGGTCCTTTTCCCATAACTATAACCCAAAAAAACTTGTAGAATTTTGTCTGATTATATATTTATTTACATTCACTTGTACAAAAATAAAATACATGACGCTTATAATACAGCAAAACTGTGAGAACACGTCATAAAATACTACAATCCAGGACAGGGCAAGGCACAGGAATAATGACAGATGCCTCCGATATCCACGGATCACACTGTACCGCTCCAGGGGACGCAATAATCACAGAACCAGTGAATAAGTCATCCAAAAAAATTATCTACAGTGTACGGTAAAAAACCCCCAAAAAATTGCACTTCCCTAAATGTGTCCTCCCCAACATTTACACACAGACTACAATCACTTGTCAGACATTCTCATAGCTGATTGGTGGGCAGGAAACTGCTACAGCCGGGTCCACACTGGCATCAACCTGAAACTCGCCCCTTTAAGAGCATCACAACGGCACAAGGTCGTGTTAAAGGAACCTGTCAGCAGCTGTGACCATGCAAACTGCAGCAAGTATTGTGTATTGTCCCTGGAGAGATTTAGGTTTGTGTATGTTAGTAGCAGCAGGACTGTGATATATCCAGGATTGTATTGGGGGGTGGGGGGGGTCCTCACACTGCTGTACCCTTGGTGAACTTCTACACAGCCCCCTTTCTATAGCAGAGAGCAATTCTAAGAGACATTGCAAAATCTGTCAGCTAAGAACACAGCAGTGTGAGGACATACCCCAGTACAATCCTGGAATACAAATCCATATATCACAGTTCTGCTGCTACTACATACACACACGTATATATATTTATTTATTATGATTACATACCGTATAATGGCTGCAGACTGTATGATCACACCTGCTGACAGGTTCCCTTTATAGATGATCCATCTTCAGTACCAGTAGGTCATCTCCTGTGGCACTACAACTCTCAGCATGCCCTGACAACTTGCAGCTCAGAATCATAGTCAGCCACAATGGGGCCTCTGGAGACTCTCCTCGTTTCCTCCATAATATTGCGCTTTGTACATTCAGTTTGGGAAAGTGCGGACCCGGCACCATCTATACATTTATATATTTCATTTTTGGTTTTTAACCCTCCAAATCTGAGGGATCACTACCAACTTGCATTGCTTGTGCTATATAGGGAGTCGAACTCCTTGTGCTGAGAGATGAGGTTTACCATGTGCCAACCCTTCTGTCATGGTGCCAGTCGTAGTATGGTGGAAGGTGGGTGGGGGTGCATGGACTGCGGATAATATCTGCAGCAATCAGACCTGTTACAATACAAGAGCATTGATGGCTTTGGGCTTTCTTACCTAAAGCAGCAGACTGACATTGGGCAGCAGGTCATGGGGATAACCTTCCTATAATGGTGAGCTATGCTGAGCCACCACTGACAAACATCATGCACCTTCCATTGACCATGATAGTCAACTGGTACTCACCAATTGTGTGAAGTCTTAAAGGTGATGTCAAGTCTCCTTTAAGTAGTCTGAAAGCCAATGACACCTAAGCAGGTCCCCTAGTCCACGTTTGGCTCTGGGCATTGTAAAGGGGCTACCCTACAAGCACAAGAACCAAGATGGAACGGACCGAGGTGAAGCCACCCTTCAGGAGATAGCAAAAGTAGGGTGACCTAGAGGATGGTTCCACTTCTAGAAGCTCCAAATTTAAGTCTCAAGAGGCCATCTTTATTCTTCAAGTGTGATGGAGACTTCTCAACTCAAAGCTAAGATGTCCAGGCTCTTCCTGGGTTTAGATACTGGTGAAAACGATGGCGTCACTCAACTTATGACATCACCTCATCAACTGGCCTTGTCGAAACAGAGGCAACGTTATCGCTCAGCAGGAGACTTCAGCTCACCATCTACCATTGGGCTCCAACATCTACATTGATCAGAAGGTCATTCTGTATTGGAAGGTTAAAGGGGCATTCCCATCTTGTGAAGCTAGGATAGTAGATAAGCAACCACAATCTGATGGCGGTCTCATTGTTAGGATGGGGGGGGGGGGGGTCTGTGGTGATGTAGCATGGCATCCCGATCACACATCCTGGTCATAAGATGGGACTACCCCTTCAAGATTCTGGAGTTAGGCACATGATAAACACAATACTGAGTCATAATGGCTACAATGGATATAGCAAATACTATTCATATTACACACGGTATACTGATTGGTCACATGTGGCAAGATGTCCATGGGTCAACCAGCTCCTTGGTTCTACCATGATGGACCTACTCCAACCATATAACCCAAAGTATCAGAAGGACAGTCTAGTGGAGGTCTTGCTTCTCTATGCTGATGCAGATCATAACTCATGACCCAAAGTCTAGGTATCATTTGGTATCTAGTCTAGGTATCATAGCTGATAAGACTAGAAGGTCCTCAGATATTGACTACTTTCCCCACCGCTTGCTCCAGAAACGTCCATCATGTCCAATTGACAAAGAATAAGTGCCGAGATAAGTCCTGAGAGCAGATGAAGTCATTACCACAACTGTCTCATCAGGTAAAGGTGCGGTAGAAGAAGACGGCAGCGCCCGGTCACCGACTAAGCTCACGTCGGTGACCCACGAAGAGCTCGTCCGTGGAGTAAGCGCTTTCCAGATGCAAGAATTGTTCCGTCTGTGGTCAGCAATGTCCTCAATTGATTTCCAACACATCAGACTCGGACAACCCAAATTTGGTCTTGTATTTGTCAAAGAGCTTCTGCAGGGAGGTCAGGTACATGCTGTGGTAGAGGTCCACATCCTTCTGGCTTGGTTGCTCCATTTTAGGGACGGTGATGGGTTCTCCAACTAAAGAGGGGACAGTGGGGTTAATATAGTAAGAAAAAAAACTAAATCATTGAGTTCTGAAGGGTGCAACTCACTGACAGTCATTCACTTACCCACGGTGGTGATGGGGTTGGGATAAGGCACCAAGCCCCAGCTGTCAGTGGAGAAGAACCCACAGCCATGGAAGACACAAGGGGCAAATCCCACATACTTTTGGAATTTCTTCTGGATCCATCGACCCCAAGATCCTTCTTCAAACACAACCTGCTTGTAAGCCTCATTCTCCCCGAAGGAATAGACTGGGACAAGGTCCGACCTGCATAAACATTAGATATGTTATAGATACATCATATGGATATAAAGCCATGAGGTGCGCGTCCTCAAGCTTCCAAGTACCAGTCACCTGGTGACATGAATGTGCCGACACTCCTTTAATAAATATAAATTAACCAGACTTCAATATATCCCCTGCACCTGTATATCATACATCATCCCGAAGCCCACAATCATATGCCGCTATAATGTCCCCATCAGTGACAAGTCACAACAGTAATAACTAGTAACATTACCAGGAAAGACAAACCCTGAGCCAAGGAATCCTGGAAAACCAATAAACAATCTGGGATATAACTACTATAATACTGCCCCCTATGTACAAGAATATAACTACTATAATACTGCCCCCTATGTACAAGAATATAACTACTATAATACTGCCCCCTATGTACAAGAACATAACTACTATAATACTGCCCCCTATGTACAAGAATATAACTACTATAATACTGCCCCCTATGTACAGGAATATAACTACTATAATACTGCCCCCTATGTACAGGAATATAACTACTATAATACTGCCCCCTATGTACAAGAATATAACTACTATAATTCTGCCCCCTATGTACAAGAATATAACTACTATAATTCTGCCCCCTATGTACAAGAATATAACTACTATAATTCTGCCCCCTATGTACAAGAATATAACTACTATAATTCTGCCCCTATGTACAAGAATATAACTACTATAATACTGCCCCCTATGTACAAGAATATAACTACTATAATACTGCCCCCTATGTACAAGAATATAACTACTATAATACTGCCCCCTATGTACAAGAATATAACTGCTATAATACTGCCCCCTATGTACAAGAATATAACTGCTATAATACTCCCCCCTATGTACAAGAATACAACTACTATAATACTGCCCCCTATGTACAAGAATATAACTACTATAATACTGCCCCCTATGTACAAGAATATAACTACTATAATACTGCCCCCTATGTACAAGAATATAACTGCTATAATACTGCCCCCTATGTACAAGAATATAACTACTATAATACTGCCCCCTATGTACAAGAATATAACTGCTATAATACTGCCCCCTATGTACAAGAATATTACTACTATAATACTGCCCCCTACATACAATATTATAATACCGTTTCTCCTTACCCATGCTGCAGTGCAATCTTCACAAATCCTTTTCTCTGTTTTAGGGTCACACGGTTTTTCCCCGGTCTGCAGTCTAGGGACTCGGCGGCGCCCCCTACAACTATCACCACAGCATTTCCAGTCCCATTCTTGGAGAGGATGTAGTCTATAGTGTTGCGGTTCACCGGGCAGATTCCTGGTAGAATAAAGTGGTTACATGTTTCCATTAGTTACATTATACATGTTCCGCCTCCAGGGGGCAGTAGCGAGTTACAGCACATGTTACATTATCCGTAGATTAGCAGAATTACTGGGAATAATAAATGGATTTATTACAGTGTAACATTTATGGATCCGGTAATCCGCCCACCCAATTCTCCCCTCCCCCCTTTCCTCAGATACATTGGTCAGGAATTTCAGTGACAAACAAAACCCAAAAGTTCCCAAATCTGCATGTCCGGCTGTATCCTGCGGATCATGACCGCTCCTTCCGTGACCTTGGATCAGTCCGTTGTCAGGCAGAAGAAAGCTACAAAGTCTGGCAAGACTCCGGAGCTCCGAGAACGCTGGAGGGAAGCCACGGGTGGAAAGTTGGCGGGCGGCTATTTCGGTCTGTTATGTTAAACGTTTTATTTTCGTGATCGGTCGCCGGCCCAGAGGACACGGAACACTTCAGGGTCACCCGATCAACAATGGGTCAAATATGACTCCAATCACTACCAAAGCTGCAAACTCATACAGTTCCTGGAAAGGTTTGTGTTTTTCTATACACAGCGCCACCTCTGTCCATAGATCATGCCTGGTATTGCAGCCAAATTTTACTCAGCACAATACTGCAATACCTGGCATGGACATTTGATGAAGGTGGCGCTGTTTCTGGGAAGATGTTAGAATAGCAGCGCCAAACTGGTGCATGGGAACCACATGTTCTGTGATTGGGCAAGTTAATGACAGTCAACTGGGGGTCGTATCCTCACACTGTTGCGGTCTGTGCCCTCTGCAGACTGTTCAGTATTATCCCTAAAGAAATGTGTAATTTAACCTCCATGTATGTTAGTAGCAGCAGAACTGTGAAATATGGATTTATATTTTAGGATTGTAGCTTCTCTAAATGCATTGGGGGAGGGGGGGGGGGGGGTCCTCACACCTATAAGTTACATCTTTTATACAGCCGGAAAAAAAAATTTAAGCATGTCCATCAAGTTCAACCAAGGAAGGGAAGGGATTGTATAAGGAAGGGGCACAAGGTAAAAATGATATATTATAACATAACCGTCAATGTTATTTTGATGTAAAAGTATCCAAGACCCTTCCTGAAGCTCTCTGCTGTCCCTGCTGTGCTCTGCGCCCGAGCTCAGCTATTACATAAAAGAATCAATGGAGCTTAATGCTAATGGCACAGCAGTGTATGGACATAGGAGAGAGAACTTACCTCCAGACATGAGGTAGTCCCGAAGAACTGGCATCCTGAAATTCCCAGCCAACGTGGCAAGGTACGGCTTGATGCCGGGGAACTTCTTGGAGAAGCCGGTGGCTTCGGTGCCGAAGTTACAGAAAGCCCCCAGGCACATGATACCGTGCGGGTGGTAGCCGAAGATGTAGTTCCGGCTGGGGAGCAGGTGGTGAGTCTTGACCAGCTACAAGACAAACACAAGACATGGACATTAGTACAAATAATCAGTGATAAGGCCACGTGAAGCCACCGTGGGCACAGCAGCTCCTTGCATCCCGTCCGGGACAAAGGTCATTGCCAGGACTGTCCCTGATAACACAATGACTCAGTCCTCACAAACAGAGGCTGTCCTCGGAGTCACCCGACACGTCACAAGCCAGTAGGGGGCACAGGTACAGACTGGGGATAATCCCCCTACCCCACATGGGCAGGTAAGAGGGTGGCAGGACTGGGTGCACTACATGTGATAGATGCCACCCCCCAAATCACAATTCACCACCCCCTCCCCCACCCCAACAAACCAAGTACTAACAACAAGGACAACATGCAAAGTCCACAGTGATATCACCCACACCGGGACACCACCGACATCACACCCTGCACCCAACACTCACCCGGATAGGGAAGTAGTCCCTGAAATAACGCCAAACCGCCCAGTTTCTCACCCAGGAAGATCGTCTGCCTCCTGTTGTAGGAAAAAAAAAATTATGGCCACATTCATACATTACATTACTGTACGGGATATCAGAGCTGCACTCACTATTCTGCTGCTGGTGCAGTCACTGTGTACATACATGACATTACTTATCCTGTACTGATCCTGAGTTACATCCTGTATTATACTCCAGAGCTGCACTCACTATTCTGCTGCTGGTGCAGTCACTGTGTACATACATGACATTACTTATCCTGTACTGATCCCGAGTTACATCCTATATTATACTCCAGAGCTGCACTCACTATTCTGCTGCTGGTGCAGTCACTGTGTACATACATGACATTACTTATCCTGTACTGATCCCGAGTTACATCCTATATTATACTCCAGAGCTGCACTCACTATTCTGCTGCTGGTGCAGTCACTGTGTACATACATGACATTACTTATCCTGTACTGATCCTGAGTTACATCCTGTATTATACTCCAGAGCTGCACTCACTATTCTGCTGCTGGTGCAGTCACTGTGTACATACATGACATTACTTATCCTGTACTGATCCCGAGTTACATCCTGTATTATACCCCAGAGCTGCACTCACTATTCTGCTGCTGGTACAGTCACTGTGTACATACATGACATTACTTATCCTGTACTGATCCTGAGTTACATCCTGTATTATACTCCAGAGCTGCACTCACTATTCTGCTGGTGCAGTAAGTAGTGTTAGATAACATCACCTTTATTGGGGGTATTCCAGTCGAACACGAGCCAGGCCAGGTATAAGGCAGCGATGAGCCAGCAGTCTGTGCAGAAGATGTAGAGGAGGATTGCAGTGCAGACCACTCCTGGTGGACAGAATTATAAAACCATTAGGCTTTATTATGATATGCAACTCTAGCATCTTTTACAGTTTTGCAGCACCTGCCATAAAGCAAGGCCACCCATTCTACACTGTGATGGCCATGGTCTTACCCAATGCCAGGAAGCTGATGACCCATTGTAACACGGAGATGATCTGGAGATGTCTTTCCACTCGAGACTTTGACAGCCGAGGGATGGAAGGCAGATCCTGCACAGTGGAGAAGAGGCTGGAGCCCGTCCCTGCGGAGACACAGACACTTAATAGGGATCATTCACCCTCTGCTCCTTCCTCCCTTACTTAGGGAATAATCTGAGAGCTGCAGTAAGTTATAGCTCCAACCCTGACCACCATATAATGTGCACAATACTCCAGTCACATCCAAAGCTGCATCAACAGTCTGAAATCTTACAATCAGACAACATTCTACAGTGCTGTACAGATACTGGATACCCACATCTAGGCAGCAGGATTCTTAAAAGGAACCTGTCAGCAGGTGTGGCCACACAGACTGCAGCTAGTGTTTAGTATTGTCCCTGGAGAGATGTGTATACCTTTCTGTATATTAGTAGAAGTGGGACTGAGATATGGGTTTATCTTACAGCACTGTTTGGGGGGGGGGTGTCCTCACACTGCTGTGCTCTGTGAAGCCAGCATTTAACTTTTGTCCCTGGAGAGTTGTTTAATCAGACCTTTGTTAGTAGCAGCAGGACTGTGATATATGGATTTATATTCCAGGAATGTTGTAGGAGAGACAATCATGAACTGGAGGAGCGTCCTCACACTGCTGTGCTCTTAGTTCTCTGCACTGAGCTGCTCCGCCCCTTCTATCTGTTCTGAGTAATATCTGGAGCAAGGTCCTGGTTAATTACTACAGCAGTGCTCAGAGAGAAGGGGAGTTTGATCAGTTCAATGCAGAGAGCACAGAGCAAAGCAGTGTAAAGTGCACTTGGAGAAACTACAATCCTAGAGGATAAATTCACATTCCACAGTCCTGCTGCTACAGCCTACACAGAGGTATAACTATATCTCTCTCCAGGGACAATCCCCAACACTGGCCGCAGAGAGCACAGCAGTGTGAGGACCTGTCCCCAGTACAATCCTCGAATACAAATCCATTCATCACAGTCCTGCTGCTACTAACAACATACACAGAGGTCTGATTACACATCTCTCCAGGGACAATACCCAAAACAGCATCCATGGATAAAACTGATGTCCAGTTCCCCTTGATGCAGCTTTGGATGTGACTGGAGACACAAAAGTGTAGATATATTAACTTACAGCCTGAACTAAAGAGAATGACAGACAATTGATGTATATACCCCTCCCCCCTCTATGGTGCCCTATGCCCACCTGGCACGGCTCTCTGTAGGGATAGCTGTGCCCAGGCAGGAGATGTTACCTAGGGACACGGCTCATTGAAACCAATGGGCCGGCGCTGTGAACCTGACACATTGGACCCTGCTCCATCCTGAGCCGCTTATCTGCTGCATATTTCTAGACGACCCTTTCACTGCCGCGGCCGAGCCTCCACTTCTACCACAGGCTGACACAAGATTATGCAAAACACCCCAACTACAAGGGGTTAAACAAACATACAAGTTTTAATAGCAAAACATGATGTCAGATTACAGGATCCGGGGGGCATCAGGGGTCCAATACATCAGAACCGGGGGAGTGAACTATGAAGTAATGCAGATCTAATCTACAGGTCACAAATATCAAACTGCAACATTGTACATTATTTTATGGGTGAATTAAAAAGATTAATACAAAATATTTTGAAAAATTCATAAAAAAATTGATAAATATTCCTATGATGTCCTGGTCACTTCCCCCCCCCTGACCGCTCAGTGATCTGTGCCAATAATGGGATCAAGTCCATGACACTTATAAATAGTACATGCCCTTGAAATCCTACAGTCACCCTCAGCGCACTTCACCGGGCGCCCTGTAACCGAGGAGCCACTGGTTATTTCATGAGGAAGGAACAATGTGCGAATATTCAGTGTCAGGTGCAGGAGACAAGCACAAGACCAAGAGCAGGTGGAGAAGACCTCCGGGGGCAAGGGGGTTATACTATATTACACCCCAGAGCTGCACTCACTATTCTGTGTACATACATGGCATTACTTATCCTGTACTGATCCCGAGTTACATCCTGTATTATACTCCAGAGCTGCACTCACTATTCTGTGTACATACATGACATTACTTATCCTGTACTGATCCTGAGTTACATCCTGTATTATACCCCAGAGCTGCACTCACTATTCTGCTGCTGGTGTAGTCACTGTGTACATACATGACATTACTTATCCTGTACTGATCCTGAGCTACATCCTGTATTATACTCCAGAGCTGCACTCACTATTCTGCTGCTGGTGCAGTCACTGTGTACATACATGACATTACTTATCCTGTACTGATCCTGAGCTACATCCTGTATTATACCCCAGAGCTGCACTCACTATTCTGCTGCTGGTGCAGTCACTGTGTACATACATGACATTACTTATCCTGTACTGATCCTGAGTTGCATCCTGTATTATACCCCAGAGCTGCACTCACTATTCTGCTGCTGGTGCAGTCACTGTGTACATACATGACATTACTTATCCTGTACTGATCCTGAGTTACATCCTGTATTATACTCCAGAGCTGCACTCACTATTCTGCTGCTGGTGCAGTCACTGTGTACATACATGACATTACTTATCCTGTACTGATCCTGAGTTACATCCTGTATTATACTCCAGAGCTGCACTCACTATTCTGCTGCTGGTGCAGTCACTGTGTACATACATGACATTACTTATCCTGTACTGATCCTGAGTTACATCCTGTATTATACACCAGAGCTGTACTCACTATTCTGCTGCTGGTGCAGTCACTGTGTACATACATGACATTACTTATCCTGTACTGATCCTGAGTTACATCCTGTATTATACTCCAGAGCTGCACTCACTATTCTGCTGGTGCAGTCACCATGTACATATATGACTTTACATGTTTGATAAGACATTCGTTGTTGTATTTTATGCTTGATGTCAGTGAATGGAACATGTATCATGTATCAATACACAACTGAAGGTTTGATACAAATGTATCCAGTAGAAACAATCTCCTGTGAGGGACTCATGAAGAGCATATATTGGTTTTGTTCTGCTAAATTGTTACTATACATCATTCTGCTCTCCAGGCAGTTTAGATGTTGTATAGGTTGGATACAACTGCAACAAAAACTCAGCTCTCAGAATTATTAAGAGGAGAACTTTAAGATGAAAAAGTCTTCAAAATTTTCCCTCTACTGATTACACTTATGTGAAGCCCCCACATCAGAGCTGCCCCCAGTATAGTAGATTAACCCTTTTCTTGTAGCTGTCAGGGACTTGGATTTCATCTTAACCACAGGCACAGGCGGCAAACTCCTGGGCTAATGTGTAAATGTTATAAGTAACCCAGCTCTGCTACATCTGTGGATAGATGAGGCTCAATCATTACTTCTGTGTTACTTTTGCATAGGACTGCAGTTTTCTGTATGAGAACAGAACAACACAACCAGCTCTGCTACATCTGTATAAAATATACACATCCATATAGTTTCCTGAATATGTAAATAGCACATCCACACCCCCAAAACACAAGCACACTCCACCTGTACTATACAAGGGATCTGCACCCCCAAAACAAAAGCACACCCCACCTGTACTATACAAGGGATCTGCACCCCCAAAACACAAGCACACCCCACCTGTAATATACAAGAGATCTGCATCCATAAAACACAAGCACACCCCACCTGTACTATACAAGGGATCTGCATCCATAAAACACAAGCACACCCCACCTGTACTATACAAGGGATCTGCATCCATAAAACACAAGCACACCCCACCTGTACTATACAAGGGATCTGTACCCCCAAAATACAAGCACACCCCACCTGTACTATACAAGGGATCTGTACCCCCAAAATACAAGCACACCCCACCTGTACTATACAAGGGATCTGCATCCATAAAACACAAGCTCACCCCACCTGTTATATAGCAGAGCTGCACCCCAAATCACAAGCTCACCACTCCTGCAACATACAGGGGGATCTGCACCCCAAATCACAAGCTCACCTCACCTGCAATATACAAGGGATCTGTACCCCCAAAACACAAGCTCACCCCATCGGTACTATACAAGGGATCTGCATCCATAAAACACAAGCACACCCCATCTGTACTATACAAGGGATCTGTACCCCCAAAAAACAAGCACACCCCACCTGTACTATACAAGGGATCTGTACCGACAAAAAACAAGCACACCCCACCTGTACTATACAAGGGATCTGTACCCCCAAAAAACAAGCTCACCCCACCTGTAATATACAAGGGATCTGTACCCCCAAAACACAAGCGCACCCCACCTGTACTATACAAGGGATCTGTACCGACAAAAAACAAGCACACCCCACCTGTACTATACAAGGGATCTGCATCCATAAAACACAAGCACACCCCACCTGTAATATAGCAGAGCTGCGCCCCAAATCACAAGCTCACCACTCCTGCAACATACAGGGGGATCTGCACCCCAAATCACAAGCTCACCTCACCTGCAATATACAAGGGATCTGCACCCCCAAATCACAAGCTCACCCCACCTGCAATATACAGGGGATCTGCACCCCAAAACACAAGCTCACCCCACCTGCAATATACAGGGGATCTGCACCCCAAAACACAAGCTCACCCCTCCTGCCCTATTCAGGGGGATCTACACCCCAAATCAAAAGCTCACCCCTCCCGCAATATACAGGAGATCCGCACCCCAAAACCTGGGCTCACCCCTTTAGTATATAGCAGAGGATACAGAAAAGACATGAAGGATCTAGAGCAGGTGATGGAAAGATCTAGATAATAATCTATAGACTGAGGGTGGAAGGGGAACTACAGGACGGTCCCCTCTATACAAACTGTAACATTATATAATATAATTATTACACCCCCCACCCCATTATAATATGACGTAACCTCATTAATTAACGACAGCTGCCCAATTACTAATTAGCAGCTCAGTGTTAAAGGTTACTGACCCCACAGAAGCCACAGACACATAGACACATATATATCCATAGGAGCCGCACTCACCCCGCAGCAGCCCGGAGTACGCAGCGATGATCGTCTTCATGGTGCAGCGTGACAGACCTGCGCACACCCCCCCGGACTCTGCACGGTACTGGCCGCAGCGCGCTGTGCATCATATATAGAGACGGGGAGGAGGACGCAACCAAGTGGCGGCCCCGGGGGGAGGAGAGAGGGCCGGCATCTCTGCTGAAGTACCGGCCGCTTCCATGGACTGGTACATGTACACACTGGGAGAAAGAGGCAGGTACCGGCCAGAGGGATGGGGAGTGCTGAGTGCAGCAATACCCTACAATACCCAGCCAACTGTATACAGGGGTGAAATACTGGGGCAACTTATCACAGAGTATCCCAGAATGTGTCACCCACATATCCCCTGTACCCCATCATAATGTCATCCACATCCCCCTATAACAGTGTCACCTACACATCCCCCCATAACAGTGTCACCTACACATCCTCCATAACAGTGTCACCTACACATCCCCCCATAACAGTGTCACCTACACATCACCCCATAACAGTGTCACCTACACCTCCCCCCATAACAGTGTCATCTACACATCCCCTCATAACAGTGTCACTTACACATCCCCCCATAACAGTGTCACCTACACATCCCCCATAACAGTGTCACCTCCACATCCCCCCATAACAGTGTCACCTCCACATCCCCCCATAACAGTGTCACCTACACATTCCCTCATAACAGTGTCACCTACACATCCCCTATAACAGTGTCACCTACACATCCCCCCATAACAGTGTCACCTACACATCCCCCATAACAGTGTCACCTACACATCCCCCCATAACAGTGTCACCTACACATCCCCCCATAACAGTGTCACCTACACATCCCCCCATAACAGTGTCACCTACACATCCCCCCATAAGTGTCACCTACACATCCCCCCATAACAGTGTCATCTACACATCCCCCCATAACAGTGTCACCTACACATCCCCTCATAACAGTGTCACCTACACATCCCCTATAACAGTGTCACCTACACATCCCCCCATAACAGTGTCACCTACACATCCCCCATAACAGTGTCACCTACACATCCCCCCATAACAGTGTCATCTACACATCCCCCATAACAGTGTCACCTACACATCCCCCTATAACAGTGTCACCTACACATCCCCCCATAACAGTGTCACCTACACATCCCCCATAACAATGTCACCTAAACACATCCCCCCCATAACAGTGTCACCTACACATCCCCCCATAACAGTGTCACCTACACATCCCCCCATAACAGTGTCACCTACACATCCCCCCATAACAGTGTCACCTACACCTCCCCCCATAACAGTGTCACCTACACATCCCCCCATAACAGTGTCATCTACACATCCCCCCATAACAGTGTCATCTACACATCCCCCCATAACAGTGTCATCTACACATCCCCCCATAACAGTGTCATCTACACATCCCCCCATAACAGTGTCACCTACACATCCCCCCATAACAGTGTCATCTACACATCCCCCATAACAGTGTCATCTACACATCCCCCATAACAGTGTCACCTACACCTCCCCCCATAACAGTGTCACCTACACCTCCCCCCCATAACAGTGTCATCTACACATCCCCCATAACAGTGTCATCTACACATCCCCCATAACAGTGTCACCTACACCTCCCCCCCATAACAGTGTCACCTACACCTCCCCCCCATAACAGTGTCACCTACACCTCCCCCCCATAACAGTGTCATCTACACATCCCCCCCATAACAGTTTCATCTACACATCCCCCCCATAACAGTGTCACCTAAACACATCCCCCCATAACAGTGTCATCTACACATCCCCCCATAGCATTGTCACCTACACATCCCCCCCCATAACAGTGTCACCTACACATCCCCCCCCCATAACAGTGTCACCTACACATCCCCCCATAACAGTGTCACCTACACATCCTCCCCATAACAGTGTCACCTACACATCCCCCATAACAGTGTCATCTACACATCCCCCATAACAGTGTCACCTACACATCCCCCCATAACAGTGTCATCTACACATCCCCCATAACAGTGTCACCTACACATCTCCCATAACAGTGTCATCTACACATCCCCCCATAACAGTGTCACCTACACATCCCCCCATAACAGTGTCATCTACACATCCCCCCATAACAGTGTCATCTACACATCCCCCCATAACAGTGTCATCTACACATCCCCCATAACAGTGTCACCTACACATCGCCCCATAAGTGTCACCTACACATCCCCCCATAACAGTGTCACCTACACATCCCCCCATAACAGTGTCACCTCCACATCCCCCTATAACAGTGTCACCTACACATCCCCCTATAACAGTGTCACCTACACATCCCCCCATAACCGTGTCACCTCCACATCCCCCATAACAATGTCACCTAAACACATCCCCCCATAACAGTGTCATCTACACATCCCCCCATAACAGTGTCACCTACACATCCCCCCATAACAGTGTCACCTACACATCCCCCCATAACAGTGTCACCTACACATCCCCCCATAACAGTGTCATCTACACATCCCCCCATAACAGTGTCACCTCCACATCCCCCCATAACAGTGTTATCTACACATCCCCCCCATAACAGTGTTATCTACACATCCCCCCATAACAGTGTCATCTACACATCCCCCCATAACAGTGTCACCTACACATCCCCCCAAAACAGTGTCATCTACACATCCCCCATAACAGTGTCATCTACACATCCCCCCATAACAGTGTCACCTACACCTCCCCCCATAACAGTGTCATCTACACATCCCCCCCATAACAGTGTCATCTACACATCCCCCCATAACAGTGTCATCTACACATCCCCCCCATAACAGTGTCATCTACACATCCCCCATAACAGTGTCACCTACACATCTCCCCATAACAGTGTCACCTACACATCCCCCCCATAACAGTGTCACCTACACATCCCCCATAACAGTGTCATCTACACATCCCCCATAACATTGTCATCTACACATCTCCCCCATAACAGTGTCACCTACACATCCCCCCATAACAGTGTCACCTACACATCCCCCCATAACAGTGTCATCTACACATCCCCCCATAACAGTGTCACCTACACATCCCCCCCATAGCAGTGTCACCTACACATCCCCCCCATAACAGTGTCACCTACACATCCCCCCCATAACAGTGTCACCTACACATCCCCCCCATAACAGTGTCACCTACACATCCCCCCATAACAGTGTCACCTACACATCCCCCCATAAGTGTCACCTACACATCACCCCATAAGTGTCACCTACACATCCCCCCCATAAGTGTCACCTACACATCCCCCCCATAAGTGTCACCTACACATCCCCCCCCATAAGTGTCACCTACACATCCCCCCCCATAAGTGTCACCTACACATCCCCCCCCATAAGTGTCACCTACACATCCCCCCCCATAAGTGTCACCTACACATCCCCCCCCATAACAGTGTCACCTACACATCCCCCCCCATAACAGTGTCACCTACACATCCCCCCATAACAGTGTCACCTACACATCCCCCCCATAAGTGTCACCTACACATCCCCCCCATAAGTGTCACCTACACATCCCCCCCATAAGTGTCACCTACACATCCCCCCCCCCATAAGTGTCACCTACACATCCCCCCCCCCATAAGTGTCACCTACACATCCCCCCCCCATAAGTGTCACCTACACATCCCCCCCATAACAGTGTCACCTACACATCCCCCCATAACAGTGTCACCTACACATCCCCCATAATGGTGTCATTTTTATGTAAATTTTCCAGGTAGTAGAAGATTTGTGTCCTGGTTTCAACTCTAGTCACAGGTTGATATTGGGACGTTCCTGTTTTTCCTTACTCTACAGAAGTAAGCTTTGTGGAAAGGTGATACGGAGACAAAATTCTCTGTCCCAGGACAATCCATTCTGGTAAATTTGCTTTGCTGGGGCTTGTGTTTTGTGGGATCAGATGTAATTTTCACTACCACAATTTCTGGGGACATATAATTTATACAATTCAATGTTAATATTTTATTAGTTTCAGTGATGGAGGGAGAATCATAGAATCATTATTGCCCCAGAGAATGCACGGCTATGGCTCCTGGGTGACCTAGTGCACCCTGAGCAGCCTACATCACACCTAGGTCACCCAGGACCTCCCCATGGACCCAACACAAGGAAATGCAAGGTGCAAACCAAACCATAACATCCTTATCTATTGTCCCTGTAGGGATGTGTAACCGTACCTTTATTTTGTTAGTAGCAGCAGGATTGTGTTACAGATTTATATTCCAGGATTGTAGCTTCTCCAAGTGCATTGGGGTTGTCCTCACACTGCTGTGCTCTGTGCTCCCTGCAACTTTTCCTGAACCCCTGCATTATGCTCCAAAGTGACTGCTGCAGTATCCAAACAGAAGCCTACTACAGGCTATCTCTTGAGCTCCTCCTAGTGGTGGCTGTAAATAGAGTATATTCTAATCTCCTAAACTCCTCTCAGTGGTGGGTGTATATACAGTATATAGTAATCTCCTGAGCTCCTCCTAGTGGTGGTGTATATACTATATGTAGTAATCTCCTGAGCTCCCCCTAGTGGTGTATATACAGTATATAGTAATCTCCTGAGCTCCTCCTAGTGGTGGCTGTATATACAGTATGTAGTAATCTCCTGAGCTCCTCCTAGGGGTGGTGTATATATACAGTATATAGTAATTTCCTGACCTCCCCCTAGTGGTGGTGTATATACAGTATGTAGTAATCTCCTGAGCTCCTCCTAGTGGTGGCTGTATATACAGTATGTAGTAATCTCCTGAGCTCCTCCTAGTGGTGGTGTATATACAGTATGTAGTAATCTCCTGAGCTCTTCCTAGTGGTGGTTGTATATACAGTATATAGTAATTTCCTGACCTCCCCCTAGTGGTGGCTGTATATACAGTATGTAGAAATCTCCTGAGCTCTTCCTAGTGGTGGCTGTATATAGATTATATAGTAATCTCCTGAACTCCTCCTAGTGGTGGCTGTATATACAGTATGTAGTAGCCTCCTAAGCTCCCCCTAGTGGTGGCTGTATATACAGTATGTAGTAGCCTCCTAAGCTCCCCCTAGTGGTGGCTGTATATACAATATATAGTTATCTCCTGAGCTCCTTCTAGGAGTCGCTGTATATATAGTAATCTCCAGAGCTCTTCCTAGTGGGGGCTGTATATACTGTATGTAGTAATCTCCTGAGCTCCTCCTAGCGGTGGCTGTATATACAGTATGCAGTAATCTCCTGAGCTCCTCCTAGTGGTGGCTTTATAAACAGCATATAGTAGCCTCCTAAGCTCCCCCTAGTGGTGGCTGTATATACAGTATATAGTGATCTCCTGAGTTCCTTCTAGTAGTCGCTGTATATATAGTAATCTCCTGAGCTCCTCCTAGTGGTGGCTGTATATACAGTATGTAGTAATCTCCTGAGCTCTTCCTTGTAGTGGCTGTATATACAGTATGTAGTAATCTCCTGAGCTCCCCCTAGTGGAGGCTGTACATACAGTGTGTAGTAATCTCCTGAGCTCTTCCTTGTAGTGGCTGTATATACAGTATGTAATCTCCTGATCTCCCCCTAGTGGTGGCTTTATATACAGTATATAGTAATCTCCTGAGCTCTTCCTAGTGGTGGCTGTATATATAGTATGTAGAAATCTCCTGAGCTCCCCCTAGTGGTGGCTGTATATACAGTATGTAGTAATCTCCTGAGCTCTGCCTAGTGGTGGCTGTATATACAGTATGTAGTAATCTCCTGATCTCCTCCTAGTGGTGGCTGTATATAGAGTATGTAGTAATCTCCTGAGCTCCCCTAGTGGTGGTTGTGTATACAGTATGTAGTAATCTCCTGAGCTCCTCCTAGTGGTGGCTGTATATAGAGTATATAGTAATCTCCTGATCTCCTAGTGGTGGCTGTATATACAGTATGTAGTAATGTCCTGAGCTCCTCCTAGTGGTGGCTGTATATACAGTATGTAGTAATCTCCTGAGCTCTTCCTAGTGGTGGCTGCATATACAGTATATAGTAATCTCCTGAGCTCCTCCTAGTGGTGGCTGTATATACAGTATGTAGTAATCTCCTGAGCTCCTCCTAGTGGTGGCTGTATATACTGTATGTAGTAATCTCCTGAGCTCCTCCTAGTGGTGGCTGTATATACCGTATATAGTGATCTCCTGAGCTCCTTCTAGTAGTCGCTGTATATATAGTAATCCCCTGAGCTCTTCCTAGTGGTGGCGGTATATACACTATGTAGTAATGTCCTGAGCTCTTCCTAGTGGTGGCTGTATATACAGTATGTAGTAATATCCTGAGCTCTTCCTAGTGGTGGCTGTATATACAGTATGTAGTAATATCCTGAGCTCTTCCTAGTGGTGGCTGTATATACAGTATGTAGTAATCTCCTGAGCTCTTCCTAGTGGTGGCTGTATATACTGTATGTAGTAATCTCCTGAGCTCCTCCTAGTGGTGGCTGTATATACTGTATGTAGTAATCTCCTGAGCTCCCGCTAGTGGTGGCTGTATATACAGTATGTAGTAATCTCCTGAGCTCCCCCTAGTGGTGGCTGTATATACAGTATATAGTAATCTCCTGAGCTCTTCCTAGTGGTGGCTGTATATATAGTATGTAGAAATCTCCTGAGCTCCCCCTAGTGGTGGCTGTATATACAGTATGTAGTAATCTCCTGAGCGCCCCATAATGGTGGCTGTATATACAGTATGTAGTAATGTCCTGAGCTCTTCCTAGTGGTGGCTGTATATACTGTATGTAGTAATCTCCTGAGCTCCTCCTAGTGGTGGCTGTATGTACAGTATGTAGTAATCTCCTGAGCTCTTCCTAGTGGTGGCTGTATATACTGTATGTAGTAATCTCCTGAGCTCCTCCTAGTGGTGGTGTATATCTTTTTGTATATCTATAAAATCTATAGTCTATATAACTGTTTAGCAGCAATTTCAGCTCTGCTACATCAGTGTCAGACATACAGACCTCCTCCAGTCTGGGGTGAAGCCACAGACTGCGGTTACCAGGGACAGACATGGTGATAGACGGCCAATGGTCAGGTGTCGGTCACCACGTTGGCACTGGACCCATCTTGGACAGGCTCCCTGTCTGGCATAACTTTGGCACTACAATATAAAGTAGAGCAGAGATGGAAATTTGGAAATCGGGACACAAGTGACGGGTGACATTCATAGCTGCAATATTCCTCATTGTCTCACAGGAGAAATCACATCTAAATATAGAAATTGTGACATTTTGTAACTGTGTCTTTAAGACAAAGGTCGTGCAGAGAATTGCTCACCCTCCATCACCGACACATCACGTCCATCCATTAAAGGGGCATTCCACTCATTCTGTACATCCCCTTTAAGGCATAGACGCATTAAAGGGGATTGCATAACTGGATGCGTGTATTATCCATCACATTAGCTTGGACTCTGATCACCTGCTGAAAAACAGGATCCGTATCTAGTAATTAATACAGTAATTAGGGATTTATCACAGAGCGATACTCCCAGAGCGTACGTCCAGCGATGGGATGGACTTTACCCCTCAATGTCAGGAATTTCTTTTTCCGCTTATATTTTCTGTAAGAAGGCAAAAAAAAATATTCACACGTGAAATTTACAGCGGCCGAGACCTTGGCCTTTCGCTATCTAATCGGCTGCGTAATGAAGCGCTGGCCCTTTAAGAGAATGAAGAACCCAAGTAGATACAAGTTTGCTCAAGTTCTATCTGGTTCTGGGAAAGTTGCTTCATATATGAGGGTGATGGCACACTTGGCATCCTGAAGGCGTTTTTGACCAGTTTCAATTAAGATAATTGGTCAAACCTGTCAAAAACGCATGCGGTTTTTGATGGACTGCTTAAAAACGGGCCAAAAACGCCACGTGTGCCATCATCCTAAGGCCGGCGGCACAAGTGCCGTTTTGAACTAGTTTTTTGGGCTGTTTTTAAGCAGTCCGTTAAAAAACACATGCGTTTGAAAACGCATCCGTTTTTGAGCGGTTTTACCCATTATCTTAATTAAAACTGGTCACAAACGGATGCGTTTTTAACGGACTGCTTAAAAACTAGCCAAAAACGGGTTCAAAACGCCATGTGTGCGCCATCCTAAGGCTGCGGTCACACGTGGCATTTTGAACCAGTTTTTTAAGCAGTCCGTTAAAAAACGCATCCATTTTTGACCAGTTTTAATAAAGATTATTGGTAAAACCTGTCAAAAACGGGTTCAAAACACCACGTGTGCGGCTGGCCTAAGGATGATGCCACACATGGCGTTTTGAACCCGTTTTTGGTGCGTTTTTAAGCAGTCCGTTAAAAAACGCATCAGTTTTTGACCAGTTTTAATTAAGATAATTGGTAAAAACCTGTCAAAAAACGCAGGTGTTTTTTAACAGACTGCTTAAGGGTGAAGACACACATGGCGTTTTTGGGCCGTTTTTACTAAGTGCGTTTTCAGATCGTTAAAAACGCATGCGTTAAAAAACGCATCCGGTCTTTAAAAACGCATGCGCTTTTTGAAACCGCATGCGCTTTTGTCCGTTTTTCCGAAATTCCGCAATGAAAAACGGACAAAAACGCATGCGTTTTCAAAAAACGCATGCGTTTTTAAAAAACGGGTGCGTTTTTTAACGCATGCTTTTTTAACGATCTGAAAACGCACTTAGTAAAAACGGCCCAAAAACGGCCCAAAAACGCCATGTGTGTCTTCACCCTAAGGGTGATGTCACACATGGCGTTTTTGGGCTGTTTTTAGTTTTCAGATTGTAAAAAAAAAAAGCATCCGTTTTTTGAAAACGCATGCGATTTTGTCAGTTCTTAATTGCGCAAATTCGGAAACCTGGACAAAATCAGATGCGTTTTCAAAAAACGGATGCATTTTTAAAAAACGGATACGTTTTTTAACGCATGCGTTTTTTTTACGATCTGAAAACGCACTAAAAAACTAAAAACGGCCTAAAAACGCCATGTGTGACATCACCCCTGAAACGGGCCAAAAACGGGTTCAAAACACCACGTATGACAGCAGCCTGAGGACGCATTCACACGATGCGTTGTGCGTTGCGTTTTTGACGCATTCCACTGGCTTCAGCCTTGATCACGTGCTAAGGTTACATTGCGTTTCCACTGCATCCGCTAAAACGTAATGTCACCTTAGCATGTACTCAAGGCTGAAGCCAATGGTATGCGTCAAAAACGCAACGCAAACCTAAGGGCGATGCCACACATGGCATTTTTGTTCCATTTTTAAGCATGCATTTTTAAACCGTTTAAAAAATCATGCGTTTTTAAAACGTATCCGTTTTTTACTGTTTTCCCTGCATTTTGCTGCTTTGAACCTGTTTATCTATTAAGATAATCAGGTTCTAGGCAGCCAAACTCATGGTAATCGGTCAAAAACAGATGCGTTTTTAAACGGACTGAAAACGCACGCTTAAAAACAGACCAAAAACGCCACGTGTGGCATCGCCCTTGGTGTGCAGGAGAGCAAGGGTTGGATAAGTGATCATTCATTTTTTAGGAATTTAGAGATTCCTATTAAAATACCGATCCTTGAACACCTGCCATTGGTAAGTGTATACAGCCTGTATGTAGACTCGTGTATCGCCGTGGTAACAGACTACAAACAAATCTCGAGTAGTCTGATCCTGCAAAACAGTGGGACTGCCTTCTGTACTCACCTACTCGTACATATCACAAGTGATCAACTAATGTCCTGTGATCATCTCAACTTCTAACCATTGGGACATCTCTATATGAAGATCTATGTCTCCAGTGTTTTTCATAAATTGCCGTATATAAAGATTGATGGTCAACATGTCAATAACTGGGATAATCACAATAGATTAATGGAATAACTGTCTTCAATAGAAAGATCAATTGGGTCAAAAGTCGCCATAGATAACGACAGTGATAAAGTCCTAGTAGCAATGCAGAAAAATACTATAAGTTATGTAAGAGCAAACAATATACCTATAGTACAAGAACATAACTACTATAATACTGCCCCCTATGTACAAGAATATAACTACTATAATACTGCCCCCTATGTACAAGCATGTAACTACTATAATACTGCCCCCTATCTACAAGAATATAACTACTATAATACTGCCCCCTATGTACAAGAATATAACTACTATAATACTGCCCCCTATGTACAAGGATATAACTACTATAATACTGCCCCCTATGTACAAGGATATAACTACTATAATACTGCCCCCTATGTACAAGGATATAACTACTATAATACTGCCCCCTATGTACAAGAATATAACTACTATAATACTGCCCCCTATGTACAAGAATATAACTACTATAATACTGCCCCCTATGTACAAGAATATAACTACTATAATACTGCCCCCTATGTACAAGAATATAACTACTAGAATACTGCCCCCTATGTACAACATTATAACTACTATAATACCGCTCCCTATGTACAAGAATATAACTACTATAATACTGCCCCCTATGTACAAGAATATAACTACTATAATACTGCCCCCTATGTACAAGGATATAACTACTATAATACTGCCCCCTATGTACAAGAATATAACTACTATAATACTATCCCCTATGTACAAGAATATAACTACTATAATACTGCCCCCTATGTACAAGGATATAACTACTATAATACTGCCCCCTATGTACAAGGATATAACTACTATAATACTGCCCCCTATGTACAAGGATATAACTACTATAATACTGCCCCCTATGTACAAGGATATAACTACTATAATACTGCCCCCTATGTACAAGAATATAACTACTATAATACTGCCCCCTATGTACAAGAATATAACTACTATAATACTGCCCCCTATGTACAAGAATATAACTACTAGAATACTGCCCCCTATGTACAACATTATAACTACTATAATACCGCTCCCTATGTACAAGAATATAACTACTATAATACTGCCCCCTATGTACAAGAATATAACTACTATAATACCGCCCCCTATGTACAAGAATATAACTACTATAATACTGCCCCTTATGTACAAGAATATAACTACTATAATACTGCCCCCTATGTACAGGAATATAACTACTATAATACTGCCCCCTATGTACAAGAATATAACTACTATAATACTGCCCCCTATGTACAAGAATATAACTACTATAATACTGCCCCCTATGTACAGGAATATAACTACTATAATACTGCCCCCTATGTATAAGAATTTCCTTTGCTCCATTCTGTGTATTGACCTTCCGTGTGACCCCGGACCTGTTCCCGTTTACGCTCCTCCGCTGCCAGCCCTGACCTTCTGCTCTGACCCTGAACCTCTGCCGCCTGTCCTGACCTCCTGCCTTTCCCCGAACTGCCCTTCCGACTCTGTACCCCGCCTGGGCTGCCACCACGGGCAAAGTTGCACCTGTGGAACGACCTGGTGGTACCACGCCGCAGCAAGACCATCCTGCTTTGCGGCGGGCTCTACTGAGAACCGCGTGCCACTTAGGTTCCAGTCCCAGGTGTCGGCTTGTGTCATTGTCTGCGGTGATCCCACAAGCCTGACAGCCCCCAAAATTTTAACATTAGGTTGACGTTAAAAAATGACACCTTACCAACCCAAATAATAAAGGGGAAGAGTCATTTGGAGTGAACGGTTACACCTGTAAACAGAGTCCACAAGAAAATGGCGCAAATGCCTTTTTGTCCGTTTTACTGTGTAGAATTTGTTACACAAAAAACAAGCCCTCATCCAGATCTGTACACGGGAAAATATAAAGGTTCTGGATTTTGGAAGGGGGGTGGGGGGAGTAAAAAACTGAAACTCAAAATGAAAGAATCCCATTTTCCCCTTCGGTTTTTCTAAGTTTGTTATATATTTATTATGTTATAGTTGTTTCTAATTATCACAAGTTACTGAAGTTATTGGGATCCCTTAAGAAATTAAAAAGATCTCGGAAGGTTCCACTGCTGAAACCTTCTGTAACTCTATGATCTGGGGGTCCTCCTGGCAGCGAGTGTTCATTTACCCTGCAGTGCCCCCACAGGAGAGGTGAAGTATTACACAGTTTAGACTAAAACCAACAGGTCACCTGAGTAATGGGTGGTCACACTACTCCCTCCAGCTTAGGGGACACTCTACTCCCCTCTAATAGATGGGGGCCCCACTTTATCCATCTGTCCTTCACCCTTGAGTCTTCTGACCAGGCAATATGTGGGTCAGATGTGACAGGAGATGACCCCCCGTCTATATGATGTAACCCCCTTTACATCAGGCAGCGGCCGGGTCCTGCCTTACACAATGAGGTGATGAAACCCTCTGTCTGCTCCTCGCTGACCCCTCACCTCCTCCACCCCCCTCACTGCAAAGATTCCCATTACTGTGCAAAGATTGCTGAGCTTCTACACGTATTCACATAATTCTACTGTAATATACACTGCACATATATTCTACATATATATCTATATCTATACAGCATCTCAGTGATAATGGAAACAAAGACAGCTACTCGTAATAGTGAGTGCAGCTCTGGAGTACAGTACAGGATAAGTAATGTCATGTATGTACAGTGACTGCACCAGCAGAATAGTGAGTGCAGCTCTGGAGTATAATACAGGATGTAACTCAGGATCAGTACAGGATAAGTAATGTCATGTATGTACACAGTGACTGCACCAGCAGCAGAATAGTGAGTGCAGCTCTGGAGTATAATACAGGATGTAACTCAGGATCAGTACAGGATAAGTAATGGCATGTATGTACACAGTGACTGCACCAGCAGCAGAATAGTGAGTGCAGCTCTGGAGTATAATACAGGATGTAACTCAGGATCAGTACAGGATAAGTAATGGCATGTATGTACACAGTGACTGCACCAGCAGCAGAATAGTGAGTGCAGCTCTGGAGTATAATACAGGATGTAACTCAGGATCAGTACAGGATAAGTAATGTAATGTATGTACACAGTGACTGCACCAGCAGCAGAAAAGTGAGAGCAGCTCTGGAGTATAATACAGGATGTAACTCAGGATCAGTACAGGATAAGTAATGTCATGTATGTACACAGTGACTGCACCAGCAGCAGAATAGTGAGTGCAGCTCTGGAGTATAATACGGGATGTAACTCAGGATCAGTACAGGATAAGTAATGTCATGTATGTACACAGTGACTGCACCAGCAGCAGAATAGTGAGTGCAGCTCTGGAGTACAGGATGTAACTCAGGATCAGTACAGGATAAGTAATGTCATGTATGTACACAGTGACTGCACCAGCAGCAGAATAGTGAGTGCAGCTCTGCAGTATAATACTGGATATAACACAGGATAAGTAATGTCATGTATGTACATAGTGACTGCACCAGCAGCAGAATAGTGAGTGCAGCTCTGGGGTATAATACAGGATGTAACTCAGGATCAGTACAGGATAAGTAATGTCATGTATGTACACAGTGACTGCACCAGCAGCAGAATAGTGAGTGCAGCTCTGGAGTATAATACTGGATGTAACTCAGGATCAGTACAGGATAAGTAATGTCATGTATGTACACAGTGACTGCACCAGCAGCAGAATAGTGAGTGCAGCTCTGGGGTATAATACAGGATGTAACTCAGGATAAGTACAGGATAAGTAATGTCATGTATGTGAAGAGTTGATTCTGGAAGAGCCATAGTGTAGTTTTGGAGGCCACTGCGGAGGATGTTGCAGTAGTCCAGGCAGGAGATGATGAGGGCAGTCGCTGGGATATTTGCTGACTATTCTGTGATTGGGGACGTTCTCCTCTGTGCACATGGATTTCATCATTACATTATAGATCCTTTGCTATTTGGAGATGAACCCGGTCACCTACCGGCTGATGCAACTGACAGGTAGCAGTTGTATGAGACTGTCTGTCTGATTTTATATTATAGTACAGTATAGTGTATTGATTTATATTCCGGGATTGCAGCTCCTCCAAGTGCACTGGGGGTGCAGCTGTAGTTTTCATCATTGTTGGGGAGAGGAAGTTTTTGGGGGACCTGATAAGTTTTGATCTGACCCCTCCTTTATACGTCTCTGATGGGCTCCAGCCTCTCCTGTGCGGCTACATAGAATCTGTGACTGTAGACAACCCAAAAATAGAAGCCGCAATGTAGCATTTATTAATACATCCTCTCTACCAGGTGCTGACCCAGATAGCAACATATTCCTGAATATAAAAATCTAATTTAATTAATTTTTTACTGCATTGACAGTAGGTACAAAATGTGTGATTTTTTTTTTTTATCTAAAAATGCTAAGGAAAATTACCCCTAAAATAACATAGCAATAAAATAAATATAAATTAATGGATGTAAAAAATGTTATAATAAAAAAGGAAAATATAAAATGAAAAAAACCAAATAAATAGGAAATAAATATAATAAAATAAATATAAATTAATGGATATAAAAAATGATGACATATAATGAATATGAAAATGTAAAAGAAAAAGAAACAAACAGAAAATAAATATAATAAATATAAATTAATGGATGTAACAAATGATGTAATATAATGAAAATATAAAAGAAAAAAAAACAAATATATAGGAAATAAATACAATAAAATAAATATAAATTAATGGATGTAACAAATGATGTAATGAAATTATAAAGGAAAAAAATAAAAATAAATAGGAAATACAATAAAATAAATATAAATTAATGGATATAAAAAATGATGACATATAATGAATATGAAAATGTAAAAGAAAAAGAAAATAAATAAAAATGAAATAAATACAATAAAATAAATGGAAATAACACATGATGTAAATGAAAAAACACATAAAAAGGAAATAAATGTAATAAAACAAATGATAAAGAAATGGAAGTAATAAAATATAAAATAAAAACAAATATAAATAAATTGATGTAAAAATAAGGTAATAAAATAAAAAACAAATATAAAGAAAGAATTGATGTGATGTTCTGTACACATTTGCGTCTAAGTCCATTACTACAGAATGCGAAATTCCCCAAAATTGCTCCGTTTACCCCTTGATACATTTTAGGGACGACCTTTTGTTAAACTCTTCCGAAATCTAAATTTATTCCCAGAGTGGAAGCAATTTGCTCAGCAATTTTTATCATTTGGCTTCCTACCAGATACAAGTCAGATCCTGATATGAACTTATGTAATGAGCAGTGTTACTGTAATCCTCTGGCAGCGGGTGCTGTCTGCCGCCAGTTGCCTCTTCTTGCCCCCTGTACCCATCCTGCCCATTGCCCCAGGGAATTATTCCCCCCCCGACCAGAGATAACCCTGTGGTCTGACCCCCTTATACCTTGTAGCAAAACCACAGCTGTGAGATATATAAGGCGGGTTCATGTTTTCAGGTTCTGTCATTCACTGACAGCAAGCATGTCAGCATGAGATTGTCTTCTACTATAAAACACTGAGGTTTTGTAAATGTATCCTGATCATGACTTATGGCAACGATGTAGCAGATCCTTGTGTCCTTTGTTCTGCCCCCATGAGAAAGTGTTTGTGCTGCCCCCGGAGGGATGCCCATGTGGATGCCCTCTGTGCGGCCGGGTATGGGGCAGCGCCGGGCAAGGAATTATTATCCATCCGCAACAATGTGTCTACAGAACAGCAAGGAAAGAAATGAGCGAGGAACAAGACTGTAACCTCAGAGCCGAGGCCATGAGAACCTCAAGCCTCAGACCGTGCATTGTATGTAATGTCCACAGAGAGGGGGAAATATTCATCTCATATCTATCTATGGGGCCGATTTATCCAACCCCCCCCCCCTTCTTTCGAGATTTTCCCCCTTTATCTGAGCTTTTTTTGCACCTTATTTGTCTTTGTCAAATACAGTTTTTATTATGCACATTTTTTTTTTGCACAAATCACACCATTGCCTTACCCAAGAGTGGTCAGGACTGGCGTGTTATTGCACAATTATTTGTTCCCATATAGGTGCAAATCAATGTTAAATAAGGTGCAAACATTTGGAAGCAGGAGAAATAGAAAGACAAATTAGACACAAACCGGGAAACTGCATCACGGCGAACTTCGGGGAACTGCTGGAAAAAAATTGCGCCAATACTCCAATGCACTCAAAAAGTCACTAAAAAAGGTGCATCAGACTTAGGCTACATTCACACGGTGTGTGCCCGCCGTACTCAAATGAGTCTTTGCCTTTATTATTATAATGTAGGAAATGGAGACTGATAATATTCTCAGATCTGTACAATAAGACAACAATCACTCACAGAGATGATCCCATAGACAATGATGAAGTAGTTACCGGAGAAAATTTACATTTTAAAACTGCTCCGAAGGATTTTTTATGTTGCATTTAGTTAATTTTTCATTTGGACTTTTGTTTCCAGTTTTGAAAAGGGAGTTTTTCAGGTGCACCTGCTCAGAGTAGGTATATTCTTGCGACTTTTTTGACACAAAATGGGGTTGGATGTTGAACAAACATCTGCAGATCAGCCACTCACTGGGGCTTATTTGCTAAGGGTCCGCAGCTGCACTTTAGTCAGATTTTGCATGGCTATGACAGGTATTTTAGCAGGGGATTGTGTGGCACGGCTGCGCTTTCATGCGACAGGAATCATGGGTTGTGCCATCGGACCATCTGACAGATTCGGACTGAGCGCAGGATTTAACTTTTCATTTGTGTCGCAAGATCACCTTCTTCTTCCCGGTGCATGTAAGTGCTTGAACTCTGTTGGACCTGAGCCGGGGAAGCGACACATGCAGGTATCGGGCGCACGATCTTAGTGAATCGCGGCACAGTGCATTATCATCAGACAATGCACTTTCGGTGAACTCCTCCGGACGGGTAAGTAAATGTGCCTTATGTCAGATAAAGTGCAGACGCTTAAAACCACTAAGTGCCAGACTTTTGCTTGCACCCAAAAAAGTTGCTAATTGGATTAATAACTGCACCAAACAAAATGTGCAAAAAAAATGCCAAAACAGTCTAAAAAATTATGAACATTGTCCCCCAGGGTCCTATCTGTCAGGCATCAATGGTAGTGAACCCCCTGGACCATCGCAGACGATGCCAATACACAAGCTGACACCTGAGACCGGAGTCTATGTGGCACCCGCTTTCACCAGAGCTCGCCGCAAAGCGGCTTGGATTTGCTGAGGAACGGTACCACCAGGTCATTCCACAGGAACGGACTTTGTCCACAGTGGCAGCCAAGGAGAGGTACAGAGTCGGAAGGCAAGTTCGTGGTTGGGGACAGGCAGGAGGTCAAAACAGGTGGCAAAGGTTCAGGGTCAGAGGCTGAGCAGAAGGTCAGGGCTGGCAGCGGAGGAGCGTAAACGGGAGCAGGTCCGGGGTCACAACGGGGAATCCAATCACAGGCACAAGGCAAAGGACAAAGCTTTCTCTGAGGCATATAGCACGAAGATCCGGCAGGGAATGCTGCCCGGAGTGGCCGACTTTTAACCATTTCCTGAAAAGGGCCAGCACCAATCAGCGGTGCGCTGGCACTATAAATCTTCTGAAGCAGAACACGCTCGCAGGGCCGCTGGAAGGGAGACAGGAACGAGGAAATGTGTGCATCGGGGCGCTGGGGCACACGGAGGATCACGGTAGAGCCCGTGATCCGAGACACTATGCAAGACATTGATCATAGTTTTTTCCACAGTTTTTGATGTTTTTTGCCCAAAAATGTGGCACACTTAGTTTGGCACATTTTTGCGTCTTTTTCTGGCGCATGTCAAAGTTAGTGGTTATGAGTCCCTGCGCCTTATCTGACATAGTGAGCGGCTGCTATACAGATGTTTGCACGGCATGACCAGGATAGGGCTGAGTCATAGGAACAGCTCACAGAGCAGAAAAAGGAACCCTCCTTAACCAAAAACTAAATAAAACACACACATTTTATTGTTGGAAAAGTGCTGGTCACAGCTTTATATTTTACAGATTTTCAAAGAATAAATAAACTTTATTAACATATATTAACAAATGACAAAATATGATGAATACATTAAACATCAACTTTATTAGTGGCCGAGTACTTGACAACCGAGCAGAAAAATTGTTTGTCCATTTTGACAACCAACTAAGTCCGGTGTAACCGTTAAGTAAAATATCATCGCTCAGAACTCACGCTCAGCGTGTAAACAACCACACCTACCAATCCACAAGCCGCACAACAACCTGGCAAGTGACGAGGGCAGAATGTGGCAAATATCAAAAGAATCCAGCTCCTGAGGTCAAACTCTCAAGGAGACTGCAATTCAATTCTCCAAATTCCCGGACTTTAGAACAAATTATGCAATCAATTTACCAAATATAAATTATCTGTTGCCAAGCACCCGCCACAGCACGGCGTCTTGACTCCTCAAGACGCCGTGCACCGCCACACCCTCCAACCAAAACCGACCACCTCAGACAAACCGTAATTAAAAACATCCAAGCCAAGATCCGTCAAGTGCACACCATCCTTGCCCGTGTAGCTGCGATCAGCCTCCAACAAACCATGACGCACCACCAAACCTCCATTCAAACGGATAAATTTTCCAAAACACTTATTGATCTTCACTCGAGACCGATTCAGTGCCGCCACTGAAACTGCGTTCCTCCATCGCTCCCTTCTCACCATCTCGGACCAAATCAACAACACATCCGGATACTCACTCATAAACCACAACACGTCTTTCTTCATTGCCTTAATCAATTGACGCATAGGAAAACCCCCGGCATGGATCAACAAGACATCCGGAGCACCCCATCTTTCAATTGCCATACGCAACTTTGCAGGCACCGCTTCCCACGTAAGCCCCATATAACCAAGCCAACGCACACTTACCAAATTTCCATCGAGCCCAAGAAACCTACCACCCAAACGTAGCTGAGCCCTCTTTTCCGCCCAATGAATAAAAGAGTGTCCGAAAATCCAGATGACACATCTTTTAAAACAAAAAAATAAACAATCGTAACAGCCAAACCACGCACCACTCCCCCTTTTATTTTTCTAATCTATGAAGCCGAACATACGAACGAAACCTCCTAGACTCCCAACGCCCAATTTTCTTGATATCGGCATCCGACAAACCCCACATAGCTGCCTCAGGTGCAGCTCCAATGCGAAAAGAGTGCGAACAATACTCCTTCACATTTAACCCCAACAGATTCAAACACTTTCTAAAAACTGCCACAAACTGAAATCTAGACAAGGCCTTCCCATTCTGATGAACCAATAACGCCTCCCCCGTTGCTGGACGAACCGACAAAAAGGACTCAAGGCACTCCACCGGACAACCCACAAAACCAGGCACCCGCCGCAAACGCACCAGAAAACCCCGACCAGAGCTGTCCGTTTTAGTATTCAGCAACACAATCTTAACCTCACCATCCACACACTGCACGTGCCGCATCTGAATACCCCCGCTGCGCGAGCAACTTCCACTCACCAATTCACTAATCCTGAAAGCCCCAAAAAATGCCCAAGAGTATGCCAATGTAAACAAACAGCCCTCATACTCCGACACACACCTCCCGAACTTTTCCGACCAGATCCTTCAAAAGATCAAAAGATACAGGTCTCCTACAGTCCTCCCTGTAACGGCCCTTCTTGTATCCCTTCACCGCTTGCTTCACTAGGAAACCCTGAGTCGAATCCTCCCCACCTGTCAATTTAAACAAAAAAGCCAAAGCTGCCAAGGTCCTCTGAACCACCACCACCGAGGCCCCCCTTTCAAAAATGCGCATCAAAAAATGTAAAAAGCATGTAGCCAATTCCCAAAATTACGAGGAATTAGCCGATAACGGCGCCTCTCCTCATCCTCCTCCTTACGATGTTCCTTCCCCTTTTCCCAACGTTCAACACTAAAACGCTCCAAAGGTAACAACGTAAAAATGTCCAGATTCTCCCTTTTCCATATTTTTTTCCATATTTTATCCTTCACTTCTTGTTTTAAATGAACCCCATCGAGAGGCCCATCGAAACAAATGTACAAGTTACCCAACGCCGCGTCCGAAACTGGCAACAATTTGGACGCATCATCTGACTTGCTAGCCGGGGCTTTTTCCCCACTCACTGCCACCACCGCACTCTCTAACCCATTTCCCGTCACTGACCCAGCGCTAGCTGACCCCACTGAATTTCCACCTGCCCCTGCGCTAACTACCTCCATCACAGTGGCCGTCACCGCCACTAGTGCGTTAGTCGTCGTGGTCACCCCTGCATTAGATGACCCTGCCGCCCCAGCACCCCAGGCCGATATTGGCCCCCCATGCTGTGACCCCATAGCCCTCTCAAAGACTGACATCAAACGCTGCATCACCTGCATAAACTCCTGAAGAGGCCCTACACTAGCAACAGCCCCTGCATCAGACGTATTAGTGGCTATTCTCACTGGAGTGTTGTGTGTTTGTATGTAGTTGTACTTGTGTAGCTGTGGACGCACCTGTAATTGTGACGCCGCTGCCTCCTGGCGTCTGCCCGGCTTTGCCGGGACCTGCAACGAGCCCCTGGCCCGATGGCACAGCTCCCACCGATGACATCACTCCTGGAGCCACTGACGGCGCCGCAACCGCTGATCCTGCTGACGGCGACACCACGGGACCCCCTCCTGTCGCGGCCAGTCCTGCATAGCCGCCTCAGCGCCACTCTGCATCTGGTAAGGAAAAAAGACAGAAGAAACACCACGAACACAACCAGTATCGCCTAACCACTGAGCGCCTTGCACCATCCCCCCACCCATGCTCCTGTCAGGAGGCCCCAAAAAATGCTGCATCCCCCCAGCAGCCCTATCACTAGCCCCACCGACCCAGCTAACATCTCTCCTACTCCTGGATGGAGAGATGCCTCCATCCGCTGCTCCATGCTGCTGCTGTGCCCCTCCACTCGACCTGGGTGAAGGGGGGACCTGACCCCCGCCACCCGCTGCCGCCGCCGCATCCAGAACCCCGATCGCGGCCTCCTCCCCCTCACTCACATCACTGCCTGGGCTGCTGGGGGTGTCCTCCTCCCCAGCCCCCGCTCTCACGCTGCCGCTAGCCGCCGCCCGGCGCACGGCTGACACTCACCGCTCCAGCTGATCCCTGGCGAGCGTCGCGTCCGTGCTGGCTCCTCCCCTCGGTTCCCGTCGACCCCCGACTTCCGGTTCCGGACTTCCGGCCAGCGCTGCTCCGACCAACTCCAGGTCCGCCCGCCATCTTGCAACCTCCACGCGCCGCCGCCATCTTGCGCGTTCCACCTCCGGAGGACCTCGAGCTCCCTGCCGTCCTTGGACTCCGCACCCCGGCCCCTCCATCGTCCTCCAATGACGCCACCGACATCCTCCGGCTCCTCTTCCTGCCGGAACCGCGGACCGCCTATGCATCTCCGGACTCTCCAGGTGAGCCTCAAACGTCGCTTCTCCCGGCCCACGCAGGTGACACAGAAGGGCTCAACCTCTCAGGGGGCCTTGCTCTTGATGACCTGGCCGACCGCCGGGTCCCACCATCGTCTCCCGAGGTAAAAGTGGCCACCTGCTCCCGCATCCATGCGGCACCCCTGGCCTCCGCTTGCGCCCGCATCTGGGCCAGAAAAGCCTCCAACTCCGCCATCCACAGTCCTGGCACCAAAAACACCCGCAAAAAATTCAAAAAAACGCCGAAAAATACAGGCCTATCGGACCGGCACCACCTCTCCTTACAATTTTCTCCAGCCAAAAGATGGCGTGCCCTTCCTGGCACCCCTTATAATCCCTCTAAGGTCTCCACCCCCCAACTAAGCCACCTATCACCTCACTTAAAGTTCAACCCCCCAACTCTAAACCACCCGCCTTTTCCTGCCCTCCCAGCCCATCCTGTCATGGCCGCATTCCGCCCACTTTCAGCTATCTCCATGCTAACATTACTTAAAACAAAGGACTTTGGTTCCCAAATGAAAAATTATCTCTATGTAACATGGAAAATCCTTCAGCGCAGTTTAAAAATGTAAAATTTCTCCAGTAACTTATTGTCTTAATGTGCAGATCTAAAAATGTCATCAAACTCCATTTCCTACATTATAATAAAAAAGACAAATACTCATTTATGTGCAGAGATGAAGCCCTGAACGTTCTGTCCACTTTTTTCAATCTCTTTCCATTATTAGTCACAAATGAGATTTACTTTGTAAGGTAAAAATTGGAGACAAATTTGGTGCAAAATTAGGAGCAAATGAATGCGACAATTCCAAAACGGCAGAACGGAGATCCATCATAAATCACACGTCATAAAAAAGAGCAAACCAGGCACAAAAATAGGCGAACCTGAGACCCACTATGAATAATGTCCCCCTATATTTGTCCAAAAACAAGTGAAGTTATAACTAGAGATGAGCGAGCACTAAAATGCTCGAGTGCTCGTTATTCGAGACGAACTTTTCCCGATGCTCGAGTGCTCGTCTCGAATAACGAGCCCCATTGAAGTCAATGGGAGACTCGAGCATTTTTCAAAGGGACCATGGTTCGGGAATAAAATGTTTTATTTAATTGAAAAAGAATGTCTTCTGATAAGTTATCAGATGTATGCAAACATCTGCAATCTATTCTTCACTGTTCCGCGCGTATATTATCTCCCGACAAGTTAGCAGATGTGAAGAACAGTGAAGAATAGAATAAAAACAGTGAACACAGGATCATTTAAGTGATAAACACAGTGAAGAATAGATTGCAGATGTTCGGCACATCTGCTTACTTGTTGGGAGATATGCTGTCCCGGGATCCGCTCCTCTGCTTCCACTGAAGTCTCCCCGGTGCCTCTGCGCTGCTCCCCGGTGCCTCTGCGCTGCTCCCCGATGCCTCTGCGCTGCTCCCCGATGCCTCTGCGCTGCTCCCCGGTGTCTCTGCGCTGCTCCCCGGTGTCTCTGCGCTGCTCCCCGGTGTCTCTGCGCTGCTCCCCGGTGTCTCTGCGCTGCTCCCCGGTGTCTCTGCGCTGCTCCCCGGTGTCTCTGTCCTGCTCCCCGGTGTCTCTGTCCTGTTCTCCGATGTCTCTGCGCTGCTCCCCGATGTCTCTGTCTGCTCACCGTGTTCTTCAATGTGTTCTTCACACATATATATTGTTCTTCACATGCTATTTTGTTCGCACCGTTCCGCGCGTATCTCCCGACAAGTAAGCAGATGTGCCGAACATCTGTAATCTATTCTTCACTGTGTTCACTGTTTTTATTCTATTCTTCATTGTTCTTCACTGTGTTTTTTTAATTAAATGCTCGATCTCGAGCAGGGGAAATACTCGTCCGAGCAACGAGCCGTTTCGAGTACCTTAATACTCGAACGAGCATCAAGCTCTGACGAATATACTCGCTCATCTCTAGTTATAACCTTTTTCTAATAAAGGCAGCACTCTCTAATAGTGGCCGGAGGCACATGAGGTGAGATAATAACCTTATTTGCCCGGCTGTTGGCACCCATGACGGTTACATCAGTAGGTGCCGCTCTGGATTTTGATTTATTTATCTAAATACCCAAATCTTTTGGACTAATTTCTAAAGAAACTGAGACTGCTGAATACATCGGTGTATGCTGGATTGGCGCTAGATGAATTTGGTTGTATTCACACTTGCCTAAATTTGTTACTGCCCATTCATGATGGGGACGTGTATCTGGGCTTGGGTATCAGTTTTCTTGAAATAGAGGCAATTCCCAATAAGTCCAGTAAATTGAGTCTATTTCCTGCATTATGCCCCCTAAACACAAAATGGGCGGGGAGTGGTGTCAATGGGGTGCAGGTGGCATGGCTGAATCTAAACTCTCGGCTGCCTGAGGCTATAGAACTGCATCCCCCCAAAATTGTGACGCACGCCCCATGTTAAAGATGCACCAAAAAGTGGCAGACTTTGTCGGGGCAGTGCAGGGGTGCGCCAAAGAAATGTGCGGCAGAAATCCTGAATTTGGCGCCCCCTGCACACTACACTTCCACCTAGGGCAGTTTGCACTAGTTTTGATAGATGTGGCCTAAAATGTTTTTGGTAAGTGGGTTCTCCTTGCAGTGTCTCACACCAATGCTGACATCAGGTGCACAGAGACACTATTTTTAGGTGTCAGGTCCTGGTTTGTAGCAGATGACTGCACCCCTAATGGTGTCCCCTATCATTTTTCAGGTGGTGCTGCCTGAGGCAAGAGGCTCAACTCACCTCAAACCTGGTGAGCTCTGCCGAAGTGGGTCAAAATGGGGCGTTCCTGCCCCGAGCCCGCAACTGCCTATAGCTTGCGCCGGTATAGCTGGCCCATTGGCCCTGCAGAGAGAGGTCATTACAGACCGCACATTTTTTATTTTTAAAATTGAAGCCAAAACCACTTCAATTTTAGCCCTTGACCTGATAACATTGAAAGTTCCTCTTGCAGGGTTATTGCAGCACAACACTGTAAATCCCGCCAAATACTCCACTGGATGATATCCCATAAAATAAGTGCACAGCCAAGAAAATCTGTGCACATCCAGGTATTTGAGGACAAATAAGGTAAAATAATGTGGGGCCAAGTTGGCAGCAGATTAACAGATGCGGCTTTATTTATTGTTTGGTTATTGGAGAGAGAATAATATTGACAAACCCAAACCCAGTGATACCGTCAGGAGTCGCTGTTATAGGGGCCCGGAGCATCCAAGGGTCCACAGAACCACAATGGTGATTATTCATGGGAGGTACATGTTATAATTCTGCCTGTCTGTAGCCACCATTAGGGGGAGCTCTTTGGTTGTAGACATTAGTAATGCAGACAGAATCTATAAATGTGACTTCCAAGGAGCCAAAATTAGGGCAAAATTGAATTATGTTTATGGCATTAAGTGTATTGATTTCAACTTAAAAGCAAACAAGTGTGAACTTCCCCTTTAAATTCCAAAGTTCAAAGTGCAAACATCCCCTTTAAATTCCATTCCCATAGGCACCTCAGTGTTATCGCTATCTGAGGCTGAACACCAAAACCATTGTAATCCCTGACTAAACAGTAATAAACCTCCTGTATTACAGCGCTGACCCTCCCGATCCATAATACAAAGGTCGGGGGTGTTTACATACACAGCGCACAATACTGCAATAGCGCGGCAGTATCTTATCTACATGGAAATAACGTGCGATTATAGAAACTCGCTGTGGACTGGAGAATGTCCTTAAAAATAAAAAAACAACTAAATACAATGTGATAAAAAATACCATCATAAGGAATCATAAATAATACCGTCATATCATGGTGAAATACTCCATCCCTGTACCCCTCACATAACACCACTGACCTGACTGACCAGACATCTACAAGGGGTTAAATAATAGCGTTAGATCAGTTTGCGGATGTACATACGCCCCCCCATAGACGGCAATGGCCGCACGGAGCGATACAGTGGCATACAGGTGGCAACGTACCGCTCCGTATATGGGGAAAAGATAGGACATGTCATATATTTCCCTGTGTATCAGTCTGTACACCGTGCATTTCAATGGAGAGGGGAGGGGTCACCCCTCCTCCTCTACATGGCGCCCAGCAGGCATACGTTCATGTACATGTGGTCTCACTCATAGATCCAGGCACAGTGACTGTAGTAATCTTCTTATATTTGTTATCCATGGCCTCCTTCCTTCTAAAATCAACTTTTATAATTATGCTAATGAGTGTGAGTAGACTCTGGGGGTGTTTCCGGAGGCCCTCAGTGATGCCTTTTCACTCTTGTTACAGAGCAGGTCCCCCCTCTGCCTGCGCCTCCTGCTGCTGCTAGAGTACACAGGCAGTGAGCAGAGGGAGAAGGGAGTGAGCAGAGGGAGGAGGGAGTGAGCAGAGGAAGAGGGAGGAGGGAGTGAGCAGAGGAAGAGAGCGGAGGGAGTGAGCAGAGGAAGAGAGCGGAGGGAGTGAGCAGAGGGAGGAGGGAGTGAGCAGAGGAAGAGGGAGGAGGGAGTGAGCAGAGGAAGAGGGAGGAGGGAGTGAGCAGAGGAAGAGGGAGGAGGGAGTGAGCAGAGGGAGAGAGCAGATGGAGGAGGGAGAGAGCAGAGGGAGGAGGGAGAGAGCACAGGGAGGAGGGAGAGCAGAGGAACAGAGCAGAGGAAAGAGGGAGGGAGGAGAGAGCAGAGGGAGGGAGGAGAGAGCAGAGGGAGGGAGGAAGCAGAGGCAGGGAGCAAAGGGAGGGAGGAAGGGAGGAAGGAGAGAGCAGAGGGAGGGAGGAAGGAGGGAGGGAGGGAGGAAGGAGAGAGCAGAGGGAGGGAGGAAGGAGAGAGCAGAGGGAGGGAGGAAGGAGAGAGCAGAGGGAGGGAGGGAGTGAGGAAGGAGAGAGCAGAGGGAGGGAGGGAGTGAGGAAGGAGAGAGCAGAGGGAGGGAGGGAGTGAGGGAGGAAGGAGAGAGCAGAGGGAGGGAGGGAGGGAGGAAGGAGAGAGCAGAGGGAGGGAGGGAGGGAGGAAGGAGAGAGCAGAGGGAGGGAGGGAGGAAGGAGAGAGCAGAGGGAGGGAGGGAGGGAGGGAGGAAGGAGAGAGCAGCGGGAGGAAGGAGAGAGCAGAGGGAGGGAGGGAGGAAGGAGAGAGCAGCGGGAGGAAGGAGAGAGCAGAGGGAGGGAGGGAGGAAGGAGAGAGCAGCGGGAGGAAGGAGAGAGCAGAGGGAGGGAGGGAGGAAGGAGAGAGCAGAGGGAGGGAGGGAGGAAGGAGAGAGCAGAGGGAGGGAGGGAGGAAGGAGAGAGCAGAGGGAGGGAGGGAGGAAGGAGAGAGCAGAGGGAGGGAGGGAGGAAGGAGAGAGCAGCGGGAGGAAGGAGAGAGCAGAGGGAGGGAGGGAGGAAGGAGAGAGCAGAGGGAGGGAGGGAGGAAGGAGAGAGCAGAGGGAGGGAGGGAGGAAGGAGAGAGCAGAGGGAGGGAGGGAGGAAGGAGAGAGCAGAGGGAGGGAGGGAGGAAGGAGAGAGCAGAGGGAGGGAGGGAGGAAGGAGAGAGCAGAGGGAGGGAGGGAGGAAGGAGAGAGCAGAGGGAGGGAGGGAGGAAGGAGAGAGCAGAGGGAGGGAGGGAGGAAGGAGAGAGCAGAGGGAGGGAGGGAGGAAGGAGAGGGAGGGAGGGAGGAAGGAGAGGGAGGGAGGGAGGAAGGAAGGAGAGAGCAGAGGGAGGGAGGGAGGGAGGAAGGAGAGAGCAGAGGGAGGGAGGGAGGGAGGGAGGAGAGAGCAGAGGGAGGGAGGGAGGGAGGGAGGAGAGAGCAGAGGGAGGAGGGAGAGAGATGTTCTGCTCAACACATAAGAAAAACACTGAGGGGCTCTGGAAACCCCCCCAGTGCTTGTTAGCATAATGATAAGTTGATATTAGAGGGAGGGAGGCCATGGATAACACATATAAGAAGATTACCACAGTCCCGGTGGCTGGATCAGTGAGTAAGTGCCCCTGGTTTATCATGCTGGATCTTCGTGGTGGATGTCAGACTCTGGTGCTCCGTGTATCACATGACCTGCTCCCTCATACATTATAGGGCAGCATTATACAGCCATTATAACAATATAATTTACGACACGTAATTTCTAACCTATAGGTAAATGTGTCCTGTGTGTAGTGTCAGAAGAATTTGCTGTGAGATGTGAATCTTATCTGGGTGCGGCCCCTCCTGTGCTGACTACTGTTTACCCGACCTCACCTTGTGGAGGAGGAGCCTAGTGATGGTGGGAGGGGCTCATTACTCCTGGGTGGGCCTAATTTGGAAATGATTTATGCTGACAGTAAATTGGTCCAAAAATCTATTTTGTCCAAAGGGGTTGTATGAAATGAGATAGATTTGTAGCTGGCGCCACATCTGCCTGTCTGTGGTATTGCAGCTAAGTCTGATTTATTTTAATAGAGCAGAACTGCAGTACCAGGCATAACCCATGTACAGCTGTGGCGCTGTTTTCAAAGAGAAGCTGGCATGCTTTTCTAAGTGCACTGGAAGTGTGTCCTCACACTGCTGTGCTCTTTGCTTACTGCATTGTTACTGTTGTAGGATTCAGCTTGAACCCTATGACATTATTGAGTGCTGAAAGGGATTGTAGAGCAGTTCATTGCAGGGGGTACAGAGCACAGCAGTGGGAGGACACGCTCCCAAGGCATTTGGAGAAGAGGTGTGTGTTCTTCCACTACTGCTTGTCTGCAGAGAGCACAGAGCATAGCAGTGTTAGGATATGCCCCAAGTGCACTTGCAGAAGCTACAATCCTGGAATATAAATCCCTATATCACAGTCCTGCTGCTATTAACAACATATGATCTGATTAGACATCTCTTCAGGTGTCTGCTGAGACCCTAAAGCACAGCAGTGTGAGGACACGCTACTGTACAATCCTTGAATATAAATCCATATTTCACAGTTCTGCTGCTACTAACAACATCCATAAAGATATGATTGCAAATGTCTCCTGGGACAATACATAACACTGGCTGCACAGTACACAGAAGTGTGAGGACACTCTGTGTAGCGCTACGGAATCTTTGCACGCTATATAAATAACGGAATTATTATTATTAATGATTAACATACACATTCACACATTTCACAGTCCTGCTGCTACTAACAACATACACAAAGGTCTGATTACACATCTCTCCAGGGACAATGCCCAACACTGGCTGCAGGGAGTGCAGAGCACAGCAGTGCAGGTACTTCAACCACCCCCGTCCCCCCCGTCCCCCCAGTGCACTTTGAGAAACTACCATCCTGAAACATAAATCCATATATCACAGTCCTGCTGCTACTAAAAACATACACAAAGGTATGATCCCATATCTCTCCAGGGACAATATCTGACACTGGCTGCAGGGAGTGCAGAGCACAGCAGTGTGAGGAAATGCCCCCAGTGCACTTGGTGGAACTACAACCCAGGAATATAAATCCATATATTACAGTCCTGCTGCTACTAACAACATATACAGAGGATATGATTACACATCTCTCCAGTTACAATACCTAACACTGGCTGCAGGGAGTGCAGAGCACAGCAGTGTGAGGAGATGCCCCCAGTGCAGTTGGTAAAACTACAATCAGGGAATATACATCCATATATCACAGTCCTGCTGCTACTAATAACATAGACAGCAGATATGATTTCACAACTCTCCGGGGACACTATCCGGCCTCTTCCTGTATTTCTGATGTTTGAAAGCAGGTCAGGCTCCGCCCCCAGTGCACTTGCAGGCTAATTTGCAAATACACAAAAATATGATTATCTTTTCGTCTTATGTTTCGGCTTCAGAGATGCCATTTAACCCTTGAAGTTCTGTTAAGAAAGACATTCGGTAAAACTAAAGGGGGACCCGGGCCTGGAAAAGGGGACACCGTAGTATGGCCACGGCTCCCATTTTCTGACATGTTTTATATGATCCCATTAAATAATTTCAGGATAATCTTCTGGCCTGATACACGGAGTAATGGCGCCTGCTGTGGTGCATTGTGGGTATTAGTGCGTAGCTGCTTTAAATAGGCTTAATCACCTCCAGCACAGAACACAGCAGGGTTTTGTTATAGGATTATAATGCGGCTCATTGAATAATATCCTATAGTAACGAAACCTCAGCTCAAGTCAGATAAGGACGTAATAACTGAGCATTTACTATATACCCTCCCGTCATAGATAAACAAACAAAAATTTTTACTAAACAGCGCCACCTCTGACTACAGGACGCCTGTGGTATTGCAGCCTCCTCTTACTGTAATGGAAGTGCAGATGCAACTACGAGGTGACAAATCAATCAAAATCGTATAAAAGTAAAGTAAAAGAAAAAAAAAGCTGAAAAAAAATACTTAAAAATATTTTTTTTATTTTTTTTATAAAAGATATCTGGTCCGAAAAAAAAAAATCTACAGAGAACTATTCCAAATATTTTAAGAAGATTCTCATTGTTATGTTCATTGTGGAGAGTTCGGTGTTAATTAATAGATGTTTCAGTAATGAGTTTTGATCACGAATGAGACGATTAGAATTAACGAGCAGCAACAATGTATCAGCGCGAATCACAACGTCCACACGTCGTCAGATGAAGGTCAGGTGTCTGTCGGCCGGAACGTTGTAGCGAGTCTTGTGTTCCTCGAAGAGATCCGAGAGTTTTTCCATGTAGAGTTTGTGCAGGAGATCAACTTCTTCGTTAGATGGGTTCGGATTTTCGGCTACTGGGATTGGCTTCCCAACTGCATAGACAAAGAAATGTATATATTATATACAGGAGACCCCCAGGTTATACCAGCTGTACATATATCATTATATACAGGAGATCCCCAGGTTATACCAGCTGTACATATATCATTATATACAGGAGATCCCCAGGTTATACCGGCTGTACATATATCATTATATACAGGATATCCCCAGGTTATACCAGCTGTACATATATCATTATATACAGGAGATCCCCAGGTTATACCAGCTGTACATATATCATTATATACAGGAGATCCCCAGGTTATACCAGCTGTACATATATCATTATATACAGGATATACCCAGGTTATACCAGCTGTACATATATCATTATATACAGGAGATCCCCAGGTTATACCAGCTGTACATATATCATTATATACAGGAGATCCCCAGGTTATACCGGCTGTACAAATATCATTATATACAGGAGATCCCCAGGTTATACCAGCTGTACATATATCATTATATACAGGAGATCCCCAGGTTATACCAGCTGTACATATATCATTATATACAGGAGATCCCCGGGTTATACCGGCTGTACATATATCATTATATACAGGAGATCACCAGGTTATACCAGCTGTACATATATCATTATATACAGGAGATCCCCAGGTTATACCAGCTGTACATATATCATTATATACAGGGGATCCCCAGGTTATACCGGCTGTACATATATCATTATATACAGGAGATCCCCAGGTTATACCAGCTGTACATATATCACTATATACAGGAGATCCCCAGGTTATACCGGCTGTACATATATCATTATATACAGGAGATCCCCAGGTTATACCAGCTGTACATATATCATTATATACAGGAGATCCCCAGGTTATACCAGCTGTACATATATCATTATATACAGGAGATCCCCAGGTTATACCAGCTGTACATATATCATTATATACAGGAGATCCCCAGGTTATACCGGCTGTACATATATCATTATATACAGGAGATGCCCAGATTATACCAGCTGTACATATATCATTATATACAGGAGACCCCCAGGTTATACCGGCTGTACATATATTATTATATACAGGAGATCCCCAGGTTATACCGGCTGTACATATATCATTATATACAGGAGATCACCAGGTTATACCAGCTGTACATATATCATTATATACAGGAGATCCCCAGGTTATACCAGCTGTACATATATCATTATATACAGGAGATCCCCAGGTTATACCAGCTGTACATATATCATTATATACAGGAGATCCCCAGGTTATACCAGCTGTACATATATCACTATATACAGGAGATCCCCAGGTTATACCAGCTGTACATATATCATTATATACAGGAGATCCCCAGGTTATACCAGCTGTACATATATCATTATATACAGGAGATCCCCAGGTTATACCGGCTGTACATATATCACTATCTACAGGAGATCCCAGATTATACCGGCTGTACATATATTATTATATACAGGAGATCCCCAGGTTATACCAGCTGTACATATATCATTATATACAGGAGATCCCCAGGTTATACCAGCTGTATATATATCATTATATACAGGAGATCCCCAGGTTATACCGGCTGTACATATATCACTATATACAGGAGATCCCCAGGTTATACCGGCTGTACATATATCATTATATACAGGAGAGCCCCAGGTTATACCGGCTGTACATATATCATTATATACAGGAGGTCCCCAGGTTATACCGACTGTACATATATCATTATATACAGGAGATCCCCAGGTTATACCGGCTGTACATATATCATTATATACAGGAGATGCCCAGGTTATACCAGCTGTACATATATCATTATATACAGGAGATGCCCAGGTTATACCAGCTGTACATATATCATTATATACAGGAGATCCCCAGGTTATACCAGCTGTACATATATCATTATATACAGGAGATCCCCAGGTTATACCGGCTGTACATATATCACTATATACAGGAGATCCCCAGGTTATACCAGCTGTACATATATCATTATATACAGGAGATCCCCAGGTTATACCAGCTGTACATATATCATTATATACAGGAGATCCCCAGGTTATACCGGCTGTGCATATATCATTATATACAGGAGATCCCCAGGTTATATCGGCTGTACGTATATCATTATATACAGGAGATCCCCAGGTTATACCGGCTGTACGTATATCATTATATACAGGAGATCCCCAGGTTATACCGGCTGTACATATATCATTATATACAGGAGATCCCCAGGTTATACCGGCTGTACGTATATCATTATATACAGGAGATCCCCAGGTTATACCGGCTGTACATATATCATTATATACAGGAGATCCCCAGGTTATACCAGCTGTACATATATCATTATATACAGGAGATCCCCAGGTTATACCGGCTGTACGTATATCATTATATACAGGAGATCCCCAGGTTATACCGGCTGTACGTATATCATTATATACAGGAGATCCCCAGGTTATACCGGCTGTACATATATCATTATATACAGGAGATCCCCAGGTTATACCGGCTGTACATATATCATTATATACAGGAGATCCCCAGGTTATACTGGCTGTACATATATCACTATATACAGGAGATCCCCAGGTTATACCAGCTGTACATATATCATTATATACAGGAGATCCCCAGGTTATACCAGCTGTACATATATCATTATATACAGGAGATCCCCAGGTTATACCGGCTGTTCATATATCATTATATACAGGAGATCCCCAGGCTATACCGGCTGTACATGTATCATTATATACAGGAGATCCCCAGGTTATACCGGCTGTACATATATCATTATATACAGGAGATCCCCAGGTTATACCGGCTGTACATATATCATTATATACAGGAGATCCCCAGGTTATACCGGCTGTACATATATCATTACATACAGGAGATCCCCAGGTTATACCAGCTGTACATATATCATTACATACAGGATATGCCCAGGTTATACCGGCTGTACATATATCACTATATACAGGAGATCCCCAGGTTATACCGGCTGTACATGTATCATTATATACAGGAGATCCCCAGGTTATACCGGCTGTACATATATCATTATATACAGGAGATCCCCAGGTTATACCAGCTGTACATATATCATTATATACAGGAGATCCCCAGATTATACCGGCTGTACATATATCATTATATACAGGAGATCCCCAGGTTATACCAGCTGTACATATATCATTATATACAGGAGATCCCCAGGTTATACCAGCTGTACATATATCATTATATACAGGAGATCCCCAGGTTATACCAGCTGTACATATATCATTATATACAGGAGATCCCCAGGTTATACCAGCTGTACATATATCATTATATACAGGAGATCCCCAGGTTATACCGGCTGTACATATATCATTATATACAGGAGATCCCCAGGTTATACCGGCTGTACATATATCATTATATACAGGAGATCCCCAGGTTATACCGGCTGTACATATATCATTATATACAGGAGATCCCCAGGTTATACCGGCTGTACATATATCATTATATACAGGAGATCCCCAGGTTATACCGGCTGTACATATATCATTATATACAGGAGATCCCCAGGTTATACCGGCTGTACATATATCACTATATACAGGAGATCCCCAGGTTATACCGGCTGTACATATATCATTATATACAGGAGATCCCCAGGTTATACCGGCTGTACATATATCATTATATACAGGAGATGCCCAGGTTATACCAGCTGTACATATATCATTATATACAGGAGATCCCCAGGTTATACCAGCTGTACATATATCATTTTATACAGGAGATCCCCAGGTTATACCAGCTGTACATATATCATTATATACAGGAGATCCCCAGGTTATACCAGCTGTACATATATCATTATATACAGGAGATCCCCAGGTTATACCAGCTGTACATATATCATTATATACAGGAGATCCCCAGGTTATACCGGCTGTACATATATCATTATATACAGGAGATCCCCAGGTTATACCGGCTGTACATATATCATTATATACAGGAGATCCCCAGGTTATACCGGCTGTACATATATCATTACATACAGGAGATCCCCAGGTTATACCAGCTGTACATATATCATTACATACAGGATATGCCCAGGTTATACCGGCTGTACATATATCACTTTATACAGGAGATCCCCAGGTTATACCGGCTGTACATGTATCATTATATACAGGAGATCCCCAGGTTATACCGGCTGTACATATATCATTATATACAGGAGATCCCCAGGTTATACCAGCTGTACATATATCATTATATACAGGAGATCCCCAGATTATACCAGCTGTACATATATCATTATATACAGGAGATCCCCAGGTTATACCAGCTGTACATATATCATTATATACAGGAGATCCCCAGGTTATACCAGCTGTACATATATCATTATATACAGGAGATCCCCAGGTTATACCAGCTGTACATATATCATTATATACAGGAGATCCCCAGGTTATACCAGCTGTACATATATCATTATATACAGGAGATCCCCAGGTTATACCAGCTGTACATATATCATTATATACAGGAGATCCCCAGGTTATACCGGCTGTACATATATCATTATATACAGGAGATCCCCAGGTTATACCGGCTGTACATATATCATTATATACAGGAGATCCCCAGGTTATACCGGCTGTACATATATCATTATATACAGGAGATCCCCAGGTTATACCGGCTGTACATATATCATTATATACAGGAGATCCCCAGGTTATACCGGCTGTACATATATCACTATATACAGGAGATCCCCAGGTTATACCGGCTGTACATATATCATTATATACAGGAGATCCCCAGGTTATACCGGCTGTACATATATCATTATATACAGGAGATGCCCAGGTTATACCAGCTGTACATATATCATTATATACAGGAGATCCCCAGGTTATACCAGCTGTACATATATCATTATATACAGGAGATGCCCAGGTTATACCAGCTGTACATATATCATTATATACAGGAGATCCCCAGGTTATACCAGCTGTACATATATCATTTTATACAGGAGATCCCCAGGTTATACCAGCTGTACATATATCATTATATACAGGAGATCCCCAGGTTATACCAGCTGTACATATATCATTATATACAGGAGATCCCCAGGTTATACCAGCTGTACATATATCATTATATACAGGAGATCCCCAGGTTATACCGGCTGTACATATATCATTATATACAGGAGACCCCCAGGTTATACCGGCTGTACATACATCATTATATACAGGAGATCCCCAGGTTATACCGGCTGTACATATATCATTATATACAGGAGATCCCCAGGTTATACCGGCTGTACATATATCATTATATACAGGAGATCCCCAGGTTATACCAGCTGTACATATATCATTATATACAGGAGATCCCCAGGTTATACCAGCTGTACATATATCATTATATACAGGAGATCCCCAGGTTATACCAGCTGTACATATATCATTATATACAGGAGATCCCCAGGTTATACCAGCTGTACATATATCATTATATACAGGAGATCCCCAGTTTATACCAGCTGTACATATATCATTATATACAGGAGATCCCCAGGTTATACCAGCTGTACATATATCATTATATACAGGAGATCCCCAGGCTATACCAGCTGTACATATATCATTATATACAGGAGATCCCCAGGTTATACCAGCTGTACATATATCATTATATACAGGAGATCCCCAGGTTATACCAGCTGTACATATATCACTATATACAGGAGATCCCCAGGTTATACCAGCTGTATATATATCATTATATACAGGAGATCCCCAGGTTATACCGGCTGTACATATATCACTATCTACAGGAGATCCCAGATTATACCGGCTGTACATATATTATTATATACAGGAGATCCCCAGGTTATACCAGCTGTACATATATCATTATATACAGGAGATCCCCAGGTTATACCAGCTGTATATATATCATTATATACAGGAGATCCCCAGGTTATACCGGCTGTACATATATCACTATATACAGGAGATCCCCAGGTTATACCGGCTGTACATATATCATTATATACAGGAGAGCCCCAGGTTATACCGGCTGTACATATATCATTATATACAGGAGGTCCCCAGGTTATACCGGCTGTACATACATCATTATATACAGGAGATCCCCAGGTTATACCGGCTGTACATACATCATTATATACAGGAGATCCCCAGGTTATGCCAGCTGTACATATATCATTATATACAGGAGATCCCCAGGTTATACCAGCTGTACATATATCATTATATACAGGAGATCCCCAGGTTATACCAGCTGTACATATATCATTATATACAGGAGATCCCCAGGTTATACCAGCTGTACATATATCATTATATACAGGAGATCCCCAGGTTATACCAGCTGTACATATATCATTATATACAGGAGATCCCCAGGTTATACCAACTGTACATATATCATTATATACAGGAGATCCCCAGGTTATACCGGCTGTACATATATCATTATATACAGGAGATCCCCAGGTTATACCGGCTGTACATATATCATTATATACAGGAGATCCCCAGGTTATACCGGCTGTACATATATCATTATATACAGGAGATCCCCAGGTTATACCGGCTGTACATATATCATTATATACAGGAGATCCCCAGGTTATACCAGCTGTACATATATCATTATATACAGGAGATCCCCAGGTTATACCGGCTGTACATATATCATTATATACAGGAGATCCCCAGGTTATACCAGCTGTACATATATAATTATATACAGGAGATCCCCAGGTTATACCGGCTGTACATATATCATTATATACAGGAGATCCCCAGGCTATACCAGCTGTACATATATCATTATATACAGGAGATCCCCAGGTTATACCGGCTGTACATATATCATTATATACAGGAGATCCCCAGGTTATACCAGCTAGCTCCATATGACTATATACAGGGGTTGGAACATGCAGTATTTTTGTGTTGTTATAATGTGTCAGGGCTGACGCCTATGGAAACCTGTGTATAATGGGTGGCGCCTCTATATTAGGAGATGCCGGGTGACAGCTGTTCTACCAATGAGGTGTTAATAATGAGCCATATGTCAGGAGAGAGGAGTCACATGACTGCGGATACAGGACTGGACCTGATATTACGATACGTCCCGGACATGACAGGGGGATTGATCACCGGAATATTCCTCCAGGACGAATGCGACAAACAAACGCGTCACCGCACATCGTGTCCTGCAGGTCATGTGACCACTGGGGGTATTAATAGCCTCACATTATAGTCCTAATGTCCACTCACACTCATCATCCAGAGAGAGGAGGGAACCTGTCATCACCAGAGCTCATCCCTAATACTGCAATATTATATTATTATGTGCCGCTATAACCTGGGGATCTCCTGTATATAATGTTATATGTACAGCTGGTATAACCTGGGGATCTCCTGTATATAATGATATATGTACAGCCGCTATAACCTGGGAATCTCCTGTATATAATGATATATGAACAGCCGGTTTAACCTGGGGATCTCCTGTATATAATGATATATGTACAGCTGGTATAACCTGGGAATCTCCTGTATATAATGATATATGAACAGCCGGTATAACCTGGGGATCTCCTGTATATAATGATATATGTACAGCCTGTATAACCTGGGGATCTCCTGTATATAATGATATATGTACAGCCGGTATAACCTGGGGATCTCCTGTATATAATGATATATGTACAGCCGGTATAACCTGGGGATCTCCTGTATATAATGATATATGTACAGCTGGTATAACCTGGGGATCTCCTGTATATAATGATATATGTACAGCCGGTATAACCTGGGGATCTCCTGTATATAATGATATATGTACAGCCGGTATAACCTGGAGATCTCCTGTATATAATGATATATGTACAGCCGGTATAACCTGGGGATCTCCTGTATATAATGTTATATGTACAGCTGGTATAACCTGGGGATCTCCTGTATATAATGATATATGTACAGCCGCTATAACCTGGGGATCTCCTGTATATAATGATATATGTACAGCCGGTATAACCTGGGGATCTCCTGTATATAATGATATATGTACAGCCGGTATAACCTGGGGATCTCCTGTATATAATGATATATGTACAGCTGGTATAACCTGGGGACCTCCTGTATATAATGATATATGTACAGCCGGTATAACCTGGGGATCTCCTGTATATAATGATATATGTACAGCTGGTATAACCTGGGGATCTTCTGTATATAATGATATATGTACAGCCGGTATAACCTGGGGATCTCCTGTATATAATGATATATGTACAGCCGGTATAACCTGGGGATCTCCTGTATATAATGATATATGTACAGCTGGTATAACCTGGGGATCTCCTGTATATAATGATATATGTACAGCTGGTATAACCTGGGGATCTCCTGTATATAATGATATATGTACAGCCGGTATAACCTGGGGATCTCCTGTATATAATGATATATGTACAGCTGGTATAACCTGGGGATCTCCTGTATATAATGATATATGTACAGCCGCTATAACCTGGGGATCTCCTGTATATAATGATATATGTACAGCTGGTATAACCTGGGGATCTCCTGTATATAATGATATATGTACAGCCGGTATAACCTGAGGATCTCCTGTATATAATGATATATGTACAGCTGGTATAACCTGGGGATCTCCTGTATATAATGATATATGTACAGCCGGTATAACCTGGGGATCTCCTGTATATAATGATATATGTACAGCCGGTATAACCTGGGGATCTCCTGTATATAATGATATATGTACAGCCGGTATAACCTGGGGATCTCCTCTATATAATGATTTATGTACAGCCGGTATAACCTGGGGATCTCCTGTATATAATGATATATGTACAGCTGGTATAACCTGGGGATCTCCTGTATATAATGATAAATGTACAGCCGGTATAACCTGGGGATCTCCTGTATATAATGATATATGTACAGCCGGTATAACCTGGGGATCTCCTGTATATAATGATATATGTACAGCCGGTATAACCTGGGGATCTCCTGTAAATAATGATATATGTACAGCCGGTATAACCTGGGGATCTCCTGTATATAATGATATATGTACAGCCGGTATAACCTGGGGATCTCCTGTATATAATGATATATGTACAGCCGGTATAACCTGGGGATCTCCTGTATATAATGATATATGTACAGCCGGTATAACCTGGGGATCTCCTGTATATAATGATATAGGTACAGCCGGTATAACCTGGTGATCTCCTGTATATAATGATATATGTACAGCCGGTATAACCTGGGGATCTCCTGTATATAATGATATATGTACGGCTGCTATAACCTGGGGATCTCCTATATATAATGATATATGTACAGCTGGTATAACCTGGGGATCTCCTGTATATAATGATATATGTACGGCTACTATAACCTGGGGATCTCCTATATATAATGATATATGTACAGCCGGTATAACCTGGGGATCTCCAGTAGATAATGATATATGTACAGCCGGTATAACCTGGGGATCTCCTGTATATAATGATATATGTACAGCTGGTATAACCTGGGGATCTCCTGTATATAATGATATATGTACAGCTGGTATAACCTGGGAATCTCCTGTATATAATGATATATGTACAGCTGGTATAACCTGGGTATGTCCTGTATATAATGATATATGTACAGCTGGTATAACCTGGGGATCTCCTGTATATAGTGATTTATGTACAGCCGGTATAACCTGGGGATCTCCTGTATATAATGATATATGTAGAGCTGGTATAATCTGGGGATCTCCTGTATATCATGATATATGTACAGCTGGTATAACCTGGGGATCTCCTGTATATAATGATATATGTACAGCCGGTATAACCTGGGGATCTCCTGTATATAATGATATATGTACAGCCGGTATAACCTGGGGATCTCCTGTATATAATGATATATGTACAGCCGGTATAACCTGGGGATCTCCTGTATATAATGATATATGTACTGCCAGTATAACCTGGGGATCTCCTGTATATAACGATATATGTACAGCCAGTATAACCTGGGGATCTCCTGTATATAATGATATATGTACAGCCGGTATAACCTGGGGATCTCCTGTATATAATGATATATGTACAGCCGGTATAACCTGGGGATCTCCTGTATATAATGATATATGTACAGCCGGTATAACCTGGGGATCTCCTGTATATAATGATATATGTACAGCTGGTATAACCTGGGGATCTCCTGTATATAATGATATGTGTACAGCCGGTATAACCTGGGGATCTCCTGTATATAATGATATATGTACAGCTGGTATAACCTGGGGATCTCCTGTATATAATGATATGTGTACAGCCGGTATAACCTGGGGATCTCCTGTATATAATGATATATGTACAGCCGGTATAACCTGGGGATCTCCTGTATATAATGATATATGTACAGCCGGTATAACCTGGGGATCTCCTGTATATAATGATATATGTACAGCTGGTATAACCTGGGGATCTCCTGTATATAATGATATATGTACAGCCGGTATAACCTGGGGATCTTCTGTATATAATGATATATACAGGAGATCCCCAGGTTATACCAGCTGTACATATATCATTATATACAGGAGATCCCCAGGTTATACCAGCTGTACATATAATGATATATGTACAGCTGGTATAACCTGGGGATCTGCTGTATATAATGATATATGTACAGCCGCTATAACCTGGGGATCTCATGTATATAATGATATATGTACAGCCGCTGTAACCTGGGGATCTCCTGTATATAATGATATATGTACAGCTGGTATAACCTGGGGATCTCCTGTATATAATGATATATGTACAGCTGGTATAACCTGGGGATCTCCTATATATAATGATACTGTATATGTATAGCTGGTATAACCTGGGGATCTCCTGTATATAATGATATATGTACAGCTGGTATAACCTGGGGATCTCCTGTATATAATGATATATGTACAGCTGGTATAACCTGGGGATCTCCTGTATATAGTGATATATGTACAGCTGGTATAACCTGGGGATCTCCTGTATATTATGATATATGTACAGCTGGTATAACCTGGGGATCTCCTGTATATAATTATATAAGTACAGCCGGTATAACCTGGGGATCTCCTGTATATAATGATATATGTACAGCTGGTATAACCTGGGGATCTCCTGTATATAGTGATATATGTACAGCTGGTATAACCTGGGGATCTCCTGTATATAATGATATATGTACAGCTGGTATAACCTGGGGATCTCCTGTATATAGTGATATATGTACAGCTGGTATAACCTGGGGATCTCCTGTATATAGTGATATATGTACAGCTGGTATAACCTGGGGATCTCCTGTATATAATGATATATGTTCAGCTGGTATAACCTGGGGATCTCCTGCATATAATGATATATGTACAGCCGGTATGACCTGGGGATCTCCTGTATATAATGATATATGTACAGCTGGTATAACCTGGGGATCTCCTGTATATAATGATATATGTACAGCCGGTATAACCTGGGGATCTCCTGTATATAATGATATATGTACAGCTGGTATAACCTGGGGATCTCCTGTATATAGTGATATATGTACAGCTGGTATAACCTGGGGATCTCCTGTATATAATGATATATGTACAGCTGGTATAACCTGGGGATCTCCTGTATATAGTGATATATGTACAGCTGGTATAACCTGGGGATCTCCTGTATATAGTGATATATGTACAGCTGGTATAACCTGGGGATCTCCTATATATAATGATACTGTATATGTATAGCTGGTATAACCTGGGGATCTCCTGTATATAATGATATATGTACAGCTGGTATAACCTGGGGATCTCCTGTATATAATGATATATGTACAGCTGGTATAACCTGGGGATCTCCTGTATATAGTGATATATGTACAGCTGGTATAACCTGGGGATCTCCTGTATATTATGATATATGTACAGCTGGTATAACCTGGGGATCTCCTGTATATAATGATATAAGTACAGCCGGTATAACCTGGGGATCTCCTGTATATAATGATATATGTACAGCTGGTATAACCTGGGGATCTCCTGTATATAGTGATATATGTACAGCTGGTATAACCTGGGGATCTCCTGTATATAATGATATATGTACAGCTGGTATAACCTGGGGATCTCCTGTATATAGTGATATATGTACAGCTGGTATAACCTGGGGATCTCCTGTATATAGTGATATATGTACAGCTGGTATAACCTGGGGATCTCCTGTATATAATGATATATGTTCAGCTGGTATAACCTGGGGATCTCCTGCATATAATGATATATGTACAGCCGGTATGACCTGGGGATCTCCTGTATATAATGATATATGTACAGCTGGTATAACCTGGGGATCTCCTGTATATAATGATATATGTACAGCCGGTATAACCTGGGGATCTCCTGTATATAATGATATATGTACAGCTGGTATAACCTGGGGATCTCTTGTATATAGTGATATATGTACAGCTGGTATAACCTGGGGATCTCCTGTATATAATGATATATGTACAGCTGGTATAACCTGGGGATCTCCTGTATATAGTGATATATGTACAGCTGGTATAACCTGGGGATCTCCTGTATATAATGATATATGTACAGCTGGTATAACCTGGGGATCTCCTGTATATAGTGATATATGTACAGCTGGTATAACCTGGGGATCTCCTGTATATAATGATATATGTACAGCTGGTATAACCTGGGGATCTCCTGTATATAGTGATATATGTACAGCTGGTATAACCTGGGGATCTCCTGTATATAATGATATAAGTACAGCCGGTATAACCTGGGGATCTCCTGTATATAATGATATATGTACAGCCGGTATAACCTGGGGATCTCCTGTATATAATGATATATGTACAGCCGGTATAACCTGGGGATCTCCTGTATATAATGATATATGTACAGCCGGTATAACCTGGGGATCTCCTGTATATAATGATATATGTACAGCCGGTATAACCTGGGGATCTCCTGTATATAATGATATGTGTACAGCTGGTATAACCTGGGGATCTCCTGTATATAATGATATATGTACAGCTGGTATAACCTGGGGATCTCCTGTATATAATGATATATGTACAGCCGGTATAACCTGGGGATCTCCTGTATATAATGATATATGTACAGCCGGTATAACCTGGGGATCTCCTGTATATAATGATATATGTACAGCTGGTATAAGTTATACCTCTCCGGTCCTATTACTCACCTACTGTATTGATCGGCTTCCTATATGGGATGAGGCCAAAGCTGTACTGGAACACCCCCCGGGCGTGGAATAGGGGTAAGGCGACCCCCATAACTTTCTGCAGCTTCTCCTGCAATGATCTCAGTAATGATCCTTTCGGGTTTTCTACTTGGTCGAAGAGTTCGTTTTCCCCAAATGAGAAAATTGGAACGAGATGAGCCCTAGAAATACAGGAAGAGAGCGGATTTAATGATTGTTATAGATTATTATTATACACCTGATACTTCCCCGTGTTCCATCCTCCATTACACACTATATGACAGGATTTGGTACTGGAAACAATCAGTAAGCTTGTGGCTAGACACCTCCCTTGGCTATTCTTCTATATTGCATGGGAGTAATTTAATAAGGCTACGTGTTAATATAGAAGTAGTAATGACTACAAGCATAATCCTGCAGTGCGGATTAGCTGGCGTTAAATTCCCTTTGTGTGAACTGTGGCTTAGGTTTCTGCTGTTTTGTGATGGATAAAGCCACACCCATCCCCCAGCATCTCAGCCCTGTCCAGCAAGGGTTACTAGAGTGATGGATGGCTGATCCAGTCAGCTGCTGGAGGCGGCGTCCAGGATATCTCCTTTATATATCTGTCCAATTACACCTTGCTGGTCCTACTAGTCTCCTCATACCTTTCCCTATTGCTGATTTTAATTGCTTTGCTCTTCTGTGTATCCGACCTCTGCTACATTACTCAACCTCTGACTCTCTACCTCTGGTTTTGACCCGATTCTGTCCTGCTCCGCTTGTCTGTCTGTATTTGTTGTTTGTGTGTTCCAGCTTTCCCAGTCTCTGTTTTGTGTCATTAACTTGATGCATCACTGTGTCCTAGTGTGAACACTGGTCTAGCTCTGATTTCCTGTTTCCTGTCCGGAGCGGCATCCAGTAGCTGCCAGACGAAGTAAGTCTCCCCTGTCACCTTGTAAGGTTTTGTAGGGTCCTCTTAGCGGTTGCGCCCTTGTCATCCAGATAGCGCAACCACAACCAGATTTGGCGCTATTGTTCGACAGGTACATGACAGCACCACAAGGGGGCAGATTTACTTACCCGGTCCATTAGCGATCCAGCGGCGCGTTCTCTGCGGAGGATTCGGGTCCGGCTGGGATTCACTAAGGCAGTTCTTCCGCCGTCCACCAGGTGGCGCTGCTGCGCTGAAGTTCCCCGAGGCCCGCCGAAATGCACTCAAGCTCACCGGCCTATTCCTAGTGAAGGTAAGTGCAAGTCTCGCGACACTTTTTTTTTTTTAAATGCGACGGTTTTTCCCAATTCGTCAGGTTTTCATGTGGCCACGCCCCACGATTTCCGTCGCGTGTATGCCAGCGCTGATGCACCACAATCCGATCGCGTGCGCCAAAATCCCAGGGCAATTCAGGGAAAATCGGCGCAAATCAGAAATATTCAGGTAACACGTCAGGAAAACGCGAATCGTGCCCTTAGTAAATGACCCCCAATAGGTTCTGCATAAGACACTGAACAAGCAGGGAATGCTGGAAAATTTCAGATCTGAATCTTCAGAATTTTAGAATGCCGCCGCAAAAATTGAAGAATAATTGATAGATGAAATTACCCGTTTTCGATGGCGAGTCTAATAAATCCCTTCCTGTTTTTCAGTAACAGGGTAAAAGCACCGGGTCGTGCATCTAAGGATTCGGGGGCTCCGCCCACTGCGATGACTAAGGTAGTTCCACCTTTTTTCTGTCTCAGCAAATAAGCAGCGCTCTCCTTGTCAGATGGGATTAGCCCTGGAGTAGATGAATAAACCAGTAGTGAGTATTTTGCCATTTTAAGTCACATGACCCAACAGACCCCACCCCCGAGGAACATAACTGAAATTGATTTGAGATTTTTTACCTTTACTCTTTATTCAAATCACATAAAATTCTATAAAAAGTTTTTTTTCTTTTCAAATCCATGATATCTAGAATGTATGAATATGAACAATCTTTTTTGATGTACTTACCACCACTCATAATGTAATCCCTGAAAAATGGCGCCCGGAACCAAAGTGGTAACATCAGGAGATACGATGTAAGGCCGGGATACAGGTCAGGGAAGCCAGTGGCCTCAGTGCAGAAATTTGTAAAGGCCCCGGCAACAAGGACCCCATGTGGATGGAAACCAAAAATGTAATTCTTAGAGGGATCCAAATCTGCTGTTTTAATCAACTGCAAGACAAAATGTTACTTTTGTTTTATCAAAAATAGCTGCACTCACTATTCTGCTGCTGGTGCAGTCACTGTGCACATACATGACATTACTTATCCTGTACTGATCCTGAGTTACATCCTGTATTATACTCCAGAGCTGCACTCACTATTCTGCTAGTGCAGTCACTGTGTACATACAGGACATTACTTATCCTGTACTGATCCTGTGTTACATCCTGTATTATACTCCAGAGCTGCACTCACTATTCTGCTGGTGGTGCAGTCACTGTGTACATACATGACATTACTTATCCTGTACTGATCCTGAGTTACATCCTGTGTTATACTCCAGAGCTGCACTCACTATTCTGCTGCTGGTGCAGTCACTGTGTACATACATGACATTACTTATCCTGTACTGATCCTGAGTTACATCCTGTATTATACCCCAGAGCTGCACTCACTATTCTGCTGCTGGTGCAGTCACTGTGTACATACATGACATTACTTATACTGCACTTATCCCGAGTTACATCCTGTATTATACCCCAGAGCTGCACTCACTATTCTGCTGCTGGTGCAGTCACTGTGTACATACATGACATTACTTATCCTGTACTGATCCTGAGTTACATCATGTATTATACTCCAGAGCTGCACTCACTATTCTGCTGCTGGTGCAGTCACTGTGTACATACATGACATTACTTATCCTGTACTGATCCTGAGTTACATCCTGTATTATACCCCAGAGCTGCGCTCACTATTCTGCTGCTGGTGCAGTCACTGTACATACATGACATTACCTATCCTGTACTGATCCTGAGTTACATCCTGTATTATACCCCAGAGCTGCACTCACTATTCTGCTGCTGGTGCAGTCACTGTGTACATACATGACATTACTTATCCTGTACTGATCCTGAGTTACATCCTGTATTATACCCCAGAGCTGCACTCACCATTCTGCTGCTGGTGCAGTCACTGTGTACATACATGACATTACTTATCCTGTACTGATCCTGAGTTACATCCTGTATTATACTCCAGAGCTGCACTCACTATTCTGCTGCTGGTGCAGTCACTGTGTACATACATGACATTACTTATCTTGTACTGATCCTGAGTTACATCCTGTATTATACTCCAGGGCTGCACTCACTATTCTGCTGGTTACCTCTCCAGTTATGACAGTGTTACCCCCTCCATCTCCTCGGTGCTTTCACCATGAACTTTGGTTCCTCAGGGTCATAGTTCTGTTTGAGTGTTTGAAACCAGCTGAATCCAGGAAAATAAACACTTCTTGGCGTTACATCACACTCATATAATAAGTTACATATACAAAACAAAGGGAAATACAGAAAGGTGGGGGCTTGTATGGGAGTATTATTGCAGGAGTGAGGGGCGTCCCCCATAACAGCCAATCACATAGCAGCTTCTGCTGGTCTAATTGTAATTGATGTAAATTGGAAGATTTGGCTTTACTGTAACTATCAATTCCTCTGTTACTACCTTTATTATAATTACACAGAGACTCCATAATATCTATGGCGTCCCCATAACAGCTACAGTGCCCCTAGTAATAATAGATACAGTGCCCCCCATAACAGCTACAGTGCCCCTAGTAATAACAACTACAGTGCCCCCCATAACAGCTACAGTGCCCCTAGTAATAACAACTACAGTGCCCCCCATAACAGCTACAGTGCCCCTAGTAATAATAGATACAGTGCCCCCCATAACAGCTACAGTGCCCCTAGTAATAGATACAGTGCCCCCATAACAGCTACAGTGCCCCTAGTAATAATAGATACAGTGCCCCCCATAACAGCTACAGTGCCCCTAGTAATAACAACTACAGTGCCCCCCATAACAGCTACAGTGCCCCTAGTAATAACAACTACAGTGCCCCCCATAACAGCTACAGTGCCCCTAGTAATAATAGATACAGTGCCCCCCATAACAGCTACAGTGCCCCTAGTAATAGATACAGTGCCCCCATAACAGCTACAGTGCCCCTAGTAATAATAGATACAGTGCCCCCCATAACAGCTACAGTGCCCCTAGTAATAATAGATACAGTGCCCCCCATAACAGTTACAGTGCCCCTAGTAATAGATACAGTGCCCCCATAACAGCTACAGTGCCCAAAGTAATAATAGATACAGTGCCCCCCATAACAGCTACAGTGCCCCTAGTAATAATAGATACAGTGCCCCCCATAACAGCTACAGTGCCCCTAGCAATAATAGATACAGTGCCCCCCATAACAGCTACAGTGCCCAAAGTAATAATAGATACAGTGCCCACCATAACAGCTACAGTGCCCAAAGTAATAATAGATACAGTGCCCCCCATAACAGCTACAGTGCCCCTAGCAATAATAGATACAGTGCCCCCCATAATAACTATGTTGCCCCCCTTACAGCTACATTTCCCCCCATAACAACTACAATGCCCTCCATAATAGCTACAGTGCCCCCCAGGGACACTGACACTAATAATTACATTATAGTGGCATACAGTAACCTTATAGCAGAGCCATACAGAGCCATCATAATACTGCACTATGGGGATCACATAATAGTGCCATATAGTGATAGCATAGCAGAGAGCCAACATAATACTGCACTATGGTGATCACATAGTACTGCCATATAGTGATAGCATAGCAGAGAGCCAATATAATACTGCACTATGGTGATCACATAACACTGCCATATAGTGATAGCATAGCAGGGAGCCAATATAATACTGCACTATGGTGATCACATAACACTGCCATATAGTGATAGCATAGCAGGGAGCCAATATAATACTGCACTATGGTGATCACATAACACTGCCATATAGTGATAGCATAGCCGAGCCAATATAATACTGCACTATGGTGATCACATAGTAGTGCCATATAGTGATAGCATAGCAGAGCCAATATAATACTGCACTATGGTGATCACATAACACTACCATATAGTGATAGCATAGCAGAGCCAATATAATACTGCACTATGGTGATCACATAACACTACCATATAGTGATAGCAGAGCCAATATAATACTGCACTATGGTGATCACATAACACTACCATATAGTGATAGCAGAGCCAATATAATACTGCACTATGGTGATCACATAACACTACCATATAGTGATAGCATAGCAGAGAGCCAACATAATACTGCACTATGGTGATCACATAGTACTGCCATATAGTGATAGCATAGCAGAGAGCCAATATAATACTGCACTATGGTGATCACATAACACTGCCATATAGTGATAGCATAGCAGAGCCAATATAATACTGCACTATGGTGATCACATAGTACTGCCATATAGTGATAGCATAGCAGAGAGCCAATATAATACTGCACTATGGTGATCACATAGTAGTGCCATATAGTGATAGCATAGCAGAGCCAATATAATACTGCACTATGGTGATCACATAACACTGCCATATAGTGAACAAACACCAGAGCCATAAAGAGACATCATACTGTATAGTGACTAGTTACATAATACTGCCATAGCGTGAGTTTGGTGCCCATATGTGTCTAGTATATCAGGAGGAACGTCATGATATAATGTGTGCAGCAGCTTTAGCAGAACCGGAGGATGAACAGATCTTTATGTGTTAATCAAACAAAACATTATCGGGAAGTGTCAGGATAAAATAGAGAAATCCCAGATAAGAGGATGAGTGAGATCCGATCAGACGGGTGCTTACCACACGGGGGGATGATAATCTAATTACCCCCAGCCCTTCCCCCATGTCTGCCATCTGTAACCCATCCTCTACTGGCCACCTACCTTCTCTCTCCTACCTGTATCTATCTCCTATAGTCATAGTACAGACTATACATCACTGAGGAACATTTACTAAGACCAGTGCAGTGTGTACTATGTGCAGTTACCTGTGTAGTGTGCAGGGGGCGCCAGATTCAGGATTTCTGGTGCACGTTCTTCATGAATCTGGCACCCCCTGCACTGCCCCGACAGAGGGCACCACGTTTTTTGGTGCATCTTTAACATGGCGGACTTTGCAAGTGGCGCCCCCTGCACACTACACAGATAACTGCAAATACTGAAGTTTGAACTCATTTTGATAAATTTGGGGCATTGACTACAAACTGCTATAAAAAAATCCTGAAGATGTTTATATAAAGTGTTTTATATAAAAATGACAGAATAATCGGTGAATTCCGGAGCATATGAAGATGATATCACATAATACAAAGGTCCTCTGTGCCTCTCGTGTCTAATGGGGAAACCATAAGAAATCTGAATATTTATATAATTGATCACAGGGATTATGACACAAACATGTGACCAGACAACTATATACACACAGATCAGCCATAACATGGGTGGAAACCATCAGCAGGTATGTCCATAGTCTGCAGCCGGTGTTAGGTAATGTCCCTGGAGAGACGCGTAACCAATACTAGAATATAAATCCATATATCACAGTCCTGCTGCTACTAACAACATACACAAAGGTCCGATTACACATCTCTCCAGGCGTAATATGTAACACTGCAGTATACATGGTCACACCTGCTGACAGTCCCCTCACTGATGACGTAAATCGGCCACAGGGTTATAAGCACCTAATGATGTGTGGAGTCTGAAGGCAAAACTGACTGGACCATTCCCTGACTATTGGACCATAAATCCAATAACCTGATAGTCCCATGCTGACCCCTGACCACTGCTGGCTATGATAGAAAGGTGTCAGGACACACAGGACATGGCAGCTTGCTGTGTATGGGAGGTGTAGTAACAGAGGGGTCAGAGCGCCCATGCTGACCCCTGACCACTGCTGGCTATGATAGAAAGGTGTCAGGATACACAGGACATGGCAGCTCGCTGTGTATGGGGGGTGTAGTCACAGATGGGTCAGAGCACCCATGCTGACCCCTGACCACTGCTGGCTATGATAGAAAGGTGTCAGGATACACAGGACATGGCAGCTCGCTGTGTATGGGGGGTGTAGTCACAGAGAGGTCAGAGCGCCCATGCTGACCCCTGACCACTGCTGGATATGATAGATAGGTGTCAGGACACACAGGACATGGCAGCTCGCTGTGTATGGGGGTGTAGTCACAGAGGGGTCAGAGCGCCCATGCTGACCCCTGACCTCTGCTGGCTATGATAGAAAGGTGTCAGGACACACAGGACATGGCAGCTCGCTGTGTATGGGGGGTGTAGTCACAGAGGGGTCAGAGCACCCATGCTGACCCCTGACCACTGCTGGCTATGATAGAAAGGTGTCAGGACACACAGGACATGGCAGCTCGCTGTGTATGGGGGTGTAGTCACAGAGGGGTCAGAGCGCCCATGCTGACCCCTGACCACTGCTGGCTATGATAGAAAGGTGTCAGGACACACAGGACATGGCAGCTCGCTGTGTAAGGGGGGTGTAGTCACAGAGGGGTCAGAGCACCCATGCTGACCCCTGACCACTGCTGGCTATGATAGAAAGGTGTCAGGACACACAGGACATGGCAGCTCCCTGTGTATGGGGGGGTGTAGTCACAGAGGGGTCAGAGCGCCCATGCTGACCCCTGACCACTGCTGGCTATGATAGAAAGGTGTCAGGACACACAGGACATGGCAGCTCGCTGTGTATGGGGGGTGTAGTCACAGAGGGGTCAGAGCCTCCATGCTGACCCCTGACCACTGCTGGCTATGATAGAAAGGTGTCAGGACACACAGGACATAGTATCCCTGTGTATGTGGTTGTAGTCACAGATGGTCAGGAGCGCCCATGCTGACCCCTGACCAATGGAGGAAACTACAATGGACCTATGGACATCAGAACACGTGGTGCTCCATGCACCATGGAGCAATGATAGAAGGTGCCTGGTCTCTGGTCTCATGGATCATGTGGGTGGGCACCAAAAGAAGAAAAGTTCTAGGACTTCTAGACTCTTACATTGTATCAAGTATAAATGTTGCTAACACCCACTATCATGGAGACTGGATACAACAGTAACAATCCTCCTGCTCTGCAGGATAAGATCTTGGAGATGATGAGAATGTGGTCCATGTGCATCATGTCCTTGGATAATTCGAGGAAACCTTCTCCCCAAGGTGAAGAGATAAGTGAGGTGAGCTCCAGGTCGACACATGATGTCCCGGAGATAACACTGGAAAGAGGCGGAGCTATTGGCGAGTCCTGGTCACTGATTTATTGTATTTAGAGGCTCCTCTGATTGGTTAATCATTGGCCCCCGTTTACGACTTCCACGACCTTGAACTCCAGGGATAAACATGTTTTGGTTCTCGCTCGCTGCGGCGGATTAATGTTTTACCCTTACGTATATTGTTATTATCGCGGCGTAATAACATCCTGTGTAGGGGGAGGGGTACGCGGAGAGTAGAGAGGGCTCAAGACACCATAGAGCGGCTCCTGCTGCATGTCACCACTAGACCACCCATGAGATGCTAGGATTTATAGTCCTTAACCATCTAATAGGACTGCTCTTTGGCGTAGTTTTGGGCCACAGCGTTTTAGACCCGCCCCCGAGGATCACCATACAACTGTGTCAGGGCTTGCCATCTGTATGTATACTATTCCTATACAATCTCCAAGTTGCTGGGACTTGTAGTTCCTCTAATAGGTGCATAATATGGGAGTGATTTAACATGGTTTTGCAGCCAGCCCCGCCCCCAAGGATCTCTATATGGCTCTGTGTCAAGGTAAGGGTTTTCCATCTGAACGTATATTATCATTGCATAGTTCCCGCCCCTGAAGATCTCTGTAGGCACTTTTGAATATGCTTGATGTTTAGATTCCTCTCCATTTTTAAGATCTCTGCTTGCCGTCAAATAATAGGAACACTCCTACGAGTATGATCATGTACTGGGGTGGGGTGCCCCCTAGAGACGTGGCATGTATCCCATAGTTTGCAAATCACAGGATGTAACCTGCAGCTCTTGTTTTGTTGGCAATGTATGTATTACATGATAAATGTACAGGGTAACTGTATGACCGATACAGGGTAAATTTAGGGTGAACACAGGGTCAACATATTAGGGAATGTCGGAAGGCAACAGTCTTAATGTATGAGCTACGCAGGGGCAATGTATGGGGGTCATAGGGTTAATATGTGGGGTTGGAAGGTTTAATGTATGTGTGATGCAGAGAGTAAATGTATGAGGGGGCCGCACGGTAAATGTATGAGGGGGCCGCAGGGTAAATGTATGAGGGGGCCGCAGGGTAAATGTACGAGGGGGCGGCAGGGTAAATGTACGAGGGGGCCGCAGGGTAAATGTACGAGGGGGCCGCAGGGTAAATGTACGAGGGGGCCGCAGGGTAAATGTACGAGGGGGCCGCAGGGTAAATGTACGAGGGGGCCGCGGGGTAACTGTATGAGGCGCTGCAGGGTAACTGTATGAGGGGGCCGCGGGGTAACTGTATGAGGCGCTGCAGGGTAACTGTATGAGGGGGCTGCGGGTTAACTGTATGAGGGGGCCGCAGGGTAACTGTATGAGGGGGCCGCAGGGTAACTGTATGAGGCGCTGCAGGGTAACTGTATGAGGGGGCCGCGGGGTAACTGTATGAAAGGGCCGCAGGGTAACTGTATGAGGGGGCCGCAGGGTAACTGTATGAGGGGGCCGCGGGGTAACTGTATGAGGGGGCCGCGGGGTAACTGTATGAGGGGGCCGCGGGGTAACTGTATGAGGGGGCCGTGGGGTAACTGTATGAGGGGGCCGCAGGGTAACTGTATGAGGGGGCCGTGGGGTAACTGTATGAGGCGCTGCAGGGTAACTGTATGAGGGGGCCGCGGGGTAACTGTATGAGGGGGCCGCGGGGTAACTGTATAAGGGGCCGCAGGGTAACTGTATGAGGGGGCCGTGGGGTAACTGTATGAGGCGCTGCAGGGTAACTGTATGAGGGAGACACAGGGTAACTGAATGAGGGGGCCGCGGGGTAACTGTATGAGGGAGACACAGGGTAACTGAATGAGGGGGCCGCGGGGTAACTGTATGAGGGGGCCGCAGGGTAACTGTATGAGGGGGCCGCGGGGTAACTGTATGAGGGGGCCGTGGGGTAACTGTATGAGGGGGCCGCAGGGTAACTGTATGAGGGGGCCGTGGGGTAACTGTATGAGGCGCTGCAGGGTAACTGTATGAGGGAGACACAGGGTAACTGTATGAGGGGGCCGCGGGGTAACTGTATGAGGGAGACACAGGGTAACTGAATGAGGGGGCCGCGGGGTAACTGTATGAGGGGGCCGCAGGGTAACTGTATGAGGGGGCCGCGGGGTAACTGTATGAGGGGGCCGTGGGGTAACTGTATGAGGGGGCCGCAGGGTAACTGTATGAGGGGGCCGTGGGGTAACTGTATGAGGCGCTGCAGGGTAACTGTATGAGGGAGACACAGGGTAACTGTATGAGGGGGCCGCGGGGTAACTGTATGAGGGGGCCGCAGGGTAACTGTATGAGGGGGCCGTGGGGTAACTGTATGAGGGAGACACAGGGTAACTGAATGAGGGGGCCGCGGGGTAACTGTATGAGGGGGCCGCAGGGTAACTGTATGAGGGGGCCGCGGGGTAACTGTATGAGGGGGCCGTGGGGTAACTGTATGAGGGGGCCGCAGGGTAACTGTATGAGGGGGCCGTGGGGTAACTGTATGAGGCGCTGCAGGGTAACTGTATGAGGGAGACACAGGGTAACTGTATGAGGGGGCCGCGGGGTAACTGTATGAGGGAGACACAGGGTAACTGAATGAGGGGGCCGCGGGGTAACTGTATGAGGGGGCCGCAGGGTAACTGTATGAGGGGGCCGCGGGGTAACTGTATGAGGGGGCCGTGGGGTAACTGTATGAGGGGGCCGCAGGGTAACTGTATGAGGGGGCCGTGGGGTAACTGTATGAGGCGCTGCAGGGTAACTGTATGAGGGAGACACAGGGTAACTGTATGAGGGGGCCGCGGGGTAACTGTATGAGGGGGCCGCAGGGTAACTGTATGAGGGGGCCGTGGGGTAACTGTATGAGGCGCTGCAGGGTAACTGTATGAGGGAGACACAGGGTAACTGAATGAGGGGGCCGCAGTACATACAGTGTATATAGCATCTTCATGATTTCTCCTCCACTCTGGACGCTCGTGACCTCTAACTTATGACCTTCACCTCCTGACTGGGGACAAGGGGCTATTAGCAGAGTTACTATTACAGGACATATGTCTTACTGAGGAGGGGGATGTGTAACACCTATGGATTAGACTTATGGATTATATAGATTGATCTAAATTCAGTCTTTTTGGATTACTGACCAGCTCGTTTCCATGACGATGTCATCTCCATCACTAAAAATAGCGGCTATTTACAGAGGTGTCTAAGACGATTCCCTGGATTTCAGGTGTAACATGAGAGCAACAGGCGCTAATACACTGATCTGTGAGGGCAAAGGGCGGCTGTATAGGGGCAGCTATAGGGGACAGCAACCAGCAGACACCCAACATGTAGGAGACACGTCCTCACTAGCGCCACCTATAAGTAATATACCTGTAAGACAATGCCCAGCAACATATCCTGTACTGATCCTGAGTTACATCATGTATCATACCCCAGAGCTGCACTCACTATTCTGCTGCTGGTGCAGTCACTGTGTACATACATGACATTACTTATCCTGTACTGATCCTGAGTTACATCCTGTATTATACTCCAGAGCTGCACTCACTATTCTGCTGCTGGTGCAGTCACTGTGTACATACATGACATTACTTATCCTGTACTGATCCTGAGTTACATCCTGTATTATACTCCATAGCTGCACTCACTATTCTGCTGCTGGTGCAGTCACTGTGTACATACATGACATTACTTATCCTGTACTGATCCTGAGTTACATCCTGTATTATACCCCAGAGCTGCACTCACTATTCTGCTGCTGGTGCAGTCACTGTGTACATACATGACATTACTTATCCTGTACTGATCCTGAGTTACATCCTGTATTATACTCCAGAGCTGCACTCACTATTCTGCTGCTGGTGCAGTCACTGTGTACATACATGACATTACTTATCCTGTACTCATCCTGAGTTACATCCTGTATTATACCCCAGAGCTGCACTCACTATTCTGCTGCTGGTGTAGTCACTGTGTACATACATGACATTACTTATCCTGTACTGATCCCTGAGATACATCCTGTATTCTACTCCGGAGCTGCACTCACTATTCTGCTGCTGGTGCAGTCACTGTGTACATGCATGACATTACTTACCCTGTACTGATCCTGAGTTACATCCTGTATTATACCCCAGAGCTGCACTCACTATTCTGCTGCTGGTGCAGTCACTGTGTACATACATGACATTACTTATCCTGTACTGATCCTGAGTTACATCCTGTATTATACTGCAGAGCTGCACTCACTATTCTGCTGCTGGTGCAGTCACTGTGTACATACATGACATTACTTATCCTGTACTGATCCTGAGTTACATCCTGTATTATACTCCAGAGCTGCACTCACTATTCTGCTGCTGGTGCAGTCACTGTGTACATACATGACATTACTTATCCTGTACTCATCCTGAGTTACATCCTGTATTATACCCCAGAGCTGCACTCACTATTCTGCTGCTGGTGTAGTCACTGTGTACATACATGACATTACTTATCCTGTACTGATCCCTGAGATACATCCTGTATTCTACTCCGGAGCTGCACTCACTATTCTGCTGCTGGTGCAGTCACTGTGTACATGCATGACATTACTTACCCTGTACTGATCCTGAGTTACATCCTGTATTATACCCCAGAGCTGCACTCACTATTCTGCTGCTGGTGCAGTCACTGTGTACATACATGACATTACTTATCCTGTACTGATCCTGAGTTACATCCTGTATTATACTGCAGAGCTGCACTCACTATTCTGCTGCTGGTGCAGTCACTGTGTACATACATGACATTACTTATCCTGTACTGATCCTGAGTTACATCCTGTATTATACCCCAGAGCTGCACTCACTATTCTGCTGCTGGTGCAGTCACTGTGTACATACATAACATTACTTATCCTGTACTGATCCTGAGTTACATCCTGTACTATACCCCAGAGCTGCACTCACTATTCTGCTGCTGGTGCAGTCACTGTGTACATACATGACATTACTTATCCTGTACTGATCCTGAGTTACATCCTGTATTATACTCCAGAGCTGCAGTCACTGTGTACATACATGACATTACTTATCCTGTACTGATCCTGAGTTACATCCTGTATTATACTCCAGAGCTGCACTCACTATTCTGCTGCTGGTGCAGTCACTGTGTACATACATGACATTACTTATCCTGTACTGATCCTGAGTTACATCCTGTATTATACTGCAGAGCTGCACTCACTATTCTGCTGCTGGTGCAGTCACTGTGTACATACATGACATTACTTATCCTGTATTGATCCTGAGTTACATCCTGTATTATACCCCAGAGCTGCACTCACTATTCTGCTGCTGGTGCAGTCACTGTGTACATACATGACATTACTTATCCTGCACTGATCCTGAGTTACATCCTGTATTATACTCTAGAGCTGCACTCACTTTTCTGCTGGTGGATTAATTTCTGATAGTTAGCAGTGAGCTCCCCCTAGTGGTTGATGCAGGCAGACAGAATTCATGATCTTATTATAGTAGAGGATTTGGACCTTTGTGTGCTATGATTGTGTTGTGTACCCCAGGACCCTATGATGTGTGTGAAGCAGCTCAGTCTGTGTGTCAGCATGACTAGCTCTGGTGTGTGCGTGTATCCTACTAACTCACGGCATCTCAAAACCATTTGTTCGGGTCCTGTCCTTGTGATCAGGCTGAGGGTTGGGGTTTACTGACTGCAGTAGGGAGGACAAGGATCTGCAAAAAGCCGCCAATGATGGAGGAAAAATCTTAATATTCACTTTTTTTCTGGGAAATTACGTTGTGTTATTGTCTATAAGGAAATTTGGTATAATCGGTGAGATTGCCCCCTATAGGACGAGCAGAGTATTGGCTGAGATATCCTGCCCTACAATCAATAATTATTATACCTACTCATGATGTATGATGTCATCTTCACCTAGAACATTGTAACAAACTCCCATACTAGATAAAGTCACTAGTGTTATACATGTCACATGATCGCTGGTGGCTCAGGAGCCGCATGTCCATCCCTGCTGATCACATTGTACACAGTTGTTAGATTGTAAGCTCTTGAGAGCAGGATCTTCTCTCCTATTCTTTCAGAGGATATACTGCATATAATAATCAGACCACTAGAGGGCACACTACATATAATAATCAGACCACTATAGGGGGGACTACATATAATAATCAGACCACTAGAGGGCACACTGCATATAATAATCAAACCACTAGAGGGCACACTACATATAATAATCAGACCACTAGAGGGCACACTACATATAATAATCAGACCACTATAGGGGGGACTACATATAATAATCAGACCACTAGAGGGCACACTGCATATAATAATCAAACCACTAGAGGGCACACTGCATATAATAATCAAACCACTAGAGGGCACACTGCATATAATAATCAGACCACTAGAGGGCACACTGCATATAATAATCAGACCACTAGAGGGCACACTGCATATAATAATCAGACCACTAGAGGGCACACTGCATATAATAATCAAACCACTAGAGGGCACACTGCATATAATAATCAGACCACTAGAGGGCACACTGCATATAATAATCAGACCACTAGAGGGCACACTGCATATAATAATCAGACCACTAGAGGGCACACTGCATATAATAATCAGACCACTAGAGGGCACACTGCATATAATAATCAGACCACTAGAGGGCACACTACATATAATAATCAAACCACTAGAGGGAACACTGCATATAATAATCAGACCACTAGAGGGCACACTGCATATAATAATCAGACCACTATAGGGGGGACTACATATAATAATCAGACCACTAGAGGGCCCACTACATATAATAATCAGACCACTAGAGGGCACACTGCATATAATAATCAGACCACTAGAGGGCACACTGCATATAATAATCAGACCACTAGAGGGCACACTACATATAATAATCAGACCACTAGAGGGCACACTACATATAATAATCAGACCACTAGAGGGCACACTACATATAATAATCAGACCACTAGAGGGCACGCTGTATATAATAATCAGACCACTAGAGGGCACGCTGCATATAATAATCAGACCACTAGAGGGCACACTGCATATAATAATCAGACCACTAGAGGGCACGCTGCATATAATAATCAGACCACTAGAGGGCACACTACATATAATAATCAGACCACTAGAGGGCACACTACATATAATAATCAGACCACTAGAGGGCACACTACATATAATAATCAGACCACTAGAGGGCACACTGCATATAATAATCAAACCACTAGAGGGCACACTGCATATAATAATCAAACCACTAGAGGGCACACTACATATAATAATCAGACCACTAGAGGGCACACTACATATAATAATCAGACCACTAGAGGGCACACTACATATAATAATCAGACCACTAGAGGACACACTGCATATAATAATCAGACCACTGGAGGGCACACTACATATAATAATCAGACCACTAGAGGGCACACTACATATAAATTACGTGTGTTATTGTCTATAAGGAAATTTGGTATAATCGGTGAGATTGCCCCCTATAGGACGAGCAGAGTATTGGCTGAGATATCCTGCCCTACAATCAATAATTATTATACCTACTCATGATGTATGATGTCATCTTCACCTAGAACATTGTAACAAACTCCCATACTACATAAAGTCACTAGTGTTATACATGTCACATGATCGCTGGTGGCTCAGGAGCCGCATGTCCATCCCTGCTGATCACATTGTACACAGTTGTTAGATTGTAAGCTCTTGAGAGCAGGATCTTCTCTCCTATTCTTTCAGAGGATATACTGCATATAATAATCAGACCACTAGAGGGCACACTGCATATAATAATCAGACCACTAGAGGGCACACTACATATAATAATCAGACCACTAGAGAGCACACTACATATAATAATCAGACCACTAGAGGGCGCACTACATATAATAATCAGACCACTAGAGAGCACACTACATATAATAATCAAACCACTAGAGGGAACACTGCATATAATAATCAGACCACTAGAGGGCACACTGCATATAATAATCAGACCACTATAGGGGGGACTACATATAATAATCAGACCACTAGAGGGCACACTGCATATAATAATCAGACCACTAGAGGGCACACTGCATATAATAATCAGACCACTAGAGGGCACACTGCATATAATAATCAGACCACTAGAGGGCACACTGCATATAATAATCAGACCACTAGAGGGCACACTGCATATAATAATCAGACCACTAGAGGGCACACTACATATAATAATCAAACCACTAGAGGGCACACTACAAATAATAATCAGACCACTAGAGGGCGCACTACATATAATAATACGACCACTGGAGGGCACACTACATATAATAATCAGACCACTAGAGGGCACACTGCATATAATAATCAGACCACTAGAGGGCACACTACATATAATAATCAGAGCACTAGAGGGAACACTGCATATACTAATCAGACCACTAGAAGGCACACTACATATAATAATCAGACCACTAGAGGGCACACTACATATAATAATCAGACCACTAGAGGGAACACTGCATATAATAATCAGACCACTAGAGGGCACACTACATATAATAATCAGACCACTAGAGGGCACACTACATATAATAATCAGACCACTAGAGGACACACTGCATATAATAATCAGACTACTAGAGGGCACACTGCATATAATAATCAGACCACTAGAGGGCACACTGCATATAATAATCAGACCACTAGAGGGCGCACTACATATAATAATCAGACCACTAGAGGACACACTACATATAATAATCAGACCAGTAGAGGGCGAACTACACATAATAATCAGAACACTAGGGGGAGCACTGCTGGGGACATTGTATTGGGGGGGAGCACTGCTAGGGTCATTGCATTGAGGGAGTACTGCTGGGGACATTGCATTGGGGGAGCACTACTGGGGTCATTTCATTGGGGGAGCACTGCTGTGGACATTGCATTGGGGGGAGCACTGCTGGGGACATTGTATTGAGAGTGCATCGCTGAGGGCATCTCATTGGGGGGAGCACCGCTGGGGGCATTTCACTGGGGGAGCACGGCTGGGGACATTGTATTGGGGGGGGAGCACTGCTGGGGTCATTGCATTGGGGGAGCACTGCTGGGGACATTGTATTGGAGGGGAGCACTGCTGGGGACATTTCATTGGGGGGAGCACTGCTAGGGACATTTCATTGGGGGGAGCAATACTGGGGACATTGCATTGGGGGAGCACTGCTGGGGACATTGTATTGGGGGAGCACTGCTGGGGTCATTGCATTGGGGGAGCACTGCTGGGGACATTGCATTGGGGGGAGCACTGCTGGGGGTATTGTATTGGGGGAGCACTGCTGGGGGTATTGTATTGGGGGAGCACTGCTGGGGGCATTATATTGGGGGAGCACTGCTGGGGACATTGCATTGGGGGGGAGCACTGCTGGGGACATTGCATTGGGGGGAGCACTGCTGGGGACATTGCATTTTGGGGAGCACTGCTGGGGGCATTGCATTGGGGGGAGCACTGCTGGGGACATTTCATTGGGGGGAGCACTGCTGGGGACATTTCAATGGGGGGGAGCACTGCTGGGGTCATTGCATTGGGGAGCACTGCTGGGGACATTGTAGTGGAGGAGCACTGCTGGGGTCATTGCATTGGGGGAGCACTGCTGGGGTCATTGCATTGGGGGAGCACTGCTGGGGTCATTGCATTGGGGGAGCACTGCTGGTTTCATTTCATTGGGGGAGTACTGCTGGGGTCATTGCATTGGGGGAGCACTGCTGGGGTCATTGTATTGGGGGTGCATCGCTGGGGGCATCTCATTGGGGGGAGCTCCGCTGGGGGCATTGCATTGGGGAGCACTGCTGGGGGCATTGCTGGGGGCATTGCATTGGGGAGCACTGCTGGGGGCATTGCATTGGGGAGCACCGCTCGGGGCATTGCATTGGGGGGAGCACCGCTGGGGACATCTCATTGGGGAAGCACCGCTGGGGGCATTGCAATAGGGGGAGCGCTGCTGGGGGTATTGTATTGGGGGAGCACTGCTGGGGTCATTATATTGGGGGAGCACTGCTGGGGACATTGCATTGTAGGGGAGCACTGCTGGGGACATTGCATTGGGGGAGAGCACTGCTGGGGACATTGCATTGGGGGAGCACTGCTGGGGACATTGTATTGGGGGAGCACTGCTGGGGACATTGCATTGGGGGGAGCACTGCTGGGGACATTTCATTGGGGGGAGCACTGCTGGGGACATTTCATTGGGGGGAGCACTGCTGGGGACATTTCAAAGGGGGGGAGCACTGCTGGGGTCATTGCATTGGGGAGCACTGCTGGGGACATTGTATTTGGGGAGCACTGCTGGGGTCATTGCATTGGGGGAGCACTGCTGGGATCATTGCATTGGGGGAGCACTGCTGGGGTCATTGCATTGGGGGAGCACTGCTGGGGTCATTGCTTTGGGGGAGCACTGCTGGGGTCATTGCATTAGGGGGAGCACCGCTAGGGGCATTTCACTGGGGGAGCACTGCTGGGGACATTGTATTGGGGGGGAGCACTGCTGGGGTCATTGCATTGGGGGAGCACTGCTGGGGTCATTGCATTGGGGGAGTACTGCTGGGGACATTGCATTGGGGGAGCACTGCTGGGGTCATTTCATTGGGGGAGCACTGCTGGGGACATTGCATTGGGGGGAGCACTGCTGGGGACATTGCATTGGGGGGAGCACTGCTGGGGACATTGTATTGGGGGTGCATCGCTGGGGGCATCTCATTGGGGGGAGCACCGCTGGGGGCATTTCATTGGGGGGAGCACTACTGGGGTCATTGCATTGGGGGAGCACTGCTGAGGACATTGCATTGGGGGAGCACTGCTGGGGACATTGCATTAGGGGAGCACTGCTGGGGTGATTTCATTGGGGGAGCACTGCTGGGGACATTGCATTAGGGGAGCACTGCTGGGGTGATTTCATTGGGGGAGCAGTGCTGGGGACATTGCATTGGGGGAGCACTGCTGGGGTCATTGCATTGGGGGAGCACTGCTGGGGTCATTGTATTGGGGGAGCACTGCTGGGGTCATTGCATTGGGGGAGCACTGCTGGGGTCATTGCATTGGGGGAGCACTGCTGGGGACATTGCATTGGGGGGAGCACTACTGGGGTCATTGCATTGGGGGAGCACGGCTGGGGACATTATATTTGGGGAGCACTGCTGGGGGTATTGTATTGGGGGAGCACTGCTGGGGACATTGCATTGGGGGGAGCACTGCTGGGGGCATTGCATTGGGGGGAGCACTGCTGGGGACATTTCATTGGGGGGAGCACTGCTGGGGACATTTCATTGGGGGGAGCACTGCTGGGGACATTTCAAAAGGGGGGAGCACTGCTGGGGTCATTGCATTGGGGAGCACTGCTGGGGACATTGTATTTGTGGAGCACTGCTGGGGTCATTGCATTGGGGGAGCACTGCTGGGGTCATTGCATTGGGGGAGCACTGCTGGGGTCATTGCTTTGGGGGAGCACTGCTGGGGTCATTGCATTAGGGGGAGCACCGCTGGGGGCATTTCACTGGGGGAGCACTGCTGGGGACATTGTATTAGGGGGAGCACTGCTGGGGACATTGCATTAGGGGGAGCACTGCTGGGGTCATTGCATTGGGGGAGCACTGCTGGGGTCATTGCATTGGGTGAGTACTGCTGGGGACATTGCATTGGGGGAGCACTGCTGGGGACATTATATTGGGGGAGCACTGCTGGGGTCATTGCATTGGGGGAGCACTGCTGGGGTCATTGCATTGGGGGAGCACTGCTGGGGTCATTGCATTGGGGGAGTACTGCTGGGGACATTGCATTGGGGGAGCACTGCTGGGGTCATTTCATTGGGGGAGCACTGCTGGGGACATTGCATTGGGGGGAGCACTGCTGGGGACATTGTATTGGGTGTGCATCGCTGGGGGCATCTCATTGGGGGGAGCACCGCTGGGGGCATTTCATTGGGGGGAGCACTACTGGGGTCATTGCATTGGGGGAGCACTGCTGGGGACATTGCATTGGGGGAGCACTGTTGGGGTGATTTCATTGGGGGAGCACTGCTGGGGTCATTGCATTGGGGGAGCACTGCTGGGGTTATTGCATTGGGGGAGCACTGCTGGGGAGATTGCATTGGGGGGAGCACCCCTGGGGGCATTGCATTGGGGGGAGCACCGCTGGGGGCATTTCATTGGGGGGAGCACTGCTGGGGACATTGCATTGGGGGAGCACTGCTGGGGACATTGCATTGGGGGAGCACTGCTGGGGACATTGCATTGGGGGAGCACTGCTGGGGACATTGCATTGGGGGAGCACTGCTGGGGACATTGTATTGGGGGAGCACTGCTGGGGACATTTCATTGGGGGAGCACTGCTGGGGACATTGTATTGGGGGAGCACTGCTGGGGTCATTGCATTAGGGGGAGCACTGCTGGGGTCATTGTATTGGGGGAGCACTGCTGGGGTCATTGCATTGGGGGGAGCACTGCTGGGGACATTGTATTGGGGGGGAGCACTGCTGGGGTCATTTCATTGGGGGAGCACTGCTGGGGTCATTGCATTGGGGGAGCACTACTGGGGTCATTGCATTGGGGGAGCACTGCTGGGACATTGCATTGGGGGGAGCACTGCTGGGGACATTGAATTGGGGGTGCATCGCTGGGGGCATCTCATTGGGGGGAGCACTGCTGGGGGCATTTCATTGGGGGGAGCACTACTGGGGTAATTTCATTGGGGGAGCACTGCTGGGGACATTGCACTGGGTGGAGCACTGCTGGGGACATTGTATTGGGGGAGCACTGCTGGGGGCATTGTATTGGGGGAGCACTGCTGGGGTCATTTCATTGGGGGGAGCACTACTGGGGACATTGTATTGGGGGAGCACTGCTGGGGTCATTTCATTGGGCGGGAGCACAACTGGGGACATTGCTGGGGGCATTGCTGGGGGCATTGCATTGGGGGAGCACTGCTGGGGTCATTGCATTAGGGGGAGCACTGCTGGGGACATTGCATTAGGGGGAGCACTGCTGGGGACATTGCATTGGGGGAGCACTGCTGGGGTCATTTCATTGGGGGGAGCACTACTGGGGTCATTGCATTGGGGGAGCACTGCTGGGGACATTGCATTAGGGGGAGCACTGCTGGGGTCATTGCATAGGGGGAGCACTGCTGGGGGTATTGCATTAAGGGGAGCACTGCTGGGGTCATTTCATTGGGGGAGCACTGCTGGGGACATTATATTGGGGGAGCACTGCTGGGAGCATTGCATTGGGGAAGCACCGCTGGGGGCATTGCATTAGGGGGAGCACTGCTGGGGGCATTAGGGGACAATAGCGGTGCACTATTAGAGGGCGCTGCAGGAAATGGGACATTATATGGGTTGGGGTTAGATATGGAGTATTTGTGGGGCACCATAGTATGAGGGTTACCCGGCTCCTGGAAAAAAACTTAGATGCAGCCGGTCCCCAGATACAAAAATATTGTGGGGCACTGCCCAATAGTACATAATACATAGATAATAATAGGACCATTAGGGGGCACACAACATATAATAATTGGACCTCTCTACATACTATTATCAAACCACTAGTGGTCTGATTAGTGGTCAGAAGGCCACGGGAGGGGGAAGTAATGTAGAGTATGGGGTCATATATTATGTGTGTGGGGCTAATTTTTGGGTCCATTCTACAATGTGGGGTCACAATGGGGACAATGTAATCCTGTATGTGGAAAATAATGTGGAGAGGGGTCATAATTGGGTTAAAGTTTTGAGGGCCAAAGTCCAGACAGTATACTGTGTGGACAACGTGTGGCTGGGAGAGACGAGTCATGGTGGTCTGGGCCTCATGGAGAAGATAAGGACCAGTCATGACTGATCTCCTCTGCAGATTGTGTAGTTGTATATGATAAATGTTGTTGTTTTTGTTGTGAGGGGGCAGGACGTTACTGGGAAATTGGGACGTCCGCACTGGGGCCTGTCCCCGGATCAGACCACTACAGCACATAGAGTATATGACACATTACACATCAGTTGCTCACTTACCTTTATAGGGAAGTAGTCCCTGAGGTATCTCCAGACCACACTCTTCTGCAGCCATGGGCCCCTCCGGCCCCCCTGGCTGGGGGTGTCCCAGTCTATAAACCACCACACCCCATACAGGACACTGATTATCCAAAAGCGGGTGAAGAGGAGGACGAAGAACAGGATGATGCAGGTCTGAGCTGCAGGGAAGGAGTCACACACCATTAGTGCCTCACTACTGCCCCCCAAGGTGTCTTATAATAGTGCAGCCTCTTCCAGGAATCAAATGGCCGATGACAATTTGTACTTATCTACTCAGGATAACAAAATAATACATTCTCCTATTCACTGTTATTAACAAAAATACAGTGTTTCACAGATATAATTCCAGTCTGTCTCTATCTTTCCTGGTGTTGTTTATTTTGGTTGTCCTTGGACACAACCATAAACTCAGACCAATGGTTGTGCAGATCTTCCTGTCTGGTCATATTCCTCTCACATGAACACATATCTCCTGGATGACATGGGGGCCATGGATAACCCTGTACATGGGGAGCTATGGCTGGCACTGTACATGGGGGGGGGGGGGCTATGGCTGGCACTGTACATGGGGGGCTATGGCTGGCACTGTACATGGGGGGGCTATGGCTGACACTGTACATGGGGGGGCTATGGCTGACACTGTACATGGGGAGCTATGGCTGGCACTGTACATGGGGGATATGACTGGCACTGTACATGGGGGGCTATGGCTGGCACTGTACATGGGGGGGCTATGGCTGGCACTGTACATGGGGGGGCTATGGCTGGCACTGTACATAGGGGGCTATGGCTGGCACTGTACATGGGGGGCTATGGCTGGCACTGTACATGGGGGGCTATGGCTGGCACTGTACATGGGGGGCTATGGCTGGCACTGTACATGGGGGGCTATGGCTGGTACTGTACATGGGGGGCTATGGCTGGCACTGTACATGGGGGGCTATGGCTGGCACTGTACATGGGGGGCTATGGCTGGCACTGTACATGGGGGGCTATGGCTGACACTGTACATGGGGGATATGGCTGGCACTGTACATGGGGGGCTATGGCTGGCACTGTACATGGGGGGCTATGGCTGGCACTGTACATGGGGGATATGGCTGGCACTGTACATGGGGGGCTATGGCTGGCACTGTACATGGGGGGCTATGGCTGGCATGTACATGGGGGGCTATGGCTGGCACTGTACATGGGGGGCTATGGCTGGCACTGTACATGGGGGGCTATGGCTGAGACATATATTATTATGTGTGGCAGGATGATGATCAGAGCTGTGAGGTTGGGCGCCATCTTGTCTCCTTATGGTTCAGGGCTCAGGTGCAGAGACGTCCTAAGTGAGGGTCCAGACACATTATATGATATGAGACAGTGACAGGTCACAGAGGAGAAGCCCCCAGAGATTGAAGAGAATGAAGGAATAAACCAAGAATCACCGGTGCCCATCCCCCAATCCCTGAGACCCCCTCACAAGATACAGAGGACTGGGTCCTGGCCACCATCATGATTAGATACACAGCTCAGCAGGCAGTATCACACAGAATAGGATTAGATACACAGCTCAGCAGGCAGTATCACACAGGATAGGATTAGATACACAGCTCAGCAGACAGTATCACACAGGATAGGATTAGATACACAGCTCAGCAGACAGTATCACACAGGATAGGATTAGATACACAGCTCAGCAGACAGTATCACATAGGATAGGATTAGATACATAGCTCAGCAGGCAGTATCACACAGGATAGGATTAGATACACAGCTCAGCAGACAGTATCACACAGGATAGGATTAGATACACAGCTCAGCAGACAGTATCACACAGGATAGGATTAGATACACAGCTCAGCAGGCAGTATCACACAGGATAGGATTAGATACACAGCTCAGCAGACAGTATCACACAGGATAGGATTAGATACACAGCTCAGCAGACAGTATCACACAGGATAGGATTAGATACACAGCTCAGCAGACAGTATCACACAGGATAGGATTAGATACACAGCTCAGCAGACAGTATCACACAGGATAGGATTAGATACACAGCTCAGCAGACAGTATCACACAGGATAGGATTAGATACACAGCTCAGCAGGCAGTATTACACAGGATAGGATTAGATACACAGCTCAGCAGGCAGTATCACACAGGATAGGATTAGATACACAGCTCAGCAGCCAGTATCACACAGAATAGGATTGGATACACAGCTCAGCAGACAGTATCACACATGATAGGATTAGATACACAGCTCAGCAGATTGTATCACACAGGATAGGATTAGATACACAGCTCAGCAGGCAGTATCACACAGGATAGGATTAGATACACAGCTCAGCAGATTGTATCACACAGGATAGGATTAGATACACAGCTCAGCAGACAGTATCACACAGGATAGGATTAGATACACAGCTCAGCAGCCAGTATCACACAGGATAGGATTAGATACACAGCTCAGCAGACAGTATCACACAGGATAGGATTAGATACACAGCTCAGCAGATTGTATCACACAGGATAGGATTAGATACACAGCTCAGCAGGCAGTATCACACAGGATAGGATTAGATACACAGCTCAGCAGCCAGTATCACACAGAATAGGATTGGATACACAGCTCAGCAGACAGTATCACACATGATAGGATTAGATACACAGCTCAGCAGATTGTATCACACAGGATAGGATTAGATACACAGCTCAGCAGGCAGTATCACACAGGATAGGATTAGATACACAGCTCAGCAGATTGTATCACACAGGATAGGATTAGATACACAGCTCAGCAGACAGTATCACGCAGGATAGGATTAGATACACAGCTCAGCAGCCAGTATCACACAGGATAGGATTAGATACACAGCTCAGCAGACAGTATCACACAGGATAGGATTAGATACACAGCTCAGCAGCCAGTATCACACAGAATAGGATTGGATACACAGCTCAGCAGACAGTATCACACAGGATAGGATTAGATACACAGCTCAGCAGACAGTATCACACATGATAGGATTAGATACACAGCTCAGCAGATTGTATCACACAGGATAGGATTAGATACACAGCTCAGCAGGCAGTATCACACAGGATAGGATTAGATACACAGCTCAGCAGCCAGTATCACACAGAATAGGATTGGATACACAGCTCAGCAGACAGTATCACACAGGATAGGATTAGATACACAGCTCAGCAGACAGTATCACACAGGATAGGATTAGATACACAGCTCAGCAGGCAGTATCACACATAATAGGATTAGATACACAGCTCAGCAGACAGTATCACACAAGAAGGGATTAGATACACAGCTCAGCAGCCAGTATCACACAGGATAGGATTAGATACACAGCTCAGCAGACAGTATCACACAGGATAGGATTAGATACACAGCTCAGCAGACAGTATCACACAGGATAGGATTAGATACACAGCTCAGCAGGCAGTATCACACAGGATAGGATTAGATACACAGCTCAGCAGGCAGTATCACACAGGATAGGATTAGATACACAGCTCAGCAGACAGTATCACACAGGATAGGATTAGATACACAACTCAGCAGGCAGTATCACACAGGATAGGATTAGATACACAGCTCAGCAGACAGTATCACACAGGGTAGGGTTAGATAGACAGCTCAGCAGACAGTATCACACAGGATAGGATTAGATACACAGCTCAGCAGGCAGTAACACACAGGATAGGATTAGATACACAGCTCAGCAGACAGTATCACACATGATAGGATTAGATACACAGCTCATCAGACAGTATCACACAGGAGAGGATTAGATACACAGCTCAGCAGACAGTATCACCCAGGAGAGGATTAGATACACAGCTCAGCAGGCAGTATCACACAGGATAGGATTAGATACACAGCTCAGCTGACAGTATCACACAGGATAGGATTAGATACACAGCTCAGCAGGCAGTATCACACATGATAGGATTAGATACACAGCTCAGCAGCCAGTATCACACAGGATAGGATTAGATACACAGCTCAGCTGACAGTATCACACAGGATAGGATTAGATACACAGCTCAGCAGACAGTATCACACAGGATAGGATTAGATACACAGCTCAGCAGACAGTATCACACAGGATAGGATTAGATACACAGCTCAGAAGCCAGTATCACACAGGATAGGATTAGATACACAGCTCAGCAGCCAGTATCACACAGGATAGGATTAGATACACAGCTCAGCAGACTGTATCACACAGGATAGGATTAGATACACAGCTCAGCTGACAGTATCACACAGGATAGGATTAGATACACAGCTCAGCTGACAGTATCACACAGGATAGGATTAGAAACACAGCTCAGCAGCCAGTATCACACAGGATAGGATTAGATACACAGCTCAGCTGACAGTATCACACAGGATAGGATTAGATACACAGCTCAGCAGGCAGTATCACACATGATAGGATTAGATACACATATCAGCAGGCAGTATCACACATTATAGGATTAGATACACAGCTCAGCAGACAGTATCACATAGGATAGGATTAGATACACAGCTCAGCAGACAGTATCACACAGGAGAGGATTAGATACACAGCTCAGCAGACAGTATCACACAGGACAGGATTAGATACACAGCTCAGCAGACAGTATCACACAGGATAGGATTAGATACACAGCTCAGCAGACAGTATCACACAGGATAGGATTAGATACACAACTCAGCAGGCAGTATCACACAGGATAGGATTAGATACACAGCTCAGCAGACAGTATCACACAGGGTAGGGTTAGATAGACAGCTCAGCAGACAGTATCACACAGGATAGGATTAGATACACAGCTCAGCAGGCAGTATCACACAGGATAGGATTAGATACACAGCTCAGCAGACAGTATCACACATGATAGGATTAGATACACAGCTCATCAGACAGTATCACACAGGAGAGGATTAGATACACAGCTCAGCAGACAGTATCACCCAGGATAGGATTAGATACACAGCTCAGCAGGCAGTATCACACATGATAGGATTAGATACACAGCTCAGCAGACAGTATCACACAGGATAGGATTAGATACACAGCTCAGCTGACAGTATCACACATGATAGGATTAGATACACAGCTCAGCAGGCAGTATCACACATGATAGGATTAGATACACAGCTCAGCAGACAGTATCACACAGGATAGGATTAGATACACAGCTCAGCTGACAGTATCACACAGGATAGGATTAGATACACAGCTCAGCAGACAGTATCACACAGGATAGGATTAGATACACAGCTCAGCAGACAGTATCACCCAGGATAGGATTAGATACACAGCTCAGCAGGCAGTATCACACAGGATAGGATTAGATACACAGCTCAGCAGCCAGTATCACACAGGATAGGATTAGATACACAGCTCAGCTGACAGTATCACACAGGATAGGATTAGATACACAGCTCAGCAGACAGTATCACACAGGATAGGATTAGATACACAGCTCAGCAGACAGTATCACACAGGAGAGGATTAGATACACAGCTCAGCAGACAGTATCACACAGGATAGGATTAGATACACAGCTCAGCAGTCAGTATCACACAGGATAGGATTAGATACACAGCTCAGCTGACAGTATCACACAGGATAGGATTAGATACACAGCTCAGCAGACAGTATCACACAGGGTAGGGTTAGATAGACAGCTCAGCAGACAGTATCACACAGGATAGGATTAGATACACAGCTCAGCAGGCAGTAACACACAGGATAGGATTAGATACACAGCTCAGCAGACAGTATCACACATGATAGGATTAGATACACAGCTCATCAGACAGTATCACACAGGAGAGGATTAGATACACAGCTCAGCAGACAGTATCACCCAGGAGAGGATTAGATACACAGCTCAGCAGGCAGTATCACACAGGATAGGATTAGATACACAGCTCAGCTGACAGTATCACACAGGATAGGATTAGATACACAGCTCAGCAGGCAGTATCACACATGATAGGATTAGATACACAGCTCAGCAGCCAGTATCACACAGGATAGGATTAGATACACAGCTCAGCTGACAGTATCACACAGGATAGGATTAGATACACAGCTCAGCAGACAGTATCACACAGGATAGGATTAGATACACAGCTCAGCAGACAGTATCACACAGGATAGGATTAGATACACAGCTCAGAAGCCAGTATCACACAGGATAGGATTAGATACACAGCTCAGCAGCCAGTATCACACAGGATAGGATTAGATACACAGCTCAGCAGACAGTATCACACAGGATAGGATTAGATACACAGCTCAGCAGACAGTATCACACAGGATAGGATTAGATACACAGCTCAGCTGACAGTATCACACAGGATAGGATTAGATACACAGCTCAGCTGACAGTATCACACAGGATAGGATTAGAAACACAGCTCAGCAGCCAGTATCACACAGGATAGGATTAGATACACAGCTCAGCTGACAGTATCACACAGGATAGGATTAGATACACAGCTCAGCAGGCAGTATCACACATGATAGGATTAGATACACATATCAGCAGGCAGTATCACACATGATAGGATTAGATACACAGCTCAGCAGACAGTATCACACAGGATAGGATTAGATACACAGCTCAGCAGACAGTATCACACAGGAGAGGATTAGATACACAGCTCAGCAGACAGTATCACACAGGACAGGATTAGATACACAGCTCAGCAGACAGTATCACACAGGATAGGATTAGATACACAGCTCAGCAGACAGTATCACACAGGATAGGATTAGATACACAACTCAGCAGGCAGTATCACACAGGATAGGATTAGATACACAGCTCAGCAGACAGTATCACACAGGGTAGGGTTAGATAGACAGCTCAGCAGACAGTATCACACAGGATAGGATTAGATACACAGCTCAGCAGGCAGTATCACACAGGATAGGATTAGATACACAGCTCAGCAGACAGTATCACACATGATAGGATTAGATACACAGCTCATCAGACAGTATCACACAGGAGAGGATTAGATACACAGCTCAGCAGACAGTATCACCCAGGATAGGATTAGATACACAGCTCAGCAGGCAGTATCACACATGATAGGATTAGATACACAGCTCAGCAGACAGTATCACACAGGATAGGATTAGATACACAGCTCAGCTGACAGTATCACACATGATAGGATTAGATACACAGCTCAGCAGGCAGTATCACACATGATAGGATTAGATACACAGCTCAGCAGACAGTATCACACAGGATAGGATTAGATACACAGCTCAGCTGACAGTATCACACAGGATAGGATTAGATACACAGCTCAGCAGACAGTATCACACAGGATAGGATTAGATACACAGCTCAGCAGACAGTATCACACAGGATAGGATTAGATACACAGCTCAGAAGCCAGTATCACACAGGATAGGATTAGATACACAGCTCAGCAGCCAGTATCACACAGGATAGGATTAGATACACAGCTCAGCAGACAGTATCACAAAGGATAGGATTAGATACACAGCTCAGCAGACAGTATCACACAGGATAGGATTAGATACACAGCTCAGCAGACAGTATCACACAGGAGAGGATTAGATACACAGCTCAGCAGACAGTATCACACAGGATAGGATTAGATACACAGCTCAGCAGTCAGTATCACACAGGATAGGATTAGATACACAGCTCAGCTGACAGTATCACACAGGATAGGATTAGATACACAGCTCAGCAGGCAGTATCACACATGATAGGATTAGATACACAGCTCAGCAGCCAGTATCACACAGGATAGGATTAGATACACAGCTCAGCTGACAGTATCACACAGGATAGGATTAGATACACAGCTCAGCAGGCAGTATCACACATGATAGGATTAGATACACATATCAGCAGGCAGTATCACACATGATAGGATTAGATACACAGCTCAGCAGACAGTATCACACAGGATAGGATTAGATACACAGCTCAGCAGACAGTATCACACAGGAGAGGATTAGATACACAGCTCAGCAGACAGTATCACACAGGACAGGATTAGATACACAGCTCAGCAGACAGTATCACACAGGATAGGATTAGATACACAGCTCAGCAGCCAGTATCACACAGAATAGGATTGGATACACAGCTCAGCAGACAGTATCACACAGGATAGGATTAGATACACAGCTCAGCAGACAGTATCACACAGGATAGGATTAGATACACAGCTCAGCAGGCAGTATCACACAGGATAGGATTAGATACACAGCTCAGCAGACAGTATCACACAGGATAGGATTAGATACACAGCTCAGCAGACTGTATCACACAGGATAGGATTAGATACACAGCTCAGCAGACAGTATCACACAGGATAGGATTAGATACACAGCTCAGCAGACAGTATCACACAGGATAGGATTAGATACACAGCTCAGCAGACAGTATCACACAGGGTAGGGTTAGATAGACAGCTCAGCAGACAGTATCACACAGGATAGGATTAGATACACAGCTCAGCAGGCAGTATCACACAGGATAGGATTAGATACACAGCTCAGCAGACAGTATCACACATGATAGGATTAGATACACAGCTCAGCAGCCAGTATCACACAGGATAGGATTAGATACACAGCTCATCAGACAGTATCACACAGGAGAGGATTAGATACACAGCTCAGCAGACAGTATCACCCAGGATAGGATTAGATACACAGCTCAGCAGGCAGTATCACACAGGATAGGATTAGATACACAGCTCAGCAGCCAGTATCACACAGGATAGGATTAGATACACAGCTCAGCTGACAGTATCACACAGGATAGGATTAGATACACAGCTCAGCAGCCAGTATCACACAGGATAGGATTAGATACACAGCTCAGCTGACAGTATCACACAGGATAGGATTAGATACACAGCTCAGCAGGCAGTATCACACATGATAGGATTAGATACACATATCAGCAGGCAGTATCACACATGATAGGATTAGATACACAGCTCAGCAGACAGTATCACACAGGATAGGATTAGATACACAGCTCAGCAGACAGTATCACACAGGATAGGATTAGATACACGGCTCAGCTCTAGGATTAGATACACAGCTCAGCAGGCAGTATCACACAGGATAGGATTAGATACACAGCTCAGCAGCCAGTATCACACAGGATAGGATTAGATACACAGCTCAGCAGCCAGTATCACACAGAATAGGATTGGATACACAGCTCAGCAGACAGTATCACACAGGATAGGATTAGATACACAGCTCAGCAGACAGTATCACACAGGATAGGATTAGATACACAGCTCAGCAGGCAGTATCACACAGAATAGGATTAGATACACAGCTCAGCAGACAGTATCACACAGGATAGGATTAGATACACAGCTCAGCAGGCAGTATCACACAGGATAGGATTAGATACACAGCTCAGCAGCCAGTATCACACAGAATAGGATTGGATACACAGCTCAGCAGCCAGTATCACACAGGATAGGATTAGATACACAGCTCAGCAGGCAGTATCACACAGAATAGGATTAGATACACAGCTCAGCAGACAGTATCACACAAGAAGGGATTAGATACACAGCTCAGCAGCCAGTATCACACAGGATAGGATTAGATACACAGCTCAGCAGACAGTATCACACAGGATAGGATTAGATACACAGCTCAGCAGACAGTATCACACAGGATAGGATTAGATACACAGCTCAGCAGCCAGTATCACACAGGATAGGATTAGATACACAGCTCAGCAGACAGTATCACACAGGATAGGATTAGATACACAGCTCAGCAGACAGTATCACACAGGATAGGATTAGATACACGGCTCAGCTCTAGGATTAGATGACTCCTCCTATCATGTGTGCAGTATCACACAGGATAGGATTAGATACACAGCTCAGCAGACAGTATCACACATGATAGGATTAGATACACAGCTCATCAGACAGTATCACACAGGAGAGGATTAGATACACAGCTCAGCAGACAGTATCACCCAGGATAGGATTAGATACACAGCTCAGCAAACAGTATCACACAGGAGAGGATTAGATACACAGCTCTGCAGCCAGTATCACATATGATAGGATTAGATACACAGCTCAGCAGACAGTATCACACAGGATACGATTAGATACACAGCTCAGTAGGTAGTATCACACAGGATAGGATTAGATACACAGCTCAGCAGACAGTATCACACAGGATAGGATTAGATACACAGCTCAGCAGACAGTATCACACAGGATAGGATTAGATACACAGCTCAGCAGCCAGTATCACACAGGATAGGATTAGATACACAGCTCAGCAGCCAGTATCACACAGGATAGGATTAGATACACAGCTCAGCAGTCAGTATCACACAGGATAGGATTAGATACACAGCTCAGCAGACAGTATCACACAGGATAGGATTAGATACACAGCTCAGCTGCCAGTATCACACAGGATAGGATTAGATACACAGCTCAGCAGACAGTATCACACAGGATAGGATTGGATACACAGCTCAGCAGCCAGTATCACACAGGATAGGATTAGATACACAGCTCAGCTGACAGTATCACACAGGATAGGATTAGATACACAGCTCAGCAGACAGTATCACACAGGATAGGATTAGATACACAGCTCAGCAGTCAGTATCACACAGGATAGGATTAGATACACAGCTCAGTGTAATGGGGAGATCTAATAATCCATGTTTGTAGTTTGGGGGTCTCTGAGATATCAGGGTGCCGCTGCCCCCCCTATAGATATGACTAGTTACACCAGTAATTAGTGGTGTAACTAGAAGCTGTTGGGCCCCAGTGCAAAGTCTGTGCCGGGCCCCCCGACTATAATGTACAGTTTATAGTAATGGTCTTCTCATATGGAAAAGTGACACCATAAGGGCCCCCTAAACCTCTTGGGCCCGGGTGCAACCGCCACCTCTGCGCCCTCTCAAGTTACGCCCCTGCCAGTAATAAATAAGCACCCACATGTAATGAGCAGCCCTGCACACAGACCCCTGTACTGCACCTGTAAGGAAGAAGCCCCCTAATATTGTGCCCCCTCTTACCCAGCGCCAGGAAGGAGTACACCCACTGCAGCACAGCCGCCGTCTGCAGCCGGCGCTCCAGGGGAACGGACCTCGAGGCAAACTCAATAATCGGCATGCTGCGAGCCCGGCGGACAGACACTGAGCTCCTCCGGCCTGGATGTGGGGGTTCAAAGTCTTCCCACTGTTAGACAACGTGTTGCAATGTGAACGTCGCCCTGCGGCGGGAGGTGGAAGCGGCCGTGTTTGCACATGGGACTGATCTGTGTGATGTCAGCCGCTCCGTTATCAGCCTGGAGATTATACGGATCCATGCACCGACCTGTCCATGAAGCAAAACCTTATCATCGCTTACAACTCATGGGATTAACCCAATAACGCCCAGAACCAACCGACAAGTCAGGGGTTAAACACATCAGTAGCTTAAACCCTCTAAGCTGTCCTCATTGTCTGCTACAGTGTATCAGGAGAGAGAAATGGAATTAAACCCTATGAAACATATTAGTTTTCACTATTTGTATGAGAATAAGAATTTTCCCAGATCACTGACAGCAAGCGGAGATTGTGAAATAGTGAGGAATACTAAGTACTCTAAAGAAATCAACATTCCATTCACAGAAAGCCACTGGGAACCTGCACTCATTGCTTAAGATGCAGTCTGATAGGAAAGGAAAAACCTTTAGTTATAACTACATAGGGACACCAGATATGCCTGAATATGGTTTCCAGTAAGTTCTCTAGTTCTAAAGGTTTCTAGTCTCTTTTCACATGTAAATAATTCCCTTATTTTTATATAATTTCTCTATAATCAGTCTTCTTCCCCCTCTGGCAGTTGTAAACATATTTTACAGTAAGTTCACAGTCGGTCTCCTTCCCCCTCTGGCAGCCTGAAATATATTTTCTATAGGTTCTCTTACCCACAAGTGATTTTCTTGTTCCAGTGTTGTCCAAGTCTACATCAGATGGTTAGGTAGCACTAGGATTCTGATCAAATTCGTACAATTTTCATGTGCAACTTCACTTAGGAGCATGGTCAGTCTCCTGTCCAACCTTTACACATATTACCTTGTACAGTCTGTAGTCAGTTTCCTTCCTCCCTGGCAGCTGTATAATGTAGTTCTTAGTAAGCTTCCTTACTTCACCTCTAGTTCTGCAAATATATTTAGTATTAATGTCCTTGAAAATCTCCTTCCCCCTCTGGTAGTTATAAAGATATTACTTTGCAGAGTCCCTAGTCAGTCTCCCTCTCCCACTGGTAGCTGTAAATGTAAGTCCCTCGTCAATCTCCTTCCTCTGTAGTAGCTGATAATATATTTTCTTTAGGTTCCTAGGTAGTATCCTTCTGGTTTCTGTAAATATATTTTCTATTAGGATCATAGTTAGTCTCCTTCTCCCTCTGATAACTGTAAAACTATTATTTAGTACAGTCCCTGGTTAGATGCAATCTCCCAGAGGCTACCCATAAGTGTAAGGTCCCATTCAGTCTCCTTCCCCTCTGGTAGCTATAACTACTGGTTCAGTCCCTGGTCAGTCTCCTTTTTCATCCTGCAGATGTAAATGTTGCACTAAGTGAGTTCCCAATTGGTCACTTCCCTTTTACTAGATATGAATATATTTTAGATTAGAATTATAGTCAGTCTCCTTCCCCTCTGGTAGCTATAACTATATTACTGGTTCAGTCCCTGGTCAGTCTCCTTTTTCATCCTGCAGATGTAAATGTTGCAATGAGTGACGACCCAGTTGGCCACTTCCCCTTTTTACTAGATATGAATATATTTTATATTACAATCATAGTCAGTCTCCTTCCCCTCTGGTAGCTGTAAACATATTACCTAGTACAGACCCTAGTCAAACTCCTCTCCCACTGGCAACAATAAGTGTTGTCTTAAGTAAGTTCCCATTCAGTCTCCTTCCCTTCTAACATCTGTAAGTATATTTTTATATTAGGGTCTTAGTCAGTTTCCTTCTCCTTCTGGTACCTGTAAACATATTATCGATTACAGTCCCTCCTAGTTAGTCTCCCTCCTAGTTTACCTAAGTCAGTCAAGTTATATAAATCTTTTCTATTTGGCTCATAGTCTCCTTTCCTTTAGTTAACTATAAATATATCACCCATTACAGTCCCTAATCAGTCCCCTTTTCCTTCTGGCAATTGTAGTGATTTTCCAATCCCCCCCTGTATAGTCCCCAGTAAGTTATAGATGAGACACTGTTATAGATGGATTGCTGGACTGAGGTTGATCATGTTGGGGAATACAATTAAATAGACTAATAATCCTCCTCTATTTACCTTCTGTACACCTTTTTATTTCTTCTGTCACTTCACTATCTTGGCCACTAGATGGCGGTGCTATGTACAGTATTCTGGACTTGGGCGAGGCACCAAGTACTGGGTTCAGTTCTGTGCATATAATCCTCAAAAATTCCTTTAATATTAGACTTTCAATTTTTTTTAGAACAAGATTAATGGGGGTGACCAAACCCCAAGATACCAGCGCATCGGTGGAGTCAGGGGATCTGTCTGGAATAACACCGGGACTATATGCAGTAGTATTACCACTATAGCATTGCCAGAATAATAGTGCTATACTATCCCCTGCATCCAAATGTGAAATATTTGGGTTCAAGGATTCTGTGGTGACATCATTTTTGGGAGAAGCTGCACCCCTTTAGTCCTTGCCCTCTTTTTGCATGTCATTGCCCTTTATGTGGGCCTGTAGTCAGTTTAGTGTAATAAATCCAGATTTTCTTTTAAGGGGGTGGCTGGGTTAAACCAAAAATATAGAACTATGAAAACAAAACTGAACTTGTACTTACCTTAGGCGTTGTCCCGCGTCGTGTCCTGTCCTATGTTTGTATATAGAGGTAGGGTGCGCCCACCCGACCACTACCCCGCGCCACAGACACAGCATTGGATTCAAGGCTGTAGCCGGTAACTGGAAGTTGTCAGATATAAGCGCTCACCACTGCAAGCAAACAGAGGCACGGCAGTGGCGTGGGGCAACAAGCGAAGGGAAGTATCAGCTTATTTTTGGAGACCAAAATATATAAAGATCGGCAGCCGGCAAAACTGTTAAAAATCATCAAAAAGTGTTCACAAGAAGAAAGGTTACACGTTTCAGACCATCCTGAATAGGTCCTTATTCACACCTAGGAGTAACTGCTCCCAAATAAGAGGAAAGGCGCCTTTTCTCCTGCGGCAGACCTGCGTCTCTCATCTAGCTGCGCTACAGCGATATATCCGCTTACTTCCTCATTTCCCCATCTTCCTCCTGCAATCCATGTTCGAAGAAGATGATGTTGGGTCGAAACGTTACACACTTGAAATATTGGATTACTTACACATCATAAATAAACAGATTTGCTTCTACTTAGCAAAAACAGAGTGCATTCATTCTATATGGGTTGGTACCCTATACGACGCACTGGAGTTACTTTGGGAGTGACATGTGTTCTTCTTCTATATATTTTTGTTTAAACCCGGACAACCCCTTTAAGTCTGGCCCTGGTGATGATGATGATGAGCCAGAGACTCATGTAGAGTCTCCTCTTACATGAAAATCCGGATAATGGGGCACATTTACTTACCCGGTCCTGTCGCGATCCAGCGGCGCGTTCTCCGATGAGGATTCGGGTCTTCCGGCGATTCACTAAGGTCATTCGCCCGATGTCCACCAGGTGTCGCTGCTGCGCGGAGGTCCGTCGAGGTCTGCCGGAGTTCACCAACATATTCCCTTGATTTTGCAACACAATTCGGTTTTTAAATTCCGCGTTTTTTCCGAATCCATCTGGTTTTTTTCGACGGTAACGCCGCCCGATTTCTGTCGCGTGAAAGCCGGCGTGTTTGCGGCAAAATCCAATCGCGGCGGAATTCAGCGCAAAATGGAAAAAGTCGGGAAACCCGGCGAAAGTGCGGCCGCGGAGTCCTTAGTAAATGAGCCCCAATGTTTTTGCTCGTAATGAAGGAGGAAACCCACTTGCTAACATCTGACTGCAAACTGTCCAGTCAAAGGTCTTGGGCATCGCTGGAGAACAGAGACCAAGCCATGATGCAGCAGGAAACTTTGTTTTTGGAGCAGATCTGACTGCAAACTCTGGACAGAGACCAAGTCTGGAACGTGCCTCTAAATGGAACCGAAAAATCAGTTGTCTAGCGAGAACATCTAAATAAAAGAATGGACTACTGCCCTACCCCAATTACTAAACCATATGAGCAGCAGGTGGTGGTAGTGACCTATAGCAGTGTGCAAACAACAATACAAACAGGTCCATTGACAAAAAATGGAGAATAAGTAGAAAAAGCCGTATAAATAAACTTCTATATGAACTTCTCTAGAGGAATGCTATAGTATATAAAGCATTAGATTATGTAACAATGCTGACCGTAAGCAAGTACAAGGGCTACCCCAAGCTTAGTATTTAGGATTCCTGAGGAATAGATCACACATGTCTTACTTGATTCTTCGTTAAAGACGACTGCGTTATTCCCAAATGTTAGGAATCTGTTTTGGAATGGATAAATTGGTTTGGTTTTAATCCTACATCATGTCATTAGGCTTCCTGAGGGTCATGCTTGATATCAAGGGAGCTGCCTTACAGGTTAGCTAAGGAAGACGTGGTTTACCCTGTCCTAAAACTTATTTGCATATTTATGATAATTTATGCAAGAAAACACGATATTTATGGAAGGCACTACTGTCATTTAGGGCACACGGCCGACCTAAGATGCTCCCAAATTTTATGAGCTGAATGTCCCTTTAAATAGATGCATGTGACCCTCCCAAGGGGTGTAGGATATAACCCTTTGATGTGACCATTGTATATCTATACACACGTACTAACTGCTGTACTGTATACATTTGTCCATGTCTCCCCAGTGGTTACACAGTCAGAGTGTGAATGAAGCCTTAGCCTGTGTCATACAGATTACATAACACTACCCCTGGGATGGTATATAGATCAGCTGTGCACATATTATATAACTACTATGAGTGTCCTCCCTGTGCCGTCAGCTCTCATGCCAAATACCTGCTGTGCCCCCACAGCCCCCACACACAGGCCCCCAGAACAAAGACTCAGCACTTTCCCAGGAACGACCATTCATGTGTGACAGGATCCATCCATAATTTACTAGTCCTGACCACAAGACAAGTCCCTGCAGAGAGCAGAGGGGGAAATGTCACTATGTGTCCAGCACAGGGATGTACATACAGAGCGGACACTTACCGGATATACAGACACACAATACGTTATATTATATTATGTTACTGCTTATATTCTCAGGATCCTTCCCAGAATTTTTCTGGAGTTCCATATGCAGGGAAGAGCCTCATCCAGTGATCCGAGGAGCCCCTGTGTGACTGCTGAGACAGGGGAGAGGAGGCAAAAAGTGCATATAGAGGTTATTGACATTGTGGGTCATGTACTAAGGGCCCAAATCGCTTTTTTTTCGGGTTTCCCGAAAATTACCGCTTTGCGTCGAATTGCCCCAGGTTTTAGGCGCACGAGATTGGATTGTGGCGCATCGGTGCCGGCATACGCGCGACGGAAATCAGGGGGCGTGGCCGTCGGAAAACCCGACGAATTCGGAAAAAACGCTGAATTTTTTTAAAAAAAATGTGTTGCTTGACACGTGCTTACCTGCATCCAGCAATGGATGGTGAACTCCGACAGACTTCAGCGCAGCAGCGACACCTGGTGGACATCGGGCGCACTACCTTAGGGAATCGCCAGAAGACCCGAATCCATGACGGAGAACAAGCTGCTGGATCGCGACTGGACCGGGTAAGTAAATGTGCCCCATTGGAGCACATTTACTAACAACTGTGCAAACTGCACTAAATGCAGTTTGCCTGTGTAGTGTGCAGGGGGTATCAGATTCTGGATTTTTGGCGTTCTGCATAAATCTAACACCCTCTGTGCTGCCCCGACATAGATGCCCCAACCACTTTTGGTGCACCTTTAACATGGGGCATGTGACACACTTCTATCGGACTGTGCATGTATGTTAAATCTAGTGCACGGTCCGACTGAGCACCGGAACACCCCCTAATTTGTGTCGCATGATGACTACTACTATAATACTGCCCCCTATGTACAAGAATATAACTACTATAATACTGCCCCCTATGTACAAGAATATAACTACTATAATACTGCCCCCTATGTACAAGAATATAACTACTATAATACTGCCCCCTATGTACAGGAATATAACTACTATAATACTGCCCCCTATGTACAAGAATATAACTACTATAATACTGCCCCCTATGTACAAGAATATAACTACTATAATACTGCCCCTATGTACAAGAATATAACTACTATAATACTGCCCCCTATGTACAGAAATATAACTACTATAATACTGCCCCCTATGTACAAGAATATAACTACTATAATACTGCCCCCTATGTACAAGAATATAACTACTATTATACTGCCCCCTATGTACAGGAATATAACTACTATAATACTGCCCCCTATGTACAAGAATATAACTACTATAATACTGCCCCCTATGTACAAGAATATAACTACTATAATACTGCCTCCTATGTACAAGAATATAACTACTATAATACTGCCTCCTATGTACAAGAATATAACTACTATAATACTGCCCCCTATGTACAGGAATATAACTACTATAATACTGCCCCCCTATGTACAGGAATATAACTACTAAAATACTGCCCCCTATGTACAGGAATATAACTATTATAATACTGCCCCTATGTACAAGAATATAACTACTATAATACTGCCCCTATGTACAAGAATATAACTACTATAATACTGCCCCCTATGTACAGGAATATAACTACTAAAATACTGCCCCCTATGTACAGGAATATAACTACTATAATACTGCCCCCTATGTACAAGAATATAACTACTATAATACTGCCCCCTATGTACAAGAATATAACTACTATAATACTGCCCCTATGTACAAGAATATAACTACTATAATACTGCCCCCTATGTACAGGAATATAACTAATAAAATACTGCCCCCTATGTACAGGAATATAACTACTATAATACTGCCCCTATGTACAAGAATATAACTACTATAATACTGCCCCCTATGTACAGGAATATAACTAATAAAATACTGCCCCCTATGTACAGGAATATAACTACTATAATACTGCCCCTATGTACAAGAATATAACTACTATAATACTGCCCCCTATGTACAGGAATATAACTAATAAAATACTGCCCCCTATGTACAGGAATATAACTATTATAATACTGCCCCTATGTACAAGAATATAACTACTATAATACTGCCCCTATGTACAAGAATATAACTACTATAATACTGCCCCCTATGTACAGGAATATAACTACTAAAATACTGCCCCCTATGTACAGGAATATAACTACTATAATACTGCCCCCTATGTACAAGAATATAACTACTATAATACTGCTCCCTATGTACAGGAATATAACTACTATAATACTGCCCCCTATGTACAGGAATATAACTACTATAATACTGCCCCCTATGTACAAGAATATAACTACTATAATACTGCCCCCTATGTACAAGAATATAACTACTATAATACTACCCCCTATGTACAAGAATATAACTACTATAATACTGCCCCCTATGTACAGGAATATAACTACTATAATACTACCCCCTATGTACAAGAATATAACTACTATAATACTGCTCCCTATGTACAAGAATATAACTACTATAATACCCCCCCTATGTACAAGAGTATAACTACTATAATACTGCCCCCTATGTACAAGAATATAACTACTATAATACTGCCCCCTATGTACAAGAATATAACTACTATAATACTGCTCCCTATGTACAAGAATATAACTACTATAATACTGCCCCCTATGTACAAGAATATAACTACTATAATACTGCCCCCTATGTACAAGAATATAACTACTATAATACTGCCCCCTATGTACAAGAATATAACTACTATAATACTGCCCCCTATGTACAAGAATATAACTACTATAATACTGCCCCCTATGTACAAGATATAACTACTATAATACTGCCCCCTATGTACAGGAATATAACTACTATAATACTGCCCCTATGTACAAGAATATAACTACTATAATACTGCCCCTATGTACAAGAATATAACTACCATAATACTGCCCCCTATGTACAAGAATATAACTACTATAATACTGCCCCCTATGTACAAGAATATAACTACTATAATACTGCCCCCTATGTACAAGAATATAACGACTATAATACTGCCCCCTATGTGCAAGAATATAACTACTATAATACTGCCTTCTATGTACAAGAATATAACTACCATAATACTGCCCCCTATGTACAAGAATATAACTACTATAATACTGCCCCCTATGTACAAGAATATAACTACTATAATACTGCCCCCTATGTACAAGAATATAACTACTATTATACTGCCCCCTATGTACAGGAATATAACTACTATAATACTGCCCCCTATGTACAAGAATATAACTACTATAATACTGCCCCCTATGTACAAGAATATAACTACTATAATACTGCCTCCTATGTACAAGAATATAACTACTATAATACTGCCTCCTATGTACAAGAATATAACTACTATAATACTGCCCCCTATGTACAGGAATATAACTACTATAATACTGCCCCCCTATGTACAGGAATATAACTACTAAAATACTGCCCCCTATGTACAGGAATATAACTATTATAATACTGCCCCTATGTACAAGAATATAACTACTATAATACTGCCCACTATGTACAGGAATATAACTACTAAAATACTGCCCCCTATGTACAGGAATATAACTACTATAATACTGCCCCCTATGTACAAGAATATAACTACTATAATACTGCCCCCTATGTACAAGAATATAACTACTATAATACTGCCCCTATGTACAAGAATATAACTACTATAATACTGCCCCCTATGTACAGGAATATAACTAATAAAATACTGCCCCCTATGTACAGGAATATAACTACTATAATACTGCCCCTATGTACAAGAATATAACTACTATAATACTGCCCCCTATGTACAGGAATATAACTAATAAAATACTGCCCCCTATGTACAGGAATATAACTACTATAATACTGCCTCCTATGTACAAGAATATAACTACTATAATACTGCCCCCTATGTACAGGAATATAACTACTATAATACTGCCCCCCTATGTACAGGAATATAACTACTAAAATACTGCCCCCTATGTACAGGAATATAACTATTATAATACTGCCCCTATGTACAAGAATATAACTACTATAATACTGCCCCTATGTACAAGAATATAACTACTATAATACTGCCCCCTATGTACAGGAATATAACTACTAAAATACTGCCCCCTATGTACAGGAATATAACTACTATAATACTGCCCCCTATGTACAAGAATATAACTACTATAATACTGCCCCCTATGTACAAGAATATAACTACTATAATACTGCCCCTATGTACAAGAATATAACTACTATAATACTGCCCCCTATGTACAGGAATATAACTAATAAAATACTGCCCCCTATGTACAGGAATATAACTACTATAATACTGCCCCCTATGTACAGGAATATAACTAATAAAATACTGCCCCCTATGTACAAGAATATAACTACTATAATACTGCCCCCTATGTACAAGAATATAACTACTATAATACTGCTCCCTATGTACAAGAATATAACTACTATAATACCCCCCCTATGTACAAGAATATAACTACTATAATACTGCCCCCTATGTACAAGAATATAACTACTATAATACTGCTCCCTATGTACAAGAATATAACTACTATAATACCCCCCCTATGTACAAGAATATAACTACTATAATACTGCCCCCTATGTACAAGAATATAACTACTATAATACTGCCCCTATGTACAAGAATATAACTACTATAATACTGCCCCCTATGTACAGGAATATAACTAATAAAATACTG